>NC_081832.1:2915000-4365000 GCF_030867095.1 Alligator mississippiensis
AGTTTTGCAGGGCGACTGTAAGTTATACTGTTTTCTCTGATGGGCAAGAATTCTTTTGCATGATTCATATTATTGTTTCTCCATTGTAGCCCTTGAGCACGTTCCAAACTCGGTGCGCTTGTGGAAGGCCGCAGTAGAGTTGGAAGAACCTGAAGATGCTAGGATAATGCTAAGCCGTGCTGTGGAATGCTGCCCAACTAGCGTGGAGGCAAGTCAACCAATTTTACTTTCCGTTCACGTTAACGAAACTGCATGGGTTCACCCAGTGTTTTAACTAATATGCAGGGCGATGGGCAGGTTTTTTTACTGCTTTCTTTTCCTGTGTAATTGTTTGTTACTGTGGCTGGGCAAATAAAACTAGTGACTGTGCCTCCAGATGGCCTGTTAAGCACATTTGCAGTCACAGTTGGCACATTTTAATTGTGAAAGCTAACATATGCCCAACTTAGAAAATATGGGCCATAGTTTAAAAATATTAAAAATGTAAAAAGTATATTTTAAATATTTATTTAACCAACTGTTAAGCTGTAAATCCACTGGCAACATAAAAAAATAGTATTCAGAATTGCAGCAGAGAGAACCCCAAATCAGTAGTATTTACTGACTAAATTCAAATCTTCCTTGTATATTAGCATTCTGCTGCCCAGTGATATTAATGTGGAAGGGGGGGAGTATTAAGAAGTATATGTGTGTGTGTTGGCATAGAACAAAATGTTCTCTCTTCTGTTGCCTGGGCTGACACCTCTATCAGGCATCATCACCTCCTTGTTTTAATATAAAAATGGGTCTTGTTGTGCAGCTGTGGCTTGCTTTGGCAAGGCTGGAGACATATGAGAATGCTCGCAAAGTTCTGAATAAAGCCCGTGAGAACATTCCGACAGACCGGCACATCTGGATCACGGCTGCCAAACTGGAAGAAGCCAACGGAAACACTCAGATGGTAGAGAAAATCATTGACAGAGCTATCACGTCCCTCAGGGCAAACGGGGTGGAAATCAACAGAGAGCAGTGGATCCAGGTATTCGCTTTCATTCTCGTTTTAGAAGGCCTCATGAGCACTCTAATGTTAGACCACAATCCGTATTTAACCATGTAAAACCTTCTTTGAGGGCTGCTTATGTTAAATAAATAAAATAATATAGAGTTAAACCGGTTTTGAGAACAGTATAATGTGTTCTCTGTACGGGTCCTTTGGGCAAGGCTAAAAGGTTGGTCTGAGCTGGAAGGATCAAGGCTACTGTTATGATCAAATAGTATGTCCTGGAAAGGAAAATGCTGATTTAGCTGGAGAGCACACTTACTTTCATCAGAGTTGCTGCTCTTTTAAAAAGAAACCTGCTTCAAGGTGAAGTTGGTTATTCACCAGGCAAGATGGAGGTTGAACATCCATGTAAGCTTTTTGTATGTTGTCTACATAATGAATTTGAAGCCAGTAGGGCCAATGAGGTCTCTTCCCTTGTCCCTCTGCAAAAATTGAGTGTAATCCATATATGGTGAGAGTCAAACAATGCTCCTTAATTTGTTACTGACTATTTGTGTTTGCAGCCTTTTGCTGTACAAAACTAGAGAGGGGCAATGTTGCAGTAGCCATGTCTGAACGCTTTGAGTAGTAACGATGCCTGTGATGCTCCCGCATTGGCAATAGCCTTTGCGGGCATCCATTGCTAGCTTGATACTCCACTTAAAACCCCTCTGGCACCTTGCCTGGATTTGCTTTGCTCTAGAAACAGGGCTTAAGCATATAATGCTGTTTTAAAAATAAACCACATCAAAATTACTTAAATTGATTCTTCTCCACTAGCCAGAGGGGGTGAAGGCATCCAAGTATTCACATATGCTGTCCTTCTACTTCTGAATGGCAGGGTTCAAGGAAAATTGGGCCCATCTCTGAGCCTGGTCCTACAACCACTGATCAGTGGGCACACTGCACCAAAGAATGCAGTAGCATAACCACACTTTTTGGCATTAGAAAATATTGGATATTCATGGCAGGATTTAAGCGGTCATGGTGACCTAGCATCATAAAACTGTTTTAACTGAGGCTGAAACTAAACTTCTGTAATAAATTCTACAAGCCTGAATTCTCCAATTCCTTTTTCTCCTCTCCCTTTGTCTCTTGCCCTTCATGTTGGGGTAGTGAGAGGACCCATCCATGCTGCAAAGGTCCTGCATGGTAACTCCTGCTTGAACAATGGTATAAAATCTGTTTTCTCCTTTGCTGTTATCTCAGACTGAAGTGATGCATTTCCTTAGTGCTGATCTGATTATTTTCTCTAGGATGCAGAGGAGTGCGATAAAGCTGGAAGCGTGGCAACCTGTCAGGCGATTATGCGAGCTGTAATTGGGATCGGGATTGAGGAGGAAGATCGGAAACACACCTGGATGGAAGATGCAGATAGCGTATGTCCAGCTGTGGCTTCATTTGTCTTGAATTATGGTAGTGGGATTGGGACCAGCTGCATTTTCTGTCTTGGGACAGTGAAGGGCTGATGCACAGTACCTCTCTGCATCTGGCCAGTAGCAAGGTTGCCTCCCCGCAGCAGACTTGTTCCACATCCTGGCTTCTCTTTCCTTGGGCCAATTGCATCACATTTTGCAGTGGTTTAACTCCACCTTTCGAAAGACTAGATAAAATTATTACATATAATTAAATTAAGGTTTGGAACTAGAACAACCTACGTGCATAGCTTGGTTCATCTGGAGCAGACTGAACTTGCAGCAAGAAAGCATCTATATTGCTTTGATAACCCATCTGAAGCTAAGTTTCCAGTGCTGGTTTTGCATTGTGCTTATCATGAATGGTACATACACAAGAAATTGTGCTTCCCAGCAAGTTCTGTACATAGAAAATGCATATGCAAGCACAGAGTCCATACTTCTAGGACCTTTGAGGTTTTAGAAAATGCTTGAGTGACCTAGAAGTGAGGCCCTTTGTGGAATCAGTGACACCTGGGTGCTTCTGAAAATTCCATATTTTTCCTATAAAACATTTATTCCACACTCTCAATGTGTACCTTTTTCCCTGCTGCTGATCAAAAGCTTACCCTTCTTCTGGTATAAGTATTTGGTAAAGACCTGATCAGTAGAAGTCTTGTCACACCTGGAGAGCTCTCTGTCACTGATGGATGCATCACATGTACCTCTGGTGGACCCTTCTGCTAAACTCTCTTCTCCCCACTTTTTTTCTCTAGTGTGTCGCTCACAATGCTCTGGAATGTGCTCGGGCAATTTACGCTTACGCCTTGCAAATTTTCCCCAGCAAGAAGAGCGTGTGGTTGAGAGCAGCCTACTTTGAAAAGAACCATGGAACTAGGTACGTGAAGATAATTCTTCTAAGACATAGAAGCAAGGCAGTCAACCATAAGCTGTCTTATGGAACAGCTGGAATTGCAGGTTTTTACCAGGCCAGAGAATATTGGCATTTTATGCACAGCTAGTGGTCTTCCTCTGTCAGATCAGAGTGCCTATTGTTAGTGAGCATCATTAAAATCCTCTTGCGGATTGAAGAGTGCCTCATTAGGTCCATGTGGTAGCACAGATGAGGCTATACCTCTTGGGACTGAGGCATCTAGCAGAAATGGGAATACCTGGTGATACTGCTTTTCTAAGTGATTCAAATGCCTCCAGGTATACCATTTGACCAGTGAGCCTGTTTGTTGGGAAGCAATCCATCATTTTTAATTAAACATTATTGCTCTTGCACATTGGTACCAGGTGATAAATTTGGAACGGACAGTGCAAAAAAAGAAAAATCCACCTTTTAAAGCTCACTTTGCACGATGGGTATCTGGTTATTTGTCTTTTCAGAAATCTTAAACCATTCTAAGTTGTTTGTAAATTTGTAATAACCCCAGTTCTCCAAATAGTTGCACACTGGCTTAATTTTAAACGTTTGAGCAATAACCCTAAGGCCAAGGGAGCTTCTTCTGTTTCAGCTGTTGCGGGATCTGGGCATTAGTTTAGACTGTTGAAGCTACTTTTTTTTATTTTTTTTATTGCAACTTTGCCTCCCTCTGTCCCACCTCCACTGATGTTAATATCTGTTCAGGTTTTCTTGTGGTGACTTGACTTATAACTCCTCTCATTACACTTAAAATGTATTTTACCTCTCTGAAAAGTGTAATCTTATCCATGAGGTCTAGGTTACTTCAACAGATAATGGGGGGGTGGGAATTGGCACCATAGCTGCTAAGATTTGGTTTAGGTGAACCACGGTTCCTGAGACTTGCATGGTTTCTAGAGGGTCTCTCCGTAAACACTCTCTGATTTATGGTGTATTAACAGGGAGTTGCTTTGTGGAGTGATCTTCTGATGCTGATTTTATTTTTTTTTTTAACCCTCATGGAAAGAGCACCCACTCCCTCCTCCTTGTGAAATGACTTATTAATGTTTATAGCCTTGGACTTTTATAACGATAACTATTTATAACATCTGGGGGATGGTGGAGGTAGATTGAGGGAGCTCATGTTAATATCTGTATCTTCAGGTTATTGATTGTATCCAGCATTCTCTTGTTTCAGGGAATCTCTGGAGGCACTTTTGCAGAGAGCTGTGGCTCACTGTCCCAAAGCAGAAGTGCTGTGGCTCATGGGAGCTAAATCCAAGTGGCTAGCTGGAGACGTGCCTGCAGCCAGAAGCATTCTGGCCCTGGCTTTCCAGGTTTGTGTATCACTTGTCTGTTAGAGTTGTGGATACGGTGTGAGCATTAGCGTGGGCAAGACAGGGCTAAGCAAGGAAGCCCTTTTGGGGGCAGTTCTGAGCTAGCAGCAGCAGTCAGGCTTTGAAAATAGCAAAACTTACCTTTCTGTGTTCTGCTGTTCCTGGTTATCTTTTACAGCCTGCTGGTTTCAAATGGAGAGAGATTGCTAGCAGCCCTGTCACCTTCTGCCTTTTCAGAATTCATTATTATTTGTGTTCCCATAGAGCCAAGAAGTCAGGTCAGGCACCAAGACCCTTCTAAGTTGGGTGCTGTGTAACTCTAGGATAGCATGACCTGCAGTCGCTTTGTTGCAAACAAGGTCTTGGGAATGACTTAATCTTCTCCCTTAGAATTCAGTGGTTTTGGTCCCAGAATTGGGAACATGCCCACCTTATTCTTGGGGGTAATTTTGAGAGCATTTGTCATCTGGACCAGTACAGTCATCCTGTTGCAAATGATCCTTTGGACCCTGAAGAGCGAGGCAGCATCGCGGTTCTGGAGAAATGGGAATTTCTGGTATCCTGGAGAGCAGTGCCTCACTAGCAGAACTGTAGCATAGTTGGATGGCTGCAGTTGCTCTAAGTAAAGGTGAATGATTGATTATTTCCAAAATTAGGCTTTGGGCCTGTTCTTATAAAACCTTGAAGTCTTCTCATCACTGATGCCCTGAAGTTATTTGCACTGCAGTTGCGTGTACAGGCCTTTATACTAGAAGGCTTTGTTTTGTCCCAGATTCTCAAGCTAGCATAGATCCTTAGGTTGTGGGTCCATTGGGGAACTTTGTGTAAACTCAAAGACATAGATGATTGAGAAGGGCTTGAACTTGAAAGAATCTTGGTGTAGATTGATGCCCTGATATCTGTTTTCATCTGATCCATGTGAAGGCTTAAATCTGCTGCTGTTTCACTATGTATTTTTGTCTTTGATTTCGTGTTCTCGCAGGCCAACCCCAACAGCGAAGAGATCTGGCTGGCTGCCGTGAAGCTGGAGTCCGAAAACAATGAATATGAAAGAGCAAGAAGGCTGCTGGCGAAAGCCCGTAGCAGTGCCCCCACCGCGAGGGTGAGATGTGCAAAGGGTGGAGAGACCAAGACCTCTCTTGGCATGGGGGAGGAAGGACGGAAGAGGGAGTTCCTTTGCTTTTGCAGCCTCAGAGATTTACCAGATGGCATCCTGCCATTGCCTTTCACAGGCATGTGGCTGACTGTTGAAGTGCTTTTTCAGCTCAGTGTGACATGAAGCAAATGTATTATGGGAAAAAACCTAAGATCAAATACAAGCTTAGATTTTTATGCAGTGGAAAAAGTTGGGAAATTCCCAGTATGTAACATTCCAGTTTAAAGCTTGGCTTTTTTTTTTCTTTACCAAATCCTGTCACAGGAGGCTCACTAATGCATATAACTTCAAGTGGCAAAACAACTGTAGTTTGTCATGTAAACAGGTCTCTGTATGTTTCTCATCTCATCTTCTGGGGGGAAATGAGTCAAAACTTCACACTAGAAAAACATCTAATTTTTTGTTTTTGTTTTTACATTGGTCCCTGTTCCTCTCTTCCCCTGGCAGTTGAGCTTCTGAAACTTTTACGTCTGCGTTACTTAGGCTAAAAGGAGGAAACAAGTGTCTAAGCAACTTGCATTTTGTTTCATCTAAGTCCCTCTCAGCCTTGACCTTTTGCATGGTAATGGCTCGTTTGGCTTTTTTGACCACAGAGAAAAGAGAGACCTTCCTGTTCTCAGCTAGAGGGATGGTAGCAGCAATCCAGAACCTTGTGTGTGGAGGAAGGGGAAGGAGGTCTTAAAGTATGAGTACCTTGAAAAAGAAAAGAGGTGGATGTTGTGGGAAAGAGAACAAGCAAACCCATATTCACAGGATATGCAGCTGCCTAAATGTTTGTGTCGGGCACTTCTGAATACTGTGGTCCACCCTCTTACTTGCAGCTGGGGTCCAAAGGTTATGTTTGATCATTTTGTTCCAACTCCTTTAACAGTTGATCTCTATCACTTTCCAGCTGCCACTTCTTTTAGCTTTAATTTTCATATCTTCAGACTATTTGTCATCTAGGCATGCAGTGGCTGTTTGTCTGCTGACAGGACAAAAGATCCATTCTATTAACAGATACCATAGCCCATCAGTAGCTGCTAAAATAAAGCATCTTCTGGTTTGTCCTTAGGTCTTCATGAAGTCTGTGAAATTAGAATGGGTGCTGGGGAACATCGCCGCTGCCCAGGAACTCTGTGAGGAAGCCCTGAAGCACTATGAAGACTTCCCCAAACTGTGGATGATGAAAGGACAGGTAGAAGAGCAAAAGGAACTAACCGAAAGGGCTCGAGAAGCCTATAATCAAGGGGTAAGACGATTGAGGTTTGTTTCATACATCTGGTTTGGGGGCATGACCTGGTCTGTCTCAATGCACAGTCCAAAGGTTTTCCATCTCCAGGCAGAGAGCACAAATTGTAAATGTACTTATGAACCAAGGTGCAGTTCACAACACTGAAATGGCCCCTTTAATTTCTCTTGAACTTAAACACAGGCTAATTTTCTCTAGTTCACTGCTATCCGAGAAGTAGCCAAGTAGAATGTGAGAAACATCAGATGACGTAACCAACCTCCTGTCTCGTGCTCTCTACACGTCTTGCAGAGAAAAGGGATACATGAGGGAATAGCCCTCTGGGGAGGTTATCATACTATTTCAGCCTTGGTGCGAAAAGCAGGTAAAACAGCAGACTCCTTATCTTCTTTCCCCAACCATCCTGCACATTTCTCTTAACAGTTGAAGAAATGTCCCCATTCCATCCCCCTGTGGCTCTTGCTGTCAAGGCTGGAGGAGAAAGTTGGGCAACTGACCAGAGCAAGAGCCATCTTGGAGAAGTCCCGCTTAAAGAATCCGAAAAATCCCGACCTTTGGTGAGTGGAGTGGAGTTTCCACGAGCTGTATAGGCAGTGCCATAGCAATGCTAATCACTTGACACCCTTCCAGCTGTCCGAGTATGGAGTCTCTATACCTAGCGAGTAGGAAATTCCAAGATGGCTTTATGCTTGCTTCCTTTTGAACATCTTCAGCCCTCTGAAGGGTCCAACTAGTACATAACTGCCTTTGTGTTATTTGCTTTGGGGATATGGGTAATTGTCAGCTATTTTCTTTAAATGGCAGCTCTGGGGTATTCAAAAAGAATTTTTGAAAACCTCATTTTCCATTTCTACGTTTGGCTAGTCCCCTCTTCAAATGCTTTTATCTAGGATGATTGTTAAAGACATTTATAATTATTTTTTTTAATGCCAGAATGAGAAAATTGTGGCAGCCGTTTACTCTGCTGTTCTTTGCTAAATAGCCTGCCATGGTTTCCTACTGCACGTGTTTAGCTGAATGAGCTAGGGATGAGTCATGGCAGATGTCTTAGGTTCCATGTCCTGTAAGTGAGCATCTGCTTTGTGAAATGCTGAATTGAGGTCACATCTTGGGTGTTCACGCTGGGTCTTTTCCACATCAGGTTAGAGTCTGTGCGATTGGAATACAGGGCTGGACTGAAGAACATCGCCAATACGCTGATGGCCAAGGCTCTACAAGAATGTCCCAACTCGGGTAAGAAGGAGCTTTTCTGAAATGCAGCTGTAATTGCTTGATTGCAGAAATTCTCATGGGTGATTTATCTTTTCTGGATCAACTGCATGGCTAGGATAGAGAATAGGCCAGCTTTCAGGTATCACAGTACACTTCCCCAGGCTCTGGGAGAGAAGCAGGCACGGAACAAGAGCTTGCACAAAACTCCATGTGTAAATAGAAACAGGATATAGGGCAAACTGTCTTGATGGCAAGAGAGCATTTCATCTGTCTCTGTTTCTTCTGTTTCTGCCAGCTGCGTTGTCTCATGACCTGGCTGGATTCTGATGTGCTCTAGGGAGGGGGTGGTAGTCCTGCAAAAAGGGCTTCAGTTTTAGGTGGCTTTCACTCTCCACTGTCAAGAAGGGCCTGGACTGGTCGTTGGATAATTCTTCCCCTTGGTGTTCTTTGGATTATATTGTCCCTGTCCATGGTTTTTGGTTTCTTGAGACTGCATATTGATGTGGGTGGCTTTTCTCTGAGAAGAGACGAAGCAGATTGTAGGAGGCTTTCTGAGCTAACAAAGACAATTTGTGGTCTGGAACAATTCAGTGGGGCATGATTTAGTGGAAGGATTGTTGCATTTCTGTTTGTGTCATGATCAGCTGTGCATTTATAAGATTTTCTCGTATCAGATCCTGTCTCCTTGTTGCCAGGGTCCGCTAATTGGGTCCGTGTCCTTCATATGGATTTGTTTTAGTAGTTTTGTTTCTTTGGAAAAAATACTGTAGCAGTTGCCTCCGAGTTCTAGGCTTTATGCCTCTGAACTGATTGAGGGCTTTAAAAGTTTTGTATTCATAGCAGACTTCTTGGAGCAGATCAGCTAGTTATGCCCCAAAAAGGTTCAGCGGCCGGGGGTGGGGAATGGGACATACAATTTAGTTTTTAACAGCAAGTTTGGTTAAGTCCAACCCTAAACCAGTCTGAACTGGTGAATAATTCCTCCTTTGGCCTGTTTTATAAAAACTGGCTTGAGACTTGCCTGTGTCATAGGAACACTGGGAGGCTTAATTGTTAAAACGTGTTAAGATCCTTGGAGAAAAGCTGTCATCGCAGAAATGCAAGGTAATTAAAAATCATCCTCTTGGCTTGTCAGAGGTTTAAAATTGTTTAAGCACCCAAGTCCAATTGAAACCTTTGGGAGTTAAGTGTCTAGATATCTTCTGAAAATCCAGGTTGTAGTGCCTTGAGAGACTTGCCGCAAGCTCCTCAGTGTAGTGCAGTATTGGACAATAGAGTTAGTCGTGTATCGCAAACCACGCTCTGCTAATTTATTTTATGAATGGCCTGTGTGCGCCTTTGCTGCCACAGCTTGCTGCAGACTCTCTCTGTTTCTATGGAAATGTGCTGTAGGATCTGTTTTCATTTAAACAACATACTCTCTTCCAACTCTATTTGGTTAACAGTTTACGGGTAGAAGGGGCTATTCCATCTGACACGAGCTAGCATGGGCCATAGAATTTCATCTCCTGACTGCTTCATTGATCCCGGCAACTCGTGCTTGAACTGGAGCATATCTTTTTAGAAAGTCACCCAGTCCTGACAGGCTGTAGAGAGAGCTTTGAAAGCATGAATCGCATGCAGTGTACACATCCTTGCCAGCCTGAAACAATCATTTTAATAGAGGAGTATGAAATCTGAATTTGGGTGGTGATTAAAATGCTAACTGTTTCATTGCTGATTCCTGTTGTGGAAATAGCCATTTTCATGTATGCAGAGCTGCTGCAGAATTCCCATGTTAAGGGAACTTGCTAGAGATTTCTAAGTCCAGCTTGCCTTTGAGAGCATGGTTCCTTGATTTATACCCCTTTATAAGACTCTCAATTGTTCTAGTATTTGGGCATTCCCATATATGCTTAGCTTTGCAGTGCCTCCATGAGCCTAGGAAAGATTATCCCTATTTTAACAGACAGGGAACATGGGCAGTGCCAGGGACTTAGCCCAGCTGTCCCTGACCGCTGTTACACTGGGCAAGGGCATGGGTCTCCTTGGTTCCATCTGCAAGTTCAGCCTGCTGGATTAGGGGCTTCTGAGCTTTGTCGCCTGGACAAGCTGTGTTTTTGGACAGCTTTTCCTAACCTACCTCCCTTCCTATTCCTGATTCAGTAGCAGTGCTGTGGCAATTGTGCACACAATCCTGAAAGATGGAAGCTTTTCTTTTTAGGGCTTTTTTGTGCTTTGTTGCTGCTCTGCTCTTCATGTCGTCTGATTCTCTGCGTGTTTCCTGGAAGCACCAGTCCTGTCTTCCTCTGCTCCCATGGGCATGGACTCGGATGCCTTATTCCTGTTGAATCTCTCGTTTCTCTCTGCGGCTGCTTTTGAAGAATCGGGCTCTTGTAGAGCTGGCTGGTCCTGACTTTTCTGGAGATGATTCGGGGTTTGTGTTCGTTGAGGAACGTTGATCCTTTTAGTAGCAGTGGGAAATAGGGGTGACTATCCTCTCATCAAGCAGACTTGCCATGGGGACCCCTCAGGCGGCTGACAGATTGGGGAACCAGAGCTGCAGATAAAATCACTTACTAAATTGCTAGCAAAATCCAAACTGTCCATATGTGTGGTGCCACGTATAAGAAACTGGTGCACTGATGGAATTGGCCTCTGTGTTGAAATGCGTTTGCCAGGCACAATTGGTAAAAGAGAGGATTTCATGCTGCTTTGAGTAGGCTTCCTTATTGGCTTTGGGCGATGAGAGAAGCTCTGGGGAGGCAACCTTATGTTTCTGTGGGCACTTGGAGTAGTGTTCCCTGGAGTTAGCATGACCAGTCCCTTCTCTGTCAACAGTGACATCAGTATCCCTCTTGAGTCTCTTAAGGTTGCTTCCTGATGTTGTTGCACTTTCTTGGGGAGTTCCTGATCATGGAAGAAAGAAGAGTTGATGGTTACGATAGGTGTAAGACCCTACAAGGGTCCTGTACTCTCTACACTTTACATCTGGAAGAGTTTTACTCCTGGCGCTCTGAGAGATTTGGTAACACTGTGATCCTGATCAGTCGCTGAGTTTCTGTAGCCACTTTGCTAGCAATGACGTGGTCACAAGTGGGTAGGGAACACATTGCCCTTCAAGTAATTGCTGCCTTGTTTCTAATAATTAGTTGGCAGCGCTCTCTGGAAATGAATAAAGTGCAGGAAGAGCAGTGAAAGATTCCTGGGTGGCTTATTCCTTCAGGCCAGCCACAAGGATGCTGTAGCCTGCTTTCCCCTTCTGGCACTTGCAGATTAACTGTATTAGCCCGGTGACGGTGTGTGCAGCTTCTTTGGTACAGTAAAATGTTTGCTTGCTGGATTCACGTTGGTAGAAGGCATTTGCAGGTATGTGTTGGTGGCAGACAAAGTAACCACCCGATAGCCGCAGTCATCTGTACTGTGTGATGTATAGGCTCCGTACAGACTTTTGAGGATGACTCTTCACTACACAAATGGGGTGGTGCAGTGATCTGGGCTGAAAACCATGAGTTTTGGGCTAATGCAAGAAAGCATAAGCAGTACCAAAGGCAGGAGCTTAGAGTACCTGCAGCAGAAGCTCTTGTGTTGTGAGGGGAGCAGCAGCTGGTGTTGCAGAGTGTAAAATGAGGAAGAGTTTGGCCCAAAGAGGGGAGTGAGCCCTTCTACTGGGCTGGGGGGAATGAGGTTCCCTCTCTGGAAAGCAGTACCCCAGTATAGGTGCTCTCAGCAGCATGGAGTTTAATCTCTGAATTAATGAAAGCCGAAATCTTTCCACTTGATTTTTAGGAATCCTTTGGTCAGAAGCAATTTTCCTGGAGGCAAGACCTCAACGGAAGACCAAAAGTGTGGATGCTCTGAAGAAGTGCGAACATGACCCACACGTCCTGCTGGCTGTGGCTAAGTGAGTAACTCGGGATGGGCTTTTTAAGGTAATAAAAAGATGTTTGTGCACAAGCAAAGGCCATATACCCGACACTACTGTAGATAGCACTGCTCAGTCTTGCTTCATTGTAGCATCCCTCTGGATCATTTGCCTGCGTGGTTGTGTGTGAATGCAGGGCACTGGCCTTGATGTCCCGGGAGGCCCCTCCAGTCTCATTGTTATGTACCTCAGATCAGGGAACAGCTGCTCCTTCACTGCAGCTGCCTTCTGAGTATTGGTGCAGATCTGCTTCTTCCTGCTGGCTGAACATGAACGCTCTGTCTCTTCCAAGTACCCATGTCAGTTGGGAGACCTGGGGGTGCAGCAGCGTGTGTGTGTCAGTGCTAAAACAGATCTGAGCCAGATGTTGTGAACACTGAAAACATTGTTACTTGGGGCCCCTTGGCCCATAACTTATTGATGCACATTTTGTCAAGCTGTCATTACCTTGGCTTTCAAGGGAACTCGTTCAGACCTACAAAAGGGATGGAGGGAGGGCTGATTATCCTGACTAGTGCCCAGATTGCCGTGACGGGTCCTGTTTTAATTCCTCATATCTTGCTTCTGCTCCCCAATTTCTGGGAATGTGAGAACCACTTTGATCTTCATGTTGTGCCACTCTGTGCGGCTTAAGTTCGGGGCTGTTTCAAATCACACTGATACTTTTGTGAAGCAGGAGGATGTCCTAGTTCCTAATGGACTTAAAAAGTAACTTCCTCTTGTTGCCTAGAAAAGGTTTTAAGTGCTGGTTTCTGGTGGCAAAGAGCTAGTGCTGGAATCTGCTGTGCCATACGTCTCTTGTTTTATACTTGAAAGACTTTACCCACTGCAGGACTGACTGAGACATGGTTGGGATTTGGACTGGGTGACTTTTTTTAATTTCCTCCCTTTGTGAATGCCAGAAGAGGTTCATGCAGGAAACATGTCAAGTGGTTGCTCAACTCTTTCACAACTCTGTTACAAGCCAAAGCAAGTCACAGGATGCACTCCAGCAACTGCAGCACCGGGGTCTTCCAGACAGTGACAGCTCCATTGTTTGGCTTTAGCAGCAGAGGAGAAAGAACTGTAATATGCTTATTAGAGCCTATACCTGATGCAACTCAGATTATTTAGCAATTAAACCAGATGGCATATGAATGGCTTCTACCTCCCTTGGTACCTCTGCTGCATGGCAGTCTGATATGCAAGGGTATAATGAGTTTGCAAAGAGCTTTTGTTTAAAAGCAAATAAGTTGCTGCCAATTGTTACTTTGCAGGTGTTTGGTCTGCTTTGCTATCAGCATCCAAGCTCTTTAAATCACAATTTATCCAACACTGAATAATCAGGAGTATTATAAACCTTAAAAAAAATCATATTATCACACGGTTAAATTGTACAGCTTAACAGCACAGCCAATCCGACAGCCTCCTGTTGCAAAAGACCTCGCTCATTTTAATTGAACTCTATTAGATGTGTAGAAACGAAACCCATAAAGTATTGACCCAGCCAGTTGGGTCTTGGGAGGTGTTTTGAAATTCATGAGTGAATTTTAGAAATGGCAGCATAAGCACAGAAGTTTGTGCTCCCCCTTCTTGCCCATTCCCCACTGGCAGGGCAGGGCTGTGCTCCAGCAGATGTTAGTATGTTGGTGCTTGAATATATGCGTGTTGATGGCCCGAAATGATGGGTGCTGCTTCAGCCTTGGTGAATCTGAACCTTCCCTAGGGGCAGGGGGGATTTAACCTCCAAATATCTACAGAGCTTATGTAGTTTGAGAGCTGTGAGGTTAAATATAAACTATTAAGAATTTGGGAGCGAGTGGGGGTGAGGGGAATGGACGGGGCCCAATATTGCTTTGTTCCAAAATTGGTTCATTGCATCAAAATGAATGAGATGCAGTAGGAAGATGATGCATCTGTCCTAGGAAGATCTAATTTTCCTTCCTACCCTCTACCTGTTTCCTTGGCTAGGGCATCAATTGAGTCTTGTAGTCAGTAAAACAGTGTGGAAATGATGGGTGTCTGGAGCTCGCCTTTGTACTTCCTCCTCCACCTCTTCAGAGAAAGAGAGCCCTCTGCAAGGCTGCCTCCTTTATTCTGGGGAGGCCCTTCTGCAGATAGACACAGGGCTGTTGACCACCTCTTTCTGCTTTTTCCCCTCTTCCCTTTCTACAACAGGCTGTTCTGGAGCGAGCGTAAAATAACCAAGGCCCGGGAATGGTTTCATCGAACAGTGAAGATCGACTCGGATCTGGGGGATGCCTGGGCTTTCTTTTACAAATTTGAGCTTCAGCACGGCACCGAGGTAAGTGTCTGCCTCTAGGCTGAAACTGTGACCTTGGGAATAACACATCACTGCCACCTCTGCCCATGCTCTGCTGGCTACAGACAGCCGCGTCTTCAAAACCCATTCTTGTTGCTTGTTAACAAGCAACAAAAATTGCTGCTATTCGCAATGTGCAGTAAGCGCTTCTCTTTCAACACGTTCCCTAGGATTTTTTTATTCAGCCCACTAACTAGCAGAGTGTGGGAAAATAAAATACAGGAAAATAAAAATTTTGTAATAATGTGAGAACAGTTGAGTACTATCTCAAGTATGTTTGCTGAACTCGTTGGCAAGTGACCTCTATGAAAGACTGCACAGTCCACCAGGACACTGTGTCACAGAAGTCTCCACCGCAAATAATTCAACACTGTTGTTGGCAACACACAAAAATCAGTGAGAGAAACTCCTGAGGCATATAAGCCATCTTATTAGAAATAATGTTCCTTTAGGGTTGCTGTTGCCTTGTGCTTCCTCCGAAACATCTAGTGTGCATTGCTACTTGTAGCAGATCAGCTGGACTGCTTGGTCTGATCTGGGAGGGTTAGAGAGCAGCCTGGCACTGAGTTGAGATGAGACATTATTTCATGACTTCAGGGAGATGACTTCCTCCTGACATAGTGGTGTAATATGCCCCAGCTGCTCTTCTGCTTCCAAACCTTTTTTTGGCTCTCCTGTTGGGCTGTGGTGTTATGCTGGCCTTCAGCAAGGCAGAGTAGGTGCTGCCCTTCTTGAACTTTCATCTCATCCTTTAACACACACTTCCCAGTTCCCTTTAAAAACTGGTTTATATAAGCACCTGACACCCAGCACACCGCACTGGTGCAGAAGGAGGAATGGTGGGGAAAGTCTCTGACCTTCCTGCTCTGCTTGAGGACAGAACAAAGCGATCAAGACGCCCCAAACTGTTGTTTTTCTCCTTCTGTAGGAGCAGCAGGAGGAGGTGAAGAAGCGCTGCGAGAATGCCGAGCCCCGACACGGAGAGCTGTGGTGTGAAATGTCCAAAGACATCGAGAACTGGCAGAAGAAGATCGGAGAGATCCTCGTGCTTGTCGCAGCCAAGATTAAAAATACCTTCTAGAGCATGCCGCCTTCCGCTCTGTCAGTCACGCTGGCAGGACTTGGCCTCTTTGCTTTCCGTGCTTTCAACACATTCACCTGTGATAGCAGCACAGTAACATAGAACAAGCAAAGGGAGTGGGTAGGAACAAGAGGAACCTTGGGTTTTCCAGAACCCCCCCCCCCCAAGGAGAGTCAGTTTTTCCCCACTCCAGCAATGGCACTACAGGCAGGCGTTGCTCTGGCATACACAAGATCCATCTATACTGAAAAGTCTGCCAGGGTGGGGGCAGGAGTGCCAAGCTGTGATTGGCATTGCCACTTGATTTTTGTCTGCACCCATTCTGCAGATTTGGAGCTGTGAGTGTTGCTTGTTCAGTTTCCAACTTGCTCTCCCTTTTGGTGTTCTCCCTAAGATGGGGTCTCTTCTTGTCACCCTCTTCTTGAGTTGCCTGGTGGTGTTTCCCTGCGGCTGAGTTCATCAAGGAGATGGTGATGAACATCACTGATAGATGGGGAATTGTGGGGTGACAGGAGGGTCTGAGAACAGTTGTGTGTTGGTGTGACCAGGGCACTGCCTTTGTCAACAGGGTAGAGCCCTGGTCATGTCTGGGAAGGAGGAAGATTTTAGTCGACTGGATGTTTTGTGACATTCAATAACTAACTTTTTACTTAAAAAGACACTTCCCCCCCCAACTCTGATTTTAAAATGCCTGTAATGTATGCAATATTTTTAGGGTTATGTCATTGAACACCACAGTAGAACAAAGACAACATGGTGAAAACAGTCCAAGAGACCAGTTGAAAAAGGAAGAAGCTTCATTAATTAGAGCCATTACAAGGCCTAGGCTTTCTGACAGCTGAAGCTGCTTCTCCCACTACAAATGCCGTGGAAGTAGCTTCTCCAAGCACGAATGGAAAAATCTTACTTGTAGCTGGAGGGATTCTTAGTGAGCACAGATCTGTGTGTTTGTGGCTGCCTTGAAGTTGTCTTATTTCATGACTTGCATATAATTTTTTAAGACTTGTGATCAGGGCCACTTTTGACCCGAAGAGGCTCACTTGAATTCTTGTGATCCTCCTTTGAATGAAAAGTCGTCTCCATCTTGAAGGACTGTATCTGTTTTGTACTTGCTGATTGGAGTGGTAAAATCATCTGTTGCATTTGACCGTGTGTGTTGTGGACTAGGATATAGTGAAAGCTTTTGCTTCCATGTGTATATTTTTGTGTTGTCCTAGAAGTTTTGTTGGGGGATGAGGCGGGGGGGGAACCTGGCACTTGCCTGGGAAACAGGTGTGTAAAATACAGTTTGGTTTTGTTCCTCTTCGAGTTTTATTTGGTCCTCATCTCCTCTGTTGTAACGGTTGTTGCACATCAAAGATTTGATCAGGGATGAGTGGCTCGGATTGGCAAGTGCCCTGTGACAGCCTCGCCTGCTACTCTTGGTAAAGGTGAGTCTTTTAGGAATATATCTGCTGTAAGTAGAGTTCTTGTATCCAAGCAGTTTCGCATCTTTTTGCCAAAAATATCACGTTGTTTAAACCTAAAGCAGCAGTGGTTGTCCTTGATTCAACAGCCTGCCTCTCAGACTTTATCCCTATGAAACAAAACTCTTGGACTTGCTACAGCAGCTGATGAGAGCATATCGCCGCATCTGCGTTGAAACAAGGTGCGCTGCCTGCAGCTGCAAAGATGAGGAGTGTTGGCAGGAGATGCCTCTGGAGGAAAGGGGGAGCAAAGACCCCGCGCAGGCCTGAGATGGGGTCGGGCACGTTGGGGCGTTCCCACTTAAGGGGCTAGTGGGATAAGGGTTTCTGGGAGTTGGCTCGAAGGCGAATGGCCTGCAGGAGGGGCAGCTGGCTCCCTCCTTTCCATGCTGCCTGGGGGTCAGGGGCCTGCTTCCTCTTCCCCATCCCTTCATTCCTGGCAGGGTCCACTTGCTCAGCCATGTTGGGTTGAAATCCGCCCTCAGGTTTTACCCCCAACGCCCAGTTTGCAGCGAGGGGCTGGAGGGGGTGCAATCTCTTCCAGGGCTGATGCACAGGGGAGCATAGTGAGTACCGGGGAGGAGAGGTATGTGCCTGCCTCCAAACCTGCTTCCTTCTCCCGCAAAATACCCCTGTTCGCCCTGTACGCAGCTTCCACCTGACCCTCTGAGCGCCCTTTTGTCGCCAGTTCTCTTCTCTGGATGACCAAAGCAAGGCCATTGAGGCTGTATGGTGAGTGTTTCTAGGGAAGTTAAGTTCATCGCATGGATTTTGGAACCTGTATATTTTACTTAAACATGCAGAGGCCTGTTATACAGCCCCTGTTTTCCTTGGCGTATTCATGCACGTGTGTAGCAGTTGCTCGGACTGAAGTTGGATTATTTGGGGGTCTCTTGTTCCTAAAAAATCCCCGCTCGTGCTCCAGTGTTGTGACCTTTGGCTGTTCCCCCACACAGATGCTCCTCTCCTGGACACGCAGCAGCCCTTTCTACCCCCTTTTTATTTGATTGCCCTCAGAAACGCCCCGGGGCTGCCTGGCATGGTGTTTGATCACTGGGTAAGGAAGCAGGATGACTTCAAAGACAGCCAGGTGCCCTCAGGAGCACTCCTTCACTTCCCTTGCAGAAATGGCTAACAGGAATGGACAGGCAAGGCTCCTGGGGTAGATATGATTTCTTTTTATCTCGGTCTAATAAAAGATAGGCAAGCACGGTTCTTTTGGCTAGATGTGCTGTGCCCTCAGACCAACCCGGCTACAACCAACACCCCCGTAACACGAATGGGAGTAGGTGAGCACTTACCCATTTTATTTTCTTTGACAACACCAGCTGACCTAAAAAAAGCACCGTGCTTGCCTGTGTCCTCAGCCCAGGGATGGAAGCAGGTGAGCACTCACCTGTTTTGTTTTCTTTGCTGACGCTAGTGGAAGAGATGGCATCCACCCCCAGACCCGTGTCTCCAGGGCTGGGCTCTGCCTCCGCTGCCCGCCTCGGCCGCAGCATCCTCACCTGGTAAGCATCCTCAGGCAGGTAAGGCGATGCCGGGCGGGGGCCGGGCAGGCCGGGGCGGGGCGCCGCTTCCCCGCCCGCCCGCCCACGGCCAGGGCCGGCTCCCAGGAGCCGAGGGGAAGCGCGGAGCCCAGCAGCGGGGCCATGCCGCCGGCGGCTGGCGGCGGGGATCAATGGTGAGTGATCAGGGCTGGCCTGGAGGGGCAGGTGCCCCCCCCCTTTATCTTGGGGCACCCCCATCCCTCTCCTCCGGGCTCTGACCCCGTCCTGGGGGGCTCCTCACCGCTGGAGCACCCCAGCCGCCCGCCTCCCTCGCGTGGGCACCAGCGCATCCCTGGCGTGGGAACCGGAGCGAGCCACAGGTGCCGGAGTGCCCGCCGGCCCGGGTCTGCCTGTTCCCGGCTCTGTGGCCCCCCTTTTCGGGGCCAGGCTGGTCACATGAGCTCGGGGAATTTGTCGCTCCCCCGGGAGGCTGCTTCACGGAGGAGGCCGGGAGAGTTTAGGACCAGCTGCTTGGAAAGGCTGCGCCTCTTGAATCCGGGCCCAACTGCTCGCTAGGCCATTTAAGGAAACTTGAGTTCTTCGCCTCCTAGCTGGAGCCAAACGGCCTGGGCTTGCTCCCTCCGTGAAGAGCGGGGTTCGGACACTGCGGCGGGGACGTTCCCTCCGCCGCTCGGTCCATCTTGGCTCTGATGGTAGCTCGGGCAAAGATCCCGGCGTTCCCCCGGGAAGAGGCCAGTCCTCCCCTTGGGGAGCCCAAAGGCGACGGCAAACCCTCCCTGGGCCGATGCTGCCGTAAGCTGAGGGTTGTGCTGCGACCCCGTGTCCTGCGAGCAGGCCCCTGCCCGTCTGTTGAGACAGCGAACTCATTTCCCCGTGGATCCCAACATGTTGAGTCAGATCCCGCGTCCCTGCCGTTCTCGCCGCTACCCAGTGAGTTTTTGGTATTTAACGGCAGGCAGGATTAGGTTCCCTAGTGATAAATGCTTCCGAAGCGGCCCCCGCTCCCTCCAGGCAGGCCCGCTTGATGGGAGCTACAGGTGTCGGATCTTGCTGCAGGTGGGGGGAAAACCTGATGACCTTTCCCAGCCCATTGCAAAGCCTTTCGGTTTGCTTAGATGCCTCTGTGTCTACATAGGTCCCTTGCTCCAGGGTCGCAGAGCGATGCTTGTGTGTACTGCTCACGTCTCCAAGAGCTTGTTGTTACTTGTCTTTCCGAGGTGTTTCTGATCCCCTTTGCAAGCCCACGGGGCAGAGTTGTGCACGGAGGGCACCCATACCTGGGAAGTTCCCATGCAAAGCTTTCCTTCATTCCCGCTGCCGTCTTGAACTGCAAAGCCTTGGCTTCGGGCTGGGCCAGTGCACCTCTAGTTGCTGCATGAGGCTGACGGATGGAGGGCGCTTCTTGACGTGCCGCAGCAAACGCAGCATGTGACACTTGTCCGTGAGCCCTGGGCTTGTCCCTGCAGGCAGGGAAGCGGTGCACGAACAGCATCCCTTTCCTTACTGAAACGCTTTCCTCTATTTTATCCCACGCGCCATTATGGAGCTGAGCCTTGCTTTCTTGGCACAGAAATAGCCTCCAAGGATGGAAATGCTGCAAAGGCATCTCCCTCCTTGCTAGCTGAGTGTCGGTCTGTGCTCGGCGCTACCAGGCCGGTGGCTCCTCTGCTCTAAAGAGAGAGGGAGCTGTTGGCAGGGCACTGAAATGCCTGGTTCACACTCTCAAACGCTGACCATTTTGTGCAGAGAAGCAGTGTTTCTGCTCAGGCTGCAGGGTGATCTCATGCGGGGGCCATCCTAGTGCAGGGGCCAAGATTCGCCGGGCTGGGGTTGGGAAGAGGGGCACCGGAGACGGGTCTGCAGCCCGTGAGGCACCGCGTCCCAGCTGACTCGAAGGCGGCTGCAAAGCCTTGACTGGCGCCCACGATGGGCAGGGTCTTCACGCGTGCTCCAAGCTTGCTCGGAGCCGCCGTCCGAAATCGAAGGGTGGACACCAGATGCCCAGTTGGGCTCCGTTTTGCAGACCGTGGAAGTCTACAGCACGCGTCTGCAGCGCTGCGGAGGGGCTGTGCCAGGGGCAGAGGGCTGCGCTGCCTCTGGGGTTGAGCCTCCAGCTACGAGGACTGTGGCAGGGGTGGCCCTGCTGAATCCAGGTCATTCCCCTGCAGATTGTCCCCAGGCCCCTCCTCGGTGCTGTTCTGCTACTGCTGGCCTCGTCGGTGCTGAGCAAGGGCGGGCGGAGGTGCAGCGTGGTGGAGATCCTGCGGCAGTACCAAGCCGTGCTCTTCGACGAGATCCACAACCTGGTGAGCCGGTCGCCCCAGGGGAGGGCATGTGTCTTGTGAGGTGTCTCGGGCTGTCGGGGATGCCGGTGCGGTGTGTACAGCCCCTAGCACGTGGGAGGGGGAGCTTGATCTTGAATGGGTCTGTAGGTCGAACAGAACGGTATTCCCCCTAATAGGAGGGCAGCGGGGAAGGGGGCTTGTTCCTGGGCTGCTCTGTGCTGTTCATCTGAGCGGTCCCGTAGAGCTCTTGTGTGCCATGTGCAGGGTCCGGCGGGTTCGGGGCAGGGGCTGGGGGCAAGCACGGAGCCGCACGCCGCTAAATCCTTGCGTTTCCCCACAGAAAAACCTGAGCGGCCCCTCTGAGGCCCACCGGAAGCACCGGAGCAGGGCTGGCCCTGCCTGCCGCTCCAACCAGGTGAGCGGTCCTGTCCCCAGCCAGGGGTGTCCAGCTGTGCCCTCTGGGCATAGGGAGGGCACACGTGTGCCATCAACCTGGTGCTGCTGAGCCAGCAGTCTCCTCCATCCCCCGGAGGGGATGGACAACCTGGGCATGCTCTGCAGCTGTGAAGCGGGGCTGGCCACGGAGGGGCTTGCACAGGGATGGGGGAAAGAAGGTGGAGATACGAGTTGATGCAATGGGTCGGTGCCCGCACAGCTCACACTCTGCTGCGTAGGCTCTGGCCACCGTCTCCAGCAGGGTCTCGGGGCTCCCGACGTCCAGACCTTGCTCCTGCTCTGTCCTGAGCCCACGTGGATGTTGCTGTGGCCCTTGGCAGCTGCAGCATGGGCTAGAGCTCAGCTTTCCACATGCTGAAAGCACAGGCCGGGGCTCAGGGTTTCCCCTGCATGCGGTCAGGCCATCTGGATTGCAGCGGTGCAAACGTCCCTCACAAAGCATCCCTTTGGCGCAGCTCCATAGGAGCAGGGAGGTCAGTCGTTTGCTCTGCCCCACACGGGTGGGTGGCAACTATGACCCTTGGCATTGTCCTAATGAGGAGCATGGGGAGAGGGAAAGGTGGGGGTTTATATTCAGCTCTGCCTCCCAGAGCCCCCTACTTGCACTAAGCTACCATGAACCTGGGTGGCACTTTCCTCTCGAATGGGCTTCTCCAGCGGAAACCTCCTTTCCCTTCCAGGAGCAGAAAATCCTGCTGTCCATCTACAACATGAGCATGTCCCTCTGGGCCGCGGCGAGCGGCTCCCTGCATGACTCCCGGGAGCTGGCTGCCATGAAGGTGGCCAGCAACACCGAGTCCGTGATCAGGCAGCACTGCCGGAAGATCCACAAGGTTGGGGCTTCCTCCATCTCCTTCGCCATCCGCGCGGGACGGGGGTCAGCGCTGGGGTGGGGTTGGCAACCATTGCTTCTCTAGAGGCAGCTGCCCTGGATCCGCGCTGGGGGGCCTCTCCTTAGGACTCTGTGTTTGCTTCCCAGGCTAGGCAGAGGAGCCCGCCACGGCCACCGGCTCAGGGGAAACAGCAGCCCCGCGGGGAAGGCAGCAGGCGCAAGCGGCAGAAGGAGCTGGCCCGGGCGGCGGAAAGCTTGCTCATTTGCTGGGAGAAGCTGTACTCGCTGCACTCGTGGGGAGCAACGTAGGGCCTCGCCACGTGTGGCTGGCTCTCGGGGATCCACACCAGACCGCACTGACCTTTCTGCCTTCCGGCTCCGTGGCTCTGCCAGCACTGGAGGCAGACTGTGTTTCCCCAGGACCTGTCTTTCTCCAGGGGAGCTGGACGTCTCCAAGCTTGCTCTGCAGCAGCTCCGTGGGGCAAAGACTCAAGACCCCGAGTTGCATTTGCAGGGGCTGGGGCTGGATCGGCTCCCTCGTGCCCAGTGCTTCCCGGTGGCTCCGTGCTGCGTAAGGCCGCTGCGGAGGGATGGAGCCGGCGGGGAAGGGGAGATGACAGCGGCACTCGCTGCAGGACGATGCCTCTCTTCCCGAGTCACTAGGAGCTGGTACCGTGTATTGACATACAAGGCTCTCTCCTGGTAGCCCCTGAAGGACAAGGCGGGGGCATTGGGCGGTGATGGTGCTTGGGGAGAGGCTGTGCGCAGTGCACGTGTTCGCTGTGGCTCCAGGGAGTCTGTGATCTTGGGCCCCGTGCGTGCCCCTGGCTTCCTCCTGGCCGGAGCATTGACTTCCCACAGCAGCTGGGAAGAAATGGGCTACCCTCGGCTCCACTCCCCTGTCTCAGCCCCAGTGGTAACATGCCGTTGCCCCTTTTTTGCATCCAGACGGCAGAAGGGATCTCTGCCCTATGCAGGTGGTTCAAGGGACTTGCTCACTGGCGGGGGTCGGATGCCCTGCTACGTTTCCTGCTCCCTCGCAGTCCTTGGGGAGAGTAGCCTTGGAAGGTACCGGGCACCTCCAGCTCCTGGAGACCCCAGCAGGTGCAGAGCACCTTCCAGGCCCCGTGCAGGCTCACAGGCACCTTGCCTGACCCTCGGCAGCTGGATGGCTGCTTGAATCGCCCACGTTTTCTATGCACCATAGCAAAATCCCTGCTGAAATCCAGCTGAGGGCGAGGCCGGAGCCTCGGTGGAGCTGTGCCTGGAAAAAGAGAGGGGTGCAGAAATAGGTGCTCCCAACTGAAGGGGTTCCCTGGGCTCCAGCTTTCCCGGCATTTGCAATAGTCTCTTGGAAACTTGAAATAAAGCTCCTGGCCCTGCAGCGGCTGCAGTTTGTCCTGAGACCCCCGCCCGGTGCATGCAGCCCCCTGCCCCTTACACGGCCAGCATCCCCTTCTCCGCTGGCTTTCAGAGCCCCATCAGCCGCGGCTTCTGTCTTGGCACCGGTGTGAGGTCCGGATTGTCTCGCTGGCCTGGACTCCCCTCTGCTGGCCGACGGGCACAGCACAGGCTCCTGGCCGGAGCGCCGCGCCACGGGAACAGCCCCCCACGGTCATCCTACCCCCCTTGCCACGGGCTCTCTGCGTGTCCCTCTGCCACCTTTCCTTGCTGGGGGTGGATTAACCCTCGTGCCACCCATGCAGTCAGGGACGTGCTGTTATGCTTGCATTGCAGGTGAGAGAGGCTAGCAAACTTGCCTGCGGTCGCTCGCAGAGTCGGTGGCAGAGGCCAGATGTGAGTGCCCCTGACCTCCCCAGCGCCTGCTGCAGTGTTTGCTTTGCAAATGCAGCAAAGCAGGGGGCTCTGCCTGTCTGCGAGGGCACAGCTGGCTCTTTTTGCCCTGCATGGGCAGAGGGGTTGTCTGTCTGTCCAGCATGAGACAGAGGCACTGACCCCCTGGACAAGCTGGACGGGGGCGTCTGCTCGCTCCGCGTGCGCTGGGCACTAGATGGCAGTGGTAGGCCGCGCTGCCGAGCATGGTCCAGGCGTGGGGTTGCAGTCCCTTAGCCAGGGGCCAGCGCTGCCCAGGGGCTTGTTGGAGGGTGGGGGGTAAGAGACTCCCTCCTCTGCTGGGGGGAAGAGGTCAAGGGGCAGTACTGGACTTCCCACCCCCCATGCCAGGGGTAAAGGGGCTGCAGCTGGGAGATGGCAGGGCCACACTGGGACGGTCCCTGTGCTTTTGGGTACGGTCAGCTGATGCCCCCGGGCTCCAAACTCCCAGCCGGAGCATCCCCTGGGAAGAGCCGGGGCAACTGGGTTTCTCGGGGTGCCCCGTTTCGGCCTCGTCTCCCTCGCTGGGGGCCAGCGGCGAGGGATGACCTTGCTGCGGAGGACAGACGGCAGCTGGCTCGGCTTGTGCCCATGCTGGGGGAGCGGCGAGGCCGGGGCCGTCTGCCTTTGGGTCCTTTTCCCTAAACAAAAGATCAAATGTGAGAACCGCGGTCCGGCCGGGTTGGAGAGAGGAGAACAAACGCACACACACACGTGCCCCCCGTGGGCTTCTGAAAATAGCCGGAGAGCCGCTTGGCAAGGCGCCCGGGGCCGGCTGAGGTCCTGGCCCAGCTCGGTTCGGTGCTGGCGGGGAGGCGACAGGGGAAGCGTGATTCATGCCGTCCTCGCCCACGAGCGCTCTTCCTGTTTGGGGCCGGGCGCTGTGTAATGCACAGTCTCTGCTTGCTGGCACGGGCGCCCCAGGTTTTAGTTCTCATCCTGGGGGAAAGACGAGGGCTTCCAGCGTGCCGTGGTGCTTTGCCCCAGGCCGCTGTGCTTCTTGCAGGGCCGGGGGAGCCTTTGCTACCCTGTGCGTGTGCAGTTTGGACCAAAAGCAGGCACTTGGATGGAGTGGGCTGAAAGGTGAACCAGCCCCTTTGCCAAGCGGCAGGCCCAGGCTGCGGGGTCCAGACCACGACCGGTCCCAGTGAGGCTGGGCAGAGCAGGGGGCAGGACTGTGGTGCACTGGGACCGTGTCCAGGATGCTCTGACTCACTCTGATTAATGCATGGGCCAATGGGGCCTCTACCGGCTAGGGGCCCCCTATCCTCGTCTTGCCCAGGGCCCCAAAAAAGTCTTAATCCACCTTTGAGGCCTGCCCAGGAGATGGAGCGAGGTCCCACGCTGCTGCTGGCACCTTCCACAATTGCCGGGGGCTGCCCTGCTACCAGCTGCAGCAGCAGGAAAGGGAGCTGCTCCTGCCTTCCTTTGTCCCAGGAACGGGTGTCAGGCCTTGGTTGGACCCGAACTCGGCACCCCTGGGTGGGTGCAAAGCCTGGGGCCACACCCACTGCCCTGGCTCCAACAGGGGATAAGATGGGAGTGGGCAGCTCCGGGTTGAAACGCCAGCGTGGCGGACACTCGGGCAGCCATGGGGTGTGATAGAAGAGGGAGGGGGCTAGGGTGTCCCTCTCAAGCAGATGCCCCACTGTCTGGCAGGTCAGGCTGGTTGTGCCCTGGGGGCTGCGGGGTGGCCGTGAACTCGGATGCCTTCCTCTAGGGCCCAGGCGGCCTGTCTGGCATCGGTGGCCAAGGCACCGGGAGGAGATGTAGCCTGACACGGGCTGTCACCTGCCTGAACAGGGAAGCCCGGCACCTCTCTGGATGCCTCTGGCCCCATATCGCCTGCGAGCTGCCGGCCGTTTATTGGTGCTCCGTGCTTTCGTGTCAGCCCCAGGCCGGTGCAGCCGGAGAGGGATTGCATGGAGAGGAAGGAAGGAGCGAAGGAAAAGATGACAGGGAGGAGGGGGAAAGCGAGGTCGCAGCAATGGGGAATTGCAGCAAAACAGCCGGAAAAAGGAAACTGGCCGGCAAAGGCACACAAAAATAGCAGCGAGGCGAGCCTGGGCCTGAGCACACGGGAGTGAGCGAACTTCCTGTGGGCAGTGCCATGCACTGGGGCTGTGCTGGGGTGGCCTCTGAAGATGCCATCACAGCTCCCCCTGCCCCTGTCGTCCAGCTGGCATCGGCCGGGCACCTGGTCAGCACACCAGGGTGTCCCAGCCCTGCCTGCTACCCGCTGGGTGGGGAAAGCACAGGCACTTCCTTGCATGGAGATATGTGTGTGCATACCTGTGCATGTGTGTGCACACCCATGTATGTAGGAAGTTGTGTGTATACATGTGAATGTGTATGAAGGGGAGTGTGTTCACGCATACATGCATGTGGGAAGTCGTGTGTACACGTGTGTTGTGTGCAGGGCTGTTTGCATGCACATATGTGCATGTGGGAAGTAGCGTGTGCATGTGTGTGCACAGGAGTGAAGGGGTGTGTGTACATACTTTGTGTGTGTGTGCAGGAGTTGAAAGGGTGTGCAGACATTGTGTGTGTGCAGGATTGAAGGGTGTGTGTGTGTATGCGTGCATACCTGTAGGAAGCCGTGCATGTGCACGTGTGTGCAGGAGTGAAAGGGGTGTGTGCACACGTGTGTGGGACGATGTGTGTGTGCACATGTGAATATGTGCATAAAGGAGTGAAGGTGTGTGGGTGTTAAGTGAAGATGTGTGCACGTGGGTACATGCGAGTGCAGGGGTGGATGTGTATGCAGGAGTGACTGCATGCGCACAAGGGAGCAGGGTGTGTGCACAAGTGCCTGGGTGCTGCCCATCCAAGTGTGTTCTGTGTCCGCGCCTCCCCCGGTGCAGCAGGCGCCTGTCCGAGGCTGTCCTGCAGCACGGTGTGCCACAGTGGTTGTGTCCCACGTGTGTCAGTGCCCACCTCCACAGCTGTGCGTTGGTGCACACAGTCCAGCCGTGCAGGCCGTGAGCATATATACGTGCCTGTGCGTGTCCGTCTGGTGCATGCAAGGCAGAGGTCAGCGTGATGGAGTTCCCAGATGTGCTCAGCGTTGGAAAGCATCAGCCTCGCCGCTTCCTTCGGCAGGGCCCTTCGTGTGTCGTTACGCCTCGTTCGTGGCTTTTCTGCTGTTGTGGGGGGCAGCCCGGGAGCCCACGCCTGGTCCCTGCAGGGTTTGGGGGCCTGAAGCCTGGTTTGGTGCTGGGTGGCGAGGGGCCAGGCAGGCTGTGGCTTCTCAACCTGGGTCCCTGTGTCCAGGTCTCTGGGGAATGCCCACCTGGAGCAGGACAGGACAGGAGCGCGGGGAGAACAAAGGCCAGGCACAGCTTTCCCTGGACTGGCACAGCTGTGGGAAGCTGCAAGAAGAGGGCTTAGATCATTACTCTCTTCCCCACCCTGACCCGCCGTCCTCCCCGGCTTAGCTCGCCCGCCCCTCTGGGCTCTTCTCTGCAGCAGGCCAGGGTGCCAGGGATGAGCATTAAGCGAGCGGAGATTTGGCAGAGAAGGATGTGGGAGGGGGCATCGGCAGAGCCATGCCAGCCTGAATGCAGACGAACGAGGCTGCAGATTGGAGGGGGTGAGGTTTTGCTTGGTGCCGCGGTCCCGCAAGCTGTAGTCAGCATTGGGCTAAATCCTAGTGTGGGGGTCCCTTCGTGGGAAAGGACCTCCCTCCCCCACTTTATGGCCCTGCTGCTGGGTTTCCAAGTCCCTCCATGTCAACACGGCTCCTTGCCATCTGCTGACCAGATTGTGTGCCACGGTGCGCGGGGCTGGCCCGCTCCCAGCCTCCCTTGGCAGGCCGTGCCGTTGGGGGGGGACGTAGGGCTGGCGGGCAGCCTCTGCTGGCGCTGGGACCGGCCCCTCCCAGCCCTTCCCATGAAGGGATTTTGGCCCAAGTGGCTGCTAAGGAAATCGAGAGGTGCCAAGATCTCCTGCCCTTGCCAAACTCTTCGTGTGCTAGTCCGGGCTCCGCGCACCAGCTCCTTCAGAGGCAGGCTGCCCCGGGAGCTCGACGGTGGGCTCCCCGAGGGGCTGCATAAAGGGTCATCCAGCCCATGCTAAAGGTGGCGTGGCTACTGGATGAACGTGACCCAGCTAGGCACCACCATGGCTTGGCCCCACTGCGAAAGTCCTTGCTGCTCCGGCCCTGCCAGCGGGGCCCCGTGGGGGAGCCATGCCCATCCAAGCATAGGGAGGGAGACTTTTTCGGGTGAAGGTGTCTCTGAAATTCATCACCTCTGCCTCTCCGTCATCCATCAGGGTGCTTCTGGGCTGGGCTTCGATTGCACTCCCAACCCACCGAGCTCCACCAGCAAAATGGTGCAGTGCAGCCTGGGCCGTGCAGCTCAAATGCCACCGAAAGCCAGTGGGATTTAGGCTCCGAAGTCACCCAAGCACCTGCAAAATGTTTCTTCCTTGGTCGTCACCCATGATGGCACAGCTCGAAGCAAGGTGTGGTCCCCAGTGGGCTCAGTGAAACCCAGATAACTGCATGGGGGGCTGAAACCACCTGGGGACTGGCTCAAGGTTGCAAACCGAGGGATTTGTCCGCACGGCTTGGCCTCTTGCAAACGGCTTAGTGCAGGAGCTGGTCTGCACTAATGCCCAGCTAAACCACTTGCGCTGAATTAAGGGCGTCCACACACAATTTTTTTTGGTAAAAATATTTATTTCTAATTATGTATATTTCTAATTATTTATATATTAATAATTCTATTAATAATATTCTAATTATTTATATATTTCTAATGCTATATATTAGAAATAAATATTTGTGCAAAAAAAAAAATGTGTGGACGCCATACATAACTTATATATCTATAACTCCACCTCCAACACTCTGCCAAGTGGCCCTTGTGGTTCACTTGGCCGCTCAAAGCACACACAGAAACCCGTTACACAGTTGGCACTGTGCAACCATGCGCCCACGTACCCATCTCCATCCCTGTACTACCACCCACTGCGTCCATACAGAATTTGAGCGCGGTTTTGCATGCATATGGCTGGAGAAGGCTTGCTGGCTGCATTTGAGTTGGTCGCCCTCCTCGCCTCCCAGCCGGGCCCTGCGGTCGTCCTCACCCCCGTGCAGGGGCCCATTGTTCTCCAAGCAGAGCCCGGGGAGGCAGGATTCCTCCGTTGGCTTTGAACCGTGATGTTTCCTTCTTACAATGAACAAAGCCAAGCCTGGGCATGGGGGCCTGGTTGTGATTATTAGAGCAGCAGCTTCCCTGCCTCGCCCTGGGTGGTTGCTGGGGGTGGTTTGGCGCCAGGCGGAGGGGGTATGGTGGCCGCGTGAGCCGTCACGCTCTTCCTCGGTGCAGCCCCGCTGGCTCCCGCCGGCTCTCGGACCTCCCCAGCGGGTTGTCACTGGCAAGGTTTGGTGTTGTGTGCCCAGGCGAGCGCTGGTGGCATTGTCTCTGCAGAAACCAGATGGGTTGCAGGCACCTTTGGGATGGCGGGTGCATGCCAACCTCAGCGCTGAGGACCACGTCATGCCCTGAGCGAAGGGTGGCAGCTTGGCTGACCTCTCCAAAGCTGCCCAGCCCCATCCTTTGCCACACACATGGCCTCGTGTCTGTGGGGAGCCTCTTCTGCGGGAGACAAACCTGGCCCCCAGTCGGGAACAGCCACGTGGAGGAGCTTTTCCCACCCTCCCACGGCGAGGACGGAGCTGTATTTTACCCCGTGCTCTGCTGCGGGGCTGTTTCCTCCTGTGCATCTCCTCCCGGTGGCAATTCTCAGTCCCGGGAAGGGGAAGAGGTGTGGGGCACCCTAGGGAGGGTGACATCTTCCTGGCCTGTTTCCAGCTCTCTCCCTCGAGCCAAAAGCTTTCCTTATGCCTAACCCTCCTTGCATCCTCTTCACCGTCATTCCTCTACCTTTCCCCAGGTCGTGCAAGGATGGAGACCCCTGTTATTGCAGGGATGTAGGGGAGTGTGCATCACAGGGCAGGGTCTTGCCAGAGAGATGATGAGAATTTGGGGAAAAATGGGCCTGGGGAACATCTCATAAATATCTCTAGCACGACTGGCTGTGGCCCTGCATGCGGGGAGCTTGCTCTCCAGCCCCTCGGGCTCCAGCAGTGCCCCAGCAGAAAGCCCAGGAGTTTGGGCACCTGAATGAACGGAGCCACTGAAAACAAAAGGCTGCTCTCAGCACAGCAAAGGCTCATGATGACTACGAGAGCTCACGGAGGGAGAGACTTGCCCCGGGGTAGCTCGCTGGGGACATTTAAAGGCATGTCTGGACAGCGAGCTAGGAGAGATTTATCACGTGTGCGCAGAGTGGGTCTCGTCTCCCTCCATAAAGAGGATAGCGGGTGCCCAGTGCTGAAGCTGAACGGAGCTGCTCCTTTGTGCAGAGGCAAGGGTCTCTGCTTGGCTGGAGACGGCCCCGAGTGAACCCTAATCCCAACCCCAATGTCCCAAGGCTTTGCTGGGTTTCCAGCCCATCCCTCCAGCAGAGATTCAGCTTCAGTTGGGCACGCCGGTTGCCCTCGGGGGCAGATACGTAGGAGCCGTTCTCGGCGCCACGTCCACTCTGCTGCATCTCCATGGACTTTGTGAAGCCCCATAAACCCTGAAATGAGCCTGCAAAGAATTGCCCCCATAGGTTTGTGTTGGCTGGAAGGGCTGGAAGCAGAGGAACGATTAACGACTGAGGAAAAACAAAGCCAAAAGCAGCCAAAGCGACAACCCTGAAGTTTCTGGGTTGCTGTTTTTTCAAAGTGACATTTTGCCAGTAAATGTCTGGGGGGGAAAATACAAAACCCCGTGAACCACAAGAGCAAAAGGCACGATCAATGGGAAAGATTTGTTCCAGAGAGAAGAGATTTTTCTGCTGTTCCTGATCCGAACTCCGTGGCTGCGGCTGCTGGCTCCGGGCCGCCGCTCGGTGCTGTTACCGCTGGACGATGCAGTACGAGGGATGGGGAACACGTGGTGGATCCGAAAGTGTTTAATGGCCATCCCCTCCCTTGCTATTCTTGGAGCAGGCTGGGCATCGGGGCACACCTAGGCGCTTCGGCGCAGCAGCCTGGCATTGTCCGGGGCAGAGCTGTCTCCATGAGTGCTGGTGAGCATGGGATGTTATAGCTAAGCAGGGCGCTGGCAATGCTATAGCAAGCCTATCCTCACCAGTGCTGGCAGCTGCATGGAGCACCAGTTTAGTCCTCCCTTTCCCTCACCCCCATACTTGGGGCATTTAGTCCCTGATGGCCCCCTTACTCTGCACCCAGGGTTTATAACTGCTGCCCAGCCTGTGCCCAGCAGCTCACAGCGGTAGGGGAGCTGGCACCGCACGGACACAGGCTTTGGTTGGACACGTAACGTGTATAAGCGTCCCCTGAGATGCTCCCAGCCAGATCGGGGCCGCTGGCAGCGATGCAAAGAGGGGTCTGGTGAGCAGGTTAATTCCCATCAGCAAGGGCCTTCTTCCCCAGGTGGTTGGGAGTCTGCTTTGCATTGAAACCAAAGCCCAGTTTCAAGGGGAAGGTTTCAGGGTGTCACTTCTGGTGCAAGGGGGATCAGAATGGAGCTGCTCTGGGGGGGAAGGAGCTCCCTTCTTCCTCTTCAAATGCACATCTTTTTCAATTGCCCGTTTTCCACTATCATTTCAGAGTGCTTCCCTCCCCTCCGTGCGGCCAGGAGGCGTCTCTGTGCATCCCGGGACTGGCTCATGCCAGAAGCCTGGAGCAAAATGCCAGTTGTATGGAGAGAAGAGGAGATGTGGTGAAGGAAGAGACAGGGGCTGCAGTCTCATCCCTTCCAGTCGCTCCCGGGGAAAGGTGAAGAGCTGCGCTTTCAACCAGACGCTCAAGCCCCGGGGCACGGCCAGCTGCCTGAGGGTGTGCAGAGACAGCCTGTTGGCTTGTCTAGGGGAAGGTGTGAGCCAAGGATAGAAAAGCTGATGCTCTGAAAACCTGTATGAACCAAATGCCTAAGAGATGCGCTGTCCTACTTCAGCGCCGGCCAGAGGCTCAGCTTTGCGCACACGCAAGAGGCCAGCATGCAGGACCCTTCTGCAGGATCATTAGGGGAGGTGCTGCTAACTGTGCAGGTGCTTGAGCCACAGAAGGCAAATAAGTGCCTACCTAGAGATGCCCCCGCTGGGCCCTGGCAAAGACTTGGCCCTCGCAAGGAGTGATGAGAGGACACACAGCACTCAGCTCACTCCTCTCCCAAACCATCCTCCTCCCGCTCAGGGGAAACAGGTTCTGGTTGACAAGCTGTCTCTAGCACCTGCTGTGATTCATCAGAAGAAGAGAAGCAAAGGCTTTGTCATGAATCCTCCGGTCCTGGTCCTTGCACTGCCCGCGAGATGCAACTTCATCCTCCTCGGGCTTTTTCGTTGTTCGGAGATCTACGTGTAGTCTCTTGCTTTCTCTGCCGCGCTGAGTTTACCCCAATCACTGGAAATCAGGCTGTTGCTTGATTACAAGGAGTGCACTGGTGTCCAGGAGCGTGTATCCTCTCCGCCTGTTTGACACAGCCCTCCGTACATCAGTCTGGGCTCTTGCTCTGGGTGGCTGGTGTTACTTGCATTGGAGCAAAGCGGCGGGGTAATAAAGCAGCAGAGGAAAAATGGCTTTTTTTTGGCTTGTTGGCCATGCTGAGGTTGAGCAGGCAGTGTTGAATCCTTAGTGCAAACCCCCAAAGGCGACCAGTGCTGCCAGGAGAGAGCAGGAGAGGCTGTGAGCCACCGGTGCCAGCACGAGGCATCAACGTCCCATCCTGCGAGAGTGTAGGGGGTGCAGGGAGGTGCTGAGGCTGTGGTTGCTTTCCCGTTACACCTTCCTGACCTTGCATTGCTTTTGAGGCTGACTAAGCCCCTGCCTAACTCAGTCCTCGAGGTCTGATCGATGGTCCGTGGCTCTGCCTCAAACCCGCAGCATGGACATGGCCCTGCTCTCCCGTAGACACACCTGTTTTGCTGGCGGGAGCTCTGCAGGTGCTCTGAGATGGTCTAATTTACCACGATATAGCAAAATCTACCACGATAAAAAGACGTCAGCATGTATTTGCACATTCGACTCATCTAGCGGGATGGCGGATTTACGGCAAGTTTCCCAGCCTGTATCGAACGTTGCGCCAGCAGCAAAGGGTGCAACCGGGATGGTCACAATGTCTATGCAAGCCGTAGCTGTGCCTCCGGACGGCTGTGCGTCTCTCTGGATGTATGGAGAAGCGAGATGGATTCAGCCCCTTTAGTCTGTCACCGTAAGGAAAGTTTTCCAGACCTCAAATCGTCCTTACATCCCTTCCAATTTGTTCTTATCCTTATTAGCGTGAAGCTAAACACTGAACTCCTCTAGCACCATAGGCCCTACATAAAAATATCTGTTTCTTAATGCCTCATTGGCAGAGTGATTGATGGCTGCAGGGTGAATGAATACGTTTCAAAGCAACTGGCTGTTTCTGGCCCAGATCGCCTGGTTATAACAGTCACAAATGACGGGCAGGTGGCCAATCTGCTAACAAAACCCTCCATGCCCGGCCCAAACCAGGAAGAAGGCAAAGACGTCACACTTGCATGGCACGGCCCAAGCAAGCCTTGCCATCTTGTTAGCACATTGTGTAAGACACCACGCGGCACCGGGGCTGCACACACACGCAGTCGCAAACGGCCCAAGAAAATGGGAGCAATTTATGCTTTGAATCTTTCCTTGAAAAAAAAACAACCCGGTTCTCATGGCTTTGTCAGCCTTTGCAGCCACGGAGGCTTTTGAAGCCGATGGTGTCGGGAGCAAAACATCTGGAAAAATTAGGATTAATGAAAACATAATTCCCGAGACTAAAGCAACGATTAATCCTGTGTTACCATGTGTGTGTTCCAGTCTTTCCCCAGCTCGTAACGCTGAACTTATTAAACTGCCTAGAGCCGGGTTTTCCTCCTCCCCTCCGTGTCCCCCGTTTAATTCAGAGGAAAGAGACTGATGCCAGATGGGGAACGGTATCCAGCCGTCGGCGGGACGGCATGCGGATAAAAGCGCGTGCGTGGGTCCCAGGTGCCTGTGCAGCGTGATGGGGAAGGTGTGTCACCCTCCTTTATGTCTCACCTTTCAGTTCTGCCCTCCACGACATCCAGGCAACCCCGTTCGGACAGCGTGCTTCTTGCACGGGGGCTGAGATGCACCAGGAACCGCAGCCAGCCGGCACCTGCCGTTCGGGAGGTTGCTGGTCCTTGCAGGCTGCAGGATGGGGCACGGGGGATGCTTTGTGGAAGCACAGGGAAGACTGAGGGATACACAACCAGCTCCCCCAGTTCCTGCCTTGAAAACTTTCCTCTCGAATGAGCTCTGGGACCCCTGAGGTGCTCTCTGGGTGGGCATTAAAATTCACAGCAGCTGTGTGTCCTGGTGGTGTGGTCAGACTATCCCCTCCCTTCTCCCCATCGCTGTATCGGGGTGTGTCTGTGTGTGTTGTGGGGGTCGTACGCGGTAGCTGCTCTGCTGCAGAGGCAGCTGTTTCTGTGCTGATCTATGTGTAGTATTTAGCAAGCAGAGGGAAGTGAGGCAGCTGGGATCCCCATTGCATTGTGCATCTGAGATCCTGCACTGCTGTAGCTTGGCCTGGAGTTTGGCATTCAGGAGAACCTATAGTTTGCTATTCAGGAAATGCAAAGCAAGGTGCTGGACAGATGATACGTCCCCATCGGTGCCTAGCAAATGGATGAGGCTAACCCCTGGACTTGGGGATCTTTGCTTCAATCCGTGGACAGCGATCGCTGAAAGTTGCACCAGTTTAAGTCATAGCCCTTTCCTGTAGGCAGATAGTCCCTGCTCTCTGGCCACCCCGTGGTGAGATGCTGAAGTCTGTTCCCCATCCCAGGGTGACTTACAGGGGCATACAAAGCAGGTATAAATTATGTCGGGGTATGCGTTAGTCTGTCCACACCCTGGATTGTGCTAATGCCACACCATAAATCATCACAGACATAATCCTACTGGGTCCGGGGTTGCTAGAGGTGTTCCTGAACCTTAGCAGAACCTCCCGACTCCTCCAAGCAGCAATGAAACCTGAAACTAGTTGCCTTTTCCTCCGTTTGACTTTTGCATGCGGCGAGAACTTGTTCAAAGTCCTTTCTGGAGGAGAGACCCTCTAGCAATGGAGCACGTAGCGCCATGCGCCGCACAACCGGCCACTTATTGCTAGACCTTCTGGTGGCAGCCCCTGCCGAAGCACGGGCAGCTGAGGCTGCAAGGCCTCGTTACCTAAGCTAGCTAATTAAAGCTATCTTGGGTTTGCCTGACTGCAGTGAAGACAGAGCCTGCACGAAGCGCCAGCTCCTGGGGTGGTTTGAGGGCAGCGGGAGATGGAGACGGCCAAAATAGGCCTGCCGCTCACCGGGTCCCTCCCTCCTCTCGCGCCGTGCCTCTGCCTCTCGCTCTTTGCTCCGGAGTTTGTTTTTGACAGAGGAAGTGTGTAGCCTGATTATTGTTTTATTTTTTAATTTTTTGGTGAGTGTGTGTGTGAAAAGGATGCAACGCAGCTGGGAATGCCTTTTGGGGGGGATGTGGACATGCTTCCGCCACCCGAGACGCTAAATATATGTGCGCACGGGCACCAGGTGCGTGCGTCGGGGCTCCGCAAGGTGCCATTTTTCCCCCCCATGTAAATCGCCCCGTGCGTTATTGTGCCGCGAGTATTGTGTGATTTCTGAGGAGACGGAGGAAGGCCACATCCTGTCCCTCTTCCCATGCCCGGGACCAGGAAAAACCTGGGCTTTGGAAATACCAAAATAAACAACAAACTCTTCCCCCCATTTTCCAGCTCTCCCCAGGCCCCGGCAGGGCGAAACCACCTGTTGGGGGAAGCGATTTTTCATGTCGAGAGGAAACTGGCCGCTAATTAAATCTCAGGTCAAGACTATAAAGGGAGAGAGAGGCTTATTCACAACCCCCAAGGGTCTCTGGGCAGGTTGCAGGGGCGGCGGGGCGGCTGCACGCTGGGCTCCCCCCCAGGGGAGATTTGCATCTGGGGGGAGGAGGGGGTGGGTGTGCATCTGCTGCTGCTCTGCGTGTATTCATGTTTCTGTGCATCGAGGGGTTTTATTTTGGCCGCGCGTCCAGGTGGCATCAAGGGAAAGGGAACCCCGGCCGGACGCCCTGGCTCTGGTTTTCCTCCTGTTTGTTCAGTCCTGTTGTTGTTATTCTTCCTCAGTCCCGAGGTGGGTCTAGTAGAAGTTGACCCTGAAGGATGTGGCCAAAGATGGGCCCTAGGGTGGAAAACAGAGTCCTGGTGCTGGTGAGAAAATGCAGACGGAAGGAGGTCTCTCCAGTTGACTTAGCCTCAGCTGTGAGTTGAAATTGCAACCTGGAGCCTTTTAAAGACCTACCGGCTTATCCCATCCACATGGGCGGAGGTTATGGAGATGGGCATCTGTTCTGGCCCGCTGTTTGTCCCATGGCTGGTTCCAGGCCAACCTCTGCTTGCATGAAGGTCACCCACGTGCAGGAGGGCCTCCCTGACGTGCAGGGGCAAGTGGCCAGCAAGCCCGTTCCCCCGCTGCGTCTTCTCACCTCTTCCACTCGGGAGGGCGAGTCCCTTTGCAATGGCAAGAAGCAGCATCTCCCCGATCTGCACAGGCTTCTCCTCACCTGCCCTTTCCAGAGGTTGCAACCCAGCTCTTTCAGAGCAAAAGGTGCATTGAGGGTCTTCCGTCCTTCCCTGTCATTTGTGATGGCGTGCATGGGGAAACGCACGTGAGGATCGTGCAGGGCTATACCAGCCTTCCAAATAGCGGCTCTCAACCTTTTTTAGACCCCTCATGAGACTTGAGGCACCTCTTGGACGATGCCAGCTCTTAGTTTTCACTCTTTTTTTTTTGACCAGAGACATTTTTTTTTCCTGTTGCAAAGACCTCAGATAGACCCGAGCGCGTGTTTCATGTATGGGTTCCTGTCTGAAATCTCTGAGCGGGCCAGGCTGTGGCGTGATGGATGTTTTCCATCCTCTTGGTGGGTTTGCGATGAGGACACTTCACTCACTTTCTCCTCACGGCCTGAGCAAGTATGGCCTTGCTCAAGTACGGGCTTCCCTCTGGAAGCTAGGCTGGAAGGGGGTTTCTGGGAGCGTCCTGAAGGCAGGTGAGCTTTGGTCCATGTCCTGTGCTCCTCTCGCCCCGTGGGGAAGCACAGCTACAAACCACAGGCTCATAGACAATGAGGGTTGAAGGGAGCTCAGGAGGCCAAAGCAGGACTAGCCCCAACTGCATCAACCCAGCCACGGCTTTGTCTTAAACACCTCCAAAGATAGAGAGTCCGGTGCTTCACCACCCTTCTTATGAGAGCTTTTCCTAGTCTCCAGCCTCAACTTCCCTTGCTGCAACTTGAGCCCATTGCTCCTCCTGTCATCTGCCCCCACTGAGACCAGCCCAGCTCATTCCTTTTTACAAAGGGAGTTGAAAGCTGTTATCAAACCCCACCTCGGTCTTCTCTTCTGCAGACTCAATCAGCCCAGTTGCCCCGGCCTCTCCTTATAAGTGGCATGGGATACCCAGTCACCAATGCAAATCAGAGTCTCTGGGGCTGGAGCCCGTCCACCTCCCAGTCCTCTTCCTGCCCCAGGTGATGCCTGGATGGTAGCAGGGGTCCTGCTGAACACCGAGGCCGACTCCGAGCAGCGCCGTCCGCCACGCCGGGGCTGGGCTCTGGGGAGGAGGCCGCCCAGCCCGCCCCGGCCTCCCTCCAGCTGCGCGCTGTTTTTGAAGGAATTCTGGCCCTCTGCGGCACAGAGATAAGCTCAAGAATTTGCAGGTCGTTCCAAATATCCTGCCAGCTTCCGCCTGCTTCCTTGCTGCCGCTCCAGCTCATTTGTCTCATTTCCGCTGCATCACGCTGGGGGCAGCTTCCTGTTTTCTAGCCGGCCCCTGGAGTGGCCGCAGCAGGGGCTTGGAGGAGCCGTGCTTTGGGAAGGGGGGCAAGGACAATAGGGGGTCGGGGGATGCGCCCCTCCAGGGTAGGCAGGGGGGGAGGCAATGCTGAGCCTGACCAGCCTGACAGCAGGTCTCAGGCCACCCCGCTCGGTCACTCTTACTACCCCCTGGGAGGGCACGTCGCGGCCACACGCTTGTCGGGACGTGGACTGGCTCCGCCGAGTGTCCTTGCCCCTGTACTGCCAACAGCGATCCCCTGCCCCGCTCTCAAGTAAGGGTCTCGTGCTTTTGGGGTGGGAAGATCCGCTCCGGAGAGGCCGGGAACGCGGCGGCCCCAGGGTGCTCTTTGGTGACAAGTGAGTTATGGCTCTCTTGCTGACCTCGACCTGCCTCGGGGCAGTGGGATGGTGGTTCCCAGGCTGCAGCCGGTGGATGTCTCCGGGGGTATACCAACACCGCTGTCGTGTCCGGTGGGGTGAAGCACTGTGAGGGCCAAGCTGTGGAGGGGCAGGGGGTGGAAGCTGGGCCAGACGGGGGTCCGCGGGAGGGTCCTGAGCCTTCCCCATGAGAAAGCAAAGGCCAGGCCTGTCCCTGTACTGTCCGTCAGCATATGGAGAGCTCGTCCCTGCCTCCCCCGCATTCAGTGTCACCAGACAGGGAGGAAATCTGACTCGCCCCTGGACAGACAGACAGACATCCGGGCACGAGGGGCTGCTGGGAACGAGCAAGGAAAACTCATCTGGCGATCTGCCCCCCTTGCACCTGGCGGGGTGGGAGGAGCAGCCCCCGCGGGGGCCGGGGTGGCGGCATCGTGACTTATAATGTCCAGTGCTGCATGGTCTCCGAAGATCCCAGTGGGGCCGCGCAGCTGGCTGTGACAAAGGCAATGTATACGCCGGGCTCAGAGCTGGCCCTGACCTCAGACCAGGGCAGAGCTCGATTCTTGCCCGCGTCCCTGACGGCTCTCAGTACAAATAACACTGACGGGGCCTTTGAGACACGGTGGCTGGGTGCTGGAGGGACACGCCACAGCCTCTGCCCCGTGGGTAGGCAGAAAACATCAGCGCCCAGGCCTATTCAGCCAGTATTTTCTGGGAAAGCTGGAATGACTGAGCAGGGCACTGAAGTGGTGCAGCTAGAGCCAAAGCACAGGGGCACCTCTCCCTCCCGTTCACTAGAGAAACCTCCAATTCTAAGGTTCCCAAAGAGTATGCATGTGTGTGTGTGTGTGTGCGTGCAAAGAGTGAGCATGTGCGTGTGCATGCAAAGAATGCATATGTGTGTGTGTGGGGAGCCTGAGGCTGGCATATGACCTTCCACCCAAAGAGTATGCATGCATGCGTGTGCAAAGAGTGAACATGTGCGTATGCAAAGAGTGTGCATGTGTGCGTGCGGGGGGAGCCTGAGGCTGGCATATAACCTTCCACCCAAAGAGTATGCATGTGTGCGTGTGTGCAGAGTGTGCATGTGTGCGTGCGGGGGGAGCCCGAGGCTGGCATATAACCTTCCACCCGAAGAGCGTGCATGTGTGTGTGCAAAGAGCGTGCATATGTGTGTGCAAAGAATCTGCCTATATGTGTAGGGGGGAGCCTGAGGCTGGCATATGACCTTCCCCACGCGCTGCTATCTTGTTCTGAGCCAAGGTACCACGTTGCCTGTGCCAGACACCAACGCGCTGCACTCCCTACACCTTGGCCTGACCTCAGGTCTGTGACCGAGTGGGGAAAGGCTGATCCCACAGGCTATGATGAGCTGGGAAACCACGGCCCCAGGAAGCAGAGGTGCGTTGGCATGCCCCAGGAGATGCTTTTAGGAACACGGCTCTGCTGAGAGCCGAAGGGAGTTAGGGGCCGTGTCTGTGCTTTGAATTCCAGCTCAGCTGGCACGTCACCGGGAATATCTTTAGCTACAAAAACCCGAGACCGTGTACAAGCGCCCCGAGCTACGGCCGCTGTTCAGGTCGCTCACCTGAATTTGGAGCCAGGCGGGTTCCTGATGCGTTCGGGGCGGTGGGTGACGGCGCCCACCTCCGGGCCGCGGTTCCATGATGGAGTGTGAGTGTTTATTCCCGCCGATTCTCATCATTTTCAGCGTGGCTGGAGTTATTCAAAGCGGGGAGGAAGCGCCAGCAGCAACTGAAACAACAATGAAAAGGAAACGGAGTTTAAAAAATTCTCCGTTCATAAATCAAATGAACTGCAGGTGATCCCTGAGCAGCCGAGAGCCAAGGAAAAGGCAGCGCGCCGGGAAGCTGCATGCATTCAGGACCCTGCTGCTGGGTAACATAACAAGAGGTTCCTAAAGGTTGTCAATGAAACGCAGGGGAGTGCTGGAAAACAATGTGGTGAGATGGGGGAGGGAGAGAGAGGGACCTGGGACGCACAAAAGAAAGGGAATCCTTCAGGGTGTTTCTCTGGCCGTAGCCTGGGAGCCTGCTAAGTGAAGGACCCCCAAGTTCGGGTTGGGAACTGACTGCTCCCCTTGCTTCGGTGTGCTTAAATCCAGGGTTTCTTGCTCAGCCCTCTATAGCCAGGGGGTTACCTTGTTCCCTAGATTTTGCAGGAGGAAAAACCAATCAGTTTGGCTTTTCTTTTTAAATCTTTGCTAATGCCCAAACTCTAGTGGAGGATGCAGAGCTTGTCCAGGGTGGATCTCATGTCAGCCATGCATTCGGTATCGCTCTCGCGGTCCGTTCCCGGCCACAGGCAGTCCAGGAAGTCCACGCAGCTACGGGCCACGCTGCGGGAACAAAACTGGCTCCTCATTCAGGGACTTCGGCTTCACCCCGCAGGCCGTTGCGGTTTGCTCTTCGGCACAAATGAGTTGCGTGGCAGGGTTGTGATGGAGCGTTTTCATGCCGCACTGGGATGGGTTTGCAGGCAGGGGGACATGGACAGTGGGGTGGTGGGCAGCACCCCAAAGGCAACCCCGGGGCCCATGCACAGACGAGTAATGACCGAATGGCTCTGGGTCTCCCTCTCGTTTCTGCGGCAGGCGGGACGGTTGGATTTCCTGGCTTTTGTGGTCTGCGTCATGCCCTCAGCGCTGGCTTTTGGCCAAAGAATGGCTCATTCGGGAAAAGCATTGGCTGAGATTTGCAGCGCTGCTGCCGAGATGGTCCTGGCTGTGGTCAGCTCTGCTCAACCCTCAGTTTAGGCCATAAAGCAGCTACACTTGGAGACAGGAAAGGATGATGCCGAAGCTTGTGGCGCGTGTCGCACACACAGCCGGGTACAACGTATGCAGGTGGTGGACAAACTCTTCCAATGGACTCCAGTCCTGATACGTGGACCTCTTGTTAATGCAGCCCAAGGCAACCTCGCATAACTCTGGGATCGGTGCTGCTCTGTCAGTCAATCTCCATTGACTTCCCCTCCCTCTGACCCGCCACCGTGACCCTTGAATGGAGACTCTCCCCACGGCTGTTATTTTGAGCACCCATCACTAGCCGAGACCTGGCCAAGTTCAGCAACCCTACTCAGGTTGCGGAAATCTTGCCCTTTTTGGAGGCTCCAGCAGCATTGCTCTTGGTGCATTTGGTTTAGGATCGGGATTGTGAGTAGAGGTGTTTCATGGGCACGACCCCGGGTTCCCGACACACACCAGCACTGCCCTATTGCTCCTGGGTAACTAACTCCCGAGCCTCCCAACTGGGCTGAACGAGAGGATGTGCAAAAACCAGCATTCAGAGCGGACTGGCAGAACTGGGTGAAGCCCTCCAGAACTGAGCACCGATGCCTGGACTTCTTGGACAGGAAACCTTGGGTTAGAAAAGTCTTTGAGCTCTACTTCCTGGCTTCCTCCAGTGACCTGGCAACAGCCAGCCAGGAAGAGGACTCCAAATTCGTCACTAGTGCAGGTGTCCAACTTGGGGCACTTTGGGGCAGATTTCCAGAGAACCTGCAGCTCCCATGGGCTTGGGGCCGGGCTGCGGGCGCTTGGCACTTCCTGAAAATCAGAGCAAATGGGGCAAAATGAGCAACTGCTTTTGAAAACCTGAGTTTGCCTTTCCTCTGGTCCAGTAAATCTTGGCTCACTGGGGGACTCTGAGCTTAAATAACAATTTTACCATCTGTAAAAGAGCGCTCACTCACAGTATTATATAAACCAGGGGTAGGCAACCCCTGGCACGCATGGTACGTGAAGGCATTTTGCTGTCACGTGTACCTTGGCAGGTGGCGGGGAAGGGGTCGGGGCCCCCCTTTCCACCCCAGCGCACCAACATCTTCCAAACTGAGGTTGCTGGGGGGGGGGTTGGCACTCTGCCCAAAAACATTGCTGACCCCCGATATAAACATTAAGACTATTCTGAATGTGGGCAAATCTTTGCTTTGGACATTGAAGTTTTACAAGACCTGAGCTTTCTGGGAGATTTCTGGTTCTTCCTGGCCGTTCCAGTCAGGTCCAGCGTTTCCATGCTAGGCTTTGGTGCATTTGCTTCTAGGGAACAGAGAGATGCTTGGAGATGGCGTTCCAGAAGTAGTGAGTTTGGAGCTCACAAATGCTCCTTGCTTTGAGATGGGTGCAATGTGCATATGATGCATCCAATGTGCATCCAAAAAGGATGGAGCTGGACCTTTCTCAGTGGGGGCAGATGACAGGACAAGGAGCAATGGGCTCAAGTTGCAGCAAGGGGAGTTGAGGTTGGATATTAGGAAAAACTTTCTCACTAGGAGGGTGGTGAAGCACTGGAACAGGCAGAGAGGTGGTGGCATCTCCATCCTTGGAGGTTTTTAAGACCTGGCTTGACAAAGCCTTGGCTGGGATGATGTAGTTGGGGCTGGTCCTGCTTTGGACAGGATGTGACCTCCTGCGGCCCCTTCAACCTTCGTTGTCAGTGATTCTACGGCAGAACCAGACCCAGACCTTCCCAAAGGCAACCTGGCGGCGTTGGCGAGATCACCAATTCTAAGGTCCCCGGCGAGCGCGCATGTGCACGTGTCCTTCGCGAGAAGCCAGAGCAAGGATTTTGGCTGCGTCTCATTCCTAGTTGTTTTTGGGATGCTCGCTTCAAGTTCAGGGTGATGGTTTGGATTCGTCCCCGTTTTATATGATCTTGTTTGCTGGCTTCCAGAAGAGTGTCTAGTAAAAGTAATTCTTATTAGTAACTTGCCGGATCTCTGTTGAGCACAGGCGGTTTGAGTTTGCAGGAAGTATTTACTGACTCTTTACGCATCGCCTGAGTTTTGCCTTGAATGATAGATACGTATGGGATGCCCGCGGGGAAATGGAGGTGGTTTAGGGTATCTGGATCAGAGGTTTGAGACTGCTCTTTGCATTTAAGCTTCTGAAAAATTCATCCCCCACCTCTCTGTGTTCCAGACTATTTCATTCATTGGCTTAAACCTTTTCCAACCTGGAGATATCTTGCGGCAGCGCAGGGTTCCCTTGCGTTCACCAGCTGCTCAAATTTCTACCCAAATTTGTTACTTAATGGATTGAATGTGAATATCTGAAAATCAAGCTATGGTGGTTAGCTGCGATTGGGCAGATTAATCAAACGGCACGGTTTCCATTCCCTGATTGGATGAGCCTGTAAACATCTCTCGTGGAAACTCTCTTTGCACAGATAGGGTATGTCATTTTGGAATTAGGTTTCTACGAATCTTCCCGCTAGTACATTTTGGCCATGCAAATTCACAGGGATCAGGAGGGCAGAAGGATGTTCATTTTTAAAATTGGAGCAGAAGTTGATGGAGGACTGGGCAGTTTTCGGAGAAACCAGACATTTCTGTCTCTCTTGCTGCCTGTCCGTCCTTTGCTCTTCGTCTGTCTGCAGCAGTACAAGCGCTACGGATTGCCATAAGCAAGCCCTGTGTTTTTAGGCAGTTTTACAGTACAGGAAAATGTACTCGCTGAATTACAGCTTTTTAATCAAATACATGTAGCCATGTCACTTAAAGTGCTTGAGAAAAGCACAAAAAAAGAAAAAAAATACAATTGGAAGAGCACAATATTGAAACCAGCTGCTTTTTTTTTACCCTCACCACAGTTAATAGTTTTTGAATGTTCTGAATGGAAGAGAAAACAGAGCCAAACTCCACTCTCGTGTCCATCTTTCTGATCAAGCTTTGCATTAAATGTTGGGGAGTCCAGCAAAGCAATGAGGTGTGCATAATTCTCCATCTTCATTTCCTTTCCTTGCTGTCCGTCTTCTGGCCGAGGACGTACAAGAACCCCGGTTCTGATTGCAGCCGAAAGACCAGAGACGGTCTCAGCCCGGCACACCCTGCATCCGATAACGGGCAGATTTCTGGCGCAAAGCATTCAGCCGCGGGGTTTTGCCCCGTTTCAGTGGCTGTGGCTCTGGGGGCCTTGCCATTTCTTTCCGTGTGCATGAAGGGAGGCAGGTTGAAAACGATGCGTCTGAAAGTCGAGGAAGGCTGACGCTGGCTCAAGGATTCGGCGGCTGCACTGATGCCTAATGCACATTGCTCCGGACCTGCAGGGCTCCCAGTCGTTCCCCTCCTGCGCTCGCACGCAGTGCTGCCAATGCACCTCGACGGTCCTGCTACCGAAACGCCGGGTTTCTGTCAACACACCCATGCCCGATCCATTCTCCCCTGGGTCTCCCAGCGCTGAACCCCTCTTGCCCATCTGCTCTACCCACGGGGCATCCCATGCCCCCTCCAGCACCTCTTGCTTTGCTCGCCGCAGGCTGCCCCTCTGCAAAGCCTGCCAGTCCCCTCAAGCTGTGTGGTTGTTCTGCAACATGGACCCACATTCATTACGAGCAAGGCAGAGACCACCAAATATGTCAAAACACACTTAAAATTTATTGTTTCATACCATATGCTTGAGTATCTTGAATGCCGGCCAGTACTTCTCCCTCCACGATGGGGCTGGTCTCCTGTCGCCGACATTTCACATATATGCACAGCCCTTTTTTTTAATTTTTTTTTTATGAAAAATACAAACAATTGATGGAAAATGTACATTCGTTCCATATGGGATGGTCGGAGCGTGGAGAGGAGCCAGGAGAGTCATTTTTAGGCAGGCTCCTCTACTGATGGCTGGACTGGTTCCCAGAATGGCCCCCGTGCAGCCTGGCCTGACTTTCCTGATGGGCCTCAGACAGTCTGTGACGTTTCTGCTCCGGCAGGAGAGGGATGTGATTAAATTCCCTGCCAGGATTTACCCCCGCGAGGCAAACGAGCACAAAAGGAAGGAAAGGTTTCAATGTAAACCTTCGAGTCATCCCGACGGGGGTGAACTCCGACTCCTAGCGTATAGGGCTGGCTTCAGCTGGAGATCTCCGTGCCACTGAGAATCAGGCCCAGAAGGGTTGTAGGGGGATGTCGTGTCGGAAAGGTAGCACAAAGTGTGGGCAGGGGTTGGCCACGGGGCTACGTGGTTCGGTACGGAGCCAGGGCAGGTCGGGGAGTTGATAAAGACGGCCCCAAGCTCATAGGCAACAGTCGGACTTTGAGAAACCTTGGCAGCTGCCCTTATTGACCCAAGGGTTTGGCTTGGGCCTGTCTCTTTGAACTGAGCCTGGGGTCACCGCACACATGGCCTTTGGGTCTGTGGGGGGCTGGAGGTGGGGGAAAGCTTGTCCACCTCTATCACCTTGAGCCCTGGTATTGCTAGCCATGGAGCGGCTGAGTCCTTCCAGGACACGTGGAAGGGCTCTTGGCTGGCTTATTTCTCTGCCAAGCCTCTCCTGGTTGCAATCGAGCGGGTCAAACTCCCCCTTGGCAATACAGCTCTGCTGTGGATGATGCTTGCAGAGAGTTTGACCCCTCGTGCTGGGTTTTTCCTAGGTGCAGAGCCCCACCGCTCCTGCCGAAATAAAAGGAGAGCTACGAATGCTCGGCAGCTCTGAGAGTTGGCCCCTACTTCTGTTATTTCAGCAAGAGCAGCCTTGTAGCAGGGAGGTCTCTGCTCATTTTCAATGCGTGTTTTATGGCTTTATTTATTCTTTTTTTTTTTGTTACTAGCTCTCCAGGTAATAAGCCCCTATCTGGCTGGGGAGAGAGCGTAATGGGGGCTCTGGCTGGAGAGGCAGAGAGCGGCTGAGCTGGACCCTCCTCCGACGGCAAGGGAAGCGTTCACTGCCCTGGTTGAAAAGCCCATTGGGAGGCGGTCAGTGCTTTTGGGAGGCGACTGGCCCATCCACTGCAGCCCTGGACATGCGCCATCACAAGGTAACGGCAGTGTGGAGGGTGGGAGGGATAACGAAGCACTTCTAATTAAGCCTTGACTCATGCACAGATAATGGAGCTTCGCCAGGACTGGGCTGATTGCAAAAAGCAAATCCGGACAGCAATGAACAGCGGCCAAAAGGGCTGCCCTCCTTGGCCAGCCTCAAGCGGGGTCTGCTGCGTTCCCCTTCCAACGCCAACCCGCTGCAGACCACCCTCCTGCCCGCCGCCACCTCGCCTCGTTCCCGGCCCCCGGCACTGCACGTGGAACAACAAAACTGGGCATCGTCTCACAAACAGATCCAATTCAAACTAAAAGGGGGAGTTTAAGCAGACAGAAAGCAGCAGGATTTGGCCGGGATGTCAGAGCAGGAAGAGCCAGGGAACGGGTGGGACGTGTCTACCCCACAGTAGCAGCATGCTGCAGGCATGATGTTCCTGTGCATGCAGAGGCATGATGGAAATATGCTGGGGAAGCCATTCAGAGGTGTCCCAGGTACTGGGAGTGCTTGAGGACAGCTGCTGGGGCTGACCGTAGAGAGGCCCAACCAGCCTACGTGTGGGCTTGGAGGGGTTTAGTGGGGCTGGATGTCAGGGAATTGCTTGGGGACGTCCCGACTGGGGCACACGGTTGCTGCAAGGTAGTAGCCAGGATCCCAGTTTTCTCTCCCATCCTCACATGGGCACCTCTGGCAGCCTTCGCCTCCCCTCCTGCTAGGCCAAGGAGGGAAAAGACTTTCCTCGCCTCTGAGCAATGTTGAGCTTTTGACCTCTTTCCTGTCCTGCAGTGGGAAGAAAAAGCGGAAATCTTTTGCGAACCAGATTTCATCTCGAGTCGACCCGCACGCCTCCTTTTGATCCGTTTGAAACCATGCTCTCATTGCCAGCTCTTTGCACTTGTTGCATCTCTTCGAGCCTGCCTTTTGTTGCGTTTCTGAATGGTTTGTTTGGAACCAAAGACCTGAAACTTGCTTCTAATGAACTTTTTGCGCCTGCGCATTCATTTCCCCACAAGCCGTTTGGGTTTGAATGGATCGGCGGGTTTCAGCTCAAAAAGCATCCCATCCTGACCGCGTGGGTGGAAAGGCAGGGAGCGGAGCACCTCCTGGGGACCAGCCAGCACCGTTCCCGCAGTGCACCGAGTTTTCCTGGGAGTCTCCCATTGATTTGGAGATGCCTACACTTGCTTTCAAAATCACGGGGCCCTTTTTTGGAGAGCTCAGTTGCGGGGTCGGACAGAAGGTGGAAGAAGAGATTGTACAAGGTATGTGGGCAGTTTTGAACGTCAGATCTACATGGTCAGATCTGAACATCCCTTCGGACATCTCTTTGCACGTCTGTGGGACTTGCGTCCATAATTCCCCTCCTCATGTCCCAGTTCTGATAACTTAACTGTTGCTTTAACAGGCCCCCACTTTTCCCCTCCTTCCACAGCGCTCCCTGAGTCACGATGACTCAAGCTGGCATGGGCGTCCCATGAAACCACCGTGCTCCAGCGCCGTTGCTCGGTGCTGAGCGCTCCTCAATAAGCCCTTCTCTGCCCACGGAGGATGAGCACGAGGGAAGGGGCAAGGAGACGGCAGAGTCCCAACCAAAAGGCCCCATTTTCCAAAGCTTTTTCCTTTGGTTTTTCACCCTTGAGCAACTTCCAATCCAAATCTGCATATTCCCCTGGAAGGTCCGCCTGGCACATGCTGTTTTAATATTTGGCTGATGTCATCGTGCGCTCTATAATGCCATAAAAAAAACAGATCGTCTATAAACCTGACCAATCAACCTCCAGCAGAACACACACACACACGCGCACACACACACACACCCAGGCCCTCCCCTCGCTGCACGTCCGTATTGACACAGAAGCGGCAGCGGCTGCTCCCAGAAGAGCCGACTCGCACAACGGGCAAGACGGCGTGTGTGCAGATGCGAGCTGAAAACACGCTACATGCCCGTGTCGTGCCCCTTCTCCATCCATGTAGAGTCAGGCTTTCTCCTTCACTCACCCACCCGTTACACTGGGACACACACACCCCCCCCGACAGCCATGCTCACAAGCATATGTGCACATACACACACAGGGGACATGTAGCTGTGTGCGCCACCAGCTCCAATCCTGCAGAGAAAGTGTGGCGAAGCAGAGGCAAATAGGGGCATGAGTGACCGTGACAATGAGGAGCAAAAGGGGTCATGCAGCCCCTTTTTTCTCTCCAGTTTCTTGCCTCTTCCTTCCAACTCCTTAGGGAGGAGTTTAAATGAAGTTTTTTTGGTTTTTTTGGTGGGGCCAAGCAGGGGGCTCTGCTAATGAGGGGATCTTGGGAGGGCCGCGCTGTAGCGCCAAACTCTGCAGATGCACCCGCCAGTCCTGGAACCAGCAGCTAGCCCGGGGGCGAGCGTAACCTCAGCGAAGCTCCCCTGCCGTTTTGCGGCATGGATTGCGTGCCCCCGCCCGCGGCGGCTCTGAACCTGTTCCCATGGGCGTGGGGTGGGGAGCAAGGCCTGGCTCGCAGAGGCCTGGCAAGCCTCTCCCCCTGCACACCCCCGCCCCCCTGCACACGCGGGGGACGCACAGACCCACACGGCACAGCCGTGCAGCGGAGAGCAGGAAGTCGGTAATCAGTCCCAGAGTGGTGGAAGACACGAATCTTTCTCACGGATGCTATGGTGCATCTCCGCTTCGGCTACAGCATGCAAAACCTTCCTCCGTGCTTCTCCAGGTCTCCGTCCCCGGGGGCTTGTCCCACATTCCCATCCTTCTCTTTCCCCACTCTGGCCAAATCTCACCCCAGCAGGAGTCTCAGCTAACCATATCTGTTTTTTCCAGCTACCCAACAGGGTTTCCAATGCCCTTGTCCAAGTGCTGCTGCCAAGCCCTGAGCACGGGTGGAGAGTCACAGGAAAGGCTTCAGGCACAGACAACATACAGAGACGTCGGCAGGTACTCCCGTGCATCCCGGGTACACCTGTGGCTCGTGCGAACAGTGTATCCGAACACCTCCAGCTCTTTGCAATACTTTTCTCTTTCTCCCTATTTGGCTGGGGAAGGCGGTTGGAAAAGCAAGAGAAAGGCCCGTGTCTTCTCCACCAGCGATCCCCCAAGCCTTGCCCTTTCGCTGCCTGTTGTCAAGCATTGCCTGCAAGGAAAAATGCTGTGTGAGTTTATATTGGTGAGATGTCTACGCTGCCCTTCCCCAACAAGGCTCAAAGCGGCTTAAAGTGCAAGACAAAACACCATCGAAACAGAATCAAATATTGGAATAAGAAGGTGCCGCCAAAAACTGCGCCCCCTCACCTTCCAAAGCAGGCCAGCCCGTGCCACCCTCTCCGTCTCCCTTGGCCAGCGCGGTCTCTCCCCACCCCACATTCACTTGCTTCATCAGCGCAGGGCTGGCGCAGAGACTGAGCTCCCGAGTTCGTGCTCTGGGAAGCGATCCGGGACGTTGCCAGGCCTGCGGCGTGGAAGTTGTCGGAGGGAGCTTGTTTCTCCGAGGCAGCCTTGCAATCTGCATGGGGACAGCACAGCCATGATGTAGGTGACTGGACCAAGGGCAACCTAGGCAGTCTGTGGCAGAGAAAGGAGCCGAACCCGCAGGCCCTGAGTCCAGATTAGCACCCTCATGACATGAAGCTGTTCCTGTCCCCTGTAACAATGGGGACTGCTGCTGTTGTAGACAGAAAGCCAGGTCCTAACATGGGCCCAGCCCCATGCTAGACCTTAAAGATGAAGCCCAGGGTCTTGAGTTGTGTTTGGGGATGATAGGGGAGACCATGCAAAGGATGTGTGCCTGGAAGCTGGCCGGTCACGGGTCTCCGCAGCACATGGGTCCCAGCTCATGAGTGGTGGTAGTGACCAACAGCTCCGTCCTTTGATCTGTGCTGGGGGTGTTTGTGGTTTTGGATAGACACCAGCCCTACAAAACTCCCCGGGATTATCTCCAGCTTGCAGAAAAATGCATGCAGGTTCCTTACCGAGACCGTGCCCTGCTATGCTTCCCCATGGACATGAGAGCAAAGCCCACCGGCTCCCTGCCAGAGCCTGCAAGCAGGTGGGGGCAGCCCGCCGCACCCTCATTCGGGCTCCGCTTGGCTCTGGGCCCCTGCTCCCACCCCAAGACAGCTGCATTCCCCATGATGCTGGAGGGGGTGGCACGTTCTCCCTCATCTGGGTATCTCCGCGGGCGTGACATACCAGCTGGTGCACACGGGTCGCTGCGCGTGCCACGAGCCTGTACAGAAACCAGCCCAAGCATTCAACGAGCTTAGAAGCCGGAGCAATGGAGGGGGAAGAGAGAGAGAGCTCATGAATCTGCTCCAAACTGTAATTACGGGACTCAGAACAGATACCACCTGCCCATTAAACCAAATAAGTTTCCTTCCCAGCCCCCCGCTTCCCCCCGACCCCCTGCAACCGTCCCTCGAAAAGTCGACAGGATGGATCTGTCACTTTTTAAATATACCTGTCAAATACCTTCTCCATATTTCTCCAGTAACGATCTGTTAAGAGTCCCTTGCTCCGCCTCTCGCAGTATTAAACCGTCAGGCACTGAGCTTTGGAGAGATTAAGTCATAAAAATCGGAAGGGGCTGCGCGGTAACAGCCCCAGCCTGAGCCGTAACAGCAGTGAAATCATCCCCAAACTATTTCAGCAAAGTCCATTTCCATTTCCATTTAACACCTGACCACCACTCAAGAGTTACTCAACGAAATAAAAAGCTCGTGTATTGTTTCCTGGATTCCAGCACTGCCAGAAAAGGGACAGGGGAGGGGGGAAGGGAATGCATTTTTCTTCTTTTAAGGAGAAGAACATCCTCCCATGAGTTTCTGGCGTTGCCGTCTCCCACTGGTTCCAACTGGGGCTGGAAGCAATGAGGGACTGACAGGGACCCGCACCGGATCCCCCAAACCGTGGGTGCTCGCAGGTGTGTCCCCAGGGCAGAGCATTGCTGCTCCTACCCCAGTCTGGGGCTGGGTCTACACCCACCTGCCCCGCTGCCAGAGGTCCTGGGAGCACACACCACCATGCTAGGAGCAGGAAAGGCACCGGGGGCTGCATGCACCGTGCCCGCTTTGCAGGGGAAACTAAGCCCTTTGTGACCCTGCCTAGACTAGGTTCGCAGTCCAGTTAGCAAAGGCATTAAGCGACACGTTAATTGTCCTGGTTTTAAACAAGACTTGGAACGAACAGTAGACAGCAAGGGTTAAGGGGTTAAAGTCCCAGCCAGAGTAACCCCAATGAAGTCCTATCTGCCAAGAAACCAGGACCAGCTGTGTTTGCAGTGCTAGTTAGGCTGGAGCTCGACCAGCTAACCTGCTTGCTAGCTGCGCCTCCTCATCCTGGGCTAGGCAGGGCCTGTGCCAGAGACAGCGGGAAACTCTTTCTGTACCTGACACGGCTGCATTGTGTCTGTCTTGGCTGTACGTTTCCTGGATGCAGAAATTCATCTGTGATCCAATGTGCCGACGTGCCAGCACTGGAGGGATTGCAACCCTGTGCAGGGAAGGAGAGCCCCGAGCAGCAGGAGGGCCGTGTAGAAATCCCTGTACCCCAAGAAGAAATAAAAAACACCGGTACCAAGAGGGAAAGGGGGAGGAAGGCATCGTTAACAAGCTAAAGGCGACCAAAGGAAGAGGTTCCTCTGCAGCATGGCCCTTGTCTGTCTTCCAAGCAAGCTGCTGGGCATGAATCTCCAATGCTTTTGACATGGGCAGACTGTGCAGGGCAATCGCCAGCAAAATGCTGCATCCCACATTAGGAGGTGGGAACAGTAGGGATTTCCTAGCTTGCAACAGGCAGGAGGCCCGGAGCAGAACTGGAAGTGGTCGCTCAGCTCTGTCTGCCCAAGGGGATAATGCTCCCGAGGCTTGGGGCACAGGGATGTGGAAGGAAGGGCTGAATGTGTGGAGATGCCAGGTTTCTCACGTGGGTCCAGCTTTAGTTGTAAGCTCCTTGCTGCCCTTGAGTGGCCACGGTGGGATGAGCAGTCTGCAGGCTCTCAGCCCCTCCAAGAAGGGATCTGCAGGTGGAAAAGGCAGGGCTGGCTGGAGCGAGGGGTCAGACCTACTTCATCTCACCCACAGCCCCATGTGGACCTTCTTCTCCACAGCCCCACGTGGACCTGTGTTCAGTGGCTGCTCTCGTCTGGTGGTGATTATTCACTCAGGGTCAAATCCTGCTACCAGCATAGTGACCATCCTGCAGACTCCCAGGGGAGCAGGGTTTCACCCCCTGGGAACTGAGACAAGGGAACACAGCAACCCATTTCTTTGTCCCCATAGGCAATGAGGGCTGGAAGGGAGCTCAGGAGGTCACATCTAGTCCAACCCCCTGCTCCAAGCAGGACCCACATATACGGGGACGCTTCCCCATACACCCTTGTGTTTCCACAACTGGTGTGACCAAGCCTCGAGGCTCCTGAATGGCAGGAACAGTTGCAACAATAAAAATCGGGGCATCTTCCGCTGTATCCTCAAGGGACTCAGCTGCCGGTTGAAGCCCAGCCGCTCCATCCATCCCTCAGTGGTTTCAAGCAGCCTCTCAATAGCAGGTTGTTGACTGGAATGAAAGCCCTTTCAAGTGGGAACTCAAGTTTCCAGCTCCAAAGACATGGTTATAGCAGAACATCCTGTTCTCGAGGAAAGCGGGAAGTGCCCTACCCCTCCATCCTGCCATGGTGTCCTGCAGAGGTTAAGCAAACCAGAAAGGGGAACTGTGTGTATGGGCTTCATCAGGAGAGCCAGGGTTTCATGCTAAGGGATGAGAAAGCTTGGGAACTTTTCCTTCTTTTCCTGACTCCCCCACCTCTGCAGGTGACCACGCTGCGACCCGATACCAAAGCTTTGCCTGTGCTATTTTTTAGGGGGGTTTTGTCAGGTTGTCGGAGCACTTAATGCCTTTGCTAACTGGACTTCTCACCCAGGTGGGACAAAGCTCCATCGCTTTGTTGTCTTGCTTGTTAGACCGGTGAAGAATATAGACTTCTTATGGAGATTTGTTCAGGCTGGAGGTTGACCAGCTGATATCCACCCCAGCCTTTTCAAAGGGTCTGGAGTCTCCGTTGTTTGTTGGAAGAAAATGATTGATACCCAGCCAGATTTCCTTCAAAGGCTAGCAGGGCCTCGCAGGAGCGCTAATTGTGGGCCGGTTGGGATTAGGGGAGAACCCAAGAGTCCTCGGGGCTCATCTCCCCGAAGAGCCATCCAGACCACACTGGTTTCTGATTTCATATTGGCTTTAACTGAACTAAACCACTGAGCTCAAGTCTAAAAGAAACTAAACCATGAACAGATCTGAAAAGAAGGTGGATTAAAATGGAATAAGCACATTGATGCAATTATCAGACTGATTAAGCAAAGTGGGGCAGGGCTGTAGTCTTGACTGTCTGCCTCGGCAGCGCTTCCTTATCCACCCATGCTAATGCCAAAGCCCACACAGGTCCGTGGTAGATGAGCTGCTAGCATAAAGGGGTGTCACAGGCCATTCGTTAACACTGCCGTCCCCCATCTCCAGGTGCTCTGAGTTATTCCTGCAACAGCTGTGGAGGACAGCGCTCATCCTGCTAATTGTTTCATTTTAGTGACCCACCAGGTTCAGAAGATAAAGGGAAAAGAGAGCTGGATGCCATGCAAGCCACCATCACTATAATCTTTCCATGCTCCGTCTGTCCCCGGTGCTGGTAAGTCCTCATCAAGTAACCTCACAATTCCTTATAAGCTCTGTGCAATGATTTGGGAAGGCTATAGCCTTAACCTTAGTGACCAGCCGTTGTGTAGCCAGGCATAATCATCCTCAGCACCCATTGAGATACTTCTACTCCAGACAGGGAGCTGACCCAGACAGATCAATTGACTCCCAGGTTAAAGTAAAAGTTGGGCGTACACCTCGAATGTCAAGTCAGAAAATCGTAAGAATTATTATTGGTGGCTAAGCCATGGCCAATTGCTCCCCGCCCTTCTCCCCAGCCCCACAGGGGTCTGTGTGAAGTATTCCAATAAAATGCACGAGGACACAACTTGTTTTATTTAAAATCCAAATGCCAAGTTTAGGCGAAAATAACATGGTTTCGAAGGATGAAGCTTTTAACTCGTGAAGCACATAGTGTGAGATCGGTTAGACACCAAGGTGGTCTAATTTAGGGCTGGTTGTAGCTATTTGAGGAACTACTGTATAGATGCAAGCCTCAGACCCTGTGGGTTCCACCCACACACGCACACATGCGGCCTGCACACTCGACCGACTGCCGAGTTTAAAAAATAAAGGCAGGAAAGTGGAGGTACAGGCGTCCTTCTACTGGAAAGAGATTTAAAAAGAAAGCAAAAGCAAAAAGGGGCTTTATTTCTGTGGGGTGTTCATTGTGATGATCAGGGTTTTGCTTAGCATTGTAACAGTGAGCTAATGTGTTTATTGGCTCAAAAGGTTTGAGATCAGTGGATTTGGGGGCTGCCTAGGGCTTCATGGCTTGTAGACACTGGGTCTTAGATGTTGCATGTTACTGCAGTGGACTCTTGTGCCTCAGTGGTCCACTGGAGGAATGGGTACAGGCATCTTGGCCAGGACTAGCCTACAAGTCAGCAGTTATTGCAGCAGTGAGACAGGGAACTAAGCAAGCAAGGCTTTTCCTTTTCCTGAAGTGTTTTAAGGTCACGACAGTTTAAGGTTTTAGGTGGTTCATCTTCCTGAATGCTTCCTCGTGGGATGCTCTTACCAACACCATCCAATGGACGACTTGATTAGATCATCTTTAGGCAAATGGAGAACCTCCCTATGTCAGGAATTTCAGGCTAGGAAAGTCTGCAAATCCAGAAAGGTATCGAAGCAGTCACCAGATCTGAAAGTATTTTGAGGCGTGGGTCCGTCCAAAGCATTATCTCAATCATCCGACAAGTGTCCCAATACCGAAGTCATTGCAAAATGCAAAGATGGCACTTAAACCAGGGAAAAACACCAACTGCACAGTCGCTCCAGCACGTGGCATGCACTTTTTCTATGTTTTATATAAAAGTGTTTGTAAAAAAAAAAAATACTCCAGGACTCTGTGGCTGTATAAATATTATGTGTCTTGCTTATCTCCAAAAGTACTGGAGCGGGGAAGCTGCCAATACGGAGCTCTGGAAATCTGTGCCACCTCCTTCATCTAACACCAAAGGACAAAACTGTCAAAGAGCCCTCACCAGTCTGCATGAATATGATTTTGTGGTACAGTCCTGAACAGGAGCATTTAATGCATGCAAACCCCCTGATTTGCTTGTAGGAACCAGTTTGCACATCTGAGATTCTGGGCACATGTGAACTTGTGCATGGAAAACAGCACAATCAGATGATAATAATTGTACTTAGGAAGATGTTTCCTTCCCCCACCAAAGGGCTTTAGGTCTTATGCACCAAGTAGGAGCTTGCTGACAAAAGCAGGATGCGGCCCCACACAAGAGATGGAGTCGGGGGCTGGGTGGGCTCCTTTGCCGATATGGCTCTTGGGTTTTGTTATGCAGGAGATGCAATATTTCTAAATATCAAGGGATCCAGATAGGCTTCAGATTAGTAGGCTGTTTACTTGTTAATTCTCTGACCTGTAAGATCAAGGCTGCACTTTATGAAGGTGTCCTTCAGCCTATAAATAGGCAGTAAGGAGTTTGTTATATACCTAGTTTTAGTCTAGCTCCTGGCATTATGGGATGACCAAGACAGTCTAGGATTGTGCAGTGAGAAGTCAACTGGACGGAAAAAGAGTTTGGGGTAGGTTATATCTTGACCTACAGGCTAGCTGGCTAGGTCTAGATCGAACTTCTCCTGAAGTTATAGAGCGATTGGAGTGGGATCACGTTCTAGGAAATCGTGGTCTTGCTGATTGCAAACTGGCCCAGCTTCCTTCTATGCAATATTATCTACAGTGTCATGGGCAATAAATATGGAGAAGACAGCCTTGTGAGAGCAGAACCGGCTACCAGAAGGAAACCTCCCATCTACCCAAAACTTCACTAAGAAAACATCTGTCCGTTGGGAAGGGGATGTAGCTGGGGGTGAAGAAGTGCTCATTCACTATGAAGGTTAAATGATGCCTTAGGTTGCTCATTGACTTGGTTAGCAAAAGGACTAGATGCAGGTGGGCACCAATAGGCCTTAACAACCAGACAGGTAGATCACTGTGCACAATAAGTCTTCGTTAAGAAAAGCAACGTACAACTCATGGATCAGGGCAGAAGTAGCTTTAACGGTTCATTAGCATCCATCCAGGAGGGGCAATTTTCAATGCTTAAGACTCAGGCGACCATAATTCCTTTGAAGCCGATGACATTTCACTGATCCAGGTCTGACTGGGAGTTTATGAGACGGCTCCAAGGGTGGGAACGGAGCCGTTCTGTGGCTCTGTTGCAAGTGCCTTTCTGCTGCCATGAGTGGAGCGCTCAGGGGCTGCATCGCTGTTAAGTATTTTTGCAGCGGTGCAGTCGTGATTTGAACACGTTCCATCTCAAATGGCCAGTAAAACAGAAATGCACACGACGCAGGCTAATGCACTGCTGCAGAAATGTTTAACAGAGAGCAGGTCCCCATCAGGCCGTTAACCTCGAGGAGGGGCCATTGCCAAGGAATTAAAAGCCCTGGGCCTTCAGAGCAGGGGAAGAGGGTCAGATTGTCACATCTCCACCTCTGCTTGCAGTTGCTTCAAATAGCTTCTCAGCCTGCTTTCTCTAGGGTGAGCCTCATAGAAAGAGAGATGGATCCAGATCCGATATGTATCGAGGGCTGCAGCTGTCCAGGGGTGCACGCATATTGGTTTGGTGTGTCAGGGAGGGGCTGGGTGAGGGTGTGTGTGTATGTTCAGAGCCAGGGGGTTGTCCATCTGTTTAGAGCAAGGTTTGGAGCCAAGCAGCCACTGGAGACCCCTTCCCACTAAAAACAATGGCCTGAGTGAAGCAGCACTGCCTGTCCCTCTGGTGCAGTCTCGCTCTGCTGAGCCAGGCCCATCCATCAGCTGACAAAGTGCTGCCAGGTGTATTTGTGCAGATATAAAGCAACTAAATCTTGAACTGCCCGTCAGTGATGAAAAGCACCTTGCTCACCTGTGCACGGAGCAGCACGTGGGCCGGCAGGTCCATCTCTCTCAGTGGCTTGGAGGTTTGCAAACCGGCCTTTTGCCTCTTGGGGGTCAGTTAGCAGCCCCAGTTGAGAAGCCAGGTTTGAAGAAGCCAGGAAGCATCATGTATCCTCTAGAGCAGCGGTTCTCAACCTTTTATGTACCAGGACCCATTTGTAAGCTTCGATGGCCAGTCCAGACTCAGTGCCCCCTGTCCCCAGGACCCCAGTGTGTGTGTGTGTGTGTGTGTGTGTGGTGGTGGGGGGGTGCAAACAGCTCTTGCAGGCTGGAGCTCTGCCAGCCTGCAAGGGAAAAGCCAGTTTTCCACGTTTTTCTCCTTTTAAAGGAGAATCCATTTTTAAAATGTGTTCGTGACTCTTTCACATATTCTTACCACCCACTTTTGGGTTGCAACCCATGGGTTGAGAAACACTGCTCTAGAGGCATCCCCTCTTGCTCCAAATTGGGGTGCACTGGTGGGAAAAGCTGTCTCCCTGTAGGAAGGATGCAGAGGAAACTTTAAAACACGCCTCAGTCACTTAGGCCCTGGAAACATTGCCCTTTATTGCCAGCCCTGCCTTCAGCAATTGATCAGCAGAAAGCAGGGGGTGCGGGGAGGATGAATCGCAGCCGGGGAAGAGGAGATTCCTGTGTCACTCTCATTTTCCTCTGGGATCCTAGGAGAACTGGGGAAGGATGGCCAGGGCAAGGCCGGGAGGCTGTGATGCAGAAAACAACTAACGCTTCCTCCGTGATCTAATCGCACGCTTACCTCTCCCCGCTCTGCTCGGGGGCCGATGGGAGAGGGGGTGTCGAAGCGTGCAGGAAGTGATCGCATGGTCCTAGGCAAGGTACCTGGGAGCTGTGAGCTGGAAAAGAAGTCAGGCCTTGACTCCTTCCTTCCAGGCTGCCATGGGGACTCGTCCTGGCTGCAGCTTGTCGAGGGCTGTTTCCTTTCATAGTCAACTGCAGACACACAGGATGCTTCTCTGTTCGTGTTTTGTTTGTTTGTTGCGGCCAGCGACTCTGGCACATGCAAGCACACCATTCGTGGCCCAAAGCCAGTTCCCCCGTGTGGGCAATGATGTCATTTTTCCATGTCTTCCCCCTGCTTGCATACTGTATATGGAAACACAGCAAAGTCCATGTTGGTAATTGCATGGGGATGTATTAGCAAGAGCAAAAAACCCCCAAAACAACAACATACCCAAAAAACAAAAAATAAAGTTTAAAAAAAAAAAATGACTGCTTCACATACAGAAGTGGGCCAAGACTTAAGTCATGAGTTTAATTTGGGAGAAGCGTGGAAATGAGTGTCATTTGTTCAAATGCCCATCTCCCACTGAAGGGCAGTTTCCTGCCAGGAGCAGCGGCAGCAACAATCTCCTTCTCGTCATCTTTTTTTTTTTTTTTAAACAGCCTTTTTTGGCAATATCAATCTGTTTTAAATCACGGCCGTTCAATGAACGGATGCTGAGGGTGTGTTAGGGAACAGATTGCCATTTTTGTCTTTTGTTAAATGTTCTGGTCCAAATGCTGCAGCGAGCCCCCCAAAAACACGAAACAAAAGCAACACCCCCCTCCCAGGAATTAAACCTGATCCATGTGGACGGGATAAAGGACCCTAGAGGTTACCTAGGGTGTCTCACCAGGGCCTGGGAATGGGTTAAACAAAGGAAAAGAGCACGTAAACTGGCCTTCTGGAAAATGAGTAGTAATGGGTGAGAAGGGTCCTAGCGGAAATCCCGTTGCTTGGAACATTTCATAACCGGAGGGAACAAAGTACTAGGAAAAGTGTTGCAAGGGAGAAGCCTGTCCTGGCAGGGGACAGGCCTTTTCCATCTGCAGCTTTTACGATCCCTGTTCAGCGAGCTGCCTGGACTCCAATGGGTGTCCCCTCCGGGATATCCCTGCAGGACAGGGTCCGGAGAGCCCCACTAGCCAAACAAGAACCACACACGGGCACACGCATGTCAAGAGAAGGATATCACATGTTTTATTCAATGCCTTTTCTCCAAGAACAGATGCTTTTCCAGAAGAACATGTCTCTTACACTTACAGAGGAAGAGCCAAGGACAGGGCGCGTATCGAAAGACCCAGCAGCGAGGGCTGGATCCGTGAGCGCTCTCTGAACCCCGGCTGCCTGCCATTTATCTTTATTTGGAGAGCTTGCACATGGTCGACAGCGCTGGCGGGTGAGTTTTGAAAATGAATACAATCGCTAGGCTGTCAAAGCATGAACCAATTGATACAAAAATCTGGCAACGGTTGGGAAAACATATATTTGCGGAAAATATGTGTTCACACAACAAGCACACAAGATGGAAATAATCAGAGGAAGATGTTTTAATTAGCCAGGATAAGATCACTTGCTTGCCGCGCAGATCTAGATAATAAAAGTGTTTGCAGACATACATTCTCTGGTACAAAAAATTCCAGTCAATTGTTCTACATCATTTACACTGTAATCCCCTTTCTCCAAAACTTTTTTTCCTTAAAAAAAAAATAATAATAATAATAATCCAGCTTTGCTACATAAATGCTTTAGATCTCATGGATATCCTTTGGTTTATTTATTTTTTTTAAAAAAAGTCTAATAAAAAACCCCAGACACATTAAATATCATTTTCTATATAAAAATGCTTAGTAAAAATATAGTCTTGTTGCCCAATTAAAGTATATTGCTGATAATACAGTGAAAACCGTATTAAAGCACGTCACAAGCAGGTGCTCAATCTTGAAAACAACTGCATCGAGACATTCCCCCAAATTTCCATGCAGTTGAGCCTGCCCTTCATTTAAACACGGAGGCAGTCCAAGTTGGCAACCCTGATCATGATTGCTTTAGATGTGATTCACTGTCGGGTGTCTAAAAAGAGGGTAGAACTACTTGGTGTTGGAAATGACAGCTATGTCCTGCTGAAAACAATGTGTATGAAGCTTTGCCGTATTCTCCAAAAGGTGCGGGGTTAAGAGGTGGAGTGCCCTAGGCTGACCTGTTGCACGAGTTAGCCCTCCGCTTTGGAAAACGTATCTGTGTTATATAGTTATATGGTATATCAGTGACTTCGGCATGGTTTGTTTGTGTTTTTTTAAAGCGATGCACTTAATGAGATACTCTAAATATTATGGAGCTCATGGTTAAAAGAAGATGGCTTTTCTTTTTAAAAGGAGACTCTGCTCTGGTAGGCCTGAGATTCTCCTGGGCAAACACATTGTACAACGGGACAAGTCTAACCTGTGATGCAGGGGCTATAGTAGACGGCACTGCTGGCGTCGGACAATGCAGATATCAAACTGCTCTCCTCACAGGAGATACTTCTAGGAGTCACTTTGGACAGGGAGACATGGTAAGGGAGTCCTGAAGGTTCAGGACGAGTCCTGCTCATGTTCAAATACTGGTCAAACTCATTGCGGTCAACATCTGTCCAAAGCTCAGTTTGATTCAAGTGATCTACACTGTCAAGGTGGTGGGCCTCAGGAGGGGGTGACAGCTGGCCCAGATGGGTAGAAAGGCCATTCTGAGGTCCAGAGCATATTTGGTTGTAGTATATGCTAGATGGGTGGGGAGTCCTCATAGCATCGGCCAAATGCGATGGGGTCTGAGCGTACGGCATCGCCATGTCCCGCCCAATGGACTTGTCTTGGGGAAACTCCATCTGGTGATGGGGGTGGTAGCCTCTAAAGGGCATCATGTTGCAGTCCTCCTGCATGTGAGGAGGGAAAAACGCTGGCTCGGTCTGTTCCAAGACATCCAAGGGAGACATCTCAGGAGTTGGCAAGCCATAGTTTTCAATATCTGACCCCATGGAGTGGAGTTCTCTGAAGTGGTTCAGTGGGGGAGGCTGGTGGTGGGCAGGCTGGCTGCCACTGTGATGATTCATGCCGAAGCTGTCACTGCAAGGCTGGGAAAGGTTATGGAGAAGGATATTGGGTTCCATCCTCTTGATTTTCTTGGCTTGCTTCTTTCTCCTTGGGCGGTACTTGTAGTTGGGGTGATCTTGCAGATGCTGAAGCCTCAGCCTCTCTGCCTCCTCCACGAAGGGGCGCTTGTCGCTGGTGCTCAGGGCTTTCCACGACTGGCCTGCAAGGGGAACACGCACACGACACCCCGTTACAACGGCTCGGCTCCACCGAACTTGTTATGGGGTGGGCTGCCCTGCGGCATCTCCTCTCATCCCACCCGAGTTCAGAGTTAGGATTAGGGTTATAAGCACCCTTGGGTGTTGCCCTGCAGCATCTCCTTTCATCCCACCCAAATTCAGAGTTAGGATTAGGGTTAGGAGCACCCTCGGGTGTTGCCCTGCAGCGTCTGCTCTCATCCCGCTTGAGTTTAAAGTTAGGATTAGGGTTAAGGGCACTCTTGGATGTTGCCCTGCGGCATCTCCTTTCATCCCACTCGAGTTCAGAGTTAGGATTAGGGTTAGGAGCACCCTTGGGTATTGCCCTGCAGCGTCTGCTCTCATCCCGCTTGAGTTTAAAGTTAGGATTAGGGTTAGGTGCACCCTTGGATGTTGCCCTGCGGCATCTCCTTTCATCCCACTCGAGTTCAGAGTTAGGATTAGGGTTAGGAGCACCCTTGGGTATTGCCCTGCAGCGTCTGCTCTCATCCCGCTTGAGTTTAAAGTTAGGATTAGGGTTAGGTGCACCCTTGGATGTTGCCCTGCAGCATCTCCTTTCATCCCACTCGAGTTCAGAGTTAGGATTAGGGTTAGGAGCACCCTCGGGTGTTGCCCTGCAGCATCTGCTCTCATCCCGCTTGAGTTTAAAGTTAGGATTAGGGTCAGGAGCACCCTCGGGTGTCCCTCTGCTCTCACCCCACCTGAGTTCAGAGTTAGGATTAGGGTTAGGAGCACCCTCGGGTGTTGCCCTGCAGCGTCTGCTCTCATCCCGCTTGAGTTTAAAGTTAGGATTAGGGTCAGGAGCACCCTCGGGTGTCCCTCTGCTCTCACCCCACCTGAGTTCAGAGTTAGGATTCGGGTTAGGAGGCCCCTCGCCCCGAAGTGGGGCTTCCCTCTTGCCGCCCGGGAGCCCGGGCAGTGCTGGGGGGCTTCAGGGCTCCCAGGGGAGGCGGGCGGGCACTTACCCAGCATCTTGCTCAGCACCGCGTTGTGCAGGTCCGGATTCTGCTGCGCCAGGCGCTTGCGCTCGTCCTTGGCCCACACCATGAAGGCGTTCATGGGCCGGCGGATGCGGGAGTCGTCGCCGGGCTTGCCGTCGGCTCTGCCCGCGGGCGGGCTGTAGCCATAGCCGGCGTCGGGGCTGGGCGAGCGGCTGGGGGGCGAGCCGGGCTGCGGGCTGGGCGTCCGGCTCGCGGGCTGGAAGGCGGTGCTGAGCCCGGCCTCAGCCCATGAACAGTCGGCCCTGGCTTGCGGGATGTCGTCTGCGCGGTAGCTGGGCTCAGGTCTATTCATTCCAGCTGGAGCGACGACGGGGACCCCCCTGCCCGGCTGCAGCGCACCGCTCTCGGGGAGGATGCTCCGCTGGAAGCCGCTTCATATAGCCCCGGCCGGGGGAGGGACGGCGCGGGCGCCTCCCCGAGCTCGCGGGGCGGGGGCGGGGGCAGCCCCGGCCCGGCCCGGCCCTGGCCGCCGAGCGACAAGCCGACCCCCCCGAGGGTGCAAGGAAGCCCCATGGAGGGGTGGAGAGATCCCCTGGGCTCCTTACCTTAGCAGGTTTGCAGCTGGGGGGTGTGGGATCAACAAGCCATCCCCCCCAAGGCTGCAAGGAAGCCCCATGGAGGGGTGGGGAGATCCCCTGGGCTCCTTACCTTAGCAGGTTTGCAGTGGGGGGAGGCAGAAACAACAAGCCGACCCCCCCGAGGGTGCAAGGAAGCCCCATGGAGGGGTGGAGAGATCACCCCTGGGTGCCTTCCTTTAGCAGGTTTGCAGCTGGGGGGATGTGGAAGCAACAACCTGACCCCCCCCCCGCAAGCAGCAAGCTGACCCCCCGCAACTCAGGGTGCAAGGAAGCCCCGTGGAGGGGTGGAAAGATCACCCCTGGGCGCCTTCCTTTAGCAGGTTTGTAGCTGGGGGGTGTGGAAGCATCAAGCTGACCCCCCAAGCAACAAGCCAACCCCCCCAAGGGTGCAAGGAAGCCCCGTGGAGGGGTGGAAAGATCACCCCTGGGCGCCTTCCTTTAGCAGGTTTGCAGCTGGGGGGATGTGGAAGCAACAACCTGACCCCACCCCCCCCAAGCAACAAGCCAACCCCCCGCAACTAAGGGTGCAAGGAAGCCCCATGGAGGGGTGGGGAGATTCCCTGAGCACCTTGTTTTAGCAGGTTTGCAGCTGGGGGATGCAGAAGTGACAAGCCAACTCCCCTCCCCAAGGAAAAGGCAGGGGCTGGGGGTGCAGGAGGGCACCTGGAGGGGTGGAGAGATCCCTTGGGCTCCTTGCCTTAGCAGGTTTGCAGCGGGGCGAGGCAGAAGGAACAAGTGCCTTTGCAGCCCCAAAGAAGAGGAGCTGGGGGCTGCAGGGCGGGGTGGTGCACGAGAGATCCCTTGCCTTAGCGGTTTGCCAGCCCTGGAGCTGGAGGAGCTTGCAGTTTACCCCAGGGAGCTTGCAAGACCCTGGGGAGGCAAGGCAGGGGCAGCACCTCCATCCCTGCTTGCAGAGTTGCTCTCCCGCATGATGTTTTTCCCCCTGCTCCCTCCAGCCTCTCCCCTGGACACTCCCGTCCTGGGCATGTGGATGCATGTGGATGCCAGCCCCCCCATGTGCCCGACTGCAGTTTAGGTGCCCCTAGATGGCGCTTTCGGCTTGCAAAGTGGGATCTCCCCTTTCTTCTGCTTTAGGCTTAGTCCCTTGCCTGGGAATGAGGAGCAGGGAAGCTTGTGTCTGCATTGACCCCTCTAGAAAGAGGCTGGCGAAGCTCTGCAGTGGGGCTGGAGGGTCCAGAGGGGGCCTAGCACCTGGCACCCCGGTCTTTGCCATGCAGTGGCAGTCTAAGCGGGATCTACTTGAGCTCATCAGGGTTGCTGCTTTAAGGCCCCTGCAACACGTTACATTTACGACACGCTGGACGGGTGGAGTGTGTGGTGCATTTGGAGCGGCCACATATGCAAAGTAATGACTGCACGGTAAAAATGGCTGTCCAGCTAGAAAAGGAGCCTGCCAGCTGTGCAGCGAGTGCGTGGGAATGGGTAGCAACTCCAGAGCTGGTGTCTAGCTAGCTTTCATGTGACTGCATAGCAGGGCCTTTAGAGGTGGAAAAGTCCTAGTATCCCCCAACTCTCCCAGCTTCCCCCTAGTCCCCATTCTGCAGTCTCCAGTGGTATGTGTTATCCCACATCACTGCTCAGGGCTTTGCTGAACACTTCCCAAAGCAGCTGGCTAGCCAGCCAGAGAGCCCTGCGCTGGAAGGATGCAGGGAAAGAAATATTCATGCCTCCTCTGATAACGGGCCAGAGAGGGGAAACCCTTCCAAGTGACCCGTGGAGATATTTCAGAGCAATCCCAAGGTATATTCTGGCAATGGCAGCCATGGCCCTTCTCTGGTGGTACGTGGTCATCGTGGTGCTGAGGCCCAGTGGTTCACAGCACCTGAGATACTTTAGCTGTGCTGCAGGGCCTGCGCGTCGGTGCACAGATTTCATTCCTCCCAGCTGCGAGTCGTCACTCCCTTGCAAACCACGGCTGGGTTATTGTCTCTGGGTAACTCCCGTGCTGGGCAGCGTGCCACGGCTTTACATGTTACAATGGCATCAGGTCAGGAGCCATTTCAGCCACGATAAATTTCAAGGCTGCTGCTCGCTGGGAAATTTCCACGTCTAGATGCACGGTAAACATGTCCGTATATTCATCAGTATTAATAGCCATAGAGAGATCTTGGGCCAAACCCCAGCTCAAAAAAATCTCCCCACCCTGACAGCCCAGCACTGATTGTCTTGTGCAAAATGGACCATGCAGGACGCAACAATGCAGCTTGAGCCGGGGCCTCCTGCGGCAGTCGTTCGAGACCAGAACAAAGGTCCTATGGATCGAAGCCATGTAGGGTCAGGGCCAACCTTTGCATCAGAAGAGATGTGTCCCAGTACCTGAGAGATAACTGCCTTCCCCCTCCTTTCCCCATTCTGCAGGTGACAATGAGAACTGCATTTCACAGAATAACAGAGGAGTTGCATGGCCTGTGGGAAGTTTTGTGGGGCTTAAAGGACAATGAATGAGTGACTGCAAAACCTCCTCCCTGGGAAGCCAATAGCACACATCTCCTTGTCTGCAAGAGCACGGGATCAAGTCTGATCGGGTTGCAGGCACAGGATAAGGCAGAATGAAGATGTGGAAGTGGGGACAGAGGAGGCAGAAGCTTCATGCACCGTTCCAGCCTCTGCACCCGATTCCCAAAGAGGCGGATGGCTCCATGAATGCCGCCGGCAGCGAAACACTTCACAGTTCTTTTATTGTCGTGGCCAAGCCTCTGTGTCAACGTCCTGCCGAGATTAAGAGGATCGGATGGCAGGTGTCTCGGAGCTAATGCAGGCTCCGTTGTTTCGGCCCCCTTATCTGCAGACTCAGGCGGGCAGCGTGGCGTTAGCTCAGGTGCAGAAAGTTTCCTGAATGCCCAGACGGGCCTGAAACTTGTTATCTCTTTACAAATTGGAAGCTTAAATTCTCCAGGAGCTGGCAGGCCACCGGGGAAGTGCCCCGAGGAGTCTGGGCTTAGAGGGTGGCTCGGCCTTGCCCTGGTCACCTCCTGTCCCATGGTCACTGGGTGGTGGACGGAGGCACCTGGAGGGGCTCTGAGGCTCAACGCTTGCTGTGGTGGAGCTACGTGTGCATGCTGGGCTGGCTCCAGGCGAGACCTTACCAGGGGGTTCCCCTTCTTTCATGTCTTCTCCCATGTCCTGTTGAGTAGGGTAATGTTGTCCTTTGGGGTGGAGAGATGCAGGGAGCTGGATAGCGTGGTGCAAGAGGGAGGTTTCAGGGGCTAAACATACCTACCATACCTCCCACTGCTCTGCTTGGCTTTGGGAAGTAGTTCCCTTGGCTCAGTCAACCCTACCCAGTGCCCATGGCAGCCTTTCAGCTCAGGCTTGAACACGTCTTTGCATTGGCCGTGGGGCTGGGGCAGAGGAGCAGCTGCTAAAGACTGGATGGCATAGGGTAGAGTGCTCCTCACTGCCACCCCGCTCCTGCCCCTGGGTGAGCATCACCATCATGCTCAGACCTGCTGGGCACCAGCCCCCATGGGCTTGTAGGGGGGTCCCCAAGATGCTGGTTCGTGCAGTAATCTCCCCATGACGGCTGCGGCCAGGATGCTGCTGCAATATCACCAGCCCTGTGCTTTACAACCTTTTCCTGCCGCAGTCCCACCTTCTGCGGGTTCAGGGATTTATATCCCGAGTCTGTTGCGAAACCCATTTTTATTAGCCACCCCAAGCCCTGCGGCTATCCAGGGAAATCCAGGTGGAGGGATGCCGTGAGCTGTCGAGATCCACCCGGGCTGTTATCTCGGCGGGGGGTGTTGCTCTGCAGCGATGTGTTTATGGGTATCATTTGGCAGCGCACACCAGCTACAGGAGTTTCAGCTGGCTCCAGGTCTTGCCTCCCTGCGGAGAGTGCATGGAGCTACTGCTTTTGCCTGGTGTTTGCTGTGTGGGGGGGAAGGGGATGTGCTGTCCCTGCAGGGAGGAACATCTGCTCACATTTATGTCCCTGGAGTGAAGCAGGACATTGCAGTGTATTGCTGCATGGCAGAGCTCCTTCCCCGCAGGCCATCTCCTCTGCTTTCAGAGAGGGGCTTGGAAATAATGCCTGCGGTTTTCAGCAGGACTTGGCTCAGGGGAGCTGGACACAGTTGCCTGCTGAGTCCCTTTGAAACTCTGGCCCCAGTGCAGGTGCTGAGCACTTGAGAACCATCGTTCCTGGTCTCCGTGTTGCTCCCTGTGCCAGCGGGGCTGTCCGGGGAGTCTCATACCATGGAGTGCATGCTTTCCATGGGCAGCTTTCAATCTGATTTTGAGTTTTAATGTATGAGAGGAATGAGAAGGACGAGTGTCAGGGTTGAGTGGGCAGGAGGGAGTCAGACCTGGTGCATGAAGCTTTGCCACATTCTCCAAAAGGTGCAGGGTTAAGAGGTGGAGTGCCCTAGGCTGACCTGGTGCATGAGTTCACTCTCCGCTTTGGAAAATGCATCTGCGTTATATAGTTATATGGTAGATCAGCATGGTTTTTTTTTTAACTATTATGGGGAGGGGAGGGAAGAAAGAGGCACATGGAGACAGGGAAACTAACTCTTGAGACGGGCAGAAAAAGGGGGAGAAAGGAAGGGGGCGGCTGCACATGGCTTCAGAGCCATGATTTTGCTCGAAGCAGAGCTCAGGTGAGGTGCCGCGGGACCCAGGCTGACCTCCGTGCCCTCTGTCCTGCGGCGGGCCTGTCCGTCAGGGACAGCTACGTGGGCAATGTCATGCCTACCCTGACTCTTGCCCTTCCTGGGCCAGCTTCCGGCCCCCAGAGGTAAATCATCGGCGCTGGGCAGACACAGAGCTTGGGGTGTGACATAAACACAGCTCAACAATAGCGGCATCGCTCTTTGGGCCACTTAACTTTCACTGGGAAAAAAGAATGACCTCCTCCCCTCTGCACCCGAGCCCTGCGTCTCTGGATATAGATCCACATACAGCACCTCCCACGTATGAGACACAGAAGATAAATAAAGCCGGGCTGAAAGTGGCTGGTGGGGGGGAACCGCAGCGCCAGAGAGGCAGGCGGCCGGCGCGGGAGAGGCAAAGCCGGCGAGGGGAAGGGAGGGTGGGCGACCGGGCGCTCCGGCTTCTCACAGTTTGTATTTGTAGCAGCGCACGGGGAGGAAATGTTGGATATTCCTGGGCAGAGATAAGATCATTGTAAAAGCCAGCTGGGTGACCTCTCCCATCACCCTCCTCACCAGGGCTGGCGTCTGATGATCTGGCCCCGGGCCCAGCCCCCGTCACTCTGCACGGGCTCTTTTTTTTTATTACCGGGCTCTTGGCTTTCTCTGCTTCTCTCCCCACCACCCTGGTTTCCCTTTATAGACTCCTGCCTCCTGTCCCAGCACCACACCTAGCAGAGGAAGTTTGGCCGGGGAGGCAGACTCGGTGGCTTAGCGCGCCTCAAACACAAAAGTTTTCTCTCTCTCTCTTTTTTTTTTGCTTTCTATATTTTTCTCCAATGCCTCCCCGCTCCTCGGCTGTGCTTGATGACTTCTGACAGCAGGGCTGCGGTCAGGGTCCCACTGGGTTAAAAATAACTTCGGCCTTTTCCATGGGGGCTCCCGCACCTCAGTCCCTCGGTGATGCCCCCCTTTGCACAGAAGAGACTGAGAGATGCGCTGGTCACGTAGTAAGATCCCTCTGCCTCTATGTATTGGAGCCCTTTGCTGCTTTTCTGCATTACGTTGTGCTTAGGGAACTCGCTTCTGGGCTCGAAGCGCTGCAAACAGGTCACAGGTGTCGCTCTGGTGGGTTAGCGTTACCCTCTCAGCTACAGGGGCCAGAGGCGAAGAGAGGCAGACAGGGCTGCCCTGCACCGTGAAGGGTGCATATCTTTTACCCTCACTTTGCAGATGCAGAATTGGAGGCAGGGAGAGGGAAGGCAGCTTGCTCCAGGGCTCCAGCAGTGGCCGTGTCATTGCATCGCTGTCGTTGGTTTTACATTGGGGTAAAGGAGTAGCAGACAGACAGCACAGATGCCTGAGCTGGGGTAACTTCAATGGCAAACAGGCCTGTTTCCCCAGACTTATTGGCAAGGCCCAGTAGCAGCTGGCTACGGGGTGCGGCTAATCCAAGAGAGCTATTTCATAGATTTCATAGACATTCGGGCTGGACGGGACCTCGGAAGATCGTTGAGTCCAGCCCCCAGCCCCAGGGGCAGGAAGTCAGCTGGGGTCATAGGATCCCAGCAAGATAAACATCCAAAGTCTCTTGAAGGCGTTCAAAGTAGGTGCTTCAACCACCGCCGATGGTAGGCTATGCCAGACCTTGGAGGCTCGGACTGTAAAGAAGTTCTTCCCTATGTCCAGCCTGAAATGGTTTTGGAGGAGTTTGCGACCACTTGATCTTGTCATCCCTTGGGGCGCTCTGGTGAACAAACATTCCCCAGATCCTGGTGAGCACCCTGATAAACTTGTAGGTGGCATCAGATCACCCCTGAGCCTGCGCTTTTCCAGGCTGAAGAGCCCCAGGGCTCTCAGCCTGTCATCGTAGGGTCTGCTTCCCTGACCTCTGATCATGCGCGTGGCTCTTCTCTGGACTCTCTCAAGCTTCTCCACATCCTTTTTGAATTGTGGAGCCCAAAACTGGACGCAGTACTCCAGCTGCGGCCTCACCAAGGCCGAGTACAGGGGGAGAATGATGTCCCGGGATTTGCTTGAGAAGCATCTATGGATGCAAGCCAGCGTTTTGCTCAGTTTACTAGCCGCAGCATCACATTGATGGCTCATGTTCATCTTGTGGTCAATCATGACCCCCAGCCCCTTTCATCTGTAGTGCTAACTGCCGAGCCTATAAGGATGCTGCGGGTTTTTCCTCCCAAGGTGGAGGACCTTGCATTTTTCGGCGTTGAACACCATCAGGTTTTCGTCCGCCCACTTGCTGAGCCTGTCCAGGTCAGCCTGGATCACCCTCCTGTCCTCAGGTGTGGATGTTTCACCCCAGAGTTTGGTGTCATCGGCGAACGTGGCCAGTCTGCTTCTGACACCAATGTCCACATCGTTAATGAAGATGTTGAACAATATGGGTCCAAGGACAGCCTGGGGGGACCCCACTGGTCACTGCGCACCACGACGATTGATTTCTGTCAACCACCACCCTATGCATCTATTTACACCTGCTCCTGGGGTCATTCATAGCTACGGAAGTGATGGCGATGGCATTATAGTTTGTATTTAGGCAGGACGTTGGGCCCAAATCTGGTCATAGGATCACCCACAACACATCTCTGACTGATCGGCGCCATGAGAAACCACTGGCCTTTGACTGATAGCATCAGCAAACCTGACTTCGGCGTTTGGGTGTGTGGCATAAAGCACCGAGTATCACGGAGGATGAATTTTGTAGGGGGGAGGTGAGATGAAATTCACACCCACGTGCTGATGTCCAGGCTGGTGGGTTTGCTGAGCTGTGGTTTTGCAGTGTATCACCAGCACCCCTATACCTGCACCCCTCCTCTCCCCCTGTATTGAAGCGCCAGAGGAACAAGCACTGGTTGCTCCAGTCTCAAAGCACACGGCAGTCCCCTGAGTCAGGATCAGCGAGGGGTACTTACTTTCTAAGACAAACATTTCCAAAGGACTTTAAGAAGATGTAACACACCCAAAGCAGCTGGCTCTGAGTACTCAGATTCACTGCCAGGGGAAGGCACTTGCTATGGATGGAGTAACACTAGAGCTGTATTTGATCCCTCTGCCTTTAGGGTCAAATTTTCCATCCAGTTCCCAGTTTCACCTGCTGGCTTCAGCATGGGCTAAAATGATCAGCTAGAGAAACAGTCACATCCTGTGTTGGGTGTGTAGGCACTTTTGATGGTCAAGGAAAGTGGAATCTGTAATGATCTTCCTCCCACCCCATCCCTATTCACACGGAGGGGCTGATCCTAACTCCCTGTTGTCACCAGGAGTCTTTCTCTTGACTTGAATGGGCTGGGAGGGGCGGTGTGAGCTGGCTGCAAGCATGCCCTGCTTTCTGCATTTTTTTTCTTGGGATTTCCCCCTTTTTATTGCTCATCTATTTTGTGCTTGGGGGAATTTCTTGGTTTGGAAAGGCATTGGGTCGCCAACCCTTGCTGCCTGGAGGCCTTTATCTTATGCAAGGCAGCAGTGCCTATATCACCCATATATAACCCCTACGCCGCTGCAGCCCTGGCCTGATGGAGCCAGGTGTTACAGGAGGAGACAAGCTGAGTCTTTCTGTCACTGGTCTTTCCAATGAGGTTGCCGGCAAAGGATTGAGCCTTGCCAAATGTGATGGTGATGGTTTCTAACGTGAAGCCCTATCCAGTCAGCACTGGAAGAAGATCCCAAATTGATGTCACGTGAGTCATGGTTCTGCTTGCTACCAATCTAGGTCTGATTTGACTTGGTGACAAAGCTGAAAAGGCTCCTTCTAACTAGCTGAGCCACTCAGCCCTCTCCCCCCCAGGCAGGCACGCTCGCTGTTTGTTTTAAGAGCACGATTGCATTTAAAACTAATAGCAACAGCTCAGCTCTTCACCTACGAGTTCAAACCACTCCACAGGCTCCAGCTTGTGCAGTGCCAAAGCCAGCTGTCCAAGTGCAGAAACTGGCACTAACTCCCAGAAAAGTTTTTCTTTTTCTGCTTTTGAATAAACAGAGGACACCCTTGCTGATGCAGGAGTCGAGCTGTAATGAGAAAGGGTTGTCTGAGCAGATGAGACCCCCGTGCCCCTCTTCAGCAACCCATGCAGGTGCTGCCACAAGTCTGGCCCTTTCACTTCCACCTGCCTTTCTTCCCCTTCAGCCCTTCTGTATCTCAGATTTACCTAGACAGAGAAATCTCTCAGAGGAAACGTCCATTTTGCAAACTCCATCACTTGTGACGTGAGTCTCAGTACCGAGAGACATGCCCTGATGTCTTTGGCCTGAGTTCCATGCGAGTGACTGGACACTTGGGCCATTTATCAGTGATATAGCACAGGTGCACATGGGTGTCATATAGGGCGTGGATAGTGTCAGAGACCCCCCATGTGGGTGAGTGTGCCGTCTGGCATGCACAGGCAATTGTGCATGCATTGACGAGCTCCAGCAATTACAGATGCAGCTCAGAGGTGAGGGATTTCCTCTGCGAGCTGACCGCCAGCGCACACAGGTTGTGCAGACAGAGGGGCGTCTGCACACCATTGCACAGGCAGGCGGTTGTGTTTCCCAGTCTGACCCCATGCCTGTAACTGGTTGGCGCAGGAAGGAAAACAAAGGGGCTGTGCGTGAGGCGTGGGCACACGTCCCTGCCTGGCGTGTCATGTGAATGTTTCTTGTGCAGAACGGGATTTGCAAACTGCTTCCAGATTGGCTCCTTATTCGGTTGCCACTGAAGTCAGTGACGGGACCCCCCCGAGCCTTGAGTGGGAATGGAGTAGGTCCAACTTTCTGGCGCTGAGGGTGGTCAAGCCGTGCAACAGGCCACCTCGAGAAACTGCAGAATCGCCGTGCTTAGAAGTTTTCAAGGGCAGGTTGGGCAGACACTTGGCCGGGATGGCTTATTCAGGGATGATCCTGCCTTGAGCAAAGGGCTGGACTAGATGGCCTTGCAAGGTCCCGTCCAGCCCTGCTTCCCCATGACCTTATGGACACCCCATGCTTGTGAAATCCCACCTGTAGTGTGCAGAATGAGTACTTGTGTCCAGCTCCCTGATTCCCACCAGGGCCACGTGAAAGTGCCCAGGACAGTGGACAACTGCAGGTGGTTTATGTAGCTTGGGGGCGCGGGGGTGCCTGAACGGGTCCAGCCGTGCTGGGAGAGGGGAGCTTGGGGCTCCGAGTGGCATCCCGGCGTGCGCCCTGATCGGGCGGTGGGTGGGTTCGCATTTACACCGTGACTCAGGGCTCATCGCATAACAGCCCCAGGTTTGAGCGGGGAAAATATGACGCTTCTACCAACTATTTCCAGACACCCATAAACACATTTTTGTTTCAACGTTAACGAATTACCTCAATGCCGAGCCACTCGCATGCCAAATACATGAACGCAGATTGCAGCAAAGCCATCAAGAAACAGAACTGGCTGCCACTCAAAAGCTCCAATCGGCACAATTTCTTGTCTTGATTACAGCAAGGAAATAAAGTCGATGCATAACATCACATGCGCTCGAGACTGAGCATCTGGTCGGCAGTGGGACGTTTCAGATGCCTACTTTCTAGTCTGGACTTCTGTCTTGTTTGAGGGGCGGGGGGCAGAAAACACCGTTCATTGGTATCCGGACAAAAGATACACGAGGGGCTTTGGTCCTGAATTCCTTAAGTCGTGTGAGCCCCTCCACCTAGTTTGCTGTAGGTCTGTCGGTCTGCTCTTGGTGTGCAGGAATTGCAGACAGAGAAGTGCAAAATCAGCTGGGAAATCCTCTTCTGGTCTTTTGCACTGATCCATTCAGTGGAGCTCAGCCCAATCATCCACAAGGAGCTCGGCCAGCGGGATTTATCTGAGGCAAAGCTCAAGGGAAAAAGCCACCTCTGAGTGCAATGTTTTCTGGAAGAGCTTCTTGAAAGCCTGTGCCCTGCTGTGTGCATGCAAAGCTTCGTAGGCCCTGCCTGTGGGACTGAGCGTGCGTCTCGTTCTGGGCAACGACTCATTTGCCCGGCGGTGCTGGCAGTCGCAGGGACACCAGAGCACGTGGTCTCATGTGCTGAAGCTGCCGGGGGAGAATGAGGATTGTTCCTGTAACCCAAGGAGGCTTTGACCAAGAAGAATTTCCCACGCAACGTGCGTCATTTTGCAAGCTGTTGCACGCTGGTGCACACGCCTGTTCGTGTCCATAAGCTCACGCATGTGCAATCCTCATCCCGCCTGATCTGCAGGAAGGTAGACTCCTGCTACGGACTGTTTTCCCACAATGCTTTCATACTTTTTGTACTCCAGAGCACGGGGTCATAACGAGTTTCCCTCTTTGACAGCAATGGCTCCCTGCCTGGTATTGTCAGGGGGGTCACGTGGCTGGCAGGAAAAGTGCACCCCCCCCTTCTTTTGTGCACAACTTGCTCTCCTGGGCGCCGCGTCCCCTCCTCACCACGTTTCCTTTCTGGATGCTTGTTTTGTGTCTTGCGATGAAAGTGCCATTTGGCTGAAACTGCCATCGGAAAGGCTCCCCGCCGCCTCCCAGAAAACGGTGGTGCTTTAAAACGAGGGAAATGAGACAAAGCTTCGTGCCTCTCCCAAGGCACAGTTCTGGGCTGCGGGATAACCCTTTTGTCATGGGGTAGGGTGGTTTCTCCTGGTCCAGAAGGGGTTAAGGAGGGCATCTGGGCTGCACTGTCCCTGCCCGGCTCCCCCCTGTAGGGAAACATCCCCCTGGGTTCCAGTAAAGCCACTTACAGTAGCAATGGGAGAAACTGGTTAGGCTAAGTCAATGGAAGGGGAAGACATAAAGGGTTCAAAGATGATGTTCCCAGCTTGTCTGTCTGCAAGCAAGAGGCATGCCAGAGTGTAATAGTGGGGAGAAAACCAGCCTGGGCAAGCAAAGACCTGCAGTGTTATGATGGCTGAGAATAGCGGTCCATGAAAGGTTTTCCACCTGCCCTGGTGTCGGAGGGCTTCCCCCCGTCCTGCCAACGTCCGATTTATTTCATCAAGTCAGGCACGTAGAGTGGGAGGGGAGTGTGTGCCTACCTGCAGCTGGGCTTCATGGGTCTCTACTCGTGTATACACCCAGTGGCAACTGCGTGTGCAAATCCGGCCTGCTGTTTTGGACTCCTGTTGCACGCACAAATCCTCTGCCAGAATCACCTTCACGATGGGACCCGCGTCTCCCAGCACAGCGCTCGGCGAGGGGGTGCTCCCCCGGGGATGTTGCATTGCAAACCTCACCATGTTCTGGATTTCTAGGTTCCAAGTTTCGAGGATGAAAACCTCCGGTATCCCGGCAGGCAAGCTCACCGGGCTTGCAGCTCCATGTACAGAGCACGTGGGATCAAACTAGTTGGAGAACGCACCAAGCAGCCAGACGTGGGGAGTGCCAGATGTTAGAAAGGTCTGAGCAGCTGCTTTCATTGGCATCGCCGGCTTTCTAAAAATGGGGTGTTAAAGCCATTTTAGATGGAAACCCACCTGGAGGAGAGAGACCTCCAGGTAGCCGCTGGCTGCTTGGGCCAGAGCCTTTCTTAGGAGCCCAGTGCAGGTTGTCTGCATGCAGCTCCCATTGCTAGCACGCCGCCAGCTTGCAGCAGAGAGGGGTAGGGAACACCACCCCGCTCAGAAGTATCTGATATAATAGCATAGGACGTCTACATCTGGGAAAGGTTTTCTGTTCCTCAAAGCCGCTGTGGTCCTGGACGTGTTTTTAGTTATAACAGACCATTACCTCACCAGCCCTTGCAGATGGCTGCTCTCCGCGTGTGCACTAAGTCGTTCCCTTACTTTCCCAGTTGGGCCTGCAGCCCTTTTACTGAGCCCCACTGAGGTTTTCGGTCTGGTTTCCTTGGCTTTGTCTGGTTTCCTCATTGTGATTTGGCTTGGGATTGCCATCTGCTTGTTTCGTGGGTCCCCGGCTGGTTCGACGGCTAGGGACCTCCGAATCTCCCGGGAGCACCATTCGCACGGTATCACGTGGCACGTTCAGCCTATGCAGCGCTATAGCTTGCACACTGCTGTGAAAAACTGGGAGCGTGACTCTTGTGGTGTTGCCCAGGGAGGGGGCTCCCGGCTGCTGGAAAGCAAAAGGCTGTGACCGTATATGATTAAGAAAGAGAAAATTGCTGAACTTAATTGAGGCTTTACAGACTTGCCCGCAGCGGGGAGGAAGGTTTGTGCCATCACCGTCATGGCTGGAGACTACTAAGAGCATTTCGAAGCACTCGCCGTACACAGAGGCGTCTTGTCTCCTGCCCCCCCGGATCGGCTGATGGAGGCAGGGGGCCAGGAAGGGATTTGCTCCTCCAAAACATGGGTCTGTGCAAGGCAAAGGCCCAGCCAGTCTCCTCATCAGCATCAGAGAGAATAACGAGTTAACGGGCCACGTGCCCAAGCTGCTCTGGACAGCGTATTGCGCGGCAGCCCCGTGTCACGTTCTTTCCTTGCAGTGTGATGGAGCGTGTTGCAAATTGCTCACCTGGTAAGAGTCTGCGGGCGTGCAGCGCAGGTGCCTCATAGATTTAGCATCAAACAGGGCTCCTTTTCCTGGCCTGCAGCTTCCACATAGCAGCTTGTCTACGGCAGGTTGCGAGCATCAGGCTGGAGATATCCCCGGAGCCTGGGCAAGGGAAGGCCGGTGGTTGGGAGGGCTGCAGAGAACGGGTTGTGTGTCCGGCGCTGCAAGAGTCTGAGTGATTTTTTAGGGATCTGTATCATGTCTGTGTGCCTCAGCAAGGAGGATGATATTCCCAGAACACCTCCTGGGGGCTGGGACATGATAGCAGAGCCATCGAAGTGTGTGGCTTAGGCTGTGGACTCGCAGCCCCAGCTGCTCATCCAGGCTGGGTGCCCAAAGGTGGATGGGTGCGATGCCGGGCATGTCACTCCTTCGTGTGGAAACAGGCATTAAGCATGGACCCGAGGATCTTGTAAGGTCCCTTCCGGCCCCTAACATCTATGAATGTATAGCATTGTAGAAAATGAGGGCGGGGGGGGAGGTCATTAGCAAAACCCCTGCTCAAAGCAGGACCAGCCCCAACTATCTCATCCCAGCTAAAGTTTGTTTAGCCGGGTCTTAAAAACCTCCAAGGATGGAGAGTCCACCACTTCTCCAGGTAACCCGTTCCAGTGCTTCACCACCCCCCTAGTGAGAAAGTTTTTCCTAATATCCAACCTAAACCTGCCTTGCTGCAACCTGAGCCCAATTGCTCCTTATGTCATCTGCCCCCACGGAGAACAGCCCAGCTCCATCCTCTTTGCAGCCCCCCTGCAGGGAGTTCATCCTGCTCACAGGCAGACCTTTGCCCTTGACCTCCCAGGGGTGAATCCCTCCCTGGATAAAATGCAATCCCATGCCCGCTGCTCAAGTGCCGTTTGAGTGGCAAGCCCTGGGATGCCAGCTGGCTGCCGGTACAGCCCCGTGGAGGGAATCTGGAGGACCGTGAGCTGCAAAATATTATTGTGTGACACCCGATGGCTGCTGAAGGGGAAAGGAAAGGCTGGTGGTCCCCTCCCAGCTTCCTCTGCCACGACCCCTGCCTATTCCCATCGCCAGAGGGCTGGGAGGGGAAGTCAGCAGAAAGGAAAAGGCCAGGAGGAAGCCTACAGCTTGTCCCGGCTGTATCTCCGCAGCCAGCGCGGTGTGCAGAGGTGGGGGGGATGGGGCATCGCACGGGATCGCTTGGACTTTTATCACGAGTGCTGTCCCCGCCGGGAGGCAGGACGGATCGGGTCCGTTTTGATCGAGTGCTGCTTTCCTGAGAGAGAGGCGGGGGTGGGAAAAAAGCCCCGACAGCTCCGTTTTTATTTTTGGACCTTGGCAGCCGCAGCCCTGGGCGAGAGGCTGCAGCGCAGAAGCACTTTTCCTTTTCGGTGCTGAGCCTGGCAGGCAGCAGCGATGCCTCCCATGATAAATGGGTGGCACGTTTGACCCAGGCTTCCTCCCGCCACCCCCAGCAGGCTCCTATGTGTGGTCAGGAGAAAATCTGGAGGGAAGAGAGGAGCTGGCAGCCTGGATGGTGCCCCCCATCCCTGAGGTCCCCGGTCCGTGTTGCCCCGAGTACTTGGCTAGGTCTTCCCTCCCCGGTCAGCAGCCCCTCTCTTCCCCTCGCTGCCCAGGTTCAGTCTCTGTGTTCACAGCATCCACAGCATACGTTGCACCAGCGAGTGCGAGATGGGCCGCGAATGAGCACAGGATCGTCCCAGTAAGGTTGGCAGGGCAGGAGGAGCTGGTTAGCTGCAAGGAGCTGCAATGGAAGAAGTTACTTGCGGGCAGAATTTGGTGTGAGCGTGTTTTGGGAGAGACGCGGGTATTTGCCTCTGCAGGGGATGGGTGTGAATGCCTTCTTGGCTGCAGGGAAGGAAAGAGCACGAGGAAAGAGGGCAGGAGGTTGGTTGCTGAACCCAGTTGTCTCGTAAAGCAGATCCCTCTGGGAATCGGCCTGCTCTGCTTCTATCCCTGATGGGGATGGGCACAGACTGCGAGGCTGCCAGGAGCCAGCGGGCAGGAGGGCTCTCACCTCACTTTGCTAAGATCCATGTAAAGAAAAGCAAAAGATGCACAGCCCTCAGCTCACTGCCATGTCTCGGTCCAGCGGGGAGCAGGTGATGGACATAAGAGGTGCAGAGCATTGCTTTTCATGTCTCTCTGCAGATCTGAACGCTACGGGCCTTCCCCTGGGACTGGCCATCCAAGAGGATGCTCTGTTGACCCAACGCTTAGCATTTAAGATGCACCTCTACCCTTATATCTCCTTACTGGGATTTTTTAAGATCCCTTTGATGCCAGTCCTGAATGCAGCCTCCTTTCTAAGCTTCAATTCCTGCCCCAACTGAGAAAGGTTCCTCTTCTTTACATTTGGCCTGCGTTTGAAATGCTTACGAAGAGCCAAAGGAACTCAGCACCAGCACCGCCCTTCATCTCCACGGCGTGTTACAGCAGGAGAAGTCAGGTTAAAACTCTTATCTGATGGAGCGACAGTCTTGCCAAAGCTTGCTGCTATCAGCTCAGGACACATGTGCGATTGGCAAGGCTTCCGGGACGCGGTAATATAAACAGCTTTCATTGTGGAGTCAACAATGATGGGAGAAGGAGCCCTGCACTGTTGCTGGTCTATGCAGCACCCTCCCGGCAGCCCAGGGCAGGAGAGAGTAGGCAAAATCCATGTCAGAGTTTGGCTGATTGTTACCGTATTTCGTGGTGTATAAGTTGAGTTTTGAAACCCAATTTTTAACTCTTAAAATTCAACCTCGACTTATACACCATATTGCCATCCCCTGTGAGCGGTGCCAGGCTCAGCAGCACCGCTTGCAGCAGGCAGGGCCGGGCTTGGCGCTCACAGGGGTTGGGGCCACCAAGGCCAGCCCTGTCCCCTGCAAGTGGTGCTATCATATGTGTCCACCCCCTGCGTACCTGGCCCACAAAGAGGGCGCATGGGGGCCGGTATAAGTTGACCCCACATTTCTGATCCAAAAAGTTAGCAATTTCATAGATTAGATGTATAAATCAACCTAACTTTTGGGATCAGAAAAATGGGGTCAGCTTATATACCGCATCAAGCTATACTCTGTGAAATATGGTGTGTGTGAGTGTGTATTTTTTCCTTTGGAAAGAGAAATCCAACAGTGAAAATGGTTCTGAGGCAGAAATATATACCAAGGGGATTTTGACTGCCTCAAAATCTAGCTGCGCAACTATGATAGGAGTTGGGCGGGGAAGATGTTTCCAGTAAGTTTAGGCAAGCGAGTGCAAAAGGCAGGTTTGCCAGTGTGCCAGTGCCCAGATGAATGCATCACAGCCCTGTGTTGATTTGTGGGAGCAAGGAGGTGCTCTTGGCTGGTACGTGGGTGGCGGGGAGATGCTGGTACAGCAGTGACAAGCCTGAAGCTTGAGGATTTGGTTCTTCACGTGCGAAGCTCTGCAGTAGACAGCCCAGAGGTGCAGAAAATGTGGGCGTGTAACGGTCTGTGCAACGTTCATGCGCATGCTGTTGCCTAAGTTGTGCAACAAGTGCCAGGACAGTGCCTGCAACTTGGGTACCTGTTCAAGAAAATACCAGTAAGGAGGGGGCTTACATATGCTGTTACCTGATTTGCGTTCACAATTCGCACAAGGAGTGGTGCGTTTGCAAAGCCACGTTCTACAAAAACTGGCTGTGAAAACAACATGGCTTCGTGTCCAGCGACCTGGGCCGTGTCTGCTACCAGCAAATGCAGCTCCATCGTTTAGCACCTGGTCATACCTGGGTGCATCTACACATGCACAGTTATTGCACAGCAATTTAGGTTACTGCACAGTCATATACAGGTGCACGTCTACATTTTCACACCCATACTGTGCAGTAACTAGGGTGATTTATGCCGATTTGGGCACAAATTTACTGCCTGCACGATGCAGGTAGCAACTTTACACCCAATTAGTTACTGTGCAGTAAGGCACGTGTAGACACCTTACTGCGCAGTAACACTGTGTGTGTGGACTGACTTTAGTTAGTCCCAAGTCAGTCCAGACATGCAGTGTTACTGCGCTGTAACACCTGCACGTGTAGACACCATCCTAAAAACCGCTTTCTACGCAGTAAGTTACTGGGCAGTAAAAGCACGTGTAGACGTGCCCCCTGGGTAGGCAATTGGATCATTCTTGACATAGGAACCCGGGCATGGCCAGACTGGGCCAGACCTGGGGTTCAATTTAGTAGTTAGCTTCATGGCTGAGATGTTATATAGTCTTCAAAATGTTTGTTAGCAGTCAGAGCGACAGCACTGAGTATTCTTCCTTCTGAGACCTTGGTGGCTTCTGCAGCAGTGTCCTACAGTTTAATTACAGGCCACAGAGAAAATGATGTCCTGTTCTCAGTTTATCACCTTTTTAGTCGCCTTTATTGCCCCCTGGTTTTCATCAGGACAGAAGCCCATGATCCGCCTTCCCGAGACGACTCTTTGTGACTAGGGGAACACAAGGGAAGAGCAGGGAGGTGCTTCACTCCCCCCTTCTGCAATGGGTACTGCTCCAATGCTGGTGTCTACACGTAGCTAAAAAGATGCCGGAAAATGGCAGCGAGTTTGGAGAAGAGCCACAAGAGGGATTGCACAGTTGGAAACCATGTGTAATAGAGAGACACCCAAGGAGCTCAATTTGTTTAGCTCATCAATGAGAAGGGCTAAGTGCTTGGGTGCCAAAATGGGGAAGAGACGTCGGATAAGAGAGGGCTCTTCACTTCAGCTGACAAAGATCCAGGGAGATCCAATCGCAGGCAAGCTGAGGCCTGAAGTACGTAGCAAGTGCACATTTTTAACAATGAAGGGAATTAATTAACCACGCTGACAGCTTACCAGGGGTGGTGGCGGATTCCCCATCCCTGGACTTTTTAAAATCAAGCCTGGATGTTTTTTTCCGCCCCTAAAAGACCTGCTCTATTTCAACCGCAGCTATTGGACGTGAACCAGGAATTAATTCAGGGAAGTGTGGAGGCCTGTGCTATGCGAGCAGTGATTAGAGTAGTCTGTTCTGGCCTGAACATCTCTGTGTCTGTGTATTGTCCCCGCGCAGGGCTGTCTGAGTTGGTTTCGTGTCTTGGCTTGTGTGTTGTCAGGTGCATTAGACAAGGGTGTTCCTGCTCCAGTCCAGCCTCGCACAGCTGGCATCCTGGGTGGACAGGCAGGGGAGAGCTGTTCTTAGCCCGACGCTGATTAAACACAGCTGCGGCCTTGATTCAAATGCAGGCTTTGCACTTCACTGAGAACTGAGAGCTGCTGAGTGGCTTTGCTCAGCCGAAACGCTGCCGTTCCCCAAGCCCCATGGGTGTCTGCGCGCGGGTTTGGGAGCCCGGCAGAACCCGCCTTGCGTGGCTCGTTCGGCCTTTATCCCATCTGGGAAGCTTCAGTTTGGCAGCAGACGGTCCAGGAGCCAGCCTAGCGGCTGTCCTTGCATTTCCATCCCGATAAGCGCCGGGCGGGCAGGAAACGACGAGGGGAGCGGGAAGGAAGCGCTTTGCTCCCTCTATGTGGTGCTTTGGGTTCACGCCGTGGCGAAGCCTTGAAATGGTGCCATGAGAGCACAAAGCGGAGGAGGCGGCGGGGAAGGGGGGTGGAAGTGGAGCCGCACCAGAGCAAGCCTGTCCCAGCACAGACTGCAGGGATCCCGGTCCGAGACCCCATCGTGCAGCTCCCCTCTGCAGAAGCTATACCCGGTGACGTGGGATTTCCAGATAGGACCTGTCTTGAAGGCTGTGGGTGGGGAATATGCTCTTGCACCCCCGAGCTGAGACCGGGGGGGCTGGCTCTATGGATGCCGTGAGTGAGGGGGCTGTAGTCCCCTCTGTCGCATGCATGGCCTCTCTGGATGGGCAGCACAGAGTGTTTTGGAGCTCTCTCTGCAGCCACCTGACAAAGAAAGACCACAGCAAAGTGATGCCAAACTCTCCCCATGCCCCTGTCCTATGTTTTAGAAGCTGTTTAAGGGACTAAGAGGTGCTGATGGGTGCCCAGGGGGATTTGCCTCAGCACGTGAGATGTCCATGGGAGGCTAGGCCCCTCTCTTGCTCAGGCACCTTTGCACATCTCTCTAGATGCCTCTGCATTTGCAGGCACCTTGGTAAATCTACCCGCTCTGTGCTCTCTGCCTAGCTGGCTTTGCTCCAAGCACTGCCCTGCAGATCTGGACTTTAGTTCTCAAGTGCCAAGGGCTAATGCCACGGTTCGGTTCGGCAATACCACGGTTCGATTTGGGAATGACATGGTCCTGCAATGCCACAGTTCGGTCCTGCAATGCCACAGTTCTGCAATGCCACGGTTCAGTTCGACAATGCCACAACTCTGCAATGCCACGGTTCAGTTCGGCAATGCCACAGCTCTGCAATGCCACAGTTCTGCAATGCCACGGTTCAGTTCGACAATGCCACAGCTCTGCAATGCCACGGTTCAGTTCAGCAATGCCACAACTCTGCAATGCCACGGTTCGGTTCTGCAATGCCATGATTCTGCAATGCCACGGTTCAGTTCGGCAATGCCACAGCTCTGCAATGCCACGGTTCAGCTCGGCAATGCCAAAGCTCTGCAATGCCATGGTTTGGTTCTGCAATGCCACGATTCTGCAATGCCACAGTTCAGTTCAGCAATGCCACAACTCTGCAATGTCACGGTTCGGTTCTGCAATGCCACGATTCTGCAATGCCACGGTTCAGTTCGGCAATGCCACAGCTCTGCAATGCCACGGTTCTGTTCTGCAATGCCACGATTCTGCAATGTCACGGTTCAGTTCGGCAATGCCACAGCTCTGCAATGCCACGGTTCGGTTCTGCAATGCCACGATTCTGCAATGCCAGTTCAGTTCAGCAATGCCACAACTCTGCAATGCCACGGTTCGGTTCTGCAATGCCACGATTCTGCAATGCCACGGTTCAGTTCGGCAATGCCACAGCTCTGCAATGCCATGGTTCGGTTCTGCAATGCCACGATTCTGCAATGCCATGGTTCAGTTCGGCAATGCCACAGTTCTGCAATGCCACGGTTCAGTTCGGCAATGCCACAGTTCTGCAATGCGTTGTTTCTTCACAGAGCTGGGTGAAGTCTGGCCCGGTCTGGGGTGATGCTGACAGCTCAGGTCCAGGACTCCTCTGCAAAGCAGCCAAGTTTTGGCAGTGGTGAAAGCTCACTGGGTCACGGGAGAGGCCTTCCTCGCCTGCTTTCCCAAGGGTGGGCTCTCTTGGCATGGGCTGCCGGTGGTGACTGGCTCCCTCTCTCTTCCTGTGTTCTGGGAATGGGCTGGAGGCTGCCCCGAACCAAAGGCTTCCCCACCTAGATCAGTGCGGCGGCTTCCTGTGACCCGCTGTGCCGTGGCCCAGAAGTAATTATCGCGTCTGTTCTGGCCTGACTCCGGTCTTCACCTAGAATCTGGGAAGGGCCGGGGGAAGCATGTTACCAGGCTGACTCGGTGCCTCAAAGTCAGGACTCCTGGGTCCTATTCCTGCTTTTCCTGGTGATTCACTCCAGCCTGAGTCACCGTTCCCTTAGGACACTGCCTTAAGTAGGGGACGGACTGGCGCTGTCCTGTCCCAGGGTGTCTGAAGAGACGGAGTCCCATCCCATCCCCTTGGAGAGGGCTGGGCAAGCAATGCCACCCTTCAGCTTAGTCTGTGCCCCCAGCTTGTTCTGCAGTTGGATGCAGAGAAGGGATGCCCCCCAGTGCTTTTTAGTGCCCTTTGAAGGGAGAAATATCCTTTATGGACCAATAGCTTGGACATACCCCATCATCTAATGAAGACACCACAGCCAAGTTCCCTCTCCATGCCAGCCCTGTACCAAAGCACCAAACACACTCCCTGGAGCCCGGTGGCTTCACCACAGTGCTCAGGTTGGTGGCTAAGGGACCAACCTGCCACTTTTGGACACAGCAGCTTGAGGCTCACATCCCACCAGACAGAGCATCCCCGCCCGTGATGCACAACCTCTGCACACCCCCACCTGTGTAGCCCTGGGTGAAAGATGGCAAGAGATGCAAGTAGGTGCGTGAGATAAACCTGCAAAGATTCACGGACTAGGTGTGAGGGTGCAAAAAACTCAGCTGCGGGTCACGAGAGCCTCCGATCCCACGAGAGGGATGAAACGGGCCCCGGGCCCCGCGTCCCCCTCAAGGGCAATGATGTCATAACGACGCCCGCGGGGGAGGAAGCAGGAAGCCCAAAGCAGCCAGCGAGTCTGTCTTCCTCCGCTTTCCCCATGTGTTTTTGTGAACAATGCGTCCTCCAGGAGGATGTTCTGGGAGGCAGCAAGCCCCGCGAAGGGGCCTGGTCCCTGAGCTTCCCTCCTGGAGGCTGGGGCTGGTTCCCCACAGCTGAAAGGACCTTGTTGGATTCAGGGACACAGCCTAGGGTAGGGATTTTAGACCCAGTATAGCCTGGCTTCGATGGTAGGATGCATTACTAGGGAACTGTCCATGCACATCTGGATAAAAGGACCCTCTTCTGTCACCAGCAGCTCGCCTGATTCAGTGCTGTGCATGGGAGGAAGGCTTCAGCCATCCGGCATGGGGTGGAAGGAGGCACCGCTCGAGGAGCAGGGCCTGGAGGCAGCTGTTGGAGAGGTGTGGAGGGCACATGGGCTGTGTAAGACCCACACGCAGTGCCGCACCTAGACTCCTGGCGGCCCCGGGGTAACTTTTAGTATCGCCAGAGAGAATGATTTTTGTTGCAGAAGTCTCACACCTGTGGTACTGATATCCTTAAATAGTTCATTCTCAATTGGTAACATCGCCAGTCCTGTATATGCACAATATTAAAACTTTATTTTTGCAATTGTAAATTTTTTTTTTTTCATTTTTGAGCCCCCTTTCTGTCCGGTCCCCAGGCGGTTGCGCAGTTCGCCCATGCATGTGCCCGGGTCTGCCCACACAGCAGGTTTAGAGGCTAGTGGCTGTGTCCTCTACCATCTCCCTGTCCCCGTCCTGGCCCCCAGCACTGCTCTCAGTGCTTGCCTACCTGCCCTGTATTCCCCGGTGCTGAGAGACCAATTGCACCACCTGTCCTAGGAAGATAAATTGGTACTTCCCTCCCCAGAGCTGCATTGGAGGGCAGCCAGCAGCTGACCACACAGCTGCTAGGAAAGGCAGGGAGAGACTCACTGAATGCAGGCTAATCTACCCAGGTGTCTAGTCAGTTATGCCCAGCCCATCACCCTGGCATTAGGGCTAAGTGCTGCTAGAATATGTGCTGAGCAGGTGCCCAGGCCGATGTCTGCGCCATCACAGCCCCTGCCTGTTCTGCTTCTCCGCTTCCCCCGCACTATAAGCACATTGAGACAGTGCAGGGGTGCCTGTATCGTCCTCTTTGCACGCACAATGTCCTTCCTCAAAGGCTAAAGCTAGTGCAACGCGGCTGCTAGCAAGGGCCCAGCCAGCAGCTCTTTTTGGGAAGCTAAAGGGTCAAATGCAGGACTGCTTTCCCAATTCTCCCCCCCCCCCACGCTCACCCCACCCAACGCACTCCCACACCCTTGTTTTGCAGAAGGCTGTGAGAAATCCACAAAGCCAGCCCCACTCAGGGACACGGCGGACTCCAGTTGCCGGGGCCTGGCAGCGACTGTTCATGCTGGTGCCGACAGGCCGGCTGGCATGCCGGTCCCCAGGGAGGCTTTAGCGGGAGGCTGTGCATTTCTGGGAATTGTGTAGGTCAGGGAAGGAGGTTATTGTTTGAGTTACAAGTGTGCGGCGGGCTGATGAGATCAGGGCTCGGGGCTCGGCGGTGGAGCAGCTGAGCTGTCTGCACCACGGCTGATGGAGTGATAAGCTGGACATTGACTGTATCTGGGGCAGATACGGCCGCTCGGATACAATAAGGGCCAAGGAGGGGAATACAGACTCCTGCAATGCAGCTGTCCACTGCGCTGCAGGGTTAGTGCGTCCAGGCCTTGGCTGCAGCTGGGCAGTTCACACAGTTCTCCAGAAACTCTTGCAGGTCTGGAAAAATCAGCTTGTGCAACAAGGGTCTTGAAACACAGGTCCTGGCACAAGTTGGGGTGCAGAAAGCGCTGAGAAGCAATAGAAGGGTGCAATGCAGAGGGGAGCACGCGCACTTCATTGCCCCAGCTCTGCTGCTGTATCTCCATTCAAGCCACACACCCACCACCTGGCCCTGCCTGCATCCCAGCTCACACTCCCCTACCTGGACCCGAATCTCTCCCAGCCCCCAAGACCCACACGGCATGTGTGGCTCTGACTTGAATGGCTCCGACTTCCTCTTCAGCCTTCGCGCCCCTCTCCAGCCCTGAGACCCCCCCTCTTCTACACATGGCTTCTTAGTGCACCTCCCTTCTTGAGATCCCGGTGCTTGCCCTGCCAAGCTGTGGACCATCACCCTCCATGAGCTCATCTACGAATTATTAGCCTGGCACCAGGCATGGCGCAGGCATCGCTTGTGCAGCTCTTCTGTGGCACCTTACAATCCTGAACCCCTGGGCTGGGCAGGGCTGGCTAGACTGATGCATGGGGGACAGCAGCGGGGTCATGTGCAGCTTGAGCAATGCACATGAGTTGGGACCTGCAGGGTCAACATCGTTCCACACCTGCTGATTTCCTCGGTCCAGCCCGTCCATCCCTGGACTGCCTCTAATGCGCCTCTGCTTCATTCCCCCCATTGCACATCCCCCTGCCCGCATGCCCCAACTTTGTCTATCAGAGGATGCTCCAAGTACTGGTCCCACACTGCCATGGCTTGCAGCGTGGCGTGGGAAAAGACATCAGAGCCCGGCTCCCATAGCACCGCTATGCACCATGCAACGCAGGGACGGGGCTTTGCTGTGGCATGCAGGAGTCTGGCACTGAGGACACTGGCACTTGAAGTGAAGGAACTTCCCTTTGTATCTCTACCTCTTCAGAGGGCATCCCCTCCTGGCAGAGCAATGCATGGGACCCCGAAGGAGACAACCCACCGCCCAAAGGGGCAGAGCTGTTCGGGAGCACCTCCGCGCTGTCCCTGCCCTGCAGATCCCTTCAGTATGCGGGGACGATATAGGAAGTGCTCAATGGGAAAGCCTGTGTGAGAGTTCGGGAGCCCCAGCCTTCCCACAGCAGACGTTATCGAGGCTTCATTTCAGAGCTGCGCTTTCCACGGGCCAAAAGGGAAATGTATTAACACCGGACTTCTCAGGGTCAAGGATGCCGGGCTCGCGGAGAGGAGAAAGGCTGCAGGGGGTTGGGGGAACACAAAGAGCAAAATGAATGGCTCTGACTTCCTATGTTTTTTATGGAGGCAAATAAAAAGAGAGGGAGAGGGAATGGAGATACACACACACGCACATATGTTAGCCCCAAGCCCCGCTGGTTTACTCCGGATCTGGCCCCAGACCTCTGCAAAGCACCTTGGCCACTGCAAGAGGTGTATGCATAGCCCTCAGTCCTGCCCGCCTTGCTCTGTGGCTGAACGGCCGCCACCAAAAGTCAAATCGCTCCAAGACAGAGATTTCAGAAACACCCCGAGTGTCTTGGAAAAACCTCTGCAAAGCAGCGGGGCCAAGCTCCGGGCTCAGCGAGGCCCTGAATTGAGTCTGGCAGGGTTTCTCATCTCAACCTCCTTGTCACCTCCTTGCAGAGAGGGGCAGCAGGCCGGCTTTGTCCCTTTATCATCCCCATGCAGGGTGGGTCTAATGACAGATCCCCCAAAACAGACCGTCCGTCCTCCGGCTGGTCTGATGAGTGATTATTTCTCCTCTAGACTGGAGCAGAAAAGGATTGACTGTCTACAGGGTTGGGCTTTTTTTTTAACACTGCGCAATGGAGTTTAATGGAAAGCGAATGACTTGAGGACGATTTCTGGGAAGGGCTGTGGCATCTCTGCAAAGCGCTGTTGGTTTATGATACGGTCCGCTGGTTGGACTGGGGGCGTCCAGGCTCCCTTGGAAAAGGGGGAGCTATCACAAGATGCAGCAAGGTGCAGAGAGGGTTGCCAAGTGCTAGAGAAGTGGGGCTGGCAGGGACCTCCAGAGGTCAAGTCCAGCCCCCTGCCCGAGGCAGGACCAGTCCTGGGTCCTGAGTGGCAGAATCCACTTTCCCATTTGGATCCCATAATTTTGGGCATGGTTAAGTCAACAGCTTTGGTCCGTGGGAGCTGGAGCCCAAATGCCCCCAAGCTCAGGCTGTTTGGAGCCGGAGTTTCCCCCCACAATGCAGATCCCAGAGCCAGTTCCTTGGAGGATGTCAATACTCGAAGTGCTACTGCTTCACATAGTCTGGCGTGGAGACGGGGCAGAGGGAGCTGGCACATGCCCCGAGAGCTCTGCCATTTGTGCATCTCTCTCTCCTTTTCCCCTCGCCCGTCTGAACCACTTGGGACTTGAGGACAAAGGGATCTTGAAGGGCTCCAGAGAGATCATCGCCAGGAGAGACCCTGAGCCTGCCCCGGTTGGGAGCCCTGGCCACGAGCCCCGAAGATCTCGGCTGAACAGGGTCGCATGGTTTCCCAAGCAGCATCCCCGGCTAATTCCTCCTGGTTTCTCCGTTGTGAGGCAGAGGAGGGTGAGGCTTTGTGCTGGGTATCCATGTGCACTGGCTTTGCTGTCTCCTCGCCACGCTGGCTGGTACGGTGTCCTCCCTAGCACCCGCCTCAAGCCTAGGACATGCTGAGCAGAACTGCACGGCCAGCCCCTCTCTCAAATGGCCTGGCTCAGCCTTCCCCACCCCGGCACCCTGGAAATTTGGGAGTGCTCCTTCCTACCCAGCTTGCAGCTCAGCGCGTTGTTGCACGAGAGTCACTTTGCAGACACGCTGAGAGCGCTGAATTCACGCATCTCTGGGCATGGATTTTCTCTCCCCCTTCCCCATTTTGATCTTGCTGGTATTTGCATCCCAGATTTTGGCTGTAAGTCTCAGGACCAAGAAAACCCAAAGCTCCAAGGAGCTCATCTGAAGGCAGCACTTGTAAATCAGTGGGGGTTCATTCCTCCCCAACAGCCCTGAGCCAAGGTCCGCTCCGCTGAGCTGAGTCACTTGTGCAATGAATGGGTTTTTATGTTCTCTCTTGCAAAGGGGTTGAGGAGAAGCCAGGCCCCATGGACTTGAGGAATGAAGGGGGCAAAGGGGGTGACTAGGAATACGCAGGGCATGGAGCGAAAGCCCCTTTCCCCCGAGCCCATTCCCTGGGCTGTCAGTATGTCGGCGTGCTGCTTTTGCACGGGGTAAAGGAAAGTTCAGGGATCCGCTGACAGATCAGCCCAGCCGGGAATTTCTCTGGGAATTCCTGCTGCAGCAGGTTGGCTCCTGCGGAGGTGGAGTTTCCTCTCTTCTACCTCCACCCAGGCTTGGGGAGAATACTCTGGCCATCGGCTTGGGACTCGTGGGGCTGGGCAGAGCGACGCCAGGGTCGCTGCTGCGGCAGCTTCCTAGCCAAGGTCGTCCAGAAACCCCGTTCCCTCTGAGGACGGTCCTGCTCTGCTAACTCTTTGCCAGAATAAAAACTCTTGGGTGGAGCATGGAGCTCTGAGCCCTCCAGCCTGGCTCCCAGCGTAGGACGGTTGCAGAGGGGAAGGGTTGGTTTCCAAGCCAGGCCAGGATGCATGCAGCCCCCGACCGATTGCCCAGGGGAGGGTGCACCTTGAGTTTTCCCATGGGTGATGCCTCTCCTGGGTCCCTCATCATTTTGCAGCCGTGGGGACCAGGCTGGAGAGGAGGGAAGCGGGTCCCAGCTGCGGTGCTGGTGCAGACTGGTGGGAGGCCGGAGGGTTTTACAGCTCCGAGCAGGGGATGGCGTGGGGTGAGAGCGCTCGCCTCCTCCGGCGTGGAGTGACTGAGTGCTCTGGAATCCGAGCAACGTCACAGGCCATACTTGTGGTTATGAGCCATGTTCGAGTTGCGATGATACAAACCACATTTACAGTGGCAGCCGCGCCTCTCCTAGGCTCCTCCGAAGTCAAGGCTGGGGGTGTCATGACCCCCCACGGGCCAGGAGCTGCCCGATTTCAGGGTCGCGAGGGTGGAAAGGCTCTGACTTATCCCCCTGGGTCTCCTGCCCCGCTGAAGGTGTTCTCTTCCCCTCCCTTGCAGACAGCCTCCCTCCAAAATGACCTTCCCCCTTTGAGATCCCAAATCCTGCCAAGAGATGGAAATGCTCCAGAGGCTGAGAAGTCTCCAAGCTGCGGTTTGGACAGGACCCTGCTTTGCAGGGGTGGGTTGGAGCCAGGAGGGTCCAAGGTGGGTCCAAACGTCCGCACGGATGAGCGAGGGCCAGGCTCTACCCTGTCCCTGGACCACAGGCATAGGCTGCCTCCCCTCCTGCAGGACCCCAATGCCATGCTTAGGGTTTCACCCCCACGTCCATGGGAGCTGTGGGTGTTCAGCAGTTCGGAGCAGCCACTTTGGGAATGCGAGTGTCCCCCCAACCTCAGACCGCCGGGCGCGACTGACTCAGCCCAAAGCCACAGAAGAACTCAGGGTCACCGCTGGGGTTAGTTCCCGCTGGCTCCTGACGCCTGGACCAGTGCTTCCAGCACACCACGGGGCTGTATACGGGGCGCCATTTAAATAGGTCCCGTTGCATTTCTCCCGCAGGGGAGAGATGCAACGGGACCTATTCAGCTGCAAGGACTGTGCAACAGGCGCATCCTCTGGGGGATCAGCTGGAGATGCCAACGCCTTTGAAAATCAGTCCCATAAGGGGGATTTTACATGGTTGCTAACTGGACCAGCTTCCTGGCCAGCATACAGGCAGGAGTCCTCTATCTACGGCTCGACATTGCCATCTCGTGGGTTGCCCAAATCACTGCTGCTAGGCTCACCTTCTGGGGTATGCCTCTGGGGCTCAATTATGCTATTACTTACAACGCCCTTCCTATTAAGCCATTTACTTTGAGATCCCAGAAGGTACATTGTGTACGCTGCTCTACCAGGAACGACCTGCCAGTCAAATTGTCTCGCTGCTTCTACGTCCAGCTCAAAACACACACTGCTGCGTGATCTGACATCCCATCCCGAGCCCTGGGAGTTTCTCTGATTACACCAAATGGTTGGCCTAATTGAACCACCAAGGGATAGATATTTAGCTTCAGATGTTTAAGGGCTTGTTTCAAAGCACCTAAAGACCCTGGAAAAATCTGGGTACATGTGATAGGGATGCCAAATGCACCTGGGAGTTGCACAGGCAGAAGACGAGGTAGCAGTCTGTCTCACCAAGCCCCTCGTTTGTGTGTGCAGATATTGCAACAGTGCACATGTGACTGCACACACCTGTGCTTTCTGATGTGATAAAATAGAGCAACAATGCCTTGCTGCTTTATCAGTCCACCAAAATTATTTTATATGTTAAAGAAAAAAACCCAAGCAAACAACGTTAACCAGGTTGTTTTGTAATTTTAAATTTTTTTTAATTAAAAAAAAAAAATCTTTCAAATACAAGTTTCCTACCACATTTGTGTTACAGTTCTGTGCAAAAATATGCATGCGATTGATACTTGGTGGATGCAGTGGGCACCTATTGCAGCGGGGTGCAAGCTGAATGGCTGCAGAAACAAATGGGCATTTGAGTTGGTTTAATAAAAGATATCAGATTTACCCAAAGAACCTTGTCTCCCTATGGGCATAACATTTGAGGGTGCAATCATCCAACTGGCAGGCTGCAGCAAGAGGGGGACATTGGCCCACATGCAGCTTGTGGCATGCGGCAGCCCTCAGTTTGAATGCAGGGGTTTGTCTCTTCTGTTCCCACCTGTTTCCATGTCAGACTGGGATTCCCAAGGGCTCACGACAGAAAGCCAAGGATTTAGGCGCTCCCTCACTGAAAGATCATTACTCTGAACAATAGGCTCATTCCTTCCCAGGAGAATAGGATGATCAGGGGAAGAGTTGCCTAGCAACAGATACCTGGTGCAGGTTTGCTCACCTGTTGGGTCTGATGAGGTCTCCTGACACAGGAGACAGGAAGGTAATAAAAAGCAGGGTGCTTGGGGTGGCCATTCTTTATTGCAGGGCTGTGCTAGGGCCAGGGCAGTCTTGCCTGCCTTTCTGAATGCAGATGCATGCTATAGGGAAAGATGAGCTGAAGGGTAGGGCGTTCTGCTCTGGGTCCACATTGTTTGCTAAGGGATTAGGGCTCTCTCCTGCTTTACATGGCCGGCAAAGGGCTTTTCAGGCACAGGAATAGAGCATTAGGAGGGAAGAAGTGGTGCCACCGGGCATTCAAAGTGGGATTAGGGATATGATCTAGATATAACCCCAACATGCTACATACTTACATGAACACACCTGCATGTCTAATAAGGAAGAGGATGCATAGGAAGGCAATTGTAGGGAATGTCATAGGAGTGTGTGGACAGGGTAATGGCAACTAGTAGACCTGAGAGAAAAGCACAACTGGGATAAAATGGAGAGACTCAGTTATCCCAACCCTGGGATTATCCAAACAACTGGCACATGAAAGGGCAATTCCAGTAGCAAGGGACTGCAGGGAATTAGTCAGTTTGGGGCATGCTCTATGCAGAGAGAGCTCTTCACATCCACTTTGAGCCCCGTGCTGTTCCAGATTTTCATTGCATTCCCTTACTACACAATGACAGGCTGGAGGAAGGCAAAGACAGGGTGATTTTACAGGAATACTTCAGCAGCAGACTGGAGGGATAGCAATGCTATGGAGTTGGGTAGTACAACATGCAGTCTGCATTCAGGGACTGAAGTCAGGACTCTTGCTGTAAATCCAGGGGCTCACTGGAGCAACAGAGGAAGGGAAGTGCTGGGCGTCTCGGTCAGTCACAGGATGACCATGTGCCATCCCTGTGGTGCAGCTACAAGAGGCTAATGCAATCTAAGCAAAGTTAGAAACATTAATGCCACAATGCCAGGCACCGGGGAGGCCTCATTTAGCATCTTGCTGCCATTCTGATCACCACGATTAACACAAAATGAGTTGAAACGGGACTTTGTGCCTGGTGGGGAGATGAGGGGAATGGAGAACCTGTCCCAAGAGAAGAGATTTAATGAGTTTGGCTCATTGATCCCAGTGAAACAGAGGGTGAGAGGGGATGTGACCCCTCCATAAATGCATTCAGGGATGAATCCCAGGGAAGAGTGACTACAGTTAAAGGGACAGCAGCTATGTAAGATCAGCTGAATAGAAACTGGGCACACAGATGCATTTACATTGGAAGTGAAAAGGAGGCTTCCCACCATCAGAGGAACAAGGTTTTGGGACAGCTTCTTGAACAAGGCAGTGGGGCAAGGAGCTTGGCGCTTCAGGGTGGTACTTGACAAGGCCCTTCTCCTTCCTCTGGAAGAATTCACGTGCCCTCAATACCCACTGCACCATAGGGCGGTGTATTCCTTCACATGCTTCAGGGTTTTTGCTGATCGCTTGTAGGGGCCAGGAAGACATAAGAACTATCGTTTACAGGGTCAGGCAATAGGTCCGTCTTGCCCAATCTCCAGACTGGCAGAGACTGGATGCTGAAAGGCAGAACGAACAGGGTGTGATCAGGGTTTTCCTCCCATTCCTCTCCCACTTGCAGCCTCCAGCTTTTAAAGTCCAGGAAGTTTTGATTCAGAGGGTTTTCCCTGAACTCCTGTGCTCAATAGCTACTGATGCCTCTTTCCTCCAAGAACGTGTCCAGGCCCTTTGTGAATCTGGCTGCATTGTCAGCGTCCGCTGCATCGGATGCCAACGAGTTCCACGCTTTAATTACATGCTTTGAGAGCACTTCCTTTTGGTAGTTTTTAAACTTACTGCCTACTAGATACGACTCCTAGTTCTTGTACTGAGAGGGATAATAAGTAATGACTCCCTATTTATGTTCTCGTCACCATTTTTAGTATTTTGTAAACCCTCATTATGTTCCCCCCTCCAGCGTCTCATCCCACCTGAATAGGCCTGGCCTCTTTAGTTGCTCCTCATATGGGAGCCCCTCCATACCACTCGTTATCCTTTTGCTCTTCTGTGGACCTTCTCTAGTTCTTCTATACCCTTTTTGAGGCATGGGGACTAAAAAAGGGCTGAGTGTTCAAGCTGTGGGCACACCATGGATTTATAAAGGGGTATAGTGATACTTTGCATTTAGCTTACAATTCTCTTCCTAATACTCCCTAATATTTTTGTTTGCCGCTTCTGAGCACTGAGCTGATGTTCTTAGTGAACTGCCCAGGATGACTCCCAGATCTCTTTCCTGTGTGGTAATGGCTCATGTAGAGCCCATCAGCGTGTAGATGTAGGTTGGGCTATTTTTGCCCATGTGCATCACTTTACGCTTACCTCTGCTGAATGTCATCTCCCATTTAGTTGCCCCTTTGCTGCCCTCCTCCTACATGAATGCATTGATTGATGGCTGGGGTTTTCTAACTTCCTCTGAAGTGTTGGAGGTTTGCCTGAGGCATGCTGCATATCCTCCAGGTGCCTTGCTTATGAACTTAGGATCAAACTGGTTGCCAGATATGGGGATAGGGAAGAATTTCCTGTAGGATCACTGTTTCCCTGCCTCTGTAGCACAGGGCATGGTGCACTCCTTAGCATCCCCTAGACATTTTACCTAACAAATCCCTACTGTGGTAGAGGCCCAAGGCATTGGCAGTGCCTTTCTTCTCTCTTCTCTTTCCCTCTGGCATGCTACAGATTGGGACTAAAGTGCCTAGCATTGTTATCTGTGGCTGAGGTGTTTGGGAAGGGCTGGAGCCGGTGTTTCTTTGTCCCATTTTGCACAAATGTTTATTGCCCGTGTGCCCGTGCTTGCAAGTGACTGGGCTTGATGACCTAGATGCTTCACGCCCATCTCCTAAGTAAAGAACGATGGTGATTTCAGGACCCTCTTTGCAAAGCCTGTGTGCTTGTCCCTGAAAGGTTACACAAATCCCAGGATACTCACACGGTTGGGGTTCTGCAAGAGGATGCACTTAAATTATGAGGGAGCATGAGGGGTCAGCATTAGATCCCCTGGATCTAATGACCCTTGAGACCAAAAGCTGGAGAAGGCACCTGGCACTTGTTCAGGATCTGGAAGTTTTAGAGCCTGCTGAGCCCAGCACAACAGTTTGTGTCCAAGGTGGGTGAGCTCTCTGGCATCTGTTTCCCATCCATGCATGGTCATGGCTGCTGCACACCAGCCAGGTATAGGATTGCTCTGCAATTAGGCAGGCTCTCAACAAAGCCCAAACGCCACCCTGGGCATCTGGAACCAAAATATAATCATTTCTATTGGGGGAGGGCAGCATCTGTGCGGCAAAGCAGCCCGCACCAGCCTAAACATCTGGGAACCCTTCCCCACAACAGCTGCCTGCTTTGCAGAGAATTTGCCCTGGACTTGACTCTGCTTTGCAAAGCCTGGCAAAGGACGGAGAGATTATAGCCAGGATTATAAGAACATTAAGAATTGCTATGGACTGGGTCAGACCCATCCTGCATCACGGCGGCAGAGAGCGGAGGTGAAAGGGAGAGCAAACTGGGTCTCACCAGGGTGTCCCCCACCCTGTTCCTCTCTCCCTTGCAGCCCCCAGCATTTAAAGCTCGGATGCAGAGGCCGTGCCCCGCACTCCCGCGCTCCATAGCTACGGATGCCCCTTTCCTCCAAGGTGCGCGATCCCTGGGTGCATCTGGCTGAACTGCCAGCTCCCACCACATCCAGCGACAACGAGTCCCACTCTTGTGGGAACCAACTTCCTCGCCTTTTAGTTTCAAACCGACCACCCGCTCGTTTTGTCCGACAACCCCCCGGCTCCTCCGAGAGCCGGCCCCGCATCTCTGCTCCAAAACCAAACCGATTGAGGGCTCTCAACCGGGAGGCAGCTTGGGAAATGCCGGCTCGTGGTTCTCCCTCTGGTTTGGGCTACAGAAAAATATCAGAAAAATGTTTCTTGGGGGTAAAGACCCCGCGGGGGAGGGGAGGGGAGGTCTGGGTGGACGTCTCCAGGTTTTTCTTGTGAATCATCATGTTTGCCTGCAGGTTGGGGCTGGTATGGAAGGAGCGCAAGGCTCCTTTGGGTGCTGTGAGCTTGTTTGGGTTACAGACAAATATCAGAGAAATGTTTCTTGGTGGCAAAGTCCCTGCCTAGGGGGTCTGGGTGGAAATCTCTGGGTTTTTCTTGTGAATCACATTTGCCCGCAGCGTGGGGCTGGCATGGAAGGAGCTCCAGGCTCCCCTGGGTGCTGCTGAGCATCACTGAAATAGATGGAGGGGGAAGAGAAGGGGTCAGGGCTCGGCTGGGCTGGGGATGCACTAGGTGCAGCGCCCTTGGGCTGGCACCGGCGCGCGGGCTGCTGGGAGTTGTAGTCCGGCCCCGCCCGCACAGCGCGGGGTGGGCAGGCGGAGGGCCGCACGTCCCAGCGTGCCCCGCGGCTGGCGCGCTGCCTGCTGGGAGCGGTAGTTTGCAGGGGGGCGGGCGGCCTGCGGCTCCCGTCGTGCCCCGCGCGCCGCAGGCCGGGCCGGGCCGCGCTGAGGAGGGCGGCGGCGGCGGCGGCGGCGGCGTGGTGGAGGGGGGGCCCGGCCGGTGCTCGGGCGGGGGGAGGCGGCCCGCGGCGCCCCGGCGCCATGGGCGGGGAGGAGGAGATCGTGCGAATCGCCAAGCGCCTCGATAAGATGGTGGCCAAGAAGAGCGCGGTGAGTCCAGGCCGCGTCTCCATGGCAACCTGGCCCCCAGGGGTGTCGCCCTCCCCCGTCGCGGCATGGGGGGGGGGTCCAGCCCCCATGGGGTAGCTATGGCACCTCCCCTCCCCTCACTTCATCTCCATGGCAACCCCTGCGCCCCTGGGGTACTCCCTATTGTCTCCATGGCAACCCCCATGGGCTATCCCTGACCCCTAAGCCCTGCCCCACCATGGGGGGTACCCCGCCATCTCCATGGCAACCCCTGGGGGGCTATCCCTGCCCCCTTAGCTCTGTCCCATTATGGGATACCCTGCTATCTCCATGGCAACCCCTGGGGTCCCCCCCCATGGACTATCCGCTCCCCCTGAGCCCTGCCCCATAAGGGGTACCCCCCAGTGTCTCCACGGCAACCTCTCTGAGCCCAGCCCCACCATGGGGACACCTCTGTCTCCATGGCAACCCCTGGGGTGTCCTCCCCTTGCAGCCCTGTCTCTCCATGGGGTACCCCCCACTGTCTCCATGGCAACCCACCACCCTGGGGTATCCTTTGTGCCCCCATGGCAACCCCCTGCTCCTCCCTGGGGTACCTCCCTCTCACTGCATCTCCATGGCAACCCCTGCTGGTCACCCGTGGTCCATCCCCTCCCCATCTTACTGGGGTGCCCGTGCCGGTCCCCCGCTGCCCTCCGGGGTGACCCCCCGGCCTCCACCTGCCTGGCGACCCCGTGCTGCCCTCCCAAGCCCCGCGGAGCAGGGAGTCTCTATCTGGCGGCCACGAAACCCCTTGGGTTGCTGCGGTCACAGGCCTCGCGGTACATTGGGAGCCTGCCCTGGGGCCTCCGTGCTCTGCGTCGGCTCTTCCCGTCCCATAAAAGCGCTCCTGTCTTCAACGCGTCCCGGGGCCCGGTCTGCCGCCGTCGGCGCGAATGGCAGAGTCCCCTTTTGGGGCCAGGCACCGGGTCGCTGCGTGCGACGCGAAGGCCGGGTTTAATTGACCCCCTGTCTCTGAATGCCGGAAGAACGAAAGGGCCGGAGGTTTGCCAAACTGGAAGGCTTCTGCCGGAGGGTTTGCCCTTATATGCGTGCCTTGAAAGCCTCAACTCCGCTTTGATTTAGCTCTCTCAGCCTCTGTCCTGCAGGATCACTGGCAGCTGGAGCTCTTCCCAAGAGGAATCGGAAACTTAGCATGGAGAGGGAGGCAGGCTGCTCCACACCACTGCAGTCACAGCCTAGGTCTTGCGTTGCAAGTCGGTCGGGAGTGATTAGTGTTGTGAATGAGCTGTTAAACGTGAACGCTAGAAGGCCTGCCCTCGTGGAAGGGGATGGGAAACGACGGCAATCTGAGCGGAGACTGACACCTTCCAGGCTGTAGCTTTGCATGGAGGATGATGCTGCAGAAGCGAAGCATTGCTAATGTCTCTGTTCCTCCCGTGTGTGATGGTTTGTAACAGGGGTTAAAGCGCGTGCGGGCTGATGGAGCTGGTAGCTGCGTGTTCTGGACTCAACAAAGTTGACACGTGACTGCTTTATGTCAGTGGGGCCAACATTTTTGGCAGGCGTGCCGCGAATGAAGCCCTGCATCCTCCCCGAGTGCCATTCTGATCCCCTTCTCATACCCGACCTGCTGCTTGGCTTTCTGCTGCCTGTGCTATCCCCTGCTGTGTGGCCTGCCCCCCTCCCCAGTCTGTAAGCTGACTGTGCCACTGGTAGCACTTATGCCACAGATTGGCCACCTCTGTTTTATGTGATGTTTTCCAAGTGACCTCCCTGACTTCGCTGTTGCTTTGGTGCTGTGCTTGGAGGGCTCTCAAAGGGACAGTTTACGGGTAGCAGCTGCTTCAGGCTTTGTGTCCTACAAGCGACGTAAGTGCTGCAATGGACAGCAGCTTTATATCCCACATGTGTGGTTGCAGAGTGCTTTGAGAACCTCTGATGCAATAGCTTGGCAAGCATTGCTGAATTATTGCTACAGGAAAAGGTCAGAAGAGAATACTTGCTAAAGGAGCAACCCTTGTAAGTGCATTGTTATGAAGTTATCCTTGCTCAGAAATTTTTGTTATAAGGGCACAATACAAATGTGTTTGTATGCCAGGCTGGATGTTCTGCATAAAGATGTTTGTCTCTGCTTTGCTTCGTTCTAGTGCCTTCGTTAAGCCCTCTGTATGATGGGGACTGGAATAGTGGGGGCTAAAATATCAGGCCCAGGGTTAGTTGGTTGACGTACTAAGGAGGGATATTATTTGCTTTGGCTCCAGTGAGGTGATTTTTCAAGGGTTGCATTGATTTGTTTTGTCTTTGGCGATACCAGAAGTGGCTCACTAGTTTTAGTAACCGAGAGATGTCTTTTCTCCTTCGTAGGACGGTGCAATGGATTTACTGAAGGAGCTGAAAAGTATGCCCATGACTCTGGATTTATTGCAGGTAAATCATGCAGCTAGGGAGCAGACAATAAAAATCCAGATTTAGATGGAATAGATGCAGGTTTCTTTTAAGTAAGGTTAATATAGGGCTCCTCTTTCCCTTCTCCCTCATTAAAAGATGCACTAAACTGCTGTAACATCTTATTTACAATGCCTCACCATACCGAGTGCTATGGGTACTATTCATCTTCATAATTAGATGCTTCCAAAATCTGTGTCAAGGTATTTGGTGAAATCATCACCTTTTCCAAAATCACTGCTAGGGGCTAAGTAGAGAGAGAGGGAAAAGAGACTGTAGTAGCAAATATGAGGCCAGAGGTAGCTGCATCTTAAACCTCTTTGTAATACTTAATAAGGCAGAGCATTGACTTTGGTTTTGAGTGGGGAGGCGCGGGCTGAAGCAGGGCTCAGCAGAGGGGCAAGATGTGTGCGCCAGGAGGTGAAGCCATGACTAGGTCAGGGGAATGTTGCATTGGTGCACGATTCTAGGGGGAAGCTTTCTGTACTCTGCACCATTCAGCATTTGAAACAAGGTTAAGCAATTATGAAAAGTTAAGAGCTTTAGCTCTGTGCCGAAACCGGAAAAGGTCTTTAAAGACTCACGCTCCAATTAAGCTGCTTAATATCCCTTTATTTTCAAATCCTTTTAGCCACCACAGTGGCTGGAAGTGTCCTGCTTCACAGCTGTGCATCTGTTTATCATTTTTGTCCTGGTTTTAATGTTCCAGGACTCAGAGGAATTTTCTTTCAAAACCTGTTCTGCTTTCAGTTGCATCTAGTTGTGCAAGGCAAGAGGAAAGGTATCATGGAGACTGCATGTATTATAGGAATCAGTTATAAAGGAGCCTCTGGCTAACTTTAAATCAGCCAGCTGGTTTACTTTTCTACAGCAACAGCTGAGCAGAGCAAGCTGGAAGGGCATGTTCATGGTGTGGTGGCCCAGGGATTTGTGCACCCTGATTTGCACCACTGTATTTCCAATGAGGACCAGCTGATCTCTCCTTGTAGTACTACAAGCCAGCTCCTTCTTAGTTCCTGAATGGTTCACTTCTTGACCATTGGTTTGCAGTCCACCCGGATCGGGATGTCTGTGAATGCGCTGCGGAAGCAGAGCACTGATGAAGAAGTGATATCACTCGCCAAATCACTCATCAAGTCCTGGAAAAAGCTTCTCGGTAAGGGAATGGGCCTGTCTGGTTGGATTCAGCTTACCAGGAGGCAGCTCTAGCAGCTGTCATGTCCTGCAGGCTGTTTATTATACTAGGGGTCCTCTGTCTCCATCATTAGCGATAAGTTTTAGCAGACCAGCAACTCTTGAATCCTAAAGCAGAACTCTCTATCTCGAGCATTTCATGTCCTACACCAGGAATTGCAGTGAACAATAAGAGTGAGTTCCTATTTCTAGGAAAAACTCCTTGCCCGAGAGGTGGAATTAAAGCACGAGGTTGCTTTTAGTTCATGTATCCTAAACCACACCTTGTTTAGCAAGGTTGGAGATAAGAAGCATTAGCATGGCACTGGGGCAGGAATACTGTACTCTTACATATGAAGTTTTAGGGCCTCTGGAGTAGCATCAGGAAAAGAGATGCTGGAACTATTTCCCATGATTGTCATTGGGAGAGAGGGAATCTTTTGTAAAATCCTGTTGATGAGATCAAGCTCCTCTGGATCCTAGGAGCCTCGTAATGTCTCTTGATATTTCAGGAAGTTGCCATCAGAGCTAGACCTGGTGAAATTTAGAGCAGGGTCCTTTCACTGAAGCTAAAAACTGCCGGTGCAAACGCTGTGTACCCTCTCTGTTCAGTGGGACCACAGTCTGCTCAGGCTCTGTGTGAAGTGAAACTAGCCCCGGCAGCTCTTCTCAAAGAAAGTTGAGTGCAGATGCTTTGTGCCAAAACTAAATAGGCCACACAGACTGAATGCTCCTTTCATGCCTATGGCTGGCTGTTGCACGGCAGGGCTGAGACCTAATGGTGAGGCCATTGGAAGAACTTGTCCTTGCTGATTCCTCAGCTGGACCCATGTTGTGGTAAAATCAAACTCCTGCCTCTGGGTCTGTCATGTCTTTCAACAGTACTGAACTAACTTAAGAGAGACATAGATCCCTTAAAACAGTGTATCCAGGGCTGCCAAGACCTCCTTTGAGAGGTGCTGGCCCTTTTAAGCACTCTTAAATTGTGTTGTGTCGAAGTCCCATTTTCAAAAGTCAGAGGGACTTCTGGAAACTTGTACTCCAGTCTGTGCATTGAGCAGCAAGGGCTCTGCTAGGAGGGAAGCTGGCTCAAATGGAGCTCCCTTATGAGGAAGCTGATCTCTTTGGGGAGCAAAGGAGACCAGTTCTGTCCCCTGGCTAGGCAGGAAGGAGGTGTGCTAGAACCCTTTCCATGCAGAGGCTCATAGGAAGGTGGCTGGGGGCTTGTTGCAAGGTCTGTTAAGCTATGATGACTTAGTTCTCTATGTTAGTCTTGGGTTTAGGATAGGTAGGGTTGTGTAGAGACCTGTCCTAAACCCTCTGTAGCATCTAAGTGTCTTTTTCATTCCTTTTTCTTACTGGGGACAGATGCTTCAGAGGAAAAAAGTGAGGAGAAGAAGAGGAACCTTTCCTTGCCAACCTCTTCCTCAAAGGAGAGCGGCAACTCAAGAGACCAAAGGTAATGCTTCCCTTTTGCCAAAAATGATACCCTTGTATATTTTTTTTTTTTTTGGTTTGCCATTGGCTCCCTTTGTTAACATTTGATCATGAACATGCTTTTCGGGCTGGGAATCTTTGGCCTGCTCAACTGGTTGGGTCTCATCAGACCTGCCAGGAGTCCAGGCTTCCTGGAGATTCATCTGGCGTTTTAATAAAGGCAAACAACAACTGTGTGGACAAATAAACATCTACAAAACAGAGTGGCTGTAGTGAGTTTTTTTTGCTTTCTTATTCATGACTTACATCACCTTCATGTGTCCTCATTCCCTTCTGTTTAATACCGGTTTCTTTCTCTATTAATAAAACATTCCTTTGCATTTTGTTTTTCTTGTGTTTGCATATTTATACTTCTCTCTCTTCTGCTTACTTTTAACCCTTTGAGTCTGGTAGGAGGGTAAAGATTATGCTTAGCCTTCGCATTATAAGATAACACATGGGAGCCATGTATGTGCAGATCCTCCTAGCAAGAGTGCTTCCTCCCTAGCCATCACCACCTCCCAGCAAGACCTGGAGAGATGTCCCTGCCACTCCCCCAGCCCACAGTGGCCTGACGTGCCCACCCATTTAGCCAGTCTGCTCCGGGCTCATTCCTTCTTCAAGGAGTGGGTCTGTTCCCAGCTGGCACCTGCTGTTATAGACAATCAGGGAGGGAGGCGAGGAGAGAGCAGAGAAGTTATGGGTTTAGAGAAACTTCATTCTCGAGCCTCAGCCATGCTTCTCTGAGAGAAGACACAGAAGCTTCCTCATAGCTTGCATGTCCCCAAAGACCTCAGGGACCTGGCTGTCCTGTAAGGTGTGGAACCTAAGGATTAGCCAGTTTCCTGAGGATTCACATATTCTCTGTGGGCGAAACCCTCACTTGAGTCCATACTTGTCTCTAGATTGCAGGCTCTTTCCCATGCTCATCTACACCTCTCCCTGTTTTGGTCCATCTCTGTGAGATTCTTCCCTTTGCACTTTGATCTTTGCTCAGAGCTGTCACAGGACCTGGTCCATTAACTCAGATGTTTTCATACCCGTGCAACTTGGCACAGACCTGACATGGAGAAAAATCCTGATGCTGTGGCTGGGTTGCAGGATTTTAACTTGCTCCTTGGATATCCTCCAGCTGTGTCAACTTGCATTGAATGCTCTGGAGGAGGACCTTTTAACACACTCATTGCACTGCTTTTAGTAACCATTCCTCTCTCTGGGGCTGAGGGCTTAGGCCAAGTGGTAGTGTAGCCTAAAATTGGTACTGGCATGGCCCTTTGGACAGCCCCTTGTTCAGATCCAGTCATAGCCAAGATGTGTCAACAGGTTTGTGACCCAGCACCCCTGCCTCAACCCTGTCTGAGCTACCTTGCATCTCTTTAGTTCTGACCCCACTGCTCCAGCTATAAAATGGAGATGGCCTTATAGGCAGATGGTTAACCTGAGTTCACTTCTGTCCTTGAAGGGGAATAGATGAGCAAACTGCTTGGCTGATGCTGTGCTGGAATTAAATCTCAAAGTAAAGGGGAAACCTCTGGCTTTGTGGCTCGAGGAGTTTGCTCAGGAAATTCTTGTGATGCCAAAGTGTTTTGCCTAGAGCACCTCAACAGTGCAGAAAGAGCATGGTGAGGTGGAAACTAAGCAAAGTGGTCCTAGTCTGCTAGGAAGGGACAGTTTGGAGTAAGTGGCCTGTGGTGGCTTCAGCTGAGGATGTCCTTTTCAGGGACGGTCAGGGAAGCACCAACATGCTTACCTGTTTTTAACCTAGCAACCAAGGCCCAGCAGATTACTCATGTCAGGCTTGGCTCTCCAGGCTTCTGGAATGGCTGAGAGGTGCTGCACTTAGTGCTTTCCTTTTTCTCTTCAGATGCTCTGCAGACATTAAACCTCCAGCTCCCTCTTGGGGGTGAGGTCTTACTTGCATGTCACAGAAGGGGAAAGACGAGTCCAGGAAAGTTGCACGCCGGGAGTCTGATGTTCAACTCCCGTTCTCAGTCCTCAGTGCAATACTGCCACTCACAGAGCAGAGCCTCCATGCTCCAGCCCTGCAGAATAAACTAATCTTCCTTGACAAATTGAGCTATCTTATTGGCAAAGAGCAGCCCCAGGCTCCCCACTGGAGCTCAGGCTGAGACCAAACTAGTCAGACAGTAGGGCTGAGCAGTGCATGACGACGCGTGTTTGATGAGGATGCTATCAAAGTACCGCAGAGGTCGGTCAGTGTTGAAATGCTCCTACTTCAGCCACTTAGCCTGACAGATTTTTGGCCGAACCTCACCCTCCTGTCAGGGAAAACAAGTTGGAAAGCTCTTGGCCTGGGCTTGCTTTCTTCAGCACAGATGGGGAATTCCTCTTGCAGCCGCTAGAGAACTAAAGTCGATGTGGCTGGATCTAGCACATCTGTGGGGCTGGAGTTTGATACTCCTGCCAGATGAGATAAAATGATCTGCCATGCGGGGGGCAGGTAGCCCTCGTACAATTATACAGAGCAGCACTGTAATGCCAAAACGCACAGTCCTGCTTTGCGGCTATATTTTGGACTTTGGCTATCCTACTTTTTACCGGGGACATCCTCGGCAGCAGGGAGTTTTTCCTTTTGCGAGGATGCTCATTAAGCCCTTCTAAGTAGGTGGATGCATCTGCCTGAATGTGGTTTCTGCTTTTCTATCCATCACTTTGCCACTGCTGTCTGAGCTTTGTTCATAACATCTGCCCATCACCCTGCCACCATTTTGTTACCATTTCTTTTTCAATGCACAGTGTTTTTATTCTCCTTTTGGATAATATTCCTAAGCTCCCTGTCTCTGATTTGACTGGAACGATGTAAAGCACAAGACTTGACCCAACACTGCTCAGTGATGAGTGTGAGGCTTCCTTCCCAGCCCTTCTAAGCACGTTCGCTAAATAACCTGTGTAACGGCCGTGAAATCTGTTAAGTTTTAGCCCAAGAGCAATTGGCTGGGATCCTGCTCAGTTCGGCTAAGGTTTAAAACGTAGGAAGAAAACATTGTTCAGTGTCTCGGCTATTCTTTACCAAAGCAGCCAGTGGTCACCACCCGAGGAACCTCTGTTTTTACTGCCCACAAATTGGGTTACTGTTCTAAAGGATTGTGAGGGGTTACATAGCTCCAGGACAGGTAGGGAAGGGAAGGTACAAATAGACCTTTTTTGGAGCTGAGCAGGAGATGAGGTTTCCTTTTCCATGGAAGCTCTGAGTTTCCACCCCCCCCCCGCTTGCATGTGGAAGACCCTAATATCCTTCACATTTCTGGTGAACAACAAGACCACACAAATCTCAGACTGGCCAGTAACTCATGGTGAGAGCCCTCACCTAGGGTGCGCTAGTCTGTAGTTCACGTCCGTATGGTGCCAGACCAACCAGCTCGTGCAGCCAGGACAAGGCTGCCTAGAGCTGGGACCAGCTCTGCAGCAGCTGGCATAGGGAAGGGGAGAAAATGGCTTTTTAAAATTTGGCTGTGCGAACCACAGCCTAAGTAATGACGTGGTTTTTTTAGATCTGGGAGAGACTTCTAATTCCATGGACTTCAGAAGTGTCCCTCTCTGCAGCCATGTGCAGGATGTGGCTGGCTAAGGTCAAATAAATAGGGCTGTATTTACAAAAAATGACCAGATTTCCCACCTGTAGCCAATTGTGGGCACAGCTGAGATTGCAAATGTCCATCTGTGATGGGATATGCAAATTGGGGTTTCAGTCATATGGAGCCAGAGTCGGAAAAACATTAGGCATGCGATCGGGCACCAGATAGGCACATTTACTACGAGGGTGCCAGCAAGCTGGGTCACTGAGGACTCTTGCACGCATCTGTGTGGCATGCAGCTGCACTAGCAGTAACTGTATACCCCAGTTGTGCTCTCTGTATGCTTAGACTGTCTCTACATCTTGTCCTTTGGTGCTATCATCTGCACATCACATTTTACAGCCCCCTCTCCCCACCCCACACACACATGCTGCAGATGAAAAACCAAACGCCAAGTTGAAACCTGAGTACATGTTGCCTAAGATGTTTCCCAGATGATTTTGTAGAGCACTTTTTCCTAGATCTAGGCTCCAGGATTGCAAACATTTTAGCAGAGCCTCTTCTTACTTAAGTATTTAGTTTGTTGTGTGAGGGGTGCTTTAGCTAGCACCTGGGTGATGTTTGGGCAGCTAGGGGGGAAAATATGCACCCAAGAAACTTCACCCCCCTCCATACTGGAAAGCCCTCCTAGAAGATTCAAGTGGACCGAAAGGTCTTGCCAGGCTGGGAAATGCACTCTGGTTGTTATTATTATTCTGAATTATCAGCACTGAAAAGGTAACTCCAAAATGGTGCATCTCTCTTGTGCCGGGGCTGCTTGTTTAGTCGCATGTAGACAAGAGGACAAACTGTGCTGGAGTTTTTTGTGTTTCTCTTCTGCTGATCTATGAAAATGAGGACTGGACAGCTGTTGGGGCTGATATTAGGGTACATCAGTATTGTTAGTACAAATCCAATCCAATATTGTGTTGCCCCCTCAATCCTTGGACTACAGAGCAGCCATCTATGTCAGGTCAAAGGCATTAGTGCCCGAGAACCAGTCAGAAGAGATCGTTCCAGTGACAATGGACCTTTTTGGCTAGGAACTGCCTTGGTCTTTGGCCCTTCTTCTTCCCCGTGGCTGACCTGTCCATGGAGGCTCAAATGAGAGGTATGGGAGCCAGCTCACTGCTGTGGAAATCTTAGATGACCTGCAGTGGTTTGTGCTGCCTGACAGTTGCAAGGAGGGTTGAATGGGACAAAGAAGCTGTCTGGAAATATGTGGGGCTTGGGTATGAAATACCTGGGCCTTTGCTTCCAGATCATTGGCTTCAGTTCAGCCAAAAACTCATTCCCCCTGATGCTGGCAGCTGGCCTATTGGGAGTGAATTAGTGTCCTTGGGCTGTGCTCCAATGGATATGTATCCATATAAAATATCATTGCTTTTTCCAGCTTTTGCTGGCAGGTCAACTGGGGAGGCAGAGGCCTGAAAGATGAGCATTCAACTGAATCATTCCATTGCCTGGCCTTTGGATAAGACCCCTGTTAGGAGCCAGGCTTTCTGGGGAAGGTCCCTGGCAGGATTTTAATATTGCTGGGGAAAAACCACCAGACAGAAGTTGGTCAAGCTAGCGATGAGGGAACTTCACTTCTTCCCCTCCAGTCTCAGGGATCTGAGTGGGGGCAGGTATCGCACAATGCACAGCATATAACAGGGTGTGGGGCTAACACAGGGACTGCTCTCCTTGATGTGGGGCATTGGCATCTGCACACTCCTCCCTTCCTGCCCTGCCTCCTAGATGCCCTGGTTGCTCTGGTCGGGGCCTCCTGCCGCAGCATCTAGGGGTGCGGAAACCCTGCTGCGTGCCCCTTCCCTCTGGGAACCAGCTTGGCAGGTAGGTGGGGAGCAGGGTTGCGTTTCCCACTGCTATCTGGGGGGAGCCACTTTCTTACACGATTTGGTTGTACGCGTGCAGCCCTGTTGAAATTGCCGGTGTGGGGACTGTCCCTTTCGTGGGAAGCTACAGCACAGAGTGGCTGAGTGGGCTTGGCTTCGCTCCCCTGCCCGGGTGCTTAGACCAGGGGTTCTCAGCCTTTTTCGACTGGACTTGAGCCTCCCTCTCCATCCATTTTGAAATGGGTGCCACTCAATCCACAGAAACTCAGTTATAGATTACAGGGCTCACCTTGCAGAGGGGCTGGGCAGTGAATCATCCAGGCAGGGGCAAGCCTAAGCCTGTGGTTAGCAGCTTAGCTTGTCTCCTTATCTTCTCACACCCTGCTTATCTCCTCCTCACTCTGTGCTTTATCTCCTCACACCAGAGCACTTGTCAAAGGATCTGGTGGCACCGCAGGGGTTTCAAGGACCCCGGTTGAGATTTGCTGGCTTAGTCCTTGAACTGGTGAGACTGGCAATGGGGTCCACGTCTCTGCTGGCACTGCCTCCTCGGTGGAGGGGTTCACTAGGCAGCCACTGAGGTCACCTGGCTAACATCACCGTGTTCATTCAACAAGCACTAGGCTTATTTGAAGGGCGAGAGGTTTTTTTTTTTTACAGGCTCTGCATTTTGCAGAAGTGACTAATGAGATAACTGGGTGAAGTGAGGCATAGAAGTAGGTGTAAAACATGATGGGCGTACCTAAATATTCCTAGCCTGAGTACGGCTTGGCCTGTCCTTGCCCTGTTCTGCTTTCAGACTGCCAAGAGTAGAAGGTAATGCATATTTTAACAAACTGCTTCACTTTAATGACCTGCTTAACTGCTTTGCGGCACGTTTTATGGTGTTTACTCTCCAAGTAAAACTAGGGATCCTTCTCCCTTCTGCCAAGAGCAAAAAAAAAAATTAAAAAAAAAATGCCACGTTGGTCCTATTCTTGAAATCCTAACCAGGCAATATAACTCGAGACCCATTCTAACATTGCTCCTTCCTAAATAGGGAAAAACTCCCCAAAGTGACACGTGTGAATATTCAGTGTGGGGGGGAGGGTTGCAGATTATCATGATAAACGCCCTCGCTAATTGGAGCCAGGCCCTCTGCATGCAGAGTTTAACCAGGAAACTGGTAGTTACGGGGCTGGATCCTCGATTGTGTTGATGGTGGGGGGCAAGGAAAGTGGCTCTGAAGTTCTCTCTTGTTCTCCCCATGCTGGAGGTACCAGGATCATGTGGTCCCAGCTCCTTCCTCAGAAACATCTCTATGAAGCACCTTCTCTCAAACAGTGTTTTTGAGAAGGAGATTCCTTTTGTTCACTGGTTGATTGTCCAGTGTAAGGGTATCGCCCCAGACATGCTCCAGGCAACTCTTGTCTGTCACCGCAAAATACCACGTCCATCTGCCAAAACACCAGAGCCAAACTCTGCGTCTGGATGTGAATGTGGGCAGTCAGCAGTGTCCTTTGGCTTTGCGAGCATCTTTTCTATTGACATCCAGGAGTAAAATGGTGTAATGTTTTCTGTGGATTAAATGTGTTAACGTGGATGATATTGTATCCTGCCCCTTTAAACTACCAGCCAACCTGGCCAGTACCCATCGGCTTCAAGAGCCACGTATGGCTAGGGGAGAGCTGTGCTCAGATTCAGGTCAACACCACTGCGTGAAAATTTGGGGGGCAGCCACTGACAAGCGTCTTTGTGTTGGGTTTTTCCTGACTGGGTTTATGTTGCGATTAACAGGCCACTTGAGGCCATGCTCACTGCTCCCTACACTGCTTTGCCCTGAACTGAGACATTCTGACAGGTGAAGTTTCTCTTTTAGCTCCAACAAAAGGCAGGACGCGCCGAAGACACCGACCACCCCCAAAATCACCACCTTCCCTCCGGTGCCTGTCACCTGCGATGCTGTCCGCAACAAATGCAGAGAGATGCTGACTTCTGCTCTGCAGAGTGACAGTGAGTAACCCAGAGGCCTGGCCTCAAGGACAGTGCTGGCTGCCAGTGGGAAGGCACTCTGGACATTCATGCCTGCTGCAGGACTGATCTTGGGCTAGGGGCCAGGCCTGAGTCAGGATAGTCCTCATGGAGCAGCACTGCAGTCCTTAGTCCCCTGCATAACGCTGTGGCCTTTGCATGGGGGGCAGTCTGGAGAAGGCTGACGTCCACCTGCCACTGGGTATCTTCTGCCTCTTACCTCATTGCACCAAAGCATTCGTTTCATGCCCAACACACAGCCTTGTCTGATTGCTTTTAAGGGCCGACAGCCCTTCCTGCCCTTGGGGAAAGCAGGGCTGGGTCTCAGCACGCTGGGTTGCTAGTGGCCACACTGATGCTGCTTATATTCTGCCCTTGGGGCAGGACTTCTAGGGAATGCAGCTGGGTTGGAGCAGTCTTCCAAAGGCTGAACATCTGGAAGGGCTCTGGGAGAAATCTGTCTCTCGGTTTCCCCCTTGCTTCCCCAGCTGATGCCTGGTGGGGGCTCAGCACTGCATATTTGAAGCTCAGGCACATGCATCTGTTTTCCAACAAACCTGCTGTCCAGCCTGGAGAAGTCTCCCCTGCAGCCTCTGCTCATCCCTCCCCTGTCCCTCATCTCCTCGGCCTAATGGGGTTTCATGCTCAGGCTGCATGTCCCCTGCTGCTCACCAGTCACACGCCATGTCCCATAGCCAAACGCACACCCTTGTTGTATCACTTAGATTGCTTAATATCCCTCCCCTGAAGTGGTTTGCTTTGATTTGACCAGCTGCTTTGCTTCAGTCATGGCCAGTAAGAAGCAAGAGGAGGGCAGGGTGAATGGGGGTGCAGGGCAGTTTGGTCAGGAAGAGGCACTAGGGCTGGTTCTGGCTGCACCAGGTTTAATGCCGTAAAACTCCACTGAGCCAAGTGTGGCTCCTTCTGATTTACACCACAGTAAGGCTAGGATCGGGCCCCGCAGGGATGGTGCCCGTAGCAATGCATGTTGCTGCCTCTGCAGGCCAAGCTCAGCATTGCATTGCCCTGCGCGGCCCTCCGATGAGGTTGGTGGGGGACTGCTGGGTTTGATCACAGTCGTCTTTCAAAGGCTGCACCCTCCGTGTGATGAAGGGAGGGATTGTGTGCCTCCAAATCAATCGCCCTGGGCTCCCAGGGTCTCTGACCTCAGGGCTGGGGGCTCCCATGGCTGTTTGAAAGTGACTGGTTTGTGCTCCTTGTTCCTGTAATTTTACAGGTGACCACGTTGCCATCGGGGCGGACTGTGAGCATCTCGCCGCCCAGATTGAAGAATATATCCTTGCAGTGCTGGGGGATAGGTCAGAGGCTGCTAGCAGAGGTGAGCAGCTTTAGCCTGTACCTGTCAGCGCAGCGCTTCTGCTCTTGGGGGCTCAGAGTTGGGGTTGGCAGCTCAGAGCCAACCCCATGCTGGTGTGACTGATGTCAGTCGTTTCTCTTTGACGCCTTGGCGAGGCACTAGCCTTGGCTTGGTTCCTCATCCTCTTGGGATGCTGCCTCCTGCCGCCAGGTCCAGGCTTCCCTCTGGAGACCTCCCCACACTCCCCGCCTCTAAGGAATTTGCTGGTATCCAGGCCGGGGGGACCAGGTAGCAGCCCAGTTCCACCAAAGACAGCATGACTGCGGTGCTACTGCTGCGCAGTGTGGCAAGGCTAATGCAGTCGGTCTCAGTGAGCAGCATCCTGCAGAACAAGTTGAGCATAGTGGAAGCCAGAGCCTCTCCCCACCTGTGCAGCCCTCATCTAGTCACTGGTCACGGTAACCCTGCCCTGCCTCATTAAAGCTGCAAGGCTTTAATTCATTACTGGTTGGAACATGTTTTGAGAGCATTGGGTGGTGGCAGGGCTGATTTTATTCCTCGTCTAGCTCCTTAACGGCCCTGACACGTATATACCAAGACGTCAAGAACACTGACATGAAGTACAAGAACCGGGTGAGGAGCCGCATCTCCAACCTGAAGGACTCCAAGAACCCCGAGCTGAGGAAGAACGTGCTGTGCGGGGCAATCACCCCGGAGCAGATTGCTGTGATGACCTCGGAGGTGGGTCAGAGACACCAGTCTTAGGACTCCAACCTGCATGCATCTTTCAGGGCCAAATATCATGTTTGGGGAGTTGCATTTTCACTGTGGAAGCTCTACAAGCTGAAGCCTTCTGTGTAGCAGTGAGTAGCAGCAGTATGTTTCCCTGCCCCAATCCTCAGGTGCTTCAGTACTAGGCCTCTCTGTTAAAGCTTCCAGCAGGGCCAGTTGCTGGTGGGCTTTGCGGTGGGGACAGTTGTCTACTCTGATTTAGGCTGAGCTCATGTCCCATTGGCCACAAGTGGCCTGGGCTAGACATGAGTGGGTGCCCTAGCAGTGGGACGTGTCATGGGCTGTTACCCGTCCCCTTGGTCTTCCCAGCCAGCCATTGTATCCCTATGCTGCAGGAGGGTGGTGGCTGTGGGCGGTGAAGCTGGACTGATGTAGCTGTGTTCCCTCCTTGGAAGGAAATGGCCAGTAACGAGCTGAAGGAGATCAGGAAGGCTATGACGAAAGAGGCGATCCGGGAGCACCAGATGGCCAAGACAGGTGGCACTCAGACCGACCTCTTCACTTGCGGCAAATGCAAGAAGAAGAACTGCACTTACACTCAGGTCAGTCCCGCAGCCTGGCCAGAGCGCTGGGGGCAGGACCCTCCCTGCTCCGGGTGAGGCCAGGGGAAACTGCCTGTACTCAGCCTCTCTCCAGAGACCCATGACACTTCTTGAAGTCAGGCCCTGTCCCCTGGCTCACGTGCTGCAGATGAGCAGGGCAACCTCTGGGGTGCTAGACTGTCGGCTCCTGAAAGGCTGCTCTCCCACCTGCCTGATCCTCCATGCAGCCTGCCAGATGAGGTCCCAGGAGACCTCTTCCTTACCATCCCATCTGCTTTCTGACAAGTAAACCTGGGGCTCCTGATAGCTACCAAGCCAACACCCCTCCCCACCTGCCCCCATGCAGATCTTTCTGGCAGGGGTGGGTACAACATGGACTCTCACCTCCCTGCCTTTCACATGCAGGTGCAGACACGCAGCTCCGACGAGCCCATGACCACCTTTGTCGTGTGTAATGAGTGTGGGAACCGCTGGAAGGTAGGGCAGCCGCAGCCATCCTTCACACTGACCGGGGCGGGTATTGGTGGGGACAGCTCTTGTAGCTGCTGTGCATCCTCGTGGCAATGAATATGAAGCTGCCTTCCTCCAAGGCACGTTCCAGATGCTGGCTGGCCCTCGCCACGCTGTTACACCCAGGATAGAAACGAGAGGAACCCAAGATAGTGACTAGTCCAATGTGCCAATGAGTCTGGGGTTAGAACCCAGGAGTCTGGCTTCTGCTCTGAGCACTGTGTTGCTTATTGAGCATCACTCGTGTGCTTTGGTTCCCGGCTTCTCCAGCTAGGGGATCAAAACAGTGGCTCCAGGGGCTGGGGAAGTCCTCTGCTAATAGACAGGGAAGGCACCCTCTTCTCCAGGAGCAGCATGTGCTGCCAGCTTCAGATCCCCTCCCCTTTGCTGGCAACCCCTTGATCTAGGGCTCTTTCATGGCAGCCGGCGTGGCCTCATTCGCAGCAAGTCTGATCTCTTGCAGTTCTGCTGAGACATCTCGGAACCCGACCACGGCAGCCGAACACGGCCCAGAACAAACCGTGCATTCTCCAGCTTCTCCGGCAATTGTGTATCGTATCCCAAGTGAGTTTCCTTTGTGTCACGCACCAAGCGCATTGTCCGAGGGAGGCCTGGCCCCTTTCTGTGCGGCGGTGGCGAGCGGCCCCCGGCGGGGCAGGCATTTAGCAGGAGAGTTCACTACCCCCTTTCGTCTTTTATTTTCTCATCAAAGAAAAGCATTGCCATTCTTTCCAAACAGTATTAAACATTATTTTTTTTTTGCCAGTTCTGAGTTTGCTGCTTGCTGCACTTGGCATTAGCTGCACCAGAGTCTAGCGCCAGAGATGGGAGCTGCTGGGGTGCTGTGGCTTCTGGCTGTACGGGCTCTTGCTGGTGGGATAGTCAGACCCAGTGAGCATCTGAACCTTGATCAAAAATGGGGTTAGGGGTTTCAGCCTCAGCTCTCTGATCTGGGCTCCAAATCAGCTGTACAAAATACCCAGGCAGTTTTACCGACATTGCCCTTTCCTGGAGATTTCTCTGTCATTGGAAATGCACAAAAATGCCCAGGCAGTTTTACCGACATTGCCCTTTCCTGGAGATTTCTCTGTCATTGGAAATGCACAGACTTGTTTTTCATCGGTTCAAAGAACCAGAAAGCACTGGGCCAGATCCTACAGCTGCTTCCCAAGCAAAATTGCAGCTGTGGCTGAAGGAGGCTTTGCTCAAGTGCCCACTGCAGAATTTAGACCAGTTGATTACATGCAGTGGGAAGCGGGGAGAGCAGAGGCAGGTCTCCGGCCTCAGACTTCAGCTGGAAGTCAGCCATGTTACTCAGAAGTGATGCCAGTGTGGCTGAGGGCACTGCATTCGTGAGATGCCCATGCTCTTGTCTGGTATTTGAAAGCACTGGGCGGGAGGGTTGCTGTAAAGACAAATAAAGGACATGTAGTTTGTGAAGTCATGGATGTTGCAGTGAAGATGCCATCATGTTTTGCTTTCTGATGGAGACGGGAAAAGAGCGCTGATAACCCATGAAAGCAGTAGGTGGAGAGACCAGCTTGTCATTCAGGCGAACCTGTAACATAGGTAGATTCCTCTAACCTGCGAAGTCACAGAGGACCCTCTAGCCAGCAGAGTCTGCCCAGGGAATGGAGCCAGGCACCGCATTTCAGCATGGGAAGGCCAGCACTGAGTCTGAGATTGATTGAACCTCAAAGCAGGGAGAGGAAGGAGTTCTGCAATGACCTCCATGCACACAGGGGCTTTGCCCTTCTGTACAGGCCTGCAGCCCCCACTGCCTGCCCTCAAGGCTCAGGGCAGAAAACGAGATTTTCCAGAGGTCTCGACACACAGAAATTCCCAGCTGAGGCTGATGAGACGCTCTGGGTGTTGAACGCCTGTGAAAATTTGGTCATTCCCTTTATTGCTCCATGGTTTTTCTTCAGCTCAGCTTCAGAAGCACAACCGTGGGTCAGGCTGGATGTGGAGAGGGAGGTGAGCTACCAGGGACAATCCTAAATCTTAGCACCCGATTCTACCAAGTGCTTGTAAGCCTTTAGCACGTTCAGTATCTCTCCAGATTAACCCCAGGAAGCAGCACCCAGAAGCAGCGAGCTGAGGGAGAATGGAGCTGGTGATGGTTCAAGCTCCAAGACTGCGCTACAAACACGATGGCACTGGGGGCCTCGGGGATGGGAACCTGGTGGGCCGGGGCTTCCCTGCAGCAAAGCAGAGGAGAACTTGGCCTGGTCCTCTTGTGGGTGTCTGCACATTGAACAGGAGGAAAGGTGTGGGAGGGTGGGTGCGCCCTATCAAGGTTAGGACAGCTTTGGAACAAGTCCCTTGAACCCATGGGGCTATTTCAGAAAAGCTCCAGATCAGACTTTCAGGTCAGATGTTCCAGATCAGATCTCATTTGCAAAAGGTCTTTGCAATCCACTCACCCCCTTGGATGGCGACCTTCCTGGACAGAGAGGGAGGAACCTCCTGGCTCTTCCTCCAGCCGGTGGGACCAGATGCATATTGGAGCCTGGGACATGTAGCACGTTCCTCGCTGCTTGGAGCTCTCCTGAGTGGCTTGTGCAGTCGCAAGGAAAGATCCTCTTCGCAGCTTTCCCCAGCCGGTAGCATGAGGGAGGATTGCTGGCTCAGGGCCCACGCCTCATGGGAGGCAGCCAAGTCCCCTGAGAACAAGAAGATTGCAGGAGACGCGTCACTCCCTGCAGACGACCTGGCACCGGAGCAGCGGTGGCACCGTCATCCTAGCTGTTGGTGTCTCACGGAGGCACACGGGCACTTTGCAGCCAGCACCCTGAAGACGGAGCGAGCCCACCAGATGCCAGCTGCTGCTGCGTGGCCCCTCGTACCTCCCCAAGGCTGTGCTGCGAGATGGGCATGGTTCCCAGGTGCGAGTAACCAAGGCTGCTAACCACGCAGTTGAGATTCGTGAGCTAAAAATTTGCTTCTGCGCAGGCATTCCCCTTCCCACCCCACAAAGGGATCGGCTCTGATGGGTGGCAGATTGGTGGAGCTGTCTATGCCCTAATCAGCCATATCCCTTCCAAGCCCATGATCCAAAAGAAAACCACTGCCTCCTGGCATTGGACTTGTCATCTTCTCTTAGCATCTGGGATATGACCAAGCCCACACAGCTAGGGTTGCATGTAGGGAAAGCCATCAATTAAAAGCATTCCAGCAGCCAGGGGCATCGCGTGACTCACTCGGACAATGCTGAAACGCATGGTTAATAATGAGCATGAGACCAGATAGGTTAGCTCGCTATAACGGAGCTGCGCTCGGCAGAGGCAGCGAGGCTGAAGGCAGCGCAGACAGGCACTGCTCGGGGCCCTGTGCTTTCCAGAGGCCTTTGCTTACTATCATCGCTATCCCACAGAAGCCAAGTGTTTCGGTGTTGGGGGGGGCACAGGCAGCTCAGCATCCTTCTAAGCCTCCTGCCTCCGATATAGGACCAGGAGCCCTCCGGTCACGACATCCACGTGTGGGCAGGCTGGCTCGGCAAACCTGGGCGTATTCACACTTCCCCTCTCTAGGTCCCTACGGGGCTTTCGCTCGATCTCCCAGAAATGCTGCTGGAGCAGAGGGCTGTTTTCTCCGACACCCAGCATGGAGTCCTTCCAGCCCGTGAAGGCATGTCAGAGCCGAATTCAGTCTGGATGTGCGTGCACAGATCCTAGGGAAGCCAAGCAGGGCTGCCCGTGGGAAACCAGCCAGGTGCCATAAAGGGCTGGGGGAATTTATTTCCATCTCCTGCCCGGGGGAGACCCTGCAGAGGCTGTTTCCACCTACATGGAACACCTTTATTTTCTTCTCTTGGGTTGAAAAAAGAGTGCTGCCACATTCCCTCTCTTGACCCCAAATTGCTTCTGCGCCCCGGGTACAGGCCATGTGATTGGCCCGAATGCACGAATGCAGCTGCTTTTGGCAGTAGCTTTTTAGCATACACTGCGTGCTCTTGACGTGCGTCCGCCTCTGGCTTTTCTGCTCAGATGTCCCCTGGCTATCCTCCCCTCCACCTAAACTCTGCATGCAGTCATTCTTGCAATAGCCTGATTTCCTCCTTCAGCAGAGTTGGCAGGCAGGAATCCCAACACCGCCTTCCTGACAATTCGGGACAGACGAAAGTACCCGGTGCCTTACCCTGACAATGCATGTGGTGATGCCTGACTTGGGTCAGCCAGCAGTGTTGGTGTGCTACCGATGCACCCTTCCGTAGCGCCCTCGGCACATGAGGCTACGCCTGCAGATGATAGTCCACAGTATTGCCAACTTGATTGGGGATGGGTGTGCATGCAGCTCCACCAACCCAACCCATCTTATAGATGAAAGAAAGAGTGAAGTTTTTCACATTCCTGAACTGTAGACTAAGAACAATGCCAAAAATCATGAGAGTTGGTACTATGAGAGTTGGTACTATGAGGCTATCACAATGGGAATCTCGCAGGGCTTGGCCTGGGGGGTCTCTGGCTTCCCTTCACCCACCAGCACGAACCCTGCAGCTTCTTGCAAAGCGGAGGCAGTCGGCCCTGCTGGGAGGGGAGCATCGCCCGCGCGTCTCTGTCCGCCGTAGGATGGAGGTTACAGCACTCCTACCTAAACCAGCTTGGTCTCCTTCTTCTCAAGAATAGGTTTCTTTTTGGCATTGTACGTCCAGCTTGTGGAAAGGGAACTAACCTTACTGCAACACCCCTGGTCCCGCGAAACAAAGAATACAAGAGAGGAGACTGGTTTTCTTTTTCTCTTTTCTCTGGTTTGTTTAAAAAATATCTCCAATAAAAAGAACCAGTGTCCCTAAATGATTACCCCTTTTTTTGGAGGGAAGTGAAGGGGAAGATAAATATTAAAACCATGAGCTTTTTGGGGTTTTTTTTTTTGGTAAAGACAGTACAGACAATAAAGACTATCATCCTTTTAAATCGTAACAGAGACGTTCAAGATGGTAGGGAGGTACAGAACCGCTTTGGGCCAAATTTGTGTGTGTGTGGGCCATCCAGCTGGCTGTCATGGTGTTGGCTGTGTTTCATAGTGAAGGGCAATGGCTGGTGGTAGAAATGTCCTAGCTACGGGAGCCGCAGCAGGCAGCTCAAGTAAACAAGTCCTCGTGCGTTACAAAAATATACATATATTATAGATTCGCCACCCGCCGCGTTTCCCGTCCCGTGGGAACACTCGCGAGAGAGACCACGGCAAATACACTCAACACCGAACCAGGCCGCCACGCTGCTGGGGGAAGGAGGGTCCCTTTATTTACAAAGATACACTATTTGGCAATAGGAGCCCCAGACATGGCAGTAGCACGACGGTAAGAAGTCATGCCTGGAGCTGGCGTACTGGAGCGTGCTGGGGTATTGCTCCCTAAGGGATACCTGTGAGTTTCCTTACCCATTAATACTGAAAAAGACCCGGCTGTGTGCACTAGGGTTGGTCCCCCGTCCCCTCCCGGCCCTGTTTTTAACCCAGAGAGCTGCAGATCTCTGGCAGGGATTGTATCCCACCGCATCTCCTTTCAACTCGTAGCCTGGATCACGTAGCTGCACGAGCATCCTTCGTGGGGCACGAGGTGCAAGGTGGAGGGTTGCCATCGGTTTGGAAGTGGTGCCCGTCCTGCTCCTTACGGCCGTCTCTGCTCCAAGCCCAGCTGGGGTAGCACAACCACACATCTCCCCGTTCCTGACACGGGCTCTGCGCAAAGGCGGGTAGGGGAGGATGAGTCTGGGTTTGAAACGGGATGGGGACATGCTTAGCAATCACGACACTTCGCCAAGCCTTTGTGGACTTTGGGCGTGAGTACCAAGCCACCCCGCGTGGGATTTTCCTTCCGATGGAAAGGCAGGGGCTGGTGAGGAAGGCAGTGCACCAGCTTGTCTTCCACCCACCGCTTCCATGAGCAATGAGAGGAATAAGCAAACCACGGCGGTCCTGCCAGCGCAGACCCCTGGCTGCTAGGGATGGTGGCAGGAAGGGTGGCACGGACAGTCTCTCTGCTGCTCATTTTTGCCCTCCAAAGCCTCTGCCCTGGATTTAATCAGGGTCCAGGCCCCATCTCCACATCCTATAGAGGGGCTCAGGGGTTTCTTTGGCTTCTGTTTTGCCCTCAACCCCCAATCACAGAAGGGTGCTGCCAGGTCTGCTCCCCCTGCTCGACCTGCTGCCTCGGCTCCCCGCTGCCCAGCCTTTTCCCCCTTTTGCTCCATGTTTTCTTGAGCTGGGTCTCCCTCAGCCCTCCCATGAGATGTATTTTTTTGCTGCTGTTTTACAAGTGCAGCCGGACGCAACCCAGGCGTCCAGGTCTGCCACGAACCCAACATCCCAAACCAGGATTTCCCCCCAGAACAGGATTCCCCAGTTTTCTCTTTGCTGGTTTTTTAAGGCTTCCCTGCACCACCTGAAGCTTTGGCCCCCTGCTTGGGGATATGCTAAGAAGCCAGGCGCCTGCATGAGCTGAACAGCCCAGCTGGTGGGAAACTTTGGGTTTCTCATCTAAATTGTGGAGGGGAAGAAAAGGTCCATCGGGAAAATTCCCAGCCCACTCCCAGGGCATCTCCTCCCAGCCAGGCAGGGGACCACCCTCCATCGGCTCGGGGCCTGGGGTGCAGTGGGGTCCATCCCCATGAGACCATCCTCCAGGCATGGAAAACGGGAGGGGAATGGGAGCCCTCCGGTATCACAGTGCAGTTCCCTTCTCCCCATCAGTGCAAGGCAGCTCCGGCTGGGAAGCGAGCAGCTCTGGTTTGACCGTCGGACTGGGAAGCTCACGCAGAAGGGCTGTGATCAGGGGGTGGGAGGTTACATGTTGGAGGGGGGAGATGGGTCCTTCACACCTCGCCCGCCCTGAACAGGACACAGCTCCTGCCACGGAGCACGGTGCTGCCACCCGATGCTGGTGGCACGTGCCCTGCCGCGTCCCGCAATGAAAGTTGACTACGAAGCGTTGAAAATCAAATGTGAAAAAAAAAAAGAAAAGCAACACATCTCAAAGGGGAGACGGGGAGAGATGGGGACCAGCTGGTGAGGACTGGGATAAAGTGACCTCTTCAGACCTAGGAGTGGGGATTTGGGGAGGGCGGGGGAGAGGCCAGGCCTGACTTCAGCCCCTCAAGTCTCCTCTCCCGCGGCCACCTCCTGCCCGCGCCCTCGTGCCCGCTCCAGACGACGACCAGGATTCAGTAGTAAGAGCGAGGCCTGAGTCGGACGATCCCATGATGGCGCTGCCCCAGTTCGAAGAGGCAACGCCAGGAAGGTCTCCGAGGATGGGATGGGATGGGAGGGAGAAGATGGAGGGGACGTGGAAGGGGGCAGGGGTATGATACATCCTAGTGGTTGGGAAACCAGGGTGATGGTCGTAGCTAAAGCTAAAAACTGGAGGTGGACGGTGAGAGCGAGGAACAAGGGCGAGGTGGCTGCAGCCCTCCTGGCCCCCAAGGCTTCCCTACAATGCGGGGGAAGAGAGACGGGCCCCCCACCCCCCGGTCCACCAGCATACAAAAGAAATTGTTTGTGGGGCTTCCACGGGCCGCTGGCGTCGGGGACGGAGGGCGCGGGGGCCTTAGGACTCTGAGGACGACCGGGAGACGCTCTGGAGCAGCGATTTGTATATGGCAGAGTTCAGGAAGCGGGGGTAGGAGTCTCTGTGCATGAGCGTGTAGATCTGCAGCTGCGCGTCGTCGAAGGTGTGTGACGAGGGCTCCTGCATCTTCCTGTTGATGACCTCGCGCACCCGGGAGTCCAGGCTCACCTGCGTGGCGGGGAGAGGACAAGGCCGTTAGCTGGCGCAACCACCCCCCTTCCCTGGCGTGCGGGGCACCGCCCCAGCCCCCAAAACCCCTGGCCCAGCTGCATGGCACGAGCCTCCCGCATCCAGTCCCGTCCATCTGCCTGTCCCCGCTCACTTGGCCGAGGACCCTTCAAGGGGTTTAGCTGCCTGACTGGCACCAAAGGGCGCGTCTCCACGTGTGCTTTAATGCGCAGTAGCCTATTTTACTGTGCATTAAAGCGGCACGTAAAAAAAATGTGCTATTATGCTAATGCGCAGTAAAATAGGCTACTGTGCATTAAGTATTACCTAAAAAGTGTGTGCTTGCACTACGGCGCATTAAGGCAGCCTAATGCATACTGATTTAGTACCTCACATTGGAGGTACTATATTTAATGCACATTAGGAAAAGTGCTTTAATGCACATGTAGACACACCCAAAGAGACCCTTCCTGAGCTGCTGGCGAGGGCTGCCATGCTAGCATCCCTCAGGGTTGGCTTCCCGGTGCCCTCTCGAGGCAGAAGCCAGCAATACGCTGAGCGTCCCCATCCCAGGCTCTCCAGGGATGTCTACCTCCTGTTCAGGTGTTGCATTCAGGCAGGGAGAAGCATCCTCCTGCTTTAGGTGGCCACAGTCCCAGGTCCCCAGTGCCCCGGCCATCTGTCACAGCACTGCAAAGCTGCCTTTCTGCCTCTCCGTGAGGTTTACACCTCCTTTCCCCGAGGAACGGGGGCTGGAGGGTTGCGTGCACGTGTGGCACTGGCCACAGGGCGTGCGAGCTGCTGTTGGCTAGGAGCGGGGGGAGCCAGTCCAGATGGCCTTGGGCGTATTGATCTTCAAAAGCCAAGAGTCTGAGCAGGGAGGGTGACTTTTTTCTTTTAAAATAACGTGGTCAGACAAAAAGCTGCCCCTGGGCTGGGTCCTGCCAGCCCAGCCTGAGGTCCCCGGGGATTTCCACGGCAGGATCCTGACACCCGGAAAGCCGGGATGTGGGGCGTCTGGCTACCCCAGTCTTGAGCGCAACAGCGAAGCAGACAAAAGCTGCTGCCACTCGAATCCCAAGCTACAGCCTGAGCTCTGGGATGGGGAGAAGAGGGATAAACTATGCCAAATGCAATGCAAGAGGGTCCTGGGCTGTGGTTGCTTTACCCCAATTAGGGACCAGATCTAGCAACAGCAAACGAGTGTCACTATTAACCCCTGTGGAGCTCTCTGGATGCCAGCCCGAACTGGCGTCCAGTTTATCCGCGCATAGTGGAAGCGCTCCCAACGGCCCGCGTCATTCGTTTTCATTTCACACCTTTTGTGCACGCGGTTTGAGGCTGACGCCTACCATCCTAAGGGAGACTTGTGCAGGCACAGGAGGGTTGTAGGATCCAGGTCTCGGTAGAGATAAGGCCCAGCCTCTCAAGGGGGAAGGCAGCCACGCGCCCAGGAGTCGGGGGTCACGGGGACCTGGCAATGCTGGGGCACTTCGGGACTATGTCGGCCCCTTCCAGGAGCAGATGCATGGGTTCGGGGATCTCATTTAAAAATATATCTATATATATTGGCCTACCCAAGGCTGAAGAAGGAGTGCATGCAGCTTAGCGTGAAGCTCGCACACCCTGCCTGAGATCCCACTAAGTCCCGAGGCTAGGGGCATGCCGGGAGCACCGTACCTCCTTGGGGGAGAGGATGGAGATGTAGTCCTCGTAGATCATCCGGGCCTTCTCGTCGATGGTGTGCTTGTTGCACTCGTTTTTGAGTTCCTCGCATGCTAACCAAAAGAGCATGTTTTCCTCGCTGTACTCAGTCCGTAAGAATTCCCGGAACACGTTCCGGCCGGCCGGGTTCTTCATCAGCTTGTCGAACGACTGGGACCAGCCCCGGACCTCCTCGGGAGTCGGTTTGGTGCTGGTCAGGCCGCAGCAAAGGGACAGCACAAGGAAAGAAAAGGAGGAGGAGGGAACGAGAGAGAAAATTACTGTGAGCACTGGAACGGGTTACCCAGAGAGGTGGTGCAGTCTCCATCCTTTAAGACCCGGCTAGACAAAGCCGTGGCTGGGATGATGGAGTTGGGGCTGGTCCTGCTTGGAGCAGTAGACGTGACCCCCTGAGCTCCCTTCAACCCTCATTTTCTATGATTTCTATGAGCCAAATCCTGCCTGCCCATAGCTGGTGACTTGTCCTCTCTCCCTGCAGTCCCTAGGACAGCCTGCCCACCTGTCTCCTCCCGTCACGGAAGAGTTAATATCTGGGCAACAAAATTTGGGAGCATCAGCTCAGACTCGTCCAAAGCTGCAAGGCATTGTGGGATAGGAAGGCTGGAGCAGTCCCGCGGGAAAGCAAAGTGGGTATATAAAGCAGCGTTTCCTGCCAGTGCCGAGGGGGTTAATATTTCCGGTTCGTGCTATCGTTGCCCATCGGACACAAATCGCATCTCGCTAGTTCGCAGCGGGGTGTCGGTGTTCGTGTGCATCGGAGCCGTCCCACGGCTGGTCTAGATTTCATGGGGACGCACACAGACATAACGAGGCAGCTGCTTTTGGCCATTCGGACTGGGAACGAAGAACCCCACCCTCGTCCTCCCACAAGCTTGGGAAGGGAGCACGTCCCATCTGGCCCCGAGTTTGGGAAGCTGCAAAAAACCCCAGGTCAGCTTTTACACAGCGTCGGCTCAGGACAATATGCCCAAGGCGCGTTCATGGTGCTTGGCTGTTTCCTTTCCGCACTGCGAGCTGGGACGCGTCTGGAGTAAACTCCCCAGCTGAGAGGTCGCCCCTGTCCCAGGGTGCTGGAGCAGTAATCCCAGCGTGCGCTCCAGCTGGGAAACCCCTGCCTTATCTTTCCGGATAGATTGCAAGCTGATGTGCTTGGAGATGGGTGACATTTTTGCAGCCAGCAGGAAATTCATGGAAAAAGAGAGCCGCTGGGAGATGGAAGTCAAGGGTCTGTCCTGAGTCTGGATGCCATGTGAAACTTGGCACATAGTTTGTGCCTTAAAAAAAGAAGGGGGAGGGAAGCGGGGGAAGTCTCACACAAGCTGGAACGTGTCCTTTTGCAATAGTCCCCAATCAAAATCTTTCAACGATTTAACTGAAAACGATGGTCCTGCTTGGAGCAGGGGGTTGGATGAGATGTGACCTCCCGAGGGCCCTTCCCACCCTCATTTGCTATGGTTCATAGATTTAATGACATCGAACGATGTCTACGATGTATGACTTGTAGGATGGTTGTAGGATGCCTTCACAGTGCAACAGACCTAACCTTTCTAGTTGAAACAAGGAGCTAAATAATGAAACAAACCTCTGCCCCCGCCAAAACCCCCTAATGAAACATCACACCAGACCCCCAAATGACAAATTTTGGGAAGTGGAAAGTCCCCGGCTCTGCGTGAGGGGCTGCGATGTGGATACCTGACCTGGTCGGACACGCATTTAAAACCTCCGCGCCGGAGAGCAGCCGTGGGTCTGCAGCATCGCCGCAGGCTTCTCGCCTTCTCGCGGGGATACGAAGACCACAAGAAAGCCAGTTCTGTGGTTTTAATGGGCTACTTATTTACTTCTAAGGGCACTAATCAGTGGATGCTGGACCCACCAGGACCAGAGCCTGCCACATCCTGCAGTTACGGTTGGTTGGTCCAAGCCGGTGGCGGGTCTCAGATCTGGGAATAAAATGACCTTCAGGATCCTTGTCTGACTTGTGGGCTCCGTTCCTGCCGCCGCGGAGGAACAGCGGGACTCGAAGGAGTGAGTCGTGGGCGGCTGGCCGGGGTGTGGGCAGGCTGCGAAGGATGCTGGCATCCCCAAGCAGAGCTGGATCCTGCCCTTGGGAAGCGGGGACGAGGGCAGTTACGGCCTGACGGCATCTCGCCTGCCCCTGCTTCTGTCCAGCCAAGACAATCGGTCCCTTGACTAATTATGAAATCCTTATATGGCCACGGCTCCCACAGCAGCAGGGCCTGCCACCCCCCTCCGGGCTTGCTATTCGGCGACCTTGTGGCTTGAGGTATATTTAGATCCCCGCAGGCTACATTTAGCTGTCAGATCCAGTGTGGGAAATGCGGGACCGACACGGCAGCAGGGCACCCCTGCCCTGACAGCCCAGGGAGGGGGCATCTCTAGGGCACAGGGCGAAGCCTGATCCGACAGGACTCATGCTGGGACTCTCGACGGAGAAAGGCAGCATCGTTTTGGGGATGGAAATGGCAGCCCCACAGCTCGTGGGCATGGGCAGGACTTTCCCAAAGGACTCAGTGTGCCCTTGAGAAGGGGATTGATGCCATCTGTGCTGTCACGGTCCCAGGGGCCTGCATAGCACGAAGGATGGTGACAGAGAAGGAGCAGGGTGGAGCTGGGCTGGCACGGAGGGTAGGCTTGCAAAGTGTTGGCCTTTTCCGTCGTTCCCCTCCCTTTTGCTCGCAACCTGCCTCTGCTCCAGCTCGGACCCTGCTTGCAATGGGGGCCCTGCTCAGTGCATTTCCTTTGCAACTCCCCCCAGGCTTAGCTCGAGGGCAGGAGCAGCAGGAAGGCAGGATGGGGAAACCCAAAACCCAGTGCAGGAGAGATGGCTTGGGAGGGGGATGCTGTGTGGCCTCTCCCCAGGCTGGGGCACAGGGGGCCCGTCATGCTTTTGAACACAACGGCATCAAGTCCGACAAAGCCCCTTTGTGAATGAGTGCAATTCAGGCCGGGAAGCCTGCAGCAGCTGGGTGACTTGCCCGTGGTCACCCAGAGCAGTCAGTGGCAGAGCAGGGAGGAGAACCCAGGAGTCCTCGCTCCTAGTTGCCTCTGTAATACCTGCTGCCAAGGGGCATGAGCACATGATGGCAGCACGGCTGTGAGCGTCTCTGGGTCACGGCGTGGGCAGACACAGGCCATGTCTCGGAGGGCAGGAGAGACGAGCGCCGGGCAGCTTGGCTTGCTCCACAGCACGCTGGCACAGCGGCCAAGAGTGCCACCACCACCAGCCATGCCCGTGCAGGGGAAGACCCAGGGTCCCAGCCACTCACCAAGCTTCACAGTTGGGTATGGTCTCCAGTTTGGTGCCGCGAGATGCCCTCCAGGCTCGCTCCCGGTCTTCGTTCCTGGGGGGCAGACGGAGAGGTAGTAACCACGTTGCAGGCAGGCCCGTACCCATTCCCACCAGGACCGGGGGCCGGGACCTCGTTATCCCCATGGCATCTGCTCAGGGGTTGCCAGCATTGCCCGGACCATCCTTTTAAAGCTAAGCCCCGGATGCTCCGGGACCCTTGATGGGGCAGGATGGGAGCCCTGCTGCTCTCTCTGCATTTCTTTGTCTTCCTGGCCGGAAAGCAGCTGTCAAAGGTGGCTCGGACTCCGGCAGCAGCACGGATAAGCCCCTGCCTGGCCCACCAGCCACGTGTGGCATCTGCGTTGCAGCGCCTGGGCGGCAGGGGAAGGCCAGCTGAAGCACCCGGAGCACGTTCATACATGCCATTTCTGTGACTCACTCCCCATGAGCTCAGGCTGCGGCAGACATGCACAGACCTTCAAAGCTGCCTTTCCTTCTGCCCGGCTCCTCCGTGCATCAAACCTACACCAGACAGCCCAACCCACCTGCCTTTTCTCCCCCTTGGACCAGCTGCCCCGCTCCTAAGCGCTAGGTGCATTTAAATGGATGGCCGTGCTGGTCCAGCCTGGCTCAGCAGCCCCTGGCTTTGCAGTCAAGAGGCTCCAAAAAGCAGATGGCGAGGATGGAGGATGCCAGTGGCCAATGCAAATGGAAAGGCGAGCGAGCTGCTCTGCAGGCAGGCATCTCATTTCTGAGCGTTCCTCCTTTCTGCTGACATTTCACCCAGCCGTGGAGGGAGCAGACAGGGGCTAGCAGGGGGGTTATGCATTCGGGTCCAACTCTACTGGTAAAGGGGGCTCCCTTCCACTTCCAGCTGGGTGGGTTTATAATGCTCGCGCCAAGAGCAAGTCCTAGCACAGCCAGAAAGGGGAGCTTCCATCAGCTACTGACACGACGTGCTTCAATCCCAGCTTTCCCTGCCTAGCCGTGCGCACCAGCAGAGCCAGAATCCTGCTCCCAGTTCACAAACTGGGAGAGGAGGCTTCCAAACCCTTCCAGGTCCTAATCGTGCCCCTCCAGTCTCCAGCAGAGAGGCTGTTCCCTCGCAGGAAGCCCCTCGAAGCCAGGGGCAGACACCTGCATGCACGACAAAGTACGAGCTGCGCGAGCCCCCCGGCTCTTGCATCCGCTGTCCAGGGGACTGCGCCACCTCTGATCCCGCTTGCAGGAAGAACAGCCACCGAGGAAGAGGAAGGGCGTGAAATAGAGGGGAACAGGTGTCCGGAGCCCCAATGCTGACAGCAGGATGAATAAAAAACATGCAGCAGTAATAGCTGGAGCTGGTCAGCAGGGGCCAGTGCTGCCTCGGACCAAACCCGAGGAGCCCTGGACCTCGCTGTCGGCATCTGAATTAATAAAGGAGAAGACGAAATCCTGCAGCTCTCCGAAGCGAGCTGAGCCCTGGCAGCTTCCGGGGGCAGCGGGTGCGTGTCGCGGGGGAAGGAGGGGGCTCTGCTTCGAGGCTGACTCAGATCTGAAATCAGCAGCTCGAGGGAAAGAAAGCAACTGAGCATGGAGCCGCTGGCAGTAACGCCACTTCGGGGGGGTCTCCTTCCTGGAAGCCTCCAGGCAGAGAGAGGGATTTCCTGAGACTGCAGCAAGGGCAAAGCTGACGCCACGGGGATGGACGTGGGGACCAGGCAGGAGCCAGGCAGAAATGCGCTGCTCAGACCACAGCAGGAAAGACCCAGGCTGCATTGCTAGGCCTTTATTTTACACCCCCGCGTCCCCCCGGGTTGAGCGGGCAGCAATAGGAGACCTAGGGACTGGAGTGCTCATCTGGCTCCTACCCCCCAAATCTCGGGGGCGCAGATATGCCGGTGAGAAGTCAGGGCTGCTCTCCGTGAACGGCACCGGATGATGCAGCAAGCTGCTGCTGGTAAAAAACCCTCGTGCAGAGCTGCGTGCTCCGCGCCCGCAGGGTACACGGGGCCTCAGAAGGCAAGTCGCATCCTGCTCCTCTAAGGAAAGGGCTAACAACTGATCGGTTCCTAATGAGCCTTGAGAAACCACTCGGGATCATCACCTCTAGGCTACAGATGGGGAAGCTGAGGCACACCCAGGCTGACCCTGTACACGGGAAGCTAGCGGCCGAGCTGCGGTCAGCACTCCTGATGCCTTTGGCTGTGCTTTAACTACTGAGCCCTACTCCTCCGCAGGAAGACCAGCTCCCTGCCAGCCCAAACGCTGCCCGAGTTTGGCCATCTCTGGCAAGAGCTAGACTAAGGGATGCTAAAAGCTGCAGACTCGAGAACGGGCGCGTGCACTCGCACACTCGCACACATGCACGCACCGGAATCTGCAAGCCAGTCTGGACGGGTCTCGCCGGGGAAGCGCCAGGGCTGGGAAGCAATGCCCCTAGCAGGGTGTTTTCCATCCTGCCCCCTCACCTGGCAGGTGGGTTTTTTAGGCTTCCCCCTCTCTCTTATTTTTTCCAAAGCTCCCCTGCTCCTCGCCAGCCCCCGAGCCGTCCGCTGCCCGCTTCCCTCAGGCCTCTCGACTCGGACGCCCACGTCCAACCGCAGCAGGAAGGGCGCTTCCTGCTTGTGACACTCTCCCGGCTCTGCTTGGACCAGATTAACCCCGGGCCTTCTTCCTCCCCTGGCCAAAGGAGGGTGTCGGGGTGGGGTTGAGGGAACAGGCCCGGTGACAAGACGCTCGCTTCCTCCAGGCCCCTTTTCCCTGAGAAAAAGGCGGCTAAGACGGCTGGGACCAGGGCCACCAGGCACCTGCGTGCCTATACGTCACCGATGCCCGTGCTCTCCATCACGTGAGGATACCACTTGCTCAGCCCAATGTAGGTTTTGCCCTCTTGTGCTCTCTGATGAATTATTTGGCTTTATTACAAATGAATATGCATCCAAAAAATGCAATTGCCACTTCTCATGACTTCTCTAGCAATGCAGGGTATGGAGAACATAAGATCTGCCATGTATTGGGTCGGACTATAGGTCCATTCAGCCCAGTCTCCTGTCTCACAGCGGCTGGGTCTAACCGAGCTTTGTTCCTCTCTCCCTTGCAGCCTCCGGCATTTCAGGTCCAGGAAAGTCTGATGCAGAGGCTGTGCCCCTCACTCCCCTGCTCCATAGATAGCGATGCCCCTTTCCTCCCAGCACATGTCCCGTCCCTTTGCAAATCTGGCTGAACGCTCAGCTTCCCCCTGCAATGAGTTTTACAGCCTTACGCTAGCCTCTGGCATAATGGGATTGCTTCTGCCCACAGCTGAAACATGCCTCTGCCTGTGCAAAGCCTGGCAGTTTAACATCGCATGCAGCTGCCCCGCAGAACAGACATGCAGGGGACTGCATTCGCTTTCTGCCGGAGGAGAAGTCCAATGCAACCGGCCAAGGTGGAATCTGCTTTGCTTCGACACTCCTATGTTTCCAAAAAGAGATGCTGGATCTTGTCCTGGGGCCATGCTCCCACCACCATACAGGGTGCTAGCATTGATTACCAAATCAATGGCATCTCCTCAAGAAACTATATGTTCTGCAGAAGCCCCTCATCCAAATCCCCCAGCCCTGTCCTGCTTAGCTTGCAAAGCCTGACAAGTAGCTATGTCACGGCTGACGGACACAGATGCTGGGATGTCTATGATTTGGCTGAGTAGTTTAGCTCTGGTGGGGCCTTCCTGCAGCTAGAGGAAGAACAAAGTGATGGTTTTGGGGGGGTGGCAACTCGCTGCCACTTGGACCACAGGGTCTGGTGTCTGCATGAAGGAGCGGGGGCTCTGTGATGGACCTGGGAGCGTTCTGCTTGGGTTGCTCCCCTCTTCCCATTGCCCTGCTGGAAGTGGCTGTGCACGGGGCACCAGCTTGCACCATGAGCCAGTGAGGACAGACCCGGATGGGGCACCTGAGATAAGTGCAGCCTGTCTCTGTAGGGGTCGATACCTTGGCTTTTAGCATCAGGAGATGGGGGCAGGTGGCACCATGCATGGCTCAGGACTCTCCGCACTTCAGCAGTCCAAGCTCATCCCTGGCATTTGCTAGTGGCTCCAGTCACGGGTTTGCCTATGGAGCTGCCTGACACAAGCACCCGGGCCAATGCTGCACGGACAGGACCTGCAGAGTCCGTCCTTGCAGGCTAGCTTCCCTCCCTCCCTCCAGGCTGCTGAGCAAGTGCTCTGTCCACCCCACAGACAAGGCCTCCAGCCCCTCCCCACCTCCCCGCAAGTGGCCAACCTCGCGCCTGGTGTTCAGAGCCGAAACGCCATGCGACACCAGAAACAAAGGGTGTCTCGCTCCGGCGGGGGTCACCGCTGCACACAACGATGCAGCAGCTGCCTGCAGCTGCTCTTCCAGATGTTTACAGGATTTCAAAACAGTTCCCAGCCTGCAAGCATCAGGCTCTGGCCAGGAGGGAACATTTATTTTCCCCGTTGACTTGGCTAACAGGGAGCAAACCCCCCATCTATAAAGGAACGGGCAAGCTGCACCGATACGAAATGACGCCCTAGAAGCTGTGGTGATGGAGCTGCTACATCTGCCTGCCCCGAGGGTGGTACAAGGTGACAAAACCATCGCAGCCTTAGCCTGGTTTCACCCTGGATTGAAACTGGGACAATTTTAGCTCGCTGGTGTTGCTACAGCATCATGCTGATGTAGTGGCTCCAGTGTAACAGCTGCTGTGAGCCCCCAGGCACCCCTTTTAGAGCAGGTTCAAGGTCTGTCTGTCTGTGCATAGCCTCACTAGCTCCGGGGGGCAATCTAGCAGCCACGCCAGGATTTAATGGGTTTCAGAAGAGCTTGTGCTGCCCTGTGCCCCCATGAGTCTCCCAGCCGCAAGCCCCTCTCCATGCCAGGCCCTGGAGAAAATGCTGCTGTTAGGTTTGCTCATCCAGGTACTAACTGCAGAGTCTCAGGACAAACCCTGCAAAGTCTCTGCGTGGTAGCCCATCTCTCTCCCTCTCACACGCACGGGGAGGCTCGCAGGGGCTCCGAACACACGATGCAAACACTGGCCCGTCTGCTCAGCAGGGTGTTTACAGTCGGTTTTTAAACACCGCATCGAAGCCGCTTCCCAACTATAAACCCAGCGCGAGCACGCGGATGCGCTGGCAGCCCGGACGTGCCGCCGGTCCCACGTGCGCTCAGGAAGTGTCTGCTGGCAGCAGCTGCACAGCGGGGTTGGGTTGGGTTTTTTTTGTTGTTGCTTTTAAAAGACAAGGCTGCTGTCTCCGTTCTGGGAGGAGGGGAATCCACCGAGCCGCGAGCATCCAGGGGTGCCGAGCTCAGGAGGAAGCTGGCTCGCTTCTGCTCGCTTTGGGGGCACCGTGGAGCCCTGCCTGAGCATCAGGACCCTGCCGAGCTAGGCGCTGTACAGACGCGGAGTATAAAGATTGGCCGCTGCTCCAGACAGCTGACGCCCTAAGGAGAGGGTGCGGGTGGGGACAGCCTAGCGACCCCAATCCCGAGCTCGGCGCGGGGACAGACGTACCATGAGCAGCTGCAGCAGCAGCACCAGCAGAAGCAGCAGGCGTTGGGGCGGTGGTGGCCGGCCGGTTGCACCGTTGTCGGAGACGTCTCATGCCGGGACATCGGACGGGGTCTCTCGGTGGACTCGGGTCCTGTGTACTGCAGAGGGGAAGAGTGCACGGTGGGTGAACTCACCGTGGCCGCCAGCACAGCGCCCAGCCCAGGCCACACCTGGGATATCCACCTCACCACCCAGCTCGAGCCCCCTTGGACCACAACGACGGAAGAAAGCGTCCGCCCTGGCCCAGCCGGGAACCATCTCCCCTTTTTCTCCCCTTCTCACCCCCAGGACCTGAAGGCTGGCAGCAGAGTGCCGATCTGGGGCAACCTGAGCGTGCTCTTACTACACCATGCCAGGGGTCTGGTGTCTTTGTCTCCCACTCACCTGCTTCCCAGCCTCATACACGGTCGGCATGGATGGCTGCTGCTTTCCCTGCTGGCCCTCGGATGCTCTCCCGGCCTCCCGGGTGCCAGTGACCTGCCCCGTGGACGCGCGCCCTGGCTAGGGCCCCTGCTGCCTACTGGATGGAGCCTGGGGGAAGCAAGAAGCATGGTTCAGGATTCAGTCATTTCCAGGGCAAATCTCTCGTGCAGGCTGGAGGTTCGGGGCATTCGAGGGAGTCCCTCCTGGTCCCCCTGCATTGCAATGAATTGCTAAGCTCTGCCTGGGCATCCATACTAGGGGCAGCCAGGACGCCCCGAGCATCTGAACCCAGGGCAGGCACAGCTCTGGGGACTTCCAGCCTTGCTCTGTCTGGTTTGCCCCTGGGAGCTCCTGAGCACAGATTCAATGACCCGTGGCCGTGCCTGGGCAGAGCCGAGGAGGATGCAGTGATGATAGCAGGTCTTTGCCCCCAGTGCATCTGTTCCCCCTGGGGAAGGATGGCATCCGGGCTCTGCCCTGCCCCTAATGCAGCCGCCGGGTCTTGGGCACTGCTGCTGGCACCTCAAAACCTCTCTGGCATTGCACAGTGCAAGGAGCCCGGCCAAGCGGTGCAGCAAACATGTCAGTGAAACACAACACCCACGGCCGACTCCAAAATGCCTCCCACACATCTGTGGCCTTTTCAGAGCCAGCGCTGCGAGGAGAAGGATTCTTGGCTGGGAAAAGGGGCATTTCTGACTTCCACCTGGATAAAGCCATTTACAAAACCCCCAAACAAAACACGACATGCTTCCTTATCTGTCTCCACACCAGACCCTGCTGACAGGGGCCCCTTGTTTGGAGAAGAGGGTCTCGCAGGCAGGATGCACCGGCGGTTACACCAAATATTATGATCAAGGGCTCGGCTTGGAATTTGCTTGCACAATCGCACTCCCGCCGTAGTCACGGGCTTGCTCCCGCCTCGGTCCCGACAGCGCAAAGCCACCCCCACATCCAGGCAGCCCGGGGCACCCAGAAGGGACCTGCTGGCTGAGGGGTCGGGAACAAGCCAGGATGCAGGAGGAGGAAGAGGAGGAGGATGGTTAGATGGCACCCTCTGAGTGCAGGGGGAAGTTTCCTTGTGTCCTTGCCACCAGAACAGAGCTGGGCTCAATCGATTCATCCTGGGTCAGTAGATGGGATGAATGAATGGGCACAGGCGCTCAAACCAGGAGGCACCGGGGACCAAGGATGCACAAGGAGCAAAAGAAATCCCCTCCCGTTGCAAGGCAGCAAGGAGAACTGTCTTGGCCACCGGGACTGGGCTGCATAACTGGCTGGCGGAGGAGCTCTTGCCTGCTTGGAAGAAGAGTTTTTCTGGGACAAAAACTTGGCTGAAAGGATGGAGGACAATGGCCAATGCATGCATCAGGTTGCTAGAGCTAGGGAGAGACTCACTTAGATGGCTCAGCCCTCAAGACCCAGCCGGTCATGAGGTGATGCCAGCCCTAGCAGGTGTGCAACCACACTCCCCAAGCTTTTATTCAAATGAAGCCCCACGATGGCAAAGGGATGGTTCGCCGCAAGAACCAAACCAAACCAAACCAAACCAAACCAAACCTTCGGCCAGTATTTTATGTCATTTTATGCCCCAGAAAGGGCGGGGAGAGATGAAGTGCCTTGCCCAAGGTCATGCAGCAGGGCAGTGGCAGAGTTGAGAATAACAGCCTCCTTTCCAGACACCCTGGCCCTTTTCACTCATCCATGCTGGCTGTGCCCTCCTGCCACCCTTCCACATAGGCTGTCCCGGGGGATTTGGAAAAGGGCTGGGCAAAGACCTGGGCTCAGTGCACCCTCCAAAAGGGCATGGAGAGTCTCTGGGTGGTATGGGGAGCCTGACCCACAAGCCAGCCTAATGACATGAGGCAAAGCCTTTCTCCTGTGCCTGCCACCGTGCAGATGTTTCGCAGCATCTGGACGCGAGTCTCTTCCCAGCAGCTCACACATATGGGAGCGCTGGCCCCCTGCACATTTTCCAGCAGCAAGGACCTTTGCACGTGGACGCTGGGCACCACACGCTGCACACCAGGGAGAACCCCCCCCGCTCACTCCTCCCTCCCCCTTCGCAAAGGTTGATCCCAATTTTTATTCTGTTTTTAGCAGTGATATTTATGCATTTCTCATTTAAGTGCCTGCAAGGCTCTGCTGGCCCAGTGCATCTGGCTGAGATAACAGAGTGGCTGCGCTCCTCTCCCCAAACGCCCCTCCTGATCTGTGTCAGCCCTGGCAGGGTGCCCGGGATGCCGTCACCCCAGGCGGCAGCAACCTCAGAGGTGCTTTTGCAGCCAGGTGACTTTGGAAAGGCATTTTGGGGGCTGGTTTGCTCATCAGGGGCTGCTTCTGCTTCCAAAAGGCATGTGTCACGGCACTGACACCGAACAGCAAATGAGTCCACGCCAAGCAGGAGCCCAGACCCAATCGCCCTCGATGCTCCAAACACGGAGACAAAGCCAAGCCCGGACAGACAGGACACGGCCTGACATAAGCCTTGCTCCATGCAAGAAGCAAGCTGCACAACAACCTCCAGACTCCGGCGCTATGCAGAAAAGTAATTATCCATCCAAACAAATCCTCGCTGCCCAACAGGGCAGCAGCTGCCAGCAGGCATGCAGTGCTACAGCCTCTAATTACAGCAAATGGGGGATGAAGCGGAGGGAAGAGCATAAACACGTGGAAGCCCGGATTGCCCGGCATTTGCAACGCTCGAAGGGGCTTGCTGACCTAGGCCCGCAGCTCTGCCATCCGTGTCCTGGGGTGTCCAGGGCAAGGAGCCGGCGCTGCGGAGGGTGCAGAGAACTGGAAGCTGTTGGCAGAGGGAGAGACGCAGGGGGAAGGAGGATGCTCACACCCCAAATGACTAAGAGCCTAGGCGTTGCAGGACCAGCGTCTGGGATAACCCGCCCCGCCAGCTAACCAAGGCTCTGTGCCATCGTGCTTGCTTCCTCCGTGGTCTTCCTGCTGCTTTGCTCCACGACCCTCCAAGATATCAGCTCACAGAGCGGCATGTCCAGAGCAGCCAGGGAGCAGGTCTTTATTTAAAAGGCTGGACCCTCCACAGGCCCATGGGACGGCAGACCGGTCACACAGCCAAAGGCCGTCAGCTCGAGTCGAACCGCTCCTCGGAGGACGTGCCTTGTGAGAGGGGCCCTGCTGAGTCAGGTCCACTGTGTCCCCCACCTTTCACAAAGGCAGAGGGTGGATGCAAAGGGGAAGAGCATTTAAACAGGGCTTCTCCGGACTGATCCCTCTGCTGCCCCTTGCCCGCTCCAGCGTCCAGCAGGAAACCCCCCGGGGCCATCCCAGCACGCTTGACCCCTATAATCCCGACAGATGCCCAAGGCGTCACATGCAAACAGGCATCCCTCGTTGCTTGCTGCCTCTACAGCTTCCAAAGGATGGCATTTTAGACCCCAAATGCGCTCATTTATCAGGGGAAGGGAGGGCCTGCCAGCTCTGCTCTCGGCCACAGGTAAAATCTTTACTGTGGGCTGCCAGGGCTTTCCCTGTGTCCTGAACACAGGCAAGAACCTAAAGCAGCAAACGGACCAGCCTGTAACAAGCTAATCAGGAAGGAAGCCAGAGCCAAAACCCTCTGAGAGATCCCTTCATCCCTCCATGGACCGGGGGGAGCCCCGTGGCAATAAGCCGAGGCAGAGTTTGGGGGCTGACAGACACCCAAACCCTTCCTGAGCCATGATGCACGTGTTTCAGGGAGGCACCATCCTCTCTCTGCTGCTCAGAAGTGACCCTTCAAGCCAAGAGGGGACACGGCACTGGTTCACTCTCACAGAGGCACAGTTTAAATCCTGAAGGATGCTGGCTTGCTGGGAAAGATCTGTGTCCCCGGGGCATAAAGATGGGGGGCAGACAGAGAGATGTAGGGGAGCTGGGGGGAAAAAATAGCAGCAACAAGGCATCGGGTCGCATCCTAATGGTCAGTGCATGGGGTCCAGGAGGGGCCTGGGGTGCCTTTTGCACATGGAGCTGGTGGCAGCAGTGGTGGCAGCACTCCTGGCTCCAAGGGGGTGCCACCGACCCGGGCACTGCGGCGGAGAGGAGCTGGTTCCTCACGTTGCAATTGCCCGTGCACAGTGTGCAAGAGGTTTGCGGGAGCGCTGGTGAGAGGGGCGAGGAGGGCAGGCACCGGCTGCGTCCAGAGCCCGGGGAATTCAGAGCGGGAGGTTGGGCTGACAGCACACGAAGAAGGAAGTTCAGCTCAGGCAGCGACAGCGCTCTGCCTCGAGGGCCCAGCAGAGCTAGGAGGAAGAGGAGTGCGCGTGTGCACGGCTTTGAAAAGAGGAAGACTTTAACAGGGGAGATTTCCCAAGCGGAGAGAACCGAACCGCCCTTAAAGGGGCCGCTGTGCCCAAGCACAACACGGTCAGGGAAATCACAAGGCCTTCCCCATCGCTGCCCATAGGGCCACCTTGCCCACACCGCGGCAGAGAGCTTGCAAGATCTAGGAAGCTGTGATTCGGAGGCTGTACCCCCTCGCTCCCACGTTCAATAGCTACTGATGCCCCTTTCCTCCAAGAATTTCTCCAGTCCCTGTGGGAATCTGGTTAAACGGTCAGTGCCCACATCTGATGGCAGCGAGTTGCATGCTTTAACGTGCGAGAGAGAGCTTTCTTTGTCGGTTTTGTTAGCCTGGGCCAGGAACCCCGACCCCTGAGGAAGGGGTGCACACGCGTGTACTTCTGCAGCAGGTTTCCAGGCACGTGCTTCAGTCTTGATCCTCGGCAGGGCCACGCCAAAAAGATCCCCCAAGGCTCTGGGTGTCTGAGCCGTGAGATAGCAGGCCCTTAGGGGCCCTGCTGCCTTTGCAAGGCGTGCATCCGATCCTTTTGCAAAGGGGGTTTAGGATGCAGGTGAACGGCCAGGCAGGCATCCTTCTGCAAGACCAAGGGCGTTACGCAGCGAGCAAATGCTGTGACATCTGACCTTGCCTCTCCGACTCGCGTGTCCTGACCAGCGCCGAGGAAGGAAATGGGGTTATCGGCACAAAAACAACAACAACTGCATTGGAATAAACTTTGGGAGCACGCAAGGCCTCGGCTCTGATCCTTCGTGACGTTTAAATGCTAGAAAGACTTGGCCGCTGGGTTCTCCAAGCTCACGACTACCGGTGGGAAATGCTCGCGCGTCTCTGTGAGCTGAGCTGAACAACAAACGGGGATCCCACCCTTCCACAACCCTGACGCCGAGGACTCGGGCGGACAGAAGCAAGGCAAGAGACAAAGGCCATACTAATCTCCATTGCATCAGGAGGGAACCCAATTCTGGTACTGAGCTATTAGATCGACGGAGAGGGAAAAACCCTGCTGAGAAGTGGGGAGTGGATTTTTATCCCCCAAGAGCAGCCGACAAAAAGGAGGAAAAGTCTCCCTTTGCACGGAGATCCACACGAGTAGGCCCCGCTCCCAACCTGGCGCCGCACGACGTCCTGTGATGTAACCCCACGCCCTGCTTGCGCCATCCGAACGGGGCTGCGGAGCTACCCTTCCCTTTACGACCCAACGATGCTTCGGCACAGCAAAACACCCGGTGACCAAGTGTCAATGCAATCGCCACTTCCCCGTCTGCTCCGGAGGAAACGATGTGGGCCCGGAATAAAATCCACCCCTTCCCCCTGCCCCGTTTACATGTCACATAAGCGAGCGCCTAGATCTGTACAGAAGAGCACCCAAAATGCCCCCCGGCGCTGTCTGCAGCACTCCCCGGTGCCGATTCGGGACTCCTAATGAGCAGACGTGGATTGAAGGATCACTGCGGGGCTGGGGGGAAGCTCCGGTGTTGGCCACTGGCCCCAGATAGGCAGCCAGGAAGGGCACAAAGTTTGGGGCTAACTTCATGCACGGGGCAGGGAGAGCCCAGCCCACACAGCGGGGTTTCCCTGGGGACGTTGAGCCAGAATGGGGATGCACTGATGCATCAGGGGCACCGACCCTTTTGGCCCAAATAGCAACGGGTGTTGCCTGACTTTTATCAAGGTGGGTCAGGGGGTTTCTGGGGACTGCCCCCGAGACACGACAGCCCCTCTCGTCCGGCCGGCGGGTTGCAACACCACCGCAGACCCTACCGCCGGGCAGCCCCGTGCTAGGAGCAGGCTCTGCCCTGACAGCGCCTACTTCCTTCATCGCTGCAGGCAGCAAAGCTTGAGTCTCAGCCTCTCGAGGCCCTGCTTTGCAAGGTGGCGGCAAAGCTGTTCACCAGCGGATTTCCCCTCTGCAGGGAGGGAAACCTCAGGCAGCGTGGGAGTTGGCCGCGTCCAGCGGTGGGGACGATGCAGAGACGCTGTTTTGCATCCTTTCCACCCCATCATCGGGGAGCTGCGGAGATGGCGGAAAGCCTGCCCCGCTCCCCCCTGGCATGCGCTGAGCCCAGCCTGCCGCGACCGGGCACCTCGGGCCTCGGAGGAGAAGCCACATAGCAAAGCCGGGCTGGGGACGCGGGGCTGGTGGTACCTGGTCTGTGGGTGGAAACCTTCCGTCTAGCCATCCTGGACTCCCTTCCCGGGCAAGGTCCCCGTGCCAGCCTCTCCGCTTAAGGGAAGCATTTAAGTGATAGGGCAGGTCTGAAGAGAGAGAGAGAGAGAGAGAAAACTGAGCACATCCTCTCTCTCACAGGAAAGGGAGTGGCGAGGGAAGTGGCAGAAGCAAGCAAAGGGTTCAGACCTTTTTTGGGAAAGCGTTGTCAATGAGCCTGTCCCCGCTGGGCAGCCTTCCCGCACCAGGTGAGGCTAGTTGGCTGGTCCCGCTATGCACAGTAGGGACCGATGCGGTCTAGGAGATGCGGAGCCTGCCTTCCCATCACTCAGGCATGGGGGAAAACACCATCCTCTCCTGGACACACGACTGCACCGGTTTCCCCTTCTCCCAGGACGGCCTTGGCGTCAGCTTGGCCCCCCAACCCCCTGGCAGACCAGCGAGGGTACCAAATATACCCCGCAGGATCTGCCTGTTGCAGTTACTTCCCACTTCCGGCGTCGCTGCCGCGCGCAGCGGAGGTGGCCCCCGCGCTGCCACAAATGCAGCCTGACATAACGAGAGAACCGTCTTGCCCAACACGCACGACTCCCCGCAGCCCCAGCCACCGGGCAGGGAGCAACAATTGCTAGCAAGGCCAGACCTTCCTCTTTTGGGAGTCACTGCAAGTTCAGCCACTGAAAGCACCAGCAGGGGAGCCTCAGTGATACTTGTCTGTAGTACCTACCCATTGGATACAGAATCCAGCTACACAAGGGAAGGGCCTGGAACTGTGTGAGGTTTTTGGTGGCTAAAGAGTGGCAAACAGGAGGAATCCTGGTAGGAATACAGCCACTTTCCTTGAGTCAACCCCGGGGAAGAGGTGGCATCTCTGCTGGACGGCTCTGAGGCCACTAGAGATGTGATGTCTTGGTAAAGACACGGGTGCTAAATGGCAGGATGGGGAAAGCATGGTGCTGGAGGTGGGGCAGGGCGGGAGGGTTACCTGTGCCTCGGCTTGGAGAGCCCCCAGGGCTTCTCAGCCCCATGGCTGTTCCCTGAGAGAGGCACGGGGGCTAAGTGATGTGCCCTGCACCCGGAAAGGCATGGGGCTCATGCACGATTTAGCACCGAGGGCTCCTTTTGCAAAGTCATTCTCGCCCTCGGCACCGGAAAGCCAGGGGTTCCTCTTTGCAGGCTGACAGCTTTCTGGTGACGGCCCCTTGCTCGAGATGCTTTTGTTTCCCAGGGCCCCAGAGCCCGGCGTGGATCCCCTGCCCATGCCGCGTCCCATCCCTCCCCCTGACAACAAGCAGAGAAGATGCAGGAGGATGTTCTTGGTGCAGGGCAGGGAAGGGCTCAGCAGCCGCGGCAGGGAGCTGGGCCACGGGCTGGGGGCTGCATTTCCCACCCCCATCGCACAGAGCAAGAATGTAATGTCCGGCCAGCCTGTAGCCCGGCTCCCGGGACCGAGCCTGGGATGGGGGTGGAAGACACCACCACCCACTGCTCCTGCATTGGACAGGCCCGGGAAAGCACAGGAAAGCAGAGGGCTTCTCCAGGGGGGCACGGAGCGGGTATTTCTGCGAGCGCATCCCAAGCTGGAGTCTAATTACCTTTCCACCTGGTGCCCCAGGGTTTCCCTCGCTGCTTCTGCTGATGATCAAAGACATCCGCTGAAGAAGGCCTCCTCCTCCCTCCCATGCTACCCTGCCCCCAAACCTTCTCCGGTTGGAGCCAAATGGCAAGTCCCAAGCACTGAAGCTGCAGTTACAGACCCTCTCGCAGGCTGCTTTAGTGGGGAGGGGAAAGAAGAGCATGGAGCTGATGTCCTGCACAAAGGGGAAGCCTTGCTGTGCCCCTGCTACTTAAAGGGGTGCAAAAAAGACTAAGGATGGACAGGGCACACATAGTAGCTGCTGCGGCCAGGCCTCCAGGACTGATGCACGTGCCTGGGCTCCTGGCAGGTCCCCTCCAGCAGCCGTGCACCGAGCACAGCGTGTGCCCGGGAAAGGCAGCGGGAGTGTCGGCGCACAGCTCCTGCCGGCTGCTGGGTGCACAAGCTCGGCTCTGCTTGGCAGAGGGGCAGTGCCATTGCACGGGGGTGTTCGATGTGGGTACAGGCCAAGCTTTGCAGGAGGGACCTGAGTTGTGCCAAAAGCCTTGGTGGCGTGGACCAGGTGGAGGGGGGCACCATTTGGATGGTCACTCGGAGCGTGGAGACCAAGACCATGAGCAAATCCATGGACTCTTTGGATGAAGCTAGAGGTCTCCCCCCTCCCCCAGACAGTGGGGATAGGGGGAAAGGACCAGTGCCGATGCATGCCACCGTGACCCTGAGCCTTTACCACCCTGTAAAACCCCGAAGCCGCCGTCTCGAGATGCGCCCACCAGCGATGTGGAAGCCCGTGTGGGCTGCATTTCGCAGCCCCCAAGAAAGTCGGCGGAGGAAGTGGGACAGCTGCGTGTCACATTTGCTGGGGCGTTTGATGTGGTCCCTTAATGCAGTGTGTCTCCCCTCCTGCCCTGCGGGCTCCGGCTCCAAAGAAGCCTGGGCACGTTCCCCATGAATGAAAGGCCGTGCCCTAACTCCGGCATGGGACCCATGTGCCCCCCATCGCAACTCCCTCCTCTCTGCCCCCAAAAAAGCCCCCCTGAGGGAGATCTGGCATCCGTCTGCTGCCCACGGCTTCCAGCTCGCTCACGCCGGCCACGCTGCCTGCCCTGCACATGGCACTGGGATTTGTGCCAGCGACACGATATCCCCGGTGGTACACCCTGCCCGCACCATACTTCTTCCCCACACAGCACCTCCCTGCCTCAGTGCATCACCTAAGGGACCTGCGATGTGGGTGACCCCGCTAGGGCCCAATCCTAATCGTGCTTCCCGAAGCACAGGCAAGGCTGCCATGTGGCACCTACTCTGCACCCCCAGGCTCGGCCTGGAGCGGAGGCGGTCATGCAGCCACCTCCCGGAGGTCACTGGGCATGGAAACAGAGAGCAAGTGGGTGCCACGCTTGCTGGGTGCAGGGTGTGCAAGCACCCTGGCCCGCGGAGGGAGCGTATACAGATGCTCTCCATGCACCAGCGAGGGGGAAAGCTGCAAAATCAGTGCTCCCTGCCCTGGCTCGCAGCAACACCTGTCCCCATCTCGGCGTGCCCACGGCTGTCTCACAGGCTGCTCCTGCCACCTGCCACCCGGGCAGGAAGTTGTCCGCGCTATTATTGGCGGCAGCGTTGCTTTTTGCTTCTTCTGAGGTCTATTTAAAAAAATCACACGCTGACTCAAGGGCAGGGCCGGGCGCCGGGGCCCCGCGGGTGATTCAGCGCAGGGGCCGCGCTCCCCGGGGAGGCAGCCCCAGCTGGATCCGAGCGGGTTGGGGGCCCCCAACCCACCCGTGGCTCTGCCGGCTGTCTAGACATCCCCCGCGGCAGCCGTGCATCCTCCGGTCCCAAAAAACTCCTTCGCCGCCCGGGTTCCTGACTCAACAGTGCTGCCGGCAGCCGTCTCTGCCTCGGCGTTTACATGTGTCACAGCTTTTCTCCGCGGGTGCAGCCTCTTACCAAAGCACCTTCCTGCTCCTTGCTGGATCCGTGATTCAGCACAACGGCAGGGGAACGGGCTAGAAACGGCAGCGGAGGGGCAGAGTCCAGGGAGGTCTCATCCTGCCAGGGACTCATCCCATGAGACGGTGCTGAGACCCCAGCAGATACCCCCTGGGGACCAGTGGGATGGACACCTAGCCCGCGAAATATAGGCATGCATGCTGTGCAGAGAGGAGCCGGGCTGGGGGTTACGTGGCTGTCACCCACACACCTGCCAGACACCGGGAACCAGCAACCTCCACTGCCGTGGCCACGGACAGAGGCCGTCCTCGTCTGCAATGCTGCAGTTCCCCTCGCTCAGCAGGTGGGCGAGCAGATGCTGCATCCAGCTGTGGCAACAGGCCCTAACCCTAACCCAGCTCCTCTTCTTCATCTATTAGCTGTGCTGGCAACCCCCGAGTTGCATTGGAGACCTGAAAGCACGGAGACATAGCGGGTATTTCAAGCCCTGCAAAGGACTGATGAGGACAGACGACATCCCAGGAGAATGGCCCTGCATTACTCGGACCAGCTGGGATTTAGCAGCACGTTAGACTCGCGCTGCGACTTCCCCAGCCTGGAAAGGAACGTCGCTCCCTGCAAAGTCGCACCCGCCACCCAGCAAAGCAGCTCGTGATGTATCCGCGTGCCGCTCTGCACTTGTAGGAACGAAGTTATGGTGGGGGGGAGGGAGATGGAGAAGCCGGTTGTAATCGGCTGCCTTGCCCTAAATCTGTCCACAGCCATAAAGGGTTATATAAAATGCCAAGGATCGGAGCTCTTTTTAGCTACAGCTGCAACAAAAAGAAGCATCAAACTTCTCAAAGTTGTCGGGAAGGGGGAGGAAGGAGGGGAATGGCAATCGCTGTAAAGTAAAAGCCTAGCAAAATCTTATAGTGGGGGCACGCCAAGCCACTGGGGTGGGTGTCTGGCCAAGCTGCTGTAGCCGAGGCGGGGGCATCAGAGGAAGCCCAACTGGAGAAGGGAAGACTTCCCTGACCAAAGAAAACTCCAGGCTGTAAAAATCTCTCGGCCTGGCCCCGCTTGCCTCTGGGGACCTGTTGGGCTTCCTCAGCTTCTGCAGCAAAATCCGGGTTATTCATTCATTCATGGCACAGGGTCTCTGGAGCCATTTGGTCATCCCGATTAACGCTTGCAAGACGACACGGAGTTTGATGTGAAGCCCCTAAAATATGCTGATCTCTGAGCACAGCCACCAAGCTGAAGTCGGTTTTGCTTGAAGTCCCATCCCCTGCGCTGGAGAAGTCTCAGGAGACGGTCGCCGCGTGCTAGACCCGCGCGCCGCAGCCTCGCTCCACATTGCAAACCCAGCCGCTGCGGCTCCTACCCCACACCCATTCCTCTCTCGCCAAAAGGCAGCTAGTTTGTTATTTGGGTAGCATAAAAATAGCTTGCGCAGTAACCAAGATTTAATAAGGCAAGTGCTGAAGATCAAACAGCATCTTTATGGAAGAGCTCGCCAAGCGGGCCAGACAGCCATCTATTACGTGACTGTTAATGCTCCATAATAGATGAATAATCAATAGTGAGCAGAGAGGCTAAGCAAATAATGAACGAACCAAAGGCATGCCTGAGCTCCTTGGCGGAGAAGACCCTGACACCGTGCACCCAGCCAGTGGCTTACAGGGGTGGGGAAAAAAAGAGAAAAACCATGAAAACCAACCAGGAAGGCCCAGACTATTCAGTTAGGAGGTGACTGTCACAGCTAGATGCAATCAGCCCCATCTGCCTTCCCCAACGAGCGACTTTTACAATGCCCAGAGAGGAAGCTGGGCTCATCCCTTTGCGCACAGCACAGACTGATGCTTTCCGAGCCGGAGATGCCAGGCCACCCTATTGCCAAGGCTGGTGTATTGCTGCTTCCCATACGGGCTTGGCTTCACCGTAAGCCCCCTGCATTGAGCAGCGCGATACGTATAGAAAGCTCCTGCCCGCCGTCGGTGCACGGGGGATTTGTGCAATGCCGCTCGCTGTAGAAACCAGTCGGCGTGGCCCATCCACCCCTCGAGGAACAAAGCGGGGCAGACAACACCTGCTTTGATTTTATATTTTCCAGTCCTGGAACGAATCAGCGCTTGGAGGAGAGACCTCAGGCACACAGGGCCAATTATAACCCACTTCAGGCTGGCTACAATGCTTATGATTTGGGGGACAAGTGGATGTGACGGCCCCCGGGTGAAATCCTGCCCCCTCCTCCCCTCTCTGCCCAGCTAGGAGGGGGGAAAAAAACTCATTAGGAATGATTTGTGTTATGCAAACTCCTCGCAGGATGAAAGGCAAGGAGATGACTCAGCCCACCTTCGGAGGAACGGAGCCACCCGAGGGAGAATCAAACCCAGATGAATGTTTAAGAAAGGGCCCTCGCGTGTCACTGGGAAATGCTTACATCAAACGAGCAGGCCAGAAACCACAGACATGCTGGCGAAGCACAGGCTTTCTCCAAGGAAGCCGGCGTGATAAAGTCTTTTCAGCTGGAACCGTGGTGGGGTCGTGGCTCTCCGCGATTAAAATCAATGCTCGCTCTCTTCTTGCTTTAAAGGCTGATGTGGGGCCGTGACTTTTTCCGGGCGCTTATTTCCTTGGAAACCCGCTAGTCGTCTCTGCCTGGGGTTTGCAAAAGGTGCCCCAAGGGGCTGACAGCTCAATGTCCAGTGACTTTCCAGTACATCTGCCTGCAAAGGGAAGGCGGGTCTGGGACGCCTGGCTGAGCGGGGGGCGAAGCACGGCCCTCCCCAGCTGAGCAGTGCTCGGGGGTGTCCTCGTGGAGCACCCTGCGACTGGACGAGTGACCACGTGGACAGGACTCCCTGTCTGTAGCACGACCTGCCCATCTGCCCGTTTCTACCCACCAGCTGATGAAGCCCAGACTCAATGTACCCCTCTTTTAGTCAAGCCCCCGCCACCATACGTTGGCCATCTACCAGCCAGAAAAAGCAGTGGGAAAACCCTGCCCTCTTTAAGTCCTACCCACACTCTTGCGGCATGATAAATAGGCACCCATTGCTCTGGCGGAGAAAGGGATAACTCCAGCCAAGGGCACTCTCCATGGTCCGGAGACTGCCTGGCCTTTCTGATGCTCTGAGCCTGGGGGCAATCCCCAATTCCCTGGTCCTGTGATAAACCCTCCCTGGCGTCCGATGCTGCCCCTTGGATTCCTTTCCTGTGAACAGAACGGCGGCAGAGAAACATCCCGATTAACACGGCAGTCTGATGCCACCTTGGGACCGAGCTCTGAGCACCCTTGTACCATGGTGGAGGGAAGCTTGGCCCCTCTTGGCAGATGTGACTGCTAAGGTGCCAGCGGTTTGAGCAGCCCAGCCCTATAGCAACTTTGCTCAAGCTTTGGGAGCTTTTAGGGAGGATGCTCTTGCGCAAACCTAAGCAGGGGGTGGAAATATCAACCTACAGAAGTGCGGGACCCTCCTTTACAGAGCCCAAACGTGGGACTGAAGGGCTGTCCCAGCCTGCACTCAAGGTCCTCAAATTGTGCCCAAAAGAGATGCACGAGCTAACCCCAAGTTGCAGGGACAACGGCATGACCGGCCTGCGGTGGGGTCGAGGGTCAGGCCGTGACGTCTCGCCGTTCCTGCTGGCTTCGAGGTCTACGAACGGAGTGACTATGGGCAGGGAGAGGGGTTGAGCAGGAGCTGCCCTTATGCACCCCGGGAGGGTTCATTGCAAAACACACACGGGCAGAAGGCGACTGAGAGGAAGTCCCCCAAGGGTGGAAGCCACCAGAGGCTTCCTCAGAAAAAAAAGACACCTCAAACCTGCCCTGGTGAGCAGAGCAGTGAGCGTCCCGCTACGACGGGGCTCTCTCGAGGCCCCGGTGGGGGAAGCGATGCGCGGGGGGGCAGCCACGAATGACTCAGGCAGGAAGTCTGAAAGCTTGTGGCGACGTTGCCTGCCGTCTCTTGTCCTGGAGCCCCTGAGGAGGGAGACGAGCGGGGCTTGGACATGCATGCAAGTGTAGGGGACTCTGGGACCCAAATGGGGGGCCCCTGGGCTGACAGCAGCAAACATCAGCCCTTAGAAAGGGGTCCCCAGTTCTCTGACCCATCGCTCCCTGCCTTGAAGCCGACCGAGCGATCAGGATGTTGTGATGGGCTCTCCCTCTCCTGCCCCTACAAAGCCATCTTCCAGCTGCTGCCACCTGACCTGGAAGAGTTTCCTCTCCGTCTCCGCTGTTCTCACTTGCCAACACCCGTCACCATGCTCCCTGTTCTCTAATCGCAGCACTTGCTTCATTTTCATAGAGCAAAATGTCGGAGAGCGGATTAACTCGGGGGCTGATGCCAGGTAGGGCACCTTTATTCTGTGGGTTGGATCCTGGCTGCAGACAGCAGACCCCTCCTGCTTGGGTATGCAGAGCCGGTGCCTCTACCTGAATCAGTGGTAAGGGCACGGAGAGATTGGGGACCGGGGGGGAAGAGAAGTGGAGGAAAGCACCCTATTCTCTCCAGGCCATGAGATGCCTGGGGATTGCAAACAGAGAGGCAGGCTCAATGGGAACTGGAAGTGCAGCTGCAGGGCTGATCCTGCCTTGAGCACGGGGGCTGGAGGACAGGACTTCCTGGGAGCACTTTCAACCTATTTTCCCAGGCCTCTGTCCTCCTAGACTAGTGGTTTTCAATCTTTTTTTCATTTGCAGCCCCTAAAACATTTTGAAGGGAGCTGCAGACCCCACTGCACTGTAAGTGAAAGTATGCACATACATTTGATCACAGCCATCTTTTGCAGACTCCTTAGACGTAGTCCGTGGATCCCCAGGGCTAGGTGGACTACAGGTTGAAAACCACCGTCCTAGACACTTAGCTTCTAGGTGGGAGAGCAACCCAGGAGGAAAAGCCATTGTTTCTCTAAAAAGATGGAGCTCTTCGTGTACCGCTCCTCAGTTCTGCACACAACAGAGATGCTCCGTCGGCCTGGGTTACTAAGGGGAAGTGCAAAATGGTGAAGAAACAACACTCATCTGCTCATTCCCCTCGTGCAGGCAGATCTCCCTCTTCCAACATCACCGCGACCTCCCCGGAAAGCAGCGGAGAGGTTGGAAGCAGGAGGATTTCTGCCTGCAAGCAGTGAGAGCAGATGCACGTTTGGAAATGGAGAGATGCTCAGGTCAGAACAGGAGGCGAGACGCGCAGCCACTACACAGCCCCCCGTGCAGGAAGAACGGCTGTCGAGGCTCTTGGCCGTCTTCCAGGGGCTCTGGTAAAGGGGCACAGCTAGCACCCAGCTCCTAATACCCCGGGAACATGCCCATGCCCTGGAGATCCCTTCTGCCCCTGGGTCAATAGTGCCACAGAGAGGGAGTTAGCTGTGTTAGCCTGAAGTCAGGCAGGGCAACATCTGGTGAAGCCACCCCTTTGCTGACAAAGCTTATGCTACACACATCTTTGATTTTGTCTCCAAGGTCCAAGATCTACCCTGCCTTGTTCGATAGGTCCAGCCATTGTTCGGATATCCTCTCCCTTGCAACCATAGAAAATTAGGAGGAGGGTTGGGAGAGACCTTAGGAGGTCACATCTAGTCCAACCCCCTGATCCAAGCAGGACCAGCCCCAACTAGACACCCCTTTGTCTAGGAGGATAAGGCTTTGTCTCAAAAACCTCCAAGGATGGAGACTTCGCATTCTCTCTGGGTAACCTGTCCCAGTGCTTCGCCACCCTCCTACTGAGGAAGTTTTTCCTAATATCCAGCTTCAACTTCCCTTGCTGCAGCTTGAGCCCATTGCTCCTTGTCCTGTCGTCTGCCCCCACCACGTCCAGCCCCATCCTCTTTGCAGCCCCCCTTCAGGGAGGTGAAGGCTGCTATTCAATCCCCCTCAGTCTTCCTTTCTGCAGACTAAATCAGCCCATTTCCCTCTGCCTCTCCTCACCAGTCATGTCCCCTAGCCCCATAACCACTGAAACCACTGGACTCAACTTGTCCACATCCTTTCTGTAATGGGGGGGCCAAAACAGGACCCTTCTCTGCTCAGGCTGCCTTTCAGTCAGCTGGGGTTGTACAGCAAACCCAAACCTTCTCAGCAACAGAAGTGACCAATTATATGAAATCCTCTTTAACTCAGCGACACTTGTACCCGACTGACACAGAGCAGCAGGGGTTAACCAGAGTTGCAACCACACGCCCTGTTCTCAGCAAACCATGGCAAAGACAAGCCGCCTCAAAGGAAAGACCAAAGTACAGCACGGTGCTCTGGGTGCTGCATTTCTCTCACTGCATGGGTTGTGGCAGGAAAAGCAGTCCCGGTGCATGCACTAAGTAGACCCCGGGTGCAATCTGGGGGGAAGAGATGCTGGGAAGCCACAATCAGGAGTACAGCAGAAGCCATCTGGGTGAGCATGGCAGCTCTAAGTCCTCTCCCTTGCGGCCCTTGCTGCCCGATACAACCCATCCCTGAGCAGCCACCCAGTGAATCCTTCACTATTACTATCAGCCCTGCCTGGGAATCGCAGAGAAGTGGGGCTGGAAGGGACTTCCAGAGGTCATATTTGGTCCAACCCCTGCCTGCGGTAGGATCAGCCCTATCCAAACCATCCTACCTAAATCAATAATCTAAACTCTTCATCAAACCCCTGTCAGCTCTGACACAACACAGGACATCACACCCTGACCTGCTGCAGGGAAAGCAGGGGGACGATGGTGGCCAACGTCCTGGTTCTGCAAAAGGTTGCTAATATACTCAAAGGTTCCCCTCTATAGAGAAAGGCACCCCCTGAATCCGTACCAAGCAGACCATGGGGTAAAATTCCTTCTGGATCCCTAATATATCATTACTCTGACCCTAAGCAGAGGGGCAAGACCCTCTAGCCAGGCACCTCTGGCTTTGCCCTAGCAGAAGCATTGGCACAGCCCAGTCCCAGCCCCAGCCTGGGCTGCAGCCAGCACCAATGCCTTTGAGGGAGGCTTAAATTCCCCCCTAACACATGTAGCAGGAAGTCAAACCCAGCCTTGCACATCTCAAACAAGACCCCCAGCGCCTTGCCAGGGTCCCGGCAACATCAGCGCATCGGCCCATGGAGAAGATGCATGCTCAACTTGCATGTCTGCAGCATTGTCGGCTTCCCGAATTGGCCCCTGCCCCTGCCCCTCCGTGGGCATGCACCGCGGGCAGCAAGGCCGGTCAGGGCCTGCCCTCCCAGGCAGTGAAGGTTCTCGGCCTCTGGAGACTTCATTTCAGGGGATGAGACTCATTAGGAGCGTTTCCCTTTCATCAGCACAGGGATAAAAGGGAATTGGAACAGCCTGCCCTGGGCTTAGAGAACATCCCATTAAAAGGGCCCCCAAGGTAGCCATAAGGCCTGGCCTTCTTGGGCATCGGAAATGCAACTGCTGGGCTAGCGCTCTCGCTCTGGGACCCCCTCGCTAGCCAGCCCAGGCCCCAGCACGGACAGGCAGATCCTGCTCCGGCTTCTGAAGGATTAAACACTCCTGCACCGGGCGCTGTGCAGACCCGGAGAGCGTAGGGCAAGGGAAAGAGCAATTTCACTCCATTCCTCTTCCCTGCAGCTGGCCAGGGTGGGAGCTACAAGGCAGCTGTTGCTCGCCCACTCCATGCACTGTGGTTTGGTGCTTCCTATGTAACCCCAGTTTCACTTACAGGGACCGAGCCATGGCTGCAGTTCTGGAAGCTTTTCAAAACATCCAGGAAAGCAGCTTGGTTGTTCAATCAGCCAAGGCACCTACTGAAACATGCCTGCGTCAGGTTAGCACTTAAAGACTTAGAGAGACGAGGCAAGGCAAGGATCCAATAAGGCTTTGTGCGCGGCCTGGAGGGATGCTCTTTGCAAGGGAGGGACAGATTTAGATGGGCTGCAAATGGACACTTGGCCATCTTGTTCTCAGCTTCTTCCGTCCGAGGAAAGCACGCAGGACGCGTGTACGGGAGCAGCATCCACACCCGTCCTGCACCCTGAGTTTGCTTTGTGCGAACGTCCTAGTGAATAAGTTTCCAGGCTGGGAACGGCACTGATAGGGCGAGGGTTGATGTGACTATTGGGGCCTGCGCCAGCAAATCTGTGCTCAACTGCAGCTTGGTCACCCATGCCAGAACGAGAACCACTTCCAGGCATATCCCCTTGCAGAAAAAGGCCAGGCTGGGAAAAGGGAGCCTGGGGGCTGCCCTTCCTGCACGCTCTCATTATACAGGACCAAGGCAGCAAAAGGGGGCACATCACACCGAGACAAGGAGAGGCGTTTGCAGGCAACACAACAGGAGCCTGGGGAACTCCGTGCCACTGGAGGTCACCGAGGCCAAAAGCTTTGCAAGAGCTGGGGGAGCCTGGGCGTGTGACCAAACCATCCAACATACAGTATCAGGAACAGGAATAGTTTGGGACTAACTACAAAACCTTAGAGTGCTGACCCAACTTCTCATTCCTGGGAGTTAGGAGGAGGCTGCTTTCCTGTCTCCGGTTCTTCCCCAGAAGCAGCTGCAGCTGCCAGAGGCAGGACCCTGACAAGACAGCCTGGAGGAAGTGCCAGGCTGGGCCACCGCTGTTCCTAAGAAGGGAAGCTAAATCAGGCAAAGTGTGGGTTATCACCCACCATCTAGCCCCGTGGCTGAGAGGCGGTGGTACACTGGAGTTTCACATGCAGGCAGCACAAGGAACCGCGTTTGCCTCCTCTGCACAACCATCGGTACCAGCCCCGAGAAGGTGAGTGCACCAGGCCAGCAAGCTGATCTAGCTGGATACGCACATGGCTCCCACCATCGCAGCACCCCCTGTAAGTTGGGAAGCATTTGCTGCATTTGCAGAGGGGAAACCAAGGAGTAAGGGACATCAGGGGCTTGCTTGAGGTCAGGCCACAAGCCTAAGGGCAGGTCCCTGAATGCCAGTCCAGGGTCTTGCCACACAGTCACTCTTCTTCACACCCTCCTAAGTTTGCAGGGACCCACGGGAGCCTCTCCTCCACGCACGATACAGACCTACGTGCCCCTGGTGCCATCACTATTTATGTGCTCTTCCCAAGCACAGAGAGGAACAAGTCACCTCCCCTCCATCTGCCCAGCTGCAGACACAGGGGAACCGCAGACCCCGTCCTCATTGCACGCGATCCCACCGAACAGGTCGGGGCAGACGTGGCACATTTATTTTAAACACTTGGGAGGGCGGCAAGTGAGCTGCTGGGTTCAGCTTGGGCCTGCTGGCAGGGAGCAGGGTTTGAGAGCGCTGCAAAGGCAGCAGCCGTCAGCCTCCAGAAGAGGAAGGAAACACCGGCCACGTCACGCTGAAGTCTTCCCACCGCTGATGAAAATGTGGTGCCGAAAGGCCGGGCAACCAGGCCCTCGTTGCCTCTCTGACTGCGACTTCCTTTCCGATGCAGACTAGGGGACGCACATGTGGGGCATGTCATCCTAAGGGCTGCCTATGCAAACCCAAGCCTGCCTAGAAGTCACTACCTGCTAAAGGATGCCTTAAAATCATCACGTTATCGGCAGGCAGCTCAGACAGCCTTTTTCCGTGCTGCCTGGGTCTCGGTGCATGCGCTCAGCTCCCGTGGGGTCGTGCGACTGATGCTGCCCGCAAACCCTGCAGCTGTTGAGGCCGAGGGCTGGACAGGCCATGGAGGGAGCTTCGGGCGGACGCAGGGGTTCGACCAGGCTTCAGGCATGCCGGGGGAGGCAGGCAGGAGTTGCTCACACTGCCCGTGCTGCACCTGGTCCGAGGACAGCGTCCCCAGCACTGTCACCACCATACCTTTCACCAGCACTAAATCCCCGGGGAAAGCCAGCTCTCTCACCCAGGTGCTGCTCGGGAACAGCGGCTCTGAGAGCCAGCTTCGAGCTGCCCTTGCCTTTGCAGAGATCACATCCACGGATGCTCTTCTGCCACGCTGCAGAGCCAAAATATGATGGGCGTTTGCCTTCTGCTGGAGGAAACTGTTTAAGAAACCAGCAGATTTCATGTCTGTGCATGAGGCAGGGAAGGAAGGGAGAAAAAGAAATAACTCCTGGCGGGAGGCCTGACTTTCCCCTCTGATCTGCCAGGTAACAGCGGAGCCTCTGCACCCACCGAAGGTTTGCTCACCCACAAACGCCTTGCGTGCCATCTGGTTTCCTTTCCTTAGAGCTCCGGTCCTCGGCACGGCTCAGGGCCCCTCCAAAGGTCCTCCTGCCTCACCCTGCCACCAGCACCACCATCGCGGCGCGGGAACCGGGCGCCTCGTGTGTCGTTCTGGGGTTGCAAAGCATGACGCTGGTACAACAGGGTTTTGCAGAAATGGCTCTGAAAACACACAAGTAGCTCCCCGATGCCAAAGCATGTTAGCAAAGCACCTTAAAGGTCAAACCACAGGAATCAGAGCTGTCTCCACGGAGGGGGCGGCTGGAAAGGTGAGGTATTAGGCAATCACCGATAGGCACTTTCTTGAGGTCGCTTATATTGTTTATTTCTGTGAGTCCGATTCAACTGCATCTCAGAAGGTTTCTCTTTCCTCCTCCCCCCGAAGCCTTAGATTAATGACACCTTTGCTTTTTGCAAGGCAGGGAAAGACTCAAACCCACCTCTGCCATTCAGAGCTAAGCCCATTACCGTCTGTAACCGTGACAGGACACCTTCACGAGGAACCAAGTGCCAAGAAGAGTTTTCCCTGTGGAAGGCCTATAGGTAGCCGCAAAGCCGGTGCCTCCTGGAAATAACAGCCCAGCTGTGAAGCGTCTGCACCCCACGCGCTGGGTAGCTGGGGGCAGCTCCGACTGCAATCCAGGGGCATCGTGAAGTTTTAAAAGAAGAGAACGGGGTTCACCAATGGTCCAGTGAACCCCCACCTCTGGTTCATCCCTTCCAGACTTACCTCTGGAGGAAGCTGCCTTTTCCTGTACCCGCCTGTCTGGCACCGAGCAAATCTGTCCTATATAATTAAAGCCATTGAACAATGAAAGCTTCTTTCCCAATGCAGCAGGGAAGAAGTGAAATCCCCCTACCCCATCCTCCCTCCCTCGCTCTGTGACCTACATTGGAAGGAAGGAAGAGCTTCCCAGCTGAAAACCGCAGGGGAGACTTGGGAGATGTCTTCCTGATTTCCAAAAAGTGCTTTCATCCTGGAAGCCTGAGCTCAGGTTTTGGAGGTGGCTTTTTAGATGACGGCAGACTTCGGAGTGTCTGAATTGAACCCACCCAAGTCGAGCTGCTTTTCCTAACTGCGATTTTTCCTTACCCCACCGGTCCTGGCCTCGCAGCCTGTACTCCCAACTTCCAGGCTGTATTGTAACGGGGCACACAAGTGAACTCGCTCACAGCTCTGCAACCTGAAAGGCCATGCAGAAAGCCCCAAGCTCACTAAGGGTGAGGTCCAGTTTCTGTAGGCCGGGGTGTGTTTTTCAGTCTCTGCAGCATCGGGGCCCCTGGACTTGTCTGAGGGATGACTGTAATAGTCAGAGCAGAACGGGATATGGATTGCTCCATCACACCTCTGCTACAGCAAGCCGAGACCGGATGAAACAGGCCCATTGCAAAGCCTGGTTTGATGAAGAAAAGTAGTGATATGCCACAATGACCTTTGCTCTTTCACAGCCAGAAATGCCCTTCTCCAAAGTGCAGGCTTCCTGCGAAGCAGAGCCTGCAGGACGATGATTTGAACTGGAGGAAGATGTGTTTCTGGAGGAACCTAGCTGGATGTGTCCCAAAGCTGGGGGGTGGACTTGATGGTCTATTCAGGTCCCTTCGGACCCTAACATCTAACAACATCTATGAATCAAAGAGCCCAGTGACAGGGGCCTGGTCCAGGCCGCTACAGCCTTGGGATCTCCTTCCTACAACTCAGGCTGCTCTCCAGACACGGTGGCAGTAATCAGCTTGCAAGACTTCTTGGAGAAGAGCAGTTAGCAGTGCTAACTGTGGCAGGCAGGCTGGCGTCTCTAGGAAATCTGGGTTCGAGGCAGCCAGCCCGGGTTTCAAGGGTCCTAGTGCGTGCATGGAGCTAACACACACGCACAAACTCACAGGGCCAGCGTGATGGCCTGACACGGACTGGCAGAAGACCTGATGCTAAAACAAGCTGTCACCCCTTTGGAGTGAAGTGCCAGGCACAGACAAAACCCTGCTGGAGAGTGCTTCACCCCTAGGAAAACCACCCGAGTGACAGACCGATAATCACCCAACAGGTAACCCAGAGGAGAAGGCTTAGACAAGACTCAGAGCTATTACGGGTGCATCATTTTTTATCCTAACGTGTACCTCCAACCCGGAAGTGCACTGAGCAATAACGCACACTGAGCAATAGCACGCACTAATGGTTATCCGAAATGTGCACTGAGCAATAACGCGCACTGAGCAATACCACGCACTAATTTTTATCCGAAACGTGCACTGAGCAATAACGCGCACTGAGCAATACCACGCACTAATTTTTATCCGAAACGTGCACTGAGCAATAACGCGCACTGAGCAATACCACGCACTAATGTTTTATCCGAAAAATGCACTGAGCAATAACGCGCGCCTCCAAACTGGATCTTTTTTTCAGCTCATGCTAAGGTGGGAGGTGGCTGAGTTGGTTCAAGATATGTCAGGCCTCAGGTCTCCTGGGAACAGGCCTCTGACAGCTGTAGTGAGATTGCAAAGATCCCTATAAGTTCAGTCTGCTCAGAGCTGGCTTCTGGGTTTAACCTCACCCGCTTCCCACACCCCGGAACATTTAGGCAATTTTCACCCAATGTTACCACCTCCTCCTCGCCCCTGTCTTGAGCCACTGTCTGTTGCATCATGAGATGAGCTCTTTTCCTTCCTAGCCACCCTCCCCCCGGCCCCCGGATACTACCCAGTATGCTTTTTAAACTGAAAAGGCAGTTATTCACACAAAGCATTTCAATAACTGGCTTTAAAAATGTTGCCTCAAAGCCTCTTGAAAGTTGCAAATGAATAGGCAAAAGCCAATAAGCAAGTGAAGGGAAATGCTAATGAATATTGTGGGGCAGGGGTTCCCCCTGGACCGTGCAGGGATCCAGCAAGGGGTGAGTGATGCCGGACCCCGGCAGAAACAGGTAGCAATGGTGACCAGAAGAAAACTCGGGGACCGTCTCTTATGTTTTATTTTGGGCCTTCGTACAGAATCAACCCCTCTGCCAATAAGTTAACAAACACCACACGCTGCTGGGGTTTTTGAGATGCTCGTGGTTGTACGTATTGATTCTGTGTCACAAGAGCCTGCGAGGACAAAAAAAACCCCAAGCAGGAAGGGAAAGGAATAGCTTGTGACCCCTCAGCAAATGCTTGTGGCCTGAGCTTTGAGGATTTTACCTTCTTGACAGCCAACCTGCACCACGAGAAGGCTCGAAAGGGCCATGGCAGGTTGGCGTGGAGCTTGCTCTCTCCCCCGGGAGAGGGGAGGCTGGGATTGGGGTGGGTGCACGCACCCAAGTCAGCTCCGAAACCTGCCAGAAACCTCGCTCTCTTCTAGGAGACACCGGCTGTTGTTTCAAAACCCTCCCTCTCGAAGGTGGTTTTTAAAGAGGCTGTTTTGCCACCGAACGCCGCGGGTCTCAGCAACCTCCGGTTCTCCGCCCAGTCCTGCCGGATAAGCGTGCCCGAGACAGACGCGAGGTACCGCAGCTCACCGTCCCACGCGAGAGCGGAGGCGTCGTGAGATGCCACGCGGGGACGGACAGGCACGTGTCGCCCGGCACTCGGGGGCGACAGGGACGTGGCCTACCCCCTCGCCTCTGCTTCCCGACATCCGCAGGCCGTGCCCCGGGCTCCAGCAACACGGGACCCCCACCCACGACGCCTTTTATTCTGCATTGGCGCGGAGTTATTTCCTGGAGGGTGACGGCGGGGAGCGACCCCGGTAGCGCAAGCTGGGGGAGCCCTCCCGTGCGCTCCCCGAAGCCAGGCCAAGCCGCCTGGCCCCGCGGCTGTCGGACGGGGCGAGGGTCACCGGGATGGGGACGGGGCTCCGGAGGAGCCGGGGAATCCCTCCCACTCGCCCGACGCGTTTTGTCTGGCGTCTGAAATCAGGCCGTGGCGCCGTGCCAAGCCTGGGGAGCTTCCTCAGGGAGCCTCGGCGTCCCCCCCAGGTGCATCCCCAGGGGATGCTCCGGGACGGGCCAGCTCCCAGCGGGGTGGGCACGCCAGGCGGGGACCCCAGGAGTCCTGGCACGCCACGGTCGAGACAAAAGGCCAGTCCGGGCCCCCTGAGCGCGGCGCTGCCGGAGCTGGCACCCCCGCGCCCGCCGGCAAGGATGCCCCGGACCCCGCCTGCTGCGCCCGGGCACCCCCGTGCCATGCAGCCCCCCATGCACCCCTTGCCACCCAGTGCCCCCGGGCTTGGGGGGGGCTCCGCTCTCTCCCCGGTGCTCCGCTGCCTGCCCCCGCCAACGGGGCTCGCCCGCAGCCCGGGGCATCCTCCCCGGGGGATGCCCGGCTGCAAGGGGACCCCCCCGGCCGGCTGCCGCCTGCTCGCCACTCACGATCCGTGCATCCGAGTTGCGACCCCCGCGGCGGGCTCCGGGCCCCAGGCTCCGCCGGCTCCGCTCCGGCTCCGGCTCCGGCTCCGGCACCCCGGGAGGGAGAGCGAGCGAGCAGGGGCGGCGCTGCGCACGCGTCCCCCGGCCCCTGCGCCTCCCTGCCCCGAGCCGCTGCGGCGGCCGCCGCGCTCCGACAGCCCCGCGCTCCCACCGCACCGCGCCCTGCACCGCGCCCTGCACCGCGCCGCGCACCCCGCACCGCGAGCGGCACAGCCCGGCTCCCCACCCCGCCCCACGGCTCTACACTGTGTCCAGGGCTTGGGTGGATCGGGCTCCTAAAAAGCCTGGCTGCTTGCTGCATGCGCTCAGCACTTCTCCAGGGTTTGGGTGTATCAAGGTTCCGGAGGAAAAGCCGGGCTACCCACCCCATGGGCTTAGAAATTCTCCAGGGTTTGGGTGTATTGGCTCCTAAAATGCCTGGCTACTTGCTGCATGGGCTTAGCACTTCTCCAGGGTTTGGGTGTATGAAGGTCCTGGAGGAAAAGCCGGGCTACCCACCCCATGGGCTTAGAAATTCTCCAGGGTTTGGGTGTGTTAAAGTCCTGGAGGAAGAGCTGGGCTACCCACTCCATGGGCTTAGACAACGTCCAGGGTTTGTGTGTATTGGGCTCCTAAAAAGCCTGGCTACTTGCTGCATGGGCTTAGCAATTTTCCAGGGTTTGGGTGTATGAAGGTCCTGGAGGAAAAGCCTGGCTACCCACCCCATGGGCTTAGAAATTGTCCAGGGTTTGGGTGTGTTAAAGTCCTGGAGGAAGAGCTGGGCTACCCACTCCATGGGCTTAGACAACATCCAGGGTTTGTGTGTATTGGGCTCCTAAAAAGCCTGTCTACTTGCTGCATGGGCTTAGAAATTCTCCAGGGTTTGGGTGTATGAAGGTCCTGGAAGAAAAGCCAGGCTACCCACCCCATGGGCTTAACAATTTTCCAGGGTTTGGGTGTATTAAGGCCCTGGAGGAAAAGCCTGGCTACCCACCCCATGGGCTTAGAAATTGTCCAGGGTTTGGGTGTGTTAAAGTCCTGGAGGAAGAGCTGGGCTACCCACTCCATGGGCTTAGACAACATCCAGGGTTTGTGTGTATTGGGCTCCTAAAAAGCCTGTCTACTTGCTGCATGGGCTTAGAAATTCTCCAGGGTTTGGGTGTATGAAGGTCCTGGAAGAAAAGCCAGGCTACCCACCCCATGGGCTTAACAATTTTCCAGGGTTTGGGTGTATTAAGGCCCTGGAGGAAAAGCCTGGCTACCCACCCCATGGGCTTAGAAATTGTCCAGGGTTTGGGTGTATTAAGGTCCTGGAGGAAGATCCGGGCTACCCACCCTGCGGGCGTAGCAATTTGCCAGGGTTTAGGTGTCAAGCTGTTGCCCCCGTGGAGCCCAACACACGCACGCCCTCTGTTTTACTTTGGACACACACACCAGCTAGGCTAGAGAGTGTTTCTTCCCCCTTTGGGCACACGCGAGAGTGTGTCTTCCTGCAGGACCCTGTTCCACAATGGATGGCGCGGCTCTCTTGACTCGCAGAGGTGAAAGATGAGGCCTCGGCCATATAAACTTTCCCTCAAATCTGTAAAGCCGTCTCTGTTTCAGCAAGGCAGATGTCAGTCTTGTCCCTTCCCCCCACCGCAATTCAATCAGGACTCAAGTCCCTGGATTTGCTTTAGGATTTAATTTAGCTGGAAGGTCTGAAATGTCTGGAGGCTCCTTCAACATCTCCAGGAAATGTCTGTTATCTCCTCCAGAGCCCCGGGGGCTGTGCTTTGCTGCTCCGGGTAACCCCAATCAGATGCATTGCTCCAAATATTGCTAAAAAAGACTGCAGACCGTTGTTGTTTTATTTCTTTTTAAACCATCTCCTTTCAAAAAAAGAAAGAGCAAGATGCAGGCCGGGGCATTTGCTTCCAGATGACACACCAAGTAGCACTATGGATGAATAACTCTCCGCTCAATCTGCCCCCTGCATGCCACAGACAGCTTGTCCTTATTATCTCCTTCTTTAAACATCTATATAGTTTGCAGGAGGAGACACATCTTTGTAGCAATTACAAATGCCACGTTGAATAACCAGGAGGCCTGATCTGATTTGGCTTTGATGTTTTGCCAGGCCCTTTCCCCACGCCCTCCACCCCCCCATAAAAAGCCCTGGCCCATTTGGACAGCTGGTAGTAACTTCTGGGAAAAGCCAAACTTAATCTCACCGGTGCTCTGGAAAAGAATCGAGGAGGGACGTGACGATCTTGCTGCCTGTAAACGGTTTTATTACATTTGAGCCATGCTTCACGACTCCAGGAATGATCGGTGGCATCTCTGCAGTGATCACTGGACTGTTTAGAAACAGGCCACCTTAAGCATAGTTTAATACTGATTTTGCACGACTCCTTGGTAAACCTTGAAAACAAATCCCGAACCCTTTCATCCCTCTTTTATCCAAATCTCCCAACTTCCCTGTTTAGTCTCCATCTTTCTCTCCACTTAAAAAGCATGAAGGAGTTTGGAGATCCCCGCACGCGATTGGTAATGTTTGCTGGGAATTTACATTTTATTAAATGCATGCCATTGGCACGGTCCTGGTTTAGGTTCCCTGCTTATTTGGAGCAGAGCAGGACTCGGCCATAGCTGTGCTGTCCAGTTGCTCAGTGCATCCGGCTGAACAGGGGTTGATATGAGGAACTGCACAGTAACTGAAACCCATCCATCCTCCCATCCCATCCCCCACCACATATTAATTACTGATGGAGAAGGCATCACCTGGTCGCATTGCCTTGGCTTGCAATATTGACTGCATCCGGCAGGTGTCACCCAACTCCACCACTAGAAGAGTCTTGCTTTTCTCGGCCTCTTGTAAGAGGCTGAACCTTGAGGGCGGTTGCTTGTCCCATGGTCATCCATGGTTCCTAGCCCCTACGCATGGTCCTGGGCATGGCGGGCTTCCCTGCTGTGCCTTCCCTGGTGAAATGGGTATTGGTTGTAGCCGTGCCGGTCTAAGCACATAGGCAGACAAGGTTCTTTGGGTGAATACATCCCATATCTTGTACCGGACCAACCAAAATGTTAGTTGATCTAATAAATGAGATCGGATTTACCCAAAGGACCTTGTTGCCCTGGTGGAATGCAATCGTGGGACGCAAATGTCCCCATGTCCTCTAGCAACGCCGGATGGTTTCTGCCCACGTGCCACGTTTTGGAGACCGCCGCAACAACAGGAATTGACAACGGCGTTATCACCTGCACCAACCGGGATTGAACTGAATTCCCGGGTCCCTGAGTGGAGCCAGCAGCTGCCAAGGTGTAAACACTAATATGCTTAAACCAGAGTCCAAATCAGCCTTGCTATGCTCTTGACATAGGTTGCTCCTGGTGTTGTTTGGCTTCGACCCTCTTGCGGGCAGGGCCTGATGCCATCCAAGCCCCTGGCTAGGGAAAGGCCGTGGCTTTCCAGGAATGCCTGGGGAAAGTTGACTGATGACCAGGGCTATTGTGTGGGGATCCCAGAGGTGTCTGGGGCCACGGATAGAGCCTGATCGAACAGCGCTGAGAGAGTCATTGTGTGGCATCATGGATGACTTGGATTTAGCATCATGTGGCTTTCTTGACTTCATGGCTCATTATCACCTCCTTGATTCCTCCTAATCTCTCTCCACTCCACGGGTGGGAATGACCCCGTCTCCTTTTTAATGGTCTTGGTGTTTCATTTTGCCAACTAGCCTTTCTTCTGCAATTTGGCTGTCTGTTGGCCATTCCTGGTAACGTCTCTCTTATTTCACAGCCCTGCGGATTGTTTTTAGCTCTGGCTAAAAACCTTAACTCAGGGGTGGTCATATTCACTCAGGTGTAGAAATGACTGACGGTTAATTATGGAGGCACTATCCACATGCTCAAAACGGCTAGATTTTGCTTTATGAACCTGAAGAAGAGATGTACATCTAACCATAATGACTACAGGACTAATGAGGAAATATCTCTTGAAACTGGTAGTTTGACTATTTTTTGCCTAATTTGTGGCATTTAAAAAAAACCAAAAAACCTTCAAACTAGCAAATGAATGCACATACCAATCATTATATTTGTTTTTTGCTTTATAAAGGGAATAATGTAGTACTAGCCCCCCGGCATATCAGTAAACTGTGTAGTTTCATTTAACTGGAGAAAAATGAGTTCCTTATGATGCACAATGATGTCCTATGCCATGTGTGTCTCTCCCTTTCCAAAGTCCCAGATCTGCCCATGGCTGTACCCATACAGTGAAAGCACTCGCGAGCCCCTCTGTATGTAGAAGGCATCTGACTGCTTCCTGGCAGGATCTCACAGAGGTGGAAAGCCCCTTTCGGTGCATAACTGAGAAGGGACCCAACTGCTTTCCAGTCCTTTTCTCCATCACATCTGCAAGCTGGCATTTGGGGGAGAAGCAGGCCTCCGAACTGCTGATGGATATGCCCCTGCAAGAGCTCTCTGGGTCTGGGCCGTGCACCGCACAAGGGAAGAAGCAGCTTACCAATTACAAAGGACACTTTGTCTGCTCTCTGCACTGTTTATTCACAGAGGTCTCCTTCTACTTGCACTCCGCATCCTCTGTGGAGCCGCTCGCGGTTCATCCTGATGATTGCTTGCTTGCCGAGGGTGAAAGATCCTGCCCCTTTTGGAAAAAAGGGCTGTTCACCCAGGCAATGCCCACTCCCTCCTCTCTCAGGTAAAGCACTCACTGAAGCCAAAGGATCTTGAGCTGAGTTAAATTTGGGTGAAAAATGCAACCAAGGCTTTCAGATTTGGCCTTTTGCTGGTAATCACCATACACGAATGCAACCCAAATGGAAGCAATAGCGCTGATTTTTATGAGCGGTGTTAGATGGTAGAGTAAAATCCAGACTCGCTACCCTGTTTCTGTGTTTGGGATCTGTTCCCAAAGGTGTGATACTACTGGCTGGGATATTTGATGAGTTCACCCATTTTTCACTCCAATTTCACCCCTATTTTTAGCCTCCTTTGAATAGAGAAGGCCAATTCACCACTTTTCCCAGGATGAATGGCACTAATTGCCAGTCCAGGAGTTATCCTCAGGCCCTCAGACTTGTAAAGAAAGGAACAGTTGGAAGATCTGGAGTGTGGATCTCAAAGCAGTGATAGCATGGAGGGGATTAAACAGGGTGGTTGCCTAGCTAAAGGCAGGATAAATCTGTCCCCAGAGGCCTCTCTATTATGTCTAGTAGAGCTTTGCAAGCACTAAACAATTTTTTCCCCCTTCAATGCTGAGCCTTGCAAAAAAATACGTATAGTAAAAGTCCCGGAAAGAAAGACCGGTCATTGGCATATGAACAAGAAGGCTAAGAACATAGCGTGAGGCTGTGGTCCTCAAATCCTGTATGTGGCATTGTAGGAACATCCCTCTAGCAGACACAACTGGTCGCTGCTGAGCAGTAAGACAACTAACACCGCCATACGATCTCGCAGGGATTACTACTACAATGTCACTTCCTGATGAATTGCCATCCAGATCGAGGAGTTACCAAAATGATAGTCTGTTTGCAAAACGCAAATCAGCTGGAAATAGCACTGGGCAGTGGATGTCAGGAATACAGATAGGAGAAAGGCCGTCTCACGTCCCAGTGTTATTTTTCAGGCTGCGATGGCTTTTACTGCCAGCGGTAGCTGAATAGCGAACACTTCCAGTGTTGTGTACAAAGCTGCAGAGGAGCTGGAAGTCAGGTCCATGGGCAGTGATGAAGATGAGGATGGGAACTAGGCATGGGAATGGTAGAACCATTCATTTTGGGGCTGGTAAGCCACCGTTCATTTTTGGGAAAGGTGGCTTATTGGACTTTGCTCAATAAAGATCAGTTTGGCCCAAATACAGCTGCAATGGGCCACCTTGGTGGCCAACACACCCTGACAGTGGCATATCTGAAGGCCAACCCAGGCAGTCTCATCACCCAGACAGCAGCATGTTTTTGGTCCGGTCTCTGCCCAAGTGCCTCCATGCAGATGGAGTGACCCCAGTGGGGCTGTAGGGAGCAACTGGGAGCTGGGATGTGATGGGGAGCTCTCTGGGGCAGTGTATGTCTTCCCTGGGGTTAGGGAGGGGAACTCATGATGAATGTCAAGGGAAGGAAATCTTTGGCGCAAGCAGGGAGGGAAAAGCAATGCCTGGTTGCACAAGCCACTTGAAGCACAGCTTTCTCACAACACACCTTAATTTTGCTTTCAGCCCTATTTCAATAGAAAGGCAATCTCTCCCCATTATTTCCCTTGCTCTGATCATGTCACTAAACCCACTGTTTCCTCAAATGCCCAACTCTCGTGGGTGGCAAGTATGATGGAGGCAGCAAGATGCTCCTAAGCTCGCAGGAGCTTTCTCAAAAGGAGCAATAAGAATGAAACCACAGGGCTTTTGTTGTCTCTCTTATCTTTTATTTGAAATACTGATTTCTACAGGGTGTTTTGGGGAGAGATCTGAGCATCCCTAGGAGTTTTGTCCTGTCTACTGGCCAGGGAGGCAGAGGGCAAGGTCACGTCCGGTGGGGAGAGCTAGCAGTGGTGTGGTACGAAGTTGTACGGCATTGTACATGTTGTACGACGATGAGGCCCAGCGGCCGTTGCATGAAATGGCTGCATGTGGTTTTGAGGTTTCTCACCCAGGTGCAGAAAAAGCGACAAATCAGTGTGCCAAGCAGTGCTTGGCTTCACACTAAAGGGTCTCCTGTTGCGGCCGCTCATGTGAGTGCCTCGGGGCAGGGGAAGTCACAGTGTCGGGGTCTAACCTCAGTGGCACCGCACACAGCCACATCAAATTCGGGGGGATAGGTTTGGATCGACACCTGTGCAAAAAGAGCCTGGAAACCGGCCTCCGGTGCTGAACCCCCCATTCCCAAGCATGCCATGCGTTGCATGTTTTGGATGCACATGAGAAGAAACCAAAATAGTTTATTAGATAGCAATTACCAGCAGCTCAGATGACTGCCTCCCCCCTTCAGGGCCCGTTCCCTGCTCAGCCACCTCCTCACGTGGTCCTTCCAAGTTTCAAGGTCTGCGAATGAATATTTCCCCAGTTTTATCTTCTAGTATTTCCTCCACCCTGCTTCTCTGCAAAACAAAGAGAACAAGCAAAAAACAGGTGGCACCACAGCACGGCGCTCGCTGCAGAACCGTTGGGATCCAAGCCGTCCCGCTTGCAAGCAAGGGAGAGGTTAGTTGCAGGGGAAGAAATGAAGACGGCCACAGGCTGAGGCTCTGCTGCAAAGTTTGGCTGGCAGAAATCCAGGTTTGCCAGCAAAGCTTTGAACATGTATGCCAAGCCCCTCTCCGGTAGCAGAGCCCTCCTTTCTTATTCCACCTGTGCTGAGCACGCCGGGGCTCTTGCTACCATCCCGGCAACTGGTGCGGGGCATGGAGAGGAGTTACACATCTGGCATGGTCCGTTCAACAGCTGGCGCCTTTCCAGTGTGCATGTCACCCCTGGGCAGCACAGCTGGAGCCATATGGAGCTGCCCCATGGGCAGAGGTGCCCACACTGATGGCAGCTGAATGTAGACGTAACTATGGGACATCACTCTGCTTCTCTTGGTAATGCTGGTAGCATAAGGGGAAGGTGTCACAGTGGCAGCCCTACACACTGGAGCCCTTTCTTATGCACCAAAGCAGAGCACAGTGGAGAGGAGCGCTTCCCCTCTCTCTTTCTCCACCGTGCCTCATCCCATGTCTGGAAAGACAGTGAATCGGAGCCCCTTGGGACCGCTGAGATGGCCCGAGATGGAGAAATTGGTACCGGTGCCTGAAAAGCCAAGGGGGCTGCTTTGCTAGTAGCGCCATTCCCCAGTGTTGGCATGCTGTCTGCACGGTAATCCAGTTGCATCTCGTTACAGCTGGGAGCCTATCTGCCTTCCCCGGCGCTCCAAGGCTTCGCCTGTATCTGCATCTCAGGAATCTGCTCCCGGCAGTCAGGAGTGAAGCAGAAAGACGTGTTTACAAATGCTGGCGGAGGGGGAGGGAGCCCAGGCAGGGAAGTCGGAGGAGCCCAGCCTCACAGCCTTGTACGCTAGCTATCACTGTCAAGGAAATGGTCTTGAATAGGGAGGAAGGAACAGGCTGCTAGCAGCAAAGAGGCTTCATGCAGGGCCTCCTTGCTTCTGCTGCCATAATTAGGTGGGGGATTGGAAAAGATGCTTTATCATGGATTGGTCTGCTAGCTCCTTTGAGCCATACTGGGCACCCTCGCTCTGGGAACAGTGATGTTAATGGTACCTTTTCTCTGCCAAGGGACTCCAAAATGCCACCCTAGCCATAGGATTGTTGAACAACAGACTGTCCCTATGCCTGGAGAAGGGTGTTTGTGCCCAAAAGCTTGCAAAGAACAATTTTCCCAACTATTTAGTTGGTCTAATGAAAGAGCTCACATCTACCCAAAGAACCTTGTCTCACTAGCCATGTACCGTACACCAGCTGTGCTGCAGTCACTGCTAGGGGGGTGTTGACTGTTCGAGGGAGTGAGTGGTTTTGCATGTTAAAAACCCAGTGCCTGAGACAGCCTTGTGGGAAGTTACTGGAGAGCCTTAGTGTTGAAAGACCATAGGAGACCATAGCTTTATGGCTTGCCAACTGGCTAAGCAGCAGCTCTGCAGAAAAGGACCTGGGGGTTAAAGTGGAAAGCTGAATGAGCCAGCAGTGTGCCCGTGGTGCCAAGAAGGCTAATGGCATCCTGGGCTGCATTGGGAGGAGCGTTGTCAGGAGGTCAAGGGCAGTGATTCCTCCCCTCTATTCAGCACTGGGGAGGCCACATCTGGAGTCCTGTGGCCAGCTGTGGGCCCCCACTCCAGAAAGGAAGTGGACAAGTTAGAGAGAGTCCAGTGGATGGCAGTGGGAATGGTTTGGGGGCCTGGGGCACATGCCTGGTGAGGAGAGGCTGAAGGAACTGGGATAATTTAGTCTGCAAAAGAGAAGACCGAGGGGGATTTGATAGCATCCTTCAACTCCCTGCAGGAGAGTTGCAAAGAGGATGGAGCTGGGCTGGTCTCAGTGGGGCAGATGGCAGAAGGAGCAATGGGCTCAAGCTGCAGCAAGGGAAGTTGAGGTTGGATGTTAGGAAAAACTTTTTCACTAGGAGGGTAGTAAAGCACTGGAACAGGCTACCCCGAGGGGTGGTACATTCTCCATCCTTGGAGGTTTTTAAGACCTGGGTAGACAAAGCTTTGGCTGGAATGAGATAGATGGGGCTGGTCCTGCTTGGAGCAGGGGGTTGGACTAGATGTGACCTCCTGAGGTCCCTTCAACCCTTGTTTTCTATGATACTGTGATTCTCATGCTTCATGGGAAAGACGTGGATGGTGAAGCACGTGGAAGTCCCATAGGTAACATGAGAACCTGCAGCAAAGAGAGGTTAAGTGATGGGCCCAAGGTCACCAAGTGAGTCAGGGGCAAAGCTGGGAGCAGATTCCCTGCCCTGGACCAGTATAACCCATTAGGCCTGCCACTTAGCTAAATCTTGTGTCAAGCCCTCTGGTTCTTCCTACTTACAATCTCCAATTCAGTTGCCCATGGCTCACTGGAGGTATTTGGAGAGGAACTTGCTGGCTAAGCCTCCACCCCTTCAGTTAGAAATGGAGAGATACGATAGTGCAGGTGTTGGCACACGCCCGGACATACCTGAACCGTGTCCAAGCAATCGGCGAGTTTCTGCATGTTCTTGCGGGGCGGGAGAAACGCCTCCAGCCTCAGCGCCCCGCGGGCAGTTTTCTGGCAGGATATCAGGTGATTGATCTCCTGCGCCTGTGTTCAAAAAAACAAAGCAAGGCAAAACAAGGACGTATGCAATTGTGTTGGTTGTAGCAAGGTGGGACTAACGCGCCCCCAATGCAAGCCCCTTCCTGCTCTTTTCCCACCAGGAGTTGCACTCACCCTCCCCTCTCTGTTGGTCCCGCTGTTCTTTAAATTAATCAGGCAGAGTTTGATTATTCCTGGGGCCAGGGAACCGAATGGGGTTGCAGGATCTGCCTGCTGTGCAGATTGGGTTTGAGGCCTTTTAGGCCTGAATGAGTTGACCTGTGCTGTGGAACTGAACTGACACGACGGCATTTTACCTGGAGTGAGAGCATGCAAGTGATGCGGGGAAGGGAAAGTCACCTGCCATGGCCAGACAATCCCACTGCTATCCCAAACGTGTCCTCCAACCACTCGATCCCTCAGACGGCTTGATCCATCCCTCCAGATGGACAGGCAGCCTTTGGGCACCTTGAATTAGTGCTCTGGTTTGGTGGCCCATCGTGTTACCCTCATCCTGTCTAGTTTCTGTCCTCCTTGCTCTCGTTTGCTTGTCTTTCCCTCTGTATTTTCACCTTGGGTTCTCTCTGTTTTCATTCTGTTTTACATGTCTTCCTGGCTGGCCTTTTTCTGCTTTTCATAGCATCATAGCAAATGTCATTGCAAAGTTAGGTTGGAAGGGACCTCAGGAGGACATCTAATCCAATGTCCTGCTCAAAGCAGGACCAGCCCCAACTAGATCATCCCAGCCTTGCTCTGTGGCTTCAAGCCTTAGGGATGACTGAGGGAGAAGGGAGAGACCTGACACTTCACTAACACTTGTAGCACACGTCCAGTGTTGGATTTAGCATCACGTGGCATTGTGAACACATGTCCAACGTTGGATTTAGCATCATGTGGTATCGTGAACACATGTCCAACATTGGCTTTAGCATCGTGAGCACAAGTCCAATGTTGCATTTAGCACCATGGCATCATGAGCACACGTCCAACGTTGGCTTTAGCATCATGCAGCATCATGAGCACATGTCCAACGTTGGATTTAGCATCATGCGGCATCGTGAGCACAAGTCCAATGTTGCATTTAGCACCATGGCATCATGAGCACACGTCCAATGTTGCATTTAGCATCATGCAGCATCGTGAGCACAAGTCCAATGTTGCATTTAGCACCATGGCATCATGAGCACACGTCCAATGTTGCATTTAGCATCACGCAGCATCGTGAACACACGTCCAACGTTGGCTTTAGCGTTGTGAGCACAAGTCCAATGTTGCATTTAGCACCATGGCATCATGAGCACACGTCCAACGTTGGCTTTAGCATTATGCAGCATCATGAGCTCATGTCCAACATTGGATTTAGCATCATGCGGCATCGTGAGCACAAGTCCAATGTTGCATTTAGCACCATGGCATCATGAGCACACGTCCAATGTTGCATTTAGCATCACACAGCATCGTGAACACACGTCCAACATTGGCTTTAGCATCACACGGCATCGTGAGCACACATCCAATGTTGGATTTAGCATCAAGTGACTTTCTCATCAGCCTCTGCTCTTGTCTGCTTGGCTGGGGTCCCTCTGGCATCTCTGCTGAGGGCTCTGTATGGGGACTGTCAGTCTAGTTCCCAGACAAGCCATCACTACCAAGAGACTCCTTTGAAGCAGCCTTAGCAGCGTGTCCAAAACACAAAGACTGAACTCCGCTCTCTGCCCGGGAGCTGGTTCCCTGAGGTCAGGGCTGGGGAGCGGCGTGTGGGGAAGCTGCCTCTTCTGTGCACCATTAATCCAGGCCCGCTCATGGCCACTAACATTCACTTAAAAAAAATTCAACAAAAAACAAGCTGCCCAACAAAATTAGATCCATCAAACTCAGTGCCAAGGCCTTTGTCGTGCTTAGAAGATGTGCCTCTGTGCACAGGCACTGGAAACCAGCAGAGGCTGACGCTGTTTACTGCAAGTTCGAGACCCCCTGGAGACATGCTGTCCTGCTTTCCAGAGTAGCCCTGGGCTGGGGGAGGGAAGCAGTTGGACAGTAGCATAGAAGAAACCCTGTTCCAAGGTTGCTAACTATAGCATTAATCCCAGAGTCATAAATAACTCCAGTGCCATGGTTACAGGCCTAGCCAAGTATGATATCATTTAGTTTGGGATTAGGGAAAAATATCTCCCTTGAAGCGGTAGGGTCTAAAATAAGTAACTTTTCCAGAGTTGCTTTTCTCCCAGGGAATGAGCAGAGAAACTCCCGTCTGCACCTGTAAGCAGGAAGGGCTACTGTAGTAAATGCCATGAGAAGAAACGTGCCGGCAGGTATGACAGGGTTTTAGGATGGGATTTACTAAGTGTTTAAGGGATCCAGGAGCCTGAAGCCCTTATGATTTTCAGGACTACGAGAGCCCGTCCTTAGAGACGTGATGTTTTTCACCCCGAACTGGGTAATGCAGAGAAACGCGCACCCTTTCCTCCTTCCAGGAATTCGAATCCTCTGACGAGAATTAGCAAAAGGATTCCAAAAGATTTGTGCAGCCAATTACCACCTCTGCGTGCGCTAAGCTGTAGTAATTGCAGAAGCAAATTGCCAGCTACGGATCCATCACGGGTGATTTGCACGTACGACTTTGACAGCCACACACACCACTGGGGTAGCTGTCTTCCAACATTAGACGCACCAGCGCACACGCACGCAACTCTGCAGCTCCTAGCCAACGTTTAGCAAAAGGATTTGGACTTTTTTGTTTTACAAATGGGTCCTAAATGCACGGATTCCTTTTCTTGAATCTAATGGGATAATGTAGGGATGACAGAGGGGAGAATGGGTGCATGTGCACAGTCAGAGCTCTACAGTAGAGAGTGAGGGGTTGGACTAGATGTGACTTCTTGAGGTCCCTTCCAGCCCTATGCAATGGGCCAAGTTGGTGTAGGGTGCAGAAGGGAGCTGTGGCATCCCAGTTCAGCCAGCTCGGATGGTGAATGCCCTGAAGTGAACTTACTCTCAGGTCCTGAAACCGGAGCCTCAAGTTTCGGAGGCGGTTCCTGGCCTCTGCGGCCTTGAGCAGTCCGATGACCCTGGCCTGCTTTTTTTGCTCTGTGTCGCCGCTACGCTTGATGTACTCCGGGGCCATTTTCTCCATTGCAACGGCAGGAGAGGCCAGTATGGATTTCACTATTTCCTCGGTGGGCTCCACGAACGCCAGGTACCGCGAGCGCTGCTGCGGGGACATGCCAGCTGCATCAAATGGGAGCAAATTCTTCCTGGGGGCAGGGGGAATTTTCTTTTTGTGAGCATCTGCGCCCTTTGTGGTCATCTTTGCTCCAGATGGGGGACCTGATGCTGTCTAAGGAAAGAGAAAACAGCTGTAATAGTGTGTGCGGTCAGGAGCGCTTTGGGGTGCCCTGTGCATGTGAGGAAGGAACTGAAAACCCCGTCCAGCCCAGGGCGGGTTAGGCTGAGTGCAGGATTCAAGCACCAGTTCTCAGCTGGCACCATGTAGAGCGATCAGTGGGATACCTAGCATGGCCCATTGAACACAGCGCTGACCTTTGGGAGAGCTGGGTCTGCTGCTGATCTGCTCCTTGCCCCTAGTATCTTCCCATCACCTCCCTGTGCCTCCGTCTCCCCACTTATCCCACGTCTGTCTTCTCCAAGGTCTTGGTGACAAGGACTTGTTCTCTTCATTTGACTGCCCTGCGCTTAATGAAATGCAACCCTCATGTCAACTGCATCCTGGTGGGGCCCGCTGTGATATAAATCAGGCTAATAAAGCTCCAGTCCTCCTTTGCACACATCTTTGCACAATCGGTATTAGTGTAGCGCTGTATTGCTGTCCTCTAAACCCAGGGAGAAGATTCAGACATGGTGTTGGCCGTGGTGGGCACTTGCAGAGTAAAATGTCCAGTGCTTTGATCCAAAGCATGTCTTAGAAACCTCCTTGCTAATAGAAAGCCATCTTGCCTGATGCCTGCTTTCCTTAGAGGCTCCTAAAAGCCTATTTGGGGTGCTGTTTAGAAATGCTCAGACGATTGTTTTCCAGCATCTACTATTTGAAGCTTAGTTTTTAAGTGCAGTGTGCTATCAAAAGCATGTTTTCAGACCAGTCCTGGCCTCAAGGGCCTGTGGCTGTGCTCAGCTTGGATATACGGGAGGCCCAAGGAGCTTTGCAGCACACCCGAGGCTCACGTCCGTCTGCGATCCTTCCTTGGCTAAGGATGATGGTTTTCACACTGCGAAGGGAGGCCTTTGTAGGGTGAAAGGACTGTGGTCTGCTATGAATTTAGGGACGTTAACTGGGAAGAAATCTATCGCTCAGAAAGCACCGCGTTCATTCAACCCGGTTGCAAACATTAACTAATTGATCCTTAAACGCCGCTGTGAGGTAGGCAGGTGTCACGATCCCCATTTCACAGAGGCCTAGAAAGGTTAATTGACTTGCTTGAGATGACGAGGAATGGAGCTGGGATTAAAACGCGTCTGCGTCTGCACTAATCACTTGTCTTTGCTGATGGATAGCCGTAGCGTCGGTGGAGCAGGTGGGGAGGCTGGTGCAGAGACTCCCTGCTCTAAACCCCAGGTCCTCACGTGTCATGTGCTGTCGCCACCAAAGACATTCAAAGCTGGGCTATTTCACCAACCTCGGAGTGAAATGACAGCTCTTGAACGGTGCTGTGAACCCAGCCTGTCCCAAAGCGAAGCAGTAATTGTGCAAACGCTTTATGGTCAAGCCAGAGCACAACTGGTGTCACACTTATTCTAATCTGGTGCAGAGCCCAGCTGGATCCGTTCACGCTGTCAGAATGGGAAGGAAACTCCAGGCAGGGATTTTATCCACAAGCAGGCAAAATGTGGACGCTGCCGGGAACGCGGCATATAAAGGGAAGTGGTGAGACAGAGGAAGAAGCCAGCATCAACTCTCGTGCGAGGCAGTGGTGCAAAAGGTTTTACCCAACCCGTGCGAACGTAAACCGGCGCGTCTGACACAGCTCCGGGACAGTTAAGCAAAGGCAATGCTGCTCAGTGCTCATTTCTTTCTCCGGGCCCAGGATTTCTGCACTGATACGTGCCAGTCTGCGGTAACCAGAAACTCTCCTTACCACAGGAAACAATGTTGGTCAGGAGCAAGCCTGGCTCAGGGCCCCACGGCGCTGCCTCGGCTAACACCCCTCCAGCTTCCCCTCCTGCTTGCAGATCTGGAGGCTGATTCAATAAGAAACATGGTTGATAAAGAGACTCAGTATGGTTTGCTTTCAATTAAACAGGCAGGCAACTAAGACACTACTCGAAGAGCAGAGCTATTAAATAGCACATAGCCGACGCGCTGGGGTCAGCGGGGCTTGTTTTAGGTTGCTCTCTGCCAAGAAACTGAAGTGCAAGTGAGGAATTTCACCTGATTTCACAGGCATGCAAACGGGGATGGGAGAAGGATTGGGGCTGTAGGAGGGTAGGGGCTATTTTTCTTCCTGCTATTATAGCTTTGCTTGTCTCGAGCAGTACCGAGGCAGGTGGAGATGCCGCAGCAGGCTCCTGAGAGGAGAGATCTAGTTCTTCCAAGAAAAGGCTCAGCACAGTCCCTAAATTCAGCTGTGCGCTGAGCAACTCCATGCACAGCAGATGGGTGGCAATTTAAATATGAAAGAGAATCTGAGTTTAAGGGAGTCTGTTTGGGACAGTTTGGGAGTCAAAAGGAGACAAGCCAGGCAGAATTCGGTTTCTTCAACCCCAGAAGCCATTTAGCATCCCTTCTTACTTTGGCTATAAACCCTGAAGAAGCAAGGGCTTGCATATCTGCAGTAGTAGGAGAGTTATATATATATATGTGTGTGTGTGTATGGAAAATTACACCGTATTCATCTGCTGTTTGCAGTGACTTTGGTGTGGGGGACTTCACAACAGCCAAAGGTGAAAGGCAATCCCGTGGTAGGAAACACCCATCTTGTTTGAACGGGGTGCACGTTGTAGCCGTGGTGGTCTAAGGACACAGGCAGACAAGGCTCTTTGTGTGAATCTGATTTCTTTGATTAAACCAACTTGAAGAGTTGGAACAATTTTTCTTTGCCAGCTTTCGGGTATAAACACCCTTCAGCAGGCTTGAGGAAGCATCTGCAGCTGGTGTGTGCTCTTCCTGGATGGACTGAATAGGAAAGAAGCCAGAGGCTGGTGTGCATGCAAGAAAACCCAGCCCGTGAAGATGTAAATAGGACTTGTTTGAAGTCATTAGACTTACTGAACTATTTCAGCTGGAAAATTAGCTGCGGTGGGTGCAAGAACATTTTGGCTAACAGCAATCTGTGTGCTGTTACATATAGGCGGCCACCGGGACAATGTGTTTTTTGGCTAGAGAGCTTGTGCTTTGTTTATAGTGACCGTAGTCATATAAGAAAAAAAATTGCGGGGAGAGATCTTGACTACCGAGATAAACTGCTCTGACTTCAAGGGAGACGGCTTCGAAAATGTCTGATTGTTTACCTTGTGGTTTTGAACCAGATGGTAAAGAGAAGGGCCTAAGCACAGGCAGAGCATGGCTTTGTCTCAGAGACGGTTGCTTTTATTTGCTGCTGCTCTTACAAAACCCTGGCAGGAAATCGCTCAGGATGCCACCGATGAGAAAGAGGAAGTGGTATTATTTCAGGATCGCAGTGGATGCTGCAACTGGGATTTCAGACACGTACAAGCCCATGCCTTTTTCCTGTTCATATGTCATTTGCTTCCAGCGCTCGATTTAGCTTCTGGTGCCAGAGGAGCCGGGCGTGCTGCGATAAACTGTTTGCGCGGCTGTTAGTTGAAGTCTTTATGGCTCGTGCCCAAAGACGAGCAAACTGCCTTGTAACTCGTCGCTTCAGGGTGTTGTTCTTACAAAACCCAGTACAGGAACTGAAACTTTTGAAGTCTTACCGAGCAAATTGGTAAAGTACCCACCCACTCTGAGTCCTCTTTGACTCACTGGTGCAATGCTTGAACACAAGCAGGTAGTGCTGGGGGAATACGCTAGTCCTGCAGAATTCAAACCTTTCCCTTGCCCAAACGGTGGCACGTAACAAGGTTCAACGAGGCTTGTTTTTTTGCCCTGCATTATCGCGGTGGCGTGTCATTGTTGCACAGAACCGTTTTGCCTTCGTGGAAGTCACGTGGCTAAACTTCTATGCCTCACTGAATATTTTTTTTTAAACGTTGCGGGCTAGGTTACAAGAGGTTTCACACGCACATCGCTGCAGTCCCACCGATTGCATATGTAAAACCTGTTACTGGATGTACAATCACTTTCAGTTTCCAACAGACCATTTGCATAGTCAGTTAGTACAGTTGTAGCGGCAGTCCTGGTAACTGTGCATACCGATTATGCATGCAGAGGCCCACATGTATTTTGCATATAGATTTGCATATCTGTTGTGTGCAGGGAGTTCACAAAATGTACCCGTGTCTGTTTTTAGTCAAAAGACTGAGGTCTAATTCTGAATGTTGTTTCCTAGCTTGGTTCTGATATGAGGCTAATTAATCTTTACATACACCTAGTTGTTTACAGAGCTGTTTAATCCAACCAATTTTAATTCACGGCATTAGTGTTCATGGTTATTCAAACCCACTTTAATGATTAACTATTTTTAAACTGGAAAAAAACTAGTTTGCTTTAATACCTTTGAATTAAAGTGTACTCATTTTTTTGGAGAATGAATTACCCTGAAAGTTCAAGGATGATGCATAAACTGTTAGTTCAAATGCTATGACGGTGGGTCGGGGGTAGGAGTAGTGGGGTCTAAGAGATGTGCAATGAGAGAAAGGCTTTCATTTCCAGGCTGCTGAGATGCCATCAAGCAGAAATATGGGGAATATAACATCATTTAACTAGATTTCATGTGGACCAATCTGTTTTGGTATTTTCTTGGGCCAATCACAGCAATACATAGGGGTGCTCAACATTTGCTTTCCTTTAAGAACCACCTGTATGCTGGGGGCATGTGTCATAGGATCAAATAAAAAGCCACTTTCACCCTGAGAGTCCTCAAGTTAGTGGCCCAAAAGAATGTATGAGCCTTTTTAGAAAAGTAGTGCTATTGGTCTTTGAAAATAGAGGCCTTTGGAAGTCGACGAAGGTCCTCGTTTACAAGGCTGTCGTGCTGAGCACCCTCCTCTCCTGCAATGAAACCTGGACCGTCTGCTGATGCCACATTAAGACCTTCGAGAGCTTTCACCAGTGGTGCTTGCGTTGAATCCTGGGGATCAAATGGGAGGACTGCCGGACCAGCGCGAGCGTCCTCCATGAAGCTGCGTCCACCAGCATTGAAGCCTTGCTCTTGAGAAATCAACTCCGATGGATGGGCCTCTGTGTCTGGATGTCCAAGAACCGCCTCCCTCGCCAGATTTTCTTCTCCCAGCTCTCCGTTGGCCAACGCTCAAAGGGCGGCCAAAGGAAACGGTACAAAGACATGCTCAAGGTGACCCTCAAGCACGAAGGCATCGACACTAATGGCTGGGAGAAGCAAGCTGCTGACCGTTTAGCGTGGTGCCACCTGGTCCACCAAGGCGTGCACCACTATGAGGCCCGATCCCAAGGCAGAATGGCAGCAGCAGAGAAAGGAGGAAACCAACCCAGGGCTGCAAATCCCACTCCCCCATGCAACAACTTGCCCCCATTGCCGAAGAACGTGTGCACCTAGAATCAGGCTCCTCAGTCACCCGAGGCCCCATCAAACCTGGATGTCATCCTTGACTTCGGGGAATGCCGCCACCAATGTGTATCTATCTATCTATCTATCTATCTATCTATCTATCTATCTATCTATCTATCTATCTATCTATCTATCTATCTATCTATCTATCTATCTATCTAATATGTATGCATCTCTCTCTCTCTCTATATATATATATGTATATCTATATATAATATGTATGTATGTGTGTGTGTGTGTGCATGTATATATGTAGGTTAGCAAGGAAGTGCTTTGAAATTCAGGAGGATAAAATACTCAGGTGATAGGATGGATGGCACAAAGAATAATAACAATAGCAGTGCATTTCCTAAGCCTGCTCTGTAGGCCCTCTGAACTCCTAATAAACTCTGACCAAATGAAGAAAGGCAACAGAGCTCAGTATACAAACACTGTCTGCAATTCTGCATTTTAATTTTCTGGTTTTGACCTGGTGGCAGAAACAGGCCCACTGAGGTTTAAAGCATACGCTTCTCTCCCTATGTAATGGCCACACCATGAGGTTGAATGTGTGGCCACTTTCTTTAGAGAAGGTGAGCCTTGGTCACTAGTGTGTACTCCTGTGGTCCTACATAAAAGAACATTGGTTTTCCTGTTGGTAAAAATCAAACAGCAAGCTGCCATGTTGCAGGTAAAAAAGCATCACTCAGAGTCCTCAGACTGCAGGGGAACAGGAAGCTCTGGCTGAAGTGATTTCAAGATTTTCTCCTGACCTGGATCATGTCCCTAATGCAGGGGTAGGCAAATATTTTGGGCAGAGGGTGGCTTGCTGAGTTTCGGCAAGCCATCGAGGGCCGCATGACAGGCAGCCCAGGGCAGATTAATATTAATTTTCTACATTTTTTAGGGGCCCCATGGGCCGGATAGAATGGCCTGGTGTGTTGCATCTGGTCCCTGGGATGCATTTTGCCCACCCCTGCCCTAATGGATGGGATGGACAGCAGGGAGGAGCAGGGGGTGGGTGGGGGGTCTGCTGGGCCGGCAAGCTGGGAATGCTTCTGCTTGTGGACTCAGGAAGGACAGTGAAGTTGTCCCCCCAGACACCACAATACAGTTGTAGGGCAGAAACATTTAGTGCAAGGAAAAGCTCCATGAATTCCCATTGCCCGGCTTGGGTTCCTGCAGAATCCGCATGGATGGTGCTACACCAGTTCGGCCACAGAGCAGCTCTGTAGCATGCACAACGGTAGCTGGACTTCACTAAACCAAGCACCCACCTGCAGGTGCCCTCACCTGGGTCCGATGCAGTGAAAACACACTTCCACAACCCAACCCTGGCAGCGCTGCTGGCGTTGTGGGAGCTCTGTGCCTCAGCAACATCACCAAATCTGGCCACACATAGGGTTAGTTTTTTCAATGAGCTCATCCCCCATGCAGGCGTAGGGTTGCCAACCCTCCAGGATTGCCCTGGAGTCTCCAGGAATTAGAGATAAATCTCCAGGAGACTGCTGAGAGTCACCCAGGAGATAAATGATAGGGCATTCATTAAAATAAATATTAAACATTGAATCAGATGCGTACAGTTGTGCAGTGGGCTTTTAAAGTGTAATAGTCATGTGTGTTTGCCTTCCTGACGTGAAGTCATTAATGTCATTACTTCATGTGATGAAACCTCCCGGAATAGATTCAAACAGAGTTGGCCACCCCACGTAGGCACCAAAATGTGTTGAGCAGAGCTGCCACGAGCCAGTAACTGCCTTGTGTGTCATTAGCTACAGTGGCCTGTCTTAGACAGGCTACCGTCACAGTTTTGAGGGGCATTAATTAGTAGTAATATACAGAAGCACAGAATTAGAAGTGAGATTTCAGATGATCTGACGGAGCCCTCCGGGGTGCATGTAGCAAAAGACCCTTCCTTAGCACAGGGAACCTGTAAGGATGAGCCCAGCTGTTGGATAAAACTGGTAGGGACATTTTTTCTGCGCAGTGCTATAGCACTCGGTGAGAAATCGCGGGGACTGAACCCAGTTTGGTGGTCTGGAGAGTATGGTTTTAGAGGGCTCATGTGTTGTTTCTAAAGGTATTAGCTTCACCTTGAGACAGAACTGCCAGTTCCTAGCATTCAAACGTCATGAGTCCGGTCCCCCCGCGCTCCGGAGACTGGCTTAAAATGCTACTGCTTTTAAAGAGAGCAAACCCCTGAGAGAGGGATGTGGCGGGCAAAACGTAATAACTTCAGGAATAGCTTTGGGGAATCTCCATTAACTCCTCACTCCCCAAGATTCAACTTCCCCTGGTGACACATTCCCTGGAAAGACATCCTTTCCCCCCACGGGCATCTTTCCCTGCAGTTGTCCATGGGCAAGTTTCTTGTGCTCTTGCTTAGCTGTAGCTCCCGGGTTTTGAATTCCTTCTACTTGCCATCTGCTTTGCAGCCCTTTGCTGTTCATGTTTTCTTTAAGCCTTCAACTTATGAGGGTTATGGACTTATTTTCAATGCAAGCTGTGACTCAGGCAATCACATGATTCCAGGACCTGCAGCTTGATGGAGAGCTGCCCACATTGCCAGCATTCAGCAGTGCTGTTTGAGCTTTTAAAACGCAGGCACCAGTGGAGCTAATTCCTCTGTCTCTCCTCTTCCTCCCCCTCACCTCACGAAGTTTGGGTTCCCTTTGGTTTCCAGGATGCTATACATCACCCCAGCTGTTCACCCCCCCAAAAACACCAGCGGGGCGTGCATTGCAAACTATGAACGTGGTGCGTGCGGTGCCTCGGATCTAAGCCCCGGAGACCCCTCTTGGGTGAAGTCTCACCTGGAGCTAATCAAAACACACTTTGCTTCCAAAGGGAGAAGAAAAGTGACTTTGGGATTCTTCTCTCCCTGCCTTTTTCCTTTTCCCACTTTGTGCCTTGCCCCTGGCTCAACAGGAAGCCGTACTCACTGGCAAGCTGAGCTGCCTGGCCCCCACGCAGGTCTGCTGGGCTGCCCCAGCCGGGACGGCTTGCAAGGGGGGCTCCAGGGAAGCAGAAGACAAGGCTGGCAGGTGGAGACACCACTGCCAATGCAGCGCCCTGCCCGCCTAGCTCCCAGTGCATGCCCTGCCCATCTTGGTGGCCTCTGGGCCCTGAGACTGCCCAGCCTCAGGAGAGCCCTGCAAGGGGGCAGAGTCGGGTTGGGGAGCTGCAGCAGAGGCCCTGGGGGGTGCAACAGGGGGTGACATAGGGGTGCAGTAGGAGCCTTGGGGGTGCAGCAGTCTTCAGGGGTGCAACAGGGGGGGTGCAGCAGGGGTCCCATGGGGGGTGCAGTAGATGTCACAAGGGGGGTGCAGCAGAGGCCCTGGGGGTGCAGTAGGGGTCCCATGGGGGGTGCATGAGGATGCCCCGGGTCCTGGCCCCGGGGGGTGGGGGACGCTCTTACCCGCCCTTGCAGCATCCCTGTCTCCCTCGCGCCGCGCTGTGTACCAACGTTGCCGTGGCTACCGCGCTGCCGGGCAACCCTGGCCGGGAAGCCCCGCCCCCTTCGCTGCCGGGCATGCGCTCTGCGGGCGGCGGGTGCGATGCAATGCGGGGCTGGGCGAGGGAGCCGGCTTTCCAGGGTCAGGGCTATGGAGACAAGGCAGGGACGTGCCAGGCTGGGCGTTGCAATCCCGGGGAGCAGAGGGCTGCCATCGCAGGGGCTGGCACAGTGCAAGCCTGACCTTGGCTTTGCTGGGGAATGGCCTGTGCATGGGCAGCGCCGTGCACGGGGCATTCATGCACGAGCCGGTTCCGGAGGCTCAGAGCCCAGTTCAGCACAGCCCCCACCGCCCAGCTCTGCTGCCCTCCGTCCCAGAGCCTTCCCCTCCAGGCTCACTTGCAGGGCAGCCCCTCGGCTGGAGTTGCTGCTGGGGGAGGCGCATCTTCACGTCGGGCAATTTTTCTCGGGTTAAAAAGAAAGTAGGAGCTGTACCAATAGGTTTGGGGCCTGGGGCTGGGTTCTCCAGGTAACGGTGCAAGCAGAAGCAGATGCAAAGGAGTTAAAAACCAATCTGCCGGGTTGTGAAATAGGAGCTTTGTGCCCAGGAGCCACTAGCAGAGAGCACAGCTACGGAGCAAAGGGCAGTTTGCATCAAGACCATTAGAAAGAAGAGCGGGGTGTTCACACCTGTGGGATGAAGAGCTCAGAAGGTATCAGGTAGATTATAATGAGTCTTGAAGTCAGTGACTGCCAGGTTAAATTTGGTTGAATTTTGGGTGAAGCAGGCATCCAAGGGCAATGCAAGTGCACCAGGGCACCCCCCGGATCTGCCCCTGGCCCAAGGGGCCCCATTCTTCATTGGCCTCTCCCTGCAGCAGGGTTACTTTCGCACGGACAGGGTTATTTTACTTATTGCTCAAAATCCATCTCCTCCACAGTTAGGGATGTAATCCACTTTGGTCTACAGCCACTTGCCGTATGTTAGCCTTGTAGGATCCATTAGTGGCTCCCACGTGTAGGGTTTGGCTGCAGATGGTATTTCTGGCTATCTGATAAGCACAGGGGACCATGGTGGACTACTGTATCTCTTTCTCCTTTAACATCAGTGAAGTTATCCCAGTAATAAGCTTGCCTGTACTCATCAGAGCTTGGGTGCCCTTTGAACCACTCCCAGCCATTTCATTTGCCTTTGCGTGTTGCTGTTTCAGGCAAATGACTCATATTACCTGGGAATTACAATTTTTTAAGTAAGCAAAGTGCTTTTCGTACTAGGAAAAGTGATACGGTGAAATTTCAGCAACCAAGTGATGCAGAACACTCCTCCTTGAGTCCAGGGTTTTTTTTACCAGAAGGACAAATACTTTCAGAAACTCTGTTCTTACTCCCTTAACATCCCAGCTCCTTTTTTAGTCTTCGGCTAAATGCCCAAAAGTCTATAATAAACTCTGGAGAAGGCAAACGTACAACTACCAGTGTTATCTGAGCAGATGTAAAAGAGCACTCATTAAAGGGCACATTTAGGTGTAAAATGCATTTCTGGAGAATCTTGTAAGTGCTTCCATTAGTCAAAAGATTGGTTTGACCTTGAGAGGTGGATGCAGTGTGCTACGTTTATTAATAGTTTTTAGCAGGAAAATGCCTATATAGGAGAACACTTTGCTTTTATTCTATTGATTTTGAGAGTATTTTAATCGTTTTCATAACATCCTGCTGAGTCACTTAATTCCGCCTCCTTCTATGTTAATAACTTGCCCATTTTGTCATATTAATACCGGTCAAAAGATTTCTCTTGATTATTGCTAGGATGGTACTTAAGTGGCCACCCCAGTCCCCTGGGTTCAAGTATTTTTTAATGAGGGTACCTTATATGTCTCAGTAGCACCCCTTCCATTAATTTAAAATAAACCCTCATCTGGGATCTTGTTTCACGAGGGATTTTCCTAGCCCAGCGTTGAGTAAAATTGTCACCGAAAAGGTGACCCAAGGGAACACGGGGGAGGCTTCAGCTGGAGAACTGTGTCGGGTTTTGGGCCCTGCACTTCAAGAAAGATGCAAATGGTTTGGGATGAGTCCCTCACAGGGCGACAAAGATGATTAGGGGATTAGGAGAGGCTGTAAGAATGAGGTTTATTTAATTTAGAGAAAAGAAGACTGGATAACAGTTTGCAAATACCTGAAGGGTGATTATAGAGAGGGTGGAGATGGGTTTTCTCTGGCTGTAGGAGATACAATGAGGAGCAATGGCCTGAAGCTGCAGCAGGGGAAATCTAGGTGGGAGACGAGGAGGAGGTTTTTATGACGGTGGCCAGGCATCGCACAAGATTACTCGGAGAAGTGGATTTTTCATGCTTGGAAACTTTTTAAAAGACAAGCTGGACAGAGATGTGGTTGGGATGGTTTAGTCAGGGCCGATCCTGCCTGGCGCAGATAGCTGGATGACCTGCTGAGGTCCTTTCCAGCCCTACTTTCCTATGGTCTAATGAACACACAGAAACACTTATGTCTTTGTGTTCACAAGACAAAGCTTGTTCTTTGTCTTGTGAGCACAAAGGAATTGCTGCATGTGGCACTATCGCATTTAGGACACCACAGTTTGAGAGTGGAGGGTTGTCAGAGGGTTGCACTGACATGGGCCCCACTTCAACCCATTGCTCTGTTTTGAATACGGGCTCCATCAGACGCTTCCAGCATCTGAAACGGAGAAGTCCATAGTGCTGAACAGGTGACTGGTGCAGATCACAGTAGTATGCAACAAGGGGTTGGACACCTTGTGGCATGTCACGTGTCAGCAAAGGGACACTTGTATGTGTGGTTTAAGGCTGCGGTAAGCAACCGCACCTGTGCCCCGAGGCTTGTCAATATTTTTATTGTGGGCATGGACCGGTGAATTAAAAATCCCAGCCAAAAGGGGCCCTCATAATCCTGTGTTTAATAGCAGGTTTCCTGATGCCGTGTGCGAGAAGGGAGCTGTTTCTTCCCTGCCCTTTATATGATTAGGGATGCTTCAAAGCCCTCTCTGAATGTCTTGTGCTGGAAGTGCTTGCAGCAAGAATGCTTACAAGGGCCCATCCTTTCACTCACCGCCCCTTTTTGTTCCCCAGGCATTGTGTTTGCACAGTTGGAAACTCCCAACACTTTCCCTTGCCTTCAAGTGCTCTTCTAGCCATTGTAATACAACTTACCTGGCAGGTGTGTGTTGTAAGAGAGATGCAGAGGTTTACTGAATGCTCGTAACGCCAGAGCCATGCTGCTCTCAGCGACTCCTGGCATAAATCTGAAGGGCTCCAGTGAAGTGTGCCTCCCTGGCTCGATTTGTGCTCTCACGTGCCTTCTCTCCACTTGGCAACCTGGCGCGGCAGGCCAAATGCAATACATGCAGAGGAATGCAAAAATCTAGAACTCTTGGTTCAGAGACAATACCTTTTATTAGACCAGCTAATTGCAAAAAAAAATTGCAAAATTGCAAAAAAAAAAAGAAAAAAAAGAAGGTATTTTTTTGCAAGCTTTTGGGCTTGCGGAAAATTAAAGATAGTAAAAGGGACACTTGGGGTATCTTTATACTGGATTATTTTTTTGCAGCTAGCAAACAGGGAAGGCTTCATTTCCTAAAGCCCCCAGCAAAACATTGAGGCCAAATGAAGACCTGTCTTTGCAGCAAACAGAAGTGCTCACAAAGCTGGGGCTTGTGTTTCTGTGGCGGCCCCAGAAATGGAGCCTATGTGCACGCTGCCCCTGAAATCGGGGAGTTACAGGAGCTACGAATGAAGCAGGAGGTGTGCATTAGAGGTGAGCCAGAGTGAACGGAGGTTTCCCAATTAGCATTCAGACCTAGTGGTAAAAGGGAAGTGTGAGCAGGGTAACCCCTGCATTGTGCCTGGCACCAAGGAGGAGATGTTGTTTTATCCTGTGAAGGTATCGCTGAAACACCGGTTCTCTCTCCACCCTTCCAATTTACCTGGGTGCCCAACTGAATGAACACCCCTGGAAAGGACTTCCTTTCTGTGCTGCATGATGCCTGTCACTCGGGCAAGCGGCTCGCACAGGGGAGAGTTTCCAAAAGGCTGTTTCACCGAGGAATTCGAGCTCTACATAGTTTCCCAAGGAGCTAGATCAGCGCGGCTTGTTCTCGCTAGATAATTTATGTGCAGTGTGAAAACATCCACTTTTTAAACTATTGCCTAAAACTGACAGGCATTTATTATGGCGTCTAGAATGACTACGACTCTTGATTGAAGTACAAATAGCACAGGATCTGCACAGATGCATAAATTACCAGCTGCTGGCAGGAGCGGCCTCTTAGCACAATAAATGGCTTTACCATGAATGTCTGCCCTAGTTTTTTCATTCTTCCCTACCGTTTAAGTCCCAGGTCTTGGCCTCCAGGTTTGCCTTCATGCATCAATGCCTCTGCTTATAGTAATAATAGAATCAGAGAAAATGAGGGCTGGAAGGGGTCACAGCTAGTCCAGCCCCCTGCTCCAAGCAGGACCAGCCCCAACTGCATCATCCCAGCCAAGGCTTTGTCTAGCTGGGTCTTAAACACCGCCAAGGATGGAGAGTCTACCACCTCTCTGGGTAACCTGTTTACGCTTATCTTGCATCTTTCTTTTGGGTGATTATAGAAGAGATGGAGCTGGGTTTTTCCCCTGTGGCCCCAGGAGATGGGATAAGGAGCAAAGGACTCAAGTGCTAGCAGAGGAAATTTAGGTGGGAGATAAGGAGGAGCTTTCTGACTTTGAGGGTGGTCGAGCGCTGGAACAGGCTGCCTGGAGAAGTTGTGGTGTCTCCGTCCTTGGAAGTTTTCAAGCGTCGTTTGGACAGGCACTTTGCTGGGATGGTATAGTCACGGCTGATCCTGCTTGGAGCCAGGGAGCTGGACTGGATGCTTGGTGAGGTCTCTTCCAGCCTTCCCTTCCTATGATAGTAAGTACCAGCCCCCTGGAAGCTTTGCACAATACCAGGCAAATCCTGGCCCCGCTGAAATCAAGGTGAGCTTTCCCAATGACTTCAGGGGAGGATGATGATTTCACCCTAAACGTAATGACTGATCCCACACGGAGATTGCTTTGCTCACTAGAGAGATACAGCCATCCCCAGGGGAGGGAGGGGAGAGGATGCTCATATGATGCCAATGATCATTGCACAATGATTTAGATCAGGAGGCAAAGACGAACTGATCTAATTGAAACTACAGAAGGATTAACTCGAGAGGTTAAAAAGTATCACGGAGGGTTGTGGCGTGATGTGGTCCTTATGCCAAGAAAGAGTACAGCGCTCCCAGATCCTTCCCGAGGAGAGAGAGCTGTTAATCCTAATGCCTGACTCTAATCCTCTGCTTTTCACCAACAGCTGCAAGGGGCGTTGCAAAGGGTTTCAGCTCTGTTATTCCCTTTGTTATAGATGGCCAGGTGACCTGGCCAAGGGCAGCGGCAGTACCAGCAGTGGCATCAAGGGCTCTGGAGCGCCAGACCAGTGCTGCACCTACTCAGCCAGCTGGGCCCAATAAACAGATGGGAGCACCAGAAACCAGGCGACAAAAATGGACCATTATTTCTGTGACGTCATGTGGCACGTCGTGATTTCCACTGCACCTTGTTTCCTGATGCACTTCAAGAAACTTTTCAAATGAGTTTAAACTCTTGGTTATGCCTGTCTGGCCCCACTGGAAAGTGGTCCACCGTTCCAGAACAGGGCGGTCTGCAGAAACGGCAGCGATAAGGGGATAGGAGACCAAAGGAGTTTTTTTCCTGCCTTTTGAGTTTTTCTGCAATAAACGTTGATGTTCACTGAAACATCAGCGTCTGTGATTGCATCTGTTCTGGAGGCAATGCCTGAATGAGCCATTCAAAGCTTGCTGTCTGCAGTTAGTGGTGGCTGCAATTATTAGTGCTCCACTTGACTACTGAAACATCAGAGGGCAAACTGAGACTGCTCGTCCGACAATGGCTCCGAGCCATCACTGCAAATAAACAGAAATCCCTTTATCATGGACTTTGATTCTGGGCGTGCTGCTTTTCCTTCTGAAATAAAAAAAAATGGGCTCCTTAATACCAAAAAAAAGTTTCTTTTTAAATGCAGAGTCCAGCAAACAGAGACGCGACTATTATTTTTCAGCTGCAATCATCCATCTGTGATCTGACTGGTTACCATTAGTTGTTTTGCACCTTGGACTTATCCTGTAGAAACTCATGGGCGGCTCACGTGACTTCTCCCAGGAGTCAGGATTTTCCTCCTTATCGGAATATGTTTTGCTCGCTGAGCATTACCGCAAAGCCAGCAGAGGGAGCACGAAACACGATCTTCCAAAAATAGGAGCAATTGCAAGAAATTAATTAATGAACATGATAAGCTTTAAAAGATTAAGGTACATATTTAGAAGGCAGAAACCTCTTTCTCCACTACATGATAGCACAGGAGGTAAATCAGGTAGAAAGATAAAATGGTGACAGTGGCCCTTTAAGGCCTGCATGCCCCCCCACCCTGCCTTGCAGAACCGGACCCCGGGAGGTTTGGGCAAAGCAGGCTATTTTTCCATCCTCATTCTTTGAGAGCGTAGCACAGCAGTGCACCAAGTTCATAAAAATGATGGAGGGGGTAATCACTTTCCAGCTGTTGCTATGGCTCATTTGGTAATGCTTTTGCAATGCTGTCTTTGGGCCAAAGGGTTATGGGCTCAGGGCTTGCAATGGAGAGCTTCCGCTCTGACATAAACCAGGCCTGATTTGAAGTGCAGTGTTAAGTGCTCAGGTGGAAATTAAATAACCGAATGCTCCTGCGGGTCTTTGTCACCTATCTCAGGGCCGTCCGACAGATGATTTGCAGGTCCTTGCCGGCGCAGAATGCATTTGCTGCCATGCTGAATGCATCACCCTGGTTTAGGGCTCTGCACCGATTCCCCATTGGCTTCTTAGTGCCTGCAAAGGGCCGATATGTTTTGTCACTGGGTGTGTACCCATATATTAACTTTCCGACAGTTAAGCTGACTTAACTTTTTCTAAGTCGACTTAACTGTCAGAGCGTACGCACGCCTGGCAGAATTGACTTAAAGGTGGCTCAAAATAATACACCTCCGAGGTGTATTATTTTGAGTCCCATTAGTTAAATCAACTTAGCTCACAAGATAGCTGCCACCATGCCAAGGAGCTGTATGTGTGTACGCTCCAATGTGGCTTAACGTAAGTTGACTTAGTTAAGTCGACTTAGCTAAGATGCCTTATTTTAAGTTGACTCGGTATGTGTGTACACACCCACTGCGTTGTCGGCATGGCCAGCTCCGACTGGACATGGTGTCATGCCTGGCTGGGGTGTTCCTGTCACTGGGCCGGGGAATGGCTCGCTCCGGGTCCGGAAGCAGCACTCTCCCAGCTGAAAGGCCTCAATTTGGGGGATATAACCCTCTGCCTCTCTAGCAGAGCCTCGGATTGCTGAGACCCCATGACGTCTTGCTCAAATGACTTTTCTGGTATGTGATGAGCTGCTGTGGCATCAGCCTCTCCCTTTGTAGTTTGGGTAGTGCTGTGAAACAGGATAGAGGTACTGTAAACTCACTGGGGTGGTTTCTGATCTCCGTTCTGCTGGGGCAAAGGCTCTGGAGAGCCATCAGGTTCACTGCAGCTTTCCTGAGATCCGAACCTAGCACGACACCTATTTGACAGCACATTGATTGCCAGACGGCACTCGCTCTTGACAGGGTAATTCCACGAGAGCACGAATGCGGAGCATGCTCGTGTCATTACAGATTAAAAATCTAGGGTCTGGCATGGGCTGTTTAGTTTTAGCAGCCGGTGCTTTGAATATTTGCCACGTTTTTATGGAGCATCCACAGTTGGGCTCCTTCAACCCATGGGGAGATATGGAAGTTTTACGGTCTATGCGTCTTTGCACGCATGTGATTGCATTTCGCGTCTGAAACACCGGAGTGGAATATAACATCGACGGAAAAGCAAACCTGCAGGTTAGCGAATAGGCCTAGGTCTTGCAAAATTTTCGGCAGCTTCTGAAATCAGAAGGAGCAGAGAAAGATGCAGGATCCAGCTTTCTGCAGGATCAGGCTGGAAATGCCCATGCTATGTATTTAGGGGTGATAGCGACATTTGCAGAAGCTGAGGAGCTTCTTTCAAAAGCAGTCTGGGGTTGTATCTGCTGGTGATCCTATCCCATCCTTATTCCCTACTGTGGAAACTTAAAGGATTGCTCAATCAGCTAAAAACTCCTCCTTCATCAAATATTTCCAGCTCTGCTATACAGGACAGGGAGAGGCTGCCTTGTGCAAAGGCATGGCTCCTATGGAAGCCAGACCATCCCCTGCAGTGACGGCAGGGCAGGATTCACACCTGTGTAATGCTAGTGATACAGTGGCCTCCATCATACGCTGTCCCTGAGGAGGTCTAAGCAACAAGAAAAACTGTCCCAGGACTTCTGGCCACTAAAGCTAGATTTAAAAGATTGAGGAGTGGCAGATTCTTGGAGGAAGCCAAGACAGATGATATTTTATGTAAAGGAAATAAGTGCAATTCTGTGTCAAGAAGACCCTTGGATTAGACACATTGGTCTAAGGCTCCGGTGACCCTAAAATCTATGTTTTACTGGACCTTGAAATGACTGGAGAAATGAGCAGAGGGGTTAGACTGGGGTTATAATCCAAGCTCTGCTACCGACTCACTGTGGGACCTTAGTCATGTCACTTTTTTTTGCTGCCTCCATTTGCAAGAACGGGGTCCGTTGAGTCGTCCTTGGGGTGTTGTGAGGATTAATCGGAGTTTGTGTAGTGCCTTGGACAAATGCTGTGGTATAACGGGCGGGCTTTATTTATTATTTCAGAGCCTGGAAACTCCTCGATGTGATGCTAACGTGTAGTGATGCAGGCTATTTTTGTTGTGTGTTGCGAATGTTTCCTTGTATGGACTCACTTGGAGCTTGCGTGACTTGGAGCTCTGTCGAAAGCTTCAGCAAAGAAATTATGAGGTCCTTGGGATTTCAGGATTTCAATTCAGCGGATTGATTTGCTTTTAGGGAGAGCGTGGAGTCGCGAAGACACGTGGGATCACTGCAAGGTAGAGGAACCGGTGGGTGCTACACAGGTGGTCAGATGAGATGACTGTAATGGTCTCTGCTGGCCTTGCAATTTCTGCACCCTCTCAGTGCCTGTGGCTTTATGCCGAGAGAGGCTGATGCGATCAGGTGGCAACTAGTCCCTCCAGTTCCCATGGAAGTGGGAATGAGCATATCACTCCCAGAAGCAGTTAGTGGGTGTTGCCTGGCAAACTCCCTGTATGTCGTGTTGAAAATATGTAACCACAAGCCAGTCTGAATATTCTTAGGGAAGAAGACACAACCCTCCTGGAAAGCAAACCTAACTTCTAATTATAGCCGGTACAATATTTCAAGCTATCTCCCAAGGCCTGGAGCACCGCAGGGGATGATCGGAAATGCTGTCTGCGCCGCTTCTCTGCACGCTCACGGATTTATTGGACAGGATAGCACAGCAAAATGGTCGTCTACAAGCCCAGCCCTGTCGTTCCCCCGGTGCGGGAGTCAAGTGCGCCTGCATGTATGTGATATGCATCGGCCTTGATGGCAGAAACAGCTTTCCGAGCTTTTGGAGCTGCTTCGTGGAGAAGCACAAAGGGTCTCTGTTCTCCTCGTCCTCCAAATGCACAGATGCTTTGGCTTCCTTTGGAGGTGATAGGTTAGGATTCATGTTCCCAGTTATTTATTCACCATGTCAGATGCTGGAGGGAGGGAGCCACTGATAAGCGAGTTTGGCCTGCCATCTGCTGGTCATCCCTTAATTAAATAGTGCTTGGCCACGGAAATGTCCCCCCTCCCTGCTCTGCCAGGGAAGGGAGCAAAGAAACCAAGGGGCTGTGGCAGCTGCTTGTGGGGTGTGCCCTGAGAAGCAGCGCTCGAGCAGCTTCTATCCACCGTCGTCTTCGTGCCCCCTTTGCAGTGCTGCTGCATCCATGGACCCCATCATCACCGTGCCCACTTCTCGGTGCTGCTCCAGCATCCATCATGCATGGACCTCATCATTTCCACGCCCACTTCTCAGTGCTGCTTCAGCATCCAGCATCCATGGACCCCATCATGAGCTCCTCACAATCCTCCACATACTTCCCTTCACAGCACCCAAGGCATTCGGGAAGCACTGTCCTCCCCACTTGTGAACTGGGAAACCACATAGGCATATGCAGATGTTTAGGCACCTCTGTGCATCTTTGGTCCCTAAATAGCTTGTGCTTGAGGGAGTGAGCTGAGCTCAGGTGTCCTGAGCAGTGCTGGAGTATCCTTCCCCAGTGATGCCAGCAAGGAAAGGCAATGCGTGGCAGTCCTGTGGCTCATTTCTTGTTCCCAAGGTCCAGCCTGGCTTGCAGGGCTGCCCTGTTTTCTGCCAGCAGCGACCCACTGGTGTGTCTGCACTTCCGCAGGCGGCCGATGTAAGCAGGCTGGGCTACCACCAGCCATGGCTTATGTCCCATTGCAGCCCCAGATGCAGAGGCTTCTGCTGTCCTGACACTCCCACTGGACCCTGAACTAAGGTCTCTCATGCCCACATTCATCCCCCTCCCTCACTTGTTCCCTTAGCTTCCCTCTCCTCTGGCTCTCTCCCCTCACAGTGCAAGCATGCCTCAGTTGCTCTCCATCCTGGGCATGACCCAGCCATGCAGGCAACGATCAGGGTCAGCTTGGGGCTTGTCCGTCTGCTCCCCTGGCTCCTGGTACTCCCATCCTTAAACCTAGCACCCTAGATCCACCTGCCTCTCCATCAGCTGCCCCTTCTCCCTTGGCCGTCTCGTCGCGGTGCTCCTTGAACACACTGGCTGCATTTCTCTCTTCATTTCCATCTCAGACCTTCCCCAGTCCCCAATTTTCGGGGGAGGGGGGGGTCCTTTATCCCCTGCTCCTCTCCTGACCTAGCCTTCAGATAGACTCTTTACACAGGGCAGCATAGGATCCTGAGAAATCTCTGATGATCTCCCAGTTAAGCCATTTCTGCTTGACTGCAAAACTGCAGGAAGGTTGTCAGCAAGACAGCAGTAATTTGAGCTTCTCCGCAGTGGATTTGTTTGCTCGGTGCTAATGATGAGGTTGGGGACCGACCATATGTCTGATCACAGCCAAAGACATTTCATTCCCTTTATCTATCATGAGCCTTAAGTGGCCTGAGGGGCATGGTTGCACTTTCGGTCTGCCACCAAGGAGACAAGCGGCACATAGCTGTCTTCTGCCATGGATTTGGTCAGCAAGAGGCTTCTTTCAGGAAAGGTGAAGGGGCCCACTCTAAAAAGGGCACAGAGCTTTCCTTTTTGCATCCTGCAGATGCAAAATAAGCAAAATCACCTGCAAAAAGGTTACGGTTTATTCTTTAAACAGGCTCTTGCTGAAGAAATCAGGGAGCTTCAACTACCATGCTCTGATGGTTCTGGGATAGGGCAAAGCCTCTCCTGCTGCTGATAGTCTGCTCGCCCCAGCTGGCTGCAGGAGACGCGCTGCAGAAAAAGCACGTAGATTAACTCAAGGGAGGTTGCAACAGGCTGGTACATGATATGTCCTGGCAGGGGATTGCCAGTCTGTCACCTTATAGTGAAGGTTCAATAGATCTGATGTCCTGCCAAAGATGGCACGGAGCCTGGGACTGCCCTACAGCTCCAGCTAAACAGCCTGAACCTACAGCGCTGTGCCTGGTGCTCTCCTATTACCGTCTCTCCTTCTCCCCAGAAGTGCACAAAATGCTGATGTGCAGCTGAGAGCACTTCCCCATGGGCTTGATTGTGTGCTGAGCCAGAGGGAGGGCATCCAGCTTACCCCTGCTGTGCACACAAGCACCCCATGCACCGACCTCTCTGATGGCAGCTGAGCAAGAGAGGCACAAGCTGGGCGCTGGCTTTCTCCTGGGAGGTAAATCCTCTCGACAGCTGCTTGGATAGCTCTCAGCTTGGCCTGCCTTAGTATTTGCACCCTGCACATGTGAGGGATGTTACCTTCCTCTGCTCTCCACTTCCAAACAACACAAACCCCAAAACCTCTCTCACACAGCTGCTCAGATCCTGGCAGCGGGGCTCAGAGCCCAATCCCTTCTCCTGCCCAGCTGCGCGGATCCAAGTTGTAGCATAACAGTAGACAGGCCATCCATTTATCCCACCTAGGAATGCATCTAGAGAATGGACCCAGAAGTGGGATGAACACAGCACCGCTTGCCCTGGTTGCAAAGAGTGTGCCCTTGCTGCCAAGAAGCAAACAGCAACCTGGGCTGCGTTAGTAGGAGTGTAGCCGGCAGATCAAAGGAAGAGATTCTTTCCCTCTATTCAGGGATAAAAGTTGTAGCCGTGTTGGTCTAAAAGTAAAAGTAGTCAGTGTGGTAGAGGCAATATCTTTTATTAGACCAACTAGACTGTTGCAAACATTTTTTCTTTATTTGCAAGCTTTTGGGCTCACGTGCCCTTCCTCGGGCAAGGCAGAGTTTTACAATCTTTGCCGGTGGAAAATTCTCCTTTGCCTAAGAAAGGGTGCATGAGCCCAAAAGCTTGCAAATAAAGATTTTTTTTTTTTTTGCAACTGTCTAGTTGGTCTAATAAAAGATATCATCTCTACCACACTGAGTGCTTTTCCCTCTATTCAGCACTGGTGAGACCACGTCTGGAGTCCTGTGTCCAGTTTTGGGCCTCCCACTGCAGAAAGGATGTGGGCAAATTGGAAAGAGCCCAGCGGAGGGCAATGAAAATGGTTGTGGGGCTGGGGGACAGGACTGGTGAGGAGAGGATGAAGGAACTGGGCTGATTTAGTCTGCAGAAGAGAAGACCGAGGGGGATTGAATAGCAGCCTTCACCTCCATGCAGGGGGTTGCAAAGAGGATGGAGCTGGACTGTTCTCAGTGGGGGCAGATGACAGGACAAGGAGCAATGGGCTCAAACTGCAGCAAGGCAAGTTGAGGTTGGATATTAGGAAAAACTCTCTCACTAGGAGGGTAGCAAAGCACTGGAACAGGTTACACAGAGAGGTGGTGCAGTCTCCATCCTTGGAGGTTTTGAAGACCTGGATAGACAAAGCCTTGGCTGGGATGATGTAGCTGGGGTTGGGGCTGGCCCTGTTTGGAGCAGGGGGCTGCACTAGATGTGACCTCCCGAGGTCCCTTCCAACCCTCGTTATCTATGACTCTGTGCAAACCCTGCTCAGGCCCCGCCTGGGTGCTGCGCCGTGCTGCTCGCACGATGACGCAGTTGCTGGGAGACGCCAGCCTGCCGTGCACGCATTGCTAAGCTTAAATAAACTGACCGTGGCTCTCGCAGCTGTTCCAGCCCTCGCTGTGCTGTGAACACTGCGCCTGACGTGTAACAGCCCGAAAATCCCCTCGAGCCCCTACAGCTGCAGGTCCCGAAGCCTTGCGGCGACGTGTGAGGCATGGGGGCTTCTCGGAGCTTGCCCTGTCGCATATGGGTGCTGGGATGCATGCAACACAGGTGGCTCTTTCCATTGATTTTCCCTTTTCCTGAGGAAATTGCACAGGGACCCCTTTATAGCCTCTGATGCAGAAGCTTTTCCTCTTTGACCCTTTGCTTGAGAATCAGAATTGTTTCTCCCCTATGAACACCTATGGTTTTTTTCCAACCTCTTTTGACTGCGCGCCAGCCGTAACTAGAGGCAGGAGCTTGGTGTGATGTGCTTCGGCCCATGCTTAAAATCCCTCTATGAAGGGTGAGCGAGGTAACAGAGGACCTTTGCCATTCATTCATCACGCAGGCATTTGCTAGGATGCTTTGGTTTCTTGTGCCTGGGACTGTTGGATATTTAGGAACAAATAAGCAGGTGAAAGAGTGGAGGTGGCTGTTACATTTGCTTTAGGTCCAGGATGAGATTATGCTCCTATATAAATAGGAAACATCTTTCAAAGTCAAAAAGCAGCATACCTGGAAAGGTATCTTGGCCTGTGGGAGACAAACAGCAAAGTCCAGTGCTAAAAGAGAGATTTGGGGGCTAGATCTTCAGATGTATCCCTGTGTAAATGTGTGCACGCTTGCTGCAACTACATGCATTGTTCCTAGCTGTGCTGATTTGCACAGAAAGCCGTGGGAGCGGTCCAGCTGACCTGCTCGAAAATATGGATGAAATGCAAAAATAATGAGGACCTGGGGCTAAAGATGAAAATGAAGGGGTGCAATGTGATGCTACCTCCTCGGAGCCCACATCAGGCGATCATATCCTGAAGGCACAGCACCACATCCCCGGACCTTGAACATCACCGGTGCTTATAAAGATCCCCTTCAGAAAAAGTTGCACGCATCACCTCTGCTGGGAGCTTTTCTGCTTAGCTAGATCTGGTGGGCATAAGAAGTTGACGGTGTGGGGATATCACCTTTCCTTTTTTTGCCTAGTCCACCAGACTGCTAATGGTAGCTGTAGATGGGTAGGGAAGTGGTAGAGGGTTTGTGCTGTTGGTGCTGGACACACAACATGCCTTGTTGTCTCGGCTGTAGTGTACTCCCCGGGGAGGCTCTCTGGGAATCCACTGCCTGATGGGATGGTTTATAAGCCTGTTTTCCCCTCTGCTTATTTTAGCTTGAAAAAATAAACAGAAAGCAATAAATGGAAAGCAACTGACAGCAAAAATGTATCTAGGCGCTCTTCTAAGAGTTCAAGTTCACTCTCCGTCCGCAGAGAAAGCAAGGGGCTTTGCAAGGCTGTATGCTGATTCAGTGGCCATATTTCAATGATGATGAGAAAAGGGGTGATGGAAGAGAAAAGACTTAAGAGCATGGCCTTGTATTCTGGCTTGGAGCATGCTGGAGAGAACAAACCCCTGAGCGCTGAGGAATAAATTAGGACATCTCTAAATCTATGGGAATGCACAAGATGGGGTGGGAAAAGCAACGGGCGGTCAAAGCTACTGAAGGCAGTGGGTCGATGCTGGTAGGTAACGCTGGTAGTTAGCCATGCTCTGCTTAAAGCAAGTGCAGATTGGGTTGGGGCAGGTAGCGGGTCTGGGGAGGTGTAGGAGGGGGTCTCCCATGTCCCCATGGGGACAACAGCTGAAGGTGGAAGCTGTGCCAATGCCCCTCATCATCAGGGCATGGACTTTGGCTCAGGCTGGCCCGGAGGGAGCACCAGGCAGCGTCCGGGTTTCTGCCTTTCTCATTCAATCCCTTGGCTTCCAGGCAATTGCCGTTGCCTCCTGGCCCGACGCCCAGCTAGAGCTGCTGTCAATCGAGCAACGCAGTGGGGACATGGCCCACAAGCAGGGAGATGCTGGTGGTCTGTGTAGTCAAGGCTCATCCGGTCACGGGTGGCTCCGGTCGTATCCCGAGGAGCTGTCACAACGCACCGAACATGACGCTGTAGCGGCAGGAAATGTGCTCGCTCCCCGAGCTCTTCCAGCTGCTGAGGCAGCAGCTCTTGCCAGCAAAGCTGTCGGCTGGTGTTTCTGGAGCAGCAGAATTGTCTGCAGGGAACGGCACGTGGGCTTGTATGTAGGGTGGAGATTTACACTTGGATTTCACTGCCTGGCTCTGCCCCCAGCCCTCTATCCCCATATGCTTTCCCCTGCGGCCTTCAGAGTACAGGAAAAGGCCGGTGCAAGTGTTGCATGGCTTTCTTATGGCTTAGGGAGGTTTAATGTCTCTGATTTTGGATGCAGTGCTGCATCTTGTGCCCCTCACCACATCCAGGGCTTGCTTTGCTTTGCAGGATGAGGTTGGTCGCTGCTCACCCTCCGCAGCCCCCTGCACTTGCAGTCCCAAGTCTGCGCCCATCGCTGTCCTCCTGACCTGCAGCACCTCTGTCCAAGAGAGGCCGTGTGCTCAACACCTCTGCTCAGTCCATCAGGGTCAATAATGGGGTTTTGAGCTGAAACTCCAGGAAAAAAACTTCCCTTTGGGATGAAGTGGGAGAATTTGCAATATGGAACAAAAGGAAAAAACTCATTTTGGGGCAGCCCAAGTTCTTGCCTGGAGGGGAGATGGTTTCTTGTGCTCTGGGGTTACTTCACCATCTGTTTTTCTTAAATCAAACCCTTTTCTTTGAAAAAAATAGTCATTTTTTTTAGTTAAAAAAATGGCCTTTCTGGGGAAAATCCAATGTTTCAGGTTTAAAACGTCTAATGGAAGCATTTGGGCATTTAACCCAACTGACAGCAACCTTTTCAGTTCTTCCCCCTCCGCTTCTTCTGGCTGAAGCTATCTGATGAGTTCATCTGCCAAGCTCACCCTGCGCAGGATTCAGCTCAGGTCTCCGTCTCCAGCGCGCGGCTTTCCTGCTATTCTTTCCGCGAGCGTTTGCTCCGTGCTGGAGGACACGTGGGGTCCATGACAGCTCAGCACGGGACGGTGATACCCCGGCTCCACGTGAATATGTCGTTAGCCCTGTACTCCACTAATGAGTCCAGCAGTTAAGCTGCTCGTGGTTCGGGTGCTAACGGGTTCAGCATTAGCTGAGGCCTCTCTCCGTGGGGCTGAGTTGTGCCAGATAGACGGACCTGCAGGCCCCAGGGCTGAGATCAGCTGCAATTCAGGGAGAAAACGCACGGTCCGGCGAAGGAAACAGTGCACCTCACCTCTGACCGAGAGCACTGGTAGCTGTGGGAAAGCTTGGCTTGATAGTCTGTGCCTATAAATGGAAAATTTCTGCTCCCAGAATGCAAACCCTTTCCCTTGCCATGAAAATCCCCCCTCCTTCCCCCACTTTATTTATCTTTTTAATTTTTGTTTCTCTGTAATGAGTGCCCGGCGTGTTTTGCCTGCAAGGCTGTACGAAAGCAGGGAGTGTTTTATTTGACAGATAGACGCCTGTGCCCGACTCTGCTGGTCGTCACCCAATGGGGCCGGGCTCCCTCGTGCGCGCATCCTGCGTTCGGGAGCTGCTCTCCATCGCAACGCTCTGCCAGCGCGTGGTTTTTATGAAGCTTGCTGCCTGGGATGAGGCCAGGCTTCTGGTGCGTCTCTGTACGGCGCTGGCTCTTGCGTGGTCACCCTAGAGAAAGGTTTGCATGTTTGCACAGAGATGCCTCTCGCTGCCAGAGCCTCTGCGTTTGCCCAGACGATCAGCCCAGCTCCCTGCAGTGCGTCTGGGAGTCTGCAGGAGGCAACACCTTCCCATTGCATCTCCCCAGCGGGGTGGGAAAAGCCAGGTTTGGTTCCTTTCTGTCCAGAAAGAAATGCCAGAAGCTGCAGCCGAGGGGGTGGAAGACAGCTGCCAGAGACAGGGTCCTGATCCTGACCTCCGCCACACCTGGGTCTATGCAAAATCACCTCTTCGAGTGAACGCAGCTCAGCTGCACCCTGGTTTGGCTCAGATCAGCAAAGGCTTGTTCTGCACCCCAGCACGGGCTCTTCAGGCAGCTGTCACATCTAATGCAGGCTCACCTGGCTGGTCCACCGTCCCGTGCCCCTGTCCAAGAGCAGCCAGATTTGCCAGGCGGAGACGACCACCTCACGCCTTTGGGGGGAAGTAGCTTCCCTGGAGGACACTGGTGGAGCCAGTTTACACCCATTTAAAGACCTGTCTCCACCAGCAGACCCCCCATCCCAGCACCGTGCTGAGGCACCAGGGTCATTAGCACAACACACATGCTTTCAAGAGAGCTGCGGACATGCCTGCAGCATGTGTGCAATTGCACACTGAGACCTCAGTCTTCCCGTCCCTGTTACAATCAAGCCATCGTGTTCAGAGGAAGAAAGGCCAGAAAGCAGACAGACAGAAAGCGCCTCTCATGCCAGAGACCTTATTTATACCTTGAGAGTCTGGCCTGCCTGGGGCATATGCCTTGTGTCAGCTGGCTGCACGCATGGCTGGGCCTGCACAAACAGCAGCGTGGCATGGTAACACATCCGAAATGTGAATCCATTAATTGGTAGGAAGGTTCTTAATGAAATGAGCTTGAAAAGAAGCAGGCAGAAGGGCAGGCTGAGGATAATGCACTCAGCAAAAGAATTAGATGATTTAGGAATTTTAATTAAATTTGACATAGCATGAGAAGGAAGGGAAAGGAGGGGGGAGAGATGGGCAGAGCTATGCGGGCTGAAAGCACAGGCCAGGTTTAATCAATAGAAGAGAAGCCAGCGCTGTGCTCTGTGAATGGGTGGGAAGTCGGAGCAGAGGGAAAATGCACCATCAGTCCTGGGGATTTGAACGAGGTCTCTGCACAGGTTGGGCTGGCCCCACCTGGATGTCACGTCTCTTCTTCCTCAGGTCCCTTCAGCTATGGCGGTGGGTGTGTGCAGGGGGAACGTCAGCTCTGTCTCCCCCCATCATTAGGGTATGAAGCCTGGCAGCTCGTGCCCATCCTGCTGGGGTGGAGCTTCACCTGCGATGGGCTGGGTGGCGATTGCTCTTCATAGACTCGGGGTCGAGCCTGGGAGGCTGAGCTCAGCCCACTGGCTGGGCGACAAAGGGTTGTGCATGTCTGCCTATGACTTCTCACGTGAGGGTGCACTCCAGTGTTGCACATGGACTGTGTTCTGGAGCAGAAGTGTTGCATCTCTGCTGGGGCTGACGGCTGCAGGAGCTAAAATGTGTCCACGCACAAATGCAGGGGAGCGGCAGAGGCACCGTGGACTTGGGCTGACAAGGGAGTGGCACTACATTATCTGAAGATAGTATTAAAGGGTTGCTGACTCAAGGAGGTAGCCTCTCTCCTTCCATGCAAACTCATTCAATTTGCAGTTGGACTGGGTTTGAGGAGGAATCGATGCAAACGAACCAAAATAACCTACTTTGGGACAGAAACTAGGATGCCCATGTGGGAGCTGGCACCGGTTTAATTAAATCCAGCTAAAAGCACCATGGTATGGACAGGCCCAAGGGCATAAGCACTGGCCAGGCGTGAGGCTGTGGCCGTGCCCTTTCAGCCCTGTTATCAGGCCTGTGTAAAATGTCAGAGCAACGCTACCGGAGCCAAATGCTCATATTTCACATGTGCCAGTGCAGCTGCCAGTGCTGGTGCTGTGGGTGAGGCAGGGAGGATCAGGCCTCGCTCCAGCTCGCAGCACAGGCTTTTTGGCAGTCATGCACGTGCAGGGCATCGCTATTAGGTGTCCTCTGTGCTGCTGTCGTATGCCTAATAGGAGCGTTCACACGCAGCTTCTCTGCAAAGCAGCTGGAGCCTTGGCACGTGGAGCTCTTTGCAAACCTGATTTCTCCAAACTGGACCCTTCCTGGAGGGCTTGGGAAGGAAGGTGCTGCCCAGAGCTGAGACGCCAGGTTTGACGTCCTCAGAGCGGCTGTGGCGAATATGCAGAGCAGGGGGCTGCTTTCTGCAATTTTTGGACCTGAATTCCTGGGCTTCAGGTCAGCTCTTGGGAAACACCAGTGCCCTTCCTGCCCATCTCTGGACTCTGCACGGTGGGACGATGTCTTTCTGGTATCGTGGGGGTACCTGCATTGCCTTCCTGCCTCCTGACATCCCCGTCACAGTACACGGTGCACAAGGCCCCTGCGGTCACAGCTGGATGCAGTTACCTGGCTGCTTCGTGCTGCTCTAGTTTTCCTTTCAGCCCTGATAAAGAAGGAAGGTGTCTGCCTAGCTTTGCAATGAACAGCCCCGTGGCACCTTGGGTCTGTGTCCGTGCCAGGCCCTTGGCAGGGGCATGAACAGTGCCAGGGCTCTTGCCTGGGGTATGGAGGATTCCTCAAGCTGATCAGAGTAGTCTGCTTGGAGGTATCCCAACATATCCATCAAACTTCACATCCATGAGAAACAGGGGTTTCAAATGGGGTGGAGATGCTGGAGCTGAACTCAGCAAGGGGTGAGCTAGTGACAGAGAAAACCAACTGGCTGCTTCTTTCTGTGTTGTCCATTTGTCCAGCAGCTCACGGCCAGCCCGGAGACTGTCGTCTTTAAAGAAATCACATATATTCACTCTTAATTGGATCTATCGGAGAGCGGAGAGCGAAGAACTACCCGACGTGCATGTCCTTTGATTACTCTCGAGAGCAATGAATCCACCATTGAGTGTAGCTTGAGGCTGTGAAAGCAAAATGATCTAGCTTCTGCATTTCCATGTGTTACAGCGCTCTTTAATGGAAACACCGCTGGTAAAATCCTTTGTGCTGCTCAGATGATGAGCCTTGGGAGTAATTATTTCAGAAGCCTTTTTTTTGGTGGGGGAAATAAAGCTGTTTCCACTTCTGTTGGGTCTGCTCTTTGGGTAACGTCGGCTTTTCTCTCTGTGTCTTTATTTTCTTCTCCTGCTAGATCAGGCCTTCTTGGAAACTGTCTGTGGAAAGTTGGTATAATCTGTGTAACACCCCCACACCCCCTCCATTTGCTGCTTTTTGATGGAAAGGATTTTATGATGGATTTCTGGACCCAGAATCTCTCTTCTTGTAACACCCCTGGGAAATAGCATCCTGGGGGAAAAAAAAGATAAGCTAGTGCTAGTGCTCACAAACCTGCAGCTGCCGCTGTTTCAAGTTCAGTGACCTCTTTGCCTGTGAATTCATGTCAACGGTGGGCTGATGTTGATCAGCCAGGTGCATTGCACGTGGCACTGGGTGCTAACCTTTGCATGAGTGCCATTTAAACCTTATTTTTGCTCGGGACCCATGGATGGCAAGGCCAAGAGATGACAAGGCATCAGTTCATTGGCCTGCAGCGGGGGCAGATTTGACTGGCAGACCGGAGCATCAAAATGCACCTTCTGGCCTTCAAATGAATGCAGCTGCGTCTTAGATGGGCAGAGGTCTCCATGCCTGAATTAAAGTGTCCTCTGAGTCAGGTTCTGAGGTCACTTGCTACATAGCCCTTCCTGCCAGGCCACTATTTAACCTGTCACTTCATAAATAGATCCCTTTCTCCAGTCTTCTCTTCCCTCAAACCTGGGAGTGTAGCTTGAATAAGTATCACAGGAAGCAGCACATGTGGATCGAGATGCACAGACTCATGGACAATGAGGGTGGGGAGGGAGCTCAGGAGGTCGCATCCAGTCCAGCCCCCTGCTCCAAGCAGGACCAGCCCCAACTACATCATCCCAGACAAGGCTTTGTCTAGCCGGGTCTTAAACACCTCCAAGGATGGAGATGCCACCATCTCCCTGGGGAGCCTGTTCCAGTGCTTCACCACCCTCCTCGTGAGAATGTTTTTCCTAATATCCAACCTCAACTTTCCTTGCTGCAACGTGAGCCCATTGCTCCTTCTGTCGTCTGCCCCCAATGAGACCAGCCCAGCTCCAGCCTCTTTGCAGCCCCCCCTGCAGGGAGGTGAAGGCTGCTATTCAGTCTCCCTCGGTCTTCTCTTCTCCAGACAAAATCAGCCCACTTCCCTCAGCCTCTCCCCCAAGTCCTGTGCCCCAGCTCCTGAACCATTTCTCTTGCCCTCCACTGGACTCTCTCCAATGTGCCCACATCCTTTCTGTAGTGGGGCCCAAAACTGGACACAGGACTCTAGAGGTGGCCTCCCCAGTGCTGAGCAGAGGGGATTAATCACTGCCCTTGACCTCCTGGCAGTGCTCCTACCAATGCAGCCCAGGATGCCGTCAGCTTTCTTGGCAGCAAGGGCACACTGCTGGCTCATATCCAGCTTCTTGTCCACTGTCCCCCCCAGGTCCTTTTCTGCAGAGCTGCTGCCCAGCCCGTCACCCCCAGCCTGCACCCATGCATTGGATTGCTCCCTCCTAAGTGCAGGACTTTGCACTTGTCCTTGTCGAACCTCATGAGATTTCTTTTGGTCCAATCCTCCAATTTGTCGAGGTCTCTCTGAATCCTAGCCCGACCCTCCAGCGTATTTACTACTCCCCCCAGATCTGCAAACTTGCTGAGGGTGCACTCGATGCCATCTTCCAGGTCGTTGATGAACCTGCAGGGTTGGTCTGATGATGATGGGTGGATGGTATATGCCCACCTTTCCTTATGCCAGGCTGGACGACCATTCTGTTCTGACCCAGAGCAGCATGGCTTGCCCATGAACAGTATACCTGGCCCAGGTGATCGTCCTTTCTGCAGATCAACATGGGTTTCCTGTGGATCCAGGGATGCTGAGGCAAAGTAAAAGCTGAGCTCCCTGTTAGCTCTCTCTGGAGCACAGCAGGGTTTCCTCTGCTGTTTCATGGTTGGGGTCCATGCCTGGAGGCTCATGTGAACACATCTGGGTCTGTGAGTTCAATTCCCTGGTGGAAGCCAACTGCAATACCCTGAGACAGCCCTGGGCCCCTTCTGTATTCAGCCGCTCCCTTCTGCCGGTAGCTGTGGGGAAGGCTGACTTTCAGCACAGGTTTCTTTCTTTTATGCCTCATCTGGTCCACATAGGAATTCCCCAAGAAGAAATGGAGTCTGGCTATCCATCCTCATTAAAAAAGCCCTCAATATTTCCAGGGATAAAGAAACTCTGCTGAAATATGAACCGAAACGTAATAGATTGGGCACTGCATAGCTGTAAATCAGCCATTACTCTGCTGCAAGGGGCTTTCTTTTTCAATTTAAGCTACACGGACAAAGAAATCTATTGGTATTTGGTGCAGTAAAGCCACCATCTATCACTTGCCGTCACTATATACAACTCTTTGTCTTATCCGCGGAAAGCAATATCATATCCTGCGTTAAGTATCCTCTCTGGAAGTTCAGTTGCACTACATAGCGGAGTTGTCAGCTAAGCCACGCTTAGTTCATTGACTTTATTTTGCTGTCATTTTCCAAACATGTGCTATCTGCATGCACTACCCCTAATTAAATCTGTAATAAGGGTTGATTAAAGAAGCTGAAATCCCAGGGGCTCCTTCTACAGCACTTCAGCAAAAAGCTTTCTTCAGCCGGCTTTCAGGACTCTTGTTTCCCCGTTGCTCTCAGATCCCCCAATCCTTCTCAACACCTTCATGTCAATAAATAACTTTCTAGCTCCAGGTTAGCAAATCTTTTTATACATTTAATTTCCTTCCTTGGGTTCCCTGGGGAGGCAGCAGATGAAGAAACCTGCACTGTGGCAGGACTTTTAATACTTTCACTTGTCTGCCCATGTGGCTCTAAGGCTGAGGCCACTTTACACCCACCCCATTGGGACTCTGTAGGGCGAAAGCCTGGGGACTCCTTAATCCACCCTAGACAGAAAGGAAGTCAGAGCCTGACCTCCAGGGAGAGAAATCCAAGGTGGAGCATTGCTAACAATCAAGATGGTTAATAAGAAACCGGTTGTTGCAGGACTCCCTGGCACAAGTGGTGCTTGGTGCTGTACGGACATGGAGTAGCAAGACAGTCTCTGCCCCAAAGAGGCAGCAGGCACGGTGCATAACACAGGGAGAGGGGCCAACATACCACTAGCAAAGAGCCCGGCAATTCTCTGTAAATCCCAGAGATCTGTATCAACACCTTGCATGGGTTTATTAACTCCATAAGTCGGGAAGACAAAGCTCCCGTGGTTAGTGCTGCTACCTTAGGAGATGAAGCTACAGGACAAATAGCACATGGCACATGAAGGGCTCTAGCCTGATCCTAGTTTCTCATCCTGGATAATGGGGCTGCCATATGCTGAGGGGAGCACAGAGAAGAGGGAGAACTTGTTTTTCAGGCCAGATGCATCCCCCCCACTACAAACACTCCCTGCCTCCTGTACAGCAGATCCAGGAGCTGCATGCATTAGGGAACCGCGAGCTGGCTAGGCCCTGACCTCTTCAGCTGGCACTGAACCTATGCCCCTTGCACGAGAGCATAATGCCTTCCCCATGCCTTTGCCCGGTGCTCAGTACCTGACACGCTGGCGTGAAGCACCACGGCACAGAGCAGCTGGATCCATCCTGGCCTGGCCTGCCCGGTGACCTTGGGAAGTCGTTGCACCTCTCTGCACCTCCCTTCCCTCTGTGCAAGGGGAAGAACAGGCTTAGCTTTGTGAAGCACCTCGCGCTGTACTCATGCAAACGGGAGAAGAAGAAGCGTCTTCATATTAGCTGAGCAAGAAAAAAATACAACCAAGCAAACAAACCCAGCAGCGATCTCAATGGTAGCTCTCGAGAAATGTCCGTTCCTTCCTTGTAGTGCCGGTATTTATTTAGCAGTAATTTGAGGAGTCATCCCTGCCACTGGAAGCATGATGATAAATCCTGGCCATAAAACATTGCAAAGGGCAACTGCTGTAAGTCATGGCAGTGTCTACAAGTGTCATTACAACACGTTCTCTGCTCTTAAAGGTCACGAAAAAAAATCACTGTCATCAGTATTCATAAAAATTAAATGGTCCAGAACATTAGCCCAGGTTGTACTTCAGGTTTTTTTTAAATTTCCCTTTATTATTACAAGGATCTCTAACAGCGAGGCTTTTTTGGGTTTTTTTGTGCAAGATAAACTGATAAATGAAATGTTCTTTCTTTCCTTGCATAAAATGTGTATGGAACGCTGCCCGGTTTTGCCAAAATGTTGTTTAAATATAATTCATGCCCTTTCAGGCCAATCAATATGCCTCTTTGCTATATTCATTCATTTGTAGAGTAAACAGTAATATCTAAAGATTGCAAAACTCGGAGCAAAGGGCTTTGTTCTTTGCCAAGCCGCTTACCTGCCTTCAACAGCCCCTCTCTCTTCCCCAGTAAAATTGAGGTGGTCGAATTATTCATTGTGAATAACTTACGCATGTTTGGATTGTTTAATCTGATGTATTGTGCCCACGTGAAACGCCCATGCTGGTACCGTAGACGTGGAATGGGATTCTGCGAATAATTTATTTCAGGCCCATTTGCCAAATGCAATTATTTTTGCAAATCTTGTTTCTTCATTTCACCACTGTCAGTGAGTCGCATGATGGCCACAGTGGTATCTTGCCAGGGGAGCGCATGCTACAATTGTGCCTTCATTTTTCTGTACCCAGAAACCAGTGATTTGCTTGGACAGCCTTGGCATGGCTGCTTGTTGTGAGAGCGTAGCTCCTTCTGGTCCAGCGGAGCTTGAGTAACTGAGATGCACCGAAGACAAAGAAAGCAGCTTATGCCGAATAGACAAGGCAGCTCCTCTTCCTCCGCTGCTGTCTCCTTGCCCAAGTCCAGGGATGGGTGGAAAGAGAGAAGGGATGGTGTGACAGCAACTTGCTGCTTCTTTATTAGTCCATTCTGCACCATCACAATGGATTGCAGCTGCTTTCACCGGAGGTGAGCAGGGCCCCTTCTTTCCTCCACCTATTAAAGACAAGCCCAAGCCACCAAACTCCCATGCAGCTCTGCTTTCTGAATCCATGCTTTGGGCTGGGCAAGTTCAGCCCAGCATGGAGATGGGGTTAGCTGGAGAATTGGGATCTGCCACCTACTTGCACTTGTTCTAAAGCAGGGTTGTTAAATGCACAGCCCTCGGGCTGGATACAGCCTGCTGAACTTTTCCATCTTATTCCCGGGGAATTTTCAATGTTAAGTGTGATAGCTTGTCTACAAGGAACTTTGTCAACGTTGACAATGATCCCTTGGGCTCAGAAGCTTTGGGAACGGCTGCATTAAAGGACAAAGATAACTAGGCAGCTATCTGTCTTTCCTAAAAATACTGACTCAAGCACATGGACCTGGGTGGCAGTGTGGTAGATTTATGGGTTATTTGATTTTAAAGACTGAAAAGACTGGTGCAGTCATGTGGTCTGATCTATGTAATGCAAAGCCATAGCATCTCACCCCATAGCCACTGGAGTGCAGGAGGTGAAGCAAGATCTCCCCTCAACCATCTCTTGTGAAGGCTGAAGAGGTTCAGCTCTCTCAACCTCCACCGATAGGGTCTATCACAAAGGCCACTAATCATGCTAGTGGCCCTCCAATTAAATGGCACCCTATTTCTCTCTGCCCATTGATCCAACCTGTCCAGGTCAGCCTGAATCTGCTCCCTGCCCTCCGGTGTACTAACTTTGCCCCATAACTTGGTATCATCAGTGAACTTGGAGAGGGTGCTCTCCATGCCCTCGTCCAAATCGCTGATGAAGATATTAAATAATACCGGTCCAAGGACCGAACCCTGCGGGACCCCACTGCCCACCTCCCTCCAGGCCGAGAATGACCCATCCACCACCACTCTCTGGTGCAGTCCCTAAGCCAGCTGGCCACACACCTGACCGTGTAGGCGTCCACTCTGCAGTCTGCTAGCTTCCCAATGAGGACAGGGTGCGAGACAGTCGAAGGCCTTCCTAAAGTCCAGGAAGATGACATCAGCCTCGACTCCCGCGTCCAGGCAGTGCATGACCTGGTCATAGAGTAAGTAATGGCAGTGTAAGTAAAGGCTACAAGGTTTGTCAGGCAGGATCTACCTGTGACAAACCCGTGCTGGTTTCCCCTCAGCATCGTTTCCCCTGCCGGGCCTGCACAAATGTGTTCTTTGATTATTTTCTCTAGCATTTTCCCAGGAATAGAGGTAAGACTGACTGCTCTAAAGTTACGCGGCTCATCCCTTCTCCCTTTCTTGAAAATGGGCACCACACTGGCCCTTCTCCAGTCCCCAGAGACCTGGCCGGAGCACCACGAGTGCTCGAACAGCTGTGCCAGCAGCTCCGCTATGATGCTGGCCAATTCTTTCAGCAGCCGTGGATAGAGGTCATCTGGGCCTGCTGACTTGTACCCATCCAGCTCCTCCAGGAGCTCCTTCACTATTTCAGGAGTAACCGTAGGCGGACTGGTGCCATGTGGATATGTATTAGATATATCTAATAAAGATATATAACCGTGTGGATATATATTAGATGTATCTAATATAGACATATAGATATATAGCCATGTGGATATCTATTAGATATATCTAATATAGATATATAGATATATCTAATATAGATATATATATCCAGTGTGTGTGTATATACATATATACATATACGTACACACAAACACACACACACACACGCACATATACATCTACATCTACATCTACATCTATATCTATATGTGCATACATATATATATATATATATATGTTCAATGTCCTTCATGAGCATCACTGGATTTTCTGTGCTGTTATTACTGTTGTGGATGATTTCTCCCTCTGGTCTCCTGTACTTTTGTAAGAATATCAATATATTCGGTGTCTGCCAGCGTGGCCCTCCTCTTTCCCACACTTGTGGCTGGAGATGTCTACGTACGAAGGCCCTGGTTCAAACGAAGCGCAGACACTGCTTCATTTTGGGCCAGAGGTGACCTAGGGGCAAAGCTATCAGTGGAAATGCTGCATAGACCAAAAGATGCAATGTCAGTCTATCCAGAGCATTCGGTGCACAGCAGTGAGCTATTATTACTAGCATGTTAACAGAAGCACGCAGCTACAGAAGAGGGGGAGGCAGCTGGCTGTGTGAAGGTTGGGAAGGAAATCACTGTATTTCGTTCTGCATCAAGCATTTTGGTGCAAGCAGCTGCAGATGTGAGGCCATTAAAGCTGATGATTAACTGTGATGGTTCCCTAGTGCGTCTCCCCCCACCCTCCACCCGAGTCAGGCTGTCTTTTGATCTGTTCAGATATTTTGCTGCCTCTGCAGATGGATAGCAAAGCTGCTCTGAGCCCGCCTGGAAAATCACACAGACAAATATGCTCGAGCCGCTCTCGGCATGTTGGCCTCCCTCTGTCTTTTGGGCTGTCAAAATCCACATGTCCTGCTTTGCCCATCAGGACAGACAGTCCAGGCCCGTCGTGGATCACGTCATTCAGTTGGAAACTGGCCTCATTTATTTCCCTGACAAGATGGGAGATGTAGGGATGGGGGAGGTGGTGAGACAGTGCTCTGCAGCACGTTTTCACGCTCACAAGCTGGCTTTGGGATGCTAGTGATCACAATTCCCCTTGATATACAGTCCTTTATGGGCACACCCTAAATATGTGACCTGCCACTCTTAATGTACTGCTCCCGTGCCCGCTTCACCCAGAGTGCTTGCAGGTGAAGCTTTTGGGCAACGTGGCTGTGTTGATAATAGACTCCAAAATCTGTCTGATTTGAATAATTGCCCGATTCCCACTGCCTGGCAATCCACTGCTGAAAGGAACATTAGGGAAACAAGCCATCAAAGATTTTGTGTCCCTCCTTTGAAACGGCAGGCAGAGAGGGTACATGCCATCCTGAAAGGTCAGATCTAATAAGCAGAGTGCCCATCAGCTTTTTCTGGAGCCATATTATTATAATTTCCCCCTTTCTCTGACTCACTGTGTTTGCAAAGCGCGCCGAAGAGAATTCCACAAAGCCGCGGCACCAAACTCTGAGTAAAAGTCCCCCGTGGTTTGGAGAAACGTTAGCACGGAGGGAAGAACAAAGGACAGGGGAGGCTATTTTGCAAACGCACCTGGAAAACTGAAAGGTGTTTTGTGTATAATTGAGGTTTTTTTGCCTTTTAAAAGCCATTTTTGTTTGCATTTTGTTTCCAGCCAACAACCTGATGTATCACCGAGTTCGTCTTCCTGTCTGCTGCAGTGCAGTTGCCTGAGGAATTGATGGCTTGACGTACTTTCCTCAGCGAGGGAATACAGCTTGGTGCATGTGGGTCTGAGAGCTGAGCGCCTGCCCCACATTCAGGGGGATCACATACTGGCTGCTCCAGCATCGCAAGCAGAGGCTGGACAAGGTATCCAGGTTGTAGCCGTATGGGTCCAGAGGAAAAAGCAATCAGGACTTGTGGTCGAGGTGATCTCTTTTATTAGACCAACTAGATTTTTTTCAAAAAAATAATAAGAAGAAAAAATCTTTAATTGCAAGCTTTCATTTTCTCTTCTGCTCGCTCCCCTGCCAGTGCTGGTGTCGCAGTGCTTTCACTGCCTGTGTGGACCAAGCTACCCGATGTACAAACGTCCCGTAGGGATCTGTTCTCTGGTTAAAAATAACCTTGTTCCAGGGCATGACAAGGCATTTTCAATCCAGGCTGGAGGTTTCTGACTCGTTGTATCCAACGTGGTCATTTAAAAGCCATCGGAAAATATTGGTTCCTGCATGTTTTCAGGTAAAGGGCCAACGGGGTCACAGGCTCACCAGCTCCTCTGGAGCGGGACATTTTGTGCATGGCCATCGTTTGGGGAGTCAGTGAAATTCAGCTGATTGGGAACGGGGACGCTTTGCTTCTGCAGCCTGCGTCTCAGCCTTGCTCAGTAAATCAAAGTCCTAACCCTGGAGCAAAAGCCAGGAGCTGGGCCTGTTGTGGAGCATTTAGAGAACAGCCATTTACAACACACTTGCACACACACACATATAGACATATGTCTGTGCATGCACACACCCACACACATTCATGCACACGCACATATAGACATGTTTGTGCATGCACACACCCACACACACATTCATGCACACGCACATATAGACATGTATTTGTGCATGCACACCCCCCACCCCCCACATACACACATTCATGCACGCGTGCACACAGCCAAAGGAAATAGCCTGTGAGCTCGTTTTCCTGGTCACGTTTTGCCGTGCAGCAGCGATTTGTAGGCCTGCACAATAACTGCACTTTCAGTAAGGTTGCCCGGGGGCTTGTTTCAAGATGAACTGTAGGATACAGGAGGTCTGTGGCTGGTACAATGAGGTTGCCAATGACCATCAAGCCTTGGTTGGCCGAGTAGAGGTTCTCAACTGGTGTAAACGGAGTACCATTGCAGCGGAGTGACTCCAGTTTACATTGGCCAGGGATCTGGAGCTTTGCTCTTCCTTTCCCTTTACAGAAAGTAACCCGGGTTGCATTTGAAAGGGCCTAAGGAAAAGCGATGAAGCTGTCACAAGGGCTCAGACTCTGAGTCATAAAGATGAGGACTCACAGAGGTGTGCAATGCAGCCTGGAAGACAAAGCAATAAGAGCGTCTTTATTACAAAGCCACCACATATTACAAGAGACATCTTTGTACACCGTGGCTACAGCTTCTGCCGGATCCGTGAGCGCTGCAAAGGGGCAATTAGCTCCAGTAGCCACAAGAGTCAGCCCCAAAGCTGGGTGAGCGGAGGCTGGGCCTTTTGTTTCCCCCCTGAGCCCATCACTGTCTTCCCAAGTTAGCTCATTTTGGCAGAGATGTAGCAACCCATCACAAATCACAAACCACCAATGCATGGGCCCTGAATTATGCTCTGTGTCAATACAGTCACGTGGCACTGTTTGCATCCTCAGTTGGGATGACTGGGACTCTTTACAAAGAAGGACAAACCTCGCTGAATGGTGAGAAATGGAGATGATTGATCTCACGCAAATAGAGCCCAGGCCCTTAAAAAAATCCCCGACCCCAGCAACTACTTTGCCAGGAACTCAGTCAAATGCTGAGGACAGGCCAGGATTAGACACTGATACAATTTGGCCTTTGTTGGTGGGGGGATCTGGAGTGTTTGTAAGAGCAACCGTGATTAATAAGGGCAGAAAGCAGCATTTTTGCTTTGCCAGCGTTGTTGCAAATCTGGTGTCTTGTTGGTCCAGGTAGGCTGCCTCAGGACATTGCTGACACTGCTAATTGCTGACGCCTTGTCTCATTAGTTTAGGGCTTAAGAAAGCCCCATGGTGGAATAAAGGGATGCATGAATGTTCAGTCCAGTCCTTTTCTCCCTTTCTAAGACATGGTGGGGAGAGGAACGATACGGCGGGAGAGAAGTCTTGATTGCCTTCAAGACTGGTGAATAATTTAAAAATCCAGTGAATGCACTTCAAGTTGCTTCAGTGCTTTTCTTCTCCCCATCAAGTTTCCTCTGTTATTACAGCTGCGATTAACCTCTCCACTCGGAAAGTGTTCTTCTCTATTACACGGACTGTGTCAGAAGAGGGGCATGAAAATATTGCCTTCCTGCTGCCTTGTTTTAATGGGTTTCTCTGTCCTGTGCTTTATGCCAGTGGCTGGCTGATAGAAAAAAGGGATCTATTAGCTTGTAAGTTGTGCAGGTAAAAAGAATAGCAGGAAGGCCTTGAAGAATCAGCTCTGCACATGGTTGGCCACCAAGGACAGGACATGAACCGTATGATACAACGAATCAGTGCATCTTGCAGCGATTAGCAGTGTCCTGAGTCTTAGGAGAGCAAGTAGTTGGGGTTTGCCTTAGAAACGAAAAAGTTTGGAGAAGATGCAATACTAAGTCTAGCTGGAGGGCCAACCTCCAAGGCCATTTCCAATATTTAAGCCTGTGCAAGGTGCTCAGAGCACTCTCGCTGTTACCCAAGCTGGGGCAAGCCATTCAAGGAACCATCTCCGCTCAGCAGCCGTCGTGACACTGATGGGCACAATTCAGAGAGCAACTTTGAGCATCTTCCATCACCATTGACTTGAATGGGAGCTGGAGGTGCTTAGCTGCTTTCAGCTCCTCTCCTCCAGTGTTTGCATCAGTTATAAGATATTTTGTTCTTTCTCCTTTGGTTCATTGGGTTAGGACGACTGCTGTGTAATGCACGGGGAAAAGCAGGAGTCTTATCTTGAGGCTCACTTCACCGTTAAAAGTCCTGTTTTTTTTTTTTAAGACAAGGAGGGATTTCCTCCTTGCTGTGCCATGAGGCCTTTTAGGAGTCTAAAATAGCACAGCACTCCTGACACTTTACGCCGGACCCCGCCACACACCTTTCAGGTGCGATCCCAGTTACCAGAACACGGTTCCCACTTCCGCACAGGTCCCATCCCAGGCTGCAGCCAGAGCCAAGCCCTTTTTTTCTGGCTACAAGTACATTGAACACCTCCATCAGGGCTCCAGACGCAGCCGGGGAGGCAGCGGCGCTCTGTGATGGGATGGAGCAGCTTGTGTGGCATGTCTCATCCGCATTATATCCCTATTGGTTTATTCAAGGGGGGAACAACCCCTGGTAATAAGTCCCAGGGGTGACTTGTTCTCAGCAGATGAGGCAGCTACATCTTCTGCCTTGCTGGCTAGATGAAGAGACTTCTATGGGCATGTGTACATGTCATGGTTTTTGCCCTTTCTATGAGATTCACTGTGATTGCCTTGGAGTGGAAGTCCAGTTTAGGCTAAATGACTCCTAATAGTCTTTATCACGAAGGGGGAAGATGAAAATGAATGATGTTGCAGGGTCTGGGCGAGTCTCCCTGAACTGCTGGGCTGATACATTCATACAGCATTTCTTTTGCACCTCCCCGCTCTATTCTGCTGCCTCGTGCTCCCATACCTTCTGGATTCAGGGCCTCTCACTCCACTTGCCTTTGGTGTTGGAGTCATGCCTCTTGGTGCAAATTAACCAAATCCTCTCTTAAAGCTGGAGGAGGAGGAACGCCTGGTGAGGGTGGTTGATGTGGAGGGAGTCTGAGACGTCTAAGGAGTGGCCAGCAGTATCTCTAAGAGGCTGCAGTAAAGTTTCACAAGTTTGGAGCCTGCCAAAGCCAAGAGATTTGCAATTCAGCACCGACTACTCCATTCCCAGGCGCTGCCCCTCCTGCCTGGGTGCTAGCACTATTACTTTCCTCCATCAATCTCCACGCATGGGAATTGCTTTGCTAATGAAATAAATGATGCTTCACTTCTAAGGACTCAGAACTCATGGTAGAGGTGATATCTTTTATTAGACCAGCTTGTTTTTTGCAAAAAAAAAAATTCTTTAATTCCTTTTGCCTCTAGACCCATATGGCTGCAACCTAGATATGCTTCACTTTTAAGAAATTCATTTGATATCCCCACCCCCCCTCCCACATTTGATGCAACCTCTGTATTGCAAATTCAGGATCTCACCTTATGCTCCCTGTGAGCTTCAGAGCTTCCAATAATCAATAGTCTGCCTGATGGACCAAAGGCCTGAACATGGTTGGAGCTAAAGAAACACAACGGCCAGATTTTGCAAATGAGCTTAGGTTCTTTGAAGTCACTGTCGATTTACAACAGCTGAACATCGGCCAGGTTTTCAGAACAAACTGCATCTGGGAAAAGAAAAAAACCCACGATGTCTGATCCTTTGTCACCTTTGAATTCAAATATGATGGAACAGATTGATACAGCACATTGTGCTCAGGGTGTTTTTGCAGATGAGTTATGAATCCAGGCAAAGACAGGTTGATAAGAGAAGTGCTGGCAGGCCCTTAATCGTAAGGGCTGCTGTCATAGATCACCAGCTCCCACCGCAGGGCAGGGGGAGACGATGGGGGACTGAAGCAGCAGCAAAGGGAACAAGCCACCCCCTCCCCAACGCAATAATTAAGACCAACCATGACAGCCGTATATCCTCTTTGAGGTGAAGACTCTTTAATTGTGCCGGCTGGATCTCAGTTTATTGCTTGCATTCAGTATTTTGGAACACGGTGGGCAAATAAATCAATTCGGTGGATTGGAAAAAAGAGAGGCGAGAGAAATTTAAAGACTGACTTGAGCAAACCCTAATCTATATCTTGCAGCGCGGGTGCGTCAGAGGGAGAACAAGTATCGATCTAGGCTAAGATTTTCAAAGTTGCCTAGAGGATTTGGCTATCCAATTTCCATTAAAATTAAAGCCATCCAAAGAATCGCAGTGTTAATGGGTTGGTTTTGTGGAGGCATCTAGCAGGTGGTCTCTGGGGCCCCTTTCAGATTAAAACAACGCGGAGAACTCATTCCCCCAGCTGCGAAATCAGTGACCTCCGACCTTGAGGGGTCCCCTGGGAACAGCATTGAGCACGTAATGTGCTACAAGCAATCCTGTGCTCTGCTCTCCCATCAAAATGCATCGAATGAGCTTGGCTGCGAGCAATGCCGGAGGGTCTCGTGGGCAAGGTGATGACTCTGAGCTGTGGGTTGGGGACCACAGGGCTCCATATGATTTCCACTCCAGCGGTATCCTGAGTCAGGCCCCAAGGAGCCGTCAGATCCAGAGGGGAAGGCATCCTTTGTGGCAGTGACCTGCAGGGGACTGTTACCCCAGGGATCCCAGCGGCCTTCATCTCTTCCGGGAACAAAGCGGCTCCTTGAGTCTGCCGGCACCTGCAAACCAAACCCATCCCCTTGTACTACACCTGCTAATGAGCACAAAGCTGCTTGGTCTTTGGCCAGGATGTGCTTCCTGGGGATTGCCCTGCCAGGAGGAGACATTGGAGAATGTCTCTAGGGCATTCAATTCTTCTTCTTCTTCTTCCCCTGCCCAGGACAGGCCTGCAGCAGCAGACAGTCCTTCACCCAGTGCATGGTGCTTGGACAGGGTGTCCCCTGCCCATTGCACAGCCAGCAGGCAGCTGTTGGAAGCCCAGCTCCCCACGGCATCTGCACGTGAGACCCCCTGCTTGTGTCTGGGACCGGACCCTCATGCGGGAAAGCAGCTGAGCCTTGTGGCACCTTGTGGCAGCCCCGTTGCCTCTGACCTGCCTGGGCCCATGTTCTTCCCACTCCACAGCACCTTCCTCGGAGAGGTGCTGGCTGCCCAGGTTGCAGCTGCTGATGTGCTTTTCAACCCCAAATCAACGGGGCTTTTCTCCTGTTGCCTTCTGTACTCCTTTCCCTGCCCTTGCCAGGCCTTTTCCCTGCACTTTCCTGATCGGCTGGGAGTCGTGTCCACCCCTCCCTGCCCCCCACTCCCACTGCTAAGGAGACAATTATTTTATTTTATTGCATTCGTTTAAAAAGATGAACCTGCTGGTGAAAAAATACCTGCCTTGAAAGCATCCCTGCCACTGCTGGAGAAGCCCCCGGATGCTAGCTCATTGCTCCCTGCCCTCGTATGCTCAATCCTCCCCATACTCCGGCCTCCAAACGGATCAGCCTCCAATTACCATCAGACACCAGCTTGTGCCTCTGCAGTCCGATAGCCCCGATACACTGCAGCTTGACTCACGATTGCGTAGGAGGAGCTAATTATTCCAGCAATGGCAAATTGGACCAGTAATAATCTATCTATATATTTTTTTTTGATCTTCTACAGTAATGATTTTCTTTTTCAATAACAAAGACTGGATAATGATCTTGCCTTATTATGGGATGGATGGATGGATGGGTTGTGGAGAGGCGGGGAAGGGAAGGATAAATAGAGAAGGAGAAGGAGATACAGCCAAATCCTGGGTGCTGAGGAGTACCCCTCCCTCGGCCCTTGTGTGCCCCGGATAATGTAGGTGTGACTGTGATTGCAGTCCTTCACGTTGACGGAGAGTTACGCTTCACAGAGACAACACACAAAGCTGATCAGCATGCACAATTCCTCCTCGGCACTGCCCTGCACCGCTCACTGCCACCAGAGAGCCCGTTGCAAAATAATTACATTTAAGTCTAGTTTTTCGTTCTTTTTCATGCAATTGCTCCAAGGACTACAACCCCAGGGTGCTTGGAGCGGGTCCTGTTCCTTCCAATCTAAATACCATGGTCAGCTTGGGCCATTTTAAAACATACGGTACTTGATGGACACCTGCTATATTTTTGATCGAGTTCACCCCCTTGTCTTCCCACGTCCTGCACACATTGCACGCTTGAGGCAGGGCGGTGGGAAACGGGCTGAGCTTTTGGTGCTGGTGACACAGCCAGTGGCCTGTCTCATTTTTCTGATGTCTGGCAAAAATGCTCATTACAAAGCTCAGGGGAGTTTTGGCTCCTTGCAAAAGCAGGCGAGCGAACCCCAGGCTCCAAACCGATCCCTCGATCCTGCAGTCGGCCGTGTGCAGGCCGGCAGATGAAGGCACGTGGAGCTTTGCTGGGCTGAGTGGAGTGGTTTCCCTCGGTCGTTTCAGCCGGAGACTGTATCTTCTTCTCTTCCTGGCCAGCAGTTTTGTCTGGTCTTGCTTTTTGGGCCGCTTGCTCCGTTTGAAGTGCGGCTGCTTCTGGGGGGCAACATTTGCCTCGAGGAGGGACACTTCCCCTGAGCAGAGTGATTTCCAAGGGGCAGTTAGATGCAAAAATGAGGCCTGAGCATGAGTTGACTCTGGAGGTCACTGTGCCCTCCCTAGAAGACACTGCTGCAAAGCAAAGCCCATAAAAGCTTTTCTTTTTTAAAGGATCTCTCTATACCGTAGCCGCATAGCAAATGCTTTCACTCCCTGATCTTAGCAGAGGCTTTTCTTCTCCTGTCTCTGGGAGGGAAGAGAAAGCAGCAGTGCTCTCTAGAGGCACATTAAGTCGTGCTAGTCACTCGCTTGCCTTTCTCCCTGTGCTTCCAGCCACGACCTCCTTGTTCTTTGCAGCTGTTTGCTTCCCAACTCAGGCATAATTGCCCGGTCGCCTGGGTGTTTTTCCCACCGCAGCATTCAGCGTGCGTAGCAGCCGGAGCCCAGATAAAGAGTATTGCCTGTCAGGATGGAAGTCCGCTGGGTGGGCACCGGGATCCGGTTGGCAAGCAGGAGCTTGGAGCAAGGGAAAGAGCAGCTTGTGGGTCGGGATCTGAAGGGCTGCAGCTTTGTCCTCTACTGCACTGACAGCGGGGTGGACATACAGGTCTGGAGAAGGGAGAGGAGGACAAGTCTGCAATGCCTCCATGCCTCGACAGAGCTGGGAGACAGGAGGCAGCAGGGGAAGGGGCAGGAGGGCTGCGGGGCTGGCTCCTGGTGTGGAAAAAACCCTGATAAACCAGTAAACCCATCAGGGTCTGAAGCAGCCCGAGCCCTAGGTGAGGCTTAATGCCACTTCTGCAGGCAGAGAAAGAGCAAATGTGAGGTTTTACCCTGGTCGGCTGCACGAGCCTGGATCTCAGTCCTGAGACAGCAAACACTCCCCCGCTCCCCCCAGGCATTGCAGCTGTGGGAGCTGTTGAAATAGTCCTTTGGGAAACCTCCAAGGACAAGCTGGAGAGAGATTAAAGAGGAAAAAGGCCCTTCACAGCAGCTTCGTCTCCCTGCTTTCAGACAGAGGTGTAGGAGGAGGTAATCCCCAGTCCAAACCAGTAAGCAGAGGGGTGCTGAGTGGAGTCCAGCTGGGGGTTTGGATGCTGACGGCAGCAGAGGGCTCATGGTGGGACTGAGGAGACCACAGCATCCCTCGTGTCTCCATACGGCGCCATTCGTACTAAGCGAGCAAGACAGCGTGGCTGGCCGGACTCTGCACCTCAGTGCGGTGTTTCCGACATGCAAGGCACATCTCCATCGCCGACAAGCTGAGCAAACCCTAGTTGGTACCAGGCTCCTGGCCTCTTCTCATCCTGTCCTTCTTCAAGCAGAGCCAGAGCGGCATCTCCTTCTCGTGACTCCCAGCCTTGCAGGGGCCAGATGTTGTCAGGGCAGATGTTTTGCTCCACTGACTTCCTGGGCACAGAGAGCTCACGGGGGGCCTGGCAGAAACGAGCTCAGCGCTGTCTGTCCCGCTTTGCAGTGGAAACGCCCGGCTTCAGCAGAGCTGCCCATTTGCAAGCAATGCTGAGAGAATCAGCAATTTTCGTACGAACCACTCGCGAGTCCATCATTTTCTTGGGGACACGCGGGCCAAGCAGTGGCTTTGCAGGGAGAGTGCTTCTGGTTTGTCGGAGAAGAGCGTGTCCGGTCACAGCGCTCAACGGGGAGGAGAATGACAGGGCGAGCTGCCACGAAGCGTGCCGCAGGCGTTCGTAGCCAGCAGGGCCCCGGCGCTGAGCGAGGCTGGCTGCCGTGCTAGAAGTGCTGGCAAGGCACGTGCCTGAGACAGAGAGAGGATGCTCGGGGATGAGGGGCTGGCAAAGGGGCTCTTGAGAACAAGGGCTCTCACAAAGGGGCTCTCCAGAGCCACGGCCTGGCAGGCAAGCGCTGCAGCTGTCTGCATCCCCTAAGCGCTGCAGAGCAGTTGCAGGGACCATGGCAAACACCTGTGGGTATCTGACAGCTGGCATCGATGGCCTACTTGTTCCAGCAGTGCTGACTTTTAGGGCTAGAGCAAAGCCTTGGCTCAGCTCTATGAGATCTCAAGCTTGTTTCAAGTTAGGCTGTGTTTGCTGAAGCCAGGCTTCTGGGCAGCAAATGCTATTCCCGCTAGTCCATACCCAGCCCAGCCCAGCCCTGGCAATCCTTGTCTCACTGAAGGACCCAAGGCCAGTTTGTCTGTTCTAGATGGGGGCACAAAGGAAAATCCTTCTGCATCAGCTGAGCGTGTGAACTCAAAAGTGGTTAATCTGCATTAAACCCCATGTCGATCCATTGTCATTTAGAAGCAAAGCTGTCATTCAATTCATCTTAGAATCAGAAAATCACCGAAAATGAGGGTGGGAAGGGACCTCAGGAGGTCACATCTAGTCCAACCCCCTGCTCCAAGCAGGACCAGCCCCAATTAGATCATCCCGGCCAAAGGCTCAGCAACGCTTTCCAAGTGCAAGCAGCACTGATACCGAACAAGCAGAGCCGTGCCCTTGAAAGAAAGCAGCTGCTGTGAGTGTGCAACGATCGAGCAATAATAGAGCTTTTTTATATGACTCCTCTGAATGAGAAAGAGGAGTAATGGGGATCTATGGGTGGGGGGATTTTCCATGTAAGGCTGCCTCAAATGGCCCATGCCTACAAAAGGAGGAATACCTGGAGGGGTTTATTTGCCCAGCACTGCCTGCTGCTTGCAAGGGACACGCACGCACTCATCATGCACGTGTGAGAAATACCTTCTGCACGGGCACACGGCTTCTCTCCGCAGGGTTAACACAGACGCCGTGTACCGTGGCTTCCTGCTCTGAGTCACCTTGGCAAAATACCCCCTTCGCGGCTCTCGGGGTTTCTTGCGTCAGGGTGTGCATGGGCGCGATGGAAAGCTGAGGTCTAGACCATTTGTGGTCATTAAACAGATCAGGTAAAATCATTAATCTCAGTGTCCTGGCCTCCTTCCAACTCATTTAATTATATTCTGCCAATCTGCTATGAAGTTTCAGTCGGAGGCAATGCGGCTGTGCTAGAAGGAGGACGAGACTCGGCGTCGATGGAATTGCTATCTGTCTTTCTGCCTGTTATCTTGTAGTGAGTGGAAATGCCATTTTCTAAAGGATTTGTAGTTTCAAAATGTAGCTTTGCTTTGAGTGGGATTTAAAGCAGAAAGTTTCAGAAGTCTCTACAGAAGGAAATCTGAAGAAGACAGATCAGTTAATGTAAAATAACTCTGTAAAAATGGAACAATTTCACACTGACAAATGGAGACCATTTATTCCCACAATACAGAGCCGGGGCCTTCCAGCATTGGCAGAACTTTCTTCGGTGTCTCTTCTGATTCAGAAGAGGGGGTCTCGGTTGAAGCGGAGCCAGCTTTACGCACCCACACCATGAATTTCAGGGACTTTGACCCACCAGAGAAAGCGAATCAGAGTTTTGGGTGCTCAGGGTCTTTGTTGGGCGTTGAAAATTTGGCAAGCCAAATTGAAGCTTACACTTCAACAGAGGACAGCAGAACATGAGCAATGTGTAGACAACTACCTGGCTTCAGTTGGCTCGTGGATAAAGGTGGAGATAAAAGCACCTGCCCAGTTTACAATGGGCATGGAGCGAACCTACCATAGTGGGCCAACTCAATCTTTTCTGCTATCCATTAAAGTACAGGTAGTGTTGTTGTGTTGCTGCATCTCGTTGAAGCTTTGCTGACTACATTGCAAATGGATGCTCCAGATTTATGACTTATATTACAAGCTCTCACAATGGATCTTCTTCTAGCAAGGGCCTCCGAGATTTGGTAATGGTCTCTTACCAGCTTAATAGGGCCAGCAAAAGGCTTAATTCAATGAACATAATGCACTGTGCTCCCTGGATTAAAGGTGCCAGCACAGAAGAAAATATCACAGAGCGGAGTCGCTTCTGGGAAAATCCGGTGTCTACAAGTAACAGAGAAATCTGGTGATCCTGCCAGGCAGCAAGGACTGGGCTGTAAATAATATTTGAAAGGCAGCTTTTGCTTGAATCAACTGTAGCTGGGATTCACTGAAAGCAGGCAAAAGCCTTCAATGTCACAAAGATCATATCTCATTACCGCTTAAATGTTTTCAAGCAACCCACTTAGGCTGAGCCAAACAGAACTTTTTGCCATTAAAGATCATTATAGTTAATTCACATTGCTGGAAAACATCTCAATTGTGCAACCAAGAACATTTTGGTTAAACAAAGAGCTGTAAAAAAGGATGGCCGATGCAATGCATTTAGATAGAACCGAGATCTGACTTCAAGTGAATTTGATGCCCAGACCTTGTTTTAACTTTGAACCACGGCTGTGGTTTGCGTGGGGGAGCAGACACAGTGCTTGTGCATCGCTCCAGCACACTTAACCTTAATGCTGTCCCTAGCGGCAACCTTTATTGTGTTAAGGTGAAAAACCCCAGCAAACACCATGGATGTGTCTACACGTGCATTAACATGCTTTAGTTAATGCACATTAAATCTGGTACTTCCATTGTGGGGTACTAGGAAAATATGCATTAGTCTCTCTTAATGTGCATTAACTAAAGAGCATGGTTTTTTAGTGACGCTTTAAGGCACATTAGCTTTTCTTAATGTGCATTACCTAAAGAGGGTTTTTAGGGATGATTTAATGTGCATCAAAATAAGCAAATATGCATTAAAGTGCACATGTAGGCACACTCATGTGTCCTCAAAAGACAAGATCACCACTGTGGACCTCCTGTTATTACTTTGCATAGGCTGGATATCCAAGTGTCATGACTATATGTCCTGCCCTAACTAAGCATCTTGGGCTATAATCACAGGCCCTCGCTCTATTCTTCCTGTTGTGGGCACAGATAACGGGCTGCCTCTCCTCTTGGGTTTTGCTTCAGCTCTTCGTGTCTGTCCTAAAACTTGGACATCTTCCAGCACAGCTGGGGCCGAGAGGCTTTGCTCTGCTCTTGACTGTCCCGGGAATCTGCAGCTCTGCGGCAGCGGCAGGACTCAGCAGTAATTACCGCTGTGTAGCAATAGCACACTCAGGGGACAATTTTGGTGAGCTTCGTTTAAATGGCATTGCTCAACACTGTAATTTTTTACCTTGGTAATTGCCTAGAAGCAAACCAATTTCTGTGACTGCCCTTAACCTTTCAGTAGGGGAGGGGGAGAATAATCCCATAGACCAGATTTTTTTCCATTGTCAAGGAAGGAAAAATGTTTCTTGAAGCTATGTTTTAACTCTAAGCGGTTGTGTTCCTCAAATTGTTCATCTGTTAAGAGACCTGAAAACACAGCTGGGAGTGGGAAAGCAGCAATTCGGGACCTTGTAGAAGGAGCTGGGCGAATACAGCCCTGCTCACATAGTCCAGGGGATGGCATTGCAAACTGGGAATGGCAATGCTAGGAGATGATTGGAGACCCACGACTTCTCCGGGAGGAGATCATTCTCACATGCTTCCTACCTACCCATGCCTGGTTGCTATTAAAGGGATGGTTTGTCTTTTGAGCTGGAAAACAGGGACTTTGCAAATTGGGAGGCAGTCCAGAAATAATAGCTGTTAAATGGAATAAGCCCTAGTGAGACGAATGCACAAGAAAAAACCACCTTTACTTACCACTTCTTAGAGGGGCCAGGACAGCACTGCAAGAAAGGAGGTTGTTCATCAGTGCCACTTAGATACATTGGCGGAGTTTTCCCAAGGGATTTGTGTGCCCTGTTTCCATGGGGAATGAGGTGTCTAAATCCCCTCCCTACCTTGGAAAGGCTCAGTCTCTGTCCACCCACGGTGCAGCAGTGGCAGGATGTTTTCCAGCCTGGGGCAGGCACATCTGGTGCATTAGAGAGAGGTCATGTCAAACCCCAGGCTGGCTCCTTTCAGCTCCACTCATAAAGCCATTCCCCGGGATTACTGAATGACCTGACCCTCGGACTGACCCGGCCCTACTTTATTTTGTATCATTTAATATAGAGCAATGGAAGCGATATTTTTCATAAGCTGGAAAACAACATTTTGCTCCAGTTGGTTCATTTAAAGCCCTGCAGAATAGCTTGTGCTGTTTCTCTCTCCCTGTTTTACACCCCCCCACCCACACTCATTACCCCCCAGCTCCTGTCGTCTTCTCTCCGGCCATGTCGCCCAACAGTTGCTATTGGCACAGACCCGCTGCATTGCTGGGTTCGTTTAAAATGCCTCGACACAGCAGATCTAGAAAAAAGGTGCAAAGGACAGATTTCCTCCCCAGTTTTGCAGTGTGGCCAATTAAGACACCCATCAAGAAGAGCCGTATTGCTGTCCCCTTCTTAACCTCAAGGACAAAGATGGAGGGACTATACAAGAGAAGCCTGTATCTTCCAGGACTGAGCTAAAGGGCTGCCCTCTCCTCCTCTTTCCTGTGCTAAGTCATGGCTAATTGAACCTCAGGCTTATGGGTTTATGAATTGCAGGAAGAAACCCTCTTCCATCTCCCTCCCTGTATAAGACTACACAAGGGGCTACATAAAGTAGGTTGGTGCTTTTAATTCCCTGAAACAATAAGAGAGAATACCAGCCTCGGTAGGCTCATTACCTGGTCTGGCAGGGCAAATCTGCCCCTTCCCATGCTGCTGCCGAACGATTAACAGCATCCAGGGTGAGGGTCTGTCATGTGTCCAAGAAAGGGAATATAATTTTTCATTGCATTGTGCTGACAAGACATTAAAATCCAGGGAGAGAGACAGAAAGCGGGAGCGAAGCAGTTGGTAGTCGTGCCTTGAAAAACTAATTCACCGAACAAACATTATTTCCCAAGCAAACCATGATTTCTTTGGTTCCTGGGACCGCTGGGGTCTGCAAAATACTGTCCCGAGGCACTCGTTATGTTAACACGCTGTGTCTCCTTCCCAGTTTCCTCTCTGGTTTGAAAGCACGCTAATTATTAGGGGATACAAGGTCTATGCAGGGAGCTAGCCCAGCTGGGGAATGCAGTAGTCATTTTTACTGACTTCTTTCCATGGATAATCCCAAGCTGCACCTCTGGTGAGATAAAAAACACTGCACCTTGGGGTATGTCCCAGGCCTTCACAATCAGCCCAGATTGCTGGAACTAATTGATATTTTTCAGTCAATCTCTCTCCCTTGCAGTTATGCAGAGACAGCGTTACGTGGGGGTGGCTCAATGGGATGATGGGCTCGTGGAGCCCAAGAAATGGAGGTCAGAAATTGCAGGCTCTGTGAATCTGGATGAGTCACATCATCTCTCTGTGCCTCACTTTCCTGCCGGCGATACGGGGATGTCGGCATTTCCTTTCTTCCATGTTGTACCTGGGTTTTTTTGCACTTCATTTTTTTTCCACAGAGTTGAGACTCTGCACATTGCATCCTACAGCCTAGCATGGAGATACCTGAACTGGATGCAAATGAACCCGTTTGACTCTCTCTCTCCTACACGGAGGTCTGTTGTTCTGAGCATCCCTCTGTCCGACCAGCGCGCCGGGCAATGACGGGGTCTTCCTCTTGGCCGGCTCCTTTGGGCTCTGTCTTCACACCAGTCACAACAACAGCAAAGAAAAGCTGCTCTGGGTGAAGAAGAGTAAGAGCAGATCAAAGGGGAGATCAATAAGTACTCAAGCCGAACCTATGTTTTTTTTTCATGCCATGCTTCTTCATCCATTTAACTGTCACCGTAAACGCGATCGAGACCACCGTGATGAATGAGCAAGTCTTTCGGAGCAAGTGACTGCCTCGGTATGCATGACTGCAAAAGGCATCTTTCTTCATTGCTTTGAGGGTTTCAACTCGTCGGCTTAATACCAGAGAGAATATATTAGTCTAATATCCTGTCATTCCTGCAAATTAAGAACTCTTTTGCAATTATGGAGCTGGAGCTGCGGAGCAGTGCGAACCGGAGAATGCCTCCCCGATGTTTTGCTCGGGGAACATCGAGGGAAATTAAGAGTTCGGTGATGATCTCGTCACACAGGGAGGAACCTGCTCATCGGCATAGAGAAACCTAATGGGGAGAGCTGGTGCAGGGGAAAAGGGGGTCGTGGGCCCGTTCCTGGTTGGACCACAGGGCGCATCACCTACTAGGCATCTCTCCCATGCAGCAGGCTGGATGACTTGCATATCTGGGGTGTAGGCCTAAGGGGAGCCCCGCTGGCCCCCATTGCCCCAAAGCCAACGTATCCTCCAGCATGCTAATGTAAAGGGGACCCACCTGTGTGGACGGTCTTTATTTGATGTCAAACTGGTTGATCTTGGGTTAATTTAACTATGTTCCTTGCTAACTTTTGTCAGCAGGGTTAACTCATTTATACTGATTCACAGGGGTTAGGCACTGATTCAATCATTTATTCTGGTTTCCTGGGTGACAAAAGCCAAAAGCCTCACCCAGTAACTTCTACCTGAAGCACCTTCACTTCTGCTTGAGCCCAGTCATCCATTAGAAAGACTTTAAATCTTGATTTAAAGACTGAGTGAAAAGTAAATCCACCACATCTCATCTATAAGTTGCCTGGCCAGTTAATTACTCCTGCTATTAAAGATTTGTGCCCTCTTTCTGCTTTGAATTTGTCTTCTGGGCACCTCATTATATCCTTTTTTTAGTGCATTAAGGAGCCATCTGTTATCAGAAAATGTCTGTCTATCTGTGTAACGCTGGTCAAAATCTCTGAAAAGGTGATGAAAAAGATGAAAAAGAGGGCAGAGGAGGACGGTGAGGGTGATTAAGGATCCTGGAAAAACCCCAAAGATGAAAAGAAGATGGAAAGATTGGGTTTGCTTATCTCCAGCTGGATAAGAGGTGACCCTCGCCTAACTAAATCAGAGATGCACAGGCTTTTGTAAGCAGTAGCTGATTGAGTTAGTCTATGCAGTGCAAGTCTACCTGGCTTCAGACCAACATGACTAACGGTCATAACAGAGGGGCAATGAAACACGAGAGAGGCTGTATTCAAAGCTCGTTACAGAAAACACTTATCTGCTCAGCCAGTAATTAGCCCACAGAGGGCAAAGTTGATGAGGCTGCGGACTTCAGATTATCCAAAGAGAGACTGGCCTGTTGGAGAAGGAACAAGATGGTCCAGAGTTGTAATGAGGAACACTAAACACAAGGTTTGAAAGAAGGGTTCATTATCCCGGAGCTGGTTATTAACTCAAGTTAATCAAGTGAAGCTGAGCTGAAGTTTCTAATCCTCATTCTTGCCAGGCCCTTGTGCTGCGATGGATCCGCCGCGGCTCTCAAGCAGCCCAGCGACGAAGCGTGTTCACCAAGAGGCCTATCCTCCAGCCCCAAAAAGAGCCAAAAGATTGGCGATAATTGTGCAGTTTTTGCCTTCCTGGCACTTGCCCACCTTGCCGGGGGATGCATTGGTTTATTGGCTTCAGGTTTAGAAACGGCACGCACCTCGTTTGCTGAGCCATGGAAGATCAATAACGGGAGACGTTCTTTGTCTGACACATGCACATACACACGCATCCTGGCTTTTGATCTCGCTGATGGAGAACCCATCAGGATTGTTATTGCTACGTAATAAATAACACGGAGGATTTACCCAAGAGCCTGGAGGAGGCCTCTTTCTGGGACGGATTCGGAGCAGCGCATCCTGCATCGGTGCAGGGCTAGACGTGCTCCAGGTTTCTTCCCCGCACTCCCACTCTATGGCACTATAAAGATATATATTTCATGAGACCAGTCTGCTTCTTTGACCTATTTCTGAAGCCGCCGGACAGCAGCGGGCTGGAATTTTTCACCGGTGCTTGAACATTATCAGTCTTGTAGGAACAACCAAAAAAAAAAAAAAAGCAATAAAGGAGGATGGAGAAAAATCTCCTGGGCAAAAAGTAAGAAAATATGTGTGAAATGAAGCAGAGAAGGAAAAACAAAGAAAAGAACGGAGGAGATGAGGGGAAATTCGACATAACTACGCTTGTATCTACATCATCTGTCACTTCCCGGCTGGTTGCTGCCCAGCTGTGTGTGTGGGATGGTGATTTCTTCTAGCCCTAATGCTTCATGCAGGCTTAAAAAAATTACCATAAACAAGTGGGACTAAATTACAGGAAGCAACAGGGAGAGGATTTGATCTAGGGGACTTGAAGCCCCCAAGATGAGAGCCTCAGACGCTCCACATACATCCCCTCTCCCTCCTTCTAGCCTGAGGATGCCCTGCTTTTTTTGTCCTTGCTAAAGGAACAGTGCCTTTTACATGTCTGGATAACTAATGTCTTGTTTTTTCTTCAGGCTTTGGGAATCGATAGCACAGACAATGTATCTGCAAGGTGCCGAGGCTATTGATAGTTATGGCCTTGTAAGAATAAACTTTCTATTTGACACAGACCATTTGTTACAGCCCTCTTTGTTGCACAAAGACCCTGGTAGCATTTAGTGGGTTATAGATTTCCAGGCAACCTCAATTGATGTCTTTTAGTATGGGTTTTGCTCAGGCCAGAGGTTGCATTCACCTTCTCTAGCAGGCATTAATTACAATACACAGGTGTAATCAAAAGCGGAGGGTTCCCATACCTAACGAGAGGCTCTGCATATAAAAATGTGCGGTGCTTGAAATAGCCTGCAGTGGGAAATCTGTCTGAAGTGCAAGGACTGGGCCTTATTGATTAGGATTTGGAGTTAATTGCCTGGGAACTGTGGTGCTTGGTGCTGTACAAACACAGGTCAAACATAATTCTTGATAGATCGGCTGTTCCCAGCAGGTAGTAAATCTACTCTTTGGAACCCAATGCACTAATGAACTAATGAACCTAATTGAACTAATGTAGCTGATAGAGTGTACATAGAGTGTAATAATAGTGAAATATAACCATGTTAGTCTTGTCCTGTAAGCAACTTGCAAACTCCATTTTGTATCCTTCTGCTTGACATAAGTGAATAAACTCTGCATAGTCTTTATGTATGAGTGTGTGTAAAAGGGTGAATAGCGAGAGAAATGGCAGACACAGGAGAGGAAGATTTAACTGGTTATGTAAGCAACAAGGCGCCAGCTGTGTAAGTCACCAGCTAGTAACTAACTAACAAACAGCTGAAGAATCCCTTTGAAGCTCAAGGGCACAAAGGAGATAACAGAAGAAGAAATGGCCATGTGAGCAGCAAAAACTCTCCGAGGCTGAGATAAGCTGAAGACAAAAGAAGAACAACCGCAAAAACAGAAGCTGGGTATGGAAAAACCCCAAAGCACTGAAACAAAGGGTGCCCAATCCCTATAAAAGAACACTTTGGAAATGCCAGGTTGGGTGAGTCTCCTCCTCTACTGCTGTTTCATCGGAGCACAGATGCATCTGTTCACCCCGCTCCAGCTGTTATCTTCAAATCTGCTGTCTTCAAATCATCAGCATCTACCCAATAAGCCCGGGTTGGCCACCCTGCGCTGATATTGAGCAACTATTGCTGGTAATTATATCTGGTGTATGTGTGGATGAAATGGTTGTTTTGTGTATGTGTATGCCTGTGTAGTGATGTGTATGATGATTTGTGTGTGTTTGTATGAGTGGTGTGTCCAAACCTTTATGTCTAACTCATGGAATCAATAAACGCGGCACCTTGCCTTATCCCCCTTTATAAAGTCTCGCTTGTGATTTGAGCAATTGGCAATTTGTGTATATCTAGAGATTTGTGTGTCTCTCTCTCTCACACAAATATATATATATATATCTAGAGAGAGAGACACACACACAAATCTCTAGAGATTCTCTCTCTCTAGATATATATATCCATGTAATCTATCTATATATCTATCTATATACATATAGAAATATATTTATATATATATATATATATATATATATATATATATTTTTTTTTTTTTTGCAAAACAAACAAAAACCAACCCCCCCCCCAAACCCAGCTCCATTGTGTCTTTCTGCTTGGGAGAAAGTTTGGGAGTTTGGAGTGGGTAAGAGGAGCCCTGGGTTGTACTCCTGACTCTGCTGTTAACTTGTTGGCTGACCCCAGACCAGTCCTGTCCTTGCTCCATACCTCCCTTTTCCTTGTGCTGTTTTCTCCTCTGATCTCCATAGATGACAAGCCTTTTGGGACAGGGACTGTCTCCCTGCAGGTGTATGCACAGCACTTAATAGAGGAATAGAGGGGCCCTGGGTGCTGCATACTTGGATAGTTTCTTTGTCCTCTTAATTACATGTGAACATTTGTTGAGTTGAATGAGTTCGCCTGAGGCTGGAGGAGCAAGTGAAAATTCAGGACCTCAGGGTTTGACCTCTAGGGCAAGAGCAAGGGTCCTTCCAACCTAGGGACTAGTCTGGGGGGCCTGGTGAAGCCATGCCAACTCTTATAGCCACGACACACAAGGAAGCATGTATTAGACTCTCTTCTCACAGCGGCCAGGTAGCTAGTTGCAGCTGAGTGGACTAGAGGAGTCCAAAACGGGGGCAAAACTTCTGCCCCTGGAGCTGCAGAGACACCTTAACCACCTCCCTTTGGCTGATGGAGAACTTTGCAAATAGGATAAATCATCTCTTCATGGATCCAGCTAACATTTGCTAATGGGGCCATCATGTCTTGGCCCTTGTTGCCTCTTCAGCAGAACCTGCTTTGCTACCCTGTGCTGCCAGCTGCCTACATCTGATTAGCACCTGTATTTGGTCCCCTCCTCCTGGATGTGCGGTGTTCAGAATCTGACATTTGCTAATTGCACAGGGAGACGTGAAACCAGGTTATTTTCTCATTGACTAAATGACAGCTGGTATTGTACTTAGAAACAGCGAGGAGGAAAGGAAATGTCTCTCAAGGAAATTGCCAGATTGAGTCATTTGAATGTGATGGCTGATACCAGGATAAATGAGGAAACAGAGGGAGCTAGATGTACACATACACCACCCTCCCCAGCGAGACGGCTGCGATGGAGCTGGGAAACCCCATGTGGGAGTGGTGGAGAAAGTCCCATGAAGCAGCTCTCACAAGCTCTTCCAGACTTGGAAACCTCACAATTTCCAGCTCCATCTTTGGGACTTGCAGACCTGGCTTGGGGAGGAGATTTCCTGGGGGAAAGCCCAGAGTGGCTGGAGGACGGTGGCTAATGACAGGAGAAGATGATGGCTTCCAGAGGAGTTAGGTAGAAAAGGGTCCAGACACTATCTGCTCTGAGAAGAAGGAGGGTTTCTCAGCCTTCATAATATTTCTGGGCCCTGGATTGGGACCCAATGGAGCAGGGTGGGCTCAAGTCCCTGTTCCTCGATCCCCTTTGGTGCAAGAGGACTTTAATACCACCTTTGAGTGAAGCAGGCACCAGACTTGGAGGTGTGAGAGGCTGTATTGCTTGCACAAGACTATAGGACACGTGCCTGTGTCAGGTCAGGGCCTGTGCATCGAGGTCAGGGCAGAGGTGGAGAAGGATCCCATTGTCCAGCCTGGTCCCCAGCCACCAGCGCTGGCAAGGTGAGCTCCCTGGGGAAGTCTGGACCTCACCAGTAGATGCTTCCAGCAGTGGTGGCCTTAGGGCTGTTGGGGCTCTGGGCAAGAGAGTCATTTGGGGCCCCTTAAAGGCTTAATTGTAATGATCTCAAAGCAAGTCGGATATTTGTTGCAAAATTTTGGGGCCCCGGGCGGTTGCCTGGTTTGCCCTCCCCTAAGGCTGCCACTGCTTGGTTTGCTTAAAGGTGTCCGTGGCCGGACAAGGGGAAAGCAGGAGAGAATTCAGGTCTTGTTCGAAAGTCGTTTTAACAAAGCATCTGTGCCGCCCTTGAGTTGGATGTGCCAGGGGAATCGCAGCAGCATTGTTTTTCTTGGCATTATTTGAGCAGCTGCTGTGTGCAGGTGGGAACCCTGTAATGATCTCCACGCACTGTTTGAAGGTTTAGCTAATATTTAGGAACCCACTGGATATTGTCCCCTATTCCCAGGAGCTTCTAGGGGCACTGGTCCAAGGATCTGGCTGGTTTTCCTGGTCTCAGTTTTATGTTGAGAGGCAGGGAAGCTGCTGGCACTTTACGGGCTCTTTATCTTCCAGCCATGCCCATAACTGTAGCTCAGTGCTAACAAGCTCTTGGGGGCCCTTGCGTCTTATATTATTATGCAAAGTTGATCTTGTACTTCCCCTGCACTCTCTGCTTGTTTCTCTTCTCCATCCAAATCAAAACCATTTGCTGCTTGGTGAACTCATCAAAGGATCAACAGCCCTCTCCAAAGCCTCGCTTTGTAAAGAGGAAAACGAGTGTCTGCATAACATCCTCCGTGACGGTCTCCATATCCAGACAGGTGGCATCTTGTGCAATGCATGTACCACATGAGGAGAGCACATCATTCTGCCTGAGTACATTTTTTTCCTCCACAAGTGCCTCAGCAAAGGTAACGGGAACAATTATTCCAGGGGGTGATACAACAATGGTCCCCATATAACACGGAGCTGGAGGAAAAACAAGCTGGCTTCATGTCTGTGGATGATAACGTTGGCAGGAGCCTCTAAAAGCCCACAGCACCCTGTTCGGAGACGCCTGCTACCTTTGCGCAAGGTGAGAGGAGGCAGGTGATTCACGTGCGTGCTCCATGGTTTTTATGCCTCGTGTTACAATTTTTGCACTGGCAGGAAGTGGAAACGAAGAAAGAAATCTCTTTGCACGGGGTAGGGCAGGGCAGGGCTCAGGGATTGCTCAGGTCTTGAGCTCTCTCAGAGCAGACACACAGCGGGGAGCCAGATATTAAATCAGCATGCCAGACTAATAGGTGAGCTGATTAGCTAACCAGGCTATTATAGCATCTGATTGATTGCCCCTGTCTAAGGGCATGGGCATGCAAATGAGTTACAGCCCAGTAAACAAGGGCAGGGATTTATAGACCATTGTAACTGCATCCAGTACAGCTAGGGAGGCCAGGAAATGAAAGCCAGCCTGCCACAGCTGGTTTCTCTGTCCCGGAGAGGTCACCCATGGCAGGGCCCTGATGCAGGGACTGCTTGTGCATTTAAAAAGTCCTTGCATAAGATTCAGAAGCGGTCTCATCCCTGAAACCAAGGGCTGTCCTGCTCATAGCATCATAAACTTCAGAGCGAGCGAACAGCTCTGTTTCCTGCTAGGTAGCACCTGGCTAGCACTAGGCCACCTTTTAGCAACTTGGCTTCTGGAGCGGCGTTTGTAGCTAATCTCAGGCTTGGCTTCTCTTTCTGCAGGCAGCGTGGAGGCGGTATTATACTGCAGCTGCAGACCATAACGCTGCACACACCAGCTACTTGGTGTCATGCCTTGCAGAGAGACTGCCAAGGCAAAGAGGGGTGATGGGTGAAAGCGAAGGCAAAAAGGAGCCTGCCGGTGTTCTCCGTGAGGAATAACGAAGGAACAAAGTGAAAACTAACAGGCAGGTTATAGCAGGAACATTGCTTTTTGAATAGATTGTTTTCCCATTTTTCCCACCAGTCCTTGCTCACTCTTTAATTCCAGGTTAATGATTAACCTGGCTGTCCCCCTGATTAAAATCATAGGACGCCAATTATCTGCAAGCATTTTCAAATAGCCTCTCTCTGCATCGCCTTAATGACTGTTGATTGAGGTATTTGTTGACTGCCACTTCTGCAGCTTCATGGCCAAGTTCAGACATCTGTTAAATCATTGTTTAGGATGCTTCCAACCCAGCTGGCTTGTTTGGTTTTTATTCCTGGTTTGCCCAGACTCAGGATGCACTTCCTCAATTCATATTAAATAATATTCAAGTTAATTGGCTTTTTGTTGCCCTGCTGTCTGACCCTGCCTCTCTCTTTAAAAATGTGTTTGAATAATGGAACCACAGACCCTGTGGAAATGAAGCATTTGCTTGAAGGTTGGAAAGTGTTGGATTTTAAGGTGGGATCATGGTGCGTGTTTGCATAACAGACCCTAAGGAAATGAAGCATTCACTTGAAGGTTGGAAAGTGTTGGATTTTAAGGTGGGATCATGGTGAGTGTTTGCATAACAGACCCTATGGAAATGAAGCATTCACTTGAAGGTTGGAAAGTGTTGGATTTCACGGTGGGATCACAGTGTGTGTGGGTTTTTTTTTCCTTGATTGATATCTGAGGTTTCCAAAGGCCGATGGCTTTGGCAATGGTAAGGTTCAAAGTCAATTATGCCAGCCTCCTTTGCCATGACAGCTGGCATAGGAAGGCTGAGAATTGCAAAGCTCCCCATCTCCCATGAGACATCAAATGCATTAGGCCGTTTTTGAACTTGCAGCAAATGGACCCTGTCATCAGTTTGAATGACGTTAATGAGGAATGACCCAAGGGAGATCAATGGAGCTGCACCACCAGAGAAACTACTGTACCTGGGATCAAAATCAGGCCAGGAGAGAGACTCAGGAGGGCTTTGTGAACAACACAGAAGCAGTAAGGGAGCAGCATGCCTAAAAGGGGTAGTTTTGGAAGTCACCAACTCCTGCAATCATTGCTGTTGAAGCCATTGCTGGCAGTGATGGAGGTGGTTAAATAGAAGACTTCTTGTGCTTTGAATGCCCGTCAAAGGAAAGGACAGTAATCCTTGGCCATGGCTGACAGTGTACAGAAGAAGATGGCAGAGGACAGCAAATGTCAAGAGCCCAGGCCACACGCAATCCTAGTTTATTTATTGATTTAGCTTATATGGTTTCGGCAAATTGTTTCAGCCATCTTAAGGCAATGTCATCACCAGTGTGAAGAGCTTGAAGGCCACCGGGTAGCAGAGTAAATGGACACGAGTCAACGGTGTGGGACCTGGTTTGAACTTGTCCACCAGCGCATTTGTTGTCATTGCGAAGGCCCCATTGGTGTAGGATTTACTCTTGCTATTGAGTAAGGAAGGAAAAGTCAAGGGGTTTTGAAAGGGTGGACCATACTGGATGTCTTGAGGAGAGCTGAGTGGGTGGAATAGGTCCCTTGTGTCTTCATCTCTCTCCATACTGTTCCCCTTGCTGGCTGGATCACTCTCATCTCATTTCTGGGCTGGGTTAGCCATTACTAGGTTGGCTTGGCTTGTTCTGGCATTAGTTTAAGAGTTGGATGAACACTGGGAGGGAAAACATCCTTACACATTGACTCGCATTTGATGGGGATGTCAACATCCACCATCCCATCTCACTTGATGTGTTTCCTCATGCAATGACTGAGCAAGGCGGGTTGGCTTATGGTAAAGCCAATGTCAGATTTGCATGGACAAGTCTTCCCCTCCGTGAATGATTCCCTCTGCCCTGGTTCCTCTCAAATCAGGGTAACCTCATGCTGCTTAATGTGGAATTAAATGACAAATCTGAGTGGTTATTTCAAAAATGCAGTGAAAGCTCAACTGTCCCAGGGTTGGTGATCTAAGAGAGACATGAAGACTGGAGCAGGAGGGGCCTCAAATGGTGGGAATGACGAGAGCAGTGAAGGATGAAGCAGTAGAAAAGATGAAAGGATGAGATCCCCTGGCAGAGCTGTTGTGGGGAAAGCATTTGCACACAACCGGCCAGCCTGAATCATGACAGCAACATGATTTTACTTCTGTAATCAGCCTAGGAGACAAAAAAGGAGAACAAAAACATGTCACTCCTCTGGTGCTTATCCCAAGCGGATTGAATTCAGTGCCAGGGAGGAAATTAGGGCAAGATATCAATGATATGAAGTGGCAGTGAACTATTCATGGCTTGGTACAGAGAGAAAAGTAGCTATTAGCACTGAACAGCAATTAAATCAGGATCTGGAAGTTTGAAAGCTGTCAGATGGCAAGAAGCACTTGCTTGAAGTGCCCGTGTCATAAATCTGTCCATTGGAGCCAGCAAAGGGGAGCACACAGAATAAAATGACTTTTGTTGGCATTGTTGTCTGAAGCCTGTTTCACTTGAGACCACAAAGCTGAGGAAGTAGCAGTCTGCCATGGACAGCATGAGAGTCTCCTGTCCCTGTGAGCCTGGGGAAAGCCAAGTATCCGGTGACTGGAAGCAATGGCAGAGGGTCTCATGGGCAATGCACTACCGAAGAGCCATGGGTTGGGGACCCCCGATCTCGACTGTCTGCTTTGGGTCCTTACTGGCTGAGCAGGCTTATATTGCTGAGAAAGTGCCTTGAACTGGCACCAAAAGTGTGCTCACCTCTAAAAGCAAATGCTTATAGGGGTGGCATTGCCCTTTCATTTGCAGCTGGGAGCTTTCATGCAGTGGGGCAGTTCTTTGCTCAGGGAGCATCACTCCAGCATTACTTAAGGCCAGCTTAAGGATCAGGAATGGGGTTTGAACTCACGTGAGCTCAAACCAGGAAGGAAACCACACCTGTCTCAGCTGAGCGTGCCTTCTGGCTTGCTTGAGTGCACAACTTTTAATGGTACAACCAGGTTGGGCGAGCGTGGAGATGGGACGATGGTGGTTAGGAGCTGGGGCATTGTCTCATCCGATGCAACGGCAGCCCCCGCATGACTGTCCCGAAGCAACTGAACTATACAATGGCTGATGTGTCAGGGTTGACGGAGCCTTATGTTGAGTTTAGATCATGGATGGTACACGATGGTTTGGATAGGGATGATCCTGCCTCAGGCAAAAGGTTGGACTAGCGTGTCCCTTCCAGCCCTTGAGTCAGTGGTGAGCTGAGTCCTAGCTGAGCTGCACGTGCTGCTCCTCAGAGGTGTCTTCAGCATTTGCTGTTGCAGAGGAAGGATTCACAGAAACACAACCATTACCACATCAAGGCCGGTTAATGATCTATCTGCTCTAGCAGCCCAGTCCCAGTGGTGGCGGGTGCAAGGTGCTGGAAAGGAAAATAGCAGAATGCCTCTCGGCATCTAAGACATGGGAGGGAACCTTTTTTTGTGAAGCAACAGGCATGATGAGAAAGCTGTGCAAATCGGGCATTTCAGATCTGGAGGTGGACACCAGATTGCAAAACCAGGGAAAGCTTGAAATGGCAAAGCAGGACTGCAGAGCCGTTCAGATTGGAGCTGATGATTGAAGGGGACTGAGCCCACATTTCTGGCACGTAGGCATGCCTTCTAACTTTCTGTAGCAACTCGGTGTGCCCAAAGAGCGGGGGAATCTGCACAATCAAATAGGAGGTATGAGCCCAGGATTGCCTTTGTGTGGATGAGAGTGTTTGTGCTTGCAAGGGATATTTGTAGGCACGGATCCTCCCAGTTCCTCCACGTCAGGCATGTCCTAGATAAAAGAAAGGTTCCACTGAATCAGATGCTCTTTTTGGAAACAACGCCCCTGTTTCTCTCACTTAGCAATAGGGCTTGATGATAATCTCCCCCCTCAGGTTTGGTGCAATTCCCGATGCCGGAGAAGAATGAATCCTAACAAGAAATGATTATCCAAAGAGGGAGGAAAATTGCCAATCGAGTACCTCCTTGATGGCCTATATCTGTCACTTCCACACACGTGGAGAGGAATAATACTGAGGGAATAGAGGAAGATTGGAGCATAGCAAAATAATGAAATGGATGTCCCACTACAACACAAATGAGTGATCAGTCTGGACTGAGCCACTGCCAATGGGATGCTAGAGCACCAGACATAGCCTCCGTGGAGGCGCAGCTGTAGGAGCCTGTGTTGTTTCATTAGCTGCAGCCACGAAACGAGGGCGAAGGGAATTTGCCGACACACTGGGAGCAGAGGAGGGAAGGGAAAAGAGAGGGAGAATTGGATCGGGGGAGAGAGCGAGGAGGAGGAAAGAGAGACCTTGTGTTGGGAGGATGAAGCCGTGAGGCTGGCAATCCCTAGCAGGCACGCTTGGTGGATGGCTGCTGTAATGTGGTTTGGTAGATGTCTGTGCTTCCGCTAATGTGATCCCTGCAGTCTTTTCCACTGCTGCCTTGGATACCACTGCCAATTTGCAGCTCTATCTTCCTGCCAGCTCGCCGCCCCGTGCAAAAAGCGGGGATGAAAGCGTCGTGTGCCCTTTTGCTTATGGCAACGTGGATCACTTGGGACTCTGCTAAATACTTCTCCATTACATGGCTTTATTGTCTACAGGAGACTTCCTCTGCAGCTGGGCAGCACATCCTGAGGGTTTCCTCTTTTCCCTCGGTGAGCAGACTCCTTTGAAGAGAAAGGGGCACTGGGCTTTGGACTCGGGACCCAACCAGTAGTCTCTGCAGGCAAAAAGGGCAGGGGAAAGCCCAGTGCTTCAGGAGTGCAGCCTCTGGGCACGAGTCTTTCCAACTAGGGGAAAAACAGGATCCGGGGAACAAAGTCGAGACGTTCATTTTCAGCTGGCTTCTAAACCAAGTCAGATCTGCAATGGTGTGTGCATTCACTGGTTCCTCTTTTGCACACACAGTTGGAGGTGGTGTGCGCTTAAATTATACCTGGAATGACCTGGCAGGAATAGTGAGTCCCTCCAGGCCATTACACCATTGCAAAATCATCCCAGAAGCTGCTCCATCTAAATTGCTCTCTCTGGCATGCTGGTAAGAGGCTAGTGCGGAGGAGGGAATACAAGGCCTTCCTCCAGACAGCTGTTGCACATCTGCCTCAGCCTGTTTAATGGTCCACTGCCTGTCAGCTGCCTCCTGGACATGGTATCAGCAACCCACAGCAGCTGAGGTGGTCTGGATGGCTATCTGTATGCTGCTCAACACCCCAGACATGTCAAAATATGCCTGGAAGGAGAGCTGATTGGCATCAGTGTTCACAGGGAGATGGGCAAAGGCCAGCAAAGCACAATGCACATCTGGGAAAGGGCCTTCACATTCCCTCCCCTGATGAGGGCTTGGATGTGGAGGTCTTTCCTATCCGCAGGCAGCCGGCCGCACCTGCCCAGCATAACAGGCTCAGCACAGGGAGAGCCCTGCTAACGGCAGCAGTCCAGTAAGTGCTGCAGCATGGAGAGGTTTTCTCTGGGTCAGGCCTCCGGGGGACTTCTCGCCATGTCATTTAAGAGCCGGAAAATTCGAGTTGACTGCAATTTTCTTCCATCTCTGCTCTGCAGTCGAATGCGGGGAGCTTGGAGAGGCTTTGGAGAGGCCGGGGCTGGGATTTTCCACCTGGCCTTCATGCTTGCACTCGGGCCTGCCTGCCGGGTTTTGTGCAAGCCGGAGAGACGATGCTGGTGTGAGGAGGAAGGTCTATGGAAAGGGTTGTCTTTTCCACTGGCTGAAGCAGACTTACTTGGGATATGCAAACATCCATATTCTGCCTTTTTTTTCCATATCCCTTCCTTGACTGCTTTTTCTACCAAGCTCCTAATTATCGAAGGGAGTGACAGCAAATTACCCGGCTGTCACCCCGCTGATTGTTTGCCAGTCTTAAACTCTCATTTCTAATAGATGAGTAATTTAGGCATTTCCGACACGTCAGGTGTATAATTTGGAGCGGTGGGTCGCTAAATAAAAACACATAGCCATGTTGACTTCAATCAGATCAGCCCAATTTAACTCGCAAAATGCATGTTGCTGCTCCTGGAAGGAGGGCTGTGCCTCCCTTTGTCTGAAACTCCCCGCTGGGAGCCGGGCTTGTCAGTCACTCCAGCGCTCAAAGGCATTGATTATTGCTTGCAAGTTGGGGGTTTTTTTCTGCTCTTTCCAGAAAGAAACCAAATTTCCCTGGGATTTTGCAAGTCTGCAGGAGCGCCGGGTTGTTGCGCTCATGAATACCGGTGCAATGAGCAGTAAAGCTTCCAGAAAGCTGCAAAGCAAAAGCGACTAAGTGCCAGCTGGCGAATTGGAAAAGCTGGCTGAAGGTTTTTGGTTTTTTTTAAATGAAAACTAGGACTCGCGCTCCTCAAGGGACCAGCGAGGGAAAAACACCGTGCAAAGGAGAACGACTGAGCAGAGTCCAGGGACAGCATCACAGAACGCAGCCCCATCTCAGAGTCAGATATAAGCCCTAGCAGTGTGCAAGGAAGCAGGTTTGATTTAGGATTGCATTTCTAAGAGGTTTATTTTTTACCCAACACCCATGTCATTTGTGTTGTGCCAGAACTGCAATGTCCTGAGAACACATTTCCTACCTAGGGGGACTTTTTACCATCTTTAACTTTCCCTGAGCCTAATGAAGGGTGTGAGAGCCCGAAAGCTTGCAGAAAAAAGATCTTTTTTTAAATAATTTCTCGCTTGGTCTCTGAAAAGGCATCATCTCTGAACCAAGAGGTCTAGATTTTTGCATTTCTTTTTGTCTCAGACCAACACAGCTCCCAAATACATCCCTGGGAACACACAGACACCCGGTAATCCCCAGCACGGCTCTTTATCCAGGCAACATGCCCCCCCCCGGACTGATCCCCTGTTTCAGCCCCATAAAGGGATCCCTCAGGTATTGAAAGAGGTCTGTGGCAACCCAAAACACATCTGTGGTGAGAACGTGAGCAGATTTATGTCATGACCATCTGCTCGGGACAGCAATGAACAAGCTCCAGATAGGGTTTTCTATGGCACTAGTCTCTGGCTCAGGGGAGAGAAGAGAGGAAATTTTTAACTACAGCCTTTTGTTCAAAACCAGTCCTTTTTGGCATGTTTCAGCATTGCAAAAATGTTTCTTCTTAAAATTAGCACCCGGGTGGGCTGAAATCTTTCCTTCTGGACCAGAGCTGCCATTTCAGACTGTCACCAATAAAGAGTCAAAAGAGGTGCTTTTGCTCCTTTCAAGTAAGTAAAGGATTCCCGCACTTGGGTAAGTCAAAAGAAATGACGAGTCTCTAGGGGAATGGTCTGGATTGCTCTGACATGAAGGGGCTACAGCCCTGAATTTAATTCTTCTGCATGGCTCCGTTGCCGGATTTCAGGCCTGACCTGTATCGGACCTCGGTCTAGTCCTGAACCCAGGTTCCCGGGGAGTTTTCTGAGTTGCGAGAAGGAGCCGCCCGTGCTCTGCAGTGTGATTATATTCTTCTGAAGCACAGTCAGTCACTGCGTCAGAGGCAGAGACCCGTCTGCTGCATAACCGTAGGGGGGGAGCTCACGGTAAGGGTTTGTGCGACACGTTGGATGTATCACCGCCCACCACAATAACCCACAGCAGTGGCGAGGGGCCTAACATACAAAGAGCTGCTTGCAGACCTGGATGTGTTACTAAGGGAAGCATTGACTTCAGCAGGCTGGATTAGGGCCAACCGGGGACACTTTTGATGGTCCTACCCATCATCTATTTTATGAGCACGTTGCTGAAATAAATGCAGCCGCGGAGCATCTTAGAGCAGTCTTTGTTATTAGGGATGGCAACAGCGTGGATAGTTTTAGGAGCAAGAATAATAAGATGGGCTACAGCTAATCTGCATTTCTGCCGTTGTGCTTTACTCGCCATGCTTGCACTAATATCTCTCTCCGTGTGACTGAATATATCTGCAGTACATTTATCTCTTCCCCTACCCCTTTCCTTCTGTGGATCAGACTCTGAGACATAAAGCCAGATTCGAAAAATTCCTCCTGGACTCGGAGGGGAAAAAAAAACACTGAAATGTCTGGGTTAGGACCTAAGGAATCATTAACGATATTGCAATTAGGACCTAAGGAATCATGAAAGATGATGGCAATAGGCAGATACCTGCCATTTGTGGCAGATGAGTGGGACAGGTAGTGGGCTAGCAGCACCTGGTATTAGAAATCCAGCTGTTTCTGTGCAGCAGCAAATCCATAGATGGTACGGGGTTGGGACCTCAGAAAGGAATAGATGATCTGATTATAGCTCTTGTTGCACCCTAGATGTCTTTTTTTATCAGGCTTTTTGTGTCGGGGATTTCAGTGCTGGCAGCCCCATCCAAAATGACCCTTTAAGGGCTGAGTGGAGCACAGCCAGGTCTGGCCGCTCTCTTCCCTCAAGTCTTTCTGCAGCATTGCTGCATGTGGGTTAAGGCAACGTCCCCCAAGCTTTGTGGGTTAACATCCCACCATGGCAGGCACCCCCTCTACTTAAGCCACTGCTGATTCCCCTCCTGCCAGGTGTTGCTGATGAGGGGGCCCAGTGGCAATGGGTGGTGGGGGAAACATTGGCACATTTTGCTGACCTGAGGCCAGAGAGAAGTTTGAACCAGCCATCGAGATCAGCGTAGGCTGCAATTCAGAAGGGTTCAGGAAGGCTCTGGGACATCCTTCTCCCAGGGATGAGAGAATTAGGATGCACCTTGATACATTTGATGGAGGATTTAGGATGGAGTTGGATATGAATGGGGTTGTGTGACGTGTGTCCTTTGATAGCAGAGGACTCTGCTCAGGCACCTGGGAATTCATTGTGCCTCTGTGGCGGGGAGGCCGTGCACCTTCGGGCAATGATGGGGAGGCAGAGAGTTTGTGTGTGTGTGTGTGTGTGTGTGTGTGTGTGTGTGTTGGCAGCCTTTGGAGGGTAGGCAGAGGGGAAAAGAGAGACACTCCCTATGCTTAGAGTTAAAAATAACTCTTGCGGCCAGGAGCGGGAGGCCATTACAACCCATCAGGCAGGGACACCTGGTTCTTAGTTCTGCAAAGGCTGCCAGGCTACGCTTGGATGGTGGAGCTGCCTGTCAGCTTTCAATGCCCGTCACTGACGGTAGCAGATGGCAGGACAAGGAGCAATGGGCTCAAGTTGCAGCAAGGGAAGTTGAGGTTGGATATTAAGAAAAACTTTCTCTGGAGGAGGGTGGTGAAGCCCCGGACCAGGCTATGCAGAGCGGTGGTGCAGTCTCCATCCTTGGAGGTGTTTAAGACCCAGGTAGACAAAGCTTTAGCTGGGATGATGTAGTCGGGGCTGGTCCTGCTTGGAGCAGGGGGTTGCACTAGATGTGACCTCCTGAGCTTCCTCCCCACCCTCATGTCCTATGATTTTATGATGTAACAGGGAAGTGTGGCACAAATGAGTCATTATGTAGAGCCGGTGGGATGAGCCTGAGCAAAGAGCAAAGCAAGCCTGAATTACAGGAAGCATTTCCTAATAGTGATATTAGTTCATCTACATGTAAATGATGATCTGTTAATGTTGTTGTGCTCAGCAAGATCTAGGCAGGCAGAGAGGAGGCCGTGTGGGTGCAAGCTGAGAGCAGTGTAAGCACACCTCTATTGCATGTGTGCCTGGATACAAACCTTTGATCTTTGCCTTGGAGACTTTGGTTTGAAAATGCTCCTGGGATTTAACAGACAAATACAGCCCAGGACTTGTTGCTACCCACAGGGCTGTCTTAACCCATGCAAATCAGGAATAACTCCCCTAAAGGCATGGACTGTCACCAGAAGAACTAGCATGGTGAGAAATGACTCCATCCTTTTGTATCTTGTTATGGTCTCAAGATGCGCCGGAGTCTCAGCCTTTTATTGCCTTTTTTTTTTTTACAAGCGGTAGATAAGCAAAGCCATTATTCTGAAGCACTAGACGGTGACATTCATTTTGAACTGGACTGGATGAAACTGCAGAGAATACACAGGGGATTGTCCTGCGTTGGCAAAGGATGGACTAGATAAAGTACAAAGGCTTTCTCCGTCTTCAGTATACATGAGCCTAAGCTTATCTGCCTGGGTTTATAATGCAGCGTGCCTTTTAAAGTATCCAAAGAAACATAAGGGGAAAAAGAAAGATACCCTGGATGCATGATAGAAATATGCCAGCCGTAATCTATTCACAGGTGAATTATTTGCATCACACCATTACCAGTCCCCTTTTCCCTTGGCCGGTTTAAGAAGCTGAGCCGAACTTTAACCCCTTCAATTTTCTTTTACTCGTTGTAACTTTTTATTGTCCTTACCGAGCTTGATCCTTCCTGCTTCTCTATTCAGTGCTTCCCTCCCCATACCCCTTACCACCCCTTATTTTCTGTGAAGCTTATGGACTTTGAGTTTTATTGGGTATAGGCTCCCAAGACAAATCCTTGAGTGGGTGTGAATTGCCTGACTCCAGTGCTTTTGGCCGAGCGTTGTGATTTATACCAGGGCAGGATCTGGTTCCAAGGTTTGATGTACAATCCTCGTGCTCCAGCCCTCATCTCAATTCCTTTCGTTTGTCATGCTCCGTTAATCTCTGTGCAGCTCCTTGGCATAGCTTGCACTGCGCCTACCAGGTGCCCCTGCGTTTCAGAGAGCACATTGCCGTTCCTATGCAAGGGATAATGCACACCGGTGTCTGAGTGCAGAGACGGATGGTTAATTGTTCTTGCTCGACAGTTATTGATGAGGCAGCTTATAATAACTCAAAGGGGAGGTGAGCGGCAGGCATGTCAGGGAGCAGAAAATGCGGTATTTCAATTTTTCCTGGAGTTTTGTGCAAGACATGGCACACTCTCCTCACTTACTGCTTCCTGCCGGTGTGTTGTTGTACATGATAAAGGCAGTGCTATCAGCCCGAAGAGGGGTGCACCCATAAGGTCTCTGTTGGTGGGAGCTGGAGCCTCCTTTTCCCAAGCCGTTGGGTGCAATCTGGTCATATTTTCCATCCTTCCTTTGCAATGCAAAGGGATAGGAACTTCACTTTTTTTTTTTAATGGAGGTTGAAGTCTCCCTCAAGCACAAGGCAAAAAGATCTGGAGAGCTGAGCAAACCGGGACAACTCCCAGTTTGCAAAAATAGCTTGAGATTATGCAACACTGCAAATGGCCTTGCTTGTGTTCTCACGAACTCCTGAAGTGGCTGGAACTGAAATAGGACTTGGCAGCCAGCGCCTTATTTTATAGCAGTCGTGCTCCTTGCTGGCTTTTCTGCATTTTTGCTCATTTGGGGCAATAAAAATATCTTGTTTGTTTTTTGTCAGCTACCGCTTCGGATTTGTTGCTTCGGTGCTTGGGTTTCCAATACAGCAGGCAAAGCCTCTGCTAAAAATGCAGCAACCAAGGAAAAAAATGTAACTTTTATGAGGATTCACATCTGTATTTCCCCTTTTCATATAGATTTTAGGTAAGAAGCTAATGACATAGATTTAGGACAATTGATGCTCTTACCAGAGAATTTGCTCTACAGCAAACAGCTTTGAGAGGAAGCAAGTAAATCATGTCTATGTAGCCTCAGGTTTGGGTTTTTTTACTGCTGCTCATCACTGGAGTAGCTGAGTGCTTTTCACATAAAATCAATAGCAACAGTGAAGCCCTGATGGACTTCCAGGGGTTTCTGGCATTTCTCCCTTATTAGACTCAGACTCTGTCTGGGGTGGGACTAGTGCATTTAATTTATATTTTTGTTAGACTTTTAACATTTGCTTTCTTTCCCTTCCTGTTTTTGGGGTGAGAGGAGGGAAACAGCCTGATTCATGGACTTCACTTCTGGGGTCCTGCAGGTTTTATCCTTTAAATGTAAAACACCCGGAGGCATAGCTGGGCGATTTTGATCCCTGGGCAGGGCTAGCAGTAATGTGCCCCTTCCAAGTCAAGATGCAGGGCTGGTACCTTGCTCAGCCCCCCTTAATTATGCTACTGACACCCCCCCCCCCAGTAAAACATGTTCACCGTCATTGAACAAGTTCAACTGCAACTGCATCTATATGAGAAATAAAAGCCTCACACAAGTGATTCAATAAATAGAAAATCAGTCCATACAAAGGCTGCACTTTTGGGTGACTGTCCTCTATTTATGCTGCGAGTCATTGCTTCTTTGCATCCAAAATAAACCCTTATTCCTACGACCTTTTCCTAACACGTCGACCTGCCTTCTCCACCTGACAGCGCCCCTGGAAGACGCGTGACTCAAAGACATCACAAGAGCACAAAGAGCTTCCAAGCGAGCAGCCAAATGCAAACACAATTAATGCCAGTTGAGTCATGTCTAATGACACTGCCTGCCCTGCGTGGTAATCACCCAGAAATGCTCTGCCTGAGGTATCATTTTCTTTAAATACATACATCATTATAGAAAACGACATGCCACGCTGGAGGAGGATGCTAATAGGTCTGTAGAGGCAGGCAGATTGCGGGGAATAGGGATCCAGATGCGGGTGTTGCCCGTGAAGCTAGTAAACAACGGGAGGAAAGCGGAGAATTTGCCTAAAGCACGAGTGCACGGTTAGCAGCAAACGGAGCCGGTGGCAGCCTCATCCGTGGCTGCAACAGCTGGGATGAATGGGCCTTGGGTAGCATCTGCCGAGTCAAGGGGAAAACCTCCCCTCTCGCCTGCACTAGAAGGGGGTCAGGCCCTACAAGGGAAGTTGGGATGCGCTGGGTAGCCCCAAGGGGGTCAATGAATGCACTTCCCCAGCTGCAGCTCAGGAAGGGCTTAGCCCCAGCTGGCATAAAAGGCCCGAGCTCCAACAGGCTGAGATGGCTCCGGGCAGGGGAAGGGGCTGCTTCAGGCCTGTGATGCAGGCATGCTGCAAGTAGTCCCCTGAACCCAGCTAGCTGTGCAGGGCAGGGTGGCAGTGTGCCTTCACCCCTCCGCCCCATGTCCCTTTCAGCCACCTACTACCTCGAGGCTTGCAAAAGCCTCAGCCCATGTCTTGCAAGCATTAAGCCCAGGCATGAAAAGTCCTGCTGACCGCACTGGGGCTGGAAGATGACCGAGGCCACGGGCAGTACTGCTAACCCTGGGCATTTAAAAACAAGGCTCTAGAAGCTTGCTGGAAGCCACTCCAAGGCACATTTCTTTTTCATGCTTCATGGCAGATACTCCCAGCCAGTGGCGACGTGTAGGGGGTGCACAGGGGTGCACGTGCACCCCCCGAGATTGGCCGTGCACCCCCTGAGATTGGCCGTGCACCCCCTGGAGACCCCAGCCACGAAACCATAAGGATGAAAAGCGCTTGCCATTGGGTTGCTTTTGAAAATCCCACCCAACCACCAGGTTTTGTCTTCCATCTGCAGCATCATTTCAGAAGGATACTCCAGGCTTCGGCCCTTTTATACCAAATAACAGAACTTCAGCCTGACTTAGGCTGATTTTTAGATATTGTTTTCAGTGCCTTGTGTATGGAGAAATGTCATGCAAAAAGGTAGGTGTGATGTTATTTTCCTGCCTTGTCTGTGTGCAGGGAGGAACACAAAAGAACAAAATTGACTTGAACTTTATGGCCTTCAGATCTGCAGATCCTTTGAGGTTTTTCTTCCCACTCATCCATCCTCCCTCAGCATTTTATATGGTGTTGCTGGAAAAAAATACAGGTGCCCCTGAGGTGCAAATGGTGAGCCATTCCCGAGGCAGATAAGCAAACGGGCTACATCCTGATGGATGAGAAGTGCCTGCCTTGGATTTCAAATCTTTTTACAATTTACAGTCTTTTCTCCAATGCCTGATGAAGGGTGTTTGTTCCCGAAAGCTTGCAATTAAACAATTTTTTTTGCAAAAATCTTGTTGGTCTTTATAAAAGCTATCACCTCTACCCCGACCCCTGATGGGATTTCAAAGGCATTCTGATCAGAACTGAATTTTAGGGGAAAGCTCTTGTCTGACACCAAAATGCCAATCTGCTTTCCTACCAGTATAGCTAATTGCCCACTTCTGAATGTAGCTCAGATCGAAAGATTAAGAGCCTCACGGTGCCCTTTGAAATGGAAACTGCGATGAACCCTCTCTTTTTGAAATGGAGACCTTGACTAGAAGCTGAAAATCCCCCATCAAAATGGACTTTCTGTCAAGATTAAGCACACCTCCATCATGCTGGGTACTTTTGGCAGAGCACCAGGAGAGAGTCAAGCCATTAAAGATCAGGCCAGGAGTTCTCAATATTTCAGGGGAAGTTTATTGAGGGAAGAGCTCGTGTATCTGCATATGGAAATGCATGATGAAATGTGGTGTAATCACAAGGACAACGGGTACCAGTGCTCCACCAGTCACAGAGACAACGGGTACCAGTGCTGAGTTTGCTCATGGCCAGGTCATGCTCATCTGTCCTTGTGCCAACATTATCCTTCAGTCCTCCTTCTTCCCTGGTGTTTGCACACCTGATGCATTTGCAGGGAGCAATCGTGTCTCCTCTCAGCCCTCATTTGGCTCCGCTGAACAAGCCAAGTGCTTTTAATGTCCTCTGATATGAGGATGCTCCGTAGGTCATCCTAGCAGGCCTCTTCTGCCCCTACTTCAATTCATCTCCCTTGAACATGCATAGCTGGAATTGCACACAGTATGTCAGATGAGGCCTCACCCGGGCCTCCGACAGTGGTACATTAATACTTCCTTGTTTCTACTGGCGGCACCTCGTGCTAAGTAATCAAGTAATTCCTATTTTGAGATGTTCTACAAGACGAGCTGATTAATCCTATTTTGTACAGCAGCGAGGCGTGTCGTTGCCACATGATGCAAAAGGAAAATGCACACATGTTAGGCATTGGGTTGGGAAATGGGAGAGATTATCTTGAAGGCTAGAAGGAGCGTAGTTACATCCGTGAGACCGAACATGCAGACAGCCCCCCCACCCACATCCAGACCCTTTGCCTGGGGGGGAATTTCTTCACGAACCAGGTGAAGAGCAGAATTCAACTTCATATGCACTATGGACCATCCGCTTTTTTGCATCTCCAAACTGCTGCTCCATGGGTTTCATGAACCATTTATAGACATCCATGGCCTGGTGGGTACTCCTTGGTTGGAGAAGGGCTAAGGGACAGAAGCGTGTCCTCGCTGCGGCATCAGGCAGTCAGCAGCAATACTTATCGGTTGCTCTCTGACATGATACAACCATCGAGGCACTGAACGTCTGGACTCAGTCTGGCCTTTGGATCCAGTCTTGATGGTCTACAGGAGGAATGGAGGGCTAGGGCCCTCCTCCATACTCTTGCCTAGGGCTATGCATCAAAGGTCTCGGTGTGATGTTCATAGGACGCTGTACAAGCGGCTTCATCAGGCACCTGCCTAGATCTCTTATGCATACATCCAGAGGATCAGCGGTTGCCTACTACACATAGATGCCAGCACCATCCTTGATCTTTGCTCTGGTTTTGGTGGCTCTACCGCTGGTTTCTCCACGGGTATCTCTCAGACATATGCGAAGACTGTGTTGGCGTGCACAGCAGCGGCATTGCAGTCTGCTCCCAAAAGACAGATCGGGCTGTCTGTGGCATTGCAGCGCTGCGTGAAGACCAGCTGCTCTGTGCGATTAGCTTCCTGCTGTAACTCATGGTGCTGTGCGACACATTTAATCTTGGTGGGCCTTGAGAGCTGTTAATTTGTCCCTGGAGAGGTGGAGTGTTTGAGGAGGCATTTACTTTTCTGACGTTCTTTTTTAATTATTTCTCATGCCTCGTCTGCTTCCTTCTGGGAGGATGGGGGAAGTTTTGCATTTCCACTGCTTTTTCACAAGGAAACAAAGTCCATCCCAGGCCTTTTTGAGACTCTGGCTTATTACTCTGTGTCTCTTGGCAGGGAAATCTCTCCAGCACACCCATAATTAAGCTCCTAGTATGCACGTACCAGTGTATAGCACTTTGGCATGCAATGCAGCAGTGTTGCAATTAATGCCTTCTTTATAGACCTAGAGCTTGGGACTTTGGTTAGAAGGGCAGGCATTTTGTTGCTGATGGAGGCTGAGCTGGCAGATGGGACAGATGCTTTCCCTGAACCTCTATTGTCTGTATACTTGGGTGCTACACAACCAGGTCACCGGCAGGCTGAATTAGCAGCTTGGACTTCTGTCTAGCGCTGGTCTGGCCCTGCATGCTGTGTGTTTCTGAGTTTTAACTTCTTCTCAGCTATAGCTATAGGCGTTATCCTCCAGGGATATGAATGCTTTCAGTCTGGTAGTGTTAACCTGCTCTTTGACTCTGCTGAGGCATTAGGATATGTCAAACCTGATTGGTTGATGTGCATGTTGCTCTGGGTAGAAAGCCAAGTGGCCGTTCAGCAATAAAAAATAAATATTATTGCATTATGATTGATATGCCCAGGGTGCATTGAAAGGACAGCTGGAGGAGTTCTGCATGGTCCTAAGCAACTTGGGCTTAGGGCTAAGGACAGACAGGCACAAAGCCCGAGGCTGAATCAAATCAGTCTTTGCAGTGTAGATTGAACCGAAAAGCAAGTGAACAGACATTCACTTTTGATTCTGGAAATGCAGCCAGATGCCGCAGTGGCCCAGGCCAGAAGCCGGGGGGCGCTAGAGCACGCCTCCCTGCTCAACTGGAGCAGACAGCTGGGGCCAAGGCTAGCCCGCCCACCCTGTGAGGATGGGTTGCAGGGGAGGTGCAAAGCATCCTGGGATGCTGGAGGACTGCAAGTTAATTTAAACTTGGAGGGGATCTGGAACAGAAGTTCAATAAACCGATTTAACCTAAATCATTTCAGCCTCATACTACATCCATCCAGGTTTATCTTAACCCAGTTTGGGCCATTTTGAAAGTGGTTTATGTGCACTGAACCTCTGTTGTGTTACACATCTGAACTCGTCTCCAATCACTTATACAGGTTTATGTGTCGTTTCTGTCCCTAGCCTACGAGTCGTTCACACTCGACTTTCATTATTGATATCCGGGCTATTCTGAAAAGGGAAAGGTTTTATTCATCAGTCACATCCATTGAAATCTTATGACTTTAAATCCCTTATACCTGGACCCGAAATGAGGAAACCAGTGAGGGACACAGCATTTTTCTCCACTGCATCTGAATACATCAAGTTAGTACACCTCCATGCAGCTATTTCTCTTCCAAGCAGCACCTAAGCCAAGTGTGTGCATTCGTTCCTCAAATGCTGTTTGACCTTTTCCTTCTTTCCATGCTAGCAGAATCACACGGGGGACAATGAGGTTTTTCCTAAGCACCTGCACAAAAGATGGGGTGTCTGGATCCATTTGCATGGATGGATTCACCCCGTGGGTGTTGGGGACTGAGCACCAGGAAATTCCTCCCAGCGCTGAACATCTCACACAATATTTTTCTGCATGTGCTGGGGTGTGGCTGGGTCTGTCACCCTGAGAAGGACTGGAAGCCTGGATGACAGCTCCATGTTCCTTCATCCCAGCAATGTTCCAGCATTAATGTTTAGCACATGGGTCACTCACGGTGCTATGAAAACTTGCTCCAAATGGGTACGATAATTCATCCAATTAACAAAAAAATCACCACCACGGTGGACCTGGGCTAACCCCATAAAATCCCTCCATTTCTCCATCATTTTCTTGCTCTATGAGATAGACAGACTAAAGAAACCTCTGCTGTATAACTCCCAAGTCTTGTCTCTAATGAGTTGAGATGACTAACATATTGAATATTCCCCAAAGGCCAGTGCTGGCACATGCTCCCAGTCAGATCTGCCATAGAAAGAGTGGGACGTTCTCATCACTGATCAGGAGGCAGAAGAAAGAGAGAGGATGTGTGCTAAATGCTGCTGTACTCTTACTATTATTGCCTGTATTGCTGTCGATTCGTAGGCCACCAGTAAAGAGTATGGACTTCACGGTACACATCCCAAATGGAAGGACAGTGCCCGTCACCAGAAACATGCGGTGCGGTTTGTGAGATGAGGGAACAGATGGAAACCATGCAAAAAGAGAGCTGGATATAACGAAGCAGTCTGGGCAAATTACTTAATGCCAAGGAATGGGTTGACCAGTGGCTATTAGACAAGAAACTGGGACAATAAAGGAAACAATGACCAGTCTGCAGGGACTATTGCCCAGGACATCAGGCCCTTCTCTTCACTGCAGCACTTCCTAGTAAAGGAGCATGAGAGAGACACTTTAGGCTCCCTTCCTCTCAACTGCATTATCAGGATGCTTTCTCAGCCTGACGAAGGGTATTCATACCTGCAGGATTGCTAAGAATTTTTCATACTATTTGAGTTAGTCTAATCAAAGAGATCAGATTTACCCAAAGAGCCTTGTCTGCCTATGTTCTTAGACCAACCCGGCTACAACCTAGACCCCTGTTATCTGGGTGTAATCTTCTTGTGCTGTTGCTTAAATATACCCCTAGTAGGGTACTGATGAGGCTAAATCCATTACGGTGTAGGCATGCAATACTTTGGGTCCCAGGAAGAAGGGCTGGAGAGATGTGGCATATTGAATGTGCTGGCTTGGAGGAGGGCTGTCTGGGCCTCTGCTGAAGCATGCTCAGGGGGTTGGGAGGACTGTTAGTGCACCTTTCAAGTAACTTCAACCAGAACTTTATCTAGGGTGACCTGGCATAGCTCCCAGGGCCTCTGATAATCCAGTTCCTACCCCTTCTTGGCTTCTTAAATTGTTTTCTGAGCTCCGGGACCCTGGTGCACGCTGTGTTCAGCCTGGCAGATGGAGTGTCGGAGAACTCAGCATGAACTTGGAAGCTCACCCATCCTTCCCTTCGCCCACCGGCACCGGCAGTTTATAGCAGAAAGCACTAGCACGGGATGGAGCTAGCTCGACATCTGTCAAGGCTTCTGTCCTGCGTTATGACTTCATGCAAATATTGCAAATATTGCAAATATTAATAGAGCTCAGACCTCTTCCAGCATGGTGTGGCGTGGGCTGCCCCAGGAGAGGGACTTCTTCATTAAGAAAGATGAAGTCAGCTGCCCTCAGTGCAACCCCGACCAAACAACATGGTTCCTTGGCTGCTGTTGCCTGCAGGTGAGGACATTATTCATTTGGTTTTCATAAAGAACGATAGGCTGATTTCCAGGTGAAATCTCATTGAAGCCAACAGGACTAACATACACATGGGACTTAAAGGGTCTTGCTCGGGTGCATTGCAAAGGGCATATTTCCCCCCACAAGTCATGCATATTTATTTTAAAAGCAGCTAAGCCTGTGAGTAACCTCCCTCGTGGACCTTCACATCATTTATTTGCACATTAATCTATGAACGCAGCTATGGCGCAGTGAGAACAAAAGCAATCACACCAACCTCACGTTTCCATCTGAACAGCAAGCAGGTTGCTCAGATGTTTCTAATGGATAATACTTTAAACATCTAGGGAATGTGTTAGTGAGAGAAGGGAGGGCAGGCTGATGGACAGAGATTTACTGAGTCCTCTTCTGTGACTGCAGCCAGGACACAGATAGCAAGCGGCAGAGCCCCGGTAGTTGTGCCTATGCTGAATTTTCTCTTGCCCTGCTAATCCCCACGTGTCTGGGTGGGGGACGTTGAATAGTTGTCAACGGAGAAAAAATGAATAAACCCTTGTTATAAAATCACCGAGGACGAGAAGAGCAGGTGAATCATGGATGCATATCAGTTTAGACAAAAGGGCAGCACCCCGCAACAGGGAGAAGAGGGAACCTAGGAAGGGGCGATGGATGGGGGAGTTACTTGGCTCTGAACAGGAGCAACAGCTGTGCAAAAATGGGCTCTTGGGGATGCTTTCCCCTCCATAATCAAGGGACTGGTTGTATTGGTGCAGCCTTTCCCCTGGAGGGACTGGCAAATATTTGGTCCCTTTGTAAGTGCCTGCCTCACAGATTCAGTGCAACTCCCAACTTCCTTTCCAGCACTGGGATGCAGGAAGAAAGGAATCAGCCAGGGCAAATACCGTTCTTCTGTCCATGTTAGGGATTGCACTGGCTCCCAGCTATGGGGCATTTACAATCATAAGTGGAGTTATCGTCCCAGGAGGGAGAGCAGTGGCCTCATCCTTGCTTGCTAGATGAGGAACGGAGGCACAGGGAGATTGAGTGCCTTGGCCGAGGTCACGCAGGCCATCTGTGGCAGAGCAAAGAAATGAGTCTGGGGCTTTTGACTCTCAAGCAACTTACTCTGTGTTTGGGACCCTTTCCCCATTATTACCGCTGTGCTTCTGAACAAAGCATCGGAAAGAAGATGGGCGACACGCTGTTGTCCGTTAGCTTCTTTCCGCCCTAACTGTGCCGGCAGGGGGAACTGAAAGTCTGCATACGTGCAATATTTATATTGGATGGAGGCTTCCACAGTGTGAGAGGTGGTGTGCTTACTGGGTATACTGGGGACAGAAAGGCTTTGGGGACCTGTGGGGAATAGGACTCAGTCCTCTCTGCTCTACCTGAGTGTCTCATGGTCTCAAAGACATACAAAAAACCAGAACTCTCGGTTCCAAAATGATACCTTTTACTAGACCAACTGGAAAATGGCAAGAAAATTGTCCTTTTCTGCGAGCAAGGTCTCAAAGGCATTTTTCCTGAGGATGCCGTCCTGCAGTAGGGAGGTGCCAGTATCCTAGAGATGGGGAAGCAGATGCAGAGAGACTCAGGGCTTGTCTGCATTGAGTGGCAGATGCGTGCATGCAGCACGCATCCAGTGAGCCCGCTCCAGCGCTGCTGGTAGTGTAGTCACGGCAATGGGATGCTCGCTGCCAGCTCCCTGCCCCAGGATACGCTGAGCTATTTGGGCAGGGTTTGCAGCCTGCACTGAGCTCCACGATCCTGCTGCTACAGATTTAACAGTACCTGAACTAGCTGGTGAAAAGCTCACTCGGGTTGCTCTGCAAAAACAGCAGCCACTCCTCCAGATTGCAATGTAGGCATAGCCTCAGAGGCTTGCCCAGGGTGAGGACACAGGACATCTGGAGGGGAGGGGGTGAATGAACCTTGCTAGCTGCAAAAACACCCTCAGACTCGCACCATTTGTGCACCTGTCTCCTTCCAAAGGCTGCACCAGAAGGACTCCATATTATGCAGGGCTCGGCTGGACCCATGTGGAGGCCACTGAGGTCTCACACTGCAGTCTAGCAAAACCATGGATGACCCAATGGCATTTTCCACCTCTTCAGCCTGTAAGTCCAGTTAGTCTGCACATCTACCCTGCAACCTGCTTGACTTCGGACTAACACAGCTAACTCCCTCCCTTGTCCCTACAGCCTGCAATTCGTGCATTTGCATGGACGTTGCAATGTTTAGACACCACAGAATAACCATCAGGCAAGCGAGGCCAGTCGTGCGGTGACTGCTTTTGCCCTGACAGGCTTCGGCTTCCAGTCCCACCTTAATATTCCCTCAGCATCTCTTTGTGCGCCACCAAGTTGAGACGCAGTTTGATACCAGCTCAGCAGCAGGGTAAATAAAGCGCCTTATTGAAATGCCCAGCCTATTCAGAGACATGAAAGCAGCAATTTGAATGGGTGCTGGCTCTGACGGGGTATTGCTCCCGAAAGACATGGTGCTGGCAGATCCCCAGGCTACTGCCACCTTCATTTTTTCCCCACTCCTGCTACCAGTTAGCCACAATGCAGCAGCAACCCTTTCCAGGGACCTGCTCCCTTATGCTGTGAACCACAGGCAGTGGGGGCAGCGACTGGGGAAGGCCTTTAGCTTTGGTTGCAAAGGCCAATTATTTTCTAACTGTGGCTGTGCTTAGGTGGGTTTCCAGCAAGCACCGCTGACACCCACTGTACTCCTGACTATTTTCTTTATCCCCTTTAAAAATGTTTCTATCAGAGGGCAGGTGCTTAGATTTACAGAGCACAAGGGTGGAAGGGACCGCAGGAGGTCACATCTAGTCCACCCCCCTGCTCCAAGCAGGACCAGCCCCAACTACATCATCCCAGCCAAGGTTTTGTCTAGCCAGGTCTTAACAACCTCCAAGGACTTCCTTGACCCCTCCTCTGCTGGTCCCATTGCATCTCAGTCCCTTACCTTCTGCCCTTTCTGTCCCTCATACTTTCTCCCCCTGCCACCTGCTCCTTGGGTCTGCCTGGCTGGGGTCACCCTGGGCTCCCTGCAGCTCTTGCAGCTGCTGCTTTCGAAACGGTGGGCAGCATCTGGCATGAGTGACCATGCTTTCTGGACACCAAAGGAGCTTGGAAAGCTACCTGGGATACTTCCCTGGCTAATAAGCTTTCTCTTTTCCACTGCTCATTCATGGGACTTGCTGTGTCTGCTGTCCCAGGGGTCCCAGGGGATGGCTTAGACTGCAAAAGAAAGCTGCCCGCTTTATTTAATAAGATGCTGCTATGTCATAAGTTCCTCCATGCTGCAACGTACTCTCACGACAGCAGTTCAGCATCCCAAAGGCTGCAGTGTTTAAAGGCTTCACAGTGCCTAACTCCCCTTTGCTTTTAATGGGAGCGAGGTACATACGCATCCCTTTAAAAGCCTGCCGCTGACCCCCAGACATCCAGGCAGGACCCCATGCAGAGATTTTACAGGAGGGGGTCACAGTGACATGCCAGGATGGCAGCCTCCATTGGGTCCCCGAGTCCAGGAGTCATGCTCTTTGCTAATTATCTTACTGCTAATTAGCAAGGAGCATGACTTCTGCTACGCAGGGGTAATGCAAAGGATTGCTGAAGATGTTAACCCTTTGCACCCCACTCCCAGAGCTGCCAGTTTCCTACACCTCCTACCTTGTCTCCGAGCCGGGGCCTTTCCCGACTGATGTGATGATGCCATTTACTTCTTCAATGACATCCACCACTGGTTGGGAGAACGAGCTGGATTTGTGGGAACGTGGCCTTGTCATCCTCCCGGTCCTGTTAGACTTAGACTAATCTTGTCTACCTGCCAGGTCCTGACTGCCCGTCTTTCACTGGCCTGCGTCCGAGTTCAGTAAAGCTCCCACCTTGACGAATCGCGAAGACCCAGACGAAGGCAATTTAGAGCCAGGGCCTTAGCTAGTATAAAGCTACTGGCCAAGTGTAACAACGTAATTAAGACTTTCACATCAGGAAAGGGAAAAACAAATAAACTCGTTTCAGGTGAATCCGTGCAGTGGCGCTTGTACACGGTCCCTCGCCTGCTCGTTTTTCATGTTAATGGAACCTGACAAAAGTAGCTCAGGGAGAAATTTTACAATCTTTGCACTCTCCTGTGCCTGAAGAAGGGTGAGCGTGCCCGAAAGCTTGCAAATAAAGCACGTTTTGGGTTTTTTTTTGCAAATATCTAGTATCGCCTCTACCACGAGTTCTGATTCCAGTCTCCCTTGCTGGCATTTTCAGAGAGCGCAGACAGCAGGGAGACCCACCTGGCTCCCTTGGGGCAATTGTTTTACAGCTGTTGGACACGTGTCTTCATTCCCCAGCGTGCGCGTGTGTGTATGCTGCTAAATCTACCCCACACTTTCCTCTCGGATACTTCTTGAAACCTGCCTTTATCTGTCACTAGACTCCAAAACACCCTTGCCCTCGGCCCGGCAGGTCTGTGGTCCTTGCAGCCAGGCGAGTCTGGCAGAAGTCCGTGTTGACATTTTTTTTCACTCCGTTTCTCATTGGAAAGGCATTTTGCACATTAAAATAATAATGGAGGCTTGTTGGCTCAACTCTCAGGGTCCCAAACTGCCTGCCAGGCTGGTGCTGGGGTCCAGGTAACTACCTGTTCTGCTCACTGGTGAAACTCGGCTGCCTTTGCAGGAAATAAGGCAGCTGTTCATGAGCAGGCAGCATCACCATCCTACGGTTTGGGAGTGGACGTGAGGGAGTCTATGCAGTCCTGTTCAGACTGGTAAAGCTTTGGGTGATGGAAGCACTTCTTTGGCACAATTAAAAGAAGGGAAGCAGGATCTTAAATGACCATGTGAGGCCAGGACCTTGGTGTTATACGAGGGTGTGATGCTGACTTCCTCCCCCCATTGTGGAGCACTGGGTCAATGCTGAGCTGGAGGGAATAGGGACTTCCACTGCTCTTTGCAGCATCAGGAGAGCCATGGTTACTTCTGGGTAACCTCTCTGTGAAAGGAGCATGCTTATTATTTTAGCAAATTATTCCCCACTGCCCAGTTTTGCGACACAGGGGTCAACCAAACCAGTTAATACGATTCACCCACATAAGGCAGAGGGTCTCGTTGCAGGCAGGCTGTGCCTAGCTGAACCATGTGGCATTAACAGGATGAGTAAGACATGAGCTGTCCTCCCTGTCCTGAAGACCCGGCCATCAGCAGCGTGCGCGTCCGTCTGGTCGCAAAGACATCAGGATGTTAACCCGAGGGATACAAAAAAAAAGCGAACAACTCAGATGGGACAGGGGAAGTCCTAATTTTCTAAAATTCTGGTTCCTGGGAAAGGAGACAGGCACTTGTGTCCACCCGTCTGAGGCATGGGGGTGTTCCAGCTGTGCGTGCTGCCAGCTGTTGCTCCGTGCTGATAGCTAGCTCTTGAATCTTGCAGGTAAGATGTAGGCACCAGAGTAATGATAAGAATAAATACTGGTTTCACAGGCATGTCCACCTATTACAGACTTCAAAGCAGAAATCCCTGTGCTAGGCAGGGCTCCAGACCCTGTGGTTTCTGCCCTTTGGAGTCCATGAAAACTAATATACCCAATGAGTATATTTGCCATGTGCTGTCTAGTAGTCAGACAAAGGGTTTTAGTCAATGGGGTCTGTCTCTAGCTTTGTGACACTGATGATGTGACCCTGGAAGTGTCGCTCTCACTTTTTTTCTGCTTTGCTTTCCTTCCCTTTATGAACAGAGAGAAGCTGGACCTGCCTTTCAGACCATCAAGGATCCCTGATTATTATTAGCCAAATGTCAACTATTAATATTACCCAAGTGGCGTGAGGGCTTTGGGGAAGGCACAGAGGCTCATCCCTGGTTCATTAGTTGTATCAGCTGAGTCTAACCGGGAAATACGACCAATTCTGCAAAGGATGCCGCAGCAGCAGGACCTGTTTTTTGTCAGGCATCACATCCAGTGTGCCACACGCTGGAATGAAGCCAACATTGCCTTTACAAAGGAGTATATTTTCTCTGAATTTAACCCAGGCAGGAGGCAAATGCCAATGAAGCTGAGCGCTGTAAGAACACAGACAAACAATCCCCCAGGGCCTGCGGCAGAACAGCATTTTAGTGTAATTATCTTTACAACAGGCGGCTTCTCTCACAGGGCTTCCCACCAGGCTTTGGGCTGAATAATATGCAGAGGGAAGGGGGTCATGATAGTCAGCATAAAGACTTGGGAGGCAGGGACTGAGCCATCCTCCATGGGAGATCCTGTTTAAAACCTATCTGCTGTTTGGTGCAAGATGATATGTTCCCCCTGCCCAGGCTTTTCACAAGTGTCTTTTTAGAAACCAAAGACAGGTCTAGCCAGTGGCAGGGAAATGCCCAACACAGGGAAAGGCCTCTCACTTCACATACGGCCTTGTGGGGTGCAGTGGGGAGCCCAGGGACCGTGAGAAAATGACTGGGGACCATGGGACACAGAAGCAAGCCCCCACCAGCCTCCGCGCTTCCAGGCATCGGCCGATATCTAGGAGCATCCAGGTTATCCCAACTCTGCCCACTGCCAGCTGTCCGTCACCTTCCTCAGAAACATCTGGCGTTGTCTCCTGTCAGACGCAGCATGCCAGACCAGACGGGCTTCTGCTCCGGTTCAATCCCACACTACCTGAACTGGGGGTTATAAATGGAGCTGGGGATGATGGTTTCCTTGTCTCAGTGGTTAAACCAAAACACGTGATTCAGGCAGAACAAAATGAGATTTTATTCAATGAAAGGCAGGGTAGACGTGCACCTTAGAGACGAACTGGACTACAGGCTGAAACCCTTTGGGGCCAGCCCAGCGTATTGAGTTTGATCCATGAGATGAGTCTGGTTTTGCTTCGGGGTTACTCAACCCTGTTGGTTTTGAGAGTAGTTTCAGCCCCTCCGAGCCATCATTTTTGGACAAATTTACTCTCCGTCAGGTAGTATTGCTCAGCTTGAGCTTCAGACTCCCGGCATGGCCTGTTCGGGACTCCATTCATGAGGTTGTGGGTTTTATTGAAGTCAGCGGCCAAACTCCCACTGAGCTCGGTGGAGCTAGACCGAGGTTTCATCTGGTAATTAGAGATGTGTTTGAATCTAACCCCCTGACTTCTTGCTGCATAAGCCCATCTCTAATACTCCTGGGCTAATTAGCAAGAAGCATGACTAATAAAGGCCTCTGGTCAAATGAAGCATAAGTGCAGAGCGTGGGCTGAGGAAGCAGCGACAAAAGATCAGAAAACTGCCTGCCCTGGTTTCCTTTCCCGGGGATGAAGCTGCCATGTCTCTCTTCGCCGCTGTCACCGTTTGCTCCATCCCCTCCCTGGGGCCTCTGCTCACCGCTGAGAGGAAACCTGTTTTAGCAGGGTTGTGTCTCTCCAGCTCCTGGCGGGCACGCGGTCTCCAGTGACTGTCTTGGGATAAGCCAATTAGGAGTTATTTATAGAAAACGCTTCCCATTTTGTGCTCTCTGGAGAACCGTTTTCACAGCATCAGCTTCTCAGCGGCTCTGTGTAGGCTTGAATGCTGGTCTCAAACCCCCTCCCCTCTCCAAACCTGGAGCGCCTTGAAGGGATTTCCATTGCTTTGGCGCTTTTGCACCTGTTGGCAGGTAGGACACACGTGGAGCGTGGGCAGGCTCCATCTCTATGTTCGCGATATGCAGTTCATTGCAGTGCAAGTAGGAGCAATGCTAAGATTAGGAGTACCGTTTGGATCCCAAATGCCTCTTCCTTGGGTTTTTCCTTATGGAGGCAGAAGTTGTGTGTAGGGGACACTGCAGTAGCCTGATCTGAAGCCTGTTGAAATCAATGGACCCTTTGCAATGACCCTTTGCAATGAACCCTTGCATTGAATATTACCTGGCCCAAGCATTCGTATGGAAACTATTCATCTTATTCCGTGTATGAGACACAGAAGGAAGCCTGGTCTCTTCATTAGGGAGATTGCAGATTTAGTGTTGGCTCGGAGGGTAAGGGGAAAAAAAGGCCTTCATGGATATTTGACCTTAACCTTATCTGACTGTGCATGCTGGAGTGGAAACAGGAGCAGAACATTGCTATGATTCCCGAGGAATAGGAACAGCAAAAAGTTTAGTTGATTCAGGGTGAAGTGAGGGAAGGGAGGACATCCCAAGGGGCTGTAAAACCAGATTAGTATAAAGAAACCCAGCTGACAGGGAGCGATGTAGTCCACAGGGCCAAATTCTGCCTTTGTATATGAGTATGCAGTTGCCATCGAGGCTGGGAGTTTTGTGTTTATGCAGAAACAGGATGGTGGCCAATTGGGCTGGAATAATTGCTCCAACTGATTTGAATTTCAAATGGCAGATTCATGTTTGGATGCAATGGATCTGGATGATAAGTGCTCACGATTTCAAAAGAGGGGGGAAAGAAACCTCATTGTTTTTTTTTTACCTTTTTCCTTTCATAGCCACCTATTTCAGAGCAGTTGGACCAGGCTGTAATGAACAGCAGGTGCATAGCTGGGGCTTGATCAAGTGCCTTTATCATTGTTCACTAATTGGCTAGTATGAAAGCTAAAACCAGCCATTGTTTTTAATAAATGGTGTTGTTTTTAGCTGGGCTAAAGGTATGGAGCTGAACAGTGTGTGCACTTTGGAGCAAAGCTTTGTCCATGGCTTATTGAGTGGAGTCTGTCTGCCATCTCTTCTTCAGAGAAAAGCAATTGAGGTCAAAACCTAATCACGGGGAAGCATTCAACGCTAGCGCAGTCTCTGTTTTAGCCACATCCTCTTCAGCCACATCTAACAAGAAGGGTGAATTGAAAGAGATGCTACTGCCTTAATACTGGAACCTGAAGAGCCATCGACAGTACTGAATGGGGGAAGATTTAGAAAACATGGTTAAAAATAATGAGCAGAACATAAATCCATGTCTGTGCATTTTAGGAAGGTGGTATATTTTTATTACACAATCTTCTTTTCAAATCATTTATGTCTATGCCTGAAAACATTGCTCCAGGATGTGGCTCTTGCATTTCTTTCTGGACCTGTTTTTGTGCGGAGCAGGAAATAGTGGCAAGTCTAAAAAAATGACCTTTCAGAGGTAATGCATCATGAGCAAGCACAAGGGCTACAAAGTCCCAGCTGGAGTTAGCAGGAGCCAGCATGCCTGATAAGAGAGACCGGGCTCTTTTAATTGTGCGTGCTTGTTCTCCCCATGTCCAGTCACACTCACATTGGTCCTGCATCAATCCTGCCCCCTGTTCTGTTTCCACACGGGAAACATAAAGGTTTCCATCTCGAATGATTTTTTTGGTGTCAGTTTTAGGCTGGAGAGACCAATATTAGAAAGGAGGTAAAGTGTCTCTTAGGGAGAGCACAGTGTGTGTGCTTCTTCTGTTAGAAGCTGCAGGAGTGCAAAGCCAAAACGGCAGGTGAGGGCTGTATCGAGGAACAGAAGGAGCCCAGAAAACTTAAGGGCTGGCTCTTTTGTAGCTGTGAAATCGCCTCTCAGGAGTATGCCCTCACCCACATCTTAGCCACATTGGCTTTGCATTTCATCTGAACTGTTCCCACTTTCTATTTGCAGCCTGTGCCATAGGGCACATGCTCTTCTTCTTGATAGTCTCAGAGCTTTCTCAGTTTTTAAGGCTGCCAGAAGAATTTCTATGGGTTTTTGTTGATGTTTGATATAATAAATGCTTCCTTACATCGTCTTTCACTGTGTCACAAGAACATTTTGGAGGCGCGTCTTTCTCCAGCGGCACTAAAGAAGGAGTTTGCTTGAAGACAGTGGTCCGACCCAAAGCCCAGGGGAGTCAACAGAGAGATTCCCATTGATTTACTATAAGTGGGATTTAGACCGGGTCCTAAGAAACGCTCTATCTTCCAGGCTGCTTGTAGCCCAGCTCCATTGCTGCCATGTAGCCTCTCTGTCCTGAGCAAAAGATGCTGTCCATGGTGCTACACTGGGGTCTGAATGGCTCAAAGACTGGCAGGGCTCCCTCATTTTTCGTGTTGTAGCAAATAATTTACTGCCAGAAATGTAATTCATATTGTTAGCAACAGAGGTATCTCAGAGAGCTTAGTAAAATTAATGAAATAAGGCAAGAAACACAATGGGGTCAATCACCGGAGGGTAAAAACCCCAGGAGTCAGCAGCCACACTGGTGTGTGGGAGAGGAGAACAAGCATTATTATGGGTGCCCTCCTTATCTTCTGGGAGCAAGGAGACTGTAGATCCTTTGCCATACCTAGAAAGATTTACCATGAAACTGGTGTCCAGGACGTTGGCTGGAGCCACTACATCGCTGAGTAGCTAGAATCATGCATACCATATAACACTGATAGCTTTTACCCCTCTATTTACTGTAAAGAGTAGGGCTGTGATCTTATACTACAACTGCATTGCAGTGAATCAATGAGATGGCCTGCCATTTTGCCTCACTTTCTGTGTCTCTTTGGCCACAAGGTCCATGAAAACCCTTCCTAAGGGCAATCCAAATAGATTTCTACACAAGCGACTCTCCAAGCTGAGCGCTCAATATATCCAGTGATCTTTTCTATAGTCCCTGTTTTACCCTTCCCAAGGAATGCCAGAATGAGCATAATCGGTGTCAGTCACAGTCTGTCGGGTACCTTAAGAAAATGGCATGCAGTCCTTTCTATCCATTCCTCGAGGACTTCTACAGAGAGTCTTTGTATCACCAGGATACTTCAGCTCAGGCTACCTCATTTCCCGGGAGGCAGATTAATTATTTCTATAAGTCAAATGCTTGACAAATTCTACTACTTTAATCTTCTTCTGCCCCCAGTTCCAGCTCTTCAGGGATGTCTTAGGGACTTCTTCATCTCCTCTTTTCTCATTCCAGCATAGCATTGTCCATTCAAAAGGCTGTGATTATATTCTCCAATGCTTCAGTCATCCACTTGGAGTTTATTGCTTATTTGATGAGTTACTCTGTGTGGCTAAAACCATTTGAATGATCCTCAGTGGAAGTCTAGAAGAATAGCAAAGAGAGTTGGCTCCTCATTTAATTGAGTGCCTTGTTGGCATCTCAATCACAGATGCAGCTGACAGCCGGGGGAATGGAGCATTAAGCAGTTTTTTAGGGCCAGCCTGGTAAATTTGCCCAGATTATCATGACACTTTGAGTTTTTAAGGCCTGATGAAAACAAGAAGTATGGTGGGATCGGAAAGACGTACCCCCGCACCAGGCAGTGAGATGCTGATAGACACATGCCGATGCACACGAGCCTTGCCATCCGTGCTTCCCACGGCCGATTGGAATTAAGAGGGTCATGCTAACAGACGCTGGCATCAAAGAGAATAATGAGCAGGAATTGAAATTCAAGTGGATCAGAGGCTGACACAAGTAGCCCAAAGCATCCGTAATGAAAGCACTTCACTGTTCTCTCTCTCTTCCTTTCTATTACTCACCATGGCTGGCCTCAGACGATTGAGAGGCTTGGCTTCTTCTTGGACAGCATTGGTTGTTTCCACTTCCAATTTCCCTTCCTAGGCTCCTTGTTGGATCAGAGTGTCCTCTGTATGTCTCTCTACTCCTTGACTCAGTCTCTCCTACCTACCCAACTACCCATCTCCATCTCTGTCCCCAGATTTCTTGTTGCCCCGATACCCCCGTCCTCCCTTCTGCATTCACATCAGTCAGCTTCCTCCCTCACATGGCTTGGGCCTAGTGGGAAGTTCACTTGAAAGTGCAGAAAAATGGGTCTCTGCTCTCAGTTCTGGTGCCTTACTTTGGATGTGCTCTTGTTTCATCTTAAAATGGGAAGGGAAATATTCCTTGGCCATCTCTCCAGCTGATAGTGAGTTACTGTGACTGCTGAGCTGAGAGAGGCTTACCTGGTAGATCCCACCGTTGCAAACCGAATTCAGCTCCATGAACATTTTATAAGTCCTGTGTCCCTGGAGTGACTCATGGCCTTTCACTACACTGTGAAACAAGAGATCTAGTGGTTGTCTGTGCAGTCATCCCCAGATTTTTATTCTTATCCTCTCAGAGGATAATATCCACCCTAGGTTTTTCTCCCCTTGATCAGTGCAGTGTGTGGGGGTGTTTGGGGGGGAAGCAACAACTGAAAAACAAGTCAGTAAAACTCCAGTGGAATGAATTTTTCCTCATGCACAACAGGCAGAGAATGAGTTGCTCTTGCTTAGTTGTTTGGTCTCTCATCATCATAGAAAAGACAAGAGAACAGGAGCCAGAGGTTTCAAGGCATGCCTGTGTCTTATGTGGCAAGGGTTGCATCTATTAGAAAGGTCATTAGACCAGTAAACATGAGGCGCATCTAATTGGGAGAAAGAGTAGAAGCAAAAGCTTATTCTGAATAGAGAGACCCCGTGTAGAGAATCATTTCCTTCTGAACTCCTTGCCACCAAGAGTTTGTCCTCAGTGATATTTCTATACCTATGAGGGATGCCATTGAAACCACTCATTACCCATTCCAGCTTGATCCAAAGCCCAATGACATCTAGAAAATGACTCCTGTTGGTTTCAGCAGCCTTTCCATCAGGACTTTTAGGTTTCTCTGTATCTGAGAATCACAGACAATGAGGGTTGGAAGGGATCTCAGGAGGTCACATCTAGTCCAACACTCTGCTCCAAGCAGGAATATCTCCAGCTATCTCATCCAAGCCAAGACTTTGTCTAGCTGAGTCTTAAACACCTCCAAGGATGAAGACTGCACCACCTCTCTGGGGAACCTGGTCCAGTGCTTCACCACCCTCCTCGTGAGAGAGTTTTTCCTAATATCCAACCTCAACTTCCCTTGCTGCAGCTTGAGCCCATTGCTCCTTGTTGTCATCTGCCCCCACTGAGAACAGCCCAGATCCATCCTCTTTGTAACCCGCCGGCAGGGAGGTGAAGGCTGCTATTCAATCCCCCTCAGTCTTCTCTTCCCCAGACTATATAAGTCCAGTTTCCCCAGCCTCTCCTTACCAGTCATATGCCCCAGCCTCCTAAACATTTTCATTGCCCTTCACTGGACTTTCTCCAATGTGTCCACATCCTTTCTGCAGTGGGGGCCCAAAACTGGACACAGGATCCAGAAGTGGCCTCCCCAGTGCTGAATGGAGGGGAAGAATCACTGTCCTTAATCTGCTGGCAACGCTCCTCCCAATGCAGCCTAGGATGCCATTAGCCATCTTGGCAACAAGGGCACACTGCTGGCTCCTGTTCAGCTTCTTGTCCACTCTAACCCCGAGGGCCTTATCTTGCATCTCAGATAAGTTTTGTTCAGGGGACAGACATTAGCATATTGCAACTGCAACAGGTATTGAATCTGCCTCATTGAAGTGGAGCGGGACTTTGAGCATCCTAGATAGTAACGTTCTTTAGATCCATCACTGTCATGGAAGAAATACTCCATCAGTTCATACTGCTCAGGGAAGCCAGATACGCATGTAAATTTTTCACATGCCAAATACAAAGCCAAAATCTGCCCCCAGAACCTCACAGCTTACATTCTGGGATAAGATCAGGGCTTTTCAAGGGATTTGGCAGAAGAGAAAGATATTGAAACAGGCAAATTGAAATGTTCTGATTATCACCTGTAACCCAAAGGAGTAAAATGGAACATATTTCTGGGCTTTAACTCAATTTTAATTTAACTTTACAGCTTTGCTTTAACCAAAATGCTGCTGTGGGGCAACAGCATCACAAGCTATAGGCAGCATCCAAATGCTGAAGGAGTTGTAATGAATTTATGAAACTCTCCAAACATATCGAAAAATAATTGCTTTGGCTTTCAGAGCAGTGGAGTTATACGTTGGGCGGCAATAGAGTTTTAATTTTCTTAAAAGATCTAAGTAGGACCATGCTTTGCTTGCTCAGTACAGTCCTCTGTACCCAAATGACATATAATGCATTGCCAAAGAAATGTAACAGGGCATTTTTCAATAAACTGCCTTTTCTTCTTCATTATCCCTCGTATTCCCATTTCTGACTGCAGGGAACTTTGCTACAGCTGCAACTTCTTGAATATTTAATGCTGCCAGAAGAGGTCCCATGAAGCGGGTTGCTGAGAATAGCATATGTTTTCTGAATTTTCAGTGTCATAAAGAGTGAAACCGAGTATTTTAAACTTAATGTCTAAAGAGCTGCATGGTCTTTGCAGAGAAAATGTGGTATGAAGTAATGGATCTGCAATAGTTTCAATCCCACCCCCGCCCCGTCCTCACCACCAGTTTTAAACTGATGTAGGTCTTTGGGCTGAAATGCTGCCCAAAAAGCATTCAGTGCCTTTAATGCTCTCTTGCATTAATTGCCTGTATATTCCTTTATTGGGTGCAAAATTGTCCTTCTCAATGGGATGTAGAAAAAACCCCCAAGTGCAAGGAAGTTGGAGGAGAAAGTTTCTCATAGCTCTGAGCTGGTTCCTAAGGGGAATATGGAAGTTACAGCTGAGATTTGCCAATAAGCAGCCCGAATGCCTTAAAACTGGACTTGGTCACTTGAAAATATTCAGCTCAAAAGCTTTTCACACCCAGGCTTCTGGGGAATTCATGTATATTCACATCAGTGCCACTGAGTAAGTTTATTTTTCTCCCTTCTTGGCACCTCCTTGCTGCTTTTGCTAGGAGCCCAGAAAATAATTTATCTTCCAAACTAGCTTGGCCTTGACTTGGAGTCTCGTGAAGAAGAACTAGGAATGGAAGGACCCTAGAGGAAGTCTGTGCAGCATACAGGATTAATAAAAACCCATTGTATTCAAATTGTAATAGAGAATGGAAAGGGATGAGAGCTTTCAGGGCAGTTTTGACTTGAGTTCCTGAAAAAAACCCCTCATGAGCATAATTCTCTGTCCTCCTGCCAGTTAGATCTTTCTCTGTCCTTGCTCACACCATTGAGTTTAAAAATGATTAAAATGAATGTAAATTAAGAGGAAAAAAAAATATGAATAAATCAGAGAAGGCCACAGTCTGCTGATTTGCAATTGCACGATGGTCTCAGTGAGACTTAGCAGTAAACTGGAGGAAGCCAAGCCTCTCACTTGTCTGAGGCCAACCATGGGGAGTACTGAAAAGGAAGAGAGAAAGAACATTAAAGTGCTTTCATTACGGATGCTTTGGGCTACTTGTGTCAGCCTCTGATCCACTTGAATTTCAATTCCTGCTCATTATTCTCCTTGAGGCCCGTATCTGTTAGCGTGACCCTCTTTTAATTCCTGTCTATCCAAATCAGGTGATTTATTTGTATTTTAACTGGAAAATTTGGCAAGAAGAGAGTCCAGAGCATTGGTGACCTTCCTGCCCTCCTCCTCTGATGTGCCAGCAGCTGTGCTTCAAGGCAGCCAACCAAGGAAGCTTGTTTGAGACGGCACCAATGTCAACGCATTATGTGAGAGGCATTTAAATCACAATGTGAGGGTGTGCAGGAAAAGGAAGGGATTTAGATTAGCGAAGAATCAACCAGACAGGAGTGAAAGAGGAGGTCTGGTAATCGGAGAGAGGAAATGCCTTCTGCTTCAGCTGATTGCATCCTCCTACGGATATTTTTTGAAAGCTGGATACAATGGAAAATCTTTTTTGATAGGAGATACTCGGAGGGACTGGGGTTGTGACAAGGGCAACCTCCTTCTCCTGCAAAGAGACCTCCAGGCCCCCGTGTGACTGCAGGAGGTGCTGGAGACTTCACTGAATCACAGGAGGTTTTCTCCACCCATCACTTTGCCCAAGGCACCTTGTTGATGTGACAGGGGAGGGCATATTTGTCTCTCTTCAAACCCGTCGGACAAAATGAATGGTGGCATTCCTTGTGACGGGGGATTTTGGCACGTGAGACCTGCGCTGCGCTTGTCTTGGGCCAACAACTCACACAGGCGTGGAGAAATTAAGACTGTATCATTGTCATGGGGATAAAACTGACTTCAGGTCCTAGAGTCACAGGACGAAGGAGGAGCAATGCAAAGCTCCTCAAATTTGGCCAAATTTCTCATGAACTTGTGAGAAGCAAAAACCTCCAGTCTTGCTCATGGTCAAGTCAAGAGCATGGGTTGGGTAACCTGCTGGTTTGGGGGCACAGTGCTAACATGCTTGGAAGAGATGCACGAGGAAAGCTCGTGATGAGGGGCAGAAGGGAGAGCAGAAGTCCTCACTTTAGTGTCCGGCTGGGCTGTGAGGTCTCCTTTTGTGCATACATGACCCTGGAGGTGCGAACACACGTGGTTCTTGGATCACATGCTAATCCCCTTGCAGATGAAGCTGGCACACCACGTGGACCCAGCTGGGAGAAAAATGCCACGAGCTTCCATTGTGCAGGCTATAAATAGACAGCAGGCCATTAACAGGACGTGGAAGGAGATTTCTTTCTGAGCGGAAACTGCAAAATACACCCGTAGAGGCTGTTGGTGCCCCCCTTAAACATTAGCTTATTAAGCAGCCATTGCAGTAATCAACCTTATCCCAGAGCCCAGATGCATTGTGATATACAGCATCTCTTCAGGGGCAGCTGATCAAACAACAAGCCATTGAGATAATAAGCTGTTAGGACCCAGCTGCAGAAGATGCAGCTAAATACTGAGCCCTATTCAATGCATTCTGCACACACATGCCACCTATTTCCCTCAAGAGCTGGGATCTCCTCTACCAATGCCTCTCACAAGAAGGTAGCCCTGAAAAACAGAGAGTCGTGTTCAGGTCTAAGGTGAAATAAGGTGAATGTTTCACTCCCCAAGCCCTGACCCAGGGGGAGGCTTCCAGGAAGGGTCAGGGAGCCCGTGTGCTCTCCGCCTGCTAGTCTCACCAGCCGGCCGTTCTTGTGTTGCCGCCTCTGAATAGGACCCAGCCTGCTTATCCTTTCCTGGGAATCTGGACTTCCAGGAAAGACAGCTCTCTGGCCACGTGCGTTGGGGTGCTGACGTTCCTCCTGCTTGTTTCTTGCTGGTCGCAGGGGCCATCAGCTGAGAGGGCGTCTCCGGGGGACTGGAAATAGGATGTAGCATCTGAGCACTTGCAGAGTCCGAGTTCAGAGCTGGGCTCTTTTCTCCGTGTTATTGTGATCGCCACCATGGTGGTGTCAAGAAGTGCAGGCTTCTTCCTGCCTGCAGAGAGGATGGAGGTGAAACAGTGTACCCCTCCTATTCAACCCGTGAACCTCAGGGCATTTCTTTGTCTAGAAAGCTGCCACTCAGCTCACAGAGCGATGCCCAGAAAGTCCCACGGCTCTCTTTGGAGTCTTTTCCCTTCCAGCGATGGATCTCGAAGCTCCCAGGAGTCAGGGAAGATCCATATTATACAAATGCAGCCTGAGGGGACCTTTCACATTGCTCTCCTCCATCCCAGACGGTCTTCCTTCATCCCAGCCTGAGATGGATCCAAACGGATGCTGTGTGCATGACGGGGGAGTCTTATGGATAAGGCCATGGAGTGGGGTTAGGGAAGGCAGCTAATTCTGTGGATGAGTGTGCAAAGGCTGTGAAACTGGCCCAGCCATCAGTGAGGTCACTAGCAGTATGTGTGAGCCAGCCACAGGCTTGTGCATCACTGTCTTTTGGGAAGAAAAGGGGAGCCCATTTGTGTGGATCTGTGCATCCATTGCTGCTGCTGTCAAAGCAGGTCCCTTCTTGCCTGCCCCCTTGCCAGGCTGGACCTGTAGTGAGAGTCTAGGTCTTGGTGAAAGAAATAGGTTTGCAGAGTAATGGTGAAATTTCAGCATTTCTTTTTGGTCCGTCTCTGGATTGAGATGCCAACCCTCCTATATGCCATCCTGTGTACCATGTAGGCATGTAGTGGCACACTGGGTCAGGTATAACATCCATCCATCCATCCCAATTCCCACAGCAGTCACGCATGCAGTTAGACATCTGCTGTCCGTCATCGATGGGCGTGTGCAGACTTTTACTCAAGACTTTCACCCTCCAGTGGAAGGCTAGATATGTCGGGTCCCTTTCATGAACAACACCATGCTCTTAATCCTTATGACCTTGATGTATAAGGCAAATGAAAGGAGCAACACAACATGCATTAGTCAGCTTGGGATCTTTTAAAGGTTGTTCCTGAACTAGTGGAGTCCTTGTACTAACTGAATAACAATAGTAATAAAAGAATAAATGCACATAATTAAAAGAAAAATAACAATTAAAGCTGTTTACAGCCAATTCCCCAAAATGCCCTCATTTTTTTTGACTTATTAAAAAGATGGCAAGGACATAATTGATGATGATAGTTCAGAAAAGGCCTCTTTTCTGGAGTGCCTTTTGCTGTCTGGAGTCATTAAAGGATGTAAGAAGCCTGGGAAGAAGGCATTAGCTTCCCCTGCTCCTTCATGTTATTTTATTGTATTTTATTTTGTTTTGTTTTATTTTATTATGAGTGTTTTCTACCCAGAGCCCTTGGGAAGGCAGGGCTGAGAAATGTTATTAAAAAGCCATTGACCAGAGAAGCCCTGCAGACTCTCTGATCGGGGGGAAGGGAAGGGGAGAAGGAGCGCTATGCCAGTTTAAAATAAAAAAAAAAATCCCCCAAATTGAAGTGTCAGAATGAGCAGGTCTGGAGGGATCGATCTTAAAGCAACGTGAACAAGCTAGAGGGTGGTGGGTCCTTTGTGGGTGGCCCTCCCTGTGAAGGGAGGAGGGCAAGGGGTTGTGAGCTTGGGGAGACCAAAGCCAACTCTGAGGATGGCTTCTCCAGACACCTCTTGTTGGGCATGGCTCAGTGCGAAGCCCCCTTCTCCTCATCACAGCGAGTAATGTGCTGAGTGAAGCTGACCTTGGGACCCCATATCTGCAGCTGATCACCTTGTCATGGCAGGGATGGTGGGGGAAAGATACAGGGATCATCAGAGAAAAGCACCCTAAAGCTATAAACCCTGGCAGAACAGATGCAACGGCGAGTGGTGGAGGTAGCTGGGAAGACATAGCAATAAGGGTTAGGAAAGGGAATACCCTACGCTAGGCACAGAGATTTTGAGGGTTTGCCATCTACATTCAATGACAAAAGCTGCTGTGGAGCCGAAGACAGAGAGGGTGGAAACAGGATGGGAAAAATGGAAAGATACTTTTGGTAGTTACGGGACAAAGGCCAATGATGTTGAAAGGAAAGGCCTGCCGTGGCCGATATGACCGTATGGTGTGGGGATTTGGGCACCGAGAAGGAAGGAGGGTGGAAGGATACTGATGCAAAGGTGGAAGATGGGCATTTTGCTGAGAGAAAGGCACAGGCGTGGTAACGGCGGGGAATGACGGGGTGTGAGGAACCATGCTGAGAGCCGAGGAGGCCGGATGGAGGTAGGCGCTGGGGCATGTCCTGCCCAGGTGGAGAAGGACGTGGAGGGGAAAGAGCATTGGAGAGGAGAACTGAAGGACGCTTTTGGATCCTGCCTAGCAAACACATCTGCCATCGGTGGTGGTATTCGCCAGCCTACCCATACTGTGCTGCATCTCCTAGCTTATCTTCAGGCAAGATATTCTGTCTTGAGACTCCCATCTGGAGCTTGTGAGCATTCACTTCTGTGCACTTTGTGTTCCCAGCTGTCACCCCCTCGTGCTGCTGCTTCTTACCGAGGACAACCACCCACCCCTGCTAAGCCCTCAAGGGGGAAAAAAGTCAGCTCTGATGATGATGGAGGCGTCTTCAGCCATCTCTTCATAAGGTGTGCCCTAAAAGTGAACACTGACACCGCTCATCTCTTTAAAAGAAATGGGTTCTTTAGGTGAGACAGAGAAAGGTGGAGGCTGTCTCTGCAACACCTGACCCCGAGTGCTGAGCTGTGCTTCTGCATCCTGCCTTGCTCTGATTTCCCCCCGAGACTTAGCCTGGTCGTGCTGTTTGAAATGTTGATCTACAGCCTTCTGCATCCATAAATACACACAAACGCCTGTCTCCTCGCAGAGCCCGATGGCTTGTTGTTCTCAGTGACAGCACATTTGGTAATGAGATGGAAAGACTCTCTCACCTTATAGGCGCTCAATCTGTGTGTATAAAATGAACGGCCGCCAGGTTTCGTTCGGGGAGGTTACCATTCACGTGCTGCAGTGCCAAGGCACGTTGCCGGACTGAAGTGCCGGGCTTCTGCCTATCCAGTTATCCTCAAAACAGCTCTGATCAAGATCTACGAGCCAGTCATTATAAAAATGGAACTGGAGACATTTTACAAAAGCGATGCCATCCTTCTAGAAAGCCAGTTAGAAGCAATTCAGTCCCCCCTCCAGTTGCTTTTGTCTCTCGTCCTGTAAATCGTTCTGAGCAACGGTGTAGAAAAGGGGCTCTATCCAAATAAATTGGATCAGATTGATAACAGACTTTCTTGGGGAGCTGGGATTGCCTGGCTTTTGGCTTTGTGACTCACTGCTTACCTGGAGCATGTTAAGCAGCCCCTGCATCTGCCCGTACTGCTGTGCTTGATCGTTGCCCAACTCCAGTGCGCTAGTCTGGTTATAGTTCAGATTATTCAGAGATGACTGTTTAAATAAATGTATTCGGTTTCCTTATATATTGCTTGTAGAGCTCTGAAATTTCACAGCAGATATGTTATACACGGAGAGAGAGGGATGTGTATATATGTGTGTATACACACACACACACACACACACACACACAGGGTATATAGGGTCTCTTGAATCAGCTGTCTCTGGAACGGATGGGCCGTGGATCTAATGTCATCTGGCAATTCCTACATACCAAAGCATACATGTGGGCAGATGATACATGTCCACAGCATCATAGAAACATTGGGCTAGAAGCGACCCTGTACAGATCATCTAAGCCAGGGGTTCCCAACATTTACGTGCCCAGGGGCATGTTAAAGAAAAAGCAGCGGGCACCAATATGAATATTAAAGTTTAGAATTTAGATCAACGCAATCATCTTATCCATTACTTAAAATTGCATTAGACCCTCAACTTCAAAATGCAACTTTTCTTACAAAAAGATTTAGGTAAAAAATATCTGTTGGAATAATGATTGTTATTGATCATCAAAATGCATGTGGGCACCTGAATAAACCCCAGGGGGATGCCACGGCACTTGTGGGCACCACATTGGGAACCACTGATCAAAGCTAACTCCCTGCTCTAGACAGGATCATCCCCATTGAAAGCAGCCCAGACAAATGTTTCTCTAACTGTCAGTGAAAATAGTCCAGTGCTGGAGACTCCATGACTTCCCCAAGAAATCTGTTTCAGTGCTTCACTACCCTCAGGGTGCATTTACATGAGACACTTACTGCGCACTAGCCTAATAACACTGCACAATAGCGTGCTGGTCAAAGCCCGTGCTAACAGCCTCTTGCACAGTGTACTTAGGCTAATGCGCAGTAAGCATCACACAATAACTGTGTGCCGGCACAACTGTGCAGTAACTCTAGTTATCGTGCATTTAGTTAGTGCTTCATTAGGCGAGTGCTAAACTAAATGTGCAGTAACTAAAGCACATTAATGAATGTGTAGACGCGCCCTCAAAGTTCTTCTGAACCTTTAGCCTAAATTTCTCAGCTCACACACGCTCTCTTGCACTGCTAACATGTAAAATAATCACAGATATGAAGATCTGTGGGGATTTCAAGGTGAGGTAAGGCTCAGGTCTGAATTTCTTACTCCCTGATTCTTTTTTTTTCCCATTTGAAAGTATATTTGATCTTTGGATAGAGACGGCAGGGAGGAAACTTCTGCACCAGCCTGAGGCATGTGAACCACATGTGGCATGGGCCACCTCTGTGCATGGCACAGGGCAGATCAGGGAAGGGACAAGCGGCAGAGTGACAGATAGGGCAGGAGTAGAAAAGAGAGCAGCTGATTGGACAGAAAGCACAGGGCAGAAAGGAGAAAGCAGAGCAATTGATTGGGCAGGGAGCACAGGCCAGAAAGGAGAAAGCAGATAAATTGATTGGGCAGGGAGCACAGGGCAGAAAGGAGAAAGCAGAGCAGCCGATTGGACAGGGAGCACAGGGCAGAAAGAAGAAAGCAGATAAATTGATTGGGCATGGAGCACAGGGCAGAAAGGAGAAAGCAGATTGGGAAGGGGATCCGAGTGCCACTCTAGAAGGGTGTAGGACTAATTTGTAGCTCATCTGCCGAAAAAGTTGGCTTCCGCTGGAATAGATTATTTAGTATTCTAACACCATCTTCTACTTCATTTAATCTGCTCTGCATATTTGTGGATGTACATCATTTAGTAATAAAGTGAATTTTTTAAGATATTAGAATAACATTGCCTGAGGTTCGCACATAAGTGATAAGAATTATTACTGTCTGAGAAAACCTAGGACTGAACAAAAGCTACAAGCCATTTAGCCATGATTAACACTCAAGGGCTTCAATAATAGCAGCTTTAGCTCTTGTGGCATGGATTTGTCTCAGGAAAATTTAATAATCCATTTCTGGAGATGGAAGTGCTTTAAAAAAATACCAGCCTATGGACAGGCTGAAAGATGTTGCTAAATGCTGCGAATTCTTGGCTTATTTTGGGGCTCAGCACATGAGGAAAAGATGGATACTACCAATACAGCTGCAGCTGCGCTGGGTCCTGTGTGGCAATTAATGTCACCCAAGCCTGGGAGTCAGGACGCCTGGGTTCGATCCCATCTCTTCCACTGACTTACTGCACGACCCTGGGTGAATTCCTTTGCCTCGGTGTTTCTTTTCAACGCTGCCTCTTCCAATGCAGCGTCACGAGGCCTAATTAACTAATATTTACAAAACAGCTTGAAGCCCTTGGCTGAAAAAGTCTGTCGCAGTGTCAAGGACTATTAATTTAAATGAAGAGAAAGGCTTAAAATCCAGCTGATTTGGATCACCAGCATCTCAGATCAACCAAGTTTCCCTTCTACCCAGGTCTTTATGTACTTGATCTAACCCTTCTATGCCTTTCCCCACAATGGAGCACGTTATACTTTGCATGGGGCAACGTCCCAGGTAAACAGGAGAAAATGCAGCACGGCTTTATTTTTTAGTCACTAAGGAGTCCCAGAACATTTCTGGAATTGAATTAGAGCAGTGGGAGGAAAAGATGAAAGGGTTTGGGCAAGAGAAGCCTTCACAGGAGATTTGAATAGGGATGGAGAACTAATAGTGTTATGACTAACCCTGCTTTGAGACTCGATCCTGCAAGGTGCTAAGTGCCCTTTCAGCCCTTCAAAGGATCAAATGCTTCCAGCGGACCTGCAAACAAACCAGTCTATGATTTCCTCTTTCTTTGGCTCTTTTCTTTTCTTGCAGAATTCCCCAGTGGGGAATAAGGGGGGAGAGCAAGCCTTCCCGTGGGAGAATAAGGTAGAAACATTAAAAACCCAAGAGGTGCCATATTTTGCACCACTATTTCAAAATAACAAAAAAGATGTTTTTCTAAAGAAAATGACTTCATGTTTCTTTCCTAAGAAAATAGAAAAACAACAGCAATAATATTCAAGGGACTGTTTCTCTGATAGATGAAGTGAAAAGGGTTTTTTTTGCATTAAAAACAAAGGCCGTGTTCCTGTAGACACACTGCGGGAATAGCCCTGTGCTGAGGGGAAATTAAAAAGACCATAGACTAGATCCGATCTTCAAATCCATGCTTATTCCTGTGAGAAGGGAATCATGTATTTTCTCCAGGGAATTATCCCACGCCGCAAGACATCTGCAAAACCAGTTAGTGTGTCTTGTAGAAAAGATCCCCAGCAATCAAGTAGCATTGCAAATGTGTCAGGCATGGTAGGGGGAAAGCACAAAGCAATAAAAAGAGCCAGAAATAAAGAAACAAAACGATGGAAAATTGTTTTCTCTTGTTGGAGAGGACAAGGGAGACCTCATGGAGAAAACTGAGCAATCAATCGCAATGCCCGAGGACCAGCACAGCAATAGAGAGATCTAATTTTCGGCACTGTCAGGACTGGGAGATGCACAAGCTACAAAAGACTAAGCAGGGAGGGAGTCGGAGATGAAACCCCAAATTGATCTCTTCCCTTCAAGAATTTCTGGCAGGACAAAACAGGCCTGGTTTTAAAACTGAAAAGAATACTAAAAAAAGACAAATCCCCTGGAAAAAAAAAATCCCTCTTTCTATTTGGGAAATATTTGCCTGTCGGTCATACAAGCAACGTGGAAAGAAATTTGGGAGGAAAATATCGCCTTTGTTTTTTTCCAGTTTCCCTGTGTTTTTGGCATTGGTGTCACCGCTTCTCTGAAAGAATTTGTCAGATAATGAGCCGGTGACACAGTGTGGCTGGGTCTTGCGCAAAAAGGGAGGGGAACAGTGGCATGCTTTGGTCAACGCTGCAATGGGGTAACGAGTCCAAGAAGGTTGGCAGAGACGATGGAGAAGGGTGGTGTTATCGGAAATGACTTTTTATCTGTTTGTATCACTTACATTTCCAGAATGTGGCTCATCACTAAAAAAAGGAGAAGATGACACTGAAGATTACGGGTAAAAAATGCTCGCTGGACATGCCTGGAAGATCTCATTCACTCGGAGGGGCTTATCCATTATCCTTGCCCATGCAAATTGTCTGGCTTGATGGGGACCTGGAGAAAACAACCACCTTTAAACATGGCAGGCTAATGCAGGACAAGGTTTGCCAAGGTTAGCTCTCAGGATAACCCTCCTTTCTGTAGGAACAGTTGGACGGTGGCATGAGCTGCCTCAGGAAGCTGTGGGATCTCCTTCACTGGAAGAAGCTCCAAGAAGAGGTTGGACTGGCAGCTTCCCAGTGGGGTTTAGGACCAGCAGATCTGGCCTCCTGCAGGCTGCTGGATGATCCAGGCCTTGAAGTCTCTTCCACCCCCATGATTCCCCTAGTTCTATGGCTTCGATGTATCCCAGGATGGGCGCTCGAAGTCAACCACCTGGGACCGACAGGTTGATGAGTGGATAAAACAACCTGTTGGCTTTGAACTACCTAATGAAGTGTCTGGATTGTAGGTAAGGAAGAGTTAAGCTCTTGGAGAGGGTTGAGGATCTTGGATCTCTCCCCTTGGTGCTTGGCCCTCCCCTTCCAAAACAAATAGTGCAGGACCGAGTCCAGAGGAGTGGCAGACCCCGATGGCATCAACACAAAACGAGCCAGGGCTGGGCTGATTTCACGGAGACGCAGTCAGGGCTGTGCACGCAGGGGAGATGCAGCCAGGAGTACATTTATCTTGATTATTCTTGTCCAGGAAATCAGCAACTCGCTTGACCAAATGTACGAAAGCTTCAGGCTGCAGCAGACCTACCAGCAGGTCAGAAACGCTGCGGTCTGAAGACAAAGTCCTCCTGTGTTCGACACAGTAAAGAAGAAATTGGAGGAAAAAAACACACTTTCAGTGCTATATGAGTCGCCGCTGGGTACTTGAGCACTGCTTGTCATTTGAAATGAAGGGCTGGCTGGATGCACCATCATGATGAAGCACTTTGAGTTGCTTTTATTTAAAGTTTGGCGAACGCGTAGGAGATTAATGAGTTTAACATAAATATAATTACCCCAATAGAATAATCACTTCTGGGAAGCTCTGGCTAGAATTTTGCTGAAGTAATGTTCAGGGGAGACAGGAGCATAAAGATGATGAAAAGCCCTTCTTCTTATGATAAATAACATCCATCTATGAAAACAGTTTAGCTCTCCTTTTGCACCAGCTGAGGGGCTGATTTGTGCTCAGAGCATTTTTCCACCTGTGAACAGCCTCGCCATGGCCAGCCCCATGGCTCTGACCAGCCTTGGCTTGACTCCAAACCCCAGAAAAGGCCATTTTCCACTTCCAGGGCTCAGATCCACGTGAGGGCATTTGGGATCTGAAGGTCTGTGCCTCCCTCTGCAGAGTGCCTAGGCTCATGGGGGGTCAGGCCAGCTACAAACCCTCAACTGAGACAATGCAGGCCCTGGAGACTGATGCTATTACAGCTTTCATTTAAAAACAAGCCTCCCTGATTAAACAGGAAAGCACAAGAAAGCAGCCAGAGGGCAGGTCTGATGTACAGACCGAGGGGTCTCAGGGCATTCCCCCAGGAAGGATACTCTGCTGTTCAACGCTTGCTCTGCAGCATGATCAGCAGGGATCCTGGTTTTCTCTGATTAAAAAAATATCCCCACTTTTCAGCAACCCCAAATCCACATTTCTCCATTCTTAAAATGAAATGCCCCTGCCTATATATTTCTATAGTAGTGGTGTTTCATTTAAGTCACAGAAAAATGTGGCTCTGGGGCTACTTTTTTTTTAACCAAAGATTGGGGATTTTTTTAAATCAGAGAAAACCAGGAGCCCTGAATTGGTCGGGCATTTCACCACGCTGCCTTTGGTAAAGGAAACAGGAAACACGCTGCTAAATCTCCTTGGGTCTGCTAGCTAATGCAACCCAGCCACAGAAGCAAGGAACGCTAGACACGGGGTCTTGCACAGACACGCCAACCCCCTCGGCACTGCACTTCCGAACCCAATCAGCCGGGGCCCTTGCCAGTAGACAGAATTGCTCATTGTTGGAATTTGTATCCCTCAAGCTGACACCCACCTTTTCTCTCCCATCCTTCTAGCCTTTCCCATGACTCAACTGTCGAGCCCACCCTATAAGAGGTGGCACCATGCTGGTGGACACGATGTGCTGCTCCGTTGTCAGAGAAGTTCTCGTGCATGGGTCGTGTGAGGCATAGCTCAAGGAGCAGTGGTGTCCCACCATAGCATCACAACTGGACATCTGAATATCTCTTTACTGGATGATGCATATGTAGACTAGATCTATATAACTGGGCATGTCTACACGTGCATTTACTGTGCATTAAATTTACTACGCATTGCAGTAAGTGGGTTTCGGTTGGCGGCTACATGTGCAGGCGTTTAAAGTGCAGTAATGCTGTGTGGACCAATTTGGGACTAGTTACTTCCAAGTCAGTCCACACAAATAGTGTGTCTGTGCACTAAAGCATCTACACGTGTGCTACGGTGCAGTAACTCACTGTGCGTACATTTGATACCTGCATAATGCGGATATCTAGTTTATGCCCAAATCGGCATAAGTCACCATATTTACAGCACAGTACAGCTATGCACGTGTAGGTGCTGCCCATACTGCACAGTAATTTTCAGTTACTGCGCAGTAAATGTGCACACGTAGACGCGCCCACTGAGTAATAGCTCCGGGAGAGATGCATGGATTAAAGGCCAAAAGGAACCATTCTGATCATGTGGCCCAACCTCCCGTGTAATACAGGCCAAGAAACTTCACTCAGGAACACTTTTGCATCCAGTCCAGTAACGTTTGGTGGAAATAGAGCATTTCCTTTGGGAAGCTACTCAAGGTGCAAGGATTCAACCACTGGAGAATCCACAGCATTGTCTGGCAAATGGTCGGTGGCCCTCAATATTAAATAAAAAGTACCTTATCTGCTGGTTGAATCTGTCCACCTTCAGCTGCTAGTCATGGCTTTTTATTAGGCCATTTTCTTTATACCCAAGATATTCCTTCCTTTCTGCTGTGCATTGGGGTTTTTCCTGAGAAACGAATGTCACGCTGAGAGATGATTACACAAAGGACATACTTTCTGAATATTAGGTCTGTGTCTTAGGCCGATGGAAAGTGTTTGCACAGCGGAGACAAAACTGTGAGATGGCTGATCTATTAATGGCTCGAGCACTTATTACTCTTGTCACAAGGCCTGGAGAGTCCAAGGCTAACTAGCTTTTCAGGATGCAGCTATGGTTACTGCAATGAGGAGAGGCGAAGCGGTCTGTTTATCGTTTGGCTTCCTATTGAAAAAAAAAATAGGATAGATTAAGTACATATCAACAAGGCTTTTACTGGATTCTGTCTGCATAACGCCGAGACCAGTCGTGATTAAAAACAACGGCGCTCCGCTAGGGCATTGTTACAACTGATTACAGCTGTGTGAATAGTGGATTTTTCTGCATTTGACTGGCAGTCCCAAATAAAATAAAATAAAATAAAATAATGGGTACATGTTTTTGGCTGGGATTGGACAACACACCTGTTTGATTTTGAGCTTTTTACAATTTTCTGTATAAACTTTGATGGACGTTGCAGCTTCTTGGAAAACTGAAATGTTGCTTTTCAAATGTGCCATTTTTTTTTTTTTTTTGCAGAACAAGCTATTCGGTGACACCAAGAAGAATTTGCCAAACCTAACAGGGATTTTTTTTTAATTTGCCTTCTGCTTTCTAAGTCTTTAGCATCTCCATGGGACATATTTGCAACTGTTTCTCCATAGGCCAAAGGGCTAAAAAATGTATTATTTTAAATGGAAATCCAGCTCTTTGAAAATCAGCAGCCGGGACTTTAAAAAAAAAAATTCATCATTGTGGAACTTGCAATAAAATCATGCGAGTCTGGCAGTATTGTGAATAAATTATTCAACAACTAATCCTTAGCATTGCTCAACCCCCTGGTTACGTATGATTATCCATGCACTTTGTAGAAGGAGAATGGTCTAATGTTAGCAAATACCTTGATTTCTTGGAGGTCTCAAGAAAAGTCCGGGGATAGATGGAGAGCAATTTTGGGGACTAGCTGAAAAAAAACACCTAAATGAAGCAAAACCATTTGCTGGTATTTTCACATAGCTTCTATAACAGGGAAACACGTTGTTGAACATGCAAAAGACATTAAAATCACTGGTAATAATGGGAGGTAATGAAGAGAAGAAAATTAGGCTAAATAATAGATCTCATGGTTTGAAAGATTCTTCTGTTAGACTGCAGAAAAGTGACCTAAGGGATCCTTCTCATCGCTTGAGGCATTTGCATCTAGATTGGATAAGTGATGAATAAGTAATTGTGCATATAAATTTATGTGCATGAATTCAGAGGCTTCTAGGATGAAAATCAGAAGAGAGAAAAACAAGCGGATAGCATCTTTTGTCCGTTAGAAGCAGGCTTGGCGGGATTCGATTTTTTATCAGCACATGTTGATAAACAGCAACGTCACTGCGCAATCACCGAGCAAGGGGAAAAAATATTTCCATCCTTAATAATCGACATTTATAGAAAGGAGGTGCAAGACAAATGCTGATAGATGGAGCATGCGATGACAGGGGGAGCAGCCCTACAGAACCGTGATGACTGTAGTGTGGACTGCAGCACCCAGAAACCCCAGTGGACTGCGAACTAAGGAGGAGGTCCAGCTATATTTAACACGTCACAGAGAGATAGAAGACTAGATGCCGCAATGCTCCGAATAGTGGATTCAAGCAGAAGTTTGACTCTGGTAGTGTTTTCACCATGCTAACAGCTGTGAGCTGGTCCTCTATTTGAAATGCCAGCAGGTCTTTAGGGAAGACAAAATTTTGTGGGTATGTCTACCCAACCCAGCATGGCACTCGGGAGTGCTGCACAGGTTGTGCTGCCATGCATTGTGCATGCTATTTCCCTAACCAGAAGCAGGGAAGCCCTGACAACACTACATCTGGTTTGGGGGCTAGCAGACCTGGTGGAGGGTGTGAGGTGGCATGTCTGTACAGGACCCCCAGTGCCAAACTGGGGTGGAATAGATATGCCCTGAGAGATCTGCCTTGCACTTCATGCAGCGCACGGTCCTTTTGCAACAGCCCCGGTCTGGACTCATCTGCTTCCACCGTCAGCTATTCCTTTTGAAGACACAAGGTAGAAATCAATGGTTTTGATGTAAGTCTTTATGGGGATTAGAGCTGGAGTCCTTGGAGTACCGCCCTTCAGGATGGAGAGGCATTGCTACAGCTGGAAAAATATCCACAGCTGTACCTTCATTATAGCATTACTGTACTGCTAGTGTTATGCTGGGAAATGGCAAAAATGATTTTAGGCCATTTCTAGCAATATTGTTCTGCAGGAAAGCCCCAACATGGGCCCTGTACCTTGAGAACAGCACGACATACGTTTTTTTTTACCTTGTCAGCTTCTTCTAAAAATAAGAATCGGGAGCAATCATTTGATTTTGATTTGGATCCATATTTATGAGGCAGATTAAAATTCCTTTTGGAGTTTGATGCCTCCCTCCCAGTGGCTGTCTCTGTCAAAGCCTTCGCAGCATTAATAAATAAAGTCATCTGCATCACCTTCGTTTCTTCTCTCCTCCAGTTTACGGGCATAAGATTGACAAGTATATTGGAAGTAAATTTAATAGTTGGTGGTAGGTTATTGAAAATGGAGCTATTGCAGGTTATTCGATATAGCTAGCTTAACAGAGGCACATATAGACACAAGGATTCAAGTGCCATTAGTAGGTTTATAGCAAGAGCAGTACAAGCCTGGTATAATAAGTGATGGAGAATAAATGTTGCATCACAATGAATTCATTTAAAGGGGCTCATTCCTCGGAGCTTGTCATTACTTGTTCCTTTCCTAAAAATAAATTGAAAATCTGCTACCCAATTTTCCTTCAGTTTTCACCTCTGCATGGAGCTAGCTAGACTGATGCCCAGGAGGTGGGAATGGGGCCTGATTATCTGCTGGGTTATTTTTGCAAATGTTCACCTAGAAGCTTACAGAACGCTGCTCCCTGGCGAAGGGTGCATCCACAATGAGTTGAGACACCTGCATTTGCAATCCAAGATGTTCAGGCCTGGGGTGCATAAAGCAAAACGGCCGATGCCGGGTGAGAGATGGATCCAAAGAAGAATTTAGGCACCTAACACTGATTTAAGTATTTTAGGAGGAGGTTTTTAAGACCTGGCTAGACAAAGCCATGGCTGGGATGATCTAGCTGGGGCTGGTCCTGCTTTGAGCTACATGTGACCTCCTGAGCTCCCTCCCAACCCTCATTCTCTATGATGTCTGGTCTATGATCTAAACTCCTGCTGAAATCCAGGGAGGCACCTGAATATTTCTTTGGATTTGGACTTTATATAGAAGTGACCTGAATTTTGGATCAGCTGGGCACCTCTTGATGCTCCTTGCTTTCAAACAAGCATGTCAAAGTAGGTTGATTTGTACTGCCAGTTTTTAAACAAAACTGCGATGGATGCAAGCGGAGAAATGTGTATTATTGATGTGCTCTGACCTCACGGGCATAATTGACAAAGCGTTTGCACATCCTGGCTTTTGTTTCCTATTTAAACAATAGTATTTATGTGAACACTTAGTTTCCTAGTTTCATAGTTGGTAGGGTTGGAAGGGACCTGAGCAGATCATCAAGTCCGACCCCCTGCCATGGCAGGAATGAGTGTTGGGGTCAAACGACCCCAGCTAGGTAGTTATCAAGCCTCCTTTTAAAGACCCCTAAGGCAGGAACCAGCACCACTTCCCTGGGAAGTTGGTTCCAGATCCTAGCTGCCCTGACTGTGAAGTAGCACTTCCTGATGTCTAGCCTGAATCTACTCTCCATGAATTTATGGCCGTTGTTCCTAGTTACTCCCAGGAGTGCTCGGGGGAACAGGGACTCTCCCATTGCCCTCTGGTCCCCCCTGGTAAGTTTATAGACGGCCACCAGACCCCCTCTCAGCCTCCTCTTGTGGAGGCTGAACAGGTTCAGGTCCCGTAGCCTCTCCTTGTAGGACCTGCCCTGCTGCCCCCTGACCATGCGGGTGGCCTCCTCTGGACCCTCTCCAAATTGGCCACATCCCTCCTGAAGTGCAGTGCCCAGAACTGGACGCAGTACTCCAGCTGGGGCCTGACCAGTGCCGCACAGAGGGGGAGGATCACGTCCTTGGACCTGCTCGAGATGCATCTGTGGATGCACGACAAGGTGTGGTTGGCCTTCCTGACCGCGTCCCCACACTGTCGGCCCATGTTCATTTTGGCATCAATGATGACTCCAAGATCCTTTTCTGCCTCTGCACTGATGAGAAGGGAGTTCCCCAGCCTGTAGGTGTGCTGCTGGGTCTTCCTCCCCAGGTGCAGCACCTTGCACTTGTCAGTATTGAACCCATCCTGTTTCATCCGCCCACCCCTGTAACCTGTCCAGGTCCAATTGCAGCCTATTCCTCCCTTCTAGCATGCCCACTTCCCCCCACATCTTAGTGTCGTCTGTGAATTTGAACAGGGTGCTTTTCACCCCCTCGTTCAAGTTGCTGATGAAGATGTTGAACAGCGCGGGCCCAAGGACCGAGCCCTGGGGGACTCCACTGCCCACATCCCTCCAGGTTGAAAAAGACCCGTCCACCACCACTCTCTGGGTGCGGCCCTCCAGCCAATTTGCCACCCATCTGACTGTGTAGGCATCGACGCCACAATCCTCTAGTTTTTTAATGAGGATGGGGTGAGAGACAGTGTCGAAGGCCTTCCTAAAGTCCAGAAAGACTACGTCCACCGCGACACCTGAGTCCAAGGATTTTGTGACCTGGTCATCGAAGGCCACCAGGTTGGTCTGACAGGACCTGCCTCTAATGAATTCATGTTGGTTGTCCCTAAGCATAACCTCCCCTGCCAGCCCCTCGCAGATGTACACCTGGATAATATTCTCAAAGAGTTTCCCCAGGACCGAGGTAAGGCTAACGGGCCTGTAGTTACCCAGGTCCTCCCCTTTCTTGAAAATGGGGACCACATTGGCCTTCTTCCAGTCGTCTGGCACATCGCAAGAGCACCATGAGTGCTCGTAAAGCCATGCCAGGGGTCCCGCGATGACCCCTGCCAGTTCCCTCAGCACCCTGGGGTGGAGAGCATCTGGATCTGCTGATTTGAACACATCCAGAAGTTCCCTACCTCGGTCCTCCCTGACCCTAGACCTGGCAGTGCCTCTGAGTCCATCTGGATGTGAAGAAACTAAATGGATGAGGGTTTCTCGATACTACTCACCTACCTAACGTTCATTCATATTTTAGGATCAGAGCCATAAATGCTGGCAAGGTGTTTTGTGCTGGGTTTGATTTGTTTTATTAAGGACAGGAAAAGATGGCCTTTTCCCCTGTAACTTTCTTGCAGAGACTGCCTTTGGGGTTTTGCTGAATTGTCTGTGTCTTAAATGTTCCTCGGATGGTTTTTGGCCCCTTGTCAGGCTGGGCAGGAAGACCAGGCATGTTGCTGTCACAGGGAGACTTCTTGAATCTTTGCTAAAATCTGAGCAGCTAAAAATCTGTTTACAGAGCATGCACAGGCTCCAGTTTGCAGTCACGAGCTGACTGGCGCACACCGTTTCAAACTGAGTTTGGGATGTTGTGACAGGCCTGTCTTCCTACTCTCCAGTTCCCAGCTTTCTGTCCGATGAGGAGACTGAAATCTTCTGCAAGAGATTGCACTGAATCCTATTATTGCAGCACAGCCGGGCTGACCTCATAGGCCAGAGATCTCCGCTTCTTTATTTCTTTTGGTGCAAGCCTTATCAGCTCATTCTGAGTGCTAATGGAGTTTGGCTTCATGTTCATTTTTCCCCCAGTCTGAAATTCCCTTGTTCTCTTACTGACGGCAGCAGATATTCTTCTTTTCTTTGCTTCGGCTGCATTTAGGACATCAGAATTCAGATTTCTGCAGCAGGGGAGGAGAAGAAACGATAAAGCAAAAGTCCCTATCGAATGACCCAGCCTTGAAGCAACCTTTAATTGATTGCTTTTGTCGAGCATAATTGCACCTCCTGTTCCATTTCAGCTCTGGCTCGTGGTCTGATCATCTGAAGGCTTTAGTGATAAATCCTGGAGTGTATTGCTTCCAGAATGACACTGGTAGGCTTTTTATTTTTGTATGTTTTTGCAATTGCTCACAAAGGAAAGCACCGCATTTTACATCTCAGAAATAAAGTGCAGCAGAACAGCAGAAGAACAAGACGGCCTCTGACTGAAACATGGTTCATCCAAGCCCATGTCTTAGATACCCTTAAGGCATTTTCATCTTCTGGCCATGTACTGTGCAGTTTGCCCCCCATGAAGGCTCCAGGGGCAGCTCATTTGTATTCAGCACAACACGCAAGCATGTGCTTTATTCCCAACGCAAGATTAAGTCCTACTGAAGTGTTCGCTGGATACTGAGATGGGGGCGAGCTTGTATTTAAATGCTCTGCTGATTTGGCTCACCGGGGCCCAGCCCAGCACTCACATAAACCAATGCAAATGTCTCCATCATCCTCAGACCCTAACTCCTCCGTATAGGATGCTTTGAAAAACTGTGCCCCCCGGAAAGTGAACTCAGCTTGCTGTTCTGCAAAGCCAGATGACCGACTGCCTTTCCCTGGCCATCCCCTAGCAATTTCCACCAGTTAAATGGTTTGAAGGGCAAAACCAAAGGCAAAGTCCTGCTTCTGCTACCCGACATTTCCTCGGGTCTGCTGGCTGTGAAGCAAGTTGCTGTGCGAGCACCGTAGGGAAGCGATGGAGAGAGCGCGGTATGCCGGACCCATATCAAGGCCTCCTGTGAAAGAAGCCGCAGATACGGGCTGAGAGGTGCATGTGAAGGTTTCCTGTGCATCTTTCATTGCTCCTGGCAGGGGGAAAAAAGGGAAAGGGCTCTCAAACACTTGAAAACCATCTCTTGCCGCACACTCTTTTCTGTCTGTTGTATTATTTAATCTCGCCTTCACTTAGTGGAGCTCTTGTGTGCTGAAAGAGAAAGAAACCTCTGCTGTATTAGCAGTGCTGTCTGCCCAGATGAATTCACTGTGCTGCATCCTTGTGCTTTTTCCTTCCCCATGGGTCGCGTTGAGCTGCCCTGCTCACTTTGCTGGAGTAGGGGGAAAGCTGCCTAAAGTGCTGAGTGAATCTTCAACTCTTTAACCCTACACAAAGCCAGAGAGAGCATGGGTTGAATAGAAAGACTCCAGGATCTGAATCCTTATTAGAAAGGCCTGAAGAGGCTGCCTTTGGATTCACTATGCAAGGAAACTTCCTTCCTGTTATCCAAAAAAAGGCTTTTTTTTGCAAGGAAAACCTGCCTTGGATCTCCAGATTACTGAAAGGCCAAGCACTCAGATAGGCAAGGACTTTGGGTCTGATTAGCTGGACTTCGGTCACGTGGCTGGTCTTGCTTCCCTATGGATGCCTCCATCCCATGCAGCAATTGTGACAGCTTTGGTTTTCATTTGCTATCCTTAGTTCATATAACATGTATGAAATTGTCCCAGATCCAGGGATTTGGGCCCAGAAATGCAGGCTTTTCCACTTCTCCTCTCTAAGGAATATGCCATACAGGAGGCAAGCAAGGTTGGGAGGTGAGACAGGAGGTTGGTGTGGGGTCCACAAATTAGAAGGGGTTCAGGTTATGGCTTATGGTTGGTTATTCTTAAAGTGGGGCTAACAAAACTGAGACTAACTTCTGGTGGGGAAGGAGGCATGAGAGTTGCCATGTCATATTTTATTAAAAGCCTGGATTTCTGCCTGTTCACCTTTGAGCTACCCAGATGTTCTCAGCACAAAGCAGGAAAGGCCTTGAAATGGCAGCTGGCATGGCAGCCATGCTCTAAAACCATACCGGTTTTCAGTTCACCGTGTAATCTATTTAAATGTAAGAGCACGGGGCTCATGGAGCTGCATTGAGAAACTCAGGATGCAGATTTTAAAGAAAGCTGATACTTTCATTGTTAATAATATATCTCTGCCCCATGCTGCTGGTCTGTCTGTACACCGTCACCTCCTAGATCCTTTCCAACCTGTGCTGAGGCACTTAGACTGTGTATGTGTTGGGTGCTTTTTTTTTTCAAAATATCATTTCATTTCTTTTTTCAAGCTCCTTCTCTTCATCTGAGCTGTCTTATCCAGCCAGCAATGACCCCAAGCAAGTTTGGGATAAAACAGCTTAAGAGACAAAACTCTTGCATCTATTTTTTTGCATCAGCAAAAGAAGAAAGATAACACATCCTGAGAAAAAGAATATATATTTTTCACTTAGAAGTTTCCATTCACATTTATTTTGGGGCATATAAAAATGTAGCCTGAGTTTGACAGGCAGAGGTAGAAATTTAGAGAGCTCTGACTACTAGAAGAGCTGAAAAATGTTATGGCAAAGGGAAATCTGATGTTGCAGCTAACTAGATGCCTTGTGTCAGCCAGCGTAAGCTTTGCTGTCTTTAGAAACACCGAGCTGATTAGGGGTCATAACGGACAAGAAAGTTGACCTTGGTAGTGAGTGATGCAGTAGCAAGAAAGGGCAACTGCAATTCATGGATTTGTTATAAGGGCACATAAGTAAAAGAAAGAGCAGGGGAAGAGTTTTACTTCCTTCTCTGATAGTGGCAAGGCTGATTCTAGAATACCTTGCACAAATAAAAAATTGCTAACAAATTGGAGAGGTGAAGAAAAGAGCCGTAACTATGAGTGGAGCAAATGCTTCACTGCAAGGTTTAAAGAACTCCCTCTGTTCATATTAGGGCACTTGTACACGCTACGATTATTGAGCAGATAAATGGAAGAGGTGGCTTGATTGCAGGACCTGAGGACTTTCCCTAGTAATCAATGCTACCGGGCTTGTCCGGCTAGCAGAAACAGGTTTAACAAGAAGCAATGGCTACAAGCTGGAGCCAGACCCATTTACACTGTAAGCAAGGTGCAGCTTTTTAGCAATGATGCTGGTGAGCCATTGGAACAACCTGCACAGAAAAGTGGTAGGTTCTTTGTTTCTTGGTGTTTTCAGATCAAGACTAGGTGACACTTTGGAAGATGCTTCAGCTGAATACAAGTTATGTTGTGGCTCAATAGAAGTTACTGGCTCAATGCAGGTGTAATTGGGTGAAATTTAAGGGCCTCTAGATACAGGAGGTAGGGCCATATGATTTATTTGGGCCTTAAACTCTATGAATTTCAACAGATAATTTGCGTGTTCATTTATGCATGTGTGTGTGTGTGTGTGTGTGTGTGTGTGCAGCATGCAGAAGATAAAAGTGTGCACTTACCTTCTTTGCATCACATAGAGAACACTAATAATGATGATGATGATAATATCCAGAATATATTAAAATGTAAAATTCCTTCTGTCTCCAGAGAGCCAAACAGAGCAGGGTTTTACCAAAATATTTCATATTTTCTTTAAATCAAAACTCTTGCTGTCATGAGGGTCATAATTTTTCATTTAGCAAAAGTCAAATTTCCAGCAAGTGAAACATGTCAAATCTTTCACTAGTATTTTTGCACGATAGCATGAAAATGCTGTGGAAAGTGGATATTTGCACAAAAAAAATAAAAATCCAACATTGTTAAGAAATGTTTTGGATTTTTTTTTGGGCAGGGGGCATTTTTTAATCAAAAAAGTTTTGTTAAACTGTCAACTACCTTGTCATTGTTATAACAATCAGGTAATGATGTTTTCCCCTCTTTGCTGGTGGTTGATGTTGGACTAGAGAGGTGGTGGGGTCTCCATCCTTGGAGGTTTTTAAGGCCCAGCTCCACTAAGCCTTGGCTGGGATGATCTAGTTGGGGCTGGTCCTGCTTTATGCAGGGGGATCCATAGATTCATAGATGCTAGGGTCTGAAGGGACCTCAACAGATCATCGAGTCTGACCCTCTGCCTAGGCAGGAAGGAGCGCTGGGGTCAGACGACCCCAGCCAGATGCCTACCCAGCCTTCTCTTAAAGACCCCCAAGATAGGGGAGAGCACCACCTCCCTTAAAGGGCTGGACTAAGTGATCTCCTGAGGTCCCTTCCAACCCTCATTTTCCATATGATGCTATGATTTTATGACTGATGGTCCTGGGACCTGAAATTTTCAATCTATTTATAATGCTAGAACAGCACAGATGCTGCTTCAGGCATTGCACACCCACTGCCAAAGGCTCTTATTCTTGCTACAGAGTGAGAAACTCTCAGGAGAAGAGTGCCAAGAAGCCTTCATGAGATGCTTCTTCTCAACCGTGGCCTGTCTTCTGAAACCATCAATTAATTCTGAACATAGTGGATACCCCTTTGCATTAGCAGCTGATCTAAAAGCAACTGCTCTTTCCAGATAAACTCTGCCTTTTTTGGTGACAGCGCCACAGAGCTGGTTTTGAATCTGCAAACCAGAGGCAAACATCTGCCCATCTCATCAGCAGTTCCCTGAATGATGCGGCTGCTCCTGATGTGTCCCTTGGGTCACTGCTTTTGTGATGTGGGTGAGCCAGGAGAATATTTTTCTAGCTCCTCATGTGCCTTTGGGGGTTTTTTTGTGTTATTTGTGAGAGAAATAAGTGTTCTCCCCATGAGGAGGTGGGTCTCAGCTTCTCCACCAGAATGGAGTCCTGCTGAGGATCTGACCTGAACGCACCTTTCGGAGACACGTGTCAAAGTGGAAGGACAGCACAGATGTGGAAGGCTGGTGTATCATTGCCTCCAAAAGCCGCATTCAAATGAGTCCTTACTGTTATTGATTTGAGCTGAATACAAATGAGACAGCACCATATGTGCAGTGTATGGTTGTTATCCACAGAGCCCTAGAAGAGCTGGATATGGCATTTTCCACTGCAGGGCGACAGGCTCCTTTACCTCCCGGCATGGCCAATGATGCTGATGGCTCCATAGTTCAACAAAGTTGACAACACAGATGTTGGCCTAAAACTTCAGCAGAAATATTTGAGTGGGGACGATGGAGGATTGTGGAGCAAAGGGTCTTTGGGTTTCCCAGCTCTCCATACACAGTGATCCATGAACTGAATAAAAGGCAGCCAAGAGCTGCTTGCATTGAAGCATGCTTGGAATGACAAGACATTTGTTTGCTTTCTCATTTCATCCAGCCGTTGTCTGACAGTGACCTGGAGGCTGCATTTGTGTATCCACGTGCTCAAGCAATCCCGTCCTAATCCATCCAGCAGCTCTGTGTGGACTGCTATGTTGTTCACATACCTGTTGGCTGGAACAAAGCCCTGTCCACTCCCATTTAGACCCTACAGCAAGATTTCTGCAGTAGGAAAATCTGGCTCAGGCCATTTCCCCCCACCCCCACTTTAATCCTTTGTGGATATTCGTGTTTCCAAACAAACCGGTTAATCGGCTTAGAGAGCCCTTTGATTTCATCTGATAACAGCGCTGCAAAAAGACAAGCCAACCTGATTAAAGAGCCGACAGCAGAGCAGTTCTGCACAGAGGACTTTCATCTCTGGCCTGTACCCTGGCTTCAGGGTGCGCGGTGGGTCGAGGTGAACGTTGACCTAGTCTTTGCATTCCTGGCAGCCATTTGGCGATTAGGGAATCCCAAACTTTCTCAGGAAAAAATAGCAGGCCTTTAAAATCAGTAGCGCTACCCTGAATTTTCCAACTGGGGATCTGTCCCACATACTTTGCACAGATGCGTAGTGCTGTATCCTTGCTGGAAGGTACATATGTTTGTACATATGTTTCGCTCATCACTTGCCATTGAACAACCTTATGCCATATGTGGCACGATGGAAGAGTTAACTTGTGAAGCCCGAATTTCTCAGGAGTTGCTAAGTAACACTCTCCTGCTCTGAAGGTGTGATCAGGCAATGAGGGCTTGCTCTGAAGTTGTCACAGGGTCTAGCTTGCATTTATATTGGATATCAGTGTTGTCACTTGGGTTGTGCCACTTGAATTGCTCTCTCTGAAGCTGGCGGGGGGTCTTGCATGGATGCATCCTCTGGAGGAAGCTGGGAAGAGGTCTTGCAGCCTTGAAGAAGCAGCCTTTTCTTTCTGAGTGGCATCGCTTGTGCTATGCACTACTCTGTTGCCCCATATCTGCTGCCAGGTCTCGTACTCGACATAGGAGCTCATTGCAACAAAAAGGCACTCCTGTTATCTAGCTATGAATATTACCTGGCTATAACGCTGAGCGGGAGGGAAGGGTTTAACATTGCGCAGGTGGGGAAAGTGAAGCATGGGGAGATTGATGGTCTGCTCCAGGTCACTGAGGCAGTGGTTGAGCTGGAGAGGAGACACAAGCTGTGCGCCTCCTTCTTATCTCTTACAATCATAGAAAATAAGGGTGGGAAGGGAGCTCAGGAGGTCACATCCAGTCCAACCCCCCGCGCCAAGCAGGACCAGCCCCAACTCCATCATCCCAGCCAAGGCTTTGTCTAGCTGGGTCTCCAAAACCTCCAAGGATGGAGACTCCACCACCACTTCAGTCACCTCTCAAGCTAAGCATAGCCACCCTGTAACCGGAAGACAATGCTTGGCCTTTATCTCCACTCTGGTCCCACATAGAAGAATTGCATGAAAAGAAAGCCTTATAGCAGCAGCTTTGAATTACCAAGGATGCTGTCCCTGACGGTATGAGGCAGTCTAACCCTAGTCAGGCAGGCAGGCTTTCAAATGAATGCGAAATGCCTCTTTAATAGACGTTACAAAGAGAAGAACCATTGGATTGTCCTGGAGATGTTCTCTGGCTACCAGGAGAGACGAAGGTCTACCCTTTTTATGCAGCCTCCGTTCTTGCAGTAAGGGAGCCGAAGCATTTAGGCGAACGCCAGCAACCGAATGGCAGGGTGACCCTCAGCTTCCAGGGGTTATTGCTACTCATGATTTAAATTGTGGTAGCCCTATTGTGCTAGGTGCTGTGCAGCCCTGGAACAAAGGCATATTTGCCAGTCTCTAAGAGCTTGCCCTTTATGATGAGAGGCAACAGATGCCTACAGGCTGGAGGGAGTAAGGGGGTGGAAAGGAAGAAGCAGTGCCTAGCATGCGGGGCACGGGTCTCCGCTGAGCCCTCGCTGTGATGCCCGCTGTGGTTTGAGGGTTTGCTGGGGGGAAATGGAAGCGAGCATGGATCAGTGCAGTGAAAGCAAAGATTCCCGTCCCGATCCCAAGCAGCATCACTGCAGGGAGGTCATGGGGGGCACACAGCTCCACTCTACAGTCTCTGGAAATCCTTCCCAGGAAAGACTCAGCAGACTCTGCTTTATTTGGGGATGATTCCCTGGATTATTATGGCAACCTGCATATACAACACCTACTGTGGTGGCCCTAGGCAGCAAGGACCCGATCCTTTAGCAAGATCCTTATTGACTGTCAATGCGCTAGGTCAGGTGGCCAAGCAGCTTGTTGGCCTGGAGTGGCCATATCCAGACTAGGATTTAAGGTGCGGGATTAGCCTGTGCGACATGGTAACTCATTCTAAGATATTAGCATTAGCAATGCACGCTGTCTTTATTGCGCACTAACTTGGTTTAGCTGAAGCCTTGAGTCCTCATTAGGCTTTCACTAGTAGGAAAGTGTCGATCCTTCTGGATCATGGTGTATGTATGAGAGGTCACCAGGACCTTCGACGCTTATGTCTAGGCAGGAGTATGGAGGAGTGGAGGCTGCCCAAGACCCTCCATCTCCCCTTCACACTATTGAGACAGGCTCCAAAGGCCAGACTGAGTCTGGACATTTAACTCCTGCCCAAAGAAAGGCACCACCATGGGGATCTATAGTCCAGTCACACTTCATAGAGGCCTGTCCAGTGCACTTTGCAGTGGCAGATGGACATATGGCTCCCTACATAAGCCAGTTTTATTCTATGGCTCTGTAATCGAAACTCGCTCGATGCAAAGTGGGCTCCTGGGCTTATGAGGCAAGTTGCTTATTTCTCCCCAGAAAGGCCTCGCAAAGGATATCTAAGTCTGTTTGAAGTTCCCAAAAGTTTTCCAATAAACAGAGCTGAACTTTGCAACGAGAGCAATCCTTGTATGAAAATCTAAAAATATGCAGCGGGCGTAATCAAAGCCAAATTGGTTCGTTATGTTCTCCGGCAAACAGATATTGCAAGGGGGGGGGGGGGCAAGAAAATTGCACCGTACTCCCAGCCAAAATGGGTTAGAAAAAAATCTGAAGGACCACATGGGAAAAACAGTTGTCTCTAGAAGCCAAGCTTTTTGGGTTGAAAAATGAGCAGCTCTCCTCAAGTCAGCTCCGTGTTACCTTCTGAACATGAAACTTTCCAAACAAACCATCTGAATATTATGCCCGGAGCCAAATAAATACATGCATTTGAAGAGTAACCTTGGGACTGGTAAACTGATCTTGCTGAAGGACGGGCTTGCTTAGAAGAGAAAGCACAAATATCTGAGTCACTGCTGCGTGAGGCTCAGTTTACTCCGAAAAGAGCCAAATCTCAAGTTAATAAGGGAAAAAACAGGCCACGTGGCAGATTTTCCAATGTGAGATGCCCTTAGGGACATAGGCTGGGTGCCCAGGCTTTTCATGTGTGAAGACTCCTTGGAAGAGGCTCAGATCTGATAGCATGAGATTGGCAGGAGTGGTTACACAGGACGCTGTAGGTTCAAAGATGATTCATGGCCACAAGTGAAAATGATCCCTTTTTGAGTGCATCATGAGGGTACTGTATGGGCAAAATTTTCTTCTGCGAGTGAGGGATAATAGATATAAAATAAATCAGGTCAGGGCTGTAGATGTAGTGGTATCTAGTGGTGAACAGCCACCAGATGTGAAGTCTCAGACTCTCACGCTTGTCGTGATGGTGCATCCATACAGAGTACAGTCAAGGTCCATCTGACTCTAGATAGCCACTGGGCTACCTTGGTTCAGTGTCCAATGGCACATATGGGTGTGATGTGGCGAACAACATGTCCAGCTGCCGTTGACCCCTCCAGCTGGAGTGACCAGGCATCCCTGCCCAGCTGGGTCAATTGGAGCTAGCCTTTGACATGAGTCCATCGTGAGACATGAACTCAAGCTCCTAGAGCTGTCGCGCAACAACTCTTCTGCCATGGCAGAGGATAATAGCTCAGTACGAATAGCCATTGCACCTCCTACATGGAGGGTATTCATCTAGTAGCAAATGGTTCTTTAAAAGCACAAAAATCACTGAAACTCTCTGCTTCGCACACACCAGATGACCCAGTATAGGGGTCAGGACACTGCATGCCAGGACATGGTTTGAAATACATCTCCCTGCAAAGGAGGCAATGAATGAAAACAGCATGTGTATGCATCCACAGAGGGGAAGGGACCATGCTCTGCAAATCTAACCCTCCCCTTGCAATGCCATTAGCACTTGCTGAGCCTCCTAATGCTCCTTTTAGGCACTGATGACCCTGAAGACGCTGTACAGAGCAGTGACTTCCCTCCACACACAGCCGGGAGAGCCATCCAGCATCCAGCTCTTGAAATACTCCATGTCCTGAGAGCAGTGCGGACGTGTCCCTTCCCCTTATTGCAATACTCAGGCAATCCGTGCTGAAACAGGGTTGAATTGAGGCCGGCATTTTAAACACGACACTCTAAATACCTTTTCCCAGGCCTTGCCACAAGCTAAACATACCCAGCCCAAGAGGGATACAGAGCAACGAGAGGCGAGGAGCATTTGGCTGTGCCCAGAGCACAAGCTTGGCAAGGGAAGGAGGGCGTTCTGCGCCCGGAGGGGTTGGATGAGGCATGTGATTTTCTGTGAGGGAGCAGGTGATGTCAGGACCCTGGGATCCTCATGGTGGGAAACAGAAAATTAGGATGTCGTGGGTGGTGGGAGAAAATAAAACGAGGGAACATAGAGTCGTGGGAGGGTAGAGGTTGGGATTTGCTGTTGTACGCAGCGATCACAAGTGCTACTAGGGTTCCTTTCATAGCTGAGCATGTTTGCTGCCTGCTTCTGCGGCAGCAAAGAAACATTTCGAGCAATGCCAAATTGCCGTGCTTGCTCTCAAGAGCTCTTTGCTCCTTGGCACGACCTTGATGCCTATTCAGAGAGTAGCAGGGCTTGACTTTGTGAGAGCGGAGCTGGAAAAAAACTGCTCCTACTCTCTTCTTTTCTGAGAAGAGTTTGGAGGGTTCTCTAAGCCTTTGGTTCAGCTCCACTTCTCCTTGGACATCTGAAGGCATGAGCCACTTCCATGCACGGAAACATAATCTTCTTGTTGGCAGGAGCAGGAGAAAGCAAGATGGATGGTGAATATGTCCCTACCCGCCGCGCACATCTACACGTGCATTTGCATCACATTAAAATTACTGCGCAGTAAGCAGAAATAGGCTGGTGTCTACACATGCAGGCATTAAAGCACATTAACACTGTGTGTGCTCTGACTTGGTGCTAAAGTTAGTCCCAAGTCAGAGCGCACGCAGTGTTAATGTGCTTTAATGCCTGCATGTGTAGATGCCAGCCAATTTCTGACTTGGGACTCAAGTTAGTCCCAAATCAGTTCCAACACACTGGATTAGTAAGGTGTCTACACGTGTATTACTGTGCAATAATTTTTCTGGCATAACTTTGATATATGCATCATGCAGGTATCAAATTTACACCCAAGTTGGTGTACATTGCTATAGTTATTGTGCAGTATGGATGTGCATGTGTAGATGTGCATCAACCTACACCCCTGCATCCATATGGTGCAGTAATTTTAGTTTACTGCACAGTAATTAGGTTACTGCATAGTAAATGTGCATGTGTAGACGTGCCCACTGAGTAGCTATCATCTTTGGCCACTTCCCACAAGTGGGGTATTTAAAATGTGGAGCAGGGCAGGGGAGTCTTGTTTTACCTTTTAGCAAGTCCGTTTTTGTTCCCACTCTTCTGTCTTTGGAGGCAGCAGTTTCTGCAGCCATATTCCTCCAGGCTCTCATCAGACAATGTGAACTCAGCCATGACAATGTACAGGGGTTGAGTTAAATAGTTCCTTTTCTTTTCTGCCCTGGAAACTCGCATGGCCTCTCAGGCTAAAAAAGGAACAGCCAGGGCTCTCTCTGCAGATGGAGGCTGCCAAGGAAATTTGACAGCACTTGAAAATCTCATCCTCTCTCAGGAAGGAGTTTTGAATTGCAGGTCCCCTGGAGTGGAAGGGGCCTGACAGGCATCTCTCTTTCTCCCCCCTGCAGACCTCATGTTCCTGGCAAATGCTGATGGTCGGATTTTTTTGTGTCATCCAAATGAAATTAGCAGGCATCACATACCTGAGCTGCCTTCACAAGTCATTAAGAGCAATGCTAAAGGAGGTCTGGAAAAGATATTTATATCTATCTATCTATCTATCTATCTATCTATCTATCTATCTATCTATCTAGATAGATAGATAGATAGATAGATAGATAGATAGATAGATAGATAAAGGAGGCCTGGAAAAGATATCTGTATCTATATCTATATCTATCTAGATAGATAAAGGAGGCTTGGAAAAGATATCTATATCTATATCTATCTATCTATCTAGACATAAATAGCTATATGTGCGTGTATATATATATATATGATTATACATATGATTATATATATATTATATATATATAATTAGTCAGGAGATAGATATATATACAATCTTCAGACTGAGCAGCGGGGGTGTGTATATATATATATATATATATATATATATATATGCACTGTGCATATCTGTGTGTGTGTGTGTGTGTGTGTGTTTGCATCATCAGAACATTTCTGCAAGGCAAATGGCACGAAGCATATGGACGGCTCTGCTCCAGGCCTCTCTCTAAAACAGGCCCTGGCAAAGGAAAATGAACTCTAAGTCAGGCAGGCATGGTAGAAATGCCCCAGCTACGTGGCAAGCCTCTGCAGAGCAGGGCTTCCCCATGCCTGTGTTGTGTCTTGAGAAGCAGGTGACAGTGGGCAGTGGGCAGTGGGCATTGCCTTCTCCTCTGCACTGAACAGCCGACGGGCAGGCAGAAGCATCTGAGTGCTCAGTGGGTGCAGTCCAGTTAGAAATGGAGATTTTTCCTGTTGCCCAGCAATGGGCGGGTAATAAACCTCTCTGGCCTTTGCCTGGGTCAAACAGGTGGCAGCTCCCAGCTCTACCTGGTCTTGCTGGAGCCAGGCTGGGAGAACGTATCCTTCGCTGTGCCCCACAGGCTGGGAAAAGGGAGGTACTAGTGGAAAACTGAATGATGCGTTCATGGAGACTTATTCTGGTGGTTGCTTACATGCATGACTGTTTTGCGGGCTAGGATTTTTGCAGCTGGAAGCCACAGCACACTTGTCTGAGTTGCAGCATTCAATGAGCTATGCCACGGCCTTTCCAATTCACATATTTGCTTCCATTTGGACAGCCAGGCACAGAAAGGAGAAGCGCCTGGCTCACAGCCATGCCAGAGGGAGGAAGAATCAGGGGTTAGGAATTGCACTTTCTTGCTCTCGTCCTTACACACCACTGCCTTAGTGTGAAAAAACAAACGAGACATCGCACGTTAATTCTACCGTTGGGGGTTTGATGCCGACAGATTTGGTTTGATTTTTTTTGCACAGCTGTAGTGTCATTAAATAGCCAGGTAACCTAGCAACTGCCATCGCAGTTGTGACCGTTTAGGGAATGTGGCAACGTGCAACCTTGGGATTCCAGTTTGGGCTCTTTGCATGCATCTTCAGCAAACGGCAAGCTCTGCTCTCCCTGCTTGGCTTTCCTATCTTCTCCGGGTTCATTTTTGGTTTTACATCTCTGTTTTGGACTGGACATCCAAGGGCGAGTGACATGGAGCTAAGGAGGGAGGGCTCCTCAAACCCAGTGGTGGTCCTCTACGTGCATGAGAGTGCCGTTGGGTAAAGAGCTGGCTGCAACCCAGAAGAAACGCTTTGTCCTGGGTGGGCTGGTAGCTAAGCAACCGATCACCTGGTGGGAGGCTTTGATCATCTGAGAAAATGAAGATTGAGAGGATTGTTCTCTGCAAAGACATCAAGGGGGGAAACGCCAAGCAGGAAGGAGAGATCCTGAAGCCACAGGAAAAGGTTGGCATGAGAACAAATGAGGATAAAAGGGACAGGAATGACTTCAGGCTGGAGATCAGAGGAAAGAAGAAGCATCCTGGAGCAAGCTTTGAGGAGCAGGATGGAGCTTGGCCAGTTTACCATGGAGGCATTTGACACGGTGGCTGAACCCAGCGACCCGTGCAATCCTTCCCTGTCCTATGCTGTATGTTCCTGCAAGCTACTTTAGGGATGGTGAGGTTTCCTTAGGGGCTTTTTAGGGACGTTGAGGTTTTTTGGGTAGAGGTGAGGAGACAGACGGTGTCCTGAGTGTGGCAGTGCAAACTTTACTTATAAAAACCAACATACCTCACGGACCCAAGAGAGTCAGACTCTGCCAGCTCCACACTGGGTGCGTCTACACGAGATGCTAACTGTGCAGTAGCGTGCCGGGAAAATTAGCATGGGTAATTAGCATTATCCATGCTAATATGCTACTGTGCAGTAGTATTAGGCTACTGCACAGTTAGCATCTGTAAAAACCGGTGTGCCGGCACTACTGTGCAGTAGTGCCAGTTACTGCGCATTGATTTAGTACTTAATAGACTATAACTATGATGCATTAATGAATGTGTAGATGCACCCGCTGGGTAGTTTTAACCTGGGAATAGTTTCACTGAAGCCAGGCTGGTACTGAAACCAATGAGCTCTGACCCCCAGAATGATATCCTACTTGCAAATGAGGACTGGTGATTTGGGGCAATGACTCTGGAAAGTCCTTGCTTCTCTCTGTGACTCCCTGGGGACAAGAAAGACAGCAAAAGGCATGACCAGGAAGCACTAAAGAGGCACATGTTTGGGTTCTGCTCTGCTGTGACCTGTTGCAAAGACAAAACTGAATTTGTATACAGCGGAGACACTTGCAAACAATCCCTCCAGGTCCAGAGGCTGGCCAGCTCAAGGAATAGCTCACCTATTTAAGTGTGGGGCCTCTAGAACAGGTACATCTTTCAAACAGGACTGGTCTTTTTAAAGGTGCCTATTTGAATGGCACCCAAAAGCTTGCAAAGAAGAATTTTTCCAACTATTTGAGTTGGTCTAATAAAAAATATTGGACTTACCCAAAGAACAAATCCTTGTTTGCCTATGTCCTTAGCCCAACACGGCTACAACCTCTACCCCTATTTGAATGGAGATTTGAATACAGGGATTATTTTGAAAGAAGCAGTGCAATGGTTGGGTTTCCCTTCTTCTCAGATGAGAAGCAAGGGCTTGTGGAGAATGACTGTCACAAGGCCAGCCAAGGGAAATGCAGATCGCTGGGACGAAACTAAATAATGTAGTGGAAGTTACAGGTACCTGTTTTAAACCAGCAGTATATAATGGAGGAGAAAATGCTTAACACATCAACAGAGATTTTTTTCCCTCTTGAAATATGGCACTGCTAAATGTGCAGGGTGTCACTAGCACATAGATGTACACTTGAACGTGTTAATGCTGGCTGGGTGCATGAATAGTGGGCGGTTGCATCGCACAAGTGAGCAGGCAATCGCACACGGGGGCAGGCTGTCTGCGCATGGCGCGGCACTGAAGTTTGGGCAGCGAGGTATATCAGCAAAGGTTGGCTTAGCTGGGGCTTCTGATGATATTTAGTGATGACGTTAATTGGATTCCTGCCCAAACAGCCTTTGCTTTAAGCCACTAAAGGATTTTGTTTGGGGATTAGATGGGCTCTGACTGCAAACATTTCTCCTGGCTCGTTTTACGAGGTAGCTGTCACAAGCTGTGATCTCAGCTAAAACATTTAGATGCAGAAGTCAGTCGAGCCATGAAGACGCATCAAAATCTCAGGCACGTATTTGCAGTGCTCCTGTCCCTTTGCAAAGCCCAGGCTCCTTGCAGGGAAGCCCATCAAAGTAATTTACTGCGTGGTCTCGCAAGAGCAAGATGACCTCTGGAAACTGCTGACGGCACACATCCGTGGGAAACCGGCTCTGCTCCCTCTGGCTGGGATCATTTACTTTATCTTCCATCCATGTGGACTTACATTAAAAGTTAGCAAGTTGCTGGATGTTTGCCTGCTGTATACTCGAGACAGCCGCTGGAGCCCTGTGCGGTGACACCCCCAGCACGGCCAGAGGCAAGGCGGCTGGAAGGGGTTTTAGCTCACAACTCAGTTTACCTGCATGGGTGGCATTAACAGAGCAGAGGAAGGCATCGTTTAGAAACAGACTGTCTGCCTGATTTCCAATTACACCCCCACACGTGCACCAAGTCAAAAAACACCATTAAGGTTGCAAAGTCACCTGTGCTCCAAAGTTAGAGAGGTGCCCATGCAGTCCTGACCGCAGCTGTGAAGATGACAGCACTTCTGGAAATCAGGGCCTCGAGCCAAGCATGCAGAAAGTGGAGAAGACGCAGGTCATGGCTGCTTGGTGAAAAGTTGGGTTTCAGTGCCTTGCCCGGCATCGCAGATAGACTCTGTGGCAGGGAAAGGTTCAAGTCCAATTCACTGGACCTGCATGGAGTTGCCTCCATCATAAGACCTTCCTTGTTTTTTCACTTTGCTCCTCAAAACGTCTGAGGTTGGCTACTTCTTTTGCAAAGAAAATGAGCCCGAGGCACGGCGCTCAGATGCACAATGTCAGAGCGAATGGTTAAAATCAGGCCGATAACAGGATCTTATCAGCAGAGATGTCAGGCAGCCCTATCTCCACAGTTTGTTCACTTCCCACCTGGGTATTATATCCAAGCACTGCACAGCATCTTTCTGAGGGAGGGAGCTGCTATTATTCCTGGTGTTACCCCTTTCCTATAAAATCATAGAGAAGCTGGGTTGCAAGGGACCTCACAAGGTCATCTAGTCCAACCCCCTGCCTGAAGTCGGATCATGCCTGTGCCAACCACCCCAGATAAATCAGTATCTAAACTCTACATAAGACTACCCACTAGGTCCTGAATGTATCTGTTCAGAGCCCCAATCTAGCATCTTGACCATACTTTCTCCCAGGCATTCATCCTGGCAGCCTCCTCTGCACCTTCATCATAAATCATAGACAATGAGGGTTGGAAGGGACCTCAGGAGGTCACATCTAGTCCAAAGCAGGACCAGCCCCAACTACATCATCCCAGCCAACGCTTTGTCTAGCTGGGTCTTAGAAACCCCCAAGGATGGAGAGCCCAACCACCTCTCTGGGTAACCTGTTTCAGTGCTTTACTACCCTCCTCATGAGATAGCTTTTCCTAATACCTAACCTCAACTTCCCTTGCTGCAGCTTGAGCCCATTGCTCCTTGTCCTGTCATCTGCCCCCACTGAGACCAGCCCAACTCCATCCTCTTTGCAGCCCCCCTGCGGGGAGGTGAAGGCTGCCTCAGCAGGGCTTCCCCACCACATCTTTCAGCTGGCCATCCAGGGCTTGCCATTGTTCCCATTGCATCTCTTCCCTTTCCTTGTGAGGGGCTATTAATGCCCAACCTTTTCCCAATGGGCTTCACTTGCTAGTCTCTCCATAGTGAAGTGCATTCTGCCGTGGTCTTAGCAGTGTCTCTGATGCCATGACTTGGTTTCACTGCATCATATGGGAGCCCCTCCATTTATAAAGACAAGAGAAGGCCTGTCAAGAAAAAAAATGCACGTCACTGGTGGGTGCACATGTTTTGCTTTTCCTCTTTCCCCCGTAACACCCTTTTCCTGCATAATCGTTTGCACAGCCCCACTCCAGCAACCCAGTCAGTGCAGAGAAGTCAGTGCTCCCTGCCCACACAAGCTGCTGTAGGCACCCCTCGCTGCTTAGCTTGGATGACATCCATTTGCTGGGAGAACCTCCTCCGCTGCTGCCGGATTTTGCCTGACGGCACTTTCACCGACTTCATCGAAGACAATGGTCGTGCGGGGGTTTCTCTGACTGGATATTAGTGACTGGCTGTTCTCCTTATTCATGTTGTCATCCGCATTGATAAACCACCTTTACATTTCTGCTGTCAAGCTGTCCAAGGCAGCTGTGCATCCGTCATTCTTACCGACGACCCATCTTTATCTATCGATGCTCTTCACTCCTCGTATATTGGCCACTAATACCTGGTCCCAAAAAGCCTGCTCTTCCTCTCTGACTTGAATGCTGAGAATGCATATGTATGTACCCTACCCAGCAAGCCCTCTGCTCATCAAACGTCATGCAGAGTCCGTGTCAGGATTGACAGGAGTTGGCCAGGAGAAAAGTGTTGCCTGGCTTTGTATGGGTTTCAGTAAAAGGAACAAGTTTCTCTAGCAATAACCACCCAACAGAGAAGCTCTCTTCTTCGTCTGAGTGACTCCAGACCTCCAAATGGCTCGTGGCATGCTACCTGGCATGGGGGAACTAGCTAAAAAGCCATAGATCTTTTGAAAAACTTTTCCAAGATCAAAACCTGTATGGGTTTTATGGGATCTAATGGAGAATGCAACCAATTCCCCATGTCTCATTCCAACGTCCCCTGCTCCCTACAATGGGATGCGCTTGCTGGCTAAGGTTTGTGGAGCTGAAATGCTGCGGCTGGATAGAAAGGATGTACCCCACCCACTTTCTAGATTTTTTTTTTTAACGTGATGCCTATGCCCTGCTCTATAATGGTTTATTTTCCCAAAGACCTGGACAAAAAGGGACGGTACAGATATAAGCAGGATTTTTTGATCATTTAAAAACAGCGGCGATGCTCCAAGCCCCCTGATGACAAAGAAATAAAAGGCTTTCCCAGGCAAAGGTTCAAGCCCCCTCCCCCTGCATTATGTCCGAGCTGCCTCAGCCTTTTACACAATGAGAATCTGGAACAGAAGGCAAGCAGAAATAATGCATTGTAAAACCCAATCTACCCTTGCCTGGAGATCAAAGTCTGCAGATGAATGAAAATTTGACGACCGTTCAATGACAATCTCTGGCTAATATGACAGACGGGGAAGCTCGGCAAGAGGAAAAAATCCAGCGTTTTGCTATTTTACATCATGTCATATGTGAGAGAAGCCCCTGCTGGTATCATGACTACAACTGCCTTTGGGGAAGACATGGATACGTGCCGCCACCGTTATAATTAATGACCCCATGTGCTTTGCTTCCCAGGTCACACAGTAAAAGGGGCCTTTAGCTTCCCTTCCAGTTGCAGGTCTCCTGGCATCAGACACTGATGGGAACAGTTGATATCACCCCATTTCACTCTAGTATATCATACATCTGACCCAAAAAGATTCTACCGTTTTGCATTAGTCTTTTATTATAACAATATTGATAGTATTTTTTTTTAATCTCTCCTATTAAGGTTTGTGGAGCTGAAATGCTGCGGCTCCTTTTTTATTACTCCTTTCTGTTCCAGGCCAGCTCCTGTATCTGTCATATAAATTGCCCCGGCCTTCTTTTAAACTCTAGTCTGTGCTGCATTTCTAATTTTATATTTATACCTTGGCAAAGTACAGGAATATAAACAGGGGACCCAGAGCATATATATGATACAGAAGGTCAGCTATACGTTTGCACTCTCCAGGGTGAAAAATTGGAGAGATCAGAATGGACTAGACCATATTAGCTGGTAAAAGCTAGTGACAGCTTCACAGCAGGGGCAGCTCTAGAGAAAGGCCCGTCACCAAATGCACGGATTAGAAGAAGTCGTGTTTTTGCTGTTCAGACCACTCGAGCAGGAACCAAGTTTCCCATCGCAGAGACGGTTTTGAGAGCGCGGCGATTTTCTCTTCCAATATCTGAACCTAAGACCTTTCAAAGCTGTTTGTGCGAGGCCAGAAAGAGAGGTTCAGAAAAGCAGGGATGATGGAGTTGGGGCTGGTCCTGCTTGGAGCAGGGGGTTGGACTGGATGTGACTCCTGAGGTCTCTTCCCACCCTCATTGTCTGCGATTCTCTGATTTTAAAATCAAAAGCCTGGTGATGAGAGCACTCACCGACCTGGATGATAGGAGTGGCAGGTTTCTGGTCCCTGCTCGGAGGCAGGCAGAGGGGGGACTTGAACTTGGCTCTCCCCTTTCTTCACTGAGTGCCCCGAGCTCCGGCGGTTCGCTGCCGTTTTGGCCAGAAGTCCCGTCCTTGCTGAAGCTGGTCCGTAGGTTCCCACAGGAAGTTTGCACCAACAAACCAACGCATTGCAATGAAAAACAAAGATCCATTGGAAACCTCCGAACTAGGTTCACGTTAGACCGACTCGGTGCAGGCTGGGTGAGGGTGCGGGGTCAGTCCTCAGGCTGAATTGGGTCTATGGGCCTGATCTGACAGAGGGGGTTGGCCTGTTGCATGTCCCCAGCCTTATGTGCCCTGGCTCTGAACATCCATTACTTTATCTAAGATCATGCATGCATAGAAATGTTCCCTTGGATTGTTTTTTTTTTTTTTAAGCAGCAGATCGATGTTTTGCCATGTCCCTGTCAGCATAATTACCTGCTGCCATCTCAACCCTTGCCTTTCCCTCCCTGCACAGAGATACCAGGCAGTGGAAATGAAGCAGGTGGAAACAATAATGTGAAGGTGAAGGGAACATGTCTGTCTTGCCAACAACAGAGGAAAAGGGCCAAGTTCCCTGCACACTGGCTTGGCTGGGTGATGGGGGAGCAGTGAAGAAAAGGGTAAAAACCATGGAGCTAAGGGCACATTCAATAGCACGTGACCTGAGCAGCTTTTAGCGACATTTGATTCAGTTTTTGCAAAGGCCTCCCCTTTAAATTACAGGGTGATTGGGGGCACTTGCTTTTCATCCTTGGGATTTGTGGCTTGGGGCGAGCAGTTTGCAGTGACATCTCAGAGCGTGCAAAATTCATCAGGTTGGTGTCTCGCACCCATCTGTCTTGCTGCCCTCGGTGTGAATTTATAGTTCAGCTGCATGAGACCAGGGCATCTCTGTGACACGAGATCAGGACTCTGTAGAATAGACCACGTAACATTTCCCATAAGGTTATGATGCAAAATTGGGTGAAATTCAGCCTCTCTGACTTGTTGGGCTTTGAGGTTCAGCTGAATGTCATCGCCGAGCTTTTCAACCACGTCTGACACTTGCTGGGGACAACCCAGGATGAGCAATTAGATGTTCCTCCTGATCCTGGGGCCAAAGCTATAAAGCCCCAGCTCCTGGCATCCCTTACAACAGTCACAAGCCTGCTCTAAACTGCACAGGCTGCCAGGAGCCCCAAGAGGCTTTGGAAACCTTTTGAACCACAGCTGTGCTGAGACCAGGGCCCCTATTCTCAATGCTCCCCTGATCCTGATAGCTTAGACATGGACATGAATCTGGCTATAGATGAGAAAGCAGCAAGGAGAAAGTATTTCTGGTGCCCTCCACCGCTCTGGGAATAGGGTAAATCCTGGCCTCCAGGTGTGTTCAGTCCAGGTAAAGAAGAGCTGAGGGTGGTAAAGTAGCTGTCACCTTTCCCCTGTTCAGTCTTCTCTCTCTCAGGCTGGTTGGATGCTGGTACCGTTGCACGGATGCCAATGCCCCAAACTTCAACACGCTCCCTGCCAGGGCCTAGCTCTCCTCCCTAAATGGCTTGCAAAAGTTAGCAGGGCACTTTGTTTCACTGCAGAGAGCATATCAGTGTTGGACCTTACTCCTGCCATTAGTGTCGCCGATGGGCTCTGCAGAGGATGCTCATCCAGTGCTCTCTACAGGCAGGCTGGGCTCTGGTGACTGCCTTGGAAAGGAGACACGAGCTGGGGAAGGAGCTGGAGTGAGACCTGTATTGAAGGGAGAGCACCGAATGGCTTAGCTTGGAGACGCATTGCCCACGAGGGCTCCTGCCCCACTCCAGTCCCTTCTCCCAGAGGTGGAACAGATGTACTTACACCTCCTAAATTCAGGGGAGGAAAACCTGGCATCCCACAGCTCAGGGGTCCTGGAAGATCCCCATCTGGCTCTTTGCAGCTTCAGTAATGGCAGCATCCTTCTTCTTACCAGCGCCACTTTGGGACCCGGTTACCCTGCTGCCGTACGCTCCCCAGGGATGGTCCTCAGCCCTCCTGCTGCTCTGTGCTTGCAAGAAGCGGTTTTCCTCTCCCCCATGACTGCAGCTCCCCTGTCGGCCCCTCATCCTCTGCCTACTTCAGCTTGCAGCGTGACACCCCCGGGCATGTGTCTCATCAGAGGAGACTCATCCCTTCGCTGCAGGGGCTCTGTCACACACATCACCGAGAGCGCGGGAGCTGATTGGGAACCTAGAAGAGCCTCCTGCGCGGTCGCCCATGTGCTGCTGTGACAGAGCTACGTGCTGCTTCATCTCTTTTCTGCTACATCTCATCTCTCTGCAAATTCCCGTCTTCATCAGACCTGTGCAGTCGCATCCTGGTCGGCCTTGGAGCTGCTTTTCCTTTATGGCACCGTCGGGCACGGTGTAGAGCTTCTCTCTGTGCCAGGTAGGAAGCAAAGGCTAACGTCATGCTGAGGTGCCTAAAGATGTGGGTGGAGGCAAAGTAGATCTTCAAAAGCTCCTTGGTGTCTTATTCCTTTTGATTCCCATGTGTGTCTGCTGCGCTGCACTGGTTTTGATCTGCCCCTTTAAACATTTGGCCCTAAATGTCTCAAAATGAAATAATTGGATTCATTTAGAATATCACTACACACTACTGGATAAAGGCAGGGACTTTCATGCCCTGGTTCATTTCTCTGCATGGCTGTTATGGCCAGTTTTTCATTTATCCCTTATCTCAGCTTTGGAAAGAGATGTTACTCTTCGGGGCTAACAGTGCAAGCCCAATAGGAGACAGCCATCCAGCAAAGGGTCACTGAAAACAGGATTTGACCCCATGCCTCTTGCAGCCCTTTGCAGCTCAGAACTGAAAGCTTAATTACAATATTATGCACAAATATTTGTACAGCTCCGTATCAAAGGCACTGGAGCCAGGGCTTGAATGAGTACCGGAGGCATTGCATTTATGCCATTGCCGCCTTTAGGGAATGGAGACAGTCTTTGTGCAAAGCTGACTAATGACTGTGCTCCAGTGCCATGCACGGTGTCTATAAGTCTCTCCCAGACAGCAGGGAGGCAGTCCCTTCTGCCAGCCTGTGTGTTTGTCCTGAGCAGAAGCTAACACACACCCTCAGACCAGGCAGGAGCAGCATGGAGCTAAACAGCAAGAAGAACCCAAACTGGGTTTAAAAGACCTTATATCAGACAGCCATGACTTGAGCTCACCCTTTCAGTGGGTGAGAGAGGCCCCCAGTCTCACCTCTGCCAGGTGAAACCTCCCTCCCCAGCTGCAGGGAATGAGTTCAAGGTCGTGTGATGAAAATCAAGCCAGCTGGGGGGGGGGATATATTGGGTAGCCTGATTTCACTGAGGGAAAGCTTTCCAGGAAGGGAGGGATGTTAAGAATACATGGACTGCCTGAGCAGTTAAATGCACTTTATTTGATTTTTTTCCCAATGGTTTGTGCTCTTTATACCAGGGATCTCAGCTGCACAATTGCCATACTTGAGAAGATGGTCATGCAACTACAGGCAAAGGTCCCTCTGCCATTAATCATCTGTATCCAGTTAGGGTTATAAATAAGAACCCAATGCAGCCTTCTTATTCTAGGGAAATGCTAGGGAGACTTTAAGTCATTTCAAAGCAGATGTTCAAATATTTTCAAATAAAACCCCAAGTGGAGTCTATTCTCTATTGAGCTCCCAGGCAAAGGGCTGGGGAAGTGCATGTCTGTGGGGTGGGGAGTGGGGACTCTCTAAGATGCACCCTGCTCTTAGGGTATAAGCCAGTCAGGGATGCTAGATGGCAGCTCTTGCAGGGGTTTGATTATCACATTCAAACAATTCCTGAAAGGGGATTGCTACTGGGGAAGTAATTTTTGCCCAAATCCTGTTGTGGGAGAGAGGGGAACTGCGGCAACAGCTGAGTTCAAAGCTAGATTAGCTCTGGGTTCCTGTTGCACACAGTGGAGGTCCTCTTCTGGGCAACTTTATCTTTTAATAGGGCTCGGAGGACATATGAGCACTTCGTATTATATTGTTGCCTTATGCCAAGAAGAAAAAAACCACACTCAGGCTATTTAAGGGAAAGATATGGAGGGGGAATGACCACAGGGCCCTTCTGTTAGGAAAAAAACCAGGGTGTCTGGGTATTGCTGCCACTGCTGCAGGGAGAACTATTCATTTTCACTGCTGATTGCATCTCCTCTGCCTTGCTGCAGTCCTCTGTGATGCAGCCTTTCCCACCAAAGGAGTAAATCTATCCCCTGCCGTTGCTAACTAGTAATGCAGCTTTTAAGGCATGTCTCAAAAGCCAACCGAGGAAGAGACAGGTCGATTCTGTGTTCATCTCCAGCCCCGAGCCACCAGACTGAACCAAAGAACTTCATTATCTGTGAATGTAAACTGATTTGGTCCCTTTCGGACAAAATTTATCAACATTTCTTATGTGGCTGACTGGAGAAAAGAATTCAAAATGAGCAGGGCTGTTTACTATGTGGGACTAGAATCATTGTCCAGCAAATGCTTAATTTATGTGAATTTTTGACCAGAGAAACTGTAGTTGCTCCAGTTACTACAGAGCTACAAATGTGACCCTGTTTTCAGAGGTGTAGGCAACTCAGCTGTGAAGTCTGGGATAGCAGGTGAGAAGCAAACCAGCCCACACACCTCTCTGCCTTGCAGTTCTTTGCTCATCCCTCCAGTATTTGAATGCCACATGGACATCCATAGCGCACACACTACACGTATGCAAGTATGTGTGAACAGAAGCATGCATGTCTGCATTAAACACACACATGCATCAAAGTTGCCTGGATGTTGATGCCTTTTGTTCTTCTAAAAATGCAAACAGTCTTGCAGTTGCAGTGCAAGAAAGGGCAAGAAGCGCAGTGTGTACAAACGCCCGTACGGTCCTGAATCGTCCTTGATAAAACCTGGCACAGCTCTATTGAAGTCCATGTATAGAGAATTGGGCCCTAAATTCTACCTAAGAATCTAGAAAACTGAATTGATTTACATTAAAAAAAATAGACACGGGTGTTTTAAAAATCCATGGATTATCTGAGCATCTAAATGTATTTTATATCATTTTCCCCAATGGTTTGTGCTCTTTATAGCACGGATTTCAGGTGCACAATTGCCATACTGAGATTGTGAGGATGGTCGTGCAACTGCAGGCAAGGGTCCCTCTGGCATTAATAATCTGTATCCACTTAGGGCTATAAATAAGAACTTAATGCAGCCTTCCTAGTTCTTGATTTGCTAGGGAGACCTTAAGTCATTTCAAAGCAGATGTTCACATATTTTCAAATAAAAACTCAAATGGAGTCTATTTTTTCTACATGGTTACATATTTCCTCATGGAGGCCAGAGGAATAATTTTTTTTGTCTTCTGTTTTACTTCCAGAAGCATAACACATCAAGCTCCATGACGATATTCAAGCATCTAAAAATGTATTTCACTTGAACAGGCTACGGCTAGGAAACAACTTGACCAGAAGCAGATTGGCAAACAAGCGTACTTGTGGATACACATAATGCTGAGCTCTCAAGTGATACAACCTTAGGGGAACAGAGAGTGAGCGAGACAGAGAGAAAAAAACACTAAGTGTTTTCAAGCCATTAAAATGAACTTCTTAGCAGCAAAGTTCTTCGCATGTATAAAATATCTACAAAGCAATGATAGTGTTTCCAAGCGAGCAATGGTTTTATGAGACTAAAATCAGGCACTAGATTGAGGCACTTAATTGGGATAATGGAGACTTGTATAAGTGCTGGAAGCAGGACACTAGATTGGGGTGCAGGAGAGGTATGCTCAGTTCCTGATTCTGCCACTGATTTTCTGTATGACACAGGGCCAGTCACCTATGCCTCGAGCCTTAAATTACCCCAAGGTCTGGGCATTCATATCTCCCCGTCACGGTTCCCTTCCTACAAAATGAGTGTGATTATACTCTTCCCCCCTCCCTCGTTTCCCCCCATTTTTCTTCCCCATTTGATCTGCGTGCTCCAGGGCAAGGACAGCCTCGTACTATGTGCGCTGACCTCGGACTGATTAATGGAAGTCCCCTTACGCCTGTGTCCTGTAGAGAGAAAGGACGCAGTAAAAGAGAGTTGGTTGCTCACCTGCAGTTAGGGGGATTTTATTTCCCAGCAGATCTACTTCCAGGAGGCAATGAAGGTAGAAAGAGCAGGTAGGTAGGAGAAAACACACTGAAGAACCTGCATGATGGGGAAGGAAGAGTGCCAGAAAGCGGAGGGTTTGAGAAAGAGCCAAACCACCAGGGAAAGAGAATAAATGAAAAGCAGCAGGGGGAAAAATAGTGACTAAGGAAGGGACAGGAAAAGTCTGGAGAGAAAAGAAGGAACAACTTAAGGAGAATGAAGGATAAAATTGGAAGAGGAAGGGACCTGTGCTAGGGTCCATACAGTGACAGCTATAGGGGAGCCGAAGGGCTGGTGAATGATGGATTACATGGGGCAGAGACGAGAGTGGGGAGTGAACAGTGTGGCACACATGACCCAAGGGACCCTATATCCTAAAGACGGAAGGACTCATTTGAATGCCGACATTTGGTTTTTATTGCACAGTGGGGGAAAGGAATTTACTGCTGGATAATAAGAACGAACCGTCTCATCTTGAATAAGAGACAATGATTGTTCTGTGGAAAATGGCATTTCTTTTTTTCAGGCATTGTTTATCAGGCAATTAGGTAACATCAAGCACAATCATTTCCTCTGCCTCTTTTTTTTTTGTTAACCACTGTAGGACTTTTTCTTACAATGTCGGTCTGAGCGTCTTTGCAAAAATGTGACTGGCCATCCGGATTGGGCAGTAAGCACCAAGTGCATGCCCAGCACTGTACTCTGTACAACGTGGACGTAGTCTCTGGCCCCCAAATTCTATATATCAGTCAAGTCGGTCATTACTGTAAGCACGTATTTTCTGTGGGGCCTCGTGGAGGAAAGCCCCCCAGTCCTAGTGACAATATTGGTTTTGAAACGGTGATTTCTAACATCACGAGCAAGGAACAATGAGGCTTTGAATTGGGCTTGAGTTGCACAGTGCCCCTTTCTGAGGTGCTCCACTGATTTGGACCCAGGATTTATAAGGCTAAGTGTTATTTCTTTCTAAGCGGGGCACTTTTTGTTTCAGGCTACTATTGTGAATCCATTATGTTGCTTGGCATATGGTGACTCCATTGACTTTTCTGTTTGGGAGCTGAAGAATTGGAGAAAGATGACATTTATTGCTAGGGCCTTTCTGGTTTCCATTAGTGTGTGACTCAAAAAAAAAATTAAACAAGAATAAAGACTTCCCAGAAATCGCTGTTTACAACAAGACACACAAACAGCTTGGGAAAGGACCCCTTGACAGGGTGATTGTTGGGCACGGATCTGAATTTTCATTCTGTTCCTACTGTTTATTTGCTGGTTGCCTATTTTTCTCTATTAACTTTCCATAAACCCATCTATTGGTGAATCAGGTTAGAGTTTTCTGTATTACATCTGCAATGTTTGACCTCTTTTTGAAGCCAAAGGAAGGTCATGAAGGCTTTATTTCCAATTGATTGCTATCATTTGTGTGAATGCACAGGAGCTCCTGCATTCTTTGGGGGTCCTTTTCTATTTATTGTGCTGCTTTTTAAAAGGAATTCATGCTTTGAGTCTCTGTTAATATGAACGGCCATGAGACTGATTGTCCAACTTCAACCAGCATGCTGCCCATTTGCTTTGCTTGCTGCATAATAATATTCTGGGGAACAGTGGTAATAACTACCATCAGGCAAGTCCTTTGAAACAAAGACAATAAAAGACCCAGTTAAAGTCAACATGCATGCCAACCATGTTACCCCAGACCCAGTGGGAAGAACAGGTGAGCCCCAATGTGTAGGACAGCACTGAAAGCAATGGTGGGATGTCCAAAGCATACGGCAAGTCAAAGCTAAGGGCAGCCATTCGAGTGGAGGTGTTTCCTTGGTTGCAAACCCACAGGCCCTGAGACCTCCTCACTTCTGAGGCTGAAACAACATCCCATAACATGAGCAGAGTGTCCAGCTGGGACCTGGTGGGAACACGAGCACGGATACTACCCAAAAGCTGGCTCCAAAGAGGATGGAGCGAGACTGTTCTCAGATGGCAGAACAAGGAGCAATGGGCTCAAGTTGCAGCAAGGGAAATTGAGGTTGGATACTAGGAAAAACTCTCTCACTAGGAGGGTGGTGAGGCACTGAAACAGGCCACCCAGAGAGGTGGTGGAGTCGCCATCCTTGGAGGATTTTAAGGCCCAGCTCAACAAAGCTTTGGCTGGAGTGATACAGTTGGGGCTGGTCCTGCTTGGAGCAGGGGGTTGGACTAGCTGTGACCTCCTGAGCTCCCTTCCCACCTTCATTTTCTATGATTTTATGCAGCCTTCATCTATTTGCCAGAACCTTTGAACATTTTTTTTCTGTATTCAGACACCCAGGTCTCCAGTTCCTCACCTCATCGTGCTCCCCCTGCTTTGGCAGCAACATGAGAGTACGGCTCAGTAAGAGCCGACGAGTAAAACCTTCTCCCTTCCATGCTCCCAAGTATGCGGCAAAGCAAAAGAGGCTCAGCAGGAACATTTTAAGTCAGTGGGCAACCCATGAATGCCAGGTGCTTTCTCAGGAGCAAGTATCCCTAAAGCAATTGAGCCCAAATGAAGAATCCAAACCAGCTCGCATACTCTTCTCCACTCTCCCAAAGACTTTCATAGTCCCCTGGGAGAGAGACAGTGCTTCTCAGACACGGGAGCCCCCAGGAGCAGCAGACTGGGAGGTTTCAGAGCAATGAAGCTGCCCCTTTGCTCGGTGTCTTCCCCACGAGTCCCTGTTAAACGACTATGTTCTTGCAATTAAAGATTTTTTTTTTTTTTGCAAAAATCTTGTTGGTTTAATAAAAGATATCATCTCTACCACGAGTCCTGATTGCCGTTTAGACCAATACGGCTACAACTTGGATACCTGACCTATGTTCTTACATGGTTTTTCCACTTTGCCCAGAATCCCTTTATGCAGCCATAGGCCTTTTAACTGCTGTCGGTCTCTCTCAAAAACGTGAGTATTTGGTGTTGCACACTCATTCCTTTTTTCTCCATAGACAAGAAGCAACACCTTCCCTTACTAAGACATACCTATTAATCTCTTCCCCTACTCATTCCTTCCCCTGCAGCCCTGAGCTTTGCCCTCCTTCCTCTGCTGTTTGCAATGCTCTTCTTGTACAAAAGGAGGGCTAAGCCTGGAGGGAAGCTTATGAAGAGCTATTGGGCAAGGAAGTGCTGCTCCTGTTTTATTCTCAGTTCGTGCAGCCTGCGAGGTGCGAGTGAATCCTTAGCCCGCTTCTCACTGTCACCAAAACTGCTATGTGCAAAATAATTCGGCAGCCTGTCTCAGATCTGTGTTTTCTTGAGGTCGACAGCCCACAGCCACGTTCATCCAGGTGCTCCACTGCTTTCTCTTACCCAGGTCCTCAGCACAGGTATTACAATAATCACACTCATATTAAAGATCTAGATCTAGATCCTGTAGATACAGATCTCTCAGAGCTAATAGGCATGTATTAGCTATGTATCCCTGTTTCCTGGGAACATTAATCATCTCATAATGGAACAAAGCACAATGAGCAGATATTAGCAAGCTGCCAGCGATAATGTCCCAGTGAATTGGGTTTGAGCTATTTATTTATGAACATCCTAGAGACGCTGGTCTAATGGTCTAATCCCAGCCGACCTGGTGGCATTTCCTTCCCGAGGGGTTGATGGGCTGGAGTAAGTTGGGACTAGGACACGGTAGGGTCCCATACCCTCCCTGCCCCTCACACGCTTTCTTTTGGGTTGCTTCAGTCACCTGTGTTCTGGGGTAGGTATCCTCGTGCCCTCCTTGGCTATACATTATTGATGAGGAGCTGTCTCTCCCTTTTGTACAGCCCTGCTATTAATTCAACATTGTAGATGCAGCCCCCAGAAGCAATTATGCAACAAAATACTCCATCCTGGGAAGACAGCAAGGGGGGAAAAATGCTGGCTGCTTATAAAACAGGCAAGGAAAAATTGGATGAGAGGTGTTACTGGCTTAGTGATGCGCTTGGTTCCTGCACATGGAGATCTTCCAAGTGGACGTGGAGGCGATAGATTTGGATTTGATTCCTGGCTCTGCCATGGCTGTGGGCAAGGCCCCTTGTGTCTCTGTGGAGGCAGGAGGGAGGGTGTATCAGGACAAGGCTATGAGGATTGTTTTTGTAGTACCTTGCTTCAGCCATGTCCCCCATCCTTGCCTCGCTTCCCTTGTCTCTATTGCATCAAATCTAATTTATTTGCCTTCCATGCCTAGGTCCCTCCTGGTCTATCTGTGTCCTATTGTCTCTCATTCAGTCTCTCATCCCCGCTCCTATTCAGCCCACATTGATAGCCTCCATTGCCACCCTTTCAAGCAAAGTCCTTGCCCTTGGGAAGAGCTTTCCATAAATATCTTTGAACCCAGCGCATTATCTTCCATCAAATCGCTTCATAAGGACCCCTGCTTTCATAAAACCTTGACAACTGTCATGCTACTGGAGTGCTGAGATCCTGATAAGCGTGACTGTCTTATTCCCTTGCTCTCTAGGTCTGTATCTACCCACTTCGCTTGCAAGTGCTTTAGGGCAAGGACGCTCTTTGCGTGCTGCATTTGTACTGCACCAAGCACAATGGGAGTTCATCATGAGATTTCATAGATTTCATAGACATCAGGGCCGGAAGGGACCTCGGAAGATCATCGAGTCCAGCCCCCCGCCCAAAGGGCAGGAAGTCAGCTGGGGTCATAGGATCCCAGCAAGATGAGCATCCAGTTTCATCTTGAAGGTGTTCAATGAAGGCGCTTGAACAACCTCCGGTGGCAGGCTGTTCCAGACCTTGGGGGCTCGGACAGTAAAGAAATTCTTCCTTATGTCCAGCCTGAAACGGTCTTGTAGTAGTTTGTGACCATTCGACCTAGTCGTCATCCCTTGGGGCGCTCTGGTGAACAAACGTTCCCCCAGATACTGGTGGTCCCCCCTGATAAACTTGTAGGTGGCCATCAGATCACCCCTGAGCCTGCGCTTTTCCAGGCTAAAGAGCCCCAGGGCTCTCAGCCTGTCATCGTAGGGTCTGCTTCCCTGACCTCTGATCATGCGCGTGGCTCTTCTCTGGACTCTCTCAAGCTTCTCCACATCCTTTTTGAATTGTGGAGCCCAAAACTGGACGCAGTACTCCAGCTGCGGCCTCACTAAGGCCGAGTACAGGGGGAGAACGATGTCCCGGGATTTGCTTGAGAAGCATCTATGGATGCAAGCCAGCGTTTTGGTCGCTTTACTAGCCGCAGCATCGCATTGATGGCTCATGTTCATCTTGTGGTCAATCATGACCCCCAAGTCTCTTTCTTCCATAGTGCTAACCAACATAGCACTGCCGAGCCTATAAGGATGCTGCGGGTTTTTCTTCCCAAGGTGGAGAACCTTGCATTTATCGGCGTTGAACACCATCAGGTTCTCGTCCGCCCACTTGCTGAGCCTGTCCAGGTCAGCCTGGATCACCCGCCTGTCTTCTGGCGTGGATGCTTTGCCCCAAAGTTTGGTGTCATCGGCGAACTTGGCCAGTCCGCTTCTGACTCCAGTGTCCACATCGTTAATGAAGATGTTGAACAGTATGGGTCCAAGGACAGAGCCTTGGGGGACCCCACTGGTCACAGGACACCATGATGAGTGACTTCCATCAATTACTACCCTCTGGGTCCAACCCCGGAGCCAGTTTTCCAGCCAGTGGATCGTGGGGGACCCAAGGCGACAATTGGCCAGTTTCTCCAAGAGACGATCATGGGACACCAGATCGAAGGCTTTTTTGAAGTCAAGATATATGACATCAATCTCATCTCCCTTGTCCAGGTGATAGGTGAGGGCTCCTAGACTCCGTGGTCAGACTGCTAAATGACTGGTGAGCTGCTAAAAAGTATCTATTATAGCGCTAGTGGAGATCTAATTTCACAAGTGTGAACAACCGAGATTTTGGGAACCCCAAGATTATGCAGCAACTTCATCTTACCGTCTACAGCAAGGCACCCAATTGTCGGAGCATTGAAATGGCTGGGACCGCTCCTCTTTGCTTCCATGCATGCAGGTCTTGAACACTAACGGCAGGTATTCATGGTGTTCAAGCATGTGCAGCGGCAGCAAAAACGAGGTTGTGTCTATTGTGATGGAAGTGTGCGGTTACCAGCTGCTGCATTTAAAATGTGCCATGCTTAATGCCAAAGGACTGCGTTTCCCTTGTCATCCATCGCAGCTGGTGCAAGATCTGGCTAATTAGTACTCAGCGCATGCCTGAAGGTACCCATCATCGCAGGAATGACAGGTGAATTTTCTGACCTTTCCTTTAAAAGCATAGGACGTACTTTGCATTCCCAATAAGCCTCTCTCCCTTTCCGGCTCTATCGCTTCTTCCTCCATGTGAAAAATGATTTAATGTCTTGTAAAATTAATTCTCTGTTATGGATCACCTTGATTAAATGGCCCAGCACTGTGCACTACATGTGACAATGCCGCGGTGACACAGATGCCTTCATTTCCCAAAAGGAAAGGTCAAAAAGTCACACTTGCAGGCCGCCACTGGGACAAAATCTTAGAGACTTGGATGCTACAAAGGTAAAAGATTAGCCAGGCTATTGGGGAACATCATCTATGATCTTTAAACCTATATATGCAATTGCCAGATTCTATAACGACTGACAAAAAACCTCAATTAGCTCTTTCAAAGTCTTTCTGACCGGAGACTAACCACAGCTGATCAGTGAGAGGTTTCCAAATCTCTGTGGGGTTTTGAAAGGTGTATGATGGTGCATGTCCCTTGAAAACTTTGGGCCTGATTTGGGCCATGTGTACCGCTCCAGGTGGGCTCTTGACCTCTGTAAACCTACCCCATGTCATCGCCTTTACATCCTACATGAGATGTTTGTCCACCAGGTTTTATGACATAAAAATCTAAGATGGCACAAAGACACATAAAATGCTCTCCAGACAATGCAAGCGAGTTATCCTTATGGAGCCCATACACTTGGCATATCGTTATTACCAGATTTCCAAATGCTGTGGATTTGGATTTGTAATTGGTATATGCAACTAGTTCAGCTAAACTACCAGTTAAGCTATTTTGCATGCTATGGGAAAATGCACTACCTTTGGGGCTTGATCCCCCTATAATAGGCAAAAAAAAGACCTTTTGCTGATGTCAGAGAGTGCAGGAATGGGCACCAAATGCCTTCACAGTGTGTGTGTATGTATGTAAAAAGAACCATGTATTTGGGCACTGGGCTGCTGAGCCAACGCGGTCCATGTCCCTGTGTGTCTTTGGAGTCAGCATTGCCTCTAAAAAGTATTTCACTCTTGTTGGCAACTTTGTTAGAGTGGTTGCAATGGATGATGAACATTTCCAAAAGGTGTCCCATACTGTACACGGCCCCTGGATATTTCAGCATCTGCGCTCCTGAAACGCCAAGTAAATATCCCATTTAATTGTGTGACTGGGACAAATGCATGCCAAGGTCCCCATTCTTCTGGGTCCTATAGAGACATATCGAGCTGACAGCTCCTGCTCCAAAGAGGTTACAGTACAAATCAAGAAGTCAAAGAAATGTAGGGGAAACTGAGGCGCAGAGGCGAGATGACTTGTTTGAGATCACGGGGCAAGTTGGTGGTAGAACCAGGGGCAGGATGTATTTTTCCAGACCCTGGCTGATGTGTTGCTTGCTGGGCTGATATGATTGTTGTGTAGCTATTGCTGCAGCAAGCCATTCATTTCTTTCTCGGAGGCTGCTGCTCCGTGCTGTTTGCGAGACACCGAACACGAAGCCCATGGGGGTGTAGCTAGAAATGTGCCAAACACTAGCATCAGCCCACAAGCCTATTCCAACCAGGCCCTTGGTATGAGTCTTCATAGTTTCCTAGTAGTTTCCTAGTAGCTAGGGTCAGGAGGGACCTGAACAGATCATCTAGCCTGACCCTCTTGCCGCGATGCACTTTTGGTGCTGACGTTCCCAATGCACGCAAGCTGAGGTTGCTCTCCTAGCAGGAAGGCTAGTACCTCTCCGTCCCCCCCAAACATGTGCTGGGGACAGCACCGTTATGCAGGAGGAAGGGGTGAGGTGGATGAGTGAAAGGCATTTCCTTTATAAACTCGTTCCCCCACCTCAAACCTCATTCCAAGTCCACAGACGTACATTGGTCCCAGCCCCGGGGAAAGACCTTGTAGGGTAGCAAGCCACCCCGGTCCCCTTTACTCAGCCCTCTCTGTCGCCTGTCCAGAAACGCCACACCTGCACACATTAAAAGGACGATGGCAACAAAATAAATAGCTTGAATACTTGGCATTTGCTGCATAAATGAACATGAAATGAATATTGGATGAGTTAAGAGCATTTATCAGCTTGGGAGCCAGCTGCGAAGAGCAGAGCTAAATTCATAAGTGCTCTTGTTCCCCACAGACCCTCTGGCGGTCCAGCGAGGCTTCCTTGCACTGATTTAGTGCTGCCCTTCCTGCAGCCTTTGAAAAAACAAGCCATTAACAATTAAAGCAAGGCCTGGCTAATTATTTATTGCATGCTTTTGTTAATGCACCGAAGTGTGTTTTAAAACAAGCCGGAGCATATTTCGCAGCAAGGCTTAACTCTGTTAATTCCTTGAAAGAGTTCAGGCCGGTGGGGGTGCTCAGGGAAGTTGAATATGAAGTAGCCTTTGAAGTCAAGCAGATTTGAACCTTGCTGAGCAGCTTTCTTCAGACGTAAATTCAAGTGAAAAGGACATCTCTTCTGGAGGTGAACGACGCACAGTGAAAGCCAGCATCACCTTTAGTCCCTGATGTGAACTAGGACCCCGGTGTGCATGGTGCTGTACGCCTTGGCTGCTTGTCTTGTAAATGGGGAAGACAAGGCCCCCGCCATCCTTTCTGCTACAGGCTGGGGACTTCGACTGGGTTGTGCCAGTGCTCCTGCTGGGACCAAGGCAGCCCAGAGGATCATGCCCTTCAGCTCAGGGTCAGACCAATGTCATATTTGAGGTCAGGAAGGAATTTGACCCCGTGGTCAGACTGGTGCTGGGGGGGGACGCCTTCTACCGGGGGTCTCTTGAGCCTATATTGACACTGCATAGAAGCAGGACTTGGCCGGCTGTGGCCCCCCTGCTTCACCTGCGGCATTTTCGGGTGTGAGGTCTGTGTCGTTTTAGGGTTGCTGGTCGATTTGTATAGAGTTTAGATGATGGTTTGGATGGGGCCGATCCTGCCTCAGATGGACTAGACGCGATCTCCAGGGGTCCCTTCCAGCCCCGCGGCTCCTGAACGCTCTCTGCCGAGGCTGGGAGGGCAAGTGCCTGCTCCGAGCTCCTGTGCTCATCGGCAGCTGTCCCGTCCCCCCGGCCCGATGCGCTACCAGCCGAGCTGCCCGGGCTCCCGGACCTCATTGAAGACTCAGCCATAGCATGATCCTGACCCCTGTCCTATGGGGCAGCTGTGCCAGTCCCAATGCAGCAGGAGAGGGTCCAGACGGCCCGTCCAGCTGTGCAGAACCCCAAATGCCCCTGCCTCCATCTCCCTGCTTTCCAGTGGTCTGGTTTAGGATGATACCCCAATAACCCCCCACCCCCACTCCCCAGGGCTGGACTTATTTGTGGCGAGGCCACTGCTCTGCGTGAATAGATCTGGGGTTTTCCTTGATTTCCTAGATTTTTTTTGCAAAAATCTAGTTGGTCTAATAAAAGATATATATCACCTCTACCACTCCTTTTGGGGTTTCTATTAGGTAGGTGCCTCAGTGGACTTGATCGCAGCCTTAGCAGGGACCCCTCTAGGGAGCTGCAATGGCAGGGCAGGAGTGGGGGGGCGGGGTGGGGGGGCAGCATCCAGCCAGCATCCCCTGGGCTTGCTGCAAGGTGCATGGAGGTAAAACCCCAGCCGAGCAACTCCTATGCAACCAAATTGGCAGCTGCCCCCTGGGACCCCTTCCGCAGGGTTGAGGCTTGCAGAGGAGGGGGGCAGCACCCCCAGGTCCCCTCGGCTCCAGAGCTGGGCTGTGGTTCGCTGGCAGGCGGCTGCGGAGGGAGGAGGGAGGGATGGATGGAGGGAGGGAGAGGAGGAGGAGGGAGCATTGCAGAGGCAGCTGGGCTGGCCAAGGAGCTCCAGCTCCCCCCCAAGTTGGCTTCGCTCTGCAGCTGGGAGCAGAGTCCGGAGCCCCCTTCCCCGGTGCATGGAGCAGGGCACTGCCGGAGCCCCTGGGCTGCAGCAATTTGCTTAGCAAGAGAGGTAAGGGGAGCTCTCTGCTTAGCCGCGGCATTGAACTTGGCCCCTATTCAGGGACCTGGTGAGGGGGTTGGGGGGGAACCTTCTTCTACCTGCTCCTGGGAGGCTGCAAAACCTGCAAGGGTTGGGGTGGGGGTGTGCATGCCCTCTGTGCTCCCCTGCCTTGCTTTAGGGAGAGGGGCATGCCAGTGCCAGTCCCCCCCCCCCGCACCCCAGCCTTTGCCCGGTGTCTGTGCCAGGCCACGATTAACTCTGCTGTCTGGTGCCCCAGGTCCTTGGCTGGGTTCAGGATGGATCCGCTCTTCCCCGCTCACCTTTTCGAAGACCCCGACTTGCGGAAGCTGCTGAATGAATCCTCCATGCTGAACCTGAGCTTCCCCCCCAGCTACTGGTTTAACAACGGCACAGGGGACAGCTTTCTGCCCCTGGGCATGAAGATCACCATTGTGGTCGTCTACTCCATCGTGTGCATAGTGGGGCTGGTGGGCAACTGTTCGGTCATGTATGTGATTGTCAGGTAGGCGATGCTAACATCTAACCAAGCGTCCTCCCCCAGGAGCTGCCGTTCCCCCTGGGGAAGGAGGGGCCCAGGGGTCCTTGCACGGCTGATGGGAGCAAGTCAGAGCCCTGGGTGGTGCAGATGCTGCTTGGGATTGTTGCTCCCTTCCAAGTTTGATAGGCTTGGGACTTTGGGGAAAGAGGGTCCCCCCCCCCAGCCCCTTCCCAGAGATGGTGAAGGCTTGTGTCCACTATTCAGCAGCCCTCTGGTGCCTCCTAAAGGAAACAGAATTAACCCAGAGACTAGACCAGAATGGTAAAAGAAAATGCATCGGTAGAATAAACTCACTGCAGCTGGGAAGGTGCTGAACTGGATGTGTCAGCAGCAAGAGCTAAGATCTGGGGATGGTTAGGTAGCTGGCTATGAAGGCCCTTGGCTTAGAGCATAGACACGCTCTCAGGACTGCTGTCACTAGGAGATTGCCCCCTTCTCTGTGTCCGTACGCTGCACAGCTTCAGCGTTTGCACCGGGACTCAAAGGCATCCCCTTTGGTTTGGCCCACGTGGAAGGGAAATGACAGGCAGGGTAGCTCTCTGCTGGGTATCAATCCCAGCATAGCTAGTCACTCTATTAAATGCCAGGTGAATAAAATATCACCCAGCATTGCAGAGAGGAAGGCGACCGTGCTAGCTGCAGTTGAGTGTCTGGCTCTGGTGGTATTTTGCTATAGCAGAAGGGCTTTTTTGTAGCAGGGTGGAGCAATGAGCAGATGTCACCCCTGCCGTGGTCCAGGTCCCAGCGTTTGCAGCAGTGGTTTGGATGGGTGTCTAGGAAAAAGCACCTTTATTTTTTGCTTTCTGTTATTTTTCTCCATGAATCCGGAGCAAATCTTTCCTTTAAAAGTTTGCAGCATCCGCAGCAAAAACCTGCTGTCGGCAGAAACGACGCGTCTATTTGGACTGCTTGTTTTCAGATTTAGCTTTCGACCTCCCCCCCGCTTACATCTAGGAGGGCAATAACTCACGTGCAGAACTGCTCACTCAGGGGAGTGCATGGCTCACAGCCTGCCCTGGCACGGGCAGAAATAAATCTAGGGAGAACATGATTTATTTGTAAAAAGTCGTATTATTTTTCCCCTCCTTGCAAACCACTCGCTGCATCTTGCATTCATTTGAAGCAAGGCTTATTCCTGTGAGAGACCCCACTGGCTTCAGGGACACAGCCCCTGGCAGCAAATGCCACTAAAAAGCTCAGTCTTTAGGTCTTTGAGGAAAAGGCAAAGTTTAGGGGCTCTTATGTGGCAGCCTCAGTGGTGTTGCTATAGGGGAACTCATGCCCGGACCCTGTAGAGGGGTACCCATCTAGGACCATACTGCAGCAGTTGTTCATTTACATGGCCCCTTGCAAAGGTTTTGGTGTTCAGATAACCCTTGCTTTCCTGATTCCTTTCATGCCACCATTGGCATTATTATTTAGTACCACTTGCTTAGCTGCTGGTAAGCAGCAGAGAAGACTACTTACAAGCAGAGGACTGATCTCCCAACCCTGCATTGCTTATACATGCCCCGGGATCCATCCGTCTCCAAGCCCCTTGCTTCCTCCATCCTGTGCCAGAGGCTAAGCCATTGCTGTGGGTGGTGGGAGGGAGGAAGCTATGGCATTTCACTTCTTCCCCATCTACCCAGGTCCATCGTGCTGCCCCACTGTGGAGAAGGGGCACATCCCCTGAGCCTCCTGTGCCCCCTGGTCCCTTGGCCGTCTCCCCCAGGGCCTTCATGGCACGACCCATCTACCAGCGAAGCATCACATTCATCCAAAAATTGAACCCTGTGAGCAGCTGAGGGGAGTGCACTGGCACACGCAAATGGGATGGGGGGAAGCTTTCGGAAGAGGTATCTCATAAAGAGAAACGCGACCCGGCGGCGTTCATTAAGGGCCACGTTTTCAAAATGGGGAGCCTCTGTGAAGCACCTGCATACCGTGCAGTCAAGCGTTGCAAAGCCTGGCTCGGGGGGGTGCATAGGGGATGCACGCAGAGGGGCTGCAGGCAGGATTTCCGCCTCCAAGCAGCCACAGAAGGTCCAAGCTGCAGCCCCGTGGGGTTGGGACGTTGGGTTCGGTGCCTGGGGACCCCGGGAGGGTCCCACACAAAATCTGCATGGTGCAACTTGGTCATGTTGGAAGGGGAACAGCCTCTAGAAATCTCAGCTTGGGCTGCAAAGAATTGCATGCCATGCTACCAGGTACAGTAATTTAATACAAGGCTGTGCTTTCGACTAACAACAGAGCATCTGGAAGTCAGCCATTTGTTGCTCCTTGACTGGTCACTGTCAAATGAACTGGATTCTCTCTGCCTACCTTTAGGGCAGTTCATGCCTAATGCCAATGGAGAAAACCAGCCTTTCTGCTTCCTATCAGTTAGGCAGAAAAGCAGGGAGGGGGTCTTTGCTAGTCCTGATCCCTGCCTGCCCAGTGCTGTAGCAGGGAACCTCAGCTATATGCGGGCTGGAGTGAAATGACAGTGGAGGGTGGTGAGAGCCATCAGGAATGAGCTTTTATCCATCTGTCCCCAGTAGCACTGATGGGACAGCAGGGATGTGATGCAGAGATATCGAAATGGTTCAGGTGGACCAATCACTTGACCACTGGCCCAACAAAAATCACCGACCAAGCAACCACTCCCCAAAATACATCCAGGGTATTTTGACTCAGAGCTACCTTTGCAATCTCCACTTCACTTCCCATAACACTAGGTAGGGCAGCTGCAGACTAGGTCCCCTTAATCTAGTGCCCTAGGTAGCATGGAAGTATTGGCACGAGTCTGGACCTGGCAGGTCACCCACAATTGCTGTTCGGAGAAGTTGTGTGTGTCTTTAAGTAAGCACCTTTGCTACCCTTCTCTGGCGAGAGGTATATATCCATGCTGCATATCGTCTGTACTTGACTCCTCCCTGAGGACTGGCTTCATTAGTGACTCAGCTAACAGGGATGAATGCAAAATAAGCCTCTGCCTAAGATTTCTCATTAAACTTGGTACTTCTTACGGCTGCCCTGCAGGACTTCTTGTATTGCAGCTCCCAGTTTCCTCTCCTGCTTGAGACACTTCAACCTCGCAGGTATCCTAGGTCGATATAATGACTCAGCACCGTGAATCAGCAGTAAAGGGTAGAAAGAAGGGTGTCACATGCAACACCCGGCTGCCTCAGTGAAGCCCTGCCTCCCCAGGGAGACCCTCAAAATCGACTCCTTTCCTACAGTCTCATTCCTACCCCTAAGCAGATAGAAACCTGCACAGAATAAATCAGTTCGGTGACTGGCAAATTATGACATCTATGCTCCTGGAATCATGTCTCTCTTTCCCCTGTGCTAAACCAAAAAGCACTCTGCTGCAGCGGTGAAGAACATCTTAAACTCCTTAATTCTGGTTCTTTCAAGAGACAGCATCTCAAGGTCTCTCCCATATATAATTAAAATACCAAACATTTATAGAGACTAATATTGGCTTTGTGCATCAACCCTTACTTTTAGCGATGCTTGCAAACAAACACGCTACACAGAGTGGCACAGACCTTGCTTTTAGATCCACCCTTTTGCTCTGGGGACATGGAACACAATGTACCCATATGCAATGCATCTATTTTATAATATCTTGGCTGTGAATCATAACAAGGAATCGGAGAAGATAGAAACGAATAAGATGTCATATAGCACTGGGGCTAGCTCTCTGCCACTGTGGAAATGCTTAGTTCAGTCTAACATTTTCCTTAGTGTGGTTTTATGCAGTCTGAGAGAGGGAGAGTTGAACTTGAAACATTTCCAGACCTGCACGTCTCTAACTTTTCGGGAGGTTTGCTGCTGTGGTTTTTTTTTAAGCAACAGCTTCCTTTTTTTTTGTTTGAACCTTGCTTCCACCTCTGCTCCCAGAGAGATGCAACCTGGTTAAAAATGATCACCCTCTGTTTTTAAATAGTATGTGTTGAATAGTTGTGTTGGGGAAACCATTAGCAGTGCTACTGTCTTCCTTTCTCCTCCTCATTCAATATCTGCTGGTAGTTCAGGCTTCTAGTTTTAAACTAGTATTACTAGACAATAGCCAGGGAAAGAACAGAAGTCCAGCAAGTAAATGAAACTGCGTCTATTGTGTCTGTCCAGGAGTTTGTTCCAGTTTCTTAGTCTTACATCTCTCTGGTTCTTCGAGAAGCTTATTAGCAGGTGGGTTTATTCAGGAGGAACTTTTTGCATTATATCTCTTCCCACATTCAGCAGATCAGACACAGAGACCCAATTTCACCCTTGGTTTAACTTCACTCAAGTTGACACGGAGGATGATTTTGACCCAGCGTTTCCGAACTCTTGACCATAGCCATTTTACCTGGATCTGAAAAGAGTTGTGATGGCAAATTAGCTGGTAGCAAAAGGAAGGAAGCCCCTGATTTAGCAGGTTTGTCAGACAGAGGTTTTGTGCTGGATCATTGACTGAGCCAGCTAATCGCGGCACTGACACAGGGAAGGTTGTTCACCTCGAGACAGAATGGGATGTCTGTGCTCATTAGCTTCATGTCTTAACCCTTGTCTTTTATGGGTTCAGATTCAGGGGCTTGTTAGTGAACCCAAGATTCAGCTCTTGACAAGCTTTGCAGGATCGTGCATATTCTTTCCAAAGACGGAGAGCAGAATGGGGAAAAAAGAAAAGGCAGTCAGCTACAACACAGTCTTTGGATGCATTTTTTTACTTCTTTGCAAAGCCAAGGGGTTTGATATCAATGCTCACCTCAAGGCCGGATGGAGATTGTATTATAATACTTGCAAGCATCTGGATCCATTGCAACATCGAATCATAGAAAATGAGGGCTGGAAGGGAGCTCAGGAGGTCACATCTGGTCCAACCCCTGCTCCAAGCAGGACCAGCCCCAGGTACATCATCCCAGCCAAATATTTGTCTCGGTGGGTCCTCAAAGCCTCCAAGGAGGGAGACTCCACCACCTCTTTGGGGAGCCTACCCTCCTCGTGAGAAAGTTTTTCCTGATATCCAACCTCAACCTCCCTCGCTGCAACTTGAGCCCATTGCTCCTTGTCCTAAGGTAACCAGAGAGGATCCTTGCCCATGTTTTAGTCCACGGTGAATTGTAGGGACATTGATGCGAGCGCTCCTTCAGCAAAGCCGAGGTGTCGGGGAGGCGCTGTCCTTTGCCTGCCTCTCTTGAGAGAAGATGCTTTTAATATTTGGTTTCATACACCTCTGTCACTTGAAATACCGAGGGGTAAGTCTAAAACCCTTTCTGTTTCAACCATTAGCTGGAACTACGGGGAATTTTGGAGCTGCTTCTGGGTTTGCCCACCCATTGCATAACCCCATCCCGCATCTCCCTGGTACTTGGCGGGACACTGCATTCAAGGTGATTAATGCATTGGCACAGTAATCCCGGGACAATTAAACTGGCTGTTTCTGCTGCACAGCCCCTAATTGGCTGAGGCTGAAAAGGGCTCTCTTCAGGAGCATTATTTCCTTGACAGCAAAGAGCTATTGTTCAAGTTTGCCTCATCTGCTGCTTCACATTGATGGCCTATTGTTTGAGCTTCTTACCATTTGAGATAATTACTGCTCCCTCTCCCTTCTCCTGCTATGTGCGTCTTGCTTACGCATGTATTTCCTCTTCCGTGGTTGATGAATTTGCGGCAGGCTATTGAACAGCAGGAGAGGTAGAGAGTTGGGGAAGAAAGGCAAAGATGGCACGTAAAACTCGTCCCCTCCTGTGGGAGCCTGAGTTCGTCCATCTGGTTCAACGTGTTTTGTTTCAAAGGAAGGAAAACCAGAAACAAATGTGTAAATGTGTATTCCCAGGGATGCCGCCAAAGCAAAGAGATTCAGAAGCCACATCCAACTCCTCTTGGCTGCTATCTCATGATCCCCATCCATATTCTCAGGCACAGATGGGGCTTTGGCCAGGATTTACCTATAACTTTTTGTTCCTGCTGTTTTCTATCCGCATTCATTTGTACCGTGCATGCAGCCAAGATTGATGATCTCCTTCGAGGGATCCCGCTTCTTCTTTCTGATATTCATTTTCAAGCATTTTTGGTTTCTGAGAAAAGACAATGGGTTGAAGTCCCTGACATCATCTTCCTGGCCTTTCATATTTATCAGCGTTGCCGCAGGATCAGGTGTGGAGAGGTATTTACAGATGTGACGACCCAGCGAGGAACCGGCTCCTATCTACCTCTTCGGATGCCCCCAGACCTTTAAACACTGGAGCTGGGTGCCGTGCTCAGATCACGTCTTCCCACTTCGCCCTCCTGCACGTCACCTTGTATTCTCAGAGAGGCTCCATCCCCATCTCAGAGCCCCGTTTCCATCCCGTCGGCCATAATCGCTGCCCTTGCAATAACTTGACCATTGAAAATGGCTGAAAAGGAAGCATGGTTGCCATTCGGGGGTGGGGAACTGAGACAAGGACTTGCACGCCTGGAGAAGTCAGTGGCAGGAAGCCAGGGAGTGGGTTTCCATTATGCTAGCTGCTCCATGCCACCCCCTGGGGCGGGTATTCTCAGTGCAAACGATGTAGTTTTATTTCTCTTTCAAACTGGAGAAAACTGCCGGTCACTAAGGTCCTCTCCATGTCTACAGCCTTATGGGAGGCTGCAGTACTAGCTACCCCACTCCTTTCAATCGCTCCCTAGCATGGTGTAGATGTATTTGAGGTGAACTGGCCAAATTCATGTGCAAAGCCTCGTGTCACACACGGGGATTGAACTTATTTCTGAAGTGTCTTAACCAGGAGCCCATTTTTAGGGCTGCAGCTGCTCCATTTTTTCTTTGCTAAGCCTATATTAGAACAGAGGATGAGGCAGGCTGGCAATGGCAAGACCCAGAAAATGAAGTTAATGATGAAAACTCTTTGAAGAGGGGGTTGCAAAGAGGATGGAGCTGGGCTGGTCTCAGCGGTGGCAGATGACAGCACAAGGAGCAATGGACTCAAGATGCAGCACGGGAAGTTGTGGTTGGATATTGGGAAAAACTTTCTCACGAGGTGGGTAGTAAAGCACTGAAATGGGTTACCCAGAGAGGTGGTGCAGTCTCCATCCTTGGAGGTTTTTAAGACCTGGCTCGACAAAGCCTTGTCTGGGATGATGGAGTTGGGGCTGGTCCTGCTTTGAGCAGGGGGCTGGACTAGATGTGACCTCCTGAGCTCCCTTCCCACCCTCATTTTCTATGATAATATTAAATGATCAGACTAACTATTAGGCTTATTAATGATGGTGGCTCATTAAGTTTGTACACATTAGAGATGAGTTTAACATCATGAAAGCCTGGTGGGCAGGAATGAGGCCTGCAAGACCTCAGGCACTGCCGTGCTATCTCCATGTCCTTTGCTTCCCTTTTTACTCATTGCATGGCATAGCTGGGGCAGGTCAGAGAGCAAGTAAATGAATATTGAGTGTCTGGCATTGTGCTGAGTAATCAAAGGCTATTACATCCTAATGAGAGCAGTAGGATGAACATGCAGCTGATAATGAAACGCAGGGTCACGAAAGGTTTCTCTTATGGCAGTGCAGTTCCCAGGAGGACTTGCTTTTCTCCATGATCTGGGGTGTAATATGTATGCTTGCAACTCACTGCTTTCAGGTGCACATGGCTATACATGGCTGGTCCAAAGGGAGGATAAAAGTCCACAACTGGTACTAAGCAATAGCATGCAGCCTCTGTATCAAGTGGCAGAGACCTGTGCATTCACAGCTGTGGGTTTCTGTCCTGGGTCATGTATAAGAGCTGGTCACACGAGCAAGTCTGACTGCACAGAACTGGCCTGGCACAAAGAACAGCAATGGTATTTCCCTTGGCACTAGTCTACTAAAGCATCACAGCTCTGTCCCCTGCAGACATCCATTTGGGATGAGGGCACCCTTCCTTTGCTATAGCCTATTTTGTCCTGTTGCCTTTTGGCAGGAAGGGAATTGCTTGCTGACTGAATAGCCCTCCTGAGATGATTTCTGAGTTGCCTTAAATGGCCAGTTGGCTTGCATGGGGCCCATCCTCTCCGAAAGTGCTGCTTCTGAGTTGCCCAGATGGCCTTAAAGTGGATGGAAACCCGGGGAAAGGCTCGTCATGCAGTAGAAGCCAGGGAAGCGAATACCATGGGTCAGGTACATGCCATGTGATGGGGTCTAAAAACCCCATAGGCCAGAACCCCTGTTGAAGCATGGACTGCAGTGAAACCATGCGGGATCTCCCAGCACAGCATTGGGAGTGGTATAGATCACCAATCCTCTTTTCATCTGTGTTTCCCATATCATTCATTCTGGAGTACGCGGCCATTACAGACCCTTGAGGAAGGGACAGAGGGAGAGAGCTCGACATTGCAGCTGGAGGCCTAGTGGGAAGTAATCTAAACAGCCTATGCACAGATGAGCAGCTCTGTCTGCATCTCAATTAGGTGGAATTGGGAACAGCCTAATCGAGAGATTCAGGATCCAGGGCCAACAGGACTTGTGACCGTAACACTAATGACTCTCCAGGGTTAGAGGTTTTGATCTGTCCCCTCTCAGCCCAGGCATTGGTATGCAGGCTGGGTGTGTCGTGTCAGCAAACAGTCTGTTCAGAAGCCCCTATTTCACATCAGGCCCAGCCACTGCCGGGCACTTGGCAGCTTTATAAATCTACGGCTCCCCCAACAAGCCCTTCGTTTGGTCATTTTGGGGATGTGACGATCCACCCTCGAAAGGGAAGTGTCACAACATGCCATCAGGGCTCAGGAGGAACGAGAGTCCTCCCTTACGTGAGAAGCATGGCATGCTGGAGAAGACAGCTCCATCTTCTCATGCCCCCAGGCTCCTATTTCTAGCGCGGTGCTCCAGCCTAACCTTGTTTGGGGTTTGCTGGTTGGAAGAGAGCAGAGTTGTGTGTTAAAGGACTTGCATTTTTACCTCTTAGATTGAAAAAGGGGGAAGAACACGAATGGAAGTTGGGTCTTGTTTTTTTTTCCCCCCAGTGGGAAACTAAAGGGGAGGGGAGAGCATCCAGCAGGGTGAGCGATGAATGGAGACAGAGCTGGGAAGAGAGGCACTGTCCAAGATCCCCCTTGGTCCAGGAGGCTTGTCCAGAGCACAGGTTTCTCTCTCATTAGGAACTGAATCCCCTTGCTAAAAGAAAGGAGGAGGTTAGCAAGCTGAGTGCCAGCTCCTGGGCGTCTCCTCCACCCAAGCTCCCCTGCCACCCTCCTCACTGACTCATCTGAGAGCCTTCTTGTGCTTGAAGCAGAGGGACTGTCCCCTGCTTCGTGTGGCTCTTCCCTTTGTTCCAGTGGCGAGACTGCGGGTTGGAAAACATACGTGATATCTGATATGCACGGGGTGCAGTATGTTGGCACAGACCAGGTCAGACAAGTATGCATGGTTCAAAGGCTGGTGGCCATCCATCATGGTTCGTAAGAGACTGGGAGACCTGTGGGTTGGAGCCGGGCTTGCTCTCCGTAGACCAGGGACACTGAGGGCAGAGCTGATTGTACAATCGTATAAAACGAGGGTGGAAAAGGACCTCAGGAGGTCACATCTAGTCCAACCCCCTGCTCCAAGCAGGACCAGCCCCAACTATCTCATTCCAGATAAGGCTTTCTCTAGCTGAGTCTTAAAAACCTTCCTTAACCTTGCTGGATAACCTGTTCCAGTGCTATGATCCCTCCATGCATCACATTGCAGCTGATGAGTCAAGGGTAGGCTCCAACTCCAACAGCTGGGGATGTCCAAATCCACGCCACCCATGCCGATAGCCTGGAGGGGGTAGTGTGACAGCTGCAGTGGTTGCTCACCGCATCAGCTCTCCTTGTACAAGGGAAGCCCTTAAGGTTGGATCAACTAGGTCGACTTCAGCTTGGCCTTGTGTGGAGATTCAGTGGCCTGAAGATGCAGCGTCCTGAACGGGGATTTGGAAACCACCCACCAAAAATAGCTTCAGAATTTGCAGCCAAGCAAAGTTTGCCTCCTCCCCCCACTCCAAGTTATTGCTCCCATTTAAAAGATGGAGCCAAAGAGGAGAAGGTGATGGGCTCAGAGTTGCACAGCAGAACCGGCAACATCAGGCCCCATGGATATGCTGGTTTCTTCGGCACATTTCCTTTCCAAACTCATGCAAAAGAGCAGCTCCAGCAAACTGCTCACATCCCAGCTGTGTGCGTATGCTTGTTTGCATAGGGAATGCTCTCATGGTAGTGGATGGGGGCGGGAGCATCCTCTTAAACCTTTGAATTAATTTCTGCCTTCGTTGGGATTAATTTATGAAATATGCTGCTCTCAGTTCCTGGAAAAAGATAATCCACAGAGAACTGATTAATTGATTTTGTTTGCACTGAATATTCTGGAAGTGTTTGGGGACGCTGCTAGGTTGGGGTAATGGCTGTTTAGTTAGAGACTCTCGAGAAGCAGAGCACGAGAGACTTGACTGCAGAGAATTAATTCATTCTGCTGTCCATTCCCCATGTAAAAGCACAGCTAAAGCAACCCTCTTCCTTCAAAACCACTTCACTTTCCCAGCCTACTTCTGAGAGATGGAGCAGCACCACCTTGAATCCCATTTCGTTTCAAGGACCCTAACAGCCAGCTGGAGGGAGGGGGGCTGTGAATGCATCTTGAATCAGCCTCTATAGGCCTAGCTTCACGTATAGGACTTGGGAAGGACTATTGAGACGTGGGCAGAGCATCGTTGGGAGAAAACGCGGTCCTAGATTGGATTTGCTCTCATGCAAAGAAGGAGGGTAGTACTCATGGGACTGGCTGCTGGCTTGGTTCTTCCCCTGCTCTGTCGTGATTAACTTCCTCCGAGGAGCAAAGGACACCACCGGTCCAGAAGGGATTATTTTGGCAAGCTGGAAAGTGGGATGTAGAGTAGAACTGAAGGGTTGGCCTTCCTCACACAAGTCCCAGTGCTCTGGGCTGGGGTTTAGAGGCCTTGTTCACTGCCCCATGCATGGGGAAACACCACCATCTCTACTGGATTTTTGATTAGCTTTAGTTAACAGTGGTGGCATAATGGTTAAACCTATCTTGCTGTGGTGCCAGAAGGGTAAGGTTGGGTTTTTTCCCCCATTTTCATCCATAAAATGTCCTTCCTTAACCACTTTAACTTGAGAATCAACCTTGGCTTGGGTGAACTTTTGACCTTGACCTAGCTAAATAGGTACCATGTTGCTCTGTGCTCATCTCATTCAGAAATATAGTAGCTTCTTGCCCTGTTTCTCAATGATGAACATTTTACTTTGTGTGTCTATGAAGGATGTGAGCCACATTCCTACATATTATGACATTTATGAAGTAGGTCAGCCATGGGGGTGGAAGCTTATACTATCTGACCTATTTGCCTCAGCTACACACTCTGTAGAAAATATGATTCATGGCTTATCTCGGCAAGATTGTCACCTCTTGCATCCTTTGGCTGATAATAATTCTGTCACAAACATGACAACTTCGCTGCTTTTGAGAATGCCCACAGTGTTCCCCTTGGGAAGCGCTAATGACTCATTGCCTTTCCGTGCAAGGCATCTAGTGGAGGCTCTTTTCAGTCCCTACACCAGGCAATGGATGGACGACCCAGGGGCCTTTTTGCAAACAGGAGGAACTGGTAGAATTCATGTTATAGGGCACCAGTTCCCAATTTGGGGTATGGGTACCACCAGTGGTACGCAGACAACCTGTCAGTGGTACACATTAACCGATTTATTATAATTACTTTATATGACAAATAGTTGCTGGCGGTACTTAAGGTTGAGCTGAAAAAAAATTGCTGGTGGTATTTAAGGTTGTATCATTTTAAACTGGTGGCGTGCAATCTGTCAGAGTTTGGGAACCGCTGTAGGGAGTCCATTGAAATGGTGTCTGTGATCTATGGAGAAGCCTGGGAATCATTAAAATCATGGCTAAATCCCACAGGAGAATGCTAACACTCTGCAACATCCTTTGTTACGTCCAATGAATCTGTTTTAGGTGATTTTCTTTTTTAAATTAAAATATTCCCCCTGCTATACAGCCCTGTGATTCTTAAATGCGAAGGTGCAGCTTAGTCTGAACATCTGCTTGCCACGTCGTTTTCTGGAAGCTTGTTTCCAAAAGGCCATCTGGTGCTTTGGGTTTTAGCACCCAAGGTTTGATAGATGCTCAACAATCTTTCATGTAAAATGAGCCTGAACTGAAGCCCTGGATTAGAACAACTTGGCCTTTGGCTCCGGAGAGGCATACAAAAGTTACAGACGTGGGCGAGAGGAATATAATCTCGGGGCACAAAGGTGGTGATACCAGTGATACCGGTGCTTTTTTGTTGTGTTGATCGAGGCTTACTTTAATTCAGTGATCTGCTGGAGAAATCTTTCTATCCATTTATCCCGCCTAAATGATTTGCAGTAGTTTCAAAATTGGTACTACCTTAAACTATATTCATGTGTCTATCCAGTGATATAGCTGGGTGCACACACATGTACTAATTTTCTGACTGTTAAACCAGCTTAATTTTTTTAAGTGGATATAACTGTCAGAGCGTACACATATACGTGGAGCAGAGTTGACTTAAGTGTGGCACAAGATAATACACCTCCAAGGTGTATCATCTTGAGTCTCACTAGTTCAGTTGACCTAGCTCACAAGATGGATGCCATCATGTCAAGGAGCTATATGTGTGTATACTCTGATGTAGCTTAATTTAAGTCGACTTAGTTAAGTCGCCTTATTTTAAGTCTCCTTAGTATGTGTATACACACCCATTATCTCCAGATTAGGTGCCACTTTGAAATGATTTTTTACATAGATGTTCATTGAAACCAAACACGAGGCGGTTTGCACAGGGCTTCCCAGTCTCCTAAATGGGCTGGACATTTTGTGTTTTGTTGGTGACGCGTGAAGCCACCCCCAAACCTTGGCATCGTTTCCAGCCGCTGTGAATGACACAAACGTCTCTAACCAAGATTTCTAAGAATCTACTGACATGCTTGATTTTCTGTTTTTGAGGCTGGAAGGGGCTCAGACATACCCAGCACGCCCCCCTGCTTCCATCAACGAGAAAATCCCCTTGACAGCCAGGGTCAAACGTCAAGCCAATAGCTGCTCGCTTTTTTTAAAGCCAAAGATTTTTTTTTCAGCAGTCGATTACATTTCTGCTGGAGGAATACAGCCACATAAATACCGCTCTCAAGCACTCGCTAGATATCCTGCTCTCTGTATGTTGACTCACCTGAGGGCCCTATCAAATGAAAAACAGACTTGGTTTTCTGGAGTGTTCAATCCTTGGTTGACCATGTATTGCTGAAACCAATGTTACATAGCCACATCGCTTAACAGGGTGCAGTCGCATAGATCTGGAGGTTTGCTGTGTTCCTGCAGACAAGGAGCCATGGAGAAAAATACGGGGTAGATAGAGCCCTCCGACAGGTTGATGCATGAGCATGTAACAGCAAATTCTCCTGGGAGGAGAGCTAGAATCTGTTTAAAATGAGCTCCCTAAGTTCATACCCCATGGTTTTCCCTCTGCTGATATGGTTTGAAAGCATATTCAGATTAGAATAGAGAACAAATGCAGCTGGGTAAGATCGGCTCCAGCATCAGTAGCCAGCTAAAGGGCAAATTCACCCCAGGGCTGGAATACCAGTGGCTTGTTGCAAAGATGTTAGTAGAGCTTTCGGGGGGAAGATCGGCCGTATGTTCTGCCATTGCTATAATAATTTCACCAGGAAGTAGAGTCAAATTAAGCCAGCTAAATAAACTCAAAGATGACCAAACAACTTGAAATTAGAAAGGGAACTGGGAAAGCTCAAATGCTTTGTCTTCAACACTTTGCGCACATCCATCCTACTCAGGGTCTGAGTTTTGCCGCATCTGTTCTAATAATTAAATGCTTCATGTTGACTGATCTATGGTCTGATCAACGGCCCACTGAAGGCATGGGCAAGATTCTGGTTTGCTTTGGGACTTGCCCCACATATGCTGGGTTTCTCACAGATGTTATCCATCACAGTGGATGGGACTTCCCGTGTCCAGAATAGAGGATGGGCAACAGGGTAACCTCATTACCTGCAGTTCATGTTTGCTCCATGCTTTCAGAGCATCCCTGAAGCTTCTGTGAGTGTGCAGCTGAATCCAAGTCCAAGCAGACAGGCGGGGGGAAAGTGCTATCCTGACTTCATAATAAATAATTAGGATGTGCCTTGCATTTACCAAGAAGCTAATGAAATGCAGCTAGAAATGACAATGAGCTTTACTGGGCCATTTTTTTTTTGCAAACTAATGGCCAAGCTGCTGACTTGTAAACCGCATGATGCCTGGCAGATCAGCTTATCTGCTAACGCTCCGAGCAGCATTATAATTAAGTGATACGTGATAAAATCCTGGCTTAGCCTTACTAAGTCGTTTGTCCAAAGATGGAATCTGACCCTTCTTGACTGACAATAATGCAATTTAACGTTGGCTTGGACAAGTTTGCTGAGTTGATACATATGGCTGGAAAATCAGTAGCACCATGGGAGACTGCCGGGCCCATGTTTTCGGATACATCTTCAGGCTTGCTCTTATCTCTTGGTATTTATTGAGTTTTACAGGGGATGGGTGTATGCGCAAAGCTCTTTCACTCTATTTGGTCTTTCCTAGTTTTGAGACTCAGAAACTCAGATTTGTGGATTGATCTTCTTGGCAAAGGGGGTAAGAGCATTGGCAGCCATTCACATTGGCCTTGGGCTACCCACTGTCCATTAAGTGGCATAATTGTACCCAAAGCACAAGAAGCCTTGGGAGGAAGGTACCTTGGGACCATGGGAAGGGAAGTACCCCCATGAGACAGCTCCATATCTGCAAGCTCAAACCATTCTGCGTGTGAGATCTGGGTAAGCGCTGGCAGGCAGACCCTCTGCGGCACTTACTCACAGCAAACTCCCCAGCTATCTGAAATTTCGGTCAGAGTCTTAACGTTAACACCAGGCTGGCTTGCTTGCTTGCTTGCTTGCTTTTTCTGTTACATGAGACTCCTTTAAAGCACATTTACCTCCATGAAGATGAAGTGGTTCCTAGAGATTACAGGAAAATGCTCCAGCCTTTAAAAAGCTTCAGTTATTTATCTAATCACAACTCACAAGTGTATTCTTTAAAAAAAAAAAAAGTAATCTTTCTGCCATGTTCCTGAGCCATTTCAGCAATTTAGATGCTTGCACAAGTTTCCTAGTAAATGAACCGCTAAGGGACTGGGGCAAGAGCTGAGCTTGCTGAGAACATGGTGTTTTTAAGGCTGCTATTACACTGCAAATCCCTCAGCCTTCTCCAGTTAATGTTTCCAGCCAAAAGAAAAAAAAAGAACAGCCTAAAATACTACTGTCTATGTCCTTTCTTACTGTTGAAAACATTTAAATCATACACAGAAATACAATAACGGGAAAGGACATAACATAAGTTGTAGGGTTGGGTTTTTTTAAATGTAGCGTTGCTTGGGGCGAAATCCCATGACATTTGTAAGTCTCTTATCACTAGCCTCAGAAAACGATACGGCGTGAATTTTTCATGCAAATGGAAGCGAGAGACCTCCAAGGCTCCTCATTGTTTTGTAACGTTCACTTCCAAATTAAACATCCTGCGTAGAAACCATTAGTGAGAAATCGAGACAGCTAGAGAGATGCATTTGGCGGGGTAACTAGATGTCCAGTCATTCTGGAAGGTGTAATAATGGATAACATTAAACTTCGTGGACAAAGACCATCAGCATCCATCAGCTTCCAGGCCAAGATCAATAGGAAATGTAGAGCCAAGCTCTTCCTTACCCAAAAGTATTTGGCTTACATAGAGACCTTTGGCTCATCGAGGCTGCATGGTATTGAATCTACCCTTTCCACCAGCGCTGATGGGTTGGCTGGCTTGAATATCCAATGCAGAATGAATGACCACCCAATGCAATCTCTCTCCCAAGATGTAAATAGCAAGAGATGAAAGAGGTTTATTCTAGAGCGTCATCTGTCTTAATTACTCCCCTTTTGTCATAAGTATGATTAGATGCTGATTAGTAGGAGAAGCAAACACGAAGCCTGCTCCTGACAGTGCAGGAGATTTTTTTTGATAACAAAACATTCACAGTCAGAGCTTGCCTCAAGCTGAGCATTTACAGCTTATTATACTGCATTTGAGTCCATGCAGGCTTAATGGCTCAACAGATGGGCAAATAGAAAGCACACCTGTTTCTGTCGCCGGTGGCCCACAAAGGAGTCATTGTGCCCACCATCACATCCAGCCTCCTATGGGTCCCCAGCCCAAATGGCCACGTCCCCATTTGCAGCTGGGAGGCAGCCCAGAACAGAGCCTGAAATCCAGCCTCGAGAGCCAGAACAAAATGCTTTGCATGGCTCTGCTCTCACTGCCTGGCTGTTGTATTGCCAGTAAAAAAATATTGTGTGCTATTACCCTTCCTCATCGCTTTGCACCGAGCGTGCTCTTTGGAGACCTAATAAAGCCTGAAATGAACTTGAAACCACTAAGGGAATAAACAGTCTACATGACTCCAGTTACATTCGGACAAAAGATCTGCTTGGACAACCTACTGCCTTTAAAGACGGCCCTCGAACAATTCACAAATACATTGAGCACAATTGTAATGCACCTCTATTAGAAGGGCACCGCCATTAAATACTTTTTCCAGACCCTTAAGTGGAGGATATGATTCACTATAATTTCAGCTTTGAATGAGCGCTCACAGAGATGGTCTAGATCTGAAAATAACAGCTTAAAATGGAGGTGTTTTTTTCCTCAGTGAGATGGCTGGGTTGAAAGAGATTGAGACCTGGTTTGGCAGCAGTTTATGGGAATGTGGGCGTTGTGTTCAATGGAAACGAGATCCGTCCCGTGAGGAGTGACTCTTCGCTCCTGTTGCTTATAACAGCTTAGTTTCAGAAAGTGGAAAGGTTTCTTTTTAATTAAAAAAAAATAACTGTTCGTTTCTGACAATTGATGCTCTTTGCATTTTGTGCTACAGCTGTTTGGAGGGACAACGTATGCAGACGTGGTCAGGATCTCGTGCATGAGCGTCCCCCACTCCCGGGGTCCCGGTCACTACATGGGATGATGTCTGCTTTGTCCAACCTGGCTTTGTTACAGGATTTAAAAATTAGAGCATGTGTTAGCCTGCTCTTTGCTTGGGAGTAGCTATTAGGCCTTTTTGTGGGGTGAGATGAGAAGAGGAAGGGACATCTCTGCTGATTGTGTGACTTTTTTAGGAAGTTAATTGGAGGGGGAAAAAATGTTTACCAAGACTCCCCATGCCTCCTGCTTGATTCTTTGGGCTGCAGATTTGGGAATAGGTTTTAGCTGTGGACTGGGTCTACATGGACAGACCCATTATCTCCTGTAGGAGTCTGCACCCATGCTGGGGTCGAGCCCTGCAAAGGGACTGCACAGTGGGTGCTCGGTACGTTGAACTTGATACTGATCCTTGTCTCCTCATAAGCTGTGCTGTTGGAAAGCAAGTTAAAATTTCCCCATTGCTCTCTCCTTCATTTCAGATTCACTAAGATGAAGACAGCTACCAACATTTATATCTTCAACCTCGCCTTGGCAGACACCCTGTGCCTGATGACCTTGCCTTTCCAAGGGACGGACACGTTCCTCGGGTTCTGGCCTTTTGGAAATGTTCTCTGCAAGATTGCCATCTCCATTGACTACTACAACATGTTCACCAGCACCTTCACCCTGACCATGATGAGCGTGGACCGGTACATTGCTATCTGCCACCCTGTCAAGGCTCTGGATATCCGCACGGCTCACAAGGCCAAAGTGGTCAACGTCTGCATCTGGGCTCTGGCCTCGGTCTTTGGCATCCCGGCGATGGTGATGGGATCAGCGGAGAATGATGATGGCGGTTAGTAGAAATGGATGAACAGGTGATATCCTGCATGGTAGACTGCATCCCTAGGATGTAACCACGGTAGCTCGTTAAGTCCATGATCATAACACCCCCTTCCCTCAGGGGCTTGTAAATAGGTTTTGAACTCCAGTTTTCATTCCCACTGTACAACATTTTGTTTCTGGAGATAAAGTACTGGTAGGCACTCCAATAGTTGGTAGTAGTAGTAGTAGGCACTTACCTTCTGGTGGACTGGAGAAAGTTGGGAACATATCTCTCTGCTACACACTTACACACTGTCAGCCTCTTCTGTCTTCTCCCTACCCTTGTCTCATACCTCAGTCTTCAGCGACAGGATGAAAAGAAACCCCTAAAACAATTGAACCCACCGAGCATTGCTGTGCACTATGGGGAAAGAAAAATCTTTTCTTCTTCTCCAGCAATATGCAGCTTAGTCTCAATTTTCACATTTGATTAGCTGAATTGCAGCTAGCTTGTGCTGATGTGCTGTACATCTCTCTGGACGAGAGGGTCCTTGTGTGTTTATGCAGTAGGCTTCTCTTCTTGGTGAAAGGATTAAGTGTTCGCTCTGCCACCTCAGTGACAACTCAGCTCCTAAATCTGCACCAGTGCAAAGTAGGGTTATCTTAAAGCAGGCTTGGGAAAGTCATGCCTTTATCTCTGCCTTCCTACCTGCTTTCCTTAGTCTACCTCTGTCTCTTCCTGCCTCCCAATGGGAGTACCCTCTCTCTGCCCCACCACCACCTCCTCATGCTTTACACCAGGTTCCCAGTTGAAGAGAGCTGGCTGGATGCAGATCTCCTCCAGGGGCCATCAGCACTGCTAGTCAGCTCTACAGGTTTGCAGCTTGATGGCCTTTCAATGCTGCATCCAAATCCCAGCTGTTCCCACTTTCACACTGTTCAAAGCAAACACTGAACCGAAGAGGCTAATCCATCTCTTGGCACCGCGAGAGTGTTTTTTAAACATGCAATTTGAACAAAAAGATGCATAACCTCCATGCACCTCTCCCCTCTTCTGGTTCCAAGAAAGTTGAGTGCACTGAAAAGAGCATTATCGTTAGTGCGTCCTTCCTACTTGCCTCCAGGCATCAAGGGACCAATGCGCTTTCCTGATGGCTTGCCAAGCTTGAAATGAGATGGAGTAATCTTGGTCTTCCATAGTTTTAATTTACCTTTTAATACCACTCTTGACATATAACTCGAGTTACCCTTGCAGTTTTTGGAAGGAGGAGGATGGGGGAAAGATGGCGCTGCATGGTGCCATAAAGCACGAGTCAGATTTTATTACCTAACCGTGGAGCAAGCCTGGCACGTCCCAGCGATGTAATGTCTAAAATTATTTCTGAGAGTTTGTCCTAACTGGTGGCCACAGGGGATACCAAACCTCATGGCAAAATGCCTAGAGCAAAGAGGAGCTGTGGGTTGTCTTGGAGCATTTGAGTCCTTTAAGGCTGTTGCATTGGTGGGGGATCAGATAGCAGCAGCTGGATCACCTGACTTTCTGCATTTGTGTCCAGCATAACACAGGGAACTTTAGCCTCAACTGGTTTCATCCCTTTGCTAGTAGATAGTGCTCTGCACTCACATCTATGCACTGGGAATATTGGCATTTCCAGCTGAAAGAAAACATCAGCGGCACAGCTGGGCAGTGGAGGAGAGAAGGATTGAATGCATCCTGTTGAGTCTTGAGCAACTTACTTATTCACTCCACATCCAGCTGCCCTGGGAAAACAACATGGTTAATGGATAGAGCACCAGCTTTGGGCATAAGAAATTTGTCCTAACTCTGATTACAGGCTGTGACCTTGGGCATGCCACTTTGCCTTTAGCTTTCCCACACTCTGTTCAATTTGTACATGCTTCATGGCAGAGACTGACTTGTGGATTTGTCCAGCTTTTAGCACAGTGGGCCTTAACGTCTGTTAGGCAGTCATAAACATGCATGAAATGGGCAATGCAAGGGGCAGAAAGCAAATCACTGCGCAGACAGATGTTGCACGTGCGTGCATTCCCCATGCACATTATTTTATTGTTCTTCTCTCCATTCGTTGCAGAGATCGATTGTCTCATCAAGCTCCCTTCCCCTGTGGGTTACTGGGATCCAGTCTTTGGGGTCTGCATCTTTCTCTTCTCCTTCATGATCCCCGTGTTGATCATAACCATTTGCTACAGCCTCATGATCAGGCGCCTGAAGAACGTCCGAGTCCTCTCGGGCTCCAAGGAGAAGGATCGCAACCTGCGTCGCATCACTCGCATGGTTCTGGTGGTGGTCGCCGTCTTCATTATCTGCTGGACGCCCATTCAGATCTTTGTGCTGGTCCAGTGCCTGGGTGCTAAGGCTGAAAGCGAGCTGGAATTGGCCATCTCCTGCTTCTGCACAGCCCTGGGATATGCCAACAGCAGCTTGAACCCCGTTCTCTATGCCTTCTTGGATGAGAACTTCAAGAAGTGCTTCAAGAAGTTCTGCTTCCCCACCGCCTTCAGGACAGAGCTCCAGATGTCCAACAGGATGTGCAGCATTGCCAAGGACGTGGCTTATGCCTGCAAGAACTCAGAGGGGACTAACAATCCGGCCTGACTAGGCCAGGAAATCCCGATGATGGCTGCCAGTCAGAAAAGTCCAACCACCCCCACTTCAGAGATAACTCAGATAACAGCCCTTTGACAGTGGCTTTCCTACCCAGAGTTGCAGACTGGAAACCTAGGAGGCAGAGTGGGGGGAAGGAAGATACAGGACTGCAAAAGCATGCAGAAAAGGAAGTCATTCTGACGCATTTTTAACGAAACCAGCCTCTCCATTTAAAGACTGTGTTTTCATTTGACTCTATGATTCCTAAAGGATGCCACCGTGGTGCATTTTGCACAGGGGTGGTAAAGCATTCAAGAAGTAGAGGGTTGAAATCCCAGAGCTTATTTTGCCATTGCTCTCGGGGATGCAGACAGAATGCAAATCACTTTTGCTCGAGTGGATTCGATGGATCGTCAAATCAGGTGGATTGCAGACTGCAAATTTTATTCCTACTGCAGCACGCTGAATTTCAGACTTCATTGAAGCCAAAGCAAGGAATAGCAGCAAAATGCAAAACAAAGATAATTTCCAGAATTATTCATTGGCTGCGAAGGAAAAAAAAGAAACAGTCAAACACTCCAGCCAGCAGACAGAGAAGAGCTGGCTGCTCCACTGCGTGGCTGGAAGTGTTGGATCAAGACTGCTTAACAAGAAAAGCATAAATGTCAGTGACTGACTGTAAAACCACGTGCCTCAGAGGTGGAAAGGCAGGGATAGTAAAAAGTGACCGACACCAGCTTTTATGGGGTAGAAGGGAAGACAAATGAAGACTCACGTGAACAAGCTGGTGTTGGGTTTTTTCCTATGTTTTCAGCTTAAGGAGGTCTGGTTGTGTGTGCGTGTGCGTGTGCATGAATGCAGAAGCACACAGAGACGCACATCTATAAGGTACAGCTACAGATACATCAGCAGGGCATCACCTTAGCGAACAGAGATCTCTCCCAGTGGAGGTGAGAGGAGAGGGGAATGAATGATGGGGGTTTATTCTGGAAAGACGAGGGTCTTTGAGTAAATATGGTATCTTAGTTAGGCAGGCAAGGTTCTTCGAGTAGATGTGATATATTTTATTAGACCAACTGAGTAGTTGGAAAAATGCTCAAAAACCTAGCAATCTTAATCTGGAAAGACATTTGGGGTTAGGGCCATGCTACGCAAGGTCCTTCAAGAAGCACTTGTCTTCATGGCAGGACCTCTAATGCTCCAAGCTACCCTGCCATTCTTGTGTCATAGGGGCAGACAGAAAGCTGAGGGGAAGAGACATTTCCACCTGAAGTGCTTGGGGGAGATGGTTCCTAGGTTAATGGACACCTCTCCGGTTGCACATTGCTTTTTCTGACAGCAGGCTTGCAACCACGAGCCAAATCGTCTGCCCTGTTGGGTCAATTGGAGAGGAAAGCAAAGAGCCCGACCTTTCCGTGGTGCCTGTGAAACTAGAATTTCTTTCCTTTGTGTAGCACAAGAGTCCGGGAGGAGATTGGCAACGGTGGCTGAGGATCTACCCGCCCGCGCTGCGGGGAGCAGAGCCCACGTCAGACTCTCAGGAGCGGCCTCTCCTGCTCTCTCCGCGGCTTGTACAGATTTCATGTGAATTTCCTGTGCTCTGTGCTATGAAACGATGCATTTCCCATGCGTTGATCTGCTGACATTTTAATGCCGTACTGTTCTTTATATACCCTGTATGACAACACAATGTTGTATTTCCATGTTGTATGTTTTCGCCTTAGGGTCAGGCTTGAAACACAAATGAAATGCCTGGGTCCCCCAGGTAGAAACCGGACCTTTGTAAACTATGCTAAATGGGGCTAGAAGGAATCCTGCCCTTAACAAAAGCAAAACTTTTGCCATTGCAAACTTTTGCAATTAACTTTTGCCATTGCAAACTTTTGCAATTAAGATTTTCTTTAAAAGAACTGGGTGGGGGTGGGGGGAGGCACAGCAAGCACTTTGCATTGGAGAGTAATCACCAAGCAATCACACTGGTCATGAGGACATGTAACGATTATCCTGAATAAAACACCAAGCATGCAGAGAAGGAACACCTACGACCCCTTATCTTGCAGGCACTGCTGGCTAACTGCACCGTGCCTTTTGAAGTTAGAAATATATTTGGGCAGGGGGTTACCTGTACATAACACCACTCTTGTTCAAGGAGAAGTCTGGGTTTTCCAAACCATCAAGTCGTTCCCTCATCTGACAGTTTTTAAACATTTGCACCCAAAAAGTGACGGGGTTGACATGGCTGCAGGGTCTGTTTCCGAAATGTTGATGAGGGAGGGGAGACTCAAGCGATGGTGGAATAAAGAGCATCCACGTTCCTTTTCTAGCGAGCTCTTTCAATATTTTATGTCCTTTCAAAAGAGAGAGAGAGAAAAAAAAAAAGAGAAAAGACCTGTGATTTCTTCAATTGTTCGAAAGATGCAAACTAGAAAGAATGGTATTTTTTTAATAATGTGATTTTTGTTAAACTATGCTGCAGCAATCCTACAGAAGCGAATTACTCGATATGTGTCTGTTTATTCTGCTTTTGGATCATTTGTGGCATTTTGCAGTGAACGTGTTAGATATTCTGGTGTGTGCTCAGTGGAACTTGTTGTCAGAAGAGCAACAATGACGACAGCAACGACAATAAAAGCTTTATCATCCGGTGCCTCTGGAATGAAAGGGCCATGACTGGCTGGCTGGCTGAAATGCAAAAGCTCTTGAATTATCTTTGGAAATGGTTGTAACGAGATGGTTGAGCTTCCGGCGATGGCAGCATAAATGACAATGTTCCTAGGTGGCTACTTGTGCTTTAATAAAGGGAAATAAACTCCTGCACTTTCAATGCTGGTGAATGGCTTAATTGTGTGAATGGATTGCAATACTTGATCGTTAGTAGGGAGGTTTATTGGTGGGGCGCCACTGGAGCGGCACAGAGGGCGCGGCAACACGAGACGCTAGAAGTGCAGTAGACAAATCTTACTGTGCATTAGTGTGTCACAACAAAAGCCGTGCTAATGCGCAGTAGGATTAGCCTACTGTGCATTAACATCACTTAAAAGACGGCCACCGGTGCTACTGCGCAGTAGTGCTGATTATGGTGCGTTAAGCTAGTACCTGTTCCTGCTGTACTTAAACTGAAATAACAGATACTAACTTAATACACCATAATTCGCACTACTGTGCAGTAGTGCCGGTGCACACCTTTTAGGTGACGCTAATGCACAGTAGACTAATTACAGTGCATTAATGCACTTGTAGACATGCCTACAGTCAGCTATGTTGACAGCCTGTCCCACTGAAGTCAATGGGAGCTAGACCCAGGTAACATAAAAATGATAAAACATAGGGAGCTCTGTGCTAGCACCCCAAGTTCAACTGTCTATCCCTGAAGCTGATCTGTAAGGGGGTCTAATCCATTACTTGCTGGAGCCATAAGAGAGGCCTCGGTGGTGCGGGTGCATGATCAGGCCCATTCTAGACGTTTCTTGTGTCTGGGGAAAGAGCTCACAGCTGCTGCTCTGTCGGTCGAGACAAAGGCAGATGATGAAGATGAAATAAGACAAACCCATCTGCAGACGTGCGGTCAAACCCAATTCTTTTTGGCTGCTACAGTGTTAAGCCTTGCCCTGCTGTCACAGCCTGGGCCGTAGGAAGGAATGGTAATGTTTTCAGAGACGGACCCTCCGCGAGACGTGTAATAAAGACAAATAACTGCTGTCTGCACACTGATCGATACTCTTCCTGACTCAAGTGGATGCCAGGATGGTTGTTTTTTCTTCTTCTTTATTTTTATTTTTTTAGAGAAAAAATGACAACCAGTAGAAAACCGAAGCTTTTACTTCCTTGATCATTTGTATACCTTTAAGCACCAGATGTCGGATCTCATGGCATTTCTATAAAGCTAAAAGCATTGCCCTGTACCGCATTTTTTCATTAACAGCCTTAAATGTTTTCCCTACTGGTGCTAGCACAAATCATCCCCCCTGCTACCTGCCTGTCTGAATAGAAAGCAGCAATGGACCTGGAGCTCAAATTCTTATTCCTAAAACAACTACCTTGTTGGTCAAGGTACAATTTTATGCAGAAAACTTTCCCTTCTGTTCACATAACAGCTTTGTTTTTGGTTGTGTTTCTCTCCCCGACGCTGGCTGTCAGCCAGCTTTCACTAGCAATAGAGTTGCAATAAAAAAAAAAGAAGAAATAAGGTCGTTTTTTTTTTTAACAGCGGCTATAATTGAAACATGCTGCCTAAGGATGTGGCATGTAATAAATTCTCCGCTTCTGGAAGATGCAACATCTTTTACAGAGAAATGCCATGGTTTAAAAAGAAGGTAAAGGCTTCATGGAGAAAGTTGGATGTGGTTTTGGCTGAATTACATGGTAGATAGAAATAATAAGCCTTCATCCACAAAATGGCTACAGCTGTAGGTTTTCACTCTTGGATTTATTTCAGGAACCATTCCTGTATCTTTACATTGGATTTGAGTCCATTGGCACACTGAAGATTCAGTGAAGTTGGTACTTCTTTCATACATTTTAATACCCAAAGTGCCCCTTATATTCATTTTGTCTCTAAGTGCCCTGAAGATATCCTCACTTTCTGGTGGTGAGAAGGCAGGAAGCCTATAAACATTTTCCTTTTCATGAAGCAATCAGCTTATCAGTGAGCGCATCTACATGGTCCTTAATGTGCAATAGTTAGTGCACATTGAATTTAGTACTTTAATTTGTATTAGTACTAATGACGTACTAACTAAATGTGCAGTAATTCACACAACTGCACAGTAGCATTGGCACACAGGGTATTTTTGTGATGCTTACTGCACAATAGCCTAATACTACTGCGCGGTAGGGTATTAGCACGGTTTTTGCCCAGCACGCTATTGCACAGTGTTATTAAGCTACTGTGCGTTCAGTGTCTCGTGTAGACGTGCCCAGTGTCTCTGTTTTCCAGACGGATATTTCATTGCATTTCCAAAATGGTTGTTCTTCCCCATCTTCATTGCTCACTCTGGCATGTTATGGCCAGACACGATAATACACACATAAGAAAAAATATCATCTTCTCTCCTCGTGCTGCCTCCTAGCCGCATGAATAAGGTGAATGATGCTGATGATGGCAGCAATGTTCTGTTTATTTAAATGAACTGGGGCTGCACCAGAAGGAAGTTGCAATCCCTTTTACTTCATAAGAGAAAAGGGGGGTGGATTGTATCAATCCCATTCCTTTCCTGCATTTCCTCTGCTTAGGTTTAAATAGCATCTTCCTACAACGACAAGCTTTTCCTGTTTTGCTGGATTCCGCACCGAGACCCTAATTGTACATTCATGACTTCACGCTGCGTTGCTATGCGCACGTTTGTGATTGCCCAGATTCATCGTTATGACTTTGCAGAAATCCGCAGAGCGCCGCGCTGTACACCTAAAACACTCCTTGCTTATGGGATGTTAATTCACGGTTTCAAGGCACGTCCTCAAAGCCGTCAAGGGCTGCCCGAGGGACCATCCCTGCTCTTTTGCACATGTGCTATGCTCAATGCAGCTGAGATACGAAGTTGATGAGACGGGTATAGGATTTTTCTGGGTTATAGGTGGTTCAGAGGGGAAGGTTTTCATCCTGATGATTGACAGGAGGCAGGGGCTAGACAGAGGAGGGAAGGAGAAGACTGGGGAGAAATCAAGGTCTGTGAGATGCCCTGGAAGGTGTCTGCAGAGGGCTTTTACAGCAGGCAATTCTGGATAGGTCCCAGTTGTGAACAGAGAGCCAGGGATGGTGTGTGAAGACAGGGGCAGGGGGGATACAATCACAATTCTTGCCCCTGCCTGAATTCTCACGTACAGACCGCTGACGCTGAAGTGTGCAGCAAAGCAGCTTTTAGAAACGGTGGAGAACGGCATTCAAATGTGAAAGGACACGAAGGCCTAGACTCCAGGGACAGAGGGCTGTGTAGATTTGAGGCTGGAGCACAAACAGGCAATAACGGGAGGATGTACAAATACACTAGGAGTCCTGATAACACAGAAGGAGAGGAGGTGGACTGCCAGAGACTAAACCCATACTCCGAACCAAATATTTTTAAATATTGGGAAGAAAGACGTGCCAACAATGTGCAGTGTGTATTTACGCTGTTAAACTAAATTCCAGGGTTTCCCTTCCTGTGAAAATTGCTAGTCAAATCACAGCTAAAGGGACAGGACTTGCATGTGCTTCACTGCACAATAAAAAGGCGCGTGTATGTGTGCGCCTGATTTGTACTCCAGACTGCTGGGACTGCCTACGCGGTAGTAGTCAGAGTGGGCAAATGACCAGTGATGGGACCGTCTTGCTCCTTGTATACAGATTTGCAGGGATTGGAAATGCATAGTGGGTGTGTTGAAAGACTTCCAGCAGTGTGCAGGCAATTCTGGAGCTGGAGAAAGCAATCATACATATGATCAGCACTGTAGCTACCTTATTTTTCTGGTCCCCGTGACCTGGCTGGATTAGTTCAGGTGTATTATGCCATGCATAACACAATAAATGCAACGTGTGTTGCAAGATGTGGCAAAGATGATAGCTAATAATCACCCATGTCATCCCATTCTGACTCTATCACCCAGACTGACTGGATCCTGGATACCTGCATGGTTCTCTACAGCAGCAAAAGGCTGCAGGCGATAGCCTTTGCAATGACTCTTCTGGTGAGCAATGGCTTCACCTTGATAGGTTTTCCTTGAAAAGCTTTTTCTAGATTTCACGCTTTCAGTCTATTGTAAAAAATGACCATGGAGGACATCTGCAGAGCTAAACATACAGTGTGATGACTGCTACACTGCCTTCCCATGCTTGGTGCCTTGGAAGTGTAGGAAGATTTTAGATGCTACTCTCTTTTATTTTTTAATGTGCCTTGGGGAAAAGAAATGTCTCCACCTGAAAGGGAGGGACAACCACAGGCACAGACCCCTCTCGATGGCTCTTACAAATCCTGCCCTTCATGGGGAGCAAAGCTTTATGAGGTCTTGGCCAGAGGTAAGCAAAGCCCTTCTCCCCGGAGCTCAGGGATATTCCTGCTGCAGGGTTGGCCGGACGCTCACACCTCCAGTGTATGGAAGGCAAATCGGTGCGTAAATCTGTGCAGATGTGATATCTTTTATTATTTCAAACAGGATCATGTTCTGAATCCATCCAATTAGCATTGTCTCACTGCGTATCGGTCCATCAGAACAGGTTATTGTTATAAATACGTGTTCAACTGCTTCCCTTCAATCCTACTTGAGACACATCTTTTCTCCAGCGTCAGCTCTCGACAAAGCCCTGTGGAAAAATGGGGCCAATACAGAATTGTGCTTAGCGGCTTTTCAGCTTGCCCCGATCCACATGAAATAAAATTATAGCAAATGAGGGTGGGAAGGGAGCTCAGGAGGTCACATCTAGTCCATCCCCCTGCTCAAAGCAGGACCAGCCCCAACTACATCATCCCAGCAAAGTACCCAGGTTGTAGCCGTATTGGTCTAGAGGCAAAAGGAATCAAAACTCATGGAAGAGGTGATATGTTTTATTAGACCAACTAGATATTTGCCAACAAATTATTTATTAAAATATGTATTATTTATTAAAATAATTTGTTGGCAAATATGTACTTGGTTTAATAAAAATATCACCTCTTCCATGAGTTTTGATTCCTCATCCCAGCCAAGGCTTGGTCTACCCAGGCTTTAAAACCCTCCAAGGATGGAGACTCCACCACATCTCTGGGTGACCTGCTCCAGTGCTTCACCACCCTCCTAGTGAGAGTTTTTCCTAATATCCAACCTCAACGTCCCTTGCTTCAGCTTGAGCCCATTGCTCCTTGTGCTGTCGTCTGCCCCCATGGAGACCAGTCCAGCTCCATCCTCTTGGGAACCCCCCTTTGGGGAGCTGGCCCGGTGAACTTGGTGCTGTGATTTGGAGTTTTGCTATTCAGTCTTTGTTTAACATTGAGCAATAACTAGCTTTTTGCAGGGTGAGGTCATTCATTTATATATTTTGGATTTGCCTCCAATCTCGTTATCTCCATGCATTAGCTTTGTTTAACCACAGAGAGGGCTCTAAGAGATAACTGCCTGCCTGGAGTGATTAAGTATTAAAAATAAAAATGAACAGAAAGCCGGCTGGACCCAGAAGGAGATGGTTTTGAGTCCTCCTCTGAGTGCCTGTAGTAGAAGAAGCAGAGCTGGAGTGGGACTCTCCCATATTTTGCTTTGACATCCAGAATATGGTTTAAGTTGAATGTGCTTTGTTAGAAAACCACTTCTTGTGTTTGATTGCTATGTATTAGGGAAGGAAGCGAATCTTTCTGGCTCCTAGCTATCAGCTATCATTATGGTGCCATTATCCCAATCAGGTTCAAACCCTTCATTACTGATGACAATCACAAACTTGCATAATTCATGACCCGTGGAGGTGATCTCACTCTCTCTTCATAACCCCGCAGGGAGCAGTTGGTGCCCACCTCCGTGTAAATGCTACCTCTGCTGTAGCTCCGCTTAAGGGTTATGTACAAACCAGAAAGTTGGTGTCCTGGTTTCTGTGGCTCTGGATCATCCTTCCAGTGCACAGGAGTGGCTGAATGGATGCAGCACAAACTCTTGTCCATGATCTGCACGGCAGACTGGTTCGTTTTCACCTCCACTGCCCTCCATTGAATTCGATGCTCTTTGTAGTCATAGCAGGTGGGATTTCGGGACTGGGCTCTCTTGGCTTTGACTATATTCTGCATCGTGGCCCATAGGCATGGCAAGAAAACACGTTTCCCCCCCACGCCACTGTGCACAGAGCTGTCTAGGAAGAGTCATCAAGGCGAGATGAAGACAACGGGAGATGAGGTCCAGCCAGGCATCTAGGTCCCCAACAGCGTATGAGATGGAGGGGTAAAGGTGGACACATATGCTGCCAAAAATATCAGACACGGGCTGGCAGGTTGGTGGGTAGGGAGTATCTTCCTTTGGTTCAGGGAGGTACCGAGGGGCATTCCTGGTGCTGCCCCCGAGCCGTCGTATGGGATTTTGCTCCCTGCTTGTTGGCAATCTCTCTGCTATGGTTAATCAGGGACAACATGATTAACACATATGCAGGGGGGAATGGACTCAATGATCCCTTCCAGCCCCTAGCGACTATGATGTTGTGACAGAGCCCCGTCTATTTTGTGACCCCTTCCTGCAGCCCTTGAACCGGGCATAACTACGAACCTCCTCAATCCCAGATCCCTTTGGGCTTTGTGGTTGATTGTTATAAACCATATTTTGCCTTCTGTCTCAGCCAGAAGACTAAAGCAATACGCCTCGTCTCCTCTCAGGATTTCAGCCTTCCAGATGATTAAATCTCTCCTCCTTTCAGCTTCATAAATAATATCGCTCTCTCGTTCTGACCTGTCGTACCACGTAGACACCTTCTTACCTCAGTGCTGGGGCTGCTTTTGCATTAATTTCTTCTAACATTTCTAGTTTGGATGGAAAAAAACCCTGACAGAAAGAGGACCTTCATTTTGGGCAGAAGGGAGCCGGCAGCCCAGAGGAGAGCATTGTCTCAGTAATGGTGATAAGCAGAGAAATGTAATTAAGTCCTCATTCCATTTACATAAATATGAAGCAGGAACGGACCGAGTCTTGTGGGACCTTTTTCATCGCACGGAAATCTGACTTTATTAACGATCGGCCTCTGATCTCTTTCAAGGCTAATGAAAGAAAGAAGTTCATTACAACCGAAACCCCCATTTCTCTGTGTTAGTGGCTGGAGTCCATCACGGTCTGCGAGCTGTTTTTCTGCAGGCATTTTGGAGCATGCAGACACTTGAGTTGTAGGTCCTGAGACGTTCATAATGGTTATAGCCCTGGGACAGGATCCACATCTCTGCATGAGACGGATCATGCACGGCATGGGTACTCGGGCAATGCTGGCTAGCTACTAGACCCGGATGAAACCCTGGATTTTCTGGTGACTTGTTTTCTTTTGTTTCCCAGTCTATTTTTGATGGAAGTATTATCACCATTAAAGATCTTGGACACTTTTCCTGTTGTAATTCTGGTCTTTCCTATAGCACTTCATCTCATCTACTGTCTTCAGTGGCAGCAACTGCAAAGGATGCCCCATGTTACTCTGCCCCATGCTACTTTCTCAAGAAGCCCCACATGTACCCGGCATGATCTTGCTTTTGGCCGTATCCATTTCTCTGCCGTAAAATTTTTCCATAATGTCTAGCTTCATTCCTATTATTGATGGTTCGCTTGCTGATCCTGCTGGATGTGCATCTCATTTGCAAACCCCAGCTCATGTCTTGTTCTACTGCCAATCAAAAGTAGATCGTTACCTGTAGGGTAGAGGAAAAGTGCTACGTCTCATAGATTCATAGATTCATAGTTGGTCGGGTCGGAAGGGACCTCAATAGATCATCAAGTCCGACCCCCTGCATAAGCAGGAAAGAGTGCTGGGTCTAAATGACCCCAGCTAGATACTCGTCTAACCTCCTCTTGAAGACCCCCAGGGTAGGGGAGAGCACCACCTCCCTTGGGAGCCCGTTCCAGACCTTGGCCACTCGAACTGTGAAGAAGTTCTTCCTAATGTCCAGTCTGAATCTGCTCTCTGCTAGCTTGTGGCCATTGTTTCTTGTAACCCCCGGGGGCGCCTTGGTGAATAAATCCTCACCAATTCCCTTCTGTGCCCCCGTGATGAACTTATAGGCAGCCACAAGGTCGCCTCTCACCCTTCTCTTGCGGAGGCTGAAAAGGTCCAGTTTCTCTAGTCTCTCCTCGTAGGGCTTGGTCTGCAGGCCCTTGACCATACGAGTTGCCCTTCGCTGTACCCTCTCCAGGTTATCTGCATCCTTCTTGAAGTGTGGCGCCCAGAATTGCACGCAGTACTCCAACTGCGGTCTGACCAGCACCCGATAGAGGGGAAGTATCACCTCCCTGGACCTATTTGTCATGCATCTGCTGATGCACGATAAAGTGCCATTGGCTTTTCTGATGGCTTCGTCACACTGCCGGCTCATGTTCAACTTGGAGTCCACTAGGACTCCAAGATCCCTTTCCACTTCCATGCCACCCAGCAGGTCATTCCCTAGGCTGTAGGTGTGCTGGACATTTTTCCTCCCTAGGTGCAGCACTTTGCATTTCTCCTTGTTGAACTGCATCCTGTTGTTTTCTGCCCACTTGTCCAGCCTATCCAGGTCTGCCTGCAGCTGTTCCCTGCCCTCCGGCGTGTCCACTTCTCCCCATAGCTTTGTGTCATCTGCAAACTTGGACAGAGTACATTTCACTCCCACGTCCAAGTCGCTGATGAAGACATTAAAGAGTATCGGTCCAAGGACCGAGCCCTGCGGGACCCCACTGCCCACACCCTTCCAGGTCGAGACCGACCCATCTACCACGACTCTTTGGGTGCGACCCTCTAGCCAATTCGCCACCCACCGGACTGTGCAGTCATCCACATCACAGCCTCTTAACTTGTTCACCAGTATGGGGTGGGATACCGTATCGAAGGCCTTCCTGAAGTCCAGGTATACGACATCCACCCCTCCTCCTGTGTCCAGGCGTTTCGTAACCTGGTCATAGAAAGAGACTAGGTTGGTCAGGCACGATCTGGCCGCCACAAACCCATGCTGGTTTCCCCTCAGCATAATTTGTCCTGCCGGGCTCTCACAAATGTGAGCCTTGATAATTTTTTCAAATACTTTACCAAGGATGGAGGTGAGACTGACCGGCCTATAGTTGCCCGGGTCCTCCTTCCTCCCCTTTTTGAAAATGGGGACCACGTTAGCCCTTTTCCAGTCCTCCGGGACTTGGCCCGTGCGCCATGAGCATTCAAATATTCCCGCCAGTGGCTCTGCAATGACGTCGGCCAGTGCCTTCAGCACCCTCGGATGGAGCCCATCCGGGCCTGCCGACTTAAAGGCATCCAGTTCTTCCAAATGACTCTGCACCACCTCAGGATCTACGTATGGCAGTCTGGCACCTTGCTGCTGCCTCTCCACAACCCCAGTGAGAGACTTGTCGTGCCCCTCGCTTAGGAACACTGAGGCAAAGAACTCGTTGAGGAGTTCAGCCTTGTCCCCTCTATCTGTCACCAATTGCTTCTGCCCATTTAGCAGGGGTCCTATTCCTCCCTGGGCCTTCCTTTTACTCCCTATGTATCTAAAAAACAATTTCTTGTTGTCCTTTACTTGGGTTGCCATCCTCAGCTCCATGGTAGCTTTGGCCCGCCTAACTGCCTCCCTACAAGCATGAGTAGAGGAGGTATATTCATCTTTAGTGATCTCACCCTGTTTCCACTTTTTATGTGCTCCCCTTTTGGCCCTTAGGCTGCCCTGGATTTCTCTGGTCAGCCATGGAAGCCTCCTGGCCCCTTTCCCTCTTTTGCCTCGCTCGGGGATCGTCTTGCTTTGTGCCCAAAGGATCGTTTCCTTTAGGCACAGCCACCCTTCTTGGGCTCCCATCCCTTCAAATCTCCTACTCTGCAGTGCGTCCTTGACTAATCGCCTGAGTGCAATGGGATCAGCTTTCCTAAAGTCTAGCACTTTCACCCTACTAGTTACCTTACCCACTCGCCGTCTTATGTTGAATTCTATCATAAGGTGATCACTGTCTCCCAGATAGCTACCGATCTGGAGGTCCCCTACCATGTCACCCCCGTTGCCAATACCAGATCCAGTATGGCATTCCCTCTAGTGGGACCATGCACCTCCTGTGTCAGGTGGAGGTCCTGTACACAGGTTAGAAACCTGCGTGAGCGATGGGACCTTGCTGTCTGCGTCTCTCAGCAGATGTCCGGGTAGTTTAGGTCCCCCATGACTACCGCCTCTTTAGCTTTTATGGTCTCCGAGAGTTGCCTCAGGAGCCCCGCATCTATTTCTTCCCCTTGGTGTGGGGGTCTGTAGCAGACCCCTACCACCAAATCCCTTTCTCCTTGCCCCCCATGTAGCCTAACCCACAATCCTTCTACTTCCTCAGCCTCGGATTCTGTCTTGATGAGGGTTGATGTATATTGCTCACTGACATAAAGTGCAACCCCCCCCCCCTTTCTTCCCCGACCTGTCCTTTCTATACAATCTATAGCCCTCAATATGTACCGCCCAGTCATGGGATGAATCCCACCAGGTCTCTGTTAGCCCCACTAAGTCATAGGTGTTTAGTGCAAGCAGGAGTGCTAGTTCATCCTGCTTGTTCCCCATGCTCCTAGCATTAGTGTATAGGCACTTGAGCCCTGCGACTGGCGCCTTTGCTGCCCCCCTGCTCCCAGTCCCAACGGGCCCGTTGTTTCTTACCTTCTTGTTCCTTACCTGTTCTGTAGTGCTGGCCTCCCCATGGCTTTCAGGTCTCCAATGTTCTCCTTCTTCAGGCTGGGCTGTCCTTGTGGGTGCCACATGGTTTGGTGGTCCACAGCTTCCCCTGCCCTCGTACTCCCCTCCCCCCGACGAGCCTAGTTTAAAGCCCGCCGGAGGAGATCCGCCAACCTAGAAGAAAACACACGCTTACGCTTCTCCTTAATGCCATTTCTCTCAAAGCATGATAACAGCATGCCCTTCAAGTCAGGGTGGATGAAATGAGGTCAAGGACACATTAGTACCGGGCACTTAAGGTCAGAAGGAAAAAGTCATCTGGCCACATCCTCAGGAAAGGTTTTGAGCACTCTTCTTTGCAGAGTTCATCCTGCTTCATCACATACCTTCTCTTTCCTGCCTTTCCATCTCTGCCTCTTTTATTTCTAAGGATGCCAGTCTGCAAACCAGGCTTTTGTTCCTGCACAGTCAATCAATTCCTGCTGCCTTTATTTTTTTCTCACCCAAAATCACAACCCGCAGTATGAAGCAGCTTGAGGCCTCTTAGGTAACAAGGGATTATGACCCCAGGGAGGAATCCATTGCAGGGGCAGCTGAAGTCTTTAAAGATGATCGGAGAGGACGATTGATTAAATACACACGAGTCGCTGACCCACCAGGACTTTTATTCTGCTGTATTTCTGAAGGGGTCCTCGCTGAAACCCTGCAGTGGGAATATGTATGAGCCAAACAGGCAAGCGTCTTTGGGTAGATGTGATATCTTTTATTAGACCACCTGGGTACGAGCCAAACAGGGTGTTGAAGTCAGGGGCTGTGTTTTGGGGATTGATTTCCTGGGGTGGTAAACCACTGCCTTCCTGGAGGAGTGTCCCAGAGCCCAACTCTACCCTGAATAACATGGGATGCCCAGTAACCTCCGAAGAGGTGAGTATGAATTTCATATTTGAGTCCTTTCATATTTGCTGGACTTGAAACCACATCCCCCTAAAGAGGGGTGCTAGGCCACCCCTTCTTTCCTGCCCCACAGACCGCTGTTTGTCTGTGTGCTTTGTTTGCAGACCTTGTCCACCCTTCCTTCTCCATGAACTCATAGTCCTCAAAAGGACTGGGGGGGGATGCCCAAGAAGTGCCAATGTCCTACCCCAGAGGGGAGTTTGGGGCAAAAGGGGTGCTTTCTCTTCCCCTCCCTTGCAAAGAGAGACCAGAATCGGGGAAACACTCCTCCTGCTCCCTGTGTTGCAAGCACGACGATGCACTCTTTCCTCTCTCCAGGGCCCGGGGAGGACATTTAGAGTGAGCTTGGGAGGACTGGACCCATGGTCAGCTCGGATATAGTAGTTGAATTTTCATTGCAAGTCATTAGGAACATGCAGATTGTGTGCAGGCAGAGTCTCTGCAAAGGTTTCATTGCCTCGCTGAGAAAAAGCCGCACGCGCTGACTTCAGGTAAGGTGACTCCACGTCGACATGCAGGGTCTAGGCGGAGAGTTACAGGTTCAGTGCAGAGATGGCTTTGATCTTGTTTCCTGAGACTTACAAATGCTGCTTGTGTTGCTGAGCAATGCCGGGGGTGGTGAGTTTAAAACCTGAAGGACGAGTGCCTTGTAGTGGAGGAATGAGTGAAATGCAGCTGCAGCTAGGCCGAAAATGATGAGTTAGATCCTGGAATTGCAGAGGGAAGTTCTCCACGGCCCACGTTAACCAGGAGGTCAGACCACATTGTCACAGAAAATGAGGGTTAAAGGGACCTCAGGAGGTCACATCCAGTCCAACCCCCTGCTCCAAGCAGGACCAGCCCCAACTACATCATCCCACCCAAAGCTTTGTCTTCCCAGGTCTTAAAAAGGATGGAGAGTCCCCCACCTCTCTGGGGACCCCGTTGCAGTGCTTTACTACCCTCCTTGGGACAACGTTTATCCTAATATCTAACCCCTTGCTGCAACGTAGCCCATTGCTGCTTGTTCTGTCGTCTGCCCCCACTGAGAGCTCCTAAGAGCTTCTTTTTAACAGAAGAGTCTCTTAATGATGCCCAGAGAATATAAACAGGAATACAAACTATCGTTTAGGGGTTGTTTTTGTTTTTTTAGATAACATAAAACATTGACAATAATGATCACACTTGCAAAAATTCCCCACTTGGATGGCCAGATCACTGTCAGATCAGGAAAAATCTTGCAATATTTTGTCTCTGCAATTTCGAATCATCATAATTTGTCACAGTTTAGCATTAAGGGACACTAGATCCAATGTTTGCTAAATCAGCGGCGAGTGATGAAAACCAGACACTTGTTCTTTCACAAGTTATCAATTCCTGCTGCTTTTTTTTTTTTTAGCGCCACACTTAGCTTAGACTTCATTCCCTGGGCTCTATGTCCTCACTGACCCCAGCACCACAACTCACATACTTTGCTTATACAAAGCATTATTTTGGGAGACAGGCCGCTTACCGAGTTTTGGCAAGTCATCGAGGGTTGCATGACAGGCAGCCAGGGCAGATAAATATTAATTTTCTAACTTTTTTAGGGGCCCCATGGGCCGGAAAGAATGGCCTGGCGGGCCGCAACCGGCCCGCGGGCCACGTTTTGCCCACCCCTGGTTTATACCATAGTTAAGTAAGAATGACAATGGGATGATGCCATTTGATTTGAAAACAGGGTGCTCAATCTTTGACCACAAGAGTGACCCCCACAAGATTGATGCAGAGGTATGGATTGCTGTTCAGGACCAAAAGGAGCCTATAGGGACTGGTTTCAGGATTTAAATCAGTACCTATATTTTCAATTAATTAGACACACCGTGCTAACAGCAGAATTGCATCCAAAATGCATGCATGTCCCAACCATGCACTTGCTTTGTGTGGCGTTCAGCTCTGGGCACTTAGCCGTGGAGCAGTGTAAGACATCCAGTTGTGTCACAAGAGCTAGGTTTAACTGGGAAGTTTGACTTTTCATCTCTTTGACTTGCATGGGATTTCCCTCTGCTGTTACAAACCGGGAAGGAAAGGAGGCTGCATGGTCAGATTGGGAATCAGGGTGTTTGCCCATTTTGGTGCATGTTGCTTAGAGAACAGAAACCCAAAGGAGACCCATTGGACCTCATGTGGTCAGACAAAGAGGAGCATAGTCTGGAGCCTTAGACAAGTGGAGAGCAAAGTTTGCAGTGGTGCTGGCTTTCAGTGACATGCTCAGGGATGGTGGGGATGCAGCACAGTGCCAGGAAGGAAGAGGAGTTTTGCTTAAGGACTGAAAAGAAAGAGATGAATCCTGCATATGTTAAAATGGGAACTGGAGGTATATAACTGGAAATCTATCTGGGAGCCCATTCATCACCGCGCGTGTCACCGGCTGTTGAAATATATAGTGTTACCCAGGCTTCGAATGAGAAGAACTCAGCTCTGAGCCTGGGTCTCTCTCTCTGTCTATGGTTCTCTGGACAACCCACAGCAAGAAACCCAGGCTAGGATCGATGCACATGAGTTCAAGGCTCTCCAGCAAATGTGTTTTGGGCTGAGAATCCTAGGCTGGAGTTTGTTGCTTCGTCCTAGTGGATCGTGACGGCTCTCCTCTCAAATTGGGGGGTGAAGGGCTACAAACTGGGTTGTGTGGTTTTTGTCCCTCCGATGCCTTTGCAAAACCACTTGAAGTTGTGTGTGCGTGCATGTGGGTGTGTAGATGTGTATGCACATGCATACACCCATGTGCTCACGGCATATCTAAAATACCTGCCAGTATTGCTTTTCAACAATTGTAGGTAAAATACAGTCTATTCCAAACCAATCTCAAGGGGACACTTTGTCCTTGGGCCACTGATCTCCATGGGATTTGGCTCGTGCTTCTTGGTCCTTAAATTCTTCCAAGACCAGCAATATATCTGTGCTGCTGCATATGCATGAAGCAGGTTGAAACACAGCATCCCATCTAGACAGCTTGCAGGGGGGCTGTACTTGGGGTCCCTTTGACTTGACTGAGTCAAAGTCATTTCTTTCAGCTCCGTCTCTGCAAGGTCATACAAGTAAGGCTTATTTCCTTCCCTTTTTCACACGGGGAAGAGGGAAATAGTTCCCGCCAGGGGGCACTCATATTCAAACGTAGAAACCCGAAAACTCCAGCTCGCGGCAGGCTGGTACAGAAAGATGCTGTCGCTCCTTTGGGCCTAAACTCTGCCTGTGTTGACTGTGGTTGCACAAGGTCAAGCCCTTCCTTTCACAAACCCCCTGTAACCTCCTTGTCCTGCTGCTGCTAAGTCTCCTATCAAGATAAATGTTGGGGGGCTTAGCATGCTACCAACTTCTGCTGGCAAACAGCCTGCCCTCTCCCGTGCTGGCTTCTTAATGCAAAGTGATGCTATTCCCCTCTTATTTTTGCCTTTCCAACCCTTCTCCTATTCCCCTGCAGAAAAGCCTCTCACGTCTGCACCCACCCAATGCTTCTTGCATGCCATTACTGAAAAGCACTTCCCACTCTCCCATATGCTGAATTTTCTTCCTGGTGCTTTCTGTATTATTGAGGTCAGTCTCAGGGCCCAGCTCATCTTTCTTTGCTGAAAAGCTCTGCTGAACAAGGGACCGGGTTTGCTTCAATCCAAAAGGAGCACAAGACAATGCACTGGGCAGTGACAAGTCACAAGCAACAAGGATCTTCTTTACCCCGCCCAGGAAAACATTTCTTCCAACAAAAGTTTGTTCGGTTTCCCTATTAGAAAAATTGGAAGGAAAAAAAATGCTACTTCGATGCACTGAATTGTTTTGTTTCCCAAGGTGCTTAACAACTTTGCTTTATGCAGGGGGATGCATTTCAAGTATTTTGGAGTGCTTTGAATTTTTACTTGGACTCCAAATGGGAAGTCCTATTGCAATCACAGATCCTCGCAGGAGGTGAGAGGCTTCATACAATCAATGAACTGCCTGCCCAGAGGAGTTTTCCATCTATTGACTTCTCTGTGAAATCCTAGGAAATATGAACTTTCATTTCAACCCAGGAGAACTTATACAATCTTTTCTTCGATGCCCGATGAAGGGTGTTTGTGCCCAAAAGCTCGCAATTAAAGAATTTATTTTGCAGCAATCAAAGATATCATCTCTACTATGAGTCCTGATATTGAAACCATGACATTTCACAAAAAAAAATAAAAAAATAAAAAAAAATCCATTTGGGGCCATCGGGAATGAGCTCAGAGTGTGGGGCAGGCTGTGGGGATGGATTTCAGAGAGGATTGCTCCAACAGGGCAGCAGCCGGTACTTCAAACTGTTATGTGCGAGTGAGCGGAGAACAATTCAAAGGCAGCAAACCTGCTGCAGCTTTAACCCTGGATGAAAGTGTGTTAAAGTTGGAGGGGGCTTGTTCATGTCTCCACACCCTACGTGCACGCTGGCATTTGCACGCATCAGCCACTCGTACACTTTGCACTTAACCAGCGCCTTCCGTGCTTGGGAAATACAAGGCAGATGCCCAGTGAATAGCATAAAAGGCGGCTGGGTACCTTGATGGATCCATTCCCACAATAGAAGAAAGAAGTTAAGTACATTTTAGACAGATGAAAGAGGCATTGTATCACACTTTCTTCTTCGGCTTTTAGCTCTGAAAACAACAGCCGCCGGTATACTTCCAAGCTCTCGAGGCACTTTACAAAGGCGGCTGCGCGCCTTCCTCCTGATTCCACAAATGGCAAAAATGGCAGTTCTTTTACTTCTTGGAGCCTGTTCTCCCCTCTCCATGGGATATTTTGATATGCTGCCTACTGCTGTGGGATTTGGTCCATGATTAGCCCTGCCAGGGCCATGGGAATACCAATTAATAACAGCAACAAACATTCCTTTAAAGAAGTGTGCAGGCATTAGAAAGCACAGCCTGCATATACCGCTCTGCCCTTCTGCAGAGCTTTCTGCCACCAGATAGTATAGAGCAATGGTTTTCAACCAGGGGGCCGTGGACACCTGGGAGTTCATAGACGATGTCTGTGAAAGATGGCTATGATCAATCAAAGTCTGTGAATACCCACGCTTACCATTCAAAGGGGTCTGCACTTCCATTCAAAATGTCCAAAGGAGTTCACACCTCCATCCAACATTTTTTTAGGTGTCTGCAAATGCAAAAAGGTTGAAAACCACTAGTCTAGAGGGAATAGATTCAGTGAGATTCAAAAGGAGAATCCACACTTACATTTGACCTCATCTTTTGAGCTTGTTACAGCTGTCTGGCTTCTCCTTATGTACTATTTTTCTAGGATATCCACAGGTTGGAGGTCTGGGGGCTCTTAGGGGAGTGCCTCGCCCTCTGGGATGTCCTTCTTGCTCCTGTCCTAAACTTCACTCGCTCCGTGTCTGTTCAGGGAGGCAGATTTTTGTCTTTGCCTTTTTGCTTCAAGTCATCTGTTGGTGCGAGTCATTGCACTGGATGCATTTTCTGGGTGGCAGGGACCCCTTTGGAGCTCCAGGTCCATGCAAACCTGAGCTCCTTGCACCATGCAAAATGATGCTTATATGCTTCCTCACCACCTCTGTTGTCCCACCTGCCACTTAGGATAAGATGCAGTAGCTAGCGAGAAACAGTGACCAGGTGGAAGGAACAGTGGACTGGGATTTGGAAGGTGTAGCTCTATATTTCGTCTGGGTGCACTCCTGTAAGTCGCTTCAAGACCCTTTAAAAGTGGAGTGATTGCTTCCTCTCTGTTGGGAACTCACCTCGCTGCCATGAAGTTATCTGATGGAGGTGAGTTGTTCGAAAGCTGTGGAAGTCAGCGGGATACGCTGTCCCAAGCTTTTCCTTCATTGGTTAGGAAGAGGACAGAAAGAGGTGGTGTTTTTTAACAATCTCGTCTTTCTCCTTGGGTACAGCCTGTGTCAGGGGATTAAACTAGCACCTGAAGTTCAGAAGAGCACTGGGAGCCCTCCACACTGCTCTTACTCTGAACTTTTTGAGGTTCCCCTTATGCTAAGAGCTGCTCTAAAAGATCATTATTTAGGACTGAGCAGGTGACAGGTGAGTTTCTCAGTGCAGTTATGTTAGTTTTTCTTTGCAGTGACTAAATTACAGCGTGATTTCAGATCATTAGACTTTCTTCCCCCCTGGGTCCAATTCAGGAAATCACTTGGGCACCTATTTCACTGCGTGGTTTCAATGACACCATTCACCTACTTCATGTGCTTGGCTGAGCGAGTATGTCTCTGTGCAGCCTTTTTCTTTGGCTTTTCATGCTTGCAGCATATTATAAATCAACAACATGGGCTGGTACATCAGGGAGCATGTACTATACACGGCAGGCAGACTCACGGTGATTCCTATAAATAATAGAAATCCCAGACAGTTTTCATCGTGGTTTTATTTCTTCAAACACTTTTAAATAGATGCACATTAAACATTTAAAAACAATGACAAAAAGGAATGGTTTCCGTAGGTGCCCGCGGTATTTGCATATTGTAGTGTTCAAATGGACTTTGAAGATGCACATTTTGCTTTTGGCTTAAATTTGAATCAGGCTAGCTTTCTGGGAAAGAAGAACTCATGGGCAAAAATAGACCCACCTTTTCCAGAGACACAGCTATACAAGGCCAAGGGTTTTTTTTAAATCTCTAAATGCACCATTTTATCCCATCTCCTACCTCCACTTTCTCAATGCACAAACGTATCTGGTAGGCCTACAATAATTCTGAAAACAACATGTACTTTAGTAACTGAGGGTCACATCCATTTTTAAAGACTGCTCTTTAGCCTTACACTTTAAAAGAGCCAGCTCTTCTGGGATTATACAGCAGGTGGCAATATAAGACTATGATATGGCAAGAGTATATTTTAAGCAAGAGAGTTGTCTGTCTTTAATATTTCAGGGCTCGATTAAAACACATGCCTGCGCACACACAACTTCAAGAGACTCGGAGATTCATACCAGGAAAACACAAGGATTGCCAGAAAGCTTACAAACAACGCAGGTGATCCGTGTGAAATGAACACTTGTTGGTGCATAAATTATAAAGAAGGCATAAAACTCGGGCACTTCTTAGCTACACATGGGGAAAGTTTGCAGAGTTGCCTCATGTGAAGCCACAAAAGGAGAGGATCTGGTCTGTCTTTTAGGCAGCTCTGCAGTCCAACATCTTTCTGAAGCTTTTCCGAAAACTGTCATCCAGGAAAGCATACAGGAAAGGATTCAAGCAGGAGTTGGCATAGCTGAGGCTGGTGATGAAGTAGGAGATGCCAATCACGAGGGGGGTCTGTGGTAAGTCAGTGGTCAGAGCCACAATGGTGGCCAAGTGGAAGGGGGTCCAGCAGAAGAGACATACCGCCAGGACAATGAAGACCATAATAGTGACCTTCTTCTTGGCTTTGTCCAGGGCTTTGGCATTCGAGTTCAAGTGCATGTTCCTCAGTTTATACAGCATCATGGTGTAGAGAATGCAGATGGTGGAGACTGGGATGGCAAAGCCAAGGAGAAGGGTGTAGATCCGGCTGGCCTTGAACCAAAACCTTTCCGGCGTGGGGAAATTGAGACCGCAGCTCTTGATCTTCAAATCATCGATGTAGACATTGGCAAAGACGACGAACGGGAGAACGATGACCGTGACCAGAACCCAGATGCACAGGCTGACGATTCTGGCGGCTCGGTAGGTACGATGGGGCATCCTCTTGGATCGAACTGTGGCCAGGACCACAAGGTACCTATCGATGCTCATCACTGTTAGGAAATAGATGCTAGAGAAGATGTTGTAGTGGTCTATGGACAGGATGAGCTTGCAGAGGACTTCTCCAAAGGGCCAATAGTGCAGGAGGTGCTCTGCAATGTTAATGGGAAGCACCAGTGTGAACAAGTCATCCGCTATCGCTAAGTTCAGGATGAACATGTTGGTCACCGTCTTCATCTTAGGCGCTTTGAGGATCACATAGATGACGGCAGTGTTGCCGGTGAGCCCAACCGCACAGATCACAGAGTAAATCACCGGGAGGATCACGTAGAAGTCAGGGGACTGTTCGTGGAAGGTGAAGTTGGACCCGGTGCCATTGTCCGTGTAACAGCTGCTGCTTGTCCCATTGCACGTGACATTCACATCACCCATCATGGAGTTATTTCCCATGCTGGCTGCCTCTGCTCACCCACTCTTGGATTTCATTGCAGTCCTTCACAGCGTGACAAGGGCAGTTCTTCTGCTGCGGTGGCAAGGAGCTGACATGTCACCGATTTATTTTCAGACATCAAGTACCCCAGCAGGAATGGGATGTCCGGTTCCTCCTTATAAAAGGCGACTATTTTTTTTTTAATTCAGTAGAGAGCACACGGCCATAAAAAAAGTGTCTGCCAGGCAAAACACACTGTTCCTTTAACCAAAAAAGAGAGGGGAACGAGAAACAGTCTTCTCAGTCTGACAACACCAGCTCGAGCGGTAGCTTTTTCCTGTGGTTTAGCATAAATTGGCTGGCACAAAAATCCCCTCTGGGTTACAGGGAAGGAAAGAGCACAGGTCGAGGGAGCATGATGCCTGGCAAACTATTCACATCAAGCGGAGCGCTCTAGGAAGCCTCTGGGTTACTTACACAGCAGCCACTTGCTTTCCCACACCAGAAAGCAGAAGCACTGCTGCTCTCAGCAGTGCGTTTCTCCAAGTCTGGGGGCTTCCAGCATCTCTTCGCTGCAACGTAATTCAGGCAGCAAGGAGTTGGGTTTTCAATCTATGCCAGCCAAGATCCAGGCACTATCCACATCCCAGGCAACTCCTGCAGCCCTGCAAAAAGGAAAGGGGGGAGAGAGGGAAAGGGAGATGAAGGAGCATGTCTAAAAAGGAAAAGAATTCAAGTTCAGTTAAACTTCAAGCTCTGCCTATAGTGATCTGAGCAAGATAATCCCTAGGACAAGGGTTTTTACAGATTCACAGAAATTTAGGGCTGGAAGGGACCCTGTGAGAGCTTTGGGTCCAGCCCCCCTGCTCTGGGCAGGAAACAATGCTGGGGTCAAATAACCCCAGTTGAAATGCATGAGATCTCTTTCTCTCTCACATGCACATGCACATGCACATGCACATGCACATGCACATGGACACACAAGTCTGGTGATCCCAAAAGTTCATTGTTCCCACAGCCAAAGACATAGACACTTCTCTGCTGACATCTTTTCATCTTTTCTCCTTCCTCTGGTGCTCTCTGTTTGGTCCCAGACACTTTAAAAAATTCCTTCGCAGACAAACCAGTCTCCCAACATCAAAGCTTCACCAGCTAAGCCTCCAGCTTTGCAAAGAAAAGTGCCTTTTGCCCCCACCAGGACACCAAAGGACAGTCACAAAAGGTCAGCTCCAGCTGGAGTCCCTGTGTTTCAGATGTAGAGCCGCACGTTCCTCTTACCTGCATGTGCCGAGGGCTCTTGCTGTACTCTGCAATACCTGCTGTCTTATGCTGTAGAGTCTCTTTTCTCTCTCATCAGAATTGGAGGAGGGTCTCAGCTCTGCTGACGTTACCAGTGCTTGCAGCTACAACCTCATCCTGGAGGGGGGTGTGTGTGTGTGTGCCAATCTGACCAATTAACATTTTTCACACTGCGAATAAAATGATTATATCTGCACTGGGCTATTTAAATAGTAAATAGCCTTGATGCAGCAAACCAGCTGATAGAGCAAGGCGCTTCCTTTTAGCAACGAGGAGGCTGAAAACGGAGCAGGGTGCTTCCTTTTAGCAATGAAGAGGATGCACAAGCAGCACCCGTGGATGTCAAGCCCTGGCGGTCTGGATGTGGGAGATTTAAGGGAAGATGAGTGCAATTCTTTTGGAAGCAGCAGTGATCTGACCCCAGAAGGGTGCACCGCTGCAGGGGGGTCCTGAATGCTACAGACCTGGAAATGGGCAAACAAGGAAACAACTTTTTACCAGGTGCTCTGCTGGTGTAAAGCAACTTCAGAGGACCTCAGCTGACTTTCCAGCAGCTGAGGATCTGGCTATGACCTGGACACTCAGTCAAATGCTCCATCAGGGACAGCAAGATGAAGGAGCAGAGTTTGGCATCAACTGAACCTCAAATTAACAGTAGTTATTGACTTCACTTGGACATCCAGAGTAAGCAAACAGCACTGGGTTTTATTCTCCTTTAGCCAATGTTGTGCTGGTGTCACTCATACATGTCCATACAGTCATTTCTGATCTACGCTAATGTGCGTGGGACAGGTTTGTACTCCTTGCAAAACAAGACGATGCCCATTTTCCCCACCTCTTGCTTTGATGCTGCTGAGGATAAAAAAAACAACCTCACTCCCCCCATTGCAGCTGCTGTTTGATGCTCTGCAGCAAAGTGTCCATGAGAGCCAGAGAGCAGCAGCTCAGAGCTGCCTCTTCTTGCACAGGAGCTAACGGCACTGCCCAGTTTATTTAACTCAGCCTGGAATTGCACATGCATTTTGGAGAGCTATGGATGGTTATTACACTTACTTTCTCCCAGCCTGGCCACATTAGTGTGCTCCAGGAGCAGAGTGGGGATGGAGACACCCCACACTGGAACATTTCTTTGCAGGCCTGGAGATGACAGCTTAATGCTTAAGGGTCGTTAGCTTTGATACCAAGCATGCTTCATGTAGGGGTCCTGGGGGGACTGTTTTGTCTCCTATGGGCAGAAATGTCATGGAGAAGGGAATAAAGCATTTGGTGTGGGGGGAAAAGGAGAATCTAACTGATGCAGCCATCCAGACAGTGGCTGGGACTGAACTAAGCTAAACTGAAAGGTTCAGAGAAGAGCAGTGGGATGGTTACAGATACAGAACCAGAAAGCACTCCTCGTGGTGAGATGCTTGGACTCGGATCAGATTACCAAAGGAGACGCCGAGGGTGATTTTATCACAGCACCAGTGAGTGGCACAAATCCCATGCTAGAGGACTCTTTTCCTCAGCTGGCTAAGATGGAACAAGATCTGATGGCTGGAAGGGAAGCCAGGCACACCTAGATGACCTCTAAGGTCCACCAAAACCATTCTCCCCATGTTGCAGTGGGTTCTCCATTACTACCAATTTTTGGTTAAAATGCAAAACAGACACCAAGCACTTGTACGAAATAACATTGACATGCTACAGTGCTCTTCCCTGCCACGATAACCATCTTCAGCAATGGACCTTGTATTCAAGATAGAGTCATCCTAGGCCTAAGGTTCAAGAAACAGGTGTTTCAAAATGTTCAGTGATCATGCAGCCATTTCGAGAACAAAGGTTGAGATTGGACTAAGGCAAACAGCATTGCTAGGATAAGGCCAGTGTCAGAAGCATGGAGCAGGCAACCATTGACCCTCTGGATCATGGTGTACATATAAGAGGTCTAGGCAGCTGCCTGATGAATCTGCTTGTATGGAGACCTGTGACCATCACACCAAGACCTTCGATGCATCTGCCTAGACAGGTATGGAGGAGTGGAGGCTGCTCAACACCTACCATCTCCCTTTAAACCATGGAGACAGGATCCAAACACCAGACCGAGTCCAGCCATGCAGTGCCTCCATGGTTGTATCTTCTGCCAGAAAGCAATGGATAAGAACTGCTGCCGACTGCCTAAAGCCTCAGCGAGGGCACATTTCTGTCAAGGTGATGTCCCTTAGCTTTTCTCCAACCAAGGAGCACCACAAGGCAGTGGGGTGCCCTATACTCACCTTACACTGGAGGTTGTAAAATCATGGTACTTTATCGGCCCTACCCCGCCACGAGTAGCTCCACCACATTGCCCCCCACATTGCCACCAGGCCCTCCCGTCAGATGCAGTTGACAGTCATACCCAGGACCACGAGCAGGCTGCTATGCTGTTCCCTGTGTCAAATTGGACATGTGTCCATAGGACTTGCATGACTCGCTCTCCCCGTCCAGCCCCAGAAGGTCAATTAGTGCACTTGGCATTAGTGCTCTGCTCCAGTTCAATTAACATTAACATTGCAGAGCACCTCCTGCACTATTGGCCCTTAGGAGAAGTCCTCTGCAAGCTCATCCTGCCCATAGACTGCTACAACATCTTCTCTTGTATCTATTTCCTAACAGTGATGAGCATCGATAGGTACCTTGTGGTCCTGGCCACAGTTCGATTCAAGAGGATGCCCCATCGTACCTACCGAGCCATCCGTTTTGATTATGGACTAGGTGCAAACGTGACAGCTTTGCGTGGTGCCTCGAAATGCTAGCACTGTCTCCAGCGTTGCAGTTTGCTCACATCGTTGCCTGCTCTTCCGGCACATCCTGTCTGTCAGTGCAGGAGGAAGGGAGGCCAATTAGCTCTTTCTGAATTTTAGGGAAGAGGAGGGGTATCAGCCTTGGGCAGCTTGAAGGTAGGAGGTTGCAATGCTGTCTGAGCTGCCCATGGGCCCTCTGTCTTGTGAAGCCGATGTGTTCTTCACGGGGGCAAGGAGCCTGTTCGATGGGAAGCTGAAATTGTATAAACCTCAAGTGTTTTATCAAGTAAGACACATTTGACATACCAGAGCTGGTTACTTCTTCTCCTTCGCTGAGCTCCTGAAAAGAGAGGCTAGCAGCACAGAGAAAACTCTATTGGGCATGCCATCTGCATTTCTCTCATTCCCTCCCTTATCACTGAAGACCTCAGCATTAAACCCAGGCCCCTCTTTTTAACAGTGCATCTGATCTGGAGTGGCTTAAGAGCCACCATTTGCCCAAGGGCTATATTTTGTCTTGGAGCTGGACGTCAAGCAGACATTGACTTACAAAGTGGTTGCAATGCATACCCCAGCAGCTAATTCCTATTGTGCTGTCTGATCCAGTACGGTTTCATGAATATTTATGAAGGGAAACCATCTGGTTTGCCAATGGCTTAATAGGTTTGGGTATCATGCGCTTCTTGGGTGGGAGAGAGACAGTGTTTAATTAAAGTGAGCCTGTTTGAAACAAAAGGGTGGCTGAGAAAGAAGCTTCTCTGCCCAACCTGGGGAATACCATGTTTTCCCAGGAAAAATATTTTATGGCTGCCAAGATAAAGCTTAAACAAAGCATCTGAACTCCTTTCCATGCTTGCAGTGGCGGTGCCCTTATCCCCCCTGCTTTACCTGAGGCAAGATAGGGGGATTGGACCAAGTATTATGCTAGGTAGATGCATGAGAGGGTGGGTTGATGAAATTTTAAGACTAGGCAAGCACTTGTGTAGGGTGGTTGAGACAGGGATGCCTTTGTAGGGGGACGGAGGTTCAGACTTGATGCCTGCCTCAGTTTCCTTCCAGCCCTACTTTTTTTGGATTCAATGATTCTAAAATGCATGTGAGGCTGGGTTTCTACAACAGTGAACCTTGTGCATGTGTGTCTGAATTGACACGTGCAATTGTATCATGATGTATTGTGCACCTATTTAGCCCTATTTTCAATGAGCAGATGGGAAATGGCCTGATCCAAAGCCCAGGGAAGTCCTGGGAAGGGTCCGAATTGACATGTGCAATTGTATCATGATGTATCGTGCACCTATTTAGCCCTATTTTCAATAAGCATATGGGATACAGCCTGATCCAAAGCCCAGGGAAGTCCTGGGAAGGGTCTGAATTGACATGTGCAATTGTATCACGATGTATTATGCACCTATTCACCCAATTTTCAATAAGCATATGAGAAACAGCCTGAACCAAAGCCCAGGGAGGTCCCTGGGAGGCCCCAGACAGCTTTGGTGACTAGGCGCAAAGAAGCCAACTTGCCAACTGTGTATATGAGCAGAGCAGGATCTGAGAGAAAGTCGGATTTACAGATGTCTGGGGAAGGTGGCCTGGCTGTTTCCATCATGTGGCACTTCTGTGTCTGCTGTGTTCAATATAAAGCTTGGGAGTTGCCATTGCTGAAATCCAGGCACCTATCTGCAGGCCCTGCTGCAAAGCACTTAGACAGTGTTTGCCTCTAGACTATTCAGACCCATTCCTTTGAGCGCTGCTCTGCTCCCATCGTGACGGCAAGCAAAACAAAGTTTTGATGCAAGCTTTTATCCCTGGAAAATCCTAGGGCACAGCCTGCGTGCGCTTCCTGGAACTACATTAATGCTGGGAGGCTTTATTCAGCTCAGTAAACACAAACAACAGTCGGCTGTTCAGGGAAGGGGAAATGAAGTGTAATAGCACATCCACTGCATTTTATCAGTGGCATAAACCTGGCGTGTGTCACAGACTCCAAACAAAAGCCATCTCTCACTCCTGTGCGGGCAGGCAGCTTCAAAGAGCGATGGTGGAGTGGGACTTCAGGATCATTAGATGCTGAAAGAGATGGGAAGGCTCAAAATGCAGTGAGATCGTGCAATCCCCCCTCCAATTACCGTGCAATCTGGCTTGGGTTCAAGCACTGCCAGAGCTGAGGCAGGGGGATGGAAGAGCAGTGGCAGGAGTTGCCTTTCGCCAGCTCCGGTTCGGAGAGCAGCGCGAACTGCCCGCCACGCGCATTGCAGCTTCATTTCCAAACTCAAATTGCAGTACAACCACAGCTAGGGCTTGGAAATTTTCCTAGGCAGCCTAAGCCTAGATTTCACCATGGGGAGCCATGCTGTACATGGTGTCGGTTGCTAACACAGAGCCACGGCTGTGAAGTTTAGGTTTATTCCACGCCAAAATTAGGAGTGATGTCTGCATCCAATGTCTTGCCCCTTTTTTGGTGCCTCATAATTGATGGGAAAGGAGCTGGGTTTCATTAGAGCATTTGGATGACAGTGCATCGCAGTGTTATGTGTAGGACGGGCTCGCAAGCATCTACGAGAGATTTCTGAAGAATCCTTTTGTCGCTGTGAGGAAGGCTCGGGTTGTATAGCTCATTTTGATCACCCCCATCAGTGTTCGCTTGTGTGCCATCATTAGGAATGAACTGATTAACGGGGCCTATTTGCTTCTGATGCATCCTGACCGGTGTATTGGAGAAAGCCCAATGTCCAGCTCCAACCTGGGAGCTGTGATCCAAGGGGTCACTATGCCATCGGCTTCCTTGAGCCACTAGCTCATGAAATCACCCGTTCAGGTCATTCCTTTCTCCTGGTTGATTGTCTCTTTTCCTCCCCACCCCCTCTCCCCAGGTATCCTTATTATTTCTCCTGTTTTCATTCCCATTTTCCTTGCTCAAGATGAGAAGGGGATGTCATGAGACGAGGGTTGTTCAATGGGTTGAAGGCAGCTTACGCCATGTGCCAAGCATGCGGTTCTTTCAAGCCGGTGAGATGAATGGCTCCATCCTACAGAATGATTTCTTGTGATCAGACATCAAGGGTTCATTTGGTAACAAAAGAGCTGAAGTCTGGCTCGAGAGAAGTAAGCTCAGGTGGTGGCTCGCAGAGCTACCAGTACAACTGGTACTAATTGGCCGTCTCACCAGCAGGCTTAGAAGAGAAGCGGAGGCCACAAAGACTGAACTGCCCCTCTCACCTCTAACAAGGTCTGCCAGGCCGTGGGTGGGACATATGACACGATGGGTTAGGAAACTCGCTGTCTCTGCTCACTAACTTGTGCCTGTCCTGCGACTACAGAGACATGCCGGCATCCCACCTCTTGCTAGCACGGGAAAGCAAAATAACCAATGTCCCCAGCGTGGTTCTGGACGGGTGTGATGCATCTCGGTGCTCATCATCTCCTATCAGCACGTGGTGACCAAATGTCACTTTGAACCGGTGGCATAATATGTCAAGCTGCTATTTTGTCATCTCCTTGTATTGAATGCATATTGTATGTAGCATAGGTTGCTAATGCAGACTATCTGTGGATAATGTAGTTGCTCACTGTGCACTGAACCTGCTCACTACACAGTTACCACGTGTCCTAGCATCCCCTGCCTTTTGCAGGGGGATTCATTCCCTGTAGAGAATACCCACAAGAGGGGAGAGAGGATCACCACTAATATATCATTGAATTACTTTATATATAATGTATTTACTAATTATATTATTAGTTTATATTTATATAAATATTTATAATTATAATTATATAACATTTATTTATATAACTTTTATTTTATAATGTATATAACTTATAATTCAAATAAACCACTGAGTGCGGACAGACGGACAATTTACATCTCTTTAAAATGTATGTGTTGGTGGAGCGGGAGACATAGGGTTTATGCGTGTGCATCAGCTGATCTCCTTGACTTTTTCATCTCTTCACTCCCACCCCACAACAGATGAAGTGCAACCAGATTTACAGGTGGTAAAATATTGCAGTCCACCTTCCAATTACCTTGCAATCCGGCTCCATCCCACAGAATGACTTCTTGTGCTCGGACAGGAGAAAGGATTGACCTGAACAAGTGATTTCATGAGCTAGTGACTAAAAGAAGCTCATGGCATGATGCCCCCTTGGACCAAAGCTCCCAGGTCTGAGCTGGACATTGGGCTTTCTCCAGTTCACCAGTCGTGATGCATCAGGAGTGAATAGGCCCCGTCCATCAGTTCATTCCTAATGACGGCAGACATGCAACCACAGAAGGGGGTACAAAATTTTATATATATATATATATATATATATATATATATATATACACACACACATACACACACACACACACATATATATATGTGTGTGTGTGTGTGTATATATATATATATATATATATATATATACATACATACATACATATATATATATATATATATATATATATATATATAAAAGATCTGAGCCTTCCTCCCAGCAACAAAAGGATTCTTTGGAAATCTAGCGTAGGTGCTTGTAATTGGAAACTGGATTGCAAATACTAGGCAGACAGCACATTTACAGAGGATTCAGCTGAACTAAAATAAGTCCCCCTCGCTCCCTCTTTTCACTCCATATAAGTGTTTCATCTGCCCATATCTCTTGAGAAAATGAATGCAGAAGTAGCTGTGTTTCACTGGAAGCACCAACAACTCTTCCCCAGAGCCCCAGGAGGTCACTAGGGGGGAAAGATTGAACCCCCTGGTGACACTCCTTCCTCTCAAAGCAATAAGGTGTCTTCTGGTGTCTCAGAGGGGGTCACGGGTGCTGTGTTCATTAACAGCATTACCAACAATTGAGCTTCCTAAAGACAGATTTCTAAAGGGGAAGAATGTTATTATTCAGGCCATAAGTCTTGGCTCGGTAGGGCTTTTTCTCCCCCATTTGGCAGCTTTTCTTTCTCTCTTTATTTTCTGCCTCACTTCAAGAACTAATGAGATGTCAAGAGGAGTCATTACAGGCTGCTAGAAGAGAGGTGGCCTCCTGTCTCTGTGTAAGGAGTCACTGTTATCCGATCGGTTTTGCCTTGCTCTGGGTTGGAGAGGTGAGCAGGCTATTTTCACCTGCCAGCCTCAGCAAACACCATTTCATTCTCCTTCTGGTATGTGCCATGCATTTCCATAGCAGACTCTTATTCCCTGTTTCTGAGCAAAAGTGAAGTTTCTTACAACTAGGAATGATCTCCCCCCACCCCCCTCACTTAATTCTGCCTTTCAAGAACAAGGCGCACATTATAGCCCATGGCACGCTGTATGCCAGAAATACAGGGTCTTCATAAAGTCCCTGTGCACTTTTAAACTTGAATAACTTAGGCTGTAGGTATGATAGAAACAATCTGTCAACAGCATTTAAAAGCACATGTATTAACGTTTTAGTACAAGTAGAGTACACAATGCTAGACTTCATAAGTACTAATGAATTTATTCTTAAATAAGATGGAGCTCCACGCCACTACAACAGTCCCTAAATGCCATTTTCCCAGAGAAGTGGATAGGCAGAGGTGGACCGATTGCTTGGCCACCTCATTCACCTGCCCTGTCGCTGTTGGACTTCTTTTTATGGGGACATGTTAAAAGTGTCATTTACTTGTCAAAACCATGTTTTTTGGGGGAACTTAGGGCTAGGACCACCCATGCAGTTGGTGCAGTAACTCAAGAGCAACTGGGAAAAGTTTTCAAGGAGTTGGACGATCGGATTAAGCACTGTATCACGATGGATGGTGGTTATGTTGAAGTCTAGCATTGTGTACTCTAATTGTCCTAAAACTTCAATAAATTTGCCTTTAAATGCCATTCACAGATTGTTTCTATCATACCTACAACCTAAGTTATTCAAGTTTAAAAGTGCACAAGGACTTCATGAGGGCCCTGTACTGTATTCCACAAAAAAGCAGGGTTAAGCTCTTCATTCTAGGTTTCTGACCTGCTTCCTGGGCCACAGACAGAGACTTTCCTCTTCCACAAGATTTCCTCTGGGCTTTTTTCCCCTGCTGCCCACCTTTGAGAGTCCTTCCCCCACCTTAGCCCCAGGAAATCTCCAAGCAGCCCCCGCAAATGAGCCTATGCCACTGCCCCGTACATGAGCCTGATGTTCCAGTGGCAATTAAAAGGGAAGACTTGTAACGAGCTCCTGTTTTGCAAAGCTGCCATGTCGGCACAAACAACTCGAGGGTAATTAGCGGGTGAGGCAACCCTAATTTATTTGGCTCTTACTGACGACAAGATGCCACGCTCGTTGCAAGGACACGCACGCACACGCACTCAGCCCGCTCTCCTCGTTGAAACAGGATGTTCTCCAAGGATTATTCTGCAGTCGCAGGCTATTAGGGTAATCTATTTGTGCGAGATGCGAAAGGCATTGGAACATGCGCTGGTTAATTTGCAGAACTGACTGCATCCATTGACCGGAAAGCGTCGCCTCTTGACAAATGAAACAAGTGAGGCAGGTCAAGCTCTTTGTTAGGAGGGAAGAAGTGTTCGTTCCTGAGGTGACCCAGTGCATCAGATCCTGCCATTGCCAATAGTTCAAGACAGGTTGGTCTAAAGTTTTGCACCATCCTTTTCAAATGATTGCTTCTCTGCATCATTCGGTCTCCTTGCTTCATGCCGTGCAATGGGTGACTCGGGCAGGCTGGGTCGGGGTTCAGTGCCTACTTATGAGCTAGGGTTTGGGAGGAGTTTTTGCTTCAGCTGCAGTGATAGTGAGATACGGAGGATGGGTGAGCCTGCAGTGATTGCTCTGAGACATGGGGGAGCAAGGTGCCCTGCCAAAGCCTTTTGGGTGACCTGCGGGGAATTGCTCTGCCTCCGTTAGCTCCCATTCCCTATTTGCAACATGAGGCCAAATGAAAGGGATGTTTGAGAGGTGCACTAACCGGCGAGGTGCGTGGGATGTACCACAATGACAGCCTTACAGCTAGTGAAGCCTTGTGTTTATAGGGCCTGAATTAATCTCCCTTGAGGATGCTGCCTTGAGGTGTGCGGGGGAGCTTGGGTGCTTCAGCCATCCTTGTGCTCTGTGAATATGCCCACAGTGTCCCCCTTCTCCTCCCAGTCCCAGGAGGGGTCTCTAATCCCACTGACCCAAGGAGATGCCCGGGGGCAGGAGAGGACAGCCTGTTTTTTTCCGAAGGATCACGTAGGTTTTGCTCTTCTAAGGACCTCCTGGAAACAAGGAGCATTCCCAGGATGTGGTGCCTCCCCAGACTTTCTGTAGCAGCTTATGTCCCTGCACCAGATCATGGCTTTGGGGCAGCAGAGGATTTTGTCCCCATGCTTACTCCTGACACTGATGAACTGGGTGAGAAAAGGGCTTCCACACGGACCCGTTGCCTGTAGCTGATCCAGCAACCATGACCCTATCGATCGCCCTATGTTTAAATCACACGAAGTGGAGGAGACCTGGCACCAAAGGCTCTTTAGAGAAAAACAAACAGTCATGGATCTTATTCACTTATGTGTGGCAGGCAACCGATTCATCAATAGCTGGCCCTGGCCCACCTGCTGAGATGAAGCAATTAAAAGAAATACTGTGTGCATCGTTTTGCTCAGACCAGACAGTGCTTGAGAATAAATGGAAGCGGAGAGAGGTGTCTGGCTGGCTTGTTATTTTTATATAAGCAAGGTATGAGGCGTCGGAGACCTAACTCATCCCCATTAGGAAGGAGTAGCATCTTCTAGGCTAACCCTTTAAGAAACCTCAGGGTCTTCTTAATATCTCCCCGGAGCAATCTGTTTGCTCCCACTCCTTCCCTGCAAGATAGCACGATGTCTCCAAGAACTGGCATGGCTGGCTGGCAGCGGGTATTGCAAAGCAGCAGCAAATTGAGCTCACTTTTCCACTCTTTGGTCCTTCTCACAATAGAAATCAGGACTCCAGAGAATGGTGCATGTTTCAGCTCTTCTGGATACCGTAGGAAGCAAACCATGCCCCGTCAAGAGGGAGTGGTGTCTGCGATACTGCACTGCATGTGGGAATAGTCTTTCCTGCCCGCCTGGCTGACTGAGTTTGCAACCAGCCTAATTCGGCCGTTATGAGCGGTGTTAACTTTTCATCCGAATAGCAGTCGTTCAGCTATCTACAATATTAACAATGCCATACATAAGCCTTGGGGCACAAATATGCAACTGCTGTGCTTCTCCGGTGCGGGTGGATGAAGGCAGAGGTAAAGCAGAAGGCTCCTGCAAAGCAAAGCAAGGAGAAGTAGAGCAGGGTTGAGGAAGGAGTCTAACAGCCGCCTTGGAAAAGATGAGAGTAGGAGGGAAGTGAAATGGGGTATTTTACCAGTGGAGGAAATATGGGGAATGGAGGCTGAACGGGATATCGACTGCCCTCTTGATTCACACATACATGCTCTGATCCCTTATTACTTTTTTTCATGAGTATAAAGAAGCAGGCAAGCTACTCTTATTAATGTAGAAACATGGAAAACGAGGGCTGGAAGGGACCTCAGGAGCTCATTCAGCCCGACTCCCGGCTTAAAGCAGGACCAGCCCCAACTAGATCATCCCCGTACAACCAGGGAGTCCTAATGGAGCAATACTGGGCTGCATACCCCGGTTATGATAGGGTTGCTAGCAAGCACTGGGTTTCTTGCACTGGCTATATAGGCTAGGTTTTTTTTTTTTCTAAAGAGGAATAACTTTTAAAAGCATTGATGCACTCCTTAAAAAATATCGAGTGTCTTTTCAAAGCACTATATTGGAATAGACTTAATAGGTCCACTGATAAACAGCACATACACTCTCTGGGCTGAATGCCAGAAAGCAGATTCAATGCAATATATTCTAATGTCTCTAAGCAACAGATAAATGTGTCACCAAGTTTGCTTGAGTAGCACATCTGGCCTGGTCTAAAAGCCTAATCAAAGCAAGGTTAGCAAGTGCAAATTGCTCAATGAATTTCCTGCTTTGTTACCGCTCGGCTCATTCCAAAATTTCCCCAGCTCTGTTATGAGCTCTGAATAACCCGACTCCACCTTCTTATCGAGGTTTAGGAAGCGTTTGAATGATTTTGTACCAGGTTCGCTGTTAATGCGACTCGCGATGCCTGTCTCCTATCACAATGGATGCTACTGCAATTAAAGAGGATTGTCACCTCCTTGGCACGTTCCCCATGCCACCCAGGGTTGACAATTAAGAGGATGCTACTGTAAAAACCAAGGGGAAAGGTGTATAATACAAGTCTGGGATTAACTAACCCAGACAATGTCGTTTTCTGCTAGAGCAATTTATCACACTTGCAACCCATACATGCCAGACCTATTTAATGTTCCCTTGTGTTTGGGCCAAAGAACTGAACTCTCTTTGAATGAATCATCATCAGAATATTTCCCTTCATATTGGAGTGAGCAATCTGTGCTGAAGACATCGCTGTGATGTGATGGGGTAAATCAGTGTTTGGAACTGGAGGCACATGTCAGTGATAAATATGGCACAATGCAATGCAGCGAGCAAAGAATCATAGAAAATGAGGGCTGGAAGGGACCTCAGGAGGTTGTCTAAGTCCAACCCGCTGCTCAAAGCAGGACCAGCCCCAACTACACCATCTCAGTCAAGGCTTTATCTAGCCAGGTCTTAAACATCTCCAAGGATGGCGACTCCACCTCCTCTCTAGATAACCTGTTCCAGTGCTTCACCGCCCTCCTAGTGAAAAAGCCATTGCTAATATCTAACCTCCACTTCCCTTGCTACAGCTTGAGCCCATTGCTCCTTCTGCCATCTGCCCCCGCTGAGACCAGCCCAGCTCCATCCTCTTTGCAGCCCCCCTGCAGGGAGGTGAAGGCTGCTATTCAATCCCCCTCGGTCTTCTCTTCTGCAAACTAAAGAAGTATGTGTGCGTGGGGCGGTGGGGGTGACAGATTATGGCAGGTTTCCCAGACACATCTAATTCAGAGCTGGGGGCTGTACACAGCACTGGTCATGAGCCCTGGGTCACACACGGCATGGCCTGCATGCCATGGGGCTGCCCCTGGGAGGGCATCCCTCCCGCCACATGGGCATCGAGCGTAATGGCCCCCCACCAGCCATGCTGCCCTACCCCAGAGACTCCACTGCCACCGCACCATCAGGAGCAATGGGGGGACTGGCAGCCCTGTGGTCTGCTCTTGAATCCCGAGGGCTGGGTGAAGCCCACAGGCAGCCAGTTGCACAGCCCTGATCTGAGGCGCTGGGCAATGTACATCATGTACTTGAGGCAATGCACATCACTGGAAAACTGCTCCAAGCACATGAGGAATGAAAGGAAGAGCAAAGACAACGAGAGGCAGGAGAGCCTGACTTACTGAGACCTCGATTCTACTCTCTCTAAACCAGGGGCAAACCGCCCATCCCATTGTATCCAACTTTATGGGTAGGGATCTACTCAATTCATGATTTTGCAGAAACCGCGACATCCAGGATCGTGCAGGACATCAACTTCACAGATTTCATAGACATTTGGGCTGGAAGGGATCTCGCGAGCTCATCGGGACCAGCCCCCTGCCCCAGGGGAGGAAGTCAGCTGGGGTCAGATCAACTTTAAAAAAGTTAATAAAAATAAAATGCTGGCTCCCCAGTGGGAGCCAGTGGCCCTCACTGCCGCGGCCCGGCCTCGCAGCCTGCCTGGTTGGGGGCAGCGCCAGCAGGAGGGGCAGCAAGAAGGGCAGTAGACAGGATGGCGGCTGCATCCCTCCTCTCCCTGCTGGGGTCTCTCCACCAATCAGCATTGAGGGGTGGAGCCACACGAAGAACAGCCAGCAGAAAAGATGGAAGCCGCCCTCGTCGCTCCTCCCCCGCCAGGGCTTCTCTGCCAATCAGTGCCAAGGGGCGGGGCACATCTTGGCAATATCTGCAAAATTTGCTTTTTATGCCCGAACCAACCTATGAAAATTGTTCAGTCTTGCTATGATTTCAGTCGGTCCCTATTTCTGGGCTCTGCCATTGCTGGAACAAGACAAAGGAGAGGTGACCCCCAGCTGGTGTCTTCAGAGGAGACCAAAGGACCTGGCTCCTGGCTGGCCACGAGCTCCTTTTGAAAATCCCAACCGTGGTTTAACCATATTTAAAGAATGTAAAGCACCCAGAGGGAGGGGGGTCTCCATAGTTCAGGTACTCTCCCAAAGTACAAATAGAAGGGGAGAGATGGGGGCATCAAGGAACAGAGATCAACGCCTGGGCCTCAGGAATAATTTGCTTCAGCGTGCGATGCGCTAGCCTGTGTCTGCGCCTCCTAGAAGGGGAGTCATTTTAAAGGAGAGCTGACAAAGCAAGAGGCGATACCATGCAGCTCGGAGAAAGCCTGCACTTGTCTCCGAAGGATGGATTACAACTGAATGCATCGTTTCCCTTTCTAATATCTGGCGGTTTCACGGATATCATGAAATGCCATTTCTGCGAGCAAGAAACTTGCTTGGGGCCTTCGAGAACTCTGGGTTTCCACCGGCTCTTCAAGTTCACTTGCAGGAGAGCGGAAATGATTTTCTTGTCAATGGGCCTGTGATGACAGAGCTTTGCAAGTCCCGAAGGAGGCTCCTTGCCAAGGAGTTGATTGTTTGTAATGGGAATTATTGCTTTCTCTGGCAAATGCTAAGCCGTGTACTTCTCTTCCTAGGATGCCATAGGTTACAGGAACACAAATTGCACAGAAGCACTCCAGAGCTGCATCGATAACTCTTTCAGCGTAGTCAGTAAATACCAGGTAAGTGCAGAGTAGTTACATGTCCCTGCGGGTTACTTGGCAATTAATTACACATAGATCCAGAAATAACCCCCGTGTAATTTAGAGGATAGACGTGATCAACTGCTTACCCTTCAATTAGGCATTGCTGATATTTTACTCTGTGAATTCCCTGCTGCTTTATGGTATTATTCAAATAACTAAACATTCAACCTTTGGAGCAAAGGCAACCAGTTGGGATGTGTATGAATGCATCGGGCAGTTCATGACCCAGTACAGCTTGCAGGTCAGTGATTTGGGGTCAAAATATGTCGTGCATACATGCACAAGATGCATTCACCTGTGTATACGCTTCCTGCATATGACCCCCTTTGGTTCGACCAGAACCTCCCCCATACATTGCCTTAGGTCATGTCTCCATTGCTGAATTAACTGGGGGTTTAACTTGGATATTATCCCAAGCCTTTCTCCCCTCCCCACAGAAACCTGAGTTGAATGGGTCGTTCAGCCCAGGCCTGGTGAAGGGTGTGGATTTGAGACTCTGAAGCAGACAACCCTCCCATTTTGGCCTCTGGCTGACCGGAGCCTGATGATTTTGTTTCACGGCAGCTTCCAAGATCTCGATGCTTGTGCCTCTTCCACACCAGAAAAGGTTGCAACCAGTTCTACTTTGCAGTGAACCTACCGGCTAAATTATTTAAATGCTGATCATCCAAATATTCCTGCCCCTATCTTGCACCTTGGTCTCCCATACATGATTTCTCCCACATTTTGGTGGGAAAGGGCCAGAGAGCACAAAGAAGCATCTGTTTGGCTAGGAGAACAGAAAAATGATTGTCTTTCTGCATGGGGGATATTTATATAGTTTCAGACATCCAATAAGCACATACAGAGTATGTCTACATGAGATGCTTAATGCACAGTAGCCTAATATTGTGCAGTAGCATGCTGGGCAAAAAACCATGCTAATATGCCACTGTGCAGAAATATTAGGATACTGCACAGTAAGCATCACTAAAAAAAACCATGCACCGGCACTACTGTGCAGTAACTGTAATTATTGTGCATTCAGTTAGGAATTCATTAAGCAAGTACTCAACTAAATGTGCGGTAACTACTGCACAGTAATGCACGTGTAGACGTGCCCACAGTGGAGCTTAGAAATGTGAGGGTAAAGTCACTCAGGGCTTTGCAGTGTGGTTGCTCTTATCTAGCCAGGCTGTTTGGATGCCAGTCACTGAGGTTATCTGTCTACTGGAGAATTAGCTCAACACACTAGTGGCTTAAACTCCCGGGGGAAGAAATTCTGCCACGTGCATATATTTCTATCCCCAACATGTTGCCCTTTGAAAGTCGCATTCACAGAAGATTAGGAAGCTTTTTGTGCACATGCCAATTATGTGACCTAACGTCCGGGGATCACAGCAAAGTCATCCGGCTACTGAAAAAATGGGGATTTGGGGGCATACTTTAAACACCCCTAAAGATGTGTTTTGAGTCCTCCAGAAAGCTTGGCGAGGTGCTGACCTTGCTGAAGTCAGTGGAAGCTTTGCCGTTCATTTCTAGGGAATGAGAGTCAGGTATCCTAATTCTTCTGCTGATTATCTCTACGCTGTGAAAAGCAGGCTTCTACCTGGTGGTGTCCCCTGTATTCCTGCTCAGGCACCCTGTGACGACAGGGGTTTCATGCCTTGGGGCCTGACTCACCTCCTGCAAAAATAACCTGCATGCAATAGAGGTGGAATCGCGGTGGGATTCTTTCATCTTAGTAAATACTGGGTAAGTGCAGAGTAGATGGGGGAACAGGGGTGGACAGAACGGGGCTGAATGGGTGGATAGAGCTAAGCGTTTTCCTTCTGGATGCCACGGTAGCTTTGGAAGACTGGATGGTGCTACCGGAGAAATCACAGAATCACAGACAGTGAGGGTGGGAAGGGACCTCAGGAGATCACATCTAGTCCAAAGCAGGACCAGCCCCAACTCCATCATCCCAGCCAAGGCTTTGTCTACCTGGGTCTTCAAAACCTCCAAGGATGGAGACTGCACCACCTCCCTGTGTAACCCGTTCCAGTGCTTCACCACCTGCTTAGTGAGAGAGTTTTTTCCTAATATCCAACCTAAAAGTCCCTTACTGCAACTGGAGGCCATTGCTCCTTGTTCTGGCATCTGCCCCCACTGAGAACAGTCCAGCTCCAGAATTGCCCAGAAGAAAACCAATACTTTCAGAAGTTTTTCAAAAGTTGGCCTGGTGTGTTTTTTGGATGATTATTTTCCCTACCTCTGGCAAAGACCAGCTTCCTAGTGCATTTGAGCTTTCACACTGCCCACCACCCATCAGACAACTTCATATCAAGGGTAGGAGTAGGGGGGCGAGTGGGAGACACAACCTGCACTTGCTAGCAGATTCATAGATGTTAGGGTTAGAAGGGACCTCAACAGATCATCGAGTCCGACCCCCTGCACAGGCAGGAAAGTGTGCTGGGTCAGACAACCCCAGCCAGATGCCCATCTAACCTCCTCTTGAAGACCCCCAGGGTAGGGGAGAGCACCACCTCCCTTGGGAGCCTGTTCCAGACCTTGGCCACTCGAACTGTGAAGATGGGATTTAATTTCAAGGGATGCTGCTCATATACTGACTGCTACAGGCAGAATTTCTAGATGGCAGTCCAGACCGAGGTGTTCACGTAATGATCATCCTTCATCTCTCACAGTCCGAGGAAGTGGGAGGAGAAGGAAAAAAAAATCAAAGTGCATTTTGTCTTTTTGTCATGGGAGGCAAACGGAGCTGTCTCTGCTCTCAATTTCTCTCCCTCTCCTGAGCCCTGGGGGCCAGTCTGACTCCAGGAGTTTAGCAGCTTGGTTGTCTGTGCGGAAATCAGTGGGGAATGCATTGAGTCCTTTCTAGGACTCAGAGCCCCGTACATGTAAATCGGTGTTTGATTGAGAGGAGAAATCATGGGCTCTTATCTTGATTTCCATATGGCTAGCGGGGGAAAAAAGATAGGAGTGGAGTATGCACAAAATAAGGATGGTGCATAAGCAACAGGTGTATGTGACCCAAATCCTTGCCAGTGTAAACCTGCCTGCCCTAGCTGTATGGCTCATAATAGAGCTACACCAATTGATACCAGCTGTGATCTGAGGCACTCGAGCTGCTTTTTCCTTTAGATAAAGTGCTTCTCTTAAACCCGACTGTGTCTGCAGTTACGTGGCCATTACTCACATTTCAATGTTACAAGCAATTCCTAGAAAACAGGCCAATGTCCTGTTTTATCAGGGGACATCACAACCGTTGTCAATATGTGTGTTGTGCTGCCTTGGCTTGTGCTGCTTCGCACGAACTGAATTGCTGCTCAGTTTTATTTTGCTCCTGTGTTGTTGCCTCCTAAGATGTTTCTTGGGAACGTAACTATTTGCTGCCTTCCCTGAAACCATCAGATGATTTGGTGATATTTGAACCTTGAACCATTTCCCTTGGCCCCCACGTGCCCTTTGTCCTTGGCTGAGTTGGGAGTAAAATGTTTCCTTAAATGTGCATCAGACAAATTGTTTCAGTAAATGTGCATGTAAATGTAAATGTTTCCGTAAATGTGCATCAGACATGCACACATAATGCCCTGACATTGAATAATCAATGCTTTCATGCCGGCAGTGTTAGTGCTGGTGAGGATGCTGGCAGACAAGGTTCTTTGGGTAAATGGATATCTTTTACTAGACCAACTCGATAATTGGAAAAAAAATTGTTCTTTGCAAGCTTGTGGGGTGTTTGTGCCCGGAAGCTTGCAAAGAACAATTTTTCCAACTATTGAGTTGGTCTACTAAAAGATATCACTATTTAGTTGATCCAATAAAAGAGATGACCCAAAGAATCTTGTCTGCTTATGCCCTTAGATCAACACAGCTACAACCAACACCCCTGAAACAGGTGAGGATACTAGCATTTGTGTGACGGTCCTCCCACTTTATGCCAAGGGTCTTTCAGAGGTTGTGCAGGTGATGATGGTCCAGGCTTTTCAGGGGGTCCCTGTAGGTCACCCAAACTTCACAGCCATAGAGAAGAGTTGGCATTACCACAGCCTTATATAGTAAGAGCTTTGTTTGAGTACAGATGTCGTGGTCATTGAACACACGATTCAGTCAGCTGGCTCATCAGATCCTATGCTAGATCTCCTCGTCGATGTTGGCCTTCTTTGAGAGATGGCTGCTGAGAGATGCAGTGTTCGACGTTCTCCAGCAGTAGGATGGGCTGGGAGAGAGGAGAATGGGGAGCTGTAATAATCCACGATAAAGCTCTGATGACTTGGACAGGCGTTAGATTGGGCCCGGTGTGATTGTATTTATAGGCACCGCATGGGTTTTGCATGTGCCAGGTTGCAAGCAAACGGGAAGCTACCAAAATGACCTCCCTCCAATGACTTGACCATGGAAAACTGGGACCCCAAGGATGTTCTTTGGAAAGGACGGGGAAGGAAAAATTCCAGCTGCTTGCTTTTGCTCTTCCCTGACCTGGGGCATTTTCCTATTATATTTTGCTGGCAGGAAATTAATTGTTAATGCATTCCCATTGGGAAATCTGCACTTGATGAAATTCATGCCAGGGGAGGGAGAGGCAGATCAGGGAACAGTGATGAGAGCCCAATGCTCCTCCTCTCAGCTGCTTTAATTGTTCATAATGACTTAATAAGAAGCAATAAATAGCCTGAGCTGGTGCAGGGCATTTTATTACCTCTTCTGAAGCCTCAGGTTGGAATTCTTCAGTCCTTAATGGGCTTGATCCCAAGCCCCTTGAAATCAGCAGACAAACTCCAATTGACTCAGTGGGCAATGGCTCAGGCAGTGTGCTAATGGTCTGGAAAGAAAATAATATGGACAGTGATCTAGTTTGTGGCGGTCGGAGGCTATTCACTTTGGCAACATATGCAGACAAGCAAGCCAGGGAGGGAGAGGAGCTGTTTAAGTGCTGAAAAACAAGGCTGGCATAAAACTAAATGCGTCTAAACTGTCCTTGAATAAATGCAGGCTGGAAATTAGGAGACGGTTTCTAATCCACAGAGGAGTGAGAGCTTGGAACAACCTTGTCACCACAATATAAGGCGCAAACCCAACTCACTGGCTCCAAGATGGGGCTGGATACATCTATAAATGGGATTATCTGGTGCCCTATTCTGTGAAAGCAGGGCATTCGTGAGCCAGGAAGCATGGTCCAGTCTTGGGCCCTGTGTTTCTAGAAGTTGTATCAGCTCCTAAAGACCATTTGGGCAATACAGCTACTCCTGGTCCATGGAGGCCCCTTACAGAGCCCACCCAGCCCACCTCGGTGTCGGTCTGTAGTGTCATCAATACCATTGCTGCCCTGGAAAGGAAATGCTCATTTCATGGACATGGTGGATGGAGTAAAATCATATGCACTGGGGCTAGACGTGCTTGGAGTGCCTAGGGCATCACTTCCCAATTTGGGGTATGGGTACCACCAGTGGTATGCAGACAACCTGTCAGTGGTCCGCGTTAACAGATTTAGTATAATTACTTTATATGCCAAAAATTTGCTGGTGGTACTGAAGGTTGAACTGAAAAATGTGCTAGTGGTACTGAAGGCGGTATCGGTTTAAATTGGTGGTGCGCAATCTGTCAGAGTTTGGGAACCGCTGGCCTAGGGGCGTATCTAAGCTTTCAGGTTGTTTTGGGTGAACTCGAGTTTTCAGGGGTGAATCTGAGTTTTGGGGACCTTGTTATTGCAACATGTTAAGTTTTGAATCATGTGGTATTTTTTAAATCTGTGCTAATAAACTCCTATCCAGGTAGCCTCCAAGCTACACCCCCCAGGACCTGTGTCCCCCATCACGGACCCAGGGCTTTCACACAGAGGGGGGAGAACATCTGGAAAAGGTGGGGAGTCTCCAAGCTCACTTCCAACTGGGAAGAGCCTAAGAGGAGGGAATTTTCCCTTCTCTCTTCATAAATTCTCAAATATTAAAGCCTTTCTGATTAGCTCGCCTGACTTTCTGCATAACACAACCAGAGAACTACATCCAGGGGCTCTGGTTTCAAGCCCATAACTGTCTGCATTGAGCACCATGGAGTTTCCTTTCTCCCTCTCCATTCATTTGCAGTTCCTATACATTTGATGTTTTGCTCTGGTCTTTCCCTTCCCAGCCCACTGCTTGCTTTGTTCTCTTCTTGCTTTGCCTAGATTTCTCTCTTCTCTTTGGTCTCCCTTGTGTAATCTCCTCCAGGTAAATACCAGCCCAGGAGTGTTCAGCTGCAACCTTGCACCCTCCTCATTATTGCAGGTTTGCAATTAATAAAGTTTATATTTAACATATGCAATTAATAGGCTTTCCTGATGAAACAGAATTTTTTTATGGGAAAAAATACTCCATTTTTACATTGAAAATCAGGTTTGTATTGAAAAAAATTCAAGCTCCCTCTTGGGTGTTCAGCAACACACAAGTGTTTCAACCTATCCCCCCAAGAAACATAGGAGTTGGTCAAAACATTGCTTTGTCCCTAAAAGTTTCAGTGGGAGGAAACCTCATTTTCTGAGAAGCTTTAGACATTAGTTCATATAAGTTTGCTCATCCCTATTGGCTATGCTTTAAACTACAGAGAGGGAATTTCAGGTTGCAGGGTGTTTAATAGGAAGCCTAATACTCCCATATATTTAAAGTCATGTGCTTCCTTCAGCCCTTTCCTGATAAGGGATTTTGCTCCAATTACATATATATTTTTTTATATAGCATGTACAGACTAATATAACTTTGCCTCATTTTTCCAAATTTCATGGAGAATTCAAATTAATATAGTCATAATAATAAAAAGCTTTAGAGTTATACATAACTAGATTTTGTCAAATCCCTTGGACATATTTCTCTTTCAAACTGATTCAAATTAGAATAAGCTCTTTTCTCGCTCTACCTGAGGCACGTCATTCTTCCAAAGCCTAGGTACACTTGCAGTTTCAGAATAAAAATGTACTGGACATAATTTATTAATGTTAGTGGAGTTTTTCTAACTGCTCTGCTGAACACAAGTCTCACTTCGGAGTCCCTCTGTATATCCATGAAGCAGCCCTGGGCTAGTGCTTGGTAAAAATCAAATGGAGGTTGCATGTCTCCTATCTCGTTCCAACCTAAATCTTAGAGCTTGTATGTTTTATGTCACTTCTGAATTCGGTGTTTTCCCCATCACTGCTTTGGGGGAAGCTCTGGGGCACTGATTACAAAGCTTGTCTTCAGTTTCCAGATCAGCTTATATTATATCACCTACATATATCACCTCCCACATCACAACTATACGCGTTTGAAGTACAAAGGGTATTTCAGCATGTTGCAGGGCATGAAGGTGCCTGCTCCTTTAAGAGCAGAAACTGCCTAGGGAGAGGGACCTAGGAGCCAGGCAGAAACTCCACAGGTGTAGGTTTCTATGGCAGCAGGCTAATGAGGGAATTAGCCTGCAGCTGCACCCCGTCAGCTGACCAGAAGAAGGCAGGGCCCTGGGCACATATAAACCCCAGGGCTGAGGCCAGCAGGGGTTAGTTCGCGGGCAGCAGCCAGGGGAAGGAGCCTGCAGAGAAGAATTGCCCAGAGACACTGGCTGCCTGATATGCTGCATGTAGGACTAATGGGACCCTAGGAGCTCACCAGGTACCCTGGCCTACAAGCCACTTAATGCTGGGTGGGGGGAAGTTTGACTCTTTTAAAGGGACAGAGTGCACCCTGAACTGCTTGTATTATGTTATAGCCCAGGAGCTCATATTTCGGTTGCTGTTTATAAACCAGTGAACCAAACCAAGGCTATGGGGGAGGAGGAGGCCCCACTGAGGCCACACTACAGTGTGGAGACCCCAGCACCAGTGGATGCAGCACCAGTGTGGGTGCCGAGACAGGGCTGCGGAGAGCCCAGCGACAAAGGAGAGGCTGAGCTACATCAAGGCCTCAGAGTGACAACATTTAAATACCATCTGCGAGGCTTGGAGCATTGTAAAGGGGTGGTTTTGGAGCCACTCATCTAGCCCATAAAGCTGAGGGTGTCCCATGAGGCATCCATTTTGAGCAGGACCCAAAAGGGGTCCAAGAACCCACAGGGTTCAGTGGGGCCCATCAGGACCTTGTCCAAACACAAAATCTAGGGCAGCCTCCCTATTTATTATAATTACCAGCAAGACATGGCAGGCGAGGAAAAGGGTTGACACAGACACGGAGCCCTAGGGGCATCACAGCCATCCCTGGGGACCCCATCCCATGACACAGCGATACAGTCTTCATCAATAATCTGTCTCCTTTCCAGAGAGAGAGTGAAACAGGAGAGCTTTTCATGTACAGCATATATGAATATACATCTGCTTCCCTGATGGGGAATTAATTGCAATGTTCTTGAGAGAGAGAAAAAAACCCCCTCACAGCTGATGAGTTAGAAACCATCCAAACTGCTGTATTATCCATCAGCCTGTACACCCATCCATCCCAAGTAGACAATTAGCAGCCCCTGGCTCTAGTCCAGGTGAGGCACAGAAGGAAGCTTCCACTGGCTTGTCTTCAGGGTGCTATGGGAGGATGGAGGGGAGGGGCTGGGTTGCATACTGCTTTAAGTAGGATGCAGACACTGTCTATAGGTGATAGACTACAAGATGGTGAATGCAATGCTTCGGAAACCAGAAACCATTGCTCTCTCATTTGTTCACTGTAACAGGCTTGGAGAGCAGAGAAATGAATGGATGTCTCCCTCCTGCAAGGGGAGATATTTATTACTTGTGTGCTATGCTGAAGTGATGGATAGAGGCAGGGTGCAAGGCAGGTAGCTTGCCATCCTGTTTGTTAGTCTGTGTTACAGCCGAGCCGAGCTGCCCCACTGGGGTAGGCACCAGACAGACATGTAGTGAGACATAATCGCTTCCCCAAACCACTTACAGTTCAGTGGTCAAGACAGGCAAAAGGAGTAGGGAGGAATGAACATGTTAGAATAGCGGCTTTCACTCTTTTTGCATTTGTGACCCGTAAAAAATTTCAAACGGAGGTGCGGACTCCATTGGAAATTTTGAGAGAAGGTGTGGACCCCTTTCATTTTAAGTGTGGGTATTCACATACTTTTGATCCATCATAGTCACCTTTCACAGATCCCTTAGACATAGCCTGTTGAGACCCAGGGATCCGTGGACCACAGGTTGAAAATCCAAGGTATCAGAAAACCTATTTTATGGACAAATAAATAGGTCATCAGAGCAGTACCCATGACTGAACGGGTGTCTCTTGAGGGAGCACCTGGAGCTTAGGTTTGCTGCCGATGTGAGCATGCATTGGACTGGCTAGAGAGATAAATGGGATTTCAGTCCTCTTGGGGTGTGTACTCATTGACTTCTTAATTTACATCGTCACTGACTGCCTTTCTTGCATGCACACCAGCCTCTGGCTTCTTTACTGTCCAATCCCTCCAGGAAGAGTGCAGACCAAGTGCAGACTCTTCCTCAGCCCGATGAGGGGTGTTCGTGCTCAAAAGCTTGCAAAGAAGAATTTTTTTTTTTCCAATTATTTGTGTTGGTTTAATAAAAGATATCAGATTTACCCAAAGAACCTTGTCTGCCTCTATGCTCATGCACCCCTGCGCAGAATATTTTCTCTCCTTCCCTCTCATTGAGCGAGAACTGAAGGACTGAGCCCGCAGCTATCTGTAGGTTGCTAAGTGGACCAGAAGGAACATGTGCAGATACATATGGGGGGAAAGCAAGCTCTCTCCATTGCTTCTGGGATTTGGGAATAAAATCATAAATCGGGCTGGGATACAAATGATCCCCAGCTGAGGCTCTGGCGGCCATTTCTGGAGGAATCATATGCCAATAAACTGCAATTCTTTACACGCTTGGCGCAGCTCCCTGCTCCATCTCCACGGCCCGGACCATTTGAATGGTTTTACAAGGTTAATACGCGAGTCAGACAGTATTTACTCTCCTTGGCATCTGAGACGCTCTTGCTGCTCTCTGTGGCTTTGCAATATGTGACATGCCGGATGCTCTGGTCAGCTCAGCTGGAGCACACTGAGTCACTTAGCTTTTGCTTATATCTCATTTGAACTCTCCATGGGTTTGCCAAGACACCCTGAGACCAGGGAAAATGCGTGCAGATTTTCCAAGCAGTTTGCTGCAGTTAATAGGCATTAGCACCCTCCCGTTCATACCAGCCCAGCTCCTGCTGTGACCTCTCCGTCTGATCTGCTTTAAATATGTCTGTGTCAGAGATAATTGTAAATGAACACAGTTGGATCATCTTCATTCTGGCTCCATTCGGAGAAGATTTATTAGTCACTCATTTGCGAGCTGTTCCTCTCTTCACCCTTGGAAGCCGGGCTGAATTAGCAACGGCGTGGTGATTTCACTGCAAGGGAAGAAATGGGCTTTTCTTTATACTGCAAAAAATACTGCCTGTGAAAAGCTGAGGGAACCAGTTTGGCTGTGCAGCTTACTCAGTGAAACTAGTAAGGGAAGCTCAGGGGCGTAGGGACTCACTTCTTCCTTTACGGAGAAAACTTCCAAGAAACACTTATTCACCCAACCCGCTGTTGGTAGCGCAACCCTCCATCTGCATGTGCAAATAGGACACATGTATGGCCAAATCCGTGCCTATTCACTTGCACACAGTTTGACGGTGCAAAGGGATGAAAGCCCCTTGCAGGTATATCCACTGACCCTGCATTTGGGAATCGAGCCCTTCATTCATGGAGCATATCATGCAAAGAAATGAGAGGTAGCGATACTACCAGAGTTACGGGGAGACGGGCTTTCTTGGTGACTTCCGAAATGGCTCCACCAGGCACAATCTAATTTGGTAGAAAACTTGGTCAGGAATTTCCTGCTGGTGGGATTTTTCATGGTAAGATCTGCAGGACCCTTTCTCATTGCTTGGACATTGGGGCAAAACGACGTGATTCAAACACAGAACTTGATTAAATAAGCAAATACATGGAAGGAAAACCTTCTCGGGAGTGCTGTAGACTGGCCAACCATGAACTCTAAATACCGGTGAAAGGGGATCGTGTTAGCGAACAGAACGGCATTAAAAAAATAAAACAAATCATCTCATTTCTAACACCCCAAGGAGTCCAGAAGCTTATTGATGTTGAGGCCCATTACTAATCCTGAACTGAAGTCAGGGGAAAAGTGCATGTGTGGGTTGTGGCTATGGCAGGAACCATTTGACTCTCCTCTTATGACTTCTAATCACAGGTAACAAAGAGACTGGTTTTGCTCTCCTGGGACCCTCAGCCACTCTCCCAGGCAGCAGCTCATGGAGGGCAGAAAGCACTCAGACATGTTAGAGTTTTACCATTCAATTCATAGAGGATCCTGGACATAAAAGAAAATATATACCCTTTGGCCTGGCATTATGCACACTTCTTTTCTATCCCTGCATTGTAGATCTTCAAATAGACTCGATTAACCTCGTGTCTGTACACCTCGCACACTTTAAAAGCATTTATCCTTGCAGCGGCCCCGTAAGATTGTAAAATAAGGAGCCCAGTCCTTTCCGGATGCAGATCTGAGAGTCAGAAAGTTAAGGAACTTGACCAAGGTGGGTTTAGCCAGTGCCCCAATGGGTCTACAGAGGAGCAAACATTTTCTATCTTTGCTCTGGCAGGTAAAGTTCAAAGGATATCGAAACGCTCTGAGGCTGGCCCATAATCCAGGACCTCAGCTGATGAAAGGTCCTTTGCAAAGCACTGTACACCTGGCCAAAGGCATCACAGGGTTTTTTTACAGTAACCCCTTTTTGCAAATTAGGCACTGAAATTGCCCAAACACAGCTTTTCTCTCATCCATCGCCCTGATGAAAGGATGGCTTCTCTTATCTGCAAATTGCTGGTGCAATCCTATATCTGTCACTGATGGCCATAATTCCCCTGTTCCTTCTTCTATGGGTTTTGGTTCCCCTGCATGTTTCTCAGGCAGTCTAATTTCTTTCCATTGATTATTAAAACCCCAGCACAATTTTCCGCAGAGTGGAAGGAAGAGTCTTCATGCTTCCTTGCAAACAGCTGCATAGACCCTCCTCTTGATTTCTTTTCATGCAGAGATGCAAATTAAAGAAGTTTGAGGGATCTGCGGTATTATCACCATCCTTCATGCAACCCAGAATTTGGCATGCTAGAATACCACTGAAACATAAGGACTATTAAAAAAAATAGTTTTTCAGCTATTCAGTAGAGAAACGTATAAACAAAGTTCCCGACTGTTTTCAGGGGGAGGATACCCTTTGGTCTGGCATTATGCACACTTCTTCTCTATCCCTGCATTGCAGATCTTCAAGTAAACTCGATTAACCTTGCACCTTGCACTCTTTATCCTTACAGCATCCCTGTAAGATTGTAAGATAAGGAGCCCAGTCCTTTCCTGATGCAGATCGGAGACCCAGAAGGTTAAGGGATGTGACCAAGGTCACACAAAAGTCTGAAGTGAAGCTGGGATTGCAAGGCTATACTGCCCTGACCTAATACAATGGCAGGGAATATTTTCTGGCAGCAGGTTGGGATGGTCCAGCTCGGATCTGAGGCAGGCCAGTGCTAGGGCCTGGCTGTTGCTGCTTCTCTCCCTATCCAGGTAAGGCCACCAAAACACTGCCAAAGTGATGGTCTAGATAAGATGGCTCTGTGGCTGGATCCAGCCCACAGGCTGTAGGTTGCTGGTCCCTGTGCTCATACGAGATTTTTCCCTGAATGCAAACAAGCTTGTGTTCCCCTGCATGGCGGAGCATGGCTGTTCCTCACATGTGCTCCCATGTTCACACGCCACCAAGGGCTTTCTTAGGACAACACGGGCATTTTCCCTTTAGTATTCAGGCCCCAAATCAGCAGAACCTGTCCAGACATTTTCCAAACAGCGCAAAAGCAGCAGCAACTAGAGCCTGAGCACACCTCGCAAAATCTCATTTGAGCCAATAGCCCACAAGTGCCCAGTTGGCTGTGACATCCTTGCATAAAGCATTCAATTAATTATGCAACATAAACACATGCACCTACAGTCACAGTTGGCTCATTGGCTAATTCCCCTACAAGGAAAGGGATGAACTCATTAGACTAATCATTATCTGCACAATGTTTGCCCAGCTCCAGTCGCGATGATCAGAACGATCTGGGAAACTGCTTAACAGATTTTTTAATGTGCAGCTGTTTGAACAGAAGAGCTGTTCACAACTGCCCCATAATGATACCCTGCAGTCTTTCCCATGGGCAGGGATCCTGGCAAGCATTTAGGGTGGGATTCAAAGCTCTGTGCTTTTTAGGGTATGGGAAGAAGCATCAATCCACTGAAGTCCGTGCTGGAGGGGTGGGATACATCTATCCCGTGGTATCTTCTTGTGTTGACCTCTCTGGGCCAGTTCTCCAGCTGTTGTAAGTCAGCTTTGGGTTCAGTCGAGCTAGGGTGAAGCTACACATTACACTTAGACCATATCAAGGCCATTTAAAATGTGCGTGTCTGCATGATAAATCCATGCTAGGTGCCCTTTGAGCATCTCAAAGTTAGGCCACTTCAAGCGAGGGTTAACTCTCAGTTTGCTCCATGAAGATATAAAACAAGCAACTCGAAGTCTCCCGATGTACCACTCCCAGCGCACACAACCCAGACCAGGGATAGAGCCTGGGGTCCTGGTTCCTAGCCAAGACCCTCTCTGTCTGCAAGAAATGGTATGAACATTTGACTGCTCACAGCACAATCTAACTTTGACACCACTTAACATTTCACAGCTTTAGTATGGTCTAAGTGTAACGTCACCCTTGGAGGCATGCATCCCCAGCCTGACTTTTCATCTCTTCCTTTCCTTGGATTCTTTCTTTCCGACGGGCCAAGACACCCACAAAGGATCCACTCCTTCTTGGGTCTTTTCTTTTTTGTGCATTGCTTTGTCCTCTCTCCTTTCCTCCATGCTGTTCAAGTGATTAGCCTTTTAAATTATGAATCAGTGAACTGCCTCTGACAATTAAGTTGCAGAACGGAGAAGTTCCCTTATTACCAAAAGGCCGGCAATGCCACGTCCCACCATGGCTGGCACTTGCAAGAGCAGAGAAAAGCCTCCTTAATCCAGGGGATGGTCACCAGGAACAAACGGTACAAATGATTAGCATGTAAATGTGTCTCATCTTGGGCATTAGCGGGTTATTAACCTTAGCTGTGGCGAGTGTCCTTTGTCCAGGCCCTGGACATTAGTTAAGGAAATCAAAGTTGCAAGGCATGGGGATGAGCTCACAGGCAGGAAAGGAAAGCAATCAAAGCTTAGCAAACTGGGCCCCAGTAGACAGAAGTACTGGGCGCTAGAGAAATTAAAACTGGAGCAACAGAAAAGAGCAGCCCCAGACTGACATAACCCCTGATATATAAGATGATAGGGTTTCAGTTTTCAGTTGCTATTCTTCCAGGAGAAACAGACTTCCACCTTCAAATACCACCCGGATTCCCAACAGGAAGGGAAGAAATAAGCCGTCGATGCGCTCTGAACACGAGCCCTGTGGAAAAACAAGAGGAAAAAAAGCGATTGCTGGAAATTTATGAATTTGAATTGTACCAGGGTCTTGAGGCTTCCTCCGTCTTTATGGTCCTGGGCCTGAGACAGCCAGACTTAATTAGAGATGGCCTGTGCCTCGAGGAGCCAACAAGCTCAGCCGTTGTTGCAGGAAGGACTGTTGACCCCCATTATATAGATGGGAAAATTGAGGGGTGGAGTGTTATTACACGAGCCTGTGCAGCCCGGAGCTGACGAGCCCAGCGTGTGCCCTGAGAAAGGCAGGATTCAGGGGAAATGATCTCTCTGTGACTATCCAACACACATCAGGGTTCAGGTCCCACAGGCTGGCTTTACCTGTCTCATTTCTGGGGTGCTTTGCTCGGGAGAGCCTCAGCCTTCTGCTAGGGAAGAGAAATCCAGGTAAGATGGTGCAAGGGAGAGAAGAAGGGGAGATGGCTGGAAGCATGTGACTGGAGGCAATGCACTCAGCAGCCAGGGCCAATCCCCAAATTCTCTCTGCCTCTATTTCCCTCCTCATCAGAGGGGCTACCGCTGCACCAGAGGGAGATTTTGAGGCTTAATATGTAGCTGTGATCCGACATCTCCGCATGCAAGAGGCCAGGGGAGATTTGAGTATGTTTCTGCAAAATGCAGGCCCCTGATTCCCTTCCCTTTACCAAGAGCAGAAAGCACGGGCGAAGCTGATGTGGCCAACACTTTGGCCCTGCAGAGGAGCTCTGTGTAGTGCTATGCAATCCCTTTCTGGGACTGAGATGTAGGGGGCTTGGTCAGAAAAAATAGGGGATGCAGCCATGCCTCCCCAACAAACAATCTTCAGGCCACCAGACATAGCTTAGAGCAGCACTGGGGCCTCACCCCCATGATTGCCCCGGCCCCACGATTACACTGCAGATCGGCCAAGGGCATCCTAACCCCCCACCCTTTCCTTGTCCTGGAGCGCCACAAAAAGCTCAGGCCACAGGCCCTGCAAAGGTTAGCAGATCCATTTGCTCTGCTGTCCCAAAGCAATTAGCAGAGCTGCAGGGGTTCAGCTCGTTAATTGGTGTCCTAAGCAAGGAGAGGCTCACAGCTTGGCTTCTGGCTCTCCAAAGCAGCTTTCCACAAGCAAGGGAGTTTTCTAATGTACTTTTTTATGGCTTATTTATTGGAACCCTACTTGATCCTGCTTTCCACAAAGCCTCATTTAATTGCTCTGTAGGTCGCAAGCAGAGCTCTAAACTGCTGCCAATTAGCTCCTCCCCATCGCGCTTCTTGATATAAAAGCTGCAGGAGTCAGGCTGGTTTAGAGCTTGGGGAGGGCAGTTGTGGGCCCAGGTGCTTAAAAGTATGTGGCTGGGTAGACCAGGAAAGCAGTGGCAAGGGGAAGTAGGCCGTGCTTTGCTGCCTGCTAGTTTTCTTCGTGGCTGTGGGTGCAAATCTGCAAAGCATCCCGTGATCCGCCTGTCACAGGTCCATAAGGCTCAGGTCCAAATTCCTCGGTGCAAGCAGTCCCATCTTATCCTACAGCCGAGCCTGCTCCAAACCACAATGCTAGTGTCGAAGGGAATGTTTGGGTGTGCAAAGAAAGCTAAATTTAAGCTGATTAAATGTGGATGTGCGAGGATGTGGTAAATCCCGAGGTTTCTAATAGGAGTGTTAAAACTGGTCTCACCTATTGGGGTCTTTCTGAGCTTGTGGCAACAGAAGAATCACTCTTATTATTTTTCTGTAGTCAAAAGCCAAGTGAGAACTAAGAGCTGGCATTTTCCAAGGGGTGACTTGATCTATCCAGGGGGCCCTTGAGCCTGAAAAGATTGAGACTGACTGACCCATGGTCCAACCCTACTCTTGACGATCCTCTGAAGAGGAACAGTGGGCAATGGGAAGGGGTAGCTGGATAAAGAACAGGCTGCAATTCCCTGAAAGCCTCTCAGAGTATCGACAGCTTTGTAAATGCAAAATGTCTCCCCTTGAGCCTCATTTTATCTGGATGCATTTTCAAAACATTTGCCTTGCTGCTGCTGAGTGGGAGCCCCTTTTAAAACAGCAGGAAACCCCTCAAGGGCTTGCACCAGGAAGAAATGATTTGCTTTGACTTGCTCTTCTTTTATGAAAATCTGCACTCAGCTGCAGATAGCTGCTTTGCTTTTGCCATTCATTTGAATGGCAAACACCATTAAAATAAATGGCAATGTATATTAAGGTGCATGGTTTTTATTTTAAAACGTTTGGATTTTTTTTCACAAGGACCTGCCGGAGCTCCTGTGGTGAGCCTGACTCTCGGATGAAGCAGAACATACTTTGACGGCTTTATCCTTCTTGTTCGTCGTGGTGGCAGTGCTGGAAACCCCAGCGCGCAAGGTGCTGTACAAGTGCAAAACAGGCAGACAAACCCTGGCCCAAATTACTTAGGGGGGGGGAAATGTGGTAGTCTTCCTTTAAGAAAAAAAGTTTTCAGAGTTTTAATCGAGCTTTTGAAGCACAAACGTAGCAAAACAACCAATTAGGATGTCTCATGGGCACCGAATATTAACTGCGGGAAAAGGCAATAATTGCTGTGGTTATTGTGATGAAAACCTGTCAGACAAAGGGAAGCAAAGGATCTTGGTTCCCCCAAGCTTTTCATTATGTCCGTGTCATTTTCAGACCTTTCATATGCTAAACCGAAAATTGTTTTATGTGCTTTTTATAAACTACCAGCCACACTTGAAACCCAGTTTGTTTTAGAGAAGTTGAGTGCAATTTGATTTAATATGCAGTTATTTAGAAAAAAAGAAGATGAGGCCAAAGCTTCATAATTATTTAGAAAGCAGTCAGGCATTATTGCAAGGATCAAAGCTTCTTAACAACTAGGTCGTGTTTAGCAAAGCAGCTTGATGCAAGTGATTTGCAAAATCTATTTGTTTCCTTGAATGAAATTAGGCATTTAGTGTCATTTTCTTATTTGCTTCCAAAAGGAATTAACAGCGGAGCGGGAGACAGCGCTGTCCAGTGGTTAGGGGCATGGGCCTGAGAAACCAAAATCCCCCGGTCTTTTTGCTCCATAAACCAGTTCAACCTCAAGCAGCTAAGTCCAATGCTACATTCAACCAGGTTGATCCTAAACCAGTTTCAAAACAGGGTTATGTGCACTGAACTTCTGTTCTGTTACGGGTTTCAACCACTTTCTGGTGACTTAAACCGGTTTATGTGTAACTTCTGTCCCTAACAGACGATTACAGTTAGGTGAGACTGGGTAACTCACGGCCCCTCTCTGTTATCTAAATGTCTTTGGGAAGCACCCGCAGAAAAGCCGTTCTGTTAGGTGAATTCATTTGGATAAGATGAACTGTTGTGAGCCCTGCACAAGTTATTGTTGTGCCTTATTCTGTATTTTGAGAGAAAAGATACAGTTTTGCATTAAAGGATCCTTAAAAGAAAGCAGTACTCAATACCAAGACTTGCAAGGTAGTGCACTGAACTCAGGAGTCGGGATGTAGTGTTGCATGAAGAAAAGCTCAGGAAGAGAACAGATAAGTCACCCAATACTAAGAGTTACCGCTTAAGGGACAAAAAAAGGTGCCATTCAAATGTACTGTACTCTTACTTTCTTTAGGTATCTGTCTAGGTCAGTCATTTTCAACCAGGGTACCATGACCCCTTGAGATGCTTTTGAGGGTGCAACACATAACGTTAGCACTGCTAGGTATACAAACATGACCCACAAGATAAATCCAGAGATTTCAAACAGGAATCCAGAGTGTTAAAAATATTGGGACCCGTTGTGGTCTTTTTGGGTTCTCTGCAGCAGAAGAATTGCTCTCGTATTTTTCCAGAGTCAAAAAATGAGTGCAAATTAAGAGCTGGCATTTTCCAAAGGGGACCTTGAGTCTAAAAAAGTTGAGAACCATTGGTTTAGGCCAGTGGTTTTCAAACTTTCTTCATTTGTGGACCCTCTTGGAAAATGGAGGTGTAGACCCCTTTGAATTGTAAGTGTGGGTATCCACATACCACTGATTGATCATAGTCATCTTTTGCAGACCCCTTAGACATACTTTGCAGACCCCCAGGGGTCTGTAGGTTGACAACCACTGGTCTAGGCTGTCAATTATTCTGGGTACAACCCGTCCCTGCTGCTGGGAATAAGTTACCGTGTGTGAGCTGAGAGCTGCAGAATCGGGCTAGAATCCACCTCTCCTCTCGAAGCAAATAAATTTTGACTCCTTGGACTCCCAGAGATGGGCCATAATAATGTTTTACTGAGAGCAAGTTCACAGCCAGCTCTCTGCTTTCCACCGCCTCTCTCTTCTTAAAGACCTTTTGGTAAGTTTGCGTCTGAAGATCAGGTGCCCTGCTGATCTAGGGCTTGCTTTTAAAATTCAGCACTGCGCTGGCCTCTGAATCCGCTCCAGAATTGGCAAGAAAACATTGAAGATATGATTTGTGACAAATCATTAAAAACAACCCAAACCCTGTCAACACCGAACTCCACCTGTTCTGTGCATTACTAATTTTATTCCACATAGGAAATAGAAACACCTTTTGCAGCTTTTGGCATTGTACTGAAATTTGAATTTATTACTTTTTTTTTTTTTTTACTGCTCCTTTTCCAGTCTGCAAGGAAACCCGGATAGAAAAAAGATCTGATTTGGAACGGAATAGAAGTCCTGAGCAAAGTTTTTAAAATGAGAATCTGGGGCCCAGGCATGCATGTGCACACATGCGCACATGCATTGCACACTTGTCCCCCACCAGCTTGTGTTTTCACGAGGAGGTTTGTGCGAGATGAAGCTTTAAAGAGAGGACATGAAAGCTGCAAGGAATAAGCAATTGAGAAGTCAAGTGTGGGGCACGATGATCAGAGATCGGCCTTACGTTAAGACCAGAGATTACATTAAGAGACTGGCATTAAGACCAGAGATTGGCTATATGAATATCCTGCATCTGAAGGGGTTTGGATCTATAATCAAACTTCCTGATTCTTCTTAGAAGAAGAAAGGGTCCGGTTTGAGACCCAGATGGGATTTCTGACCTCTGGTCCTGAAGGGACTGAAGTCACAGCTTCATTTCCATGGATAGATCATGACAGTGAGCAAACTTCCAGTGTGGATCCAAGTCCATTCATAATCCAGACCCCACTTCAGATCCCATCCCTCCAGGATCCCATCTGAGAAGCATCACCGATCCCCATGTGCTGCAGGAGATTTTCTCCAAGCTTCACTGCACAGAATGGGATTTACTCTTTTTCTTTCCCCTCTAAGGGGTTAAAAGTGTGTCACAAAACAGCGGTGATAGTAGATCGTGGGGAAAGAGGCCGTCTTTCTGGTGGGTTGGTCATGGTCTCCTCTGCAGCGAAGGAACAACTGATCAGTGAAGAGCTCGGGTGCAATGATCTTCAGGACACCACTTGCATGCTATCTCTTGGTGCAATTAGTTAGGATTTCCTCTGGGGAACAGGCAGACAATATCTGGCCACTTGACTGAGACCTTTATGAAGTCAAAATTAATTATTGATGCAAAAAAAGTAGCTCTTAAGTGCACCCTTGAGCCCAAGGCTTCCTCCTCTGTTTTACTTAGTGCCGACAGATCATTTTAAACCAGTTTTGTTCATTGGCATGCAAAAACTCTTCCCTGCTCCTCCCCCCCTTTTTTAAATTAAAGATTGCATTACTTATATTAAATGCTTACACAACTGCAAATGAATTCAATGAAGAGGCAGTTAGTTCATCTGTTGGACAAGGCCAGCTGGAGAGAAGGGCGGCCGAATTCTCATTTCCTTTTCATAAAAAGCCTTCATTTTCAGGCAGCATCGAAGCAACCGGGATCTCAGATGATCTTTACTTATGAATGAACTCAGGCTATGTTTAAAGGGTTGTGCATACACATTGTGGCCTCTGGGTTGAGTCCTGTATTACAGAAGAAATAATGAGGAAGTGGGGAGACAGTCTTGGAGTCATTTGGAGACAGACCATGTCTTCCTGAAAGGTAACACTGCTCCAAGAAGTGCCCAGGAGGAATCCTTCAAGCCACGACAGCTGCTGGAATAACTCGCCGACGCTGCACAATCCAGTAATGACACAGGGGAAGCTGTTAGCAACGTTTCATGAGAGCAAGGAGGTTGGCTGAGGGATGCACTAATAAGCTGATGTCTTAAGCAGTGGGAAATAAAAGCCTTATATCCTTTTTTTTTCCCTCCAAAACATCTGAAATGATGGGGCCCAATGCTTGGCTCAACTCCAGTACTTTATAACACTTTAAAACACCCAAGAATATCCTAGATGGGCACCTCTGTGCTAAGAGGAGACTATGGATAGAGCCAGGATGGTCTACACCAGCCATCCTCTCAATTATATGGGTTTGGGGGGGATTAAAGGCAACTCCAATACTGCTTTAAATTGCCCGGCAAGCTGGATCATCCTCTAGAAGTCCCGACCTCCCCAGCCTTGGTGTGGACATCCGGCCCCGCAGAAACTAGCCCATCATCCTGTCTGTTGTGTGAGGAAAGGATGTTATGTCTCCTTCCTTTCAATATAGCGCAGTGCAGCGACGGAGAAAAAATGGCACAACAGGCCCTGAGCGCCAGTGGCTGATGGGAGGCTTTTAAACGTTGAAAGCCTCTCCTGCACCTGACTGGAAAATAACCTTATAGAGATCTTTAAACGCTTGCACTATGCTCACCAGCGCACGGACTGCATCCAATTGAACCAGGAGGAGATTAAACCCTCCACTTGAGAGCTGTAATTTAAGGAGCTATTTTATGTAAGTGGATTGTATAATTCTGCACAGCTTGAGATCCTGCCCCATCGACAAGCGCTAAAGTGTTGGTCTTTGTCTTTTGGATCTTTTCTGCCAGCATTAATAATATAAAAAATAAAGGAGGACTAGCCAGGAATGGGTCGGTGACATATAGGTGCTGTTTGCTGGAAAAAAGAAAGTCAGGGGAAACTTGAGGAGTGAGATGACCACTTTTCGGCAACTTTAAATTTCCAGTCGCTACAGCATGGTTCATTGATGGCAGCAGCTGGACCTGGGATGCTTGGAGGCACCCAACGCCTGGGGGAAATGAAGTGCTGTGAGCATTTTAGAGGACATCAGGGTAGGTGAATTAACAGCTCCTATGAATTAACAAGATTTACATACTAATTTCCACTAAAAATTTCTAGGGGGAAATGGCAGTGGAATATTGCCCAGAAAAGCACTGGTTTATTGAAACTCATAAATAGCCTGTTGCGTCTTCTGTTTTATAGAGCAATGCTAGATGCTGCCAAGACTGTCTCAGAAACGGCAGGAGAAGCCCCACAATGCATCTAACTGGGCATCATAACCACCTGGGAACAAATTTTTTCCCTGACCCTGGTGTACACCCCGAATTGTGAAGATGAATAATCCTTTTATTCCTCGCTGATGTAATTTCAGGTAATATTCTGGTTTATATAACTGTTTCCTTCCTAAAATTACTAAAATTGCACACCACGCAGTGATGGAATAACTGAATTGATTTTAATCTACACCTTGGGTTATTTCAAAGCAAAGTTGAGTGTGAAACATCTTTAGGAAGATGAAAAATGGTCCAGTTTTGATTTAGATTGGGTTGGTTTACAGTGTCTTTCACTGATTTTATTTAATCGGGTGCAAATTTGTGTACAGAGCAGTCACCAACCCTTTGGGAAGTGGCGGGTGACTTTACACTCTAAACATCCTTTTAAATTGGTCCTAAATTTATTGTCTCTTAATTTTCTCCAGGACCTCTTCCATAGAGCTAAAAGTCATGGAGGGGCCAGATTTGTTGTAATGGCTGATCCTCTTCTCATAGCAATGTAAAACGGGGTCATTTTTACATTACCCATATTTTGCAATCAGCTCTCCCCCTTCCTGTTATCAAATGAAACATCCCTTAACTGCAGTGTGCCATTGCAGAAGTGCCTGTTCGCAACACTTCACTCCAGGCTTTTCTTAATTATGGATTATTATTGCCCCCATTCACTCACGGCAGCTGAAGCGGGGTGTGATGAGGGCTAACTCGGACGAACACGTCTGAGCTCCAGCAGCCGTGTCGCATTGCATGCTGCCCACGTGGGAGGAAGACAATCAGCTGTTATTCACAGCGACAGCACTTCAGATCCAAATTGCTTCGTGGCCCAAACTGGGCTGATTCCACAGTCGGAAAGTGAAGCACATCCGGGGTATGCTTACTGACACGTAGCTGCTCTTTTAGGAGGATCTCTTTAAACAAAGAGCTTGGAGCTCCTAAGAGAGACGGAGATCATCTGGACAAATGACTTGGCGTGAAACATATTACTGCGTATTGGGTTTGCAAATTATTCATTGACCGACCAATTTCTATTCATCGGTCTGGAAGGGATAGATATTCACAGTCAGTTCCTGCAAACACATTTTATCCTGGGAGTTGTTCCCAAGCTGCTTCTTGCAATCTGAAGTGCAGAAGAGCCTGGGCCAGACTCAAAGGAATTGCTTTCCAAAGTAGAAACCTCTGCCCAAATCAGAACTCAAGTTTTCAATTAAGCTTTACCCTCACTGAGGTGTGCTGAGGTTTTATGGTACCCGAATGTAATGCAGTAGTTACATTCATCCCAGCTGTCTGGTTAAATCATAGGGACAGGGGGCCTTAATTATTTTGTGCATTGGACTCAGTCATCGGCATCTCTGTGGACTAGACCAAATCGTAGAGACAGACAAGGATTGCCAAGGAGGAATGGGCTCAAGTTGCACCAGGCAAGTCGAGGTTGGATATTAGGAAAAACTTGCTCACGAGGAGGGTGGTGAAGCACTGGAACAGGCTGCCCAGAGAGGGGGTTGAATCTTCAGTTTTGGAGGTTTTGAAGACCCAGGTAGACAAAGCCTTGGCTGGGATGATGTCGTTGGGGCTGGTCCTGCTTTGAGCAGAGGGTTGGACTAGACGTGACCTCCTGAGATCCCTTCCAACCCTCATTGTCTGTGACTATGATTGTCACCTAAACTTTTCAATGTCCTTCATTTCAATGTCCTTCATCTCTATGCTCTGCTAGTGTTTTTATTTGCATCCGCAGAACCTCCTCCTGCAGACATCCATGCCTGCGGGTTAGGGATTTAGGCAGCTGTTCAATGACTTCAGTGGAAAGGCTCGCTGCGAATTCAGTGGATTTGGGATCAGGACCTGTGGGGGTGCTCTGATTTACACCCTTTGGAGGACATGCCCTTTGTACTTTGCTCGATTTACCGCATTGGCAATTGCTCATGAAAGCAGAACTCGGCCAGAGGCTGGGTCACCATGCAAGTGAGAGAAGAAATGAAGCTAAAGAAGCTTTCATTCACCATGTCTCAGGTATCCATTGGTGTAGAGGAAAAGGCAATCAGGACTCGTAGTAGAGATATCTTTTATTAGACCAACAAGATTTTTGCAAAAAAAAATCTTTAATTGCCAGCTTCCAATTAAAGACCTTTTTTTGCAAAAATCTTGTTGGTATCCTCTCTACTACACCATCATCTCTACTACGAGTCCTGATTGCATTTTCATTCACCGTGGCACAGAGAGCAAACCTGCAGATGCTGCTGCTTGAAATCCTAGTCCCCTCCAAGTCCCTTGACTGCATAGAGGTCAGGATTTCATCTACCCTGCAACCTGCAGTACAGCAATGAATGGTGGCTCCACTGCACATCCATGAGACCTTCCAACCCAGGACACAAAGACCTTGAATTCAGGCTGAAGGGGTGGTCCTGCCTCACCGAAAAGCTCATTTCTTCTTTCCCGACTATTCAGTTGGCCCAGTAAGTGTTGCCACCAAACCCCACCTCTGCATTGCTTCAGACTCTGGAAGACACTAGCCTGGTTTTATCGGCATGCCGGGTGTCTAGGCAGAAGCTAGTAAGTGATTCAGGGAATTCAAAGTGGAGGTTTCGATTGGTCTGCGCAGGATGAGGTTGTGAATAGTTTGCTGTAGTTGGAGCTGCTGACAGCAAGTTGTGACGTGATTTTGTGTCAAGGAGGTGACATTTTAATATTGCTCGCACCTTGTTTGTCATGCAACACCCACGCGTGATGTCTAAAACCCGAGCAGGCGGGAGGCAAAGGAAGGCAGCGAACAAACACGCCGTGCTTTTATCATCAGCAAACAAAGCGTGACAAGCTGCCATATGGATTCACTCACCGGAGTCAACCAAAAGTGGCAGCTATAATGGACGGGACCCACTAATGGCTCCACGTTGCCGAGCTACTTCCACACCAGCTACGTCACGTCTCTAAAGCCTGCCATATGCTTCAAATGGGAATGTGAGCATGCCGCAGGGTGGTGGTAATAGCCATCCCTCCTGCAAATGCTTTTTGAGGTGCGTGGCGTTAAAAACATGAATGGGTATTGGATGCGCTCAGTATTTTTGAGTCGGGACTCGTGGCAGAGGTGATGTCTTTTATTAGACCAACTTGCAAAACAAAACAAAAAAGTCTTTATTTGCAAGCTTTTGGGCACGGACACTCTTCGCCAGGCATAGGAGAAAAGATTGTGGAAGCTCTCCTGGATTCATATTTCATAGGAGAGCTGAAGGTGCGGTAAAATTTCCTGTTTGGAACAGCTGATTTTAGTATTTAGTACTTTAGGAGCACTAGTAATCTAGCTACAGCGGTGTAGGTTGTAGCCGTGTTGGTCTACGGACATAGACAGACAAGGTTCTTTGGGTAAATCTGGTATCTTTTACTAACCCAACTCAAATAATTAGCAAAAGGGTATAAATACCCTCAAAAAGGGTATAAATGCCCTTTGAAGGGTATTTATACCTGAAAGTTTGCTAAGAAGAAATTTTCCAACAATCTGGCTAGGCATTTTTCAATTGCTATATGATCTACACAGTGTGAGTTATGATGGCCTTAAACTTTTGCTCCTCTCCATTCAGCCAGGCCTAGTCCACCTCCAAATTCTGCGAGACAAGTTTATCCCATGTGAGAAGCCACGAAACCTTCATCAGACCCAGAAAAAGAGATTTTTCTTTGCGATTTTCCTAGTTGGTCTCATAAAAGGTATCATTTCTGAACCAAGAGTTCTAGCTTTTTGCATTTCTTTTTGTCTCAGACCAACACAGCTACCACATACATCATCAGACCTACGGCACTTCCCTGGCTGTCTCAGGGGGTGACTCCAGTGGCTCCGGGGTCAAGCACCAAACAATTGGGTGTCAGAGTCCAGCAGAGCTAGGGGCTCACCCCCTTTGCAAGCCACACCTGGCTAAGAGAGACTATGCAAAGCTGAGAGCACGGAGCAGATGTCCCCAAGGGCAGTTCCCATCACCTTTTCCAGAGACATTGCTGCCATCAAGACTGACATTGCTAGATCCCATAGCACCAAAAAGTAAAAGTGGAGGTGCTTGGGGGCAATGGAAATTAAACCAGTAGTTTCCAAACCTGGGGTCACCACTCCACGTGGGGTCACAGCATTTACAAGTGCGGCACTGCACAGAAGGGAATCAGTCACAGTAGTGGATCACGCAACAGAAAGCGGCATCATCCTCCTGGAAGTGGGGCTGACAACGAGAAAATTTGGGAAACTCAGAATGAGGCTTTCCTTTGGATGAAAGGAGTGGGCTAGTCCACCAGCAAACAGGCCCAGAGCATGACAGTCAGGCCCAGCTACAGAGCAGAAGCTCAAGGACAAAATGGGAATATTATGCTTACATTTTACCCTTGCCACAATGCCTATAAAAACCTGATGATTGCTCGGCAAGTGGCACGCACCTTGTCGCATCATGTTGCCTCGGATGGTCTTGTTGTTTGTCTCCTTGAGCTCTCATGTTTCTCTGTCCATCTACCAGTTGCTTCTTATTTTGCATTTATTATCTCTGCATATACCTACACAGCTTGTGTAGAGAGTGGATATTTCATAGATCTCCTTATACCTGTTGCTGTCAGTCACAGTCATGGTTTCCTCAAAAGCACACTTCCAGGAGCCCGATCCTGTCTTCTGTGCTCTGGCAAAGAGTCCCGGGAAGTTTTGCTTAACTTGCGAATCTCTGACATCTACCAGGCCAAGTCCTGAAGTGATACCATTTCACTGAAGCAGTTCAGAGAGGGGGAACTACTGCAAGGAGAGACTGATTGATTTGTTTGAGAGAGAAATCAAACCCCAAATTTCCACATCCCAAGACAGAGCCTGGACCATCCTTCCTTAAACCCAGCCAGACTCTTCCCAAGTGCCAGTGAATTAGGACCAATCTAGCCCCTTATATTAGCTATCTTTTCTTTCTTTTTCTTGTAATGCATATGGGCCTCAAGCAGCTATTTGGATGTTCAGCCCTGCAGCTGGATACAGCCATCCCAAAAGCGTGTGGCCTGTTTTGGCCATCTCAGCTTTCCAGCACATAAGGAAGAGTCAGCATTTCACCATGCAACTGCAGCTCCCATCAGGAGCCAGGGAAAACCCATCAGCACAAAGGAGAACTGGATTCAATCTACTCCATGCTCCATTAGCTGCAAGCAGTTCTCCAGGAAAGTGTCTCCTCCGCCGTATTCATCCACTGTTAGTTGTTACCTACTGAACCATAAACCTCGCTCATGGGGGAGAGATTTGGAACAAAGACAAAGGAGACAAAAAGTATTCCCACTTGTTGCATATTTCATCGCGCTTGTCTCGGTTCGGCGTGCAGGCATTTGCTGGGGGTAGAACCTGTTCTATCCACTTCCAAACTTCTGGGACTGCAGCGGTGGCTTCAGCTCTTCCTTAGGGATTTTGTATCGTTCTGCAGAAGGCGTTGGGAATGCGCTCGTCACGTGGGAGCCGGCTCTTCTGCAGCTTGCATGATCGTATCACTTCCAGGAACGCTTAGTCATTGCAATCCGATTGCAAATAAATTCCTACCTTGCTATAAATAAAGGAACAGTTGTTATTTCCCAGAAACCATGGAGCAACACCGACAAAACTCATGGGCAACGAGGCTGCAGCTATCAGCAGTGGCTCTACTGGGAGAAGACTGGCTTTGCTTAACAAAAGAGGCTGGAGGTCAAGTTTTGTTAGCGTTCGTCTTCACTGAGATCCTCCCCGGGAGCTGGAGGCACAAAACTATACACACTCCTGGCCTCTTAACAAGATAAGAAAAATGGACTGTGCACACGTGTACACCCATGCATGCATGCATATGTGCGCACATCCATGCATATGTGCATGCACACACCCATGCACACCAGTGCCTTCTTTTCATCTATTCGGTTTGTGTCCAAATATCAGCTCTGACACTCAGCTGATGTACTAAGCATAGCACCACGAAAGGTTGTGCAGCTGCCATGAAACTCTGTCCCCAAAATCCCCATTTGGAAATGAAAACCTCTTCCCTATGTCCTCACAGCCTCTGTTTCACATCTTTTGGCTTCCAAGTGCTGTCACACTCACCTCTCTCTTTGATCACCTCCAGTCTTCTGGATAAAAAATGTGTGTATTTCTGCTCTTGTTTCGGCTTTGCTTCCTGGGCTTGTTCACCAGCCCCAGGCTCAGGGTTTTGGCCCACTCTGTGCCTACAGTTGAAGGAGTGCCATCACCCTGCCTTTGTATCCCCCTGCAATGACAACCTCATCTGGTGGGAAGTCGATGAGACACGGCCCTGGGGGAAAGGGGCCTCTATATGAGCATCTACAGACTGCCGAGGTGTGGTGTTACCTAGATTTTACCGGCACTAGCTTAAGACAGCAGCATTATTCCCAAGTGGCGGAGGCACGAGATGCTCCCGAATGAGCACGCCGCCCCAGCTGGAGCGTTGTAGGAAGCAAACTGCTTTTCATCCCACCCTGCCTGTAAAGCCAAGTTGCCTTAGTTACAACGGGCCATGGATTTGAAGGACGTTCCCTATTTTTCAAGCACTTCTAGCATTACATAATGCTCCCCCCGCCCACACCCCGGGTGCCAGAAAGAGGAGCAAGATTCATGTATTTCTAATTAGTTTTCACAGTGGCTCACAGTGCCCCAGCGCTGCTGTGTGCCCATGAGCACAGAGGGGAAAGTCCCATTGACTCAAAGCCATAGAGACGCGTACCGTCCGCTTAGCAAACAACCCCCCGTTGTTCCTTTGTCGGTCTATCTGAATGCCCCATAATGAGCAGATTTATGTAAATTCCCTTAACATCTTAGGCTGGGAGGAAAAAAAAAAAGATGCTATTTATGGCTGCATCTAGCAACAAAATTACATCTATTGTTACAAAGTCTCCTGGAAGAAGGCATACACTCGGGGATTACAGAATCGTTTTCCTTGCTTTTCACAGTGCTAAAATCAAGTCCACATCAGCCCTGACAGCATATTTATATGTGGCGTCTGCATTTTTCAAGCCAAGAGAGATGCAGGAGAGCCTTTCTTATTCACCCCCATCTTGAATTGGCACTAGTGTTTCAGACTAGTGGCACTGTCACTAATGCCACAGACTAGTGGCAGTGCCACTCATCAGTTTTCCCTCCTAATCCCCCCTTTTGGAGATCCATTGTGTTTCTCTTGTTTTTATTTATTCCAGCTGGTGAATTTATCCTGCTGGGGCTACTTCAAATCTGGGCTGTAAATCGGGCTGGTGGAAAATTAAAAATTTGCTCTTTCAAATGTTTCTGCTGCAGGAGGCCTGGGCCCCTGTTTCTCTAATCAGCGCTATGTGTTTCCCAGCCGGGGGGATTTTCAAGATATCAGATTTCAGCTGATGCTAATCTTGGATTTAATACAGCAAGTGTAATCAAACCTCTGGTTTTATCCATTTGAGGGAAGGCAGGAGGTAGGAAGGGGGAAAGAGCCAGTGCAATAAATGTTTCAAAACATCTAAAATAATATAAAATATCTCTACTATGTATGGGGGCACCAGATTCTCACCCCCTCTGGAAAATATGTATGTGCCTAACTTGGTTCATCTAACCAACCCGGCTAAACTAACTGTGATTATTCACCACACTCACCCATGCTTGTGCCTCGCACGGGTTCACCAAAATCAATTGGTTTTACTTTTTATCGTACTGCTCTACAAGGGTATATTGCAAGCCACAGGTTATCTGAAGTCATTCAGTTGAAAAGCCCACTTGAGAAAGTCCCTTGAGCCAACGTTTCCATTTCTTCGACTTCAGCTAATTTGCCAGTGCGGTTTGGTCTGAGAAAACAAGGCGGCCGTTCCCTGTTTATTTGGTAGTGACAGATTCTGTCTTTATATTTAATGGCTGGCGCTAACCAGCAGCCAGATGCATAGTGGGTATAACACTAGATGTAATTCCAGGCCAGAGGATAATTATTTAATTGCTGGCCTTGTTTGCTTTCATTTAAATAATAGACAATGAGCCTGTATTAGATTTTCCAGTGCAATGAGAGAGATTTTCCATAGGCCTGTTTTTGATGCCAGATCAATAGGAGAACTCTTACTGGCTCCAGAAGAGCTGAGACTTGCCCTTAAAAACAGGGAAAAAACCAAATGAGGTCTAACGAGACTGAAAGTCCAAACACCCACATGCCATTAACATACTCACATTCATAAAGGAGGCTTAACCAGCTCTGCCCGTGATCTTTAGATGCACCACGCAGGGCACTTCTATTAAACAGCCTGCTAGTCATGATCCTGCGCCATGAAAATAACAACCTGAACATATGGGAGGGTGATGTTCAAGGGAATGTAGCTGCGCTGCGTGCAACGGCAGCGGCTTTTGGGGGCAGCCGGCTGCAACAGAAAGCTGTGCTGTAGTGAATGCCAGTGGGGAGAGTTTGTCCCATGTACAGCTCTGCATAAATTCCCGTTGACCTTTACGACGGTCTGAAGCGGGATTTGTCCCTGGTATTGCAGAAAGAGAGCATGTGCTACGCGAACGACCGGATTTTGCAAGATGGAGACGATGATAGCAAGATAACTGGGCTGGGCTTTGAATTGAGCCTCGCTGACCATTGCAGTGGGGGTCACAAGGGGGCCTGGAAACACTGGTCTACCAGAATGCAGCCCACGGGAGGCAGACAGACGGCATCTCTTGCAGGGAAGTTTCCATGCTAAGAGACTGCTGCGTTTCGAGACGATTTGCTTCCATGGATCCAAGCGGTGAGTTGGTGGCTAGGGAAGAAAATGCTGTCCTTAGACAGAGGCTCCTTGGAAACAAAAAGCAAGGTCTTCAAAGTAGATGGGAGTCAGACGTGGAGGGGCAGCATGCAGAGCAGGCATTTACACCTTCCACCAGCAAGAAGAATCAGCAGAGCCAATGCTGCTAGGCTGATCAATGTTAGCTGGGGCTCCGGCCCCATCCATAGTCAACAAGGAACCCATCAACCTATCACATACATCTGTGTGATGCCCAGATGTCTACACGACCCCTGGGATATAGATGCCTGTGGGCTTAGACCTAGGTTGAAACAGCAGGGAGGGCTGAGCTCGGGTGGGTGCACACTTCCATTGCATGCACGGCTCTGACCCAGCTTTCCCATAAGAGTTCACGCCCTGCTTGGGTAGAGGCAGCATTTTATTACCCCGTGAAGGTGGCAAACTGCTGCAGAGGGGTCTCAGCTGTTCTGCTAACGGTCCCCAAGCATTTTCCATCAGTATAGTGGTGTCGTCTTGGCCTGAAAGTTCACTCCCTCCGTAAGTGTGCTGCACGGCAGCTGTCTGCTTCTGCTGCAGGAGCTGCTGCATGTCAGTAGCTGACTGGAGGCATGAAGATAGTTGGTAGTTTAAAAATCCCTCGTGAGAAAAGACAGACTATCAACCCTAGACATAGGAGTTTGGCTTTGAATTGACAACAATTAGACTAAAACTCAGTGCACCCCACGTGTAGTTCTTGCTAATACAACAGCTATCTAGCTTGCAGCTGTCTTGGTCTAGAGGCAAAAGGAATCAAAACCCGTGGAAGAGGTGATATCTTTTATTAGACCAACTAGACATTTGCAAGCAAATTATTTTCTTTGTTTGCTAATACTACAAGAAACCATGAGGTTTAAGACTATAAGGAGCTGATGCAGGGAGGTGTTTAAGAGAGGGAGAAGCTGCTATTTGTGCCCTTCCCCCTCCCCGGAGAGGACACCGTAACACCGACTTGCCAAGCAGAAGTCAGCTCCAGCACGGATGCCTCTTCCCTAATGGAGAGCTGGACTGATTTGCCAATAACCCAATTTTGTTCACATTTAACAGAAGCACTCTTCAATTTTGCAAGGAGCATGAACTTGCCTGATACGTTTATTCTGAAAAGCTTGTGTCAGCACTGCCTGCCGAACCGTTCCTTGATCTGAATGTGTCTTTCTTCACCGTGTGTACCTGCATGCTTCCCAGCCATTTGGAGGGATAGAGTTTGCATTGCCTTTTATGACTTAAGGTCTACTCTTTCTTTGTTCTCCAATTCTCCAAGGGAAGTTTCCACTTGTTCTGTGCCCATCATTCATTAGAGGTATTAGGATTAATTTCTCCGCTGTGGATTGACTGTCTCTGTATGTCTCAGTAGCTGTTTTCGGTGAAAGTAAAGGCTGGATGAGGTCTGCCTAGCTTTGCTTAAGAAGCGTGTTCTCTGAAGGCAACTACTTCCCTGCACACCTCCACGGGGGATGAAGTTTTGACGTGGAGAACAGGGTCAGGGAATGAGGGCTTTCCTCATATCCATAATACTTCTGCTTTCATCCCTCTAACTCCTCAAGGCCGTTTCATTACAGGGAGGGTGAGCATTGTAGGGTGGAATATGCCCTGTGAGCAAGACTTGTGTCTCAAAGCAAAAATGCAAAGGCTTTGGAGGAGATCTCTACCCTGTGTGAACAGAGGCCTCAAGGCTTTGCTGGAAGAAAGCTGGTTTGTAATAATCCCAGGCAGGAGGGGCAGGTACTTCATAGGATGAGACCCTAAGATGAGATCGGCCCATTTTCTACTCTGATTCCAGGCACCAAGCTGCAGCTATCAACTATCTAATATCATGGGACCTTTTGGGGTTCTCTATTTGGGTGTTTGCCCTTCCACCTCTCTCTAATGATTCAGTTAGCACAGGCGAGCAGACAAAAGTCAACCCACGAGGTGCAGCAAAGTTCATTTAGGAAATAATGTTTTGGCATGCACGTGGCATTCAGGCCCTAATGCTTCATTCAGCTGGAAAGCAAGGACAGGACATGACACCCCTCCATGCTGGTTGTCAGAGGATCAGAAACATCTTTCTTCCTATATTCTTGGGTTTTTCTTTACCCTTCTCAGCAGTGATGCTACGTTTTTTATCCCTGAAGGGGAAAGAAAAACGGTCAGGGATCAGCAGACCTTCAACAGAGAAATTCATTTCTTCTGTCCTGAACCCTTGCTCTGGATTCACAGGGAAGGGAGGGACGTGGAGCTGAAATTTCAAAATTTCAAAAATGTCAAATTTCATCCTGGCTCTGGATTTCAAATTTCAAATTTAACTTTCAAATTTCAAATTTGGATTTCAAATGTCAAATGTCATCCTTGCTCTGGATTCACAGGGAGCTGAAATGTCAAAAAACGTTTGCAAATTGTGGGGGAAAAGAAATGGCTTGTGCCAACTAGAATATTTCATTTTAGTCTGGATTATTTTGAAATAGTCCAAGGAAGTATTCATTTCACCGCTGCTGATAGGGTTTTGGGGAGGGCATTCCCTCCATGTACTCTCCCCACAAACTTCTCCCCCTTCGGGAGGGAGCAGAGGAGCCAGTGCCAGCACATTGCAAAACCCTGGCTCTTCCTGAAGGGCACGTATAATGTTTTCAGTGGGGAAGATGATGGTCTAACATTGGGCATTGTAACCTGCCTCTGATATTGGAGTCTTTCAGTAGTGATGACCTGGCAAAGCCACCTTAGAGAAGAGCCTTGTCTTCCTTGCAATGTTTGCCAGTGATTTTAACAAGCTAGGCATGCCCAGAGACTTTCTTCTCCACCTTCAAGGAAGCATCCTCACTTGGTGCTTTAGTTTCATATATCTCCTTTGCATCTGGCTGAGTTCATTGCACCTCTAGACACTGGAAGAAGAAGGAAAGGGAGAGAAAAGGTCCGAATAACTCAGAAAAATGCAACTGTGGGACATCCTCATAGGATGTGCCTCCCAAACCAAGCTTGGGGGGCAGGCAATAGGTTGTAACGACTTAGCTAATAGAGCAGCCTGTACTGTGCAAGGCAATATTGAATGGGTTAAACACCAGGTCATAAATATGAGTGCAGTTGATGTGCCAAAGACCCCCTTTCACTGTGCTGAGATAGCCCACAAAGACCTTTTAATACCCGACTCTCTAGTGCACGGCTGTCTGAGCTCGGGGCCGTGAGTCAAAGTACAAGGGAAGCTAGGCAGTCGTCCTCTGCTTAAACCAGGTCACACTGGGGAACAACGACACACTGACTCGAAGGGGGCATCTTCTCCATTTATTCAAGCAACTGTTGGGGAGCGTGTTGATGCAAATGTACCTCCATTTAATGCCTGCCTGACTAAAGAAGAAGTAGAGGAAAGCCACTAGCATGGTACAGGAATAAGAAAGCTATTGAGGACTTGATAGTATGACTGGTTCTGGCCAAGTCAGGCAGGAAAGGATGGGACCAGATTCTCGAATAGCGGGAATGGTGAACTCAATGTGGATGGGTAAGTTTATCCCAGCGGTGGATGTGGCTCCATATGTCCCATCCTATTGCCAGGGCTGTGCAGAAGAAAGCTGCCTGGCAGGAGTTTCTCATGTGCTGGGTATCAGGAAGAGGGACACCAAGACCAGGTGCCTTGTCGAGTTGGACCCTAACCAGGACCCTCAATCCTAATTGCACTGAGGTTAAAAGTTGATGGCCAGGTGGGAAGACGGGGTTGTACCCACATGTTCTTGTGAAATGGTCTCTTGCAAAATGTACCAGTGACCCAGAAATCCCACAGATTTTTGTTTCTTTAAATGAGGTAGAAGGCTATACCAATGCAATCCCTTACTCTCCCTGCTTGTAGACAGTCTCCACCAGCTTCTAGGCCTTTCCATGCTCCTCCTAAACATAAAAAATTAAGAAGTGGGCATTTTTTTTTTTCTTCCCTTCAAGCTCTATTTCCACCATACTGGGTGAGAGAGGAAAGGGTGTTTGGGGATGGATGGACAGGAAGGTCTGAGGAGCGGTTACATCTCTGTGCGTGCGACTACAGGACCTTACTTAGAAGAAGGCAGGCAGCAAACAAGAAGAAAAGCAGCGGATCCGTTATATGTAGCTGTTCAACACGATGAATTGAATAATGTATTCCCTTTAGTGGAAGTTTTCCCTCTCTCGCTTGCAGGCAAGACAAAAATAAAAAAGAGAAGAGCAATAATTAAGAAATTTGTCTTGTAAGTGCACAGCCAAGCGTGAGCTAAGATCCTTGCTATGATCAATGTACAAGCAATCAGGTTCTGTCAAATTATGCAGTGACTTCCAAGTGACTGCTCTGAACGTCTCGAGGGGACCGGCTCCGCGAGTTTATGGCTAGACTGCAACGTGGCTCAAACGCGTGTGTTGCTGGAAGACGCTGCTGCTCCTTTGGCCCTAGCATCGAAGGGGACAAACTGGAGGAGGTGGATCTAACACAGGTTTTATGCCTTGGGAGCAGGGAAGAGGGCAGGGGGTCAGGACACTCAGTCTTACCTGCCCCAGGGACTCAAAGATCCTGGCTGCTGCTGTGGTGTTGTTGTCTGGTAGGCTCCGACTCACCAAAGGTACAGGCAGAAGTGACAATTTTTGCCTGATCTGGCCACAAAAAAAAGCAGTTTAGAGCTGCAATCAAACACAAGTGCACGGCTGTCAACTGCTTCAAAAATGGCCGATTGGGAGAAAATCTGACCCCTCATTGCATGACGTGTCAAATAAAGATGGTGCAAATGTAGTGTCTTGTAATGTGTGTCTGGGAGCCAAGGGACTGGCATCCCAGTGCCCCCTTTAAGTTAGCACCCCTACTCACCCACCCCTATTTCCACTACCGCTAGAAGGACTAGGCATGCCATTGCTGGGGCCAAGCGCCTGCTTGGGCATGCATAGATGGTACCTTCCAGAGGGAAAAGTCCCATTGAAACCAGTGATAGCAGCACCCTCTGCCCTGTCTCACACATCAACACTGAGCAGTGCTGGACTCTTAGATCACCAATATTCAACCACAGCCCCCTAATGCGTGCGTGGAAGGAGAAACTCCATTCCCTGGTAGCAGTCGGCTGTTTACTTGGTTGTTTGGAGGTTGTAGCCCTCCCGCGCAGAAGCAGATTGAATTTTATTAGTAGATGTTAAAAATCATGAACCAAAAAGATGCCAAAGCCAGAAAGGAAATACAGACAGCCCGAGCGAGGGGCTAACAGAAGAGGGATGGGGATGAGGAAGGGAACGCAACTAGGTTACAGAAAATACAACGTTAGCCACCTACATCCGCTCTGCCAAGAACTTTACCTGAGTGAGAAACTAAAGTCTGCAGCAAATCTCGGGGTCCAAAATTCCCATGATACATAAAATTAGAAAATGATTGCTCTTCTGTATCTCTCGGCAAACGTGGAAGGTATTAGGCCCATATATTATGTCACTTCCCACAGAAGCACTGATGTCAGATGCCGATGTCTCACCTGACCTTTTTTCACTTTTAGAGGAGAAATAAACTTTGCAAGGCACATTTAAAAAGTATTTTACTGTCAGACTCCAGGGCTCTGAGGACATTAATAAACTGAAATGGCTATCAAATATGTGGTATCCACCAAGCCATTGCAATTTGTCTGTAGGCAGCCTGATGAAGCCAGCAATTAATGACCTAATGAGTAGAATTTAAAACAGCTCTACTGAGACATTGCTTTCCTGGTGCTGTATTTTGCAGGATATACCTATTGATTTTGTAGAGCTGTAAGAATTTGATAAGGGTTACGTGCATGAGGAGGCCTGCACACCCACTTGGTCTGCGTGTGCGCAATGCATTCTTTAGTGCATGCACATACAAGCCTCCACACACATGTGCAAGACTCCACACTTCCCCTGCTGACTTGTTTCATGCATGGAGAACCATAGAGACATAGACCTCTGGTGTGCACACAGACATACATTAATGCATGTTCTCTGTCTGTCTGTTTTGCACACGCACATGTGTACACACACACACACACACACACACACACACTTTTTTCCAGACGTTTAGAAAACCTCATGTGCTACCTGACTTCCCTGGCCACTCCACTTCTCGATATGGAGTTAATTGGAATTCCACCGAAACAAAAGTAAAGCTGAAAATCTGCAGTTTCTGGCCAGCTCCTTCGTTGCAGAGAGCGTGTTGGGCAAAGCTGAAGAGTCTGTAATTAAAAATTGTGCCCATCCATAACCTTTCTCCATAAATCCTTTATCACAGGCTGCATAATGTACGCTCTGTTAGAAAAGTGCTCTATCTCCAGCACCACCTGCAAATGCAAATGAAAGACCTTGCTATGATCTACAATGACTTGCACCAAAAGAAGCTGAGAAAGTTTAACTGGCACTTCTCAAACCGATGAATTCAGTGAGGAGGAGAGACTTCTCCCCGCCGATGGTGGATGAGAGCAAACAAACAAGCAAAACATCAAGTTTTTTTTTCCTTGATAAAGGGAATACCATTCCTCACTTGGCTGCAGTGCGTGCGTCTACACATGCAATAAATGCGACCGAATATACTCCAGCTCTATTTGAGATCCTGACATCACCATCTACACATGCATTTTAAGTGCAGTAATTAGGGCAGCATAGGAGAGTACCCGTGTCTTACGGGACTTTCCTACACCAGAGTAAATTAATCTACTGCGCACTAATCGCAGTGCACATGCAGACGGTGATGCTTTATTGCGCATTAAATCAGTCTGATGAGCAGTAACGTGCACGTGTAAAGCCACCCAGTGAGAATGAAGGCAGGGCAGGTTTGCACCTTATAGACTAACCATAGTGAGAATGCCAGACCGTCGTTTCTACAGCATCTCCTAGCTGCAGTGCCCAGGGGATCACAGCTGCTCTGAAAGGGGGGAGAAACTGCTTCTTCCATGGACAGATGCCTTTCGATTGTACCAAATTCATCAGGAACAGTTTAGGATGAAAGATGCCTTTTGCTGTATGTAGGAGGCCCCTGAGCTGCTAAAGGCAATGGGGTAGGAGGGCGAGTTCAAGCTAGCTCCGGCGTGATTGGAACGGCACAAAACTTTCATTAGCTAGAGAGGAGAAACCGTCCCACTCCCAGCCTGCAGGCTCTACCTTCCCAGCTGGTTCCCGGCTTCCTTCTCTCCATCAGCCATCTGCAGCCATGGTAACAGTCTGAAAGGTCAGTTCAAACCTGGGCAATGAGTCAGCGTGTCGCAAAATTGTTAATGCTGTAACCAGGGCTTTGTTTTTTACCATCCCTCAGGATATCAGGGAGCAGGAGACGAGCTGCCAGCAGCAGGCTTGGAGAGTAAAGTAAAAAGCTAAGACATATAGACAGCATCCCCTTAAATGCCAGGAGTTCTTGGTGTTGAGTCAACAGGAGCCTTGACCCCTTCTCAGCAAAAAAGTGGGGCATGATAATGGGGTCCGAGAAATATTCTCCTTCATTGCACCGGTTATATCTGTCCGCTCATCAGCTGTCTGCAGCTGGCTCGGCGGAGCACATCTGTACATCCTTTTAGAGAGGACAAAATTGGGGACAAAGCGACACGGTGTGAGTGAGCAGGCAGTGTCCCTGCATGGAAAGGGTAGTATTGGGGCTTACCTTCTAGCCAGCAGGCCTGTACACTTCTTCCCCCAAAACAGAAAAGTCTCTCCGGCTTGGAGCAGCTGCTGTGTCCCAGGCCACCGGTCGTGGCAGCCAGAGGAAGGCTGAAGGTTTGGGTAAGGGAGTGATGTAGAGGAGAGAGACAGTCCTGTGCCAGCTTCCCCAGGGGCTGTCTTCATCACGTGCTGCCCGCTGCCTTTGCTCAGCTGGAGAAATCGGAGCCCGTCTTCACTGCTAAAGGGTAGCTGTGTGAGCCAGAGGCCTGTGAGGCTCCCTCTGCCGCTCGTCAGTGAGAAGAGGACAAAATCATTAGCCATCTGCACGGGAGGAATTAACAAGCATGTCCTGGCACTTAGCCACTGGAGAACAGGCCTCCGAACCCAATGATCTGGGGAGGTGATGAAGTAGCTAGACCAGCTGTGCCACAGTCTGATCAGTCAGTGTTAACTGCAGCAGTCTCCTTGTGAAGGAGATGCCAGGGCTGTGGCTTTCCCATATCCAGGGCCTGTTCAGCACAAGAAAAGAGGTGAGGAAGAGCAGCTGGCTGGTCCTCACCCCTCCTATTTTTGGAACCAGCACTGTCCCTCCATCCCCAATGCCCAGGGTGCCACCCTGGCTGCACTATTCCTGGCCCTGGGTCGCATATGAGGCTTAGCCTCATCAGAGCATGGAGTCCTTTCTTTATGTCCTGCTTGCATTGATTGCAAACCACTCAGCACACCGAGGGCTCGACGTCGGACTGGATAGGTGACAAGATTCCCAAATCAGAAAGAAGAAAAAAACAGTGCATATAAGAAGCTTGCAGCACTGCAGGATTTCCTTGTCTGTGCACATGGCGCTTGTACAGCCCTCACCTCAGGTTTCTCTATAGCTGACTTGCAACAGGGAAAGAAATGGAGCTGCCAATTGGGGGAGGATTTAGGTGACTTGGGGACCCATTGTGAGTGACATTCCCCAAAAGGATAAATGTCTGGGAAGAACTTTTGAGAAGCAGGGCAGCGTGGAAATGCCCTCGTCTCTGCAGCAAGAAATAATCCCAGGTGTCTAAGCCAGAGTTCAGGTGCCTGAAATCAAGAGCAGACAAGGTTCTTTGGGTAAATCCAGTGGTATCTTTTATTAGACCAACTCAACGAGTTGGAAAAACTCTTCTTGGCAAGCTTTTGGGGATCAAGAGGGCAGTGTGGCTTCTGATGCTGCTATGAACATAGCTGTGGCATGCCGAGTACTAGCTTCGTTGCTCTGCTCCATCCAAGTATGAATGTGAAATGCATGGCTATTTTTCTTTTAATTCCACTAATGGAGCTAACACCTGTTTCACGGGAGTACGCTGCAGCTTTATCGTGTTAAGCCAATTTCTGCCACTTACTAGAGACCCGGTGTGGGTGTAGCAATGAATAGCAAACAGCAAGCAAGTCGCTTGTGCTTTACGCGGACAGAGAGGCACTCAGCACACTTTGTCTCACCCTGGCCAGGACTTCTCAGCGCTAGGTCAGATGCTCGTGCGACGATTAGCAAAAGCTCTCTTCAGAAATCAAGGCTACAGCCCCCCAGCATCCTCTCCACCTCGGAAATCTTTAGGAACTGCCCACATGAGCTTTATAAGGAAAAGGAAAAAAAAAATTAGATGACAGCAAAAAGGAAGCCAGTGAGACCCATGCGTGGGTCCTTGTTCCAATTGGAAACCAGTTTTGCCCATTTTTGGGCACAATCTCTGTCCAGCCTCATGTGTGCCGTACTACCATGTCTTCTGAGCTCTGTGCCATGCAAAATGAGGAAAGCACATGCTGTCCTGGCAGTTCATGCAGGTTCAATGCACTCCATACCTAACACTCCCAGAAAGCAACGTACACCACCCCAAGCATTTCCCCGACCACCTGTCAGATTGCTGCCCCTGGCATGGACCAGTCTCTCCCGACTTTAACTTGACTTTGGTTTCTGCTCTAACCATGTCTCCATACCTTAGTCCCTGATAGATGACATGCTGCTTGTAGGTAGAAAACTGGAAACAAGGACGGGATGTTTCTAAGAACCGAGAAGGAGGCATGCTCTATCTGATGAGGTCCCTTTGATGTGAAAGCCAGTGGTTGATTTTGGGATGGCTGCTCTGTTTCTAACTCACTGGGTGCATTGACATGTTCATGAATGCACTGTAGCTATTGTGCAGTGAGTTTAGTGCCTGTAATAACAAGTACTATGTGCAGTGACTGGTGCTACTGTGCAGTAGTGCCAGCACATGCCTTTTAAGTAACATTAATGCGCAGTAGAATTAGTCTACTGCACATCAGCATATTAGCATGGTTTTTGCTGTGACATGCTAATGCGCAGTAGACTTAATCTACTGCACATTTAGTGTCTCATGTATATGCACCCACTGTGAAACACCTGGGTCAACCTGGGTAGCACTTATGGCACTGAAATTATAGGCCTGATTTTTAAATGAGTGAGGTGTGCTGCTGCAGGCTTACACTGTGCACGCAAATACCACACTTGCACAGCTATGCTGGGCATTTTTGCATGTCCAAGTGCACAGCTACAATTATTAGCATACACATTCACACTCCAGCAGTGCAAGTGTAAGTTAGACATGCACTTTGTGGACTTTGTGGGATTATCAAATGTCTTGCATATGTTGGTAGGACCCTTGATGATATCAATGAATGAGCTGTGTGGAACCCAGGTCTTCAGCAACGAAATAAGTTCTAAATAATATCTTCTGCTCCTGTTAATGGCCCTTCCTTCCTAACATCGTGGCACAGGTGTGGTTGTTCAGTGTGTTATAATGTCTCATTCTTATATTCTTTGATGAGAGACCCTTTCTCTACTTTAACGAGCACTTATTCTTAGTTGGAGAGCCTGGTCTTTGCAGATATTTAGTTCTAATAACAGCCTATTTTCATTCCCTGTGCCGTGATGTATTTGAAGAAGTGTTGCTTTCTGTGTTGAGGAGCAAACAGTTAGCAGATTTCTTTGAAGAAGGCATCAAAAATGGGTGACACCCAACGCAGCATGGAACGGGCTCCGGAAGCAGAATATCTCCGCTCCAAAAGAAGCACATGGAAAATCCCAGTCCTCTGTTTCAAAGACATAGTAACCCCCGAAGTCTGCACTAAGCTCTTTCTGTGGAGATATCTATCTATCTATCTATCTATCTATCTATCTATCTATCTATCTATCTATCTATCTATCTATCTATCTATCGATATGTGTGTGTGTGTGTGTGTATATTACATATATATTATATATGTGTGTGTGTATATATATGTATATTACATTACATTTATTATATTACATTAGCTGGTGGCTAATATATATATTACATATATACACACACACACATACACACACACACACGTGTGTGTGTGTATGTGTGTGTGTGTATATATACATATACACACTTATGTATACACACACACACACACATATATATTCATCTCTAGGTCAATTTTATGCTCAGGAACTGGCTTGTGAACAGGAAAGCCGTCAGCAGAATGAGTCCAAACAGGGAAAGCAAAAATGGAGGCGAAGGAGAGGAGAGACCCATAAACAACAGGATGCCGAAATAATTGAAAGAGCAGTAAATAAGGGCAGCAAGGAATTAGCTAAAAACCTCTCCTTCCAGCTGCTCTGTGTCATTCAGAAACCTTAGGAAACTTCCTGTTATTAGTGCTTTAATCAACACACACGACACTTTGTATTCAAGATGATCGGCTGAGCAGGTAGACGGGCAGCAGCAAGGGATTTTTTTAGTGCCGCTCTAGGTTTGCATTTCCCCCCTTGTGTTTTGTTTTTAATGCATGAATGGGTCTGTCAAGAGAGCAAGATTGTCAGCTGGTACAACACAGTGCAGCTCCCTTGCTTTTTATTACTGATTTACACCAGCTGAGATTCTGACAGTCAAGCAGCGAGGAACAAAATCGGTCAGGAAATAATAAGGCAACTTCCTGCTGATTCATTTTTTTTTCTTTCTGACACTTTTCAATAAACACCAAAGCACCGCACATCCTTTTGGCTTCCATCGCAACAACCAGAATAATCACTAGGCTCTCGCGTGTGCGCAGGGCAACACCGCCCCTCTGGGATTCCTCCCCTGCCCCACCTTTGACCGACCCAAGATCACTGTTTCCCAGGCTGGTGGCTAATGAAGGGTGCATTTCTCTCATCATCTCATCTGGCTCATTCACTGGCACTGATGAGTGTGACAGCATGCTGGAATATCAGGCGGACAGGCTGGGTAGCTTGCTTGGAAAAGATGGGTAACTCAATGGCTTATCACAAAAAATCATGGACTACATATAAGAGCACACACCAACTGCTGAAGCTTCCTTAGCCTGACGAAGGGTTTTTGAACCCGAAAGCTTGCTTAATAACTATTCTCCAACCATTTGGGTTGGTCTAATAAAAGATATCAAATTCACCCAAGGAACCTTGTCTGCCTATGGACTACATATAGACATTGGATTAACATATTATAACCTGCCTGACATCTGACTCCGCAGGTACCTCGCCACTATTTACCAGCTACATTCATTCCTCGTCCCCCCCTGCTACCTGTCTCTCACCCCCCGATTCCTCAATTTACATCTTCACTTTCTTTCTTTCTTGGCTTTCTTGCATGCAAGCTTCTTTACTATTCTTTCCATCAAAAAGATCACATGCCAACCGCAGATGCTTCCACAGCCTGATGAAGGGTATTTACACCCAAAAGCTTGCAAAGAAGAATTTTTCCAACTATTTGAGTTGGTCTAATCAAAGAGATCAGATTTACCCAAACAACCTCATCTGCCTATCACACCTGTATCAGATATCTAGGTTGTAGCCACATTGGTCTAGAGGCAAAAGCAATCAGGACTTGGGGTAGGGGTGGTATCTTTTATGAGACCAACTAGATTTTTGCAATTTTTTGCCATGAAAAGATTATTATTATTATTTTTTTTTTTTGCAAAAATCTAATTGGTCTCATAAAAGATATCACCTCTACCACAAGGTCTCATTCCTGTAGGCATTCAAAGTTCATGCTGCAGGGAGCAAAGAGCTGTCACAGACATCATAAAGGTATTTGCAACCACTTCCCTCCATACACTGTTGTGCAATTCTGCAAAACCTTCAGTTTTTTTGTAGGTGCAAATGATACCCCCAGTAAAGAATCAGTACAGTGCTACAAATGTCCCCTGTCATGGTGAAAAGATGGCAGCGTGTATATACAGCATCGGAGAAGGACTCAGGGTACATGAGATTAAAGCCCTAGTTTAAAAGAGACTTTCTGTGCTGCCCTGGGCTAATTGCTTCCTCTCTGTGCCTTGATCCCCAAGTTTCTCTATATATGTTACGGTGCTTTCTCCAGCCTGCTGTCTGTCATGTCTCTTTAACCCATAAGATCTTCAGGTTAAAGCCTGGTTCTTATTACAGGTTAAGTAAAAAAATCAATATATCCAGTGCACTGATCTTGATAGGGGCCTGTAGAAGTTACTTCAATATTTAAAAGCTTCCAGGTGCAATACAATATAAATGCTAACTATTTTACCTGTATATGGGACAGGGTGATTCGAGCTTGCAAAAGTCAGGTTAACGCAGGAGTTAGGTTAATCATGTGTGCTGGTGTGGCTAGTGGTATATTTTTATTTCTTCATCTGTTTTGCAGAGCAGAGAGCAAGTTGCCGCAATCTTGTGGGTGAGATTTCACACAATTTTCCTTTCCTGTTTGGATCAGCTTTTGGGTTGTGGCCTTTCTGTGGAGTTTTGAGCGATGGCTTTGTTGCAGGAGCCCACGTGCAAATACGAAGCACCCTTCTTTTAAAAAAGAAATGTTCGCTTGGGACTTTTGGGGAGCAGGAAAGCAATGGAGGGTATTACTGTAGGCAGTGGAAGGAGGGGGATCTACGTCCCCCTCTGCGACTGGCCAATCCAAGGTCCGTGCTCTTTACAACCATTGATCGTTTAGCAGGAACGGTAAATGGAAACTCCCTTAGAGAGGGGAAATGATTTGCACAGCAACTCAGGATTGGCTCAGACCCATGCCTGAACATGATGCCTTGCACTCGTGCACACAGATAAATCGAGTGCATGCATATGCATGCCCACCCACACTCACTGTGTTGTGTTTTATCCTATTAAGTGTGTATCTTCAGCTAAAATCAATCCCATGCTCTTAACCGCGTCTCCACTTCCCCCTCTACCGACACCCTCTTCTCTAGTGAAGTGGAAATCCATAAAAGCTCTGCCTGTTAATTTATTTCCCCCACCCACACTCCCCCTCTTCCTAATCCACTCATGGTGGAGGAGATCCTCGCTACTGGAGTGACAGGTGCTTTCGAATTGGCCTTTGATGTGACAGGCAGTGAGTTTCTCCAGGCAGCATGTCAAATTGCCAATGGCTGTCATGCTAAAAATAAAAGATCAATGATGTTCCCAGGGAAGAAAAAAAAATTAGCAAAAACAATTTCATGTGATGAACTGAGCTTACATGACTGGAAAGGCTGGAGGTGGTTACAGAGTTATCTCTTGAGAGAAGGAAATCAATGCTGTCGCCTTAGCAAATTAGGGACAATATGTTTGCACCTGATAAGTGCGGAGATACCACAGTGATAGCACAGCACATTAGGGGCACCAGCGCCTGGGATGTGGGTCACAAGCTGGTGAGCAATTGCACAGGTAAACCGTCTTCATACAAACCCCAAAACTTTGCAAAGAAGAATTTTTCCAACTATTTTACTTGGTCTAATAAAAGATATAAGATTTACCCAAAGGACCTGTCGTTCTTTGATGTAAAGCATTCAGAACTGGGCTCTACTCTAAACTGGTCAGAAGAACCAGCCCCATATTTGTGCAGTCTTTTATTTGATGCTTTTTTTTTGGTGTTGTCTTTCTAGTAAATCATTTGACCATGCCCTTTATCTCTGCTCATCCTTGCAGGCCATAAGCAAGAGACTTCTGTTCATGTGTCTGTCTGTCCCTCCATCCACCCATCCACGCAGTAACCCTGCCATGCACTCATCTGGAATGCAAATGAAAGCAATTAGATGACTGGAAAAACTGCAGAGCCCTTATTATTTTGTTTTAAAGCATTGAAAGGTTACAGGGATGTGCATGAATTATTCAGTGTTACGAAGGGGGCACTGTAAGAAATAATTAGTGCTTCACTGGGATCCAGTTACGCAAGGTGAGAACAGAGGGCAGTCACTCCAGCTGTAAAGCAGCTATTCCCCTGTTGCTTTGCAAAAATGGGAGGGTGTCTTGGCACCTGGTCTTGCCTTCCAGGTATTTTCCTTTCACTGGACACTCTGAGACTGAGAAAAATGGTAGTTTCAGAGTTGGGTAGCATCTCTCTCACAAACGCGAGCGCAGACGCCTAGCCACATAAGCCAGGCAGTCACCAACAGCCACAGCCCCAGTGACACTTTAATACAGGAGTCCACAGAGGCAGGAGGTTAGGGGGAAATAGTTTCCAATTTACTTAAGGTGGCCAATTATCCAAAGCCATTGCTGTTCAGAGCAAGTTGGCTTGCAGAGATGGGATCACAATTCCCCAGCTTTCTCCGAATGTCTCTGCCTCTCCCTTCTCTTCCCTCTGCACACAAAAGGTAATTTCTGCCTAATCACATCCAGTCATCTCTGCCTTGTGATTTCAGTTGCCTGCTCACAGGGGAATCGTCTTTGGCACTTGAGAAGGAGGTTGTGATTATGGTCGAGGAAGAACAAGTGCCTCGTTAAATAAGTAGCAAATAGCTCTGTTCTTTGGAGTCCATTCTGCACCCCCTACCAGGGCAAGCAAGAAGTGGGACAACATGAGTAAGAGTTTAATTAAAAGTAAGTTCATTCTCCATGGTGTAGTCGTTATCCCAGGGTCTGTGGCGATGCAAAAAGGGCCGCAAAGCCCGGTCTGCCTCCGAGCTCCGTTCCTTGCTCAGGCAGTCACACTCCACTTGACACCGAGCAAGTCACTTAACCTCTAGCGAGCTGTGCTCTTGCTGATTAGCCGTTGCTAATAATTAGCAACAGTTGTGGAGATTTTGCCATCGGCATTCTGCTGGCCGCTGATGAGGAGGAATACAAAACCCCACGCTCTCCTGGTGTTTCGGCTCTGAGATACTTCTGACAATACCAATGATGACATTTGTCAACGTAGTAAGCAGCAACGACTCTGATTTTGTTCCAACTGGATAAAACTGGCATTTAGCTTTTAAATACTTCTGGCACATCTTCATAGTTGAAGCTCCCTACCACACAGGCTTCTCCAAAGCTCAAGACCCAATGCAATATCCGAAGCAGAACTTTGCAGCTGAGTGATTTCGTGGATTATGGGTGGCCAACTGATGGTGCCTTCCCCAGTTGGCCTAGTCCTCGTGCTCATGCATTGCTTGCTGAGATAACTTCCCTGCTAGCTTGTCAGGCCTGTCTGCACTGGCTCTGGACCACGCTAGAGAGCACTGCAATGTGGTGTCCCCTCCGTGAGCACTGAACCCAAACGTGGAGGTGAGGTGGGCACCATGTATTGTCCTTTCTATGCTCTATGGTAGCATCTCTATGCAATAACATGTTGCTGGCTGGTGTTTGTGGACTGAAACATTTTCAGCAAATAATTTAAGAAATGCTGCCCCTCATAGCGGAGGTCAGGATTTTGCAGCGCTCCTTCCATGTTCTCTCTAGCCCTGATCATGCTCTCCTCACCCAGGAAGCAACAATACAGGAGTATGTTATTGGGCAAATGTTCCATGATGCATTTCTAGCCCCTTTTAATTTCACCGGAAGTCAGTCAAAAGACTCCCATATCATAGAAAATTAGGGTTGGGCGGGACCTTAGGAGGTTGCATCCAGTCCAACCCCCTGCTTTAAGCAGGACCAGCCCCAACTGCATCATCCCAGCCAAGGCTTTGTCAAACGAGGTCTTAGAAACCAAGGATGGAGACCCCACCACCTCTCTGGGTCACCTGTTCCAGTGCTTCACCACCCTCCTAGTGAGAAATTTTTTCCTAATATCTAACCTCACCTTCAACTTGAGACCATTGCTCCTTGTCCTGTCATCTGCCAAATGGTCTTGTTCATCCTAAATAATGGAAGTGTTTCCGCTGCACGTGGGATTTGGCTTGGAATCTGAACTCGGATTTGATCTCAGATTTTTTGACAGATTATGATAGTGGCCATGAACAAGGCATTGGTTTCTATCTGGGGGTCGGACTCGATGATCTATTGAGGTCCCTTCCGACCCTAACATCTATGAATCTATGAATCTTAGGAGACCTAGGATCTGGTCCCAGCTCTGCCACTGGCCTACTTTTCCTATCTGCATCTCTCTTTCTTCTCTTGCTCTTTATCTGCCTTATCTGTTTGGATTGTGAGCTCCCCTGGGCAGACACTGTTTCTGATTCAGTGTTTGACCAGTGCCTAGCACAAAGGGGCCCTGTTCATTGTTAGTCTGACCTGCATGCTGCATGCAGGCTGTTATTACACCCATCAGATGATTTGCTGTTCCTGCTTAGGTCATAGGTGTCCATAGAAAATCACTAAGCTGAGCTGCTATTGTGTGGAAAGCTACATTATGAAGCCATCAAGGAGAGAGTTCCCCCTCTGGACCCTCTTTCTTGGGGATAGAGTAGGTGGTGAGCACAGAGAACCGACAGCTGCAGTGTGAGACACCGGCTTGCAGGGTTACTATAACACTATTCTCAATGAAAGGCATTGAGTTGTGTAGCAGGCTGCACGTTTCAGGAGTCGCAGGCAAGCAATAGGAAAGGGATTGCAGGCCTGCCTAGGAGGACTGGGCCAGCTGATGAGGATAATTGGTTGGCCTGGAGGAAGTTGAAAGCTCCCAGGGAAGGGACCTGGGGAAGGCTGCGAGGCTAGAGATTGTAGCACCAAACTGAGGCACTCTCTTGGGGTCTGGGAAAAGGCTGCAGGGTTTAACTGCTTATTGTTTATACTTAATGTTTGATGGTTTATGGTCATGTTGGGTTCTGGGGGGTAAGTTTGCCCAGAAAAATAAGGACTGCGGCATGCTACCTAACAACCCACTGCAAATCGGTGATGAGATTTGTGTTTAGAATAAGGAAACACTGGAAGAGCAGTTCATTAAGTGTGGGCTGGTGGGAAGGAAGGAATATAAGGATTGGTTTTAATATCTTGATTGCTTCTGTACCTTCAGGCCTCAATCCAGCAATGAAGTGGGCATGCACTTACCTTCAGTTACAGGAATGGTCCTTGTTGCCATCCAAGAAAGTGCTGACATGCTTAAAGCCAAGCAGGTGTGATTGCATTTGCAGGATTACCGGGGCTTCATTTGAATGATAACCTCCCCCTGTTGCACACAGGGAGACTGCCCCTTATGTCACATCCTCAGTTTGGTTGCTCCTTGCTGCTTAGTCAAAACCACACAGCAGCCCCAAGCCTATCAAGACTCTGGGATATTTGAGACCTGGCTCCGTTTTTGTGGTCCCCCCTGCCTTCTCTAAATAAATACTTCTCCTTTTTCCCCTGGCATGTGTTTTGGCAGTGGCAATTGTGTTCGCTTGCAGTACAAATGTAAAAACAGGCCAAGAAAGCAGCCAGCCAAGCAGATAAGCAAACAGATGCCGCAGAGAACAAAGGTCAAATAAATACATGCAATCCAGGAACTAAACTTTGCAAAAGCGCAAGGGGGATCATGAATAAGAAAGAATATAAGCTCAAAAATAGAACTGCAAAGAGGAAATCCATCCAGAGAAACAAAAGCCACTTTGGTTACTGAAAATGCAAAAGAACAGAGGAGAAGCTACAGAAATAAATGTCCCATTCAAAGCCTGCATTAAAAGAGGCTGAGCTCAAAAAGAAGGATGATGTGGATGTGAGCATTGCTTCTCATAAGCAGTGGGATGGTGCACACACTAAGGCCACTGCAGCGTATTTGTTTGGCATTTTGTCCATGCTCAACTTATAATATGCAGCCATATGAGTTGTGTCTTCCAATAATCACCGATACCGCTCCTTGGCTCTTTGCGTCTGTGTTTATGGTGATGTCTGCAAGCGGTGGTGCATCAGTTTGCTTGTTCCTGACACACTTCCTCCTGTCTGTTCTGAATCCAGATGATCATAGAAATGAAAAACACACCCTTTTAGAAAGCACAAAGAGGAATAGTGCCAAAGCTGGCTCAGTTTTGGGCTCATCGCTTGATGGACTTGTTTATTGGAGAGAAAATAGACTTCCCGAAACGCATGGGCTGGTTTGAAAATGATGTGTCGTGTCCCCTCCCCCCCAGGTTACTCTACATCCTCACAACAATAATTGATAGGAGGAATGGAGAATCCTTTCCGACCAAGCACACAAATCAACTCATATTGCCCTCAGAGGCAATATGAGAACAAGCAAGCACATGGACAGTGACACAGATTAGAATAAATATTAGTTTTGGGAAACTCTAAAGCCTTCCAGGTATTTTCCATGGTACCACTCTCTACTGTTCCCATCACTTCCTTTTATCTGTCCGAGAGAGAGAAAAGAGCCCACGATGACCATGGCAACCTACACCTACCGAAAACCAGGTTGTTTCTTTTGGAATCTGCACTTAGCTACTGAGACACAGAAGCAAAGAGCGTCACATAAATGTATCTAGGGAGATGCCCATGGAGAAGACAATGAGTTTTAAATGAAATCCTATCACTGGGCTACTGGCTCAAGGTCCCTTGTGCTCAGTGAAGACTCCCAATGGACCTCAAATTTGCAGAGGCATCTTGCTGGACCCTTACACCTACTTACACTTTTGCAGCATTGGGTCACGAGGGTTAAAACTTGGCATCCCTAAAATCAGGGAGAGTTTTGCTATGAATTTATGTCTGTAGCTTTGAGGCACTCACCACTGTACGTATGGACCCAATTTGGCAACACGTGTTTATATATTCAGCTCCATTCAGCAAAGTGCACAAACAGATTGCAAACCATGGGACGAGAGTATCTGAGTACAGACGGGCTGCTAAGGGGGAATTATGCTCTTAATGACCGTTTTGCCAGCCCTTTAACACAAACTCACTGCCCTCTTTTCAGATGTTTTGGTGTTTGTATTTAAACCACAGCTCGCATTAGCCTCATTAGTCCAAATCACATTTTGCTCCTCTCCTTCCAACGTCAGCAGAGATGGCAATTGTTCTTCCACTTATTAAAAATGTTCCGGGTCACCAGGCGGTCCCTCTCTGGTACAGGCAGTGCCTCGTGCTGTTGTCACATCGCTTATCAGTAAACACCTAGTTCTAGTCGACATTCACGGGACATGAATCTGCCTGTATTCTCCCCAGAAGGGGCCGTGCACCGCAGGGTCTTCTCCAGTTGATTGAATTCCACGGCTCATCCCGTACCCGGACTCAGTTCAAGCCAGAACTTTGCACTGCGACATTGCGCTACAGGGCAGTCTGCAATCTTGCCGCTTGCCTACGTGTTGAGTCCCAGGCTGGGATGCGATGCCACAAGAATAGGGCATGACTTTTTATTGATCCAGTCCCTTCCCCTTCCTGATACTCAACAGGTTCTTGTAGCTTTGCCTCCAGCTCCCAACAGGCTTCACCGTTCATACTGGTCTCTTTGCTGGTCTAAGCAAATGCTTTTGCCAGTCTGGACCCACCTCCCCAGTTTCTCGTGATGCTATTCCACGAAGGACTCCCATGGGTGGCCCTCAATGCAAGGAGATAAGGGCAAAGTTTGCTCAGTCTATCCAAGCTCTCTGTTCAGAGCTTAATTAGCAACAGAGGTTTAGGGCTCTCGTATCACTGCATAGCAGCAACAAGAATTAATGATAGCAATGTAGCTGTCAGGCCCCGCGATTAGCAATTATTAAAATATGACTTCTCTCTAAAATGGATGGTTTTAATATGTATTAAATGCGCCAGCGCTGCTAATGCCATACCAAAGCACTATTAGAAAGTCACACAGATAGAAATCAGAGTGGGATAAAAAATAGGCTCTTTTATCCAAATTTCTCACAACCAAACCATCAGTTTTCAGTCGTTTTAATAAAGTTAGGTCCAGCGTCCAAACAACTGCTGGTCTTGGTTTTTCAATTAAGTAGAAAGTTTCCTTGTTCCATCTCTAGGGAACTTGGAAAAATAAGTTGTCTTTCGTCTACCATGGCATTTTAAACACAAGTTTCTCAAAGTGTACCTTGGGATACAGAAGGACACAGGAGCTGTAATTTGTGGGACAAATAGTATGGCATCTTTTAATAGTGACAGAATATAGTGGTTAGTTTTCTTACAGATGCCTTAATGGTATTTTGTGTTTGTTTTTAGAAAGTTAATATAACACCCAAGTGAGCCCAATGACTGCCATTCACTGCACGAAACTCCTTGGCCTTGAACTTCAGAAAACATTTTCCTCCGTGAATTCAATAAAAGTAAAGTACCTTTCAAAATATTTTTTTAACTTCTTTTTCTGTGGCCTTTCACTAATATTTGCTAACTGAAATTAAATCAAGGCTGTGTCCTTCTCTCAAGAATTTGCAATAGAACAGACATCTGCGCCTTCAGGGTCGGAGATTCATCGCCTGCGCCTTAAGCATGGTTGATTTTCCAGTGGAGTACAGGCAATGCATCCAAGGAAAGCTACTTATGCAAACAGGTTGCATTTGGACTGGGTTTTACATAAAAAACAACTTTGATCCTATTTTTATTGCCAGGTCTTTCCATCAATCTGGCTCTTAGCATCTCTTTTTTTCATTTCTCCCTGAAAGGCAGTGCTTGCCACTTAGCAAAACTATTCAACCTGCCATACAGATAAAACCCAGATAAGGCTCCTTTTATACTCCTGCCTGTCTGGATATATTTTTCTATCCCTGAAAGATCTCTATTTTGAGCTTACTTTTGCCTGGGCTAACATATTCTTTCAGTCGTAAATATTATAAATCTCGATTTGGTTTTCTTAATCCATTTTTAAATCTAATAGAGTTCCTTTTTTAAATGTCACCCAATGCATAAATACCTGTTTTTTTCTCTTATCTTTGACGGTCTCTTCTACTGAACTAGAATAACAATCTTCATTTTCCTATAGGCGATAGGGGAGGCGGAAAGAGAGCAAGTTACTTTAAGGTGGAATCTTATCTCTTTATGGCTGTAAGCATAGGATTGACTGAATAATAAGGAATTCAGCAGAAATGTGCTACTTTGTGAAGAGCCCTTGTTTTTTTCACACTTCATGCATTGGGTCAGACGAGGCTAGATACAGAAAATGTGCCTTTTTGATGATTATAGATATAAAGCCTGATTTTAAAATAGGCAGCCTTTAACTATGGCCTTGCTCTTGTCCAAGCAGTACGTTGGCGCCCCTTTGATATCAGTGGGGCTGCATATAGATTACCTACTTTTCTGTTTGAGTAAGGGTAGAAGAAGGACTGATGCCCCATCCCAGCCAGGAATCCGGTTCTTTTGCCTGCTACAGCCGACAGTACATGGATGAATATCTGGGAAGGAAGGAAAGGGGAATGGGGAAAGCGACCTTTCTACTACACCGAACAGGTGAGCCCAAGAATGCATAAAGCAAAGTCAGTCCCTTCGGAGAGCATCTCTTCCCACGGGCAATGCGTTGATGCCTGCTATATCTATCAGTGGCTCTGAATGCTTCCTGGTCAAGAATTCAGGTAGACGGCGGGTTAGATTTGCACCGTGTAGACTAACTAATGTAGAGATATAGCACAAGTACCTCTCCTAGCACTGCCCTCTCTTCTCCCTGCTCACCTTTTCTCTCTTTCTCTCCCCCTCCCTTGTCGTTTGTCTTCTAATTTCTTTCTTCTTCTTATGCACAGCTTGTTGCACGTCCTTTCACAGCATCTGCAGCACCCTGCAGGAAACGGATGGCTAGTTATTCACAAGAGCTCAGCTCCCAGCGTGTGCCCCAGCACATTGAGCTCTTCAGAAAATCAAGAGTCTCTTCTGGGGACAGCACAGTCTCCTGACATTCATTTCTTGTACGTGTTTTATGGTGATCATCAACATAATCCCAGAGCCCTGTGGTTTGCAGGAGATCTCATCTCCACACTTTCTAGCCAGTTCACTGCGCTGTTGGATCCCCTAGATCAGTGGTTGTCAGCCTCAATAGTTTTGAGGTTTCCCCCTTGCAAAATGCTGGCTCTTAATTTTCACTTGTTTTTTGACTACCGAAATAAAATACTACACTGATTGTGCTGCTACAGGAGCTCAGAAAGACCGCAGCAGGTTGGAATGGATTTAACACAATCCTGTTTGATATTTCCAGGTTTATCTTGCGAATCCGGTTTGCTCACCGGTCAGCACTACCACGCACAGTGCAGCATCCTTGAAAGATTTTCAAGGCATCCTGGGGTGCCACAGCACCCTGGCTGGGAATTAATGATCTAGATCAAGGGAGAACTTTTTGTTCCTTATTCATCAGCAAGAGACTGGGTTTTCAAAGGCACATTTTTGCTGGTGTGAATGCTAGGTATAAAATCTGCACTTGTAACTTTGCACGTGGCTTTGAACTACAGGCACAAGATTGCTTACTGAATTTGCTTCTTCATGGAGGGCTACAGACATGGAGGTAGAGAAAAGGAGCAAGGGCTTTGACAGATGCCCAGGGTGCATTTTATAGGGGCAAAGTGTGCTCCCTGACAAGGAGAGGCTTGGTCTCACGTATTATGAAGTGGCTGGATCTTATTTAAATTTACAAGCAATCCAGACAATGCAATGCAATCAAGCTGCTGCTAATCAGCATTTGCATCTGCCCGCGTTATCCCAGATGGGACAGTCACGGGTGGCTTTTCCCTTCTTGCCTAGGGCTTTCACTTTCCTCCTCTACATGTTTCCATTAGAGACCTGCAAGGAACTGCCTCTGCCCCTCACTTTTCCCACTGGGTGAAGCAAGCAGATTGAACGTTATCTTGCCTTGATGATTTTGCTCCAACCCTTGCTAGGCCAAAGCAGATGCAGCCACTGCCGGCAGTCAGAGGAGCCTGTTGGTTAAATATTGTTCTCTTGCATTTTTTAACAGTTCCTCCTTCTCTATAGCTGTCTTCCTGGACTGCTGGGAGTCCTCAGGGCAAGCATATGTCCTGGCTGAGTGCACGCTAGAGAGATTTGTCCTCAAACACAGCTGTATTCCTTGTGTACCTCTTCTACCCAGGACAGCGGGGCGCTTGTACACGTCACGTTTTTTTGCCCTTGCTTGCACTACAGTGGCGTGACTGTTTGCACAAGCAGGTTTTCCGGATGCTTTAAAAGACTTTCTGGTGCATTAAAGTAAAACTCCTCAGACATAGTTTAATTTGGCTCGCTGCAAATTAAAGCGTCGTTGCATCCATCGCTGTGCTAGGATGGGATGGCACAGCACAAGCTTTTCAGTGGGGAGGCAGCTGCTGCCCTTCTTCAAGCACTGCCTGGTTTGAGAGCAACCTGGACCATGTTTCCCCTGTCCTCTTGCCTGCTTTTGGGGTGATATGTCTCCACACCAAGCTGTACTGCTGAGGATAGGGTCTGCTCTGCAAAGTAGGCTTCCTGCTGCTGAAGTGGATCCAAATGGCTGGAAGTCTGCATGTTTTATTCTTGGCGTGCCACTCACTCCGGTACCATACAAACTCTTCTGCTGTGTTCAGCCCTTGGAAAATAAAGGTGTAGAGAGACCTCTGCTATGAAGGCTTGTGCCCTGAGGACAACACCCCCTGCCTCAGATCACTGCCGTGGGGCTTGGTTTTTTTACATCTAACGAGTGAGAAGCGCCACAAAGTAGGCCCTGTACTGCCCAGGGAGTTAATGAGTGTAATAGGATTACTGAGCACAAAAGAAATGGAGTCAAGCTTCCTGATGCACTCTACATTGGTGCCGTTATCCCGAGGGTGTTGTGCAGCGTAGCAGAGCTTGCATTTCAGGTGGTGTGGGTATTCAAGGCTGTTGTCTATCTGGAAAGAAAGCCAAGAGAGGCAAGAACAGAAGTTACTCCATTGTCTTTCAATTCAGACCCAGAAGTGTTTGGAGGTTTCAGGGGTCTCAGCATATTTAATGAACAGGCTTCTCTGACTTCGGGCAGTGGCTGCAGCTGCTTTGGGGGCTGGCATTTAATTTACAGGAGAAGATCCTTTAGTCAAAGTCAGCAAAGCTGCACTCGAGTCATTCAAGCTCATTTCCGGCACCAAAAGAATTGGTCAAGAGCTTTTCCCCTTTTACACCACCTTTTATAGGTCTGCATGAAAGAAGAAGTGTTGGAGGAGTTGCTCTCTCTCTTTGCTCCATAGCATGTTTTATTCATAGGTTGACACCTGTGAAGGATTTATTACAGGCTGGTCAGCAATGCCCTAGCTCAGGAGACTTCAAGGCTAAGAATAAGTGACATATCTTGGGTCATAGCTTGCCAAACAGCCTTGATTGAGAGAAACCTGAAGCATCTGGCTCTCCTGCTGTCTCAAGTGCAGGACATAGGTGCAGAGACAGATAACTGGCAGATTGCACATGCCTCTGGCAAGGCCTCTTTAAAGCAAGCTGCTTGGACAGATTCATTTCCTAGCCCCATTTTTAGGGGCAAGTGTCAGTGGTAGCAATGAAAAGCTGCGGATCGGCCAACGCTGGGATGCTGGTGTTTCAAGAGGCAGTTTTGGGAGTCCTGCTGTGGGCTTCGAGCACAGGGCACTGATCTTTGCCAAGTTATGAGCAAGCTGCTGCTGCTTCTCTTTTATTATGGTGACAAAGGAAATTGAGGGCTTATAAAAGGGAGAGGAGAGCAGCGATCGTTCACACAGCTCTGCTAAAGCACCTAATATTGACCCTTGCCCTCCCCTTCTTCTCCAAAGCCAAGACTGCTGGGTGTTTGATGCTGATCAACAGGGATTTAAGGCAAGTCCAATATTTATATCTTTACCTGTGCTGCACTCGGCCAGGGCTTGAACTTGGGCCTGTTAAAGTGAACGCACGTTGCAATAACACCCTGCACTACTTAGCTGCAGACCAAGCTGTTGCTAGGATTTTGCTTCTCCTCTTCTTGGCACCAACGCAATACTTCGCCTGGATGTCTCACACTTGCTGAATTAAAATGCCCCCTTAGGGAATACTATTTAGCCTCTGCCCTGTATTTGAATGCACAGTCATAGGCCCAAATAGGTACAAAACCCAGTTTTTTTCAGAACTACAAAGCCATAGGTATACGTTGTAGCTATGAATGTGTCCTCTTTGTAGCAGAGTTTGAGGGGTCCAAATCCCCAGCCAGGATGAAGGCCCACTTGAACTACTGGTGGGTTTCCATTCATTGATCCGGCATTAACCAGAAGACACATTTCTAGAGAATTACAGGAATCCAGAGCTGGACGGGGCATCAGGAGGTCACATCTAGTCCAACCTCTTGCTCAAAGCAGGAGCATCCCAGGCTAACCTACCCCAGCCAAGTGTGTCTAACTTGCCTTTAGAGATTTCCATCGATGGAGATGGTGCAACCCCATTAACTGAAGAAGAAAGCTGCAGGACAGATCAGCTTTCTAGATGCCGTTCTTCAAGAGAAACCTCTCCCAGCCAGCCCCGCTGAAGCAGGGGAATTGTGCTGTTTCACCACGCTCAAGAAGACGGCGTCAGCCAGCACTCCCGTGGACTGTGTTTGCATCCTCTGTGCATCTGCTTCTGTTGTGAGCATGCCAACATGAGGAGGAGGCTTGTCCTGTTGCTTTGAGACCGCAAAAGGCACCCGGGACTGCTGCCGCATGTGCGAACGAAGCGGGAACCAGCACAAATGATTCACGAGCAAGCCACAGCCGCGGACACTCAGCTATCAATTATTCATGTGCAGACACTGTCATGAATACACATGCGTAGCCCATGGCAGGGGCACTGTGAGCATGAAAGGCAGGCAGACACTGATGCTGAGGAGATACCAGGATCGCTCCAGCTCCTTTCCCCCAAGCAATGCAGATTGCCAAGGATTGCTTGTACAATCAAAAGGAGCCACTGCTTGCCCTGGGGGCTGGAGGAATGATACTCCCTGGGTAACGGAGTACCTGTTCCTGGGTGCAGTATTTACAAGGCTCACTCCATCCCGCTGCTGCTGGTGGTTTGCACAAGCACCGGCCTGGAGTTGATGACCCAAAAGGTGCGCCTGCAAACTATTACACGCTCCAGTGACACCCTCTATCCGGGCTGAGTAAAGTATACATTTCAATGCCTCGTGTCCCTGCAGATCACACTAGGTGTGTGCGTCCTGGGGACACACTGAGCACAGCCATAAGCTTTAACCTAGCTACCTACAAGAGAATTTGTGCCATGTTTTCTGATCCCCTCCCAGATACCTGATTCTGAGATGCTGATGGCAGAAATGGATGATGATGTTAATGCGTTTGGAGAACGGAGATGCCATGTTCATAAGGTCTGGAGTCACAGCCAAGACTCCCCTGAGGGCCTTGGGTTATTCAGTAGTGCCCCCCCACTCGCCTAAACTGCATCCTTTGGATAAGGGTTGCTTTCAAAAGGGGCTTTCACTGACAATCGCCCATCCCTCTGCCACAAATCTTGCAACTGCTCTCAACCCCCTTCCCCCAAGAAACAAACCCAAAACATCCCCAGGATCTCAGTCGAAAGTGGAGGAAATGCTGTGAGTTTGGCTGATTGCAGGGGCTCGTGACCATCCTGATCCTTTCAAGAAATGCTATGAATGTCTGCACACACTTGGCAGCTCCAGAAGAAGATCTGGTTCTTGATCTGACCCAGACCCGGGGCTCCAGGGCGGGACAATGGCAGACCTGAGAACCCCAGATCCGGAGCAAGGTGCAATTATGATTCTGGTTCAGGCCACTTCTAATGATTATACCCATCTCGCAGGTACAAAGGGTGGTAGGGACACCTTTTAATGGGACTGTTCAAAGGAAAATGTTACTTTGTGGTGGTCACTGGTGAGGTACCCAATGGGGCAACTGGGTTGGCGTCCAGATCCCAATTGCCACCATAGAGTCATAAGTGTCTGACTGTAGACAAGAGGTTGTTTTCACTGGCTAGTGCAGAACTTGCCTGTTCATAGCAAAGCAAGTGGCTATGAAAAGCTTTCTGCACATATGCATGGGGTATTGTGATGGCAGCAAATCCATACAGCAGGATCGCATCTAGCCAGCAAGCTAAGCTCAGGAGGTGAGCCCCATGGTTGACTGCCACCAAGAATAATTTAATTACTCAATTAAACCAGTTGCAAACTGCTGGATTTTAGGGGTCTATGCAAAGAAGTCAAGTTGCTTTGCAAGGCTACGTAGGGGCAGATGGGGAAATGTCATTCTTGGCTTCCTCCAGCCGGGCCTGAGCGCCTTCTGGGTTTCAATACATGGCAGACGACAGGACACGGATGAGAGATATCTTATCCAGGGCTGGCTGCGGAGGGAGGAAGAGGGGGGAAATGCACAATATGATTGGGGTGATGTTTTTCCAAAGGTGCTTTGAAAGGGTGCTGGTTGCTGCCAAGTTTTTCCTTTTGTCTGCAAGTTCTTTCTGTTCCTCCGTGGCCTGCAGGCTTCAGGCGCCCTGCCGCTCGCTCTCCCTTTCTGGTTTCCAAAGGGCCCCAAGAATGGGTTATTATACTGTGCCGAAAAGGGGAGGTGTACAGCGCGGGGCCCTTGCGAGCCTCTCTTCTTAGTCGGTCTGGGGGAGAAAGAAAAGAAGAATTCACCAAGCCCTAGAGCATGACTCACTCGCTGCGCAAGCATGAATTAACCAGGAATGTTCGCGAATTATTCCTGAATAATTCATGAACCTGAATTAATCATGCATTTTCATGAATTATTCATGAATAACTCATGGAAATGCAAGGTTTATTCATGCTCCAAAAAACCCAAGGCTTTTTCCTCCTCTTTTCTGTTCTCTCTTCGGGTAAGAAACCGACTGACACGAGGGTTTTTTGGAAGGGGAGGAAAAAAAAAACCCCAAAAAGAAGAAAGAAAAAGAAAGCAGAAAGGTGTATTGTTTTGCAGTTGGGGGCTGCCTGGGGGCTTGCTCCTCACCCAGACAAAGGAAACCTGGCGAGGACTTGTGGTGAGGGGATGCACAGGAGGCAAAACAACTGTGCGGCTACCTTCCCTTCTGCAGCAGGCAGCTGAGAGCTGGATAGACAGGAGACATTTTGCAAGACTACCGTGCTAACCAGGCAAGGACTGCGATGTATTGATGTCAGGCTCTGCTCTCTGTCTCTCTCTTTCTGTCTCTGTCTCTCTCTTCCTCTGTGCGTGCGGCGCTAGCTTTTCTTTTTGCATTCTTTAAAATAAACTAAAAAAAAGGGAGGCCAGTCAGTGGGGTTGGAGGGCACAGGAGCCACTTAAGGAGATGAGGTTTAAACAAACAAAAAAAAAGGGAAGTGATTCGAAGAGTTCCTCTTTAGGTTTGAATTGTGTTTGCTGCTTTCAAGCAGGGCTAGAAACCTGGCCGGGCAGTTAAGGAAGGTAAAATCTCAGCTGTTTCTCTGGCTAGATGTGATCTCTTTTACTAGACCAACTAGACAGTTGGGGAAATTGTTCTTTGCAAGCTTTTGGGCACAAACGCCAGCTGTGCATTTATCCCAGCCCCCTCTCTTGGTCTCGAGACCAGGATTATTTGCAATCCTTGTGCATTTAGACGGGATGGTTATTAGCTGGGCAAGCCCTTTGATAGATGATAAAGCAGTGAGCGGCATGGCATAGATTTCATAGGCAGTCGGGCTGGAAGGGACCTTGCAAGATCATCGGGTCCAGCCCCCGGCCCCGAGGGGCTGGAAGTCAGCGGGGGTCAGATCACCCCAGCAAGAAGAGCATCGATGTGTTTCTTAAAGGTACCCAGAATAGGTGCTTGCACCACTTCTGGGGGGAGCCTAGTACAGACTCTGGAGACTCAGACAGTAAAGAAGTTTTTCCTTATGTCCAGTCTAAAATGGTCTTCCAGCAGTTTGTGACTGTTAGACCTTGTCTTCCCTTGGGGTGCCTTGGTGAACTTGGAAGTAGGATAAATCCCAGGACAGTATTAAATAGGCAGGTGAATGACTGTTTTCCACTGAGCTTGCAAGGGTAGTGGAAAGTTACTTGCCTTTTTATTCTTTTTTGGCAAAAGAATTTGCAGAATTCTTGCAAAACTCATTTTGAAGCGAGGGATGGCAGAAGGGAAGCAGAAAAAGAAAGTTTTCTGTGTAGGGGTCAAAGCCCGGGGTTAATGGACTCAAAATGTGGACGGTGCAGGAAACACCAAGCCTTTATTTTGGGCGTCGCGAAGCCAGAGGAGAGCAATTGGTTTGGACTGTGTGAGGTCTGACCTGTGCTCCCAAACCCATGTCTACCAAGGTAGGATATTAAGTCTTCACTCATTTTTGGACAGGCAACTGGCTGCCCGTGTCTCTTCAAACCCACCTGCTGTCTGGCAGCCCTAGATTCATTTCCCAGGTTGTTCTGGGATCCCGTATCCAGGCATGGCTGTGGGTCGCTCATCTCGAGCTGACCCGCTGGGCAGCCCAGGTGCCTCTGTGTGTGCATGGCCTACCAGCTCACCCTTGCTTGCTGCTTGCTGGTGGATATTCCCCCTTGTCATTATCTTGCAGGGAAAAGCCAAGCCAGACTGCCAGGCACTGAAACAATGAGAAGCAATTTGTATTGCTAATAAGCGGGGGGAGAGGACGGAGACTCTTGTCATTAAGACACAGAGCTGCAGCTCAGGAGATCTGCCGTCAGTCCGCTCCTCTGCCACAGACTCGGTAACTCGACCTTGGTCAAGTTACTTACTCTCGGCGTGTTTCATAGCCACCTCTGTACAGTGCAGGTGGTGTTTTTTCCCTTTGGCTTTACTGTCCATGTGGGCAAACCTTGGTTAATAAGCACCTAGCACCATGGCAGACAGAAGCTGAATGGGATTCCTTCGGTAGGTGTTGATGACAATGTGCACTCCTAAAAAACGGGGCTTTGAACCTGCAAGCTTTGCTCTCATCTGCCCGGTAGAAAGCCACGCTGCAACGTGCTTGAATATTTCAGTCCAGGACTCACTCTTAGCTCTTCCATCACGCTTCTCCTTTCTAGATCCCATGACAAAGGCTGCCAGCTCCATTATTCCCATTTTACAGGGGGAGAATGCTGAGGCCCAGAGAAAGGAAGTGACTTGCTCGAGGTCACACAGCAAGCCAACCTCCTTGCTTGTATCCCCATCCACCCTGGTTAGCATCGGTACGCAGAAAGGGGCTCTCTGTGCCTCACTGTGCTTCAGTCTCGTGGGAAAGGGAAATGTCAGCGAAGCTATTTGGATCGAAAGCACACAGAGCGCTAGGGAGGAGAGCTGGGCACTCATGCCGAGCCACCCTCTGGTGGTATTGCCACCCGTTCGACTGCAGAGACCAGCAAGCAGTGAGCAGGCAGACCCCAGCACAAATGTGGGTCACTTGACTGCACATGTGGGGTTGAAAGAGTTAATTGTAAGCCCCCCCCCCCCTTAGTTCTCCCATGGAAGAAATATGGTTTTCAAATACTTTTTGCAGTACTCGAGCAGGACATCCCCATTCCTCAGATGCTGGGAACTAGGGAGAAGTTATAAACCCCTCAAAGAGGTTATTTTTCCAATTCTAACCATTTCTGTAGCATTCACTACTGTAGCACTAGCACGTGACTTCCTGATTATTCCCAATCCATTCTTGTCCGTAGCCTTATTTTTACCCCAGAGCCAGACTTCAACTCACAACCCAATTTCTGATTTCGCCTCTTATAATGACCTGGTCTCAGCCACTGCTAAACTGGTGGTGAGAGCCCTGATTTAATCAGGGGACAAAACTGCATCATCATATAACTGTAAGTCACTTAGAAACCTTGCAGTCCTCGCAAATGCGGAGCAAGCTATTCGCAGCGAAGGACGGCCGAGATTTTGCAAGGATTAGGTGTCTGGTGCTATGACCCGGCTTGTGTAATTAGGCATTTGATTGCAAATTGTTCCCAGGATCCAGGGGCCGGGAGTGTATCCCTAGTAATGAAAGGGGAAAGGATGGAGGAATAACACTCTGGCCAGGGGGAATTGGCATAGCAGGATTGTGTGTTGCTCATCTCCTCTCCAGGTGGGCTGGCCCCCATGGCTGCAAGGCTCTACGTCCTGATCAGCTGGCCGGACGGCAGCCGCGTGATCAACATCGAGAACATCAAGGAGCCCCGGAAGCCGTTCCACCTCTACGCCGTCGGGGAGCAGGTGCTGGCCCGCTGCCCTGGCTTCAGTGGTTTGTACTGGGGGGTCGTGGAAGGCATCAGTGGTAAGTGAGCCTCATTCCTTCCTCGGCGTGCTCCTCTGGGCTGTTTGGGAGCATCCAGGGGGAGCATTAAAAAAAAAGCAACCCCCAAACTTTTCCCTACAGAGCAGAAGGATATTTTAGAGAAGAGGCTGCAGGAAGATAGACAGCTGCTGGAGAAGTTAAGTAAGTCCATTTTTGCACTGGAGCAACGAGATAGGACAAAAAATGGGTATTTTTGTTCTAGGAAACCAATTGCACTTGGTAAGCTTATACGCACAGTGGCCTTAAAAGACATGGGATATAAATGCACCCTAGTTAGCCCCCTGCGACTCCTACTGCTGTGTGCACGTGGTCAGGGCTGAGGATGTGGCTGTGGGCAGTGGGAGTCTAGATGTGGTGTGCGTGCCGTTTAACTGTATGCCCTCTTAAATGCTTTCAGAGGAAGAGCCCGCCGTGCACCACGTGCTGTCTCCTTCCCTTAAGAAATCGAGGAAGACTTTTCCCAAGTGGACCCCAGGAACCCCCTTGAGGAAGTACGCCGGCAACAGGGCCTTCCACGTCAAGTCGTCACTCGGGGCGGACGATGCGGGTGTCCGGCACGAGGAGGCAGCCTCGCTGCTCATAAAGGAGAGATCCAGCCTGGGCAGCAACCCCGGGCCCCACTGCGCAGTGTCGGTGCCTCGCCATGGTTCAAGTGCTTTCAACCCGGCATCTCCATTCGTCAGCCTGGCTGAGCCTGGGACGTCCCAAAATGAAGAAGCAAGGCCCGCCACAGCGAGCAGAGGTAAAGCAGCTGGGATTATGGGCTGTGCAATGGGGCCATTCATCGATTTGCTCCAATTCTTGCTCTGCTTTGGATGCCAACGTTAATGCTGGTACTAGTGAATAAGGCAGTGTGCCCCCCTTGGGGGTGAGACATCTCAAGGTGAGAGGCACACTGCATTATTCGCTAATACCAAATTTGCAGGGTTTTTACTGGGCTCCATATGACCTGAACAACCCTCTACCATGCAAGGGGTCACCTTGCCTCCCTTCTATCCTTAGCATTTCTCATTTGATGAGGCAGCTTTAAAAGGTGACCCCTTGCATGGTAGAGGGTTGTTCAGGGCCCAGTAAAAACCCCCCAACTTTTCTTACATGCTAATCATTCTTTCCACATAAGCCAGTGAAGAGCCCTCCTTGCTTAATTAATTATCATGCCTTGGGAAGTATGGTGATTTATGTATCTGATCCTTTCCAGTTTTGCCCATCTCACAGTCCGTGTATCCATTCATCTGCCAACCCACAAATATCCCATGCAAGTATCACCCTGTCTACTACGTATTTCCATCCATACTAATTACTGCACTAGTGTCCCTAGACTCGTCTCTTGTCACCCACCTCTCTGCCCTAGCTGATGGCACAAGAACTCTGCTATGGAGATTGTGGTTGAAATATAAATAGGTGTTGTAGGACAAGCATTTGCTCAAATTCTCTACAAGATATAAATAAGAGGCCTGAGTTGCACATGGCTTATCATTTGGTGACAGGCTATTACCTCGATATCAAGCAGAAGTGTTTAGATGAACCGGTCCTGGAGACCAAGGGATGCAGGTGATAACAACTGCAACATCTCTCTTTTTTTTTTGCATCATACTTCAATCCTGTTTCTAGATTATGTCACCCTGGCAGTGAAGAGGAAGTCGGATGGTATTCTAGCTCAGTGCCAGCAACATCTCTGTGCAAACAGGTAATATGCTCCAGAGCAATTAGGATGATGCATGTTTTTCAAAGCATATCTCATCGCTCCCTGTGCATGCTTGCAGAGCTGTGTTTTTGCTCCCTGATGCCGTACGTGCTGGTTTGTTCTGTTTCTCAAGGCCTAGCAGATAAAGGGGAGTCCCCTGAGGGTCTGGAGGCATTGTGGAGGGCTCTGCATTTCTGCCCAGAAGGCTTTGAGAAGGACAAGGCAGAGACCAGTGCCCACAGAGACCCAGAATTTATCCTCAGGATAAATTCAGAATAAATCTGCTGAACCTATAGCAAGGGCCTGGATTTCCACTGCCTTGCCAGTCAATGCCGTCGTAGTTTATATCAATACCAGGTCAGAGATGGCAGTATTTAGCTTTGCCCCTGTGTCATAGGAGACTGCACATGGGTAAGATAATTGGAAATCAGGTCTACAATATTTACCATGTATTAAAATGGCTAGTCTTTTCCGTGCCAGCTACCGAGCCCTGCAACAGGTGTTTAAAATGGATGTCTTGTAACACCGGGTGCTATCACATTTTCCTCTAAATTGAGTTAATGCTTGATTTAATGACAGTGGAGCTGGCTGGTTTAATCCCTAGGAAATACATCTGAAGCATCTAGCTCCATTATTTATTGTGCTGTGTGGGTTTTTTTAATTCAGCTGTGATGAACCAAAGATGGAAGCGTCTCAGGAGACAGAGGATTTTGAGGTCGTTCAGCAAAATGTTGGCTCCAGTGCAATGGAAAGGTAATTATTGGAAGATGGAGGCACAGGTGCCTGCACCAACCTGCATTTCCCTTAATACCCCGGGAAATAATTGGGTTTAGATAACAGCTGCCTGACAACACACGGTCATTTTTTTTAGACCCAAGAGGTACCAACCCCTAACATGGGTAGACTCTGGTTACAGCTTCCTTCAGACCTTTGGGTTTATGTACTAGTATCACAGCAGCAAAGATCCCAAACACTGAAAAATCATATCACTTTTCAGCATAAGCCTCCATCATTTATCTTTGATGGACTTCTGACAGTTTGAGTTCACTTTTGTCATTGCCGCCGGCTTGCATGAGAAATGTAGGATCTGGATCCCGAGTCTCTAGACAATTTGATTCCCCAGAAACAAATCCCTCTTTGCACTACGCATCCTGCACTGCCATTGCTTGTGTGTCTCTCTCTCTCTAAGTTTTGTTTCTGACTCTACCAAGCTGCCCCAGGACTCTGGGAAAGTAGAGCTAAAACCAGGACAGATTGACACCCTCCTGTAAACTTTAAAATAAAGCCAAATGGAAGGCCAAAGGTGAAAATCCTCATCCAGGCAAACTTTCATGAGTTAACTTGGGAGTCTAAGTTAAAAAAAAAACAAGCTGGATGAGGGTCTGAGGACCAAGCTCCCAAATATTTTGGACAGTCAGAAATGTTTGGCTCTGTTCTGGTTAAAATAATATTATATATATATATATATATATATATATATATATATATATATATATTATATAATAATATAATACTTATATCCAAGTCCACTATAGCTGAACGCAGGGGGGCATTGGGAGAGAAACAGCCATTCCTCACGTGGTTTTCCAGCCATAGAGGGTGCAGGTGTTTCGGAGGAAAGCTGTTATCTGAATCAGCACGACACACCGAGCCTCACCGGTTACAAGGCGAAGGGTGGCTTGCGACTCGGATTCATGCGTGTATGCTTGATCTTTTTTTTTGCAGGGTACAAAAGATTGAGCAACTGGAGAGGATCGTCTTGGACCTGCAGCAAGAGGTCCTGTCCCTGAAGCGGAAAGTGCAGCGGCTGGAATCGCTCTCCTTCCAGGAAGAGCCCCACCGGCAGCCCTGCGAGGTGGTAGAGCTGTTTAACGGCTACACGAAGGAGCAGCTCAAAGAAGCCATCCGCTTCGACCAGAAAATCAGCACCGCTTGCAAAACCCTCCTCTACAAGCTCTTCACATCCGACTACATCCAGAGCCACTCCATCACCGGGCGGAGAGGCAACACCTTTCGCGAGGCCAAGCCCATGATGGATGAGCGATGCATCAAAATCATTCGGGTTCTGCTCAAGCAAAAGTTCGGGGATCACCTGAGCGACACGGTCATCACGGAGAAAATCCAGAACGTGCAAAAAGCCCTGCGGCAGAAATTTAAGACCGAATGTCTCTGATGCACGTGGGATTTGATGCCTCTGTTTCCAAGAAGGGTCGCTGCTTGGAACGCAACGTGCGGAGGAGCCTTTTCGAGAAACACGGGGCTCGAATTTGTTGTTTTGCTGCTTTGGCCCCAGGAGGACTGGTGAAAATGAAGTGAAATGCTTGCTAGACACAGCACAAAATATTCATGGCCAGGCCTCTGTCGGCAGACACACAGCAGGAAGTGTCATTCCGCTCCGTGGAATTTTCCAAGCCTGGCTGGGCTCTGGAGTCTTCCCCGCCGTGCTCCTCTTGCCAATCTTTTTGCAAATTTGTTGTTCCCTTTATGAAGGTCCTGGCCAGGAGGCCCCTCCAAATCATCCTTGAAGACCTCGGTTCTCAACGTGGCTGCAGATCTCATTAGAAACAGACCATAGGTATTTAACCAAGCAGACCCCAGCTCTAAGGGCATGTCTATAGCAAGGAAAGGAAGACCACGGGTGTGAAAATGTCCCTTGTGTGCCCAGTCTGGCTCTGTGCTCTGAATGCAATACATGTCACCTAGTGGTTATCGCACACACAGCCAGGGAACACCCAGTGCCACTCTGAAGGGACACGAATTACACATAAGGGATCGGAAACCGGTTCAAATCTGTAGCACAACAGAAGTTCAGTGCACATAAACTGCTTTCAAAATGGCTGAAACCGATTTAAGAGAAACCTGGATGGATGTAGTAGCAGACTGAACTGATTTAGGTTCAATCGGTTTATTGAACTTCTGTCCCACATCCCCTCCAGATTCAAGTTAAAACACAATCCCACAGTATCCCAGGATGCTATGCACCTCCCCTGTGACCCCCTGCTCCTCCCCTCGCAGGGTGGGCAGGCTAGCCTCGGCTCGGGAAGCGTGCTCTAGCGCCCCCTGGCTTCTGGTCTGGGCCTCTGCAGGCATGCGGCTGCATTTCCAGAATCAAAAGTGAACGTCTGTTCACTTACTTCTCAGTTCAACCTATGCAGCTTAGACTAACCTGTGCAAACTGAATCAATTCAGCCCCAGTCTGTACTTAGCCCAAGTCTCTAATGTACTCATGCGAGCTGTCCTCAGTACATACGGCCCATGGTGTAAGAGCTGTTGGGCAGGGCACATTCGTGGTGGCATGCCCTGCCACCTTCTGATGCCATACAGACTTCTGGGGGTCACCCATTGCTGCTACCTTTTATTCTGGCAGCTAATATTTCAGATCCAGCTCACAGAGTGCCATAACCTACTTGCAGACCTACAGGCACCAGCTTTAACCTTTTTTGCTGTTCTGTATTCCCTCCCTTCCTCTTTATTACTTAGGCCGGCAACAAGGAGAGGACCAAGCCACTGCTCACTGAAAAGGTCACTGTAGTTTTTCTAATGAACCTGGCGGCAAGATGCATGTTCGACATGGATGCTTGCGATGGGTCAGACCCGGGGGGAAAAACCTCTCGGGGAAATAAATATAACTCAGATGAAAGGAATGACCTTGAATTGTATACGGAACTGGCTACGCCCCGATTTATTCCATCTCCACCTGGGAACGACGCCCCCCTTTCATTCAACCTTGCTTTTCTCCTCTCTGCTGCAGCCTCCAGGTTTTGCCAAGGCTATAATAACCCACTGGAACAAAATCAGCTCCCCTGGCTTCCAAATAGTGCATTTTAGAGTTTCCTGTGATTATAGGATGGAGGGCTCAATAAAGCAACTCAATAAAACATTAGCAGAAGGAAAAGATAATTACCAGGGTTTGTTTTCCTGGCTTGTTTCATAGTTTTAATGTTCCTAATGCAGCCACATAGAAGAAACAGAATATATCCAGATGATCCTAAATTTACTCAGCCACAGACTCTTAAAACAGATCTCTTGTGCATTTAAACCACACTTTTTTTCCAATTTGCAAACACATTATTTTGTTACTCAAATCCTTGAACCTTCCTGCTGGATCAGTGCAAAAGTTGGCCTTTGACATATAACCCCTCTGGGGGGTTAGAAAGAGTTTGCCAAGGTCGTGCCGGTTTTGATTTAGCATTTGTACTGCAGCGGCAGCGAGGGTCTTCCATCGGGAATCAGGACCTTCGTGTGCTAGGTGCTGGACAGAGAACAGAAAGGCAGGTTCAAAAAGAAAGAAACCACATCCCAGCAAAGCTTTGCCCATATGTTGAAGTTTTCCATGAAAGAAAATTGCAGAGGCTCAGATCTGCAAAGCAGCTGGTGAACGTTATATAGCAAAATGCTGCTTAGAGGGCTTTTCTTTCCTGAGGGCCATAATCCTCAGCAGTGAAGGGCGAGATAGAGAGCTAAAAAACTCAGTATTTTAAAAGCACAGGATTTGCTTTGGGCTGCTGCAGCCTCCTGGAAAGACTCTGTCCCAGGCAGCTGGAGGGGAAGCAGCTGTGTTGGGTAACTGCTAAGGCAAACTTCCCTGCTGCAGCAGAGACACCTGGGCCAGAGCAGCCCGGGTGGTGAAGATCCGCTTGTGGCTCGTCAGCCCACTAACGAGATGCTGCTCATATGGGCCAATAAAAGGTGTCCTGTGCTCTGCTCTGTGCTTTGCTAAAGTGGTAGGTGGGGAGAAAGATGCTCAGGTGGCCTTTGGTGGGCAGCAGTTCATGGGTACCAGGAGCTTATGGCACTTGGGGGAAGCTGTAAGGAAGTAGGCTTGCTCAGGAGCACTTGAGCTTTGCTTAATCAGCTGCTAGAGGACCGGGAACCTGGTTTGTGCCACGAGGTGACTCTGGGTAGTGGCTTAGGGAATGGAAAGCTGAAGGAGGAGAATGATCTGCAGGAGGGGGATGTTGCAAGCCTGCATGTTCCCACTTGAAAAACCCACACCTGAATCCTGTTCACCTTTCAGAGGATGAAACTGCAAAGCAGCTTTGCTGAGATGCTAGATATTTAATGTCAGAAAGGAAAAACCATTTGCCCATGATCCAGTGCTTGCAATGTCTCTGTCTTTCACCAGCGTTCGGCCCTTCCTGGACCGAAAGCCCAACCGTGGAATGGGTTTGGGTGCATTGGTCACCAATTCACTAGGAAGCATGAGCAGTCTTTTGCTCTTCATGCCCTCTGAAGTGGATGCTTCATATTATTGTTCCTCCCTCCACACAAAAATTAGGAGAAAATCCTGGTATCATTTTCTTCTGAGTGCAGTCCCATTCAGACAGAAACGTGGGGCTATTGTCAGTCAGGTAGAAGTCTTGCTGGGAGCAAAGCTCTCAGACCGCCTTTGGTTTGCATTCAAGCTGTGAGACACTGAAGGGGACTTGATTAGAATGACCCGGGCCTCCGGAAACGTGACCTTGTAGCCATACTTTTGAATGAAAGAAACTTTTGGAGGCAGCATTTCTTTGCAGCTTTGTCTTTTGTACGTCCCTATTCCCTTCTCTTCTCCCGACACCTAGAGAACGGAAATGTTTTCTGAAAAAGGTTGGAAAATGAAGAGCTGTAGGTGATGGAAAAAGGCGGAGGGGATTTTGAATACACCAGACACTTGCATATTCTTACCTATTCATGTAGAAGCCTAGATTTATGGGAGCACCTACTTTGAAGCACTAAACTATATAATAATAATAATAATAATAAAGGGTGAGCATTAGTTTTTCATAGTCATGCTAATAACTATGCAGTTTCTGAGCAGCATTTAAGGATTTTTCTAGCTAGTAACATTCTTAAAGGATTTTGCTCTTTCAAGCATTGCTCAGCATCAGAAACACATTTTGTTTCTTGCTCCAAATTATGTTCACAAGTGATGGGGAGGAAGCCTAAGGTAGCGGCTAGGGCCCCGGGGGGTTGGGAAACCTGTTTTCGATGTGCAGCGTGCAGACCGTGGCCAAGCCGTGCCACTTCTCTCTGACTCTGCTTCCACCCCTTTCCGTTCGGCCTTGTCTGCCTGGAGCGGGGCTGTCTGGGCCCCAAGACGGTCTTGCTGTGTGTGTGGATGCTAACACAACGGGACTCTAATCCCTGAGGTCTCTAGATGTTTCCCTAATGCAACCAATAAAATCACAACACAACACATGGTTTTAGGTCATCGTTCCTGGCCCGATGCTGTTCCACAAAACAAGTCCAGATGGCTTGAAGCGCTTACTCTGTGAAGCATGTGTTTGATTGCCAGCAAGAAAGTGTCCTCCTTGCTGTAGTATGGTAACTGGTACCGAACAGCTTTTATTCACCAGCTGAACCAAGGGTTTCAAAGGTAGAGCCAGTGCAGCCCATGGGCACCCTGAGCTGGACCCTGCATGTGGTGCATGCCAGCCTGGCCCTTTGCCACTCATCCAGGCTATGAGGCTTGGTGAGTTTGAAACCTCTGAGCTAAACTAAAGGCAGACATCAAGGATCAACTCCTGTGACTATCGTGGTTGGTTCCCACCTTCCCACATCATGTTTTCCTTCAGTGTAAATTCACCCAGAGCCAAAACTGAAGTCAGGGCAAGCAGTCTGGAGGCAGGCTCTTACAGCAGAGGGGCTGGCTAGGAAAGGGCAAGGCTCCAGATAGGGATGGGGATCCTGGGAATGGGAGTGAAGGTCATAGGATCATAGAAAATGAGGGGGGAAGGGAGCTCAGGAGGTCACATCTAGTCCAACCCTCTGCTCAAAGCAGGACCAGCCCCAACTACATCATCCCAGCCAAGGCTTTGTCTACTCAGGTCTTCAAACCTCCAAAGATGGAGACTCTCCCACTTCTCTGGGTAGCCTGCTCCAGTGGTATACTGCCCTCCTCGTGAGAGTTTTTTCTAATGTGCAACCTCAACTTCCCCTTCTGCAGCGTGAGCCCATTGCTCCTTGGTCTGTCATCTGCCCCCACGGAGACCAGCCCAGCTCCATCCTCTTTGCACCCCCCTGCAGGGAGCTGAAGGCGGCTATTCAATCCCCCTCGGTCTTCTCTTCTGCAGACTCAATCAGCCCATGTCCCTCATCTTCTCTTCGCAACTCATGTCCCCCAGCCCCACAACCATATTTGTTGCCCTCCACTGGACTCTGTCTAATCTGTCCATCTCCTCTCTGTAGTAAGGGGGTCCACTAGGAAAAACAAAATACATGAAGGTGAAGTATAAGACTGTTTATTTTAATCCTGTCTCCCTAATTCAATCAGGAGGACACTTTCAGGTAACCAAACATTACCCAGAAGGAAGACACAAGATACCCAGGGACGGCTCAGGAGGAATCTGTGGGCATGGCTCACAATATGGGACTATGGGAGTATCACTGGGATGTGATGGGAATGCAATGCCATAGGGGTTTCGACAAAGCTGGAGGGCCCCAGGGGTGTTTCTACAGTCTGTTGAAGGGAGATACGGTTTTGTCCATCTCTAGGGGCTCCCAGGAGTCCTGGATCACTTTGCCTCTCCTGCTTCGTGATGCTCGGGGACCCCGCCATGCACTGGGTTAGTGAAATGCTATCAAATGCAGCTTACCCCGTTCCCTGTTTTTTAATCAGTTCTATCCAGCTAACACAACCAAACTGCATTTGTACAAACCCCAGGGAACTGAGGAATCCTTCGGCTGTTATAAGTTGCTAAAGGCACTTGCAAAAACCACCGCTGTCTCAGAACAAAGGACACGGCGCAGGAGGGAAGTTTTTCATGCTGTCAAAGCAATAATCCCTCCAATATGAATTTCTTGCCCTTCCCACCCTCCCCCCCGGCCTCCCCCCCATCCCACAGCTGGAATCTGCTGTGTAATGAGATCAGTTTTTGTGATAATGAAATATTAAGGACCTGCATTTGGATTTTTGGAGGTAGAAGCTTCCTGTGTTGTTTTGGTCTATTTTAGCACCCGGAATTTGGCAAGGAAGCATGATCGAGTGCTTACAATGATTTCTTTGTTTAACCTCGCTCATTTAATAATACAAAATATATATATTTCAGGGTAAGAAAGTGGGAAATTATACATAAGTGTATCTGTCACTCATGTAAATTAGCAGTACTTAACAATATCTACTTAGCTTTGTTCTGTTCTGCTTAAAATGTGATATATACGCTTGTGGGTTTGCATACACACACATATCATCACACAGGCACAAGCCATCCGTTATATCAGTATCTATTATTGGGCTTTTTACCTTGCTAGATGCATGGTTGTCTAAACAAATATGCAATTACATTTGTGTGTGGTTTATATTGTGTAGACCCACGTACATACGCACACATTTTGAATATTGCTTCAGGAAAAAAAAATCATGTTATCATTGGATTACTCTTATGATTATGCAGATACTCATCAGTATTTTTCCATCCACAATATAGGCTTATCTTATTCACGTTCATAGGTAACGAACTATCTTCTCATCCACCCATTCAAAGAGGGAAATGGAATTGGGGAGATAGGTATTACAACATGAAAATTAAAGTAGAGATGAAATTAAATACATTGCCAGCTCTCTGAGTGCTGAATAAACTAAGGAAATAAAAGGAGTTTCCACTTCTAATAAAATCTGGATATGAATTGCCCGATAACAGCTAAATGAATTAGATCCAACACAAAGAAAAAAAAAGTGCAAGCAAGTCATAGCAAGTTCAAAACCAGGAGGCACATTTTTTACGAGAATGTGATCTTTGAGAATTGCCTATGCCAGCAATACTTTGAATTGGATATTATTAAGCAGTGAAACACCATAGATGAACTTCTGCTGGTCCCTCTGAAGTCAGTGGGACTTTTTTTGCACTCGTCTGTCATGCAACTCAATGGGATCCTTCTCTAAATCTGTTGATGCCATTAAATCATAGATAAATGTAGATAAATGAGCCTTATCCCTCAGTCCTTCAATACTCTGTGAGCCCAGGGACCCCAGTAGAGATCTGAAATGCGTGCAAAAATGTAGGATATGACCTAATATATAGAAATGAAAAGCAATGTAGTATGCTGAGCATGGCAGTCAGTGATGCTGGAGGTGAATACAGGAGCTGTGTATGTGTGTGAAAAAGTTTTCCCCGGTTTTCTCCCCTTTGGATTTTGCTATATGCGTGTGAGGGAAATGAAGCAGCAACTTGGCACCATTTTTAATTCCTTTTCAGAAGTCTCCCATGTTCCTTTGCAAACAGGCCGCAAGCCACATTTGCACACCTCGTCGTCTAGCTTGAGCATCTCCTGCGTTCTTCAGGTGGAAGAAACAGATTATTTAACTTTTTTTTTTTAATCAAAGCAGGGATTTAGATATAATACTGAGATCTTCGGGCCTCTTCTCATGCATGGGAAATCAGCACTTTCCAAAGAATAAATCTACAGGATGCTTTGTTATGGCAGCTCTTAAACATAAGCAGAATTGTTGAGCTTTGTTACCTAAGCAAGTGTCAGATATACAGGAGGCGGCTATAAATTGTGGTCCAGATGAGCCATCATGCGGTATTAGAGCCACGATTATGGTCAACTTTATTAGCAGTCGTGCTGGTAGTATAGCATCCCGTATCCAGAGGCACCTCCCCGAACACGTAAGGTAATTTTCCCAATAAGATCGTGATCTACAAGTTGCATTTAATCCAAGTTAACCAGTAATGCAAGCGAATCGAGACTGTTTTAAGTCCAAATCTGTAGATGAGAGCATACATCTCATTTGCAAAATGCTACCCCTATTAAAACCCCACTGCATTCCCTTGAATGACAGCGCTGATGAAGCCGACTCATTGCCCAACGTGGCTTAAACTCCAGTCGAGCCTTTAGATGGGGAAGATGATTTGTTGTGCGGCAGTGTTGATCTCTCTTGACCAGGGGATAAGATTGGCAGAGATCTTTCTCCTTGCTGGTGTTTTGGCCGGCATTGCATGTCTTCAAGTGAAGATAGTGCAGTTTGATTTATTATTATTATTATTATTATTATTATTATTATTTGTATAGTCTTCAACTGAAATCACACAGACTGGGGAAAGCCAGCAAAGGCTGAGCAGGTTGGGTCTGATAGGTGGCCCTCTGAAGTCAAGTTGAATGCTTCCCACTGACTTCAGTAGGCCTTGGGTCAATAATTGCTAATACTCCACCACTAAATACCTTGGACCAGATTTGGAGTGGTTTTTATCCACCTAACTCCCATGGATCCAATAGGGGTCTGATACCTAAGTTCTTCTAGAAACCTGGTACGCTTTCTCAACTTTTAACAAGTTTATAAGTGGTTCACGGAAGACTTCCCTTCCCTGCTACAAAAAGCCCTTCAAGTATTCGCAGTCTATTTTATATCCTGAAAGAGAAGCAGCACAACTGACTTTCTGAAAAGATGACTCTCCTTTCTTCTATGGACAACAACAGAGAGAGACAAGTTTCTTTCTGCTTTCCTTGCCCTTTGCCCAATGCACGTCCTTGTTCTCTCTTGAATGAAGCCAAGAGGAAATGTTTGGAGATCCAGTCTTTCATGCCAGGCACTCAAGGCTGTTTCTGTATTTCTTGGCTTACAGTTGAAGAAACAAATGCCTGTGTATCCACAAATCTTCTAAATGAGACCACTGGTGCGTAGGTTGAAAAAAATCAATCAATCGTTTTGTTGGGACTTGTTTTGAAATGAGATTTTTGCGGCGCAGGAGTCTTACTTTTAAGCCCGTTCATTCATTATTTTCTAAGATAAACCTTAGCTGCATTTTCTACTGGACTGATTAAAAGCAGAGCTTTTCAGGGGAGAGAAAAAACCTTCCGGGGAGAGTGTGGCGCGCAAAGGATTAACCTGATTTCTGATGTTGCTGCCAAACATTCATATTTCCCTAATCTCCTTAAGAGTTTGAATGTACCCTCTTTGGGGTATGAGCTGTTTGTAAAGCTCCAAGGGACAGATTGAAAATGGTAGTGAGACTGTATTTTCAAAAGTCCCTGAGCATGTGAAGCAACCAACTCCCTTTAAAAATCCCAGTAGACACCTATCTGCATCTTTATTCTTGATGCCTTTGAGCACTTTTGAGACTCCCTCCTTCTGCTGGGAATGTTTTTGCTCCTTCTTCTGTTAAAATTCATTTGAATTTGCTCCCCACAATGGTTAAGACCATTCAAAGCCCCACAGTAACCCACCCACTCTTCCCTCTGGTAAGGAAAACAAATGAACCTGCCTTATAAATGCAGAGTAATGCTCAATGGGCAAATAGGCTGCCAAATAGAAAGCTATGTACATCAATCTGATTTGTAAAAAAATCCCCAAAACTTAATACTTTGGAAAGAGCCTGGAATAGAGGTGCTTTTAGCTATAAGGAGATTATCCCGACATTTCCTATTCAAATTCTGCATCCTAACAAGGACAGTTACCGTGAATTAGCTGCAGAATAACTTATGCTTCATGGTAGTGGTCTCTAAAGCCAACATGCCAGAAACTTTTAAAAGAATAAATAAATGCAAGGGCAGCCTTCGATACCTGCCCATTTGAATTTATGTTTGCTGGTGATTAAGACTAATACACAGCGCTAGGTGTGATTTCTGCAGGGGGTTAGAGGCTGCTGCTCACACTTCGTCTCGCTATCTTTTAATGGATAATGATGACACTAAAGGCTTGATTGGTTCCAGGATGGCAGGTTGAAATATAGGCAGGCACCAAAACTAAGTTATCTTTTTCTGTGCTGAAAATTGGATGAAAGGGAGAATTAGTGATGCTATCTAATTCCCAGTCTCCCCCAGCTGAGCTCACGCGCTTTCTGGTTATGCATCGCAGCACTTGATGTGCCACAAGGCTGAACGCTCACTTATGGCTCACATGAAACACGCTGGGAGAGCCGGGTGGGGTTGTTTTTCATTGTGATTTTTCACTTGAAAAATAAGTTGCAAGGGAAAATGCCACCATGATCTTTCCAAGTGGCCAAATAAAGGACCCCCCTGCTTTTAAGCTTCATCATTGGTTACTTATTTGAAAGTCTCCTAATGTTATGAGAGCAAACTGTGCTTTCAGTATGTGTGAAGCAGTTATTGGACCAATGCAGGGAAGAAATGAACCTCCCTGTTTGCATGATCTTTTCCAGGTAGCCTCCTCCAACCATTTGAATGCAGGGTCCGTGGCTTTCTCCTACTCCATGGTTGGCTCAGCGATGCTTCCCTAATCTGGGGATACATTAACATAAAAAAAAAATTAGAGACATGTTTTGCTTCCTCCCATCCTCAAATATTTTTTGCCTTGTTATAATGTTAATGAGCTGTAATATTTCAGGATTTTTTTTTCACAGGCTATTGCTGCCGAAAATTGCTTTGGTGCTTTGGGACTGCTGCCTGCTGGAGAAATCAGCAGATCTGTACACCACGGAAACAGGGACCACAAGAAGGGACCTCCTGAGATCCTTTATGATAGGCTCAGGCCTTTATCTTGTGTCGGCAGCAAGAACTGTCATACTTCACAAAGTACAGGAACAGAGGGACACGGCAAAGCTTTTCCTTTTCCTTTTCCTTTTTATTTTTGCTGTTGTCCAATGAACATTATTGCAATATGCCAGATCAAACAGTACAAAGATTAAAGGAATAATATATGGTTGGAAAAAAAATGACACCTTTCTTTTTTTGGTTGTTTGGAAAATGGAAGGCCTGGGAATGCTTTTAGAGCCAGAGTTTAATCCTACCAAGAGCTGCAAAAATAAATCACTCTCACCCAGGTTTAGAATTAATCATAACGAGAGCTGCAGGTATGTTGTAGTGACTTTGCTGCCATTAATCACCTGCTTGCTCTGACGTTTGAGCGATTATGATCTAAAGAGGTGTACTTGGTCGCCGTGTTGGTCTGAGACAAAAAAACACACAAAAAACTAGAACTCTTGGTTCCAAAATGATACCTTTTATTAGACCAACTGGAAAATGGCAAGAAAATTGTCCTTTTCTGCAAGCTTTCGGGATCAAAGTCCCTTCGTCAGGCTCTGGGAAAAGTGTAGATGGTACAAGGTATGATCTAAAGACCCACTTCAGTGCTTGAACCGTGATTCTGGTAGAATCACAAATAATGAGGGTTGAAGGGGCCTCGGGAGGTCACATCTAGTGCAACCCCCTGCTTCAAGCAGGACCAGCCCCAACTACATCATCCCAGCCACCGCCTTGTCTATCCGGGTCTTGAAAACCTCCAAGGATGGAGATCCCACCACCTCTCTAAGAAACTCATTCCAGTGCTTCACCACCCTCCTTGTGAGACAGTTTTCCCCAATATCCAGCCTAAACCTCCATTGCTGTAACTTGGTGGGCTGGAAGAGCAGAGGGAACCAACCAGAGAATATACATTTTACCAAGTTCATTTGCTTGCATCTAGGATCCCTTGACCGTCTTGGTGTCTTCAGATGGCAAACTTCAGAACAGGGAGGTTTGCAGTGGCCCACCTCAGCCTTGCCTGGAGAAGCGCTCGACAATTCATTGTGAATATTTGCAACTCCCACAAACTTTAAAGCAGTTTCTCTTATTGACCTTTAATAAAATAAAGGTTTTAGGGCCCAGGGCCAGATGGAGTGAGATGCAGCCAGCTCCATAGGAACCAGTAGAGAGAGAAACTTTTGCATCTGTTTGTACTGTGCCTTATCTCTGGCTTTCTCAGTCCCGCTGGAATGTGCTGTTTGCTATGTACTTGTTGGGAGAAACACTCACCAATGTTCATCCTTAGAAAGGAGCTATGTTTGGAAAGGGAAAAGCCTTCCCTGAATTGCTTCAGTCCACCTGGGAACCCTGGGATTGACAGATAAATACTGTAGGTTAGAAAAAGAAGAGAAAAATCTAATTAAATGAACCGAAAGCAGGGATTTGAAACAAAAATAAGCGTATGCTGTAAAGGGTCCCGTCCCCAAGCATTCAAGCTCCTGGCAGTCGACTCTGCTATGCAAGATGATTCTTGATTTATTTTACAGTAAGGCCTGCAAATCTTATGCCAGGTGAGAGCCTCATGGCGCTTTGAGTATGCACGGAAATACCTCTACTGCCCCAAGACTGTAAAACCTCAATGTCAGGAAAGGCTTGCAATTTGGAGAGTCGGGCAACACTATATTTATGACCCCCGGAAAATGTCTAGGTTGGTTTTTGTTAGCAACACTCTCTTATAATCCCCCAAGAAGCAAACAATCTTGGTCACAGCCATGAACTCCTTGATGGTTGTTCCCTGTTAGGCCACGTGCCTTCTTAAGCGACAGACAAAGGATGCTGCTTGATACGACAACTATGTTTTTTGCTCCGTGACTCATGAGAGTTGATGACCAACAGTTTAACTTCTCTCCTGACATTTTGAACAGCACACATGAGAGTGACGGGGACCACACAGTCAGTAGGCTCTCATAACATAATTGATCCGTCTCCTAAGACCAGCCACGGCTTTTGAATTGGCTGCGCTGTTGCTGACTACAGTGCCGGGGAATGAAAGTGAGCCAAGGCCATTGACTGGAAAGCTGTATCTATTGTTGAACCTTTAGATCATTGGTGTATTGGGAGCAGTAAAATAAAACAAGTGCCTGTTAAGCTAGAAAATAACACACGGCAACTCCTCCGCACTCATTGATTGCGACCCCGCTCCAGCACTTGTGGATGGAAAGCCTGTCTAAACACATCAAGGGTATCTAATGACATCAAGGTAACCATGCAGCCCTGCTCAAGTGCCTCGTGTTGCCCTTGGAAGCTGGAGAGGTTTGTTTTTCCCAGCTCTCACAAGGAAGAGAAATGGATGGAGACACAGCTTCTGCCCTAAAGACCTTCGAAACGGAAAATCGGAAAACTTCCTCTGTGGAGAGCTTTCTACATTCATGCTCCCTGAACAAGGTTTGCAGGAGGTTTTGTCAACCACCCTCTGTTCCCATGTGCAGAAAGGTTAATAGCAGAAAGTTTAAAGGGACTGAAGAACTGTATTCCATATCCCTCAGGTTTAAGTCCAGAAACTTTACACACACACGCATATACATATATCTACACACCTATACATATATGTATATACATATATATATATAACTATATACACACACACACACACACGCATATACATATATCTACACACCTACACATATATGTATATACATATATATATAACTATATACACACACACATATACATATAACTATATCTATATATACAAACATATATAACTATATATATCTGTGTATATATAGATATAGTTATATATAAAGTTATATATATGTATATACATATACGTATATGTGTGTGTGTATATATATATGTATATATGCATGTTTGTGTGTGTGTGTATGTATATGTGTATATATATATATTATATATATATATAGTTATAGTTATAGTTATAGTTATAGTTATAGTTATAAAACACCAGCATCATTTAATATAGACCATGGCCTGTCTTTAAGAAGCAGCCTGGCCTGTTGATGGCAGCAAGTAAGGCGTTAAATCGGGCTGGGAGAAGCCGAGCCGATTCTCTTTGATATGCCTAATTATTTGCGGGTATGCGTCTGTCACCAAATAAAACTCAGCTTCTCCCTCCAGACCCTGCTGAAGGAACATATTTTGTATGCTGCAGAGATCACCACCACCTGTTCCAGGCAATGGTTATGGCTGCATTTCCCAGAATGGATGGGAGGAAAGGGTTTTGCATTGTGAATGCTTCTTGCATTTCCATGGCCATAGCAAGCTCTGTCTCCTCCACCCTCTCCTCATCCACCAGGCTGGAAGCATGGAGATGTGAACACAGGGAATGCTTCCAGGAGCCCTTTTCTGATTTCACTGCAGCAAGTAGGATGTGAAATCAGATTAAAAGGATGTGCTTTATGTTGCACCTTGGCACGGGCTAATCTGAGTTCTTTACTACTTGCACCCTATGCAATGCTCCAAAAGCTACAGGAGGCAGAGGTGGGTTCATAAACTTATGCATCAACTCTAATATGCCGGAGAGGAAGTCTTTTGAATATAGGTGATGGGAGCCAGAGAACACCACAAGAATATCTCCTCGAGAGGCAGCATGCCACTTCCTCCATCTCTTTAAGACCATATAGCCAGAGGGGGGTTGGCAGAATGAAAACGGTGCACAGGGGATTGTTTTTTTTCTGTTTCTCCATCACTTGTTAAGAGATACCTTCAAAGGGAAGGAAATGGAGACATGTCTCCTTGGTTTGCCATTGAAGAAATGCAAATCGGCTCTGTCCTCGCTTGCTGGGATTTGCACCGGCGTTTCAGGCAGTGCTTGCCAGGGAAAATGAGTGGGTTAAGTTACAAGGTTCTTTGGGTGATATCTTTTATTAGATGAACTTAAAAAGTTGGGAAAAAAAAATTTTTAGCAAGCTTTTGGGTTTAAAACCCCTTCATCAGGGTTAAGTATGGCATCTCCTAGAGCACGTCCACTCAGAGAGGGAATGTAAGGCAGCACCTACATCCCAGGTCTCATGGTCCCGGGGAACATGCCAGGAGGGCCTGAATGCAACAGGGCTCCATACACTGGGGAAGGGCAGGATATGGACGGTCCATGGATGGTCTGTGTCCACTGACTTCCAGGCAGCCATGCCCCAGGAGGATTGCTGACTGGGATGAGGTAGGATGAGACTGAGAGGGGATTTGATAGCAGCCTTCAGCTCCCTGCAGGGGGGCTGCAAAGAGGATGGAGCTGGGCTGGTCTCAGTGGAGGCAGATGACAGGACAAGGAGCAATGGGCTCACGCTGCAGCAAGGGAAGTTAAGGTTGGATATTAGGAAAAACTCCCTCACTAGGAGGGTAGTAAAGCCCTGGAGCAGGGTACCCAGAGAGGTGGTGCAGTCTCCATCCTTGGAGGTTTTTAGGACCCAGTTTGACAAAGCCTTGGCTGGGATGATGTAGTTGGGGCTGGTCCTGCTTGGAGCAGGGGGTTGGACTAGATGTGACCTCCTGAAGTCCCTTCCACCCCTCATTTTCTATCACAGACTGTACACAAATGAGATGCAATGGAGATACTCCCCATGGGGAAGACTTGTGGCAACTGCGGAGACTACATCAACCCCAAGAGTAATGGCAGTCGCTGCAGAATAGATCCATGGACTTCCATTGTTAACAGAGCCCGTGTCCTTGGAGCGAGAGCAGCACAGTTTGGCTCTGAGAGAGGAGGCAGTGCTAGGAGAAAGCATGCCATTAGACGGGTTTGAGGACGGGCCATCATTCAAGGGAGCCATGCCAGTGACATTGTCAACAGTGAAGGTCCCGCATCGGTCTGGAAGCTGGTCAGCAGGTATTGCACAGCAAGTCAGGGCACGCAGAGGGGAGATGGAAGTGACATCCCTGGGAAGAAAGCTATTCGATGGTCCAGAGCCTGCAGCTGGGCATGGTGTGCTATGCCAGATAGAGACGTTCCCTGCCCCTATGCTCCTCTAGCTTGTGAAGCCAGCATGCCCACCAGATACATAATCAGTGGTGCTCAGAGCCTTGTTTCACTGGTTTCCACACTCACCAAGCGGTAGTCGGCAATGGCATTAATCACAGCAGTAATGCACAATCCCTTCTAACACAGGAGGAGACACCATCAAAGCCAGCTCATGAGATCCTAAGGAGTGGATAAATAGATAGGGATGAAGAAAGGATGGATAAATAACCTGATAAATTAAGAGGCCTGTCTTCTAGTATTTCTATCTGGATAGCCAAGAAAGCCCGCTCCCCATCCAGTACCAGAATTCAGAGGTGGTCTGGTCTGGCCTGCTGAGCTCAACAGGAGTTTTCCCTTTGATTTCAATGGGATATAGAAGAAGCCACAATTTGGGGGGCCCACCCTGCAGTAGAGGCAGGTAAATTAAGGAGTGTCTGAACCGACAGATCTGATGTAGGGTTGTCTCTGGTAACAAGACATGCATTTCCTGAATGTCTGCATTATTAAGCTGCAAGTTGTATACCCTGCATGGGTCTAGAGCAATCCACCTTGCCTCCTTCCTCATGACCGTCTGCAGGACTCGCGGGGCCTGCATGGTTGAGCAGTAGCTATCTGCTTTGAAATGCAGTTTCTCAAGGTGTGGCTGCATTTCCAGAGTACTGAGGACTCCTGTGAAAAGTCCCGTGCAGCACAGAAGCATGTGTTAGATGGTGGATGCCAACAGCTGCATGCAACAAGATGTTCGATGGCTTGTATGACAGAGAGCTGTAGGGAAAGGTGTGTCATTTGCATACACCTCACAGGGAATTTCAGGATTAAAAAAATGCATTTCTGTGCTAAAGGGACAGGCTGCATTTCCTAAAGGGCTACGGGAGTGGACAGGAAATCAAGGAGAGCGCAGTGCTGTGTAATAGCATATGAGAGTCAATGTAGTGCAACTTTCTTAAAGACTGGGACAAGAAAACCTCTGCACCACACAAGTGTAATGGAGACAAAATCACAGAAGGAAGCAGGGAATGCTCCCTGGATCCACTGGTATCTCTGGGACTCTTAAAAGGCCTAATTAACAGTCAAGAGAATCAAGCTAATGAAACTGTACTGATGCGTAGGAGCTGTGCAAAGGAAGAAGAGATTTGATTTCAGCTGAAGCCAATTAAGAATAAAATAAACCTGCATGACTCCAGGCCAGTTAAGGTGGAACAAAAAGCCGTGCAAGAGAGGAACAGCCATTTCAATGGGGAGGCAGGTTTTGTCTGACAAACTCCAGCTGAAGACACTGGTTTGTCTTTTTGTACAGGTTCAAGCCTAGCTGCAATAGTGGTCGCTAATGAGACTTCCAGCCACCCACGGGCAACAGGCTCCACAACGGGCTGTAGGTGCAAGAAGCCACCTCGGAGAAGTCGCCCGAGGAAGAGCATCTCACAGGCATCCCCACCCTACCTCATCCTAGTAAAAGGCTCCAACTAGGGATGTGCAGAACCGGTCTTGAAGGTCAGCCCCAGGGTCAGCCATTCTCTTAATCCTGCCGTCTCTCTCAAGTGAACGAGCCCAATAGGACCAAATAAACTTGAATTGCCTCCAAACCGAATAGCCTTTTGAACTTGTGTGGCCTTCAGGAGTTATTCATATGTTCCCATGCACTACGCGGCAGCTTGAAACACCAGTTTAGCGTAGCCCGATTCAAAAAAGGGACTGGATGAGTTTGTGGAGGATCGATCTATTAATAGGTATTGCACAGAAGGGTTGGAGATGTTTCCTAAGGCATCTCTAAACTAATAAACAGTGGATGGCAGGGAGGGATCAAGCCACAGGGATTTGGTTCAATGCTCTCCCGCTTCTGAAGACAGGGGAGTGGGTTAGATGGACCATTGGTTTGATGCAGCGTGGCACTTTTTATGTTTTTAGTGTCAGGAGATTTTACACCAGGAATCAGGAACGATGGGGAAAGCCATGGAAGTGGTGCCCCTCTCCTGTGCTGGAAGCCTTCGCTGTTGTCCAAATATCATTGCAGTTTTTCTTCTAGTCTAAGCTGAGCTGCTTTTTACTATCCCAAGGTTTATTTCTCAGAAACCATTTAACTTCTTCTCTTGCCTCTGTACGCACATGCACTTGTTTTCTTTTGTTCTTTCTTTCTCTCGCTCTGTCTGTCTCTCTTTTTTAAACTCACTTATTCTCCAATCTGCTCAACTTTGATAAATTGTAGCTTGGGAACTCTACATATTAATGGTGTGAATCACTTAAGTGAGGTACATTATGTTTTCTATTTCCATGATGCTTTTAGTGTAGGCAACTTATCAAGGCTGGCATCCAATCTGCTGTAACAATCCTGAACATTAAAGCCAGGTTATTTCATTGAGGGGGCTAATACTACCCATTATTATATTTGACATTTGGGCCCGGCCTATTACTTTTTCATATTGTGTTTGAGAGTAACTACCCACTCTTCTCAGGAGCGAAGTGTGAGGTGGGTACATTTCTGCACACACACATCAGTGTCATCCTAACAACCTCATCACGGTAAATAACAAACCCTCTTTTATAATACAGGAATTTGATGGAAAATGCAGAAAATGCAGGTCTCGGCGGTACTCAGACGTGTGAAGAAAAGGCCTGTTATTGTGCTGCACAAGGAGGCTTGATGCTATGTTCCCTCAGGGGCAGCTGGAAGGACCTGTCACACAACCGTGCCTGCGAATGAATGTCATTACAAGGGCCTGCTGATGTGTGCTCACGGTTTTGCACGTGTAGCGTAAAAGGTTCCTTTGATGAGAGAGCCTGCCCAGTGTACACAGATATCAAAGGACCTGAAACCTTCCCTTAGACTGAGTGATGGATGAAGGGTCCCATTCAGGCCAGTGTAAGAAATAAAGTGCTACTCTTAAGAGAATTAGCATCTGACTTTAAAAGGGTATTTTATATTTGCAAGGAAAAAGGAAATCCTTGCCTGAAGTGCAGTGCTATTCTGGAGTGGACCGTAGTTCTCAGTTTAACAAAGCAGCTGAGCCTTTCAGCTTGTGAGAGCTTGCGATCTATCTATCTATCTATCTATCTATCTATCTATCTATCTATCTATCTATCTATCTATCTATCTATCTATCTAGTAGTTAGATAGCTATCTAGCTATCTTTCTATTTAGCTAGCTAGCTAGATATCTTTCTAGCTTTCTGTCTATCTAGCTATCTAGCTATCTAGCTAGCTACCTACCTACCTTGGTTAGTCTATAAGGTGCAAATCCACTCTGCCCTTTGTTTCTATTTAAATCATACGATTCTTGGATTGGAGGCTTTCTTTTCTCTGTGTGTTTTCCCAGGATCCAGAGCAGGTGATGAAAACCTCCAGAATTGTGACAGCAAAGCTTTACAGAAAGTTGAGAACAGGCGTGCTCGTGCTTCCGGGCGTTATGTGACCTCTGACTGATGAGGCCAGGAAGCAAATGTCCAGAGAGGCATCTCTGATCCCCTATCTGCTCTCTGCAAGTTTCCTGATGTGTTTCTCAGACAGTGCCGAGAACACCCAACGTGAGAGGTAGGAGACAGATCAAAGATGCCCCCATTTAGCTGCAGTTTGGCAGTTTCTATGATCTGAAGTTCCTAACATTTTTGTGTAAGGAATGAATCTCACCCTTGAGATCTTCATTTGATCATTTCTTTCATCTCTTTGGCTGAGTTTGTTCCGCATTTGGACGTGGATTATTGTTACTATAGCTATTTTTTCACAAAGGGGAAAGAAAACAAGCACCATACAGTGGAGGGAAATGGAAAGAAGAGGAAAGGACACCCAAGCAAGAGGAAGAAAGTGTCAATGGAACTAAATTACAACCAATTTATCATGGAGACAATTCATTAGTCAATTTAAAGGAACAGAGTTTCAGCCTTCAACTCTTGAAAGATTTCCTTTCCTTAAATCAGACCTCCTTTCTGGTTTTCCTCCTTTGATTTATTTTCAAAGCAAACTCATAATGGTCCCATATTCTCTCCCCTTGCTTTTTTTTTCTTTTATCATAGTGTTGCAAACATAAGGGAGAAAAAACACTGGTGACTTTCCACCCCTAACTAATGAAATACAAGGAGCCCAAGATAAAAAAAAAGAAATACATCTCTGTGAAGGTTTAAAATCCCAGGCTTAAGTATCTACTAAAGAATAAACAGGAAATTGTAATTCTCACCATCTCTGAATGATGCTTGGAGAAGAGAAATACCAGGGGGTCAGCTTCTTATACTTTTAATTACATAGAGTTTGCCTTTCAGACAGATTTATGGTTGTTTCAGTAAATTTATTTGCAGTGGAAGTTACTAACCAAGGGGTACAGGTATGTATGGAGCTGGCTAAGTACTTCTGCAGGCAACAGTTTTCCATCAAAAAATCCCCCCTTGCCAACATTTGTGAGCAAGCCATGGAAAAAGATTAATCCGCTTGGACCCTTTTCCTTCGAATGCTCTCCATGTTTTCTTGGGCTCAGATCAGAGCACTGGGTTTAACGTTATCGGTTCAAAGCAAATGCGGTAATTAAAACGGTGAACTTCATCACGCAAAATGAATCTGCTCAGGTGCATCGTTTCGCCACTTCAGATATTGCCACGAGGAGGGTTGAGATGCAACACTAGAGAGAAGTGGCTAGAAGAATAGTTGAATTCAAGCAAGGGAGGTTTGCTTCCATACTGGTGGAGAAGAGTATGCTTGACATTGAACGTACCCAGAGAGCAGGGGGAAGGGAAGGGGTCTGACGCCATATCGGGGTGTGGACATTAATGTCAAGATATATGCAAAATGATGCCTTTATCCCTACGAGGGTCCCAGAACGAACTTGAAAAGCAACAGCGCATACACCTGAAAGTTAGGGCGAAACATTGGTCCATGTCATGATCTCACCCTGCCCAAAGTTTGGTTTTAAGAAGAGACCAAAGCCCAAGATGAAAGAGGTTCATCCCGAACCTTTCTGCCATCTGGAAAATTTGAGTTGTGAAACCACCATTGCTAAGCCCAGGGAGTGGTGAATGGAAGAGAGCACACGGGGTATACTCCAAGCTCCAGTGAAACGCACCTGTAAGTCGCTTGCTAAGATACATTGTCTTTGCTTATGCTACATGGTGGTGAAGTGAAGCACTTCACCATCTATAAGCTGAGCCACCGAGAGAGTAAAAGCCTACTTCTGGCTCTACTTAATGGGTTTCTTGTTGAGTTTAAGGAGAGGAGCCCATTCTTTGGATAAGGGTGGTTGCAGGTTCATCCCCCGTTGGGGAGCTCTGATTGGGACGGCTGCGCTTAGATGGCTTTTTATGACTGAAACTTTTTCATCTCCATCCATGAAGAGCTACTGAGAGTTATTTAAAACTCTGACTCAGGCACACCTTGATTCTTTCCCCTAAGTGTCCCTCTTGCTGACTGGCAAGAACATTAGCAGGGTGTGTCTCTGCTTTTCCAGTTCTCATTTGGAGACTCTGATTCATGCTTTGATAACATCCAGCTTCCATTATTGCCACTTGGGTTTAGCTGGGAGCCCAGCGAAGCAAATCTGCAGGTTTCTGCTTCTAAGAAACACATCTACAAGTATAACCAGAGATGGAGGAGGGTTTGCCAGGATGTTAGTCCATGAAAAGTTCACAGATGCAGAGAAGTAATTAGTGATTTCAGTGCCCTGGGCAGAAATGCTGTGAAGTGGAGGACATGGATGTCCCAGAGTGGGGATGGCACAGGGATGCCAAATGGGAGTGTCGAGAGATGGCTGGGAGGTTGAAAGAGCATCATGGAGCTTCCTGATAGCAATTTTTGAACAGCTGGTTAGAAACCTTTGTCATTTTTTTTTTTTTGGATTAAAAAAATGCCATTTTGGTCAAAATCAAAGTGTCTTGCAAAACCAGCTTCATTTCACTGAGGAAAAAATGAAATGAAGCATTTCAGTTGTATCAAAATACCCCATTTGCTGTGATTCAGAAGGTGGTTGGGTTTTTTTGGTCTTGCCTTGAAAGGACATTAATATGAAATTCAATGTTGTTTGTATAAAAATTACAATCTTAATGCACTGAAATGAAAACAGAATATTTCAGTTTATTCCAATCTCCAGGTTCGCATTTCAGATCTCTCCATCCACCCAGACCTTTGCTCTAAACAGGCAGAGGCTGCTGACAGATGCAGCCTGAATCAGACCGTTCTCCCTGGATACATTTGCTCATGAGCCATTAACACCGCCTTTTCATGCGATGGGTCTCCTTGCACATGGACATGCCCCAGTCCCACAACTTCTCCACTTGCACTCTTTCTGGCTAAGTTAAAAAGCCTGAATTAATTCAATCTTTGCACGCTAGTCTATAGCTGTGTAGTCTGAACTGATAAGCAAGTGAACAGACATTCACTTTTGATTCTGGAAATGCAGCTACATGCCTGCAGTGGCCCAGGTCAGAAGCCGGGGGGCGCTACAGCATGCCTCCTTGCTGGGCTGGAGCAGACAGCTTGGACCAAGGCTAGTCTGCTCACCCTTCAAAGCATCCTGGGATGCTGGGGATGCTTCAATGGGAGCTGGGAGCTTCAATGACTCTGAATTAACTTGAATCTGGAGGGGATCTAGGACAGAAGTTCAATAAACCGGTTTAAGCTATATCTGTTCAGTCTGATACTCCATCCATCCAGATTTATCTTAAACCGGCTTCCACCATTTTGAAAGCAGTTTAGGCGCACCGAACTTCTGTTGTGTTACAGATTTAAGCTGGTTTCTGATCACTTACACTGGTTTATGTGTAATTTCTGTCCCTAACTGCTACGTCAAGGCCCTTCTGAAGTTGTATAACCTGTCTGAATTTTCAGTGGAATAAATGCAGGTGTTTTCAAATCAAGAGTCATGCAATAACATTTTTTCCATCTCCCTCTTGATAGTGCAAAGAGCTGCTGATAGCTTTAGACTCAATGAACACACTTAGGTTGAAAAGTGGGTAATTGGTCCTCTCGACAAGCTTGCCGACAGAGGGGAGGGCTCTGCTGAAGAGCTGAACTATTGCACTCCTAGTTAATAACTTTCCATGTGGGGAAGTGAGACAAGTCACATCCTGAGGCAAAGGAAAAAGATGAATGTCCTTTGATAGACCGCCGAAGCCATCGGTTGGACAGGGCCATTATTTCATTTCATGCCGCGTCCAGGTTCAAAAAGAGGGAGAGATGTTTCTAGCTCATTATCACCTTGTACATGTCTGGTGTGAGGAGGTGAGACTGTGTTTGTCTCCTTCCTGGAGGCCTGTTTCTTTCTTGGGCCATAATTTCCATTTGCATGGCTACAATTTCTGTCTTCTTCCAGATCAGCTCTGAGAGTGGTGCCTTTAACATACTTCTGTTAGAAGCTGGATGGCTTCTCCCCAGCCCCACACTGGCTCCTTGGGATGGAGAGTCCAGCCCTGCCTAATTTCTGAGGCATCAAAACCTGCAAATTTTCTGAGTTTCAAAGAGAGTTGTTCTTTTAAACCCTCAGCTGAGTTTGGTCATCATTATGAACCAATTTACTGCAAGGCTGAGCTACGCTTGGTTGAGTCTTCAATTCACTGGGAAATTAGATAAAGGCTGAGGTAGGCTTTGCATTGCTAATTTTTCAGAGGACAACAAACCATCATCCCATGAAATATATACTGGTGACACACATTAACCATGCTGTCCTTGTGCATCGGTGGCTGGCTTCACATCCGCTTGGGCTGGGGTACCACGGGACATACGTTGCGCCACTACCCTTTTGTGCAGGCATCTGCTCCCTAGCAGGGTTCAGGCAAATGTGTGCAACCTCTGCCATGCCCTCTTCATTCTCCTTCTCCCACAAAACCCTTGTCCTCATTGTCGCAGCTACAGAAGGATGTTAAAAGAACAGTATGTTGGTACAGAACTAGAATGTGATTATTTCGGTAAGGATCACCATACTGCATATGATGGAGGGGCAGAGTTAAGGGAGGGTTCCTTAATTTCAATGCATTAAGGTGGGGGGAGAGAGTGTACCTTCACATCTGAGTGCTCAGTTGCTCCATAAAAGCTCACTCAACAGGGCTCCTTGTAAGTGATAATCATAGCTGCTGCTGATCATTTTTTCTCCATAAAATGCTCAGAGCCATTATTCCCCCTGCAAGCCTCTCTTTCTATGTGCCCATTAAGTATTGCTGTGAGAACAAATATTAGTTCAACTATATGCGCAGTAAATAATAATAAAAGAAGGTATAATGTACCGGGTGGATGTAATCAAGCTGAGAGTCCATCAACACTTCCCAATAGCAAAAAGAAAAGCCCAACTCCCTGCAGCTTCAGGGTGAAGATTGGCTTGATTGATGTAGAGTTTTAGGGCTGTTGCATTTCACACAGAAGAATCCTATGCAAGTCCATCCTCTCTGTAGACTGCCCCTCTTTTCCTCTTCTGCATCTCAGGTCTCCATCCGGGGGGATTTGGTCCTCACTCCGTCTCTGCCCTGTCCTTCCTCCCTCCCGCTGGCTTCCAGCTTTTACTTTACATACTTTACTAGGTATTGCCATTTGGAAAAGCACAGAATCAGAATAAGAGCCACGTTCTTTCTCTTTATTCTGGGAAAAGATCAAATTGTCCAACCCCAGCCTCCCATTTTGCATGCTCCCACATAGCTGGGTGACAGAGCCCTGCCTTTGCTAGGAAGTCAGATTTGTATTGCATGTGAAGATAACACTTTCCACATGAGAGTCAGGCTGTTGGATGCCCTAATAACATGATTTTTGCCAAAAATCTAGTTGGTCTAATAAAAGATATCACCTCTACCATGAGTCCTGGTTGCTAATAATACAGGAGTTTCTTTCACAACCCCGTTGCACGTTGCGTATCCACTCGTGTGGGTGCGCTCAGGTGTGCCCAGAACAAGGGGCCACAAAGTGCAGCCAGACTGAGGATAACTGAAAATGAATTTCATTTCTTTAAAACAGTGTCCTCTCTTTATGTTTTATAATGTGTTAGCTGAAGCAAAGGTGTACTTAAAGGGCACTGCCGGCAGGTCTCGAGGACCTTATTGTTGGGGTGCAGAGCTATTCTGCTCACTCACTCGTGCACCCAGATCTGGTGCGTCCCGATAGATCCAACACAGCATGACACCTACTTGTGAGTCTTTCAAAGGTAAGACGGAGAAGCAACCCTGGGTAAATGTCTAGGAGCAGCCTGCACTTGTGGAGACTAGACACATGTTCTTTTATCTGCCAGTACAGATCTGTTTGGAGTTCAATCAGTGAAGCCCTTGAATAACAACCAGCTCATGGGAAAGGGTGAGTTTGGGTAATACCTTTTCTGTGTGTACCGCCTGGGGCTGCGTGGGCCCAGGGGTGGAATAATACAGCAACATATTGCCAGCCTGAAAACCTACAGTCATCCATGGGTGCATGCTTCTCTATCCCCCTTCCCCAGCACAGGTCCTAGAGGAAAGGACCTGATTCCCTGCCTTACCACTGGAGCGTTCTTTATTTCCAGGTGCAGGGTGCTGCCTATCTCATCCCCACCCTGCCTGAATGCAAGGTAATGTGAATTCATTATTGCATTTAAATCTCTCCATCTGACCTTCCTCTGTCCCCAGTCCCCGGTGCAGCCCCTGGGCACCAAGGTTAGGACAGAAATTACACGTAAACCGGTATAAGTGATTGGAAACCGGTTCAAATCTGTAGCACAACAGAAGTTCAGTGTGCACAAGCCACTTCCAAAATGGCCAAAACCAGTTTAAGATAAACCTGGATGGATGTGGTGTCAGACTCAACTGATTTCAGTTAAATCGGTTTACTGAACTCCCGATCCCCTCCAGATTCAAGTTAATTCAAAGTCCCCCAGCATCCCAGGATGCTTTGCACCTCCCATGCAGGGTGGATGGACTAGCCTTGGCCCTAGCTGTCTGCTCCAGTGAACAGGGAGGTGTGCTCTAGTGCCCCCCAGCTTCTGGCCTTGGCCACTGCAGGCGTGTGGCTGCATTTCCAGAATCAAAAGTGAATGTCTGTTCACTCGCTTATTGGTTCAATCTACGCAGCTTAGACTGACCTGTGAAGATTGAATTGATTCAGCCTCAGGCTTCTTGACTGTCTGCATTTAGCTCAAAAGAATGAGGTTAAAGACTTCCCTCAGAGACGGGAATGGAGAAGGAGGACAGAAAAGTCTGATTATCACACGCAAGGACACCATTTACGCTCATGCGGGCATAGGAAGAACAATTACCGAGATGAAACAAATAATTAACATCTTACAATGCATCAAGATTTTGTTCAGCTCTGGAAAATCAAAGATGAGGATTTTATCTCACCTATGCTGCAGGGAACAGAGGCGCCTTCTTGAAATCTTTCTTCCCTCGCATGGAAAAGCTCACTGTAGTAAGTATTCAAACAGCCCTGAAAATGGTTTTGAGCTATATTCAAAGCATTGCAGCTAATAATTGTCATCATCTCTATTTCTGTTAAGCTCTGAGAACTCAAACTGAAGCTGAATTGACCCCCTTCTCTCCCAACCTCCCCCAAAAAACCTCCAATAGTCATACAATTTAACACCAGAAAGGCCCAATAGGATCATCCAGTCTGGTCTTCTGTATAACACAAAGCAGAGAATTCACCCAGGTTCCTCTGTATTTAGGACAAAAAGTTTTGAGCAGTAAGAGTGAATAGGCATCAGGTAATACAAGGTATAAGGAAAAAAAACCACCCAAGAGATATCTTAGCAGAGTAATCTATGCCCCTACAGGACATAGAGGTTTGTGTTGTGGGAGTTGATTGTATTTTTATTTTTCTTTCTGCTCAGTCGCTCTGGGTAAGGGCAAAGAAAGAATTAGGCCCTCTCTGTGCCCCTCCCAGCACACCTCACTTCTATGCTAATTAACTAGGGCTGGTCAAACATTTTTGTTGAAAATTTTTTCTTCCTTTGTTTTTTTGCTTTTGTGGGCCGGGGGCACGGATTTGAACTAATTGCATTTTATTTGAAAAACGTGTCTCCTTCCCATGGGAAATCTGGCCTTTTTGCTGAAAAAATGAAAACAAGCACACACAAAAATGCATGTGCCTAGTTCTCATGAGCACACGTGTGTTCAGCTAAAGTGTGTGTGTGTGCATGTGTGTGTGTGTGTGTGTGTGTGTGCAAGGGCATGTCTGGATGCAGGAGGGGAAAAATAAAGTGCTATAGAGGCATTTTTCCCTTTTCTGCAGGCTGCTGCCCCTTCGCTCCACATACCTGTCTGTCTATAAGAAAACACGGACAAATCATTTTGATTCCACCCTCTCTGCTATTCCAGTCTGCAGATCCCCAGTTGCAGGAAACCAAAATAATGAAGCGGTGGCATTAGTTTTCCCTCTGAGAAGGCAATTGTAGCCTTGTGTTTTATAGCTAGAAGTATCAGTCCTCATTCTCTATTTACAGACACAGTTGTCCAAGGGTCCATTATTAGCAAGGGGGTGGGGAGGAAAAGATTAAAATCATAACACACAACAGATGCAGGAAGAGCTCAAAAGATACAAGAACATGCCCTGGGTTTGAAATCTGGGCAATGAGGCCACTCCATTAAGGCTGTGACCATCACTTTTGATTTCATGTGGATGGCTCTCGCATCATACAGGGTTGCAATTGTGGTGCAATTTTTCAGATGGTGCAACACATTGTAAGCGACTGCCCAGTGAGATAATTTAATGGTGATCTAAAATCAATCCATGCGTTCAGCCACCTCTGGTTATCAAATTTAGACATTTGTCTATGACTGTTGTAATCCTAAAATCTCATAGAAAAGAAGAAGTAGTGATGCGTGATAGCATCAGACCATGAGATCACCTAGCCTGAGTTTAAATTGGTTTGATGGGAGTCCAAACATTATCATTACATTTGAGAGCAACTTGCTTCCTACCAATCATCATTTTGTTCTCGTAAGAGGCTGGGAAGGACTCTGAAAGCTCTTGAAGGGCATTTAGTTGACCAAGACAGCTACTTCGGATGAATATCTAGAGAAAAGGACTCTAGATAGTTACTGGAAGGAGAGAAGGTGGACGTGTTCATATGAGCGAGAGAAAACAATCAGTGGCTGGATTGCAAGAAAGAAGCTGTGCTGAACTGGGGTAGGTGTAGCAGCAGGAACAGCTGGGGAAGGAGTCGGGGAAAAATGACTTTCAGGATGCGTTTCTAGCATATCTGCTTTACTAAGTAGGTTCAAATACAACTTTTTAGCAATGCTTATGGATGGGAGGGCCCCTCACTAGGTCTGTGTTCTGTTTTGGGGGCAAGAGGCAAACTACTTGGGTCCTCTGCACCTCAGTTTCCACATCTGTGAAATGGGGTGATGAGCTTTGCCTCCTTTGTGAAGATCTCAGAGGTCTCCTGCTGCTGATTCCAGGTCTTTCAGTCCTGTGATACGGTCTTAAAAAGTTTGATACAACTTAGAAAAGTTCAGAAGACCAGGGATTTTTTCCATAGCCCTTCTCACTCCCTTCACCCGACTTCCCACCCTCACCACACACAGGCTCAGGGCTCTGGGTGGACTTTGGAGCTGCTTCTGGCTCTTGGTTTTTTCTTTGTAAGTCTTCCCAAACCAGAAGCCTGGCTCTAAATATCTCAGACTTGGGGAAAGATTGACTTTGTCAGGCCAAAGCTTGCCTGCGACCTTTTTGGGTTGATTGCACCTCTAGCCTTAATTAGCAACTGCATATTATACCAGTGGTCTACTGTGACAAAATAATTCCTGTGTCATCAACTTCCCATGAAATATGCTTTAAAGGAAACTTTCCTTGTAAGGGAAGAAACCACCCACCTCATCTAATAACTTGCTCCTCCCGCAGTCCTCCTGCTCTTTCCTTGTATGTCCTTCTGATCAGATGTGTGTGTCTTAGTGACCTACACCTGGTGGGGCCAACTTTTTCAGCTCAAGACTGGAGCTATAATAGAAGTGCTTAGCATTTTCTTAGGTGGCCAGAATAGGGAATGAGCCATTGATCAAACATTCAGCCTTGCAGAGTAATCTTTGGTTCTGTAAAGATACTCGGCCACCTTTGCAGTGAGATCCCCAACCCAGAGTTGGGTGCCAAGGATGTACAGGAAAAGTTTGGTGTCCCAGAACAACCAAAGGGAGCTCCTTAGTCGATAAGAAATACGGAAGACAACAGCATGTCTTAAATCCTGCCTCTCTCCAAGGCTTAGATGCTTTTATTTAGGAAGTGCTTTCCTCCACTTGGGATTGTAAATCCTGAGCCTTGTCCCAAAGGTAGGCATCTGAGCCTTTTCTTTTAGATGTGCAGCAAGCGTCCCTGCTTTCTTTCAAACCTAGCTTGCAAAATAGCTGCTGTAGCCCTTCATCTCCAATAGTTCATTGGGGAGTGCATGCCCCCAGGCCTGGCATACCCAGGTTTGATTCTCTCCTCTGCCTTAGCCCACATCTGAGCCCCTAGCTCCCTGGAGAATGACTGAACTGCCAAGCTCTGGGCTGTTCTGGAGTGCACATGTGTATGTGCGTTGTGGGTGAACTGTCCCACATGTTTCATTGGGTTAAACATACGATAAAGACATGTCTAAACTGGTGCTATTTGTAAAACAACCTTCATTGTTTCAGTGCTTTGTATTCAGGAGGGAAGGGTCGACAGGAGGATATCCAAGACCTATAAAAGTAGTTTGGAGGAAGTGAACTTAGCATCTGTAGCACATCCCGTTTTCTGTGCCCCGTTAGATTGAACATGCTTTTTCCACCCACTCATCCAGATAATTAGCTTACTCCATCATTATAAAGTACAGAAATGGTTTTTTTTTCCCAGGCATTGCTAAGCTGTAGAGCATTTGGCAGGCTGAGGCAAGGCAGTTTCATGGAAGCTGGAGCTATTAATGAGTTCTTGTACAGATGGCAGCACTTGAGACACCCTGTTTAGCTTGTCGCTACACAGATTAACAGTGGCAGGATGCACTGGAAGTGATTCACGTTAGGCCTGAGCTGTGGTCAGCTGCGAGCCTACATGACATGCCTAATGCCTGGTGTCTCCTGATTATGCAAAACAGCAAAACCTTCCCAAGAGATGAGTTGAAAGTAGCCTCAAAGACCAAAACTGCTACCGGCAGGAAACATCTTTCTCTCCATGCATGCCTTTGTCTCCAGGTATGTACAGAAAACAATTCATTATGGAAATGGCATGAACGAGATCTGGGCACGCAGTACTGAAACTCTCACCCTGGTTTTGGCACTTGAATCAATCCTTATTCGGCAAACATGCTGAGAAGTTTGCAGAAAGTTTTCTTCCCTTCCCACTTGCCAAACAGGAAGAAAAGCAGTGACCAGCCAAGTCTGCAGACTGAAGAAGGGACTTGTGCTCTTGGGGTTTCCAGCTGGGATTGGAAATAGGTACGAAACCCCTTTGCAGGGAGATGTCCGCTCTCATTGCACACACCCAAGAGATTCAACCAGGGTCTAGCAGTGTTGACTGTGTATATGCTCCGCTTGAATTGAAATGCCAAGCACTTGCAGTGGTTCCCATTCCTGACGGAGAGGCCGATGACAGCAGAATCAACTTGCTGGACCTAGAGTTAAAACGCTCTACCCCAAAAGCTGTTGGACAAGTCACTTTTATGGACCTGATGCTGTTCAATAAACTCCCTTTGATGTCAGACTTGTTAGGATAATGCTTCAAGCTTCTGCTCTCTTCATCCCCATATCTGGTCCTTATCCTGTGTTTCATGGCCCTCATAGATGAAGGTTATTAAGAAGGTGAAAAATAGCTGGCAGGAACTTCAACATTAGTTGGAGTTTAAAATGTCATTGTAAGGGACCTGCTCCTGGTCAGTGTAAAATCAGAAGTACATGACCATTGGAGCCAGCTGAGTGGTACCAGCATGGAGCTGTAAGAAGAGGGATTAAATTTGTGCCTGATGGAAGTTACCAAAGAAACTGCCTTAAAGAGTAGAGATTGAAAGTTTTGCACTTAGCAAAGTTCGAGGATGAAAGGTCGGGTTGAATCTGGATCTGAATCTCCATTTTCCTCCTGATATTTAGCGTGTGATTTGGAGACCTGGTGATCTTTGGATGTGTCAGGTCCAGCCCTTGGTAATATGCAGTAATTTGGCTATCACTTTAAGAACATCTGTCTTGGACAATAAATCTAGCAAGCTGTTTTAGTTGGCAGCACAAGGCTGTTGCTTAAGTATGAAACACTGTGCAGCTTTAAAAGGATTAGTTCTTCAGTTTTTAATTAATTCATGATGACCAACACTAATCCCCTTCACTGAAGAAGCAAGTTGTCTTGATTGTCTTGCCTGGTGGAAAGCCATCCAAATAATGAAGACTTGCTGCTTGGAAAACAAGTGGGTTCCTTGGCCAATCTTGCACCACTAGCTCCCAGGACATGTTGCACAAAGGAAATACAGGTATCTGCATCAAGTTGAGCAGGTAGGATCAGTACAACCAGCTGCAGCATCTGTCAAAGCAGGGGCAGCTGTTCCTAAAGGTGGGAGAGGCAGAACGGGTCCATGCCCGGGCTATCCTTAATCTTCAGGCTGAGCAGGAGAGACCGCCCCACTCCATCCACCTAGGAAAGTAGGCCCCAGACAAAACCTCCTTTCCCCTTGCATGTGCTTGGGCAGGGAGCTGCAGAAGAAGATCCAGCCAGAGAGGCCAGCTGATGAGAGCTGGTGCTCCCAGCCCAAGAGGATTTTCGAGATACTAAAATAGTTTTCCCTTCATATTTTCAGTCCAATCCCTTTAAGAGCCCCTTAGAATAATAGGATTATAGAAAATGAGGGTGGGAAGGGAGCTCAGGAGGTCACATCTAGTCCAACCCTCTGCTCAAAGCAGGGCCAACCCCAACTACATCATCCCAGCCAAGGTTTTGTCTACCTGGGTCTTAACCTCCAAGGATGGAGAGTCCACCACCTCTCTGGGTAACCTGTTCTGGTGCTTTACTACCCTCCTTGTGGGAAAGTTTTTCTTGATATCTAACCTAATCTTCCCTTGCACCAACCTGAGACCATTGCTCCTTGTCCTGTCATCTGCCGACTCCCTTATCTGCCTTACTCCCTACCCTGCACATGGTGACGGTGGCATGCTTGGGAACATTAAATGTGCTCATCATTACACTAAGTGCTCTACAAAGGCTGAACAAAAAAGACCATCCCTGCCATAGTGAGCTCACAGTCTAAAGTGATATCTGTAGGGTAATCCTACCAAACACGGCACTCCTTGCTGCTATGGCAGACTGTCTCCAAGCTGGAAATAGTCCACTTATGTGGTACGTGTGGTGGGTATGCCACTTAGTATATATGGGCTTGTTGTCATTGGTGAATGATAATGATAATGCCCGTTAGCTTGCATCCATGCAGATTAACCTGCCTCTGATGCGACTCCTCTGCTTCCAGCTGAGGGGGCATGTAGCTTCTGGGCACAGCCATGGGAGGTGTAGCAGCAGGAAGAGCTGCGAGCTAACCAGGCAGTGGGGAAGGAGCCAGGGAGGAAAAAATGGCTTTCAGATTGAGTTTCTAGCATATCTGCTTTACTAAGTAGGTTCAAATACAACTTTTTAGCCATGCTTATGGATGGGAGAGCACCTCACTAGATTTGGATTCTGCATAGACCCTGAATCACCCTTTTCCAACTCACTATGGCATCTCATGGGTCTCTCTCTTCACTCTTTCTAGCTTTTCCTCTTCTCTTGGAGCAGGCTGGGAGCTGAGGATTGAAATGCCTTCACAATGAGAGAGGTTCATCATAAGGTAGGTCACTCATTACCCTAAGTGGGTATAAGGGAAAGTCTGAAAGGAGAGCTTGGCTATGAGCTACGCAGTTTGGAGAAGGAAGAGTCCTGATAGTTTACAAGAGGCTCCAATGTGATTTTTATCAAGGAAAGTCTCTAGGAGAGATGGGAGGAAGGAAGTTTCTCGCAGCACGCGGTGCACAAACTTTGTTATAGAGCAAGCTGGAAAAAACCATCTCGGTCTCCCCATCGATATGCTGTGGAGGAGAGGAAAGAGGGCTGTGCTCTTCCTGGGCTCGGATAGATTGCCACTTCAAAGCACCAAACACTGTCAACATTTCAGCTTCTCTGCAGATGTCGGTAGGCGATTACAGCTCCACGCCGAGACAGGAGGGAGGGGGGAATTAGGAAAAAAAAAGTCTTAGGGGAAAGCATCAAAGCAGAAGCTGTGAATATTGCAAATGTTATGAAAGATTTCAGAGCCTGTCAGAAAGCAGCTATAATTTTAGATTAAATTAAGAATTAAGTGAGCTAATTTAAGACAACTCTGCCAGAACCATTTGTGGATTATAAATTCTCTTTTATTCTTTCAGTTGTCACACTTTCCTCTCCCCGCCTGCCCCAAAGTTAATCTACATTTAGACACTTGAAAACTGCAAGTGTTCTTCCTCTATATGTTTAGCCTGAAGAGCTGGGGGACTCTTAAATAGCCCAAATGAGTCATTCACATAACATCCAAGAGATTTTCCCTGCACTTATAAGAGTGGTTAAAGTCTCACATACTCAGAGCTACATTTCACCCTCCATTGTATTAACACAGCTGAGTAAGAGCAATATATGGAAACTTTTAATTCCTTCTTCCGCTGGGTGAAGGTTCAGAGGCAGGTAGACAGGAGACCCTATTAAGGACTTGTATGGGAAAAAACCCATGCAACGGGGACGTTTTGCACTGCTGCATGCAGCTTATGACTGGTTTACACTGAGCCAGGAGGGTTTATGTCCCCGTTCTCACATGCCCATGCTATCCCATTTCCCCCTCTCAACCTCCTGTGTTTGCAAGTGGAAGGCGGTGGCTTGCCTGTGACTTCTGCAAGCACAATGGACGGCAAAGCAGCGGTGAGCGGGAATGAAAGGGAGATGCTGGCAGATGTGGTCTGGTACGTCGATCTCAGGATGGGCTCTGAGGAAGTGAATGCACGATGTGCAAACCACAAGCTGGTTTCTGTGCATTTTGCACCGGAGACGAGAACAGAAAGCCCAGTTTTGCAGGTCGTGAGATCTGCCTTATCTTCCTGCAATCCTCCGCCTCATTCATTACACACCCACCAGCGTCTGCAGCAAACACTGCAGGCATCCAACAGCCATAGCTTCCCTCATCAGAAAACCCTGATTTATTCCTGCAACAGGCTTGCTGTGCACCTTGAGAGAGGCAGGAACCATGCAGAAAACAAAAAGTTTTTTTGGCCCATGTAATAATACTGTATAACATGTTCAGTTAAAGCTTCCAGGAATATGTAAAAGAAAAAAAGCCTGACTAGGGAGAGAAATGAAAATATCTAGCTACATTGGGTCCTAGAGTACAGCCTTGTTAAATGGTGCTTCATGTTGATTAGCAACCATCTTCCTTTATTCAAGTAAAATCAGCTAGGACTCATTCGCCTGAACACCATCCTAAGCAGCAGTAGGAGCATTTTGCAGCCTGAGAAACCCACCCCGCCAAGTCTACCTCCATAGTTAATTCCCATCAGAAAAAGTTCAATTTTGTGTCACTGGGAAATGAGAGACTGCAATCAAAACTCTGCAAACAATTTAAAAAACGCTTGGCTCATGAAGCCGGTTCATGAAATGCTAGGCTTATTTATTAATTTTTTTATTTTACTAATCAGGGAGGTCTATTTAATTCAGTGTAGTAAGAAGGAAAATGCCAACACTTTAATTTGCAGTGAGCCAAACTAAACTACATCCGAGGAGTTTTACTTTAACGTGCCAGAAAGACCTTTAAAGTGTCCGGAAAGCCTGCTTGTGCAAACAGTTGTGACATTGCAGTGCAAGACAGGGCAAAAAACCGTGGCGTGTACAAAGGCCCTAGGATGAGGGGATCCTAGGCTAGGCTTTTATCTCCTAGCTGTGTGGTTATGGGCAGACTAGGGGGGTCACTATGATGGTGCAGCACAATTTAGAGCCTCCCTCAGGCTGCTTTAACATAGGGCATGGTAAAAAAAAAAAGGAGCACGCAACATCGGCAGAGTCGAATCAGGGACAGCGAAAGCGGTACCCTACCGAGGCTGCTCCATGACTTCAAGCTTGCATGGTCTGGGTACCCCTTTAGAAATGCTAGCCTCCCCCTCTGAAGACAAGGGTCTTTGGTTAAATGTGATATCTTTCATTAGATGAACTAAATGGTTGGAAAAATTGTTCTTTGCAAGCTTTTGGGCACAAACACCCTTCTTCAGGCATGTGAAAGTACTTATACGCCGGGATCAAGTCATCTTCTCAATGATACACTAGACAAATCAGGCTCTCAGCTTCTCCCTGACAGACATTTTATCCAATCCTCAATTTTTGTGACTCTTTTCTACACCTTTCCCACTTTTTTGCAGTATGCTTTTTAAATATGGTCATCTGAACTATAGGCAGGTTTCCTGTTTTGGTCAAACCAATGTTGTAAACAGAGGTAAAGCCATCTCCTCTTACTCCTCGCGTCACACGCCCAAGAATTGAGAGAGCCCTTCTCACCAGGCCATTACTCTCAAAGTATATTGTCCATTATGAACTCTTAGCTCTTTTCAGAGTCTGTGCTCCAGGACGCTATTCAGCACTATTTCTTCCTACGGGTATATCACTTTATTTCTGGTTGCTTTAAATGCATCTGGCTCGAGGAGGCCCAGCTTTCCAAGTTATCCAGCACCTTTCTGTACAGCTGTTTTCATGCTTGGTTATTGTTCTGTCAGTCCGTGTGCCATCTGCAAATATTACCAGCAACAATTTCATATTTACTCCTGCGGTGGAAAATATTGATGGGGGTCTGCCCTTTCCACTAAAATGCGGGGCAAGCTGAAAACCCAATTGTCCATCAGAAGAAAAAAATGTTCTGGTAGAAAATGTAACCAGGCACACTAACAAATAACGATAATTGAACGTACAAGCTCCAGTAGGCGGGCGATCATAGTGGTGGGTATTCTCTAGCGTTCACCTATTGAATTCTGTTATTCATTAGATGTGTGCTGTGTGTGCGTTGAGACTATTTCACTCTGTTATTCATTAGATATGTGCTGTGCATGCATTTAGAGTGACTCCTGCATATGTTAGTCACTGAATTAATATTGTACTCCTGTCAGCATTGCAGGAACAGCATAGCTCTGGAGAGTCAATTGGATTTTTCTCTGGCTTCTGCATCAGCAACAGAACTGGTAATTAAGCTTCAACTGCAGCTCGACTGTTTTCAAATCATGCCCACTTTTGAGAAGGAATAGGCTGTGAGTTACCCCATTTTTTTCCAGGAAGGAGCTGATCATATATTTTAATTTTTCCTAACTGGGTGGATTCCAGATCTGCCATCAATTGTACACGTGCATTTTTACTCGCATTAGATAGGCCCATTGATTCAACTGGGTAAGTCAAGGTCACTACTAGTGAGAAGAAATATAAACACTCATGTTTAAGTGTTTGCTGCATCACTGCTTTTGCTAGCACACCCACGTGGTCAATGGTGTTGGATTGAATCGACAGAGCCCTGGACCTTTTGGGGCAGATCATGGTCTGGTATCAAGTCCCACAGCTCCAGTGCAGACAGTGAAGCGATGACAATTTATGCTAGTTGCCTCTTAATGTTTTCCTTGACTGCTAATAAAGTGCCAGGAGGGAAGGATTTTATCTTTGTAGATGTGCTTTCTTTTTTTTTTTTCTTCTTTATTTTATGGATACAGCAAAATTAAGAGTTATTGTTTTTTTTCTTTTCTTTTCCTCCTGGTAAACGAGTGGGTTGTTTAAAAAAAACAATGTTGAGGTTCAACTACATGAAGCGCTTCCTTTAAATGAAAGGAATTATTTTAAATATTTTCAGATATCAAAGCTCTGCTTGTCAAGATTAAAATTCAAAGGCAGTTCAAGGAAATATAAAGGAAAAGTTCGCTTGTTTTAATTGAAGTTGTCTTTGTGGGAGATAGTGCAAATGAAATACAAAGGCATTTGGGTATCAGTGTGGGAAGGGTATAGAGTAGTATAAGGATTCCAGTGCCAAAATCAGCATACATTACCATAGCATTGTTATTTGATAAAGCTGGGATAATTTACTGAGAAATTTGTGATGAACATGATAAAAGAAACATTCTTCTCTAGAAAATTTCTCTCCATCACTGACTTGACCTATGTTGGTGGAGTAGATAAAAGGATAAAAATTGCTTTCACGGCCATTGTTGAGGTTTTGAAATGTGTTTTGGTGCCATGCGAGATGAGAACAGAACCTTTTGTAATATATGTATATATATAAATATACATACATACATACATATACACACACACATGCATGCACATATATGTGTATAAATACATACATACATATATATACACACGCACGCGCACACATACATATCTATATATATAGCTACATATACTTACATATACATATATACATATATATGTGTGCACACCCACACATACATACATACACACACACGCATGCATGCATATATATGTGTATAAATACATACACACACACACATACATATCTATATATATAGCTACATATACATACATATACATATATACATATATATGTATGCACACCCACACATACATACATATATACACACACACATGCATATATATGTGTATAAATACATACACACACACACATGAATATATTTTGTTATATATATATAACTGGTTGTGAAATTCAACTCCTGTTTGCTTCACTTGGGCCAGACCTCCAGCCTTTAAATCTGCTGTTCAAAATCTGCAACTTCAGGCATCCTCGCAAGCTGTATCTTGCCTCCAGAATCCAGGGCCACGGCTCAGATACACTAAATACATACACACACATACATACATATGCACACACATGTGTATAAATACACACACACACACATACACACACACACACACACACACATATATAAAACAAAATATATTCAACTGGTTGTGAAATTCAACTCCTATTTGCTTCCCTTGGGCCAGACCTCCAGCCTTTAAATCTGCTGTTCAAAATCTGCAACTTCAGGCATCCTCACAAGCTGTATTTTGCCGCCAGAACCCAGGGCCACGGTTCAGAAATGATTGCATCAACCTCAGTTTTTTTGTGCAGTTGCTTTCCTTTCTTTTTTTTTCTTTTTGTAGCTGGAAAATATCACTCACAGCAGGACCAGAAGCTCTTAACACCCTTTCTGGGTTTGAAAAGGTGTTTTTGAGTCTTCCATGAACCTGGTGAATTGAGAGCAAACTATTTACTGTTAAATCTCCATCAAGCAGACAGCTTTGGAAATATCGGGCTGGGAGAGGCGCTGTGTGTTTGAAAGAAAATTTTCCCTTATGGCTGGTCGCAAACAGGTGAGGGAGGCAAAGATAACAGGGAATGGGCTTTATTCCTTTCTGTTGCTCTCCTACCTGTTGCTTGGAGTAACATTACTGAAGCCCTTGGAAAGATTATCTATAATCTCATTGGGCACTGAATGGCTCATAAGACCAACAAGAAAGTTCTTATGCTGTTTTATAGAAAGCCATTTCCATTTTGCTCTGAAGCAGAAATTCAGTATATACCCTCTATTGGGATGTGATATGAATTCATCAACACTGCTGTTTCTCCATATAACACTCATATGGCATTATCTTCTTCCCCTAATAACCCTAAACCCCATATCCCCTCCTAAATCTCCCCCACCCCCCAATCTAAGTTGTATTTTGTTTTATTTTATAACCTTTCTTCATTGCTTAGGGTACATATTAGAAGCACAAGCTGACCTCTCTTCCATACACTGTCTACAGTGTATGGAAGGCTCCCAAATCTGGCATACCTCTTCTAACTCCCTTCTCTAAAATATTGCACAAGGAACAAGAAAGTATGAACCTGTGTATGTTTGCATGAGAGACAGAAAACCTGCATACATGCATACGTTAGCATGTAGTGGACACACATATAGCTATAGTTATCTGGAACTACATACAGTGCACACAAAAATGTTGTATGTAGCATGCACAAGCATTTATGGAGGGTGGTATTTAGTATGCATGCACATGATAAATAATATGCATGCAAGAATTTATGGAGGGTGGTATTTAGTATGCATGCACATGATAAATAATATGCATGAAAGAATTTATGGAGGGTGGTATTTAGTATGCACACACATGATAAGTGTGCATGTAAAAAACCCAAACAACCACTTCCCCCCAACCTCAAGAGAAAAATCCTCACTTTTAAAAATGGGGAAAAGCTGCAAATTAAATGCCTGATTTCTCCCCTTTTCATTCACAAGAGGCAGCGTACTGACACCATCCAGACCGGCAAGGAAAAATGTAACATATGCAGCCCTCTGGTTTGCATAGGAAGGTACCACAGGTGTCTGCAGTGTGTGGAGAACTAAGGATGCTGGGAGAGCACCTGGGACTTAATTAATTTGCATCCCCTGCTGTGCTCTTAGTACTCCTTCCATCTCTCCTTCTATAAGAGGGCTGATGGGAGTGAGGGTAGGGCTGGTCCTGCTGTGGGACCTGGGGAGGAGCCTGGCAGGGATCAGGCTGGTGTGTAAGGGGGTTCCTGTTTCCTAAAACACCTTCAGGAGGGGCTGAATCTTGCAGTGCTCTGAGTAGTGTCCTATTCTCATGATCTGTATATTGGTTTGTATGGTGAGCAAAAGTAGGTCTAGCTCTTTGGTGACTGCTGTTCTTTTATTGACTCTCCTCTACATGTTGCAAGCTCTGACTTGCACATTGAAGGCTCCCAAATCTGAAATCTAGGAGAGGTTTTTTTTATCTTGAGCTAGCAAGAGGAAGCTTCTGCCAGTGATGGGAGGGGAGAAAAGAAAAAACAATATGAGCTTGGTGAGAAGAGTTAAAATATACTGCAGGAATAATCCCATTTGGAAGGCGTTTCTCTGTCCAGGCGTATAGGCTAATTTTGAGACAAAGCAGATGCCCCTTCTGGTTAGTGACGGCCTTGGGACTAGTAGGTGTCCCATCCCCCACCCCAAAACTCATGAAAGCAACTCCAGTGGGTGACACTCCTTTCAAATGTCACCATTAAAGCTCCTATACCATGCACCAGTGTTTTGTAGCTGTGAGGTTAACATTTCTTTCTTCAAAACCTCCAGAATATTTGTCTTGTCTCCAGTCCCCAGCCCTGGCTGATAAAGACTCCTGTAGATTGATTGATTTGAGCTTTTATGTCTCTCCTGTTTCTACCACCCATTTTATTTTTGAACACCAGGTTTAAGATGCTTGCAGCAGCAGCGACCAGAGCCATGTTGATTATAATTGATTTATAGCTGTTTCTGTCAAATGCAGGCTCCTAAATTCAAGCTGGAAAAGGGGCCGCAATGTTCTTTTGACCAAGTGCTCTGATTATTAGGGGCCAGCTGTTCTGCCCAGTTTGGAAATAGCCTGGACTGGAGAAGGGAGAGCTTCTCATTGCTGAAATGGTGGGTAAAAAAGAAAGGAAAAAGCAGGCTCAGTTCAAATAAGAAATAGATACGAAAGCTTTAGCAACTGAGACACTCAAGGCTTTGCTGGCTTTCTGCACTGGGCACCAGCGAGTTTAATAACATGTTGTTTAAATGCTTTTTATGGATGAAGTGAGTGACCTCAGGTTGTTCACCGTGCATCTCTCATGTCTTCCTCCACACTCGGCCCACAGCCTGGCACCAAGAAGATTTAAAAGAGGATGGGTGGTATGATGCTTAGGCCGCCAGCCTCGGGCTCGGGAGACCAGGGTTGTTGGGGAAAGAACTTCGACCTCTCTGTGCCTCAGTTTCTGCTCTGAGAAATGGGGATATTAGCTCTTCTTATATCAGCAGGGTGTTGGAAGGAAAATGCATTAATGATGGTAGGGTGTTCACATAACATTTCCTTAGCTAAACCGAACGGAGAGGCACAGAACTCCTTTTCATCTGAGACCTCAGGTTCCTGGAAATGATAAGCTAATAAATCACAACACTGCATCATAAGGTGGTCTAATAAAAGCTATCGGATGTACCCAAATAACCTTGTCTGCCAACCATCTGTCAAGCTCCGTACCATGGGAGGTGTAATGCTATTTGCAGGTTAGCTTTGTCATTCTAATATTGCAAATTATCATTTTCCCCTCCCCCAGGTCCTTTGCAATTGCACCTGGCCCAGCTTATTTCTCGAAAGGGGAAAAGAAATGATCTCAGGAAGGAGCTAAGAGCAATGCCAGCTTCAGTCTGCCACAGGCACCGACTCCAGATTACAAACATGTGCTGGAACGGAGGGGAAGCCTGGGTTAATGGGTAGGGAGCTGGGCTAAGAGGTAGACATTAGACAACTCCCCAGATGCATCTTTTTTTTGTGTGTTTTGTTTTGCTCCCACACTGTCAGGCTTGGCCATTCAGATGAAAAACTCTCTGAGGCCTCTGCTGAGGTGCTATGCTCGCTTCCTGGTCCTAGCTGGAAACTTGGAAGCACCTCCCTAGTGCTAGTAACGAGCAGTCATGAATTGGGCTCACTTCCTGCCCTCCCTACTCATCTGCAATGTGAATAAAATAAAAAAAATAATTCTAGAATATACCGTATTTTCTTGCATACAACATGTCTTTTTCCCAAAAAGCAGCCACTGGAAATTGGGTGCAGATAATAAATGAGAAAATACGGTAGCAGTTTTTTCTGCTGCTTGAGTTTCCGCTGCAGAAGCCGAAGCGACTCCTGCATGCAATGCACACCCGGCAGAACAAGGAGCCGGCTCAGCTCCCTAGCTGCTGCTCTTCCATTACTCCATGGACAGATCTTTATTCTGCCTTTCAAAAACCGGGTGCATCTTATTCTGGGGCATGTTGAATGCAAGAAAGTACGGTACTGTTGCACCCGATACACAGAGTTACACGTGGCTTGTCTGTACCTGCCTCTCCCAAAGCCTCATCAAGACATGCATTGCCCCTATAACTTGTTTTAATAAGGAGTAAATGAACATGGAGAGGGAAATAGCACCCATGTTCGCTGCATTAGCTAAAGCAGCTGCATTTTATTATCTGGTTTCCTAGGGCCAGGCAATCCTTTTATAACTTGGCTGTGCAAATGTGTGGTGCAAACCTTTAACCCTTTCTTTGGATGGTGAAAGCCCTTCTCGTCCGTGGAAGATGAACTTTCTTTATAGGCACCCAAAATTGTAACTAAAACCATCTTGAACCTTCCTTTTGTTTCTGGGAATGGTTCCTAGCACCATAACTGACATCTGATGGACACAGCACTCTCCAGCCCAGCCCTTTTTGCTTTCAAGTGGTAGCAAAAGGCCATAAAGGGTCCTGGAAGCAAGACTTCCCCAGCCATCCCACACTCCCAGGGACAAAGCATGAGGCAGAAACAAGTGCGATCGCTCTTCTGCCAGTGCTGCTTCCACGCTGCCTGGAGGACATTACATACTCTACGTATTCTGTTCAGGAAACGACAAGGGTCAGAAAGCAAAGATCCAGCAAAGGTCCTTCTGGGCCCATCAGATGGGACAGATATGGACAGTAACAAGCTGCTGTTGCACAGTCATTTGCCTCCCTCCCAGGCTTTCTATAGATGGGATTGTCATTTCCTGCAAGTCCTTGACAGAGCAACGAGGCCCCAGACCTATAATCTAAATGATGGAGAATAAGTAATTATTGTAATTATTTTATGCACTCACATTTTTTTCAAAGGGCTCTGGAGTGTTGTCAGCTTCTCCAAACCTGCTGTGTTGAGGATTACAAAGAGCTTTCCAAAGTGTTTAATTGGGAGTTGTAAGACAGGGAAGGGAGACACCCAGGGATGATTTGACCCCCTGTTGAAATGCAGCCAGTTCTGGGGTGAGAAGCTGCATCTGGGCACAGTGCATCTATGTCCGGGTGTGCAGGGCAGCAAAGTGGGGCAGAACAGGGGTTGCAGTGCATATGAAACGTCAGAGGGGCTTTCAACTGAGCAGATTGCAATTGCCTAGCTTGGAAATTAGCCAGGATGTTGGGTACAAAAGTTGCCCTAGAAGTCTCAGTGAACCTCAGATGGCCACAAAAGCCATCAGATGGATAGGCAGGGTGCACAAGATGAGCAGCTTGAGCTTGGAAAGCCAGAAAACTGCACATGCAATGTTTATAATGACTGAGGCTGCTACCAAGTACCCGCTAGTGCTGGCAGGTGGGCATGGTATGGATGATGGTCTGTCTGTGGGTAGGTTGCAAACAGTTTCCTGTTAGCTTGAATCAGCAGCCAGGACTTTTAATTAAAAACAGATAAAAACAAAATGAGGAGCATAGTCAGCGAGCGGGAGCTTGTTCTATGCGGGGAGGAGGCAGCTTGCTGACATGACAGCCTATAGCAACTTAATTCGGCAGGGGATGGACGAGGCGGCTTTGGAGAAATGAACCACGCTGCAAAGCAGCAGAAAACACCTGACAGCTCGACTGAAGCAAATCGAGAACATGGCCCCCTCCAGCTGCGGACATCCACCCCACCGCTCACTTAAAGCATCTCATAGTCGGTAGAGAAAAATAATGACTTCAACTCTAGCCCCACTCTGTGTCTACTAGTCCATTGCTTCTGCAGGGTGAGCTGAATGCAAAACAGACCTCAGCGAGGATTTCTCCTGGGGTAGAGAGCTTGCCACAAGCAATGCAAGACCAGAGCGCGGATGAGCTCTAGGCAGACCTTTAAACTCTGTTACCAGCCCCTGTAGCTTAGAGCAACCACAAGGCTGCTAATTTATAACAGAAGCTAAACTGGCCACCACGAATCAGGAAAGCACATTTGATGTGTTACTTTTGTGGAGATCCATTTGGTCTTACTTCAACTGCAGCCTGACCCTGCTGGAAAGCGGCTGATCTATTCTTCCTCTTCATCAAAATACAGAGGATGCAGATCATGCTTGTCTTTTAAATGAGACTTAACATACATAAACAATATTGAAACTACACTGGCATGGGCCAAAGGGACAGGGAAGCATTTAATGCAAGAGCAGATGCATCAGCTTAAACTTCTTTCCACAATCCAGGTAACCCTCAAGGTAGTTCGCTATGGCCAGCCACAACGACCGGTGTTTTGTAGGTGGGATTATAAGGAAGAATATGGATTTGTGCCAGATGTTGGCAAAACAGATGTTGACAAACAGAAAGCAAACAGCGCAATTGTGCGTCCCGATGGGCCTTGCAGGACTGTTGAATGGGCAGGGAGCAGAAAGAAGCAAAGAAAGTAATAACTGTATTGGGTGCAGCAAAAAATGATGGTTTTAGGAAAGTCCTAAGAAGATCCTTATAACTAAAAGCCAAGTAATGCAGGACATTAGGAAGTTTCAAACTTCTAGCATAGTCTTTTGATCTGGTCATCGCTGTGAAATGTAGCAAACATGAAGTGCTTATATAAGCTGAAGTGCTGGGTGTTGTTCTTTCTCATCGGGAAGGACCAAATTGAGATTAATAACCATTTTGTTAAGGAAGAGGCCCAAAAAGTATGTTGGCCAAGCAGATTTCAAGTGTAATACTGAGAGTGAAGAGCTTTTTGGGAGGAGAGAAAAAGGGGAGGTTTCCTTACAGGTTCTCAGAGTATCATATAGACTCATAGACAAGGAGGGCTGGAAGGGACCTCAGGAGGTCACATCTAGCCCAAAGCAAGACCAGCCCCAGCTACATCATCCCAGCCAAGCCTATGTCTGCCCGGGTTTTACAAACCTCCAAGGATGGATTAATTTTCTTAATTGTTAGATGATAGGTAAAGATGAGAGCAAAACTTTGTAGTGTGAAAAAAAGCATGCAAACCAATCCTTTGAATTTCTTGGACACTTGAATGTGTTCCCTCCCCTGATCTTGTGGCATGGACAACTGTTAAATGTGACAGATAAAATCAATCAAGACTCGTAGTAGAGATGATATCTTTTATTAGCCCAACAAGATGTTTGCAAAAAAACCCCTTTAATTTAAAACAGATAAAATCAAGTATTGATGGAAATGGTGGGTGAGACTGAGATAAGGGCAGAAGATCAGCACCCAGGGTTTTGGAGCTAACTCTGCAGATCCTCCCAAGCCAGGGAGGGGTTTATTTCCTATTCTCAGCCTTTGCCATTTGTTGCTGTGCTAAGGTTTGGGACTCATCAGCTGATTGATCTGTTATTCACTTCCTACCTACGTCTAACTCTGTGATGCTTTTTCTTGGAATTCATCTTAAATGTACAGCATTAGGTAGCTCGGAGGGTGGTTAATGGATCTGGAATGGAGCTGAGTAAAAATTATCAGCTGATTTATTTATTTTTCCTTGTACAGAAACATGCAGGTGGACCAGAACAGTACACAGGTCTGCACCGTTGCTTTTCAACTGAAGAAAAACATGTAAAAAATCCAGGGGGGGTGGTGGTGGGGAGGAGAGGAGCCCAACATTTCATTTCAATATTCCTACATTACTATTACTTTGAATAATAAAACCAAAACCTGTTTTGTTTCAACATGTCCTTTGCCTTAATTTAAAAAAAAGAACTCGATCATTAAGCCCAATGCTTCACCACGTGCCAGATCACGAGATTCATTCTATTCAAAATGATTTTTTTTAACCTTTTTTCATTCATCAGAAGTTTGTCATTTCAGGTTGACCTAAAACTTCACTTTTGTGGGGGGGGACTTCCTGGGATCTCTAAATCATTTATTTACACAGCTTGCATCTGAGCTCCCTTCATTGCTAGGCTACTGACACTATCACGATAGTACCTGTGTGTTATTACCCTCTGACTGTATTTCTGTGGCCTGTGTAAAATGAGTTCCCTATTTCCTTGTGAAGGGCGATGACCCCTGTAGATCAGAGAATCACAAAATCATGGGAAATGAGGGTGAGAAGCGACCTTCAGGGTCACATCTAGTCCAACCCCCTGCTCCAAGCAGGACCAGACTCAGTGAGACTATCCCAGCCAAGGCTGTGTCAAGCTGGGCCTTAAAAACCTCCAAAGATGGAGAGTCCACCACCTCTCTAGATAACCTGTGTTTGACTGCCCTCCTGAGATCCAAATTAAACCTCCCTTGCTGCACCGTGAGCAACCTAGCATCCTCCTGGAATAGATAGTTGCAGCAAATGGGTTAAGGACTGACTGGATATGGAGACTGGACGACCTTCCCAGGCTTTAGGGAGACCGGGGGCATGAACGCTACCTTGCTGACAGCTGTGCTGCACCTGGGCAATGCAGCACAGATCCTAACTTCACTGGTCTGCCATGAGCCTGTGCATTTGGGGTCAGGTACTCCTTGCCCCTCAATCTCCTCTCTGAGCCAGCAATTCAGTCAAGCCACCATGGGACTCCCAAACTGTGCTTCATGGGTCCACGAGAGGCGAATATTGCTATTACACAGATGCACCTGACTGAAGACGGAGACCCCAAGCGTACTCCCAAAGCATTAGCTCTGCTTGAGAGAGGACACATTGAAACCATGCCTTGTCTTGCGCGCTTGCATCTCTCTTTTTTTTTTTTTAATAAATCATATGCTAAAAGTCAAGCTCATGTCCTTTTCTTTTCCTCTTTTTTTATGTTCTCCTGAAAGCAGGCTAGTCTCTTTGTAAAGCCAGGCAGATTTCCCAGCTTTCCTGAAACCTGATGAAGAGGGAATGATTTATAGTAAGAAAACAGGCGAGGGTTTTCCAGGCTGGAGAGTTCACGGCGTCTGCTTTACTGTATCATGCGTTATAACCTACACAGGCCTCTGATCCCAGATCTCTTCACAATATGGTTCAGGGGTATAGGTTGTAGCTGTGTTGGTCTAAGGATATGGGCAGACAAGGTCCTTTGGGTAAATCGGATATCTTTAATTAAACCAACTCAAATAGTTGGAAAAATTCTCCTTTGCAAGCTTTTGGATACAAATGCCCTTTGTCAGGCAGAGGAAGCATCTGGCAAAGGGTATTTTGTACCCAAAATGCTTGCAAAGAAGAATTTTTCCAACTATTTGAGTTGGTTTAATTAAAGATATCCGATTTACCCAAAGACCCCAGTCTTCACAATATCATTAAACTCCCACCGGGTTCCTAGGTAAATGGATAGTATTTAATCAGCAGAAGCTGAATCACCGTGATCCATCAGCACTATAAATCAGTCCCTCCATCAGACCGGAAGGGACTGGGGTTTTTTTGTGATTTCTTCCCTATAGGTTGCTAAGGCAACTGTTTATCAGGTCAACACCAGTGTTTAAGTGAGACAAGGTTTTGTTTTGCCTCTGAAAATTAGCTGATTCCTTAAAGTGCTGTTTTCTTCCCTAGAAAACTCCTGCTGGGTTTTTCTATTGTGCAGAGCATTGCACGGCCCAGCTTGAATTCTGTTCAGCACGCGGCGTCTCTGCGCTCGCTTGTTTGATGGGTTTTGATTTATTTTTTTCTCAATGTTTGTCTTCAGGTGTAAGTGAGCTGATAATTATTTAAACGAGCAATCAACACAGAGGTAAGCCTCTAGCACAGACTCGGCACCCAGTGAACTGAGCCGATCGGCTCTTTAAGGCCTGATGAAAAGGTCGTTGCCATCACTGGGGATACGGGTTTGATGAAATGACAAACGAACGTTTCCGGCCAGGAGATCTTACACCGCTCTCTGGTGAAATATGAATTTTCATTTCTACCTGGGAGAAATTTTACAATCTTTGCATTCTCCGATGTCTGGGGAAGGGCGCGTGTGCCCGAAAGCTTGCAAATCCAAAGAAATGTTGTTTGCAATGGTCTAGTTGTGCTGCTAAAAGATATTGCCTCTACCGCACTGACTGCTTTGACATCAGCAGAAACTCAGGCCCCGAAGAGACCCTCCTTCTGTCTCACCTGGAAATCAGTCTGCACCACATCCGGAGTTGAGGGGAATTTCTTGAACATCTTTAGGACAATGGCAATAAGAAATGTCCCATGGGTTTTCAAGTCCTGTTCCATCTTAAAAGTAGATGGAGTTGGGGGGGGGGGGGTCCTTTCCCCCCCCCCCAAGTAGTCCTATTTGAAGGCTTTTGTAGGACTTCACTGCAAAGATTGTTAGGAATGATCTTCTAAACTTCAGTCTAAATTTCTTCTTGGCTAATTTATACCCACTTGCTTGATCTAAATGTGGAGTACAGCCAGCTAGAAGCAAGAGAGAGGGGAGAAGTTATATGGTAGCATAAAGTGTTGCTGGTACATTAGCAAAGGAATAAACCTGAAAACCTAGTGCACGTGCACTCGCACAACCATGAACAGCATTCTCCAGCATTCAAAGCCATACTAGTCCCTTAGCCCATACAATTAATTCAAGTGCAAGAGTTATCGCCTCTCCAGTTATCCTTTCCCTACAGACTTTCCCTATATCTGAAGACTCATGGGAGAAGTGATATCTTTGATTAGACCAACTAGATTTTTGCAAAAAACAGAAGTGTTTGTGCTTGAAAGCTTGCAAAGAACAATTTTTCCAACGATTTAGTTGGTCTAATCAAAGATATCACGCTTACCCAAAGAACCTGGTGTGACTTTCGGCTGTAAATGAAGGCATTAGCCAGCAGAGAAAAAATCCAGCCATGTGGGGCCTGGTACTTAACTAATGATGGATAACAAAAGCCCTTTGCCATTGGTAAAGGCCAATATTGTAGCCTGGGAGGTTGAACTGAGTCATGACCATTGTTAAGTTGCTTATTCATGCCCATTTGAGGTCTCTGATTGTTCTCAGTTTAAAAAGCTGAGGTTTTCATGTGTAAAATAAAGAAACACATCAAAAAGGGGCTGGCTAAAACTTTGCAAATTTTGATTTTTCACTGCCAGATTTCTTGAGAATTTCAGCAAAAAGAGAAGTAAAACAAGCAATAGCACCTCTCCTCCAAGTCCTGATTGCCTTTTCCTCTAGACCAATACAGCTACAACCTGGATACCTGACAGCAAAAAGAGGAGGATTTTGTTTTCCCACAAAAAAAGTATGTCCAACAAAATCCAAAATTTGACCAAAAAGGGATGAAAAAAGGATGGTTTTAAAAAATGAAACGATTACCTTAGTTTGACCATCTTGGTTAGGGAAAAAAAAAGGAAGATCATCCAATAAAATATCATTCTACTATTAAAATGTACATAGTTAACCCACTTCGGCACTTCTGAAGATCTCCCTAGGGTGCCTATCTGTAGCTTTAGCTTAATAATTTCTAAAATCAAGTCAATACCCTGTGAAGTGAAGAATAAGGATAGGAAAAATGTATATGCCAAGGGGGTAAGCAAAGAATAATTTTCAAGTACAATGATTTTTTTCTATGTTCTCTGATATAGGAGAATGCTTAGGTAACCAAAATGACTGATTTTTGCCCCTTGTAAGAGTGAGAGGCAAAATTGCACCATTTTCTTTCTCTAGAGAGGTGGCTTTCCTCAATAATCGAGCTGACATGAAGCAGACTAGCACAAGTTGTCTTGGCATCGGAAACTACTGATTATTATTTTCTACCTGCAAAAAATGACCTGAAATGAAACACTGGCTCTGCTGCTAGTTTCTGACTTCCCGTAAGTCCCTGGAGTCGCTGGAAGTACTTCTAAAAACAGTGTCAGCTTTCCTGGGTGAAGTCCTTAAAACCAAGAGGTTCAAAATATAAGGCCACTTTTGAAAACATGACTATTGGCATCAAACGCAAGGTTTATACCAGGAGGAAAGGATTTCAGTCAAAAGAACTTGAACCGTACCTTTGCCAGCAGAGCTACTAACGCAGCAGCATCCTGCAGCAAAGAGTTCCCCAGGTTAACGATAGATCCATTTGTAAAGCCGTGCATTTTTCAGGAAAGGTTTGTTCATAAACATTTTTGCACGAGTAAAAATGAGTGAGGGAGCCCTGCCACCTCGTGGCGGGTAGGACACAGCACGGAGAGCTGAAACTAAAAGCGAGTGGCAAACTTATGAGTCTGTTAAGACACGGCACATTTGCTGTCTCGTGGAACGGTTGCTTCAGTGTTGCAGGGGAGGGAAATATTCATTAATCTGCAAATGAAAAATCTGGGAGGAAAACGACAACTCCTTAATTGCTTGTTTTCCTCCTGCTTTTCCTTTAAAAAAATTGAATTTTGAAATCAGAAAGATTTAGTGAAACACGTTTTGGTTTGACCTGAGATTGAAGATTTTAGGTCTGTGGGTAGCAGAAACAGTCATGCACATTTAAGAGGAGAAGGGGCTTCCTGTGTGTGTCCATAATCAGTGTAACCAGAAGGAAATATGAATCCATCCTGCTCACCAACAAACAACTTCGAGGTAAACCAAACTATTCCAACTTTTCTCTGAGCCTAATCTGCATAGAAAATTAACTTTTCCAAACAGATTTTACCACCTTCAACTCTCCTGTGAAATATGAACTTTCATTTCTACCTTTACAATCTTTTCTCCAATGCCTGATGAAGGGTGTTTGTGCCTGAAAGCTTGCAATTAAAAATTGTTTTTAATTTTTTGCAAAAATCTAGTTGGTCTAATAAAAGATATCACTTCTACCCTGAGTCTTGATTGCATAATCAGTGGCATATTTACTAGCTGAGCAAAGCCAAGGCAAATGGGAAATTACAACATGGAGGTTGTACTGCAACATAGCTCCCTTCAGGGTTTGCATCTTAATGCAACTGGTATTGCAACTTGTGTTGGACTGCGACTTTCACTACAGGCTCGCCCATATTCAACAAATCCCCTCCCTCTTTGTGTGGGCACCTTGTACGGCTGGCTTCAGGATGCTGCACTCGTTTCCAAAGTTTCAGGGATCATTTTAGGCCCTGTTAGGCAGCAACTCACAGATTTGGGTGACGATCAGAGCATCAGAAGAAGGAAACGTGGGACACAGAGATCACCCAGTATCTGTTTAGCAGAACTAGAAGCTTCAGCCACCTCCGGGATTTGTTGGTCAAGTAACCAACTGGGACAGGCATTGCCCTGTCCCTGCATAACACCCTCATCTCAGCTCTCCTTATGGTCCCAACGGTGTTAAAAATGCTGATACCCCCCCAAATAAGAGCACACATCACCTGCAGATGCTTCTTCACCCCAACAAAAGGTATTTATACCCAAAAGCTTGCTAAGAAGAAATTTTCCAACTATTTGACTAGATCTAATAAAAGAGATCAGATTTACCCAAAGAACCTTGTCTGCCTATGTCCTTAGACCAACAGGGCTACAACCTACACCCCTGATACCACAGATTGGAAGAAGACAAATGCAGGAGAGAAGGAGAGAGAGGTGGTGTCCCAGAGACCCCGGGAACGGCGGGGGGCTCTGATACAGGGAGAGGGGTCCAGGGAGTTGCTCAGAGTCATGTCAAGGCATGATGGAGCTGGGAATAAGGGGACAGAGGCTCGGGCGTACGGGGAGCATGCTCAGTGCCTGTCATGGTGGAGGAAGGCCAAGTTTTGGGAGGTGCAAAGAGCCAGTCTTGAGAAGGACAGGAGGGCAGCACAGGGAAGTGGTGGGTTGCAAGGAGCCGTGGGTGAGCAATGCATTCAGCCTGCAGCAGCAAAGCAATGCATGAAATGCAGCTGCTGCCTTTTGCTCCAGGGTGCTAGTTTTCTGCAGAGCAACTCTGCCATCGTGTGGCACCTCGACACAAACGGCTCGGTATTTCCAGCTCGCTCCCTCACTGTCCCATTCCCTACCCCTGGCTACAAGAGAGAGCTGCTCTCCTGGAGGAGTGGAAGTGAGCCAAAGTGACCTGCCTTGGATCGGGACCCAAGCTACTTTAGAGCTGGGTGGATCTCTGCGGTGGGTATTTTACACCTGCCCCAAGGAAGCATCAATCTGAAGATGGAGAACTTCGCAAAGCATTCAGTGGAAAGGAAGGTCCCGTATGGATTAGACCTGTCCCTGACATCCTTCCAGCAGAATAGATGTAGTTCCCATTGACACCTTTGCTTTGGAGAGAGCTGTGCTCCACACTCTCTGCTCTCACCTGCCTATGCGCAGCCATGCGGCAACGATGATGATAATTCCTAAATCCTTTAGCTTTTCCATTCAAAATGGAAAAGAACGGGGAAGGTGCCTGCGACTCATTAACTCGCTCCCTTTTCTTTGCACATATGTCACGGAGGTTTAGCGGCGCTGAACACCGGCATAATTGAATTGTCAAGCGGTGGGAGATGGTTGCGTGGCCGTGCATGGCTCAGCCTTTCATGTAGTGATTTGCTGCATTTATTGACAGAAATGCACTCCTGGCTTTGATGTGGCAGGCCTTAAATTGCGATGTGCTCCAAACGCTGCTGTTCAGCCCTTTGGAGAATAGACATGGCCACTTACCCACATGCTTAGGACGCTTTCAGCAATTGAGGGTGATTGGAGTTTCATTTAAACATTTCTAAAGTCACATTGGCACAATTTGGACTTCATTCGCTCTCCTGAAGCCCTTCGGCATGTCAGGTCTGATCTGATCCCTGCTGGGAAGGAGGGGGATTCTCCATCAGCATCTACAAGGGATTTGGCTGGCGAGTCCCGGAGAACTGAGCGGGAAGATCCTGTTTACATAACTGTTTACACACTTGCTTTGAGTCCGTCCTTGATGGACTCCCGTAAAATTGAAGCAGATGCTTAACATTATGTTTGGAGAGCACGGGGACATCGTAGCAGCTTTTAAATATTGGAAAGGCTGCCATGCATAGAGAAGAGGAAGAAGGACTGTTGTGCCTTGCTTCTCAGGGCAGGATGTGAAGCGGTGGGTTTAAATGGAAAGAAAAGAGGTTTATTTTAAATCCCAAAAGAAACAACTTCATCGCTAAGAACCAAAGGATAATGAAAGAAGCTGCTTATTTAGCACAGTGCCCTCACCACCAAGCCATTACCTCTCCTAGGACAGGCCTTTTTGACATGAGAGTCTATCCTGAACCTCAGCCACTCCATGAAAATCCCATCACAATCCACTGGGCTGAGAAATGCTTCTATTCAAGGGGAAAAAAGGCTTTTTTTCAGGGGGGAAAAAAGTCCTGCCCAGCTACAGACCTAAGTTTTGCTTTGTCGATTATAAGCTACACACACCCTTGTTTCCGATCTGGACGCCCCATGAATTTTATGAAGCTTGTGAGGTTATGTTACTATGCAGAAAACACAATCAGGCCCATGCTGGTGTATCCACAGTCTAAAGTAAGGACCTTATGATGCATGCATTTGAAAAGCCAGCAGGATGAAGAAACAGAGCACCACAGAACAAGATCTGAGCCAAAGGGAAGGAACAGGTGCTGAACACTGCCAAAAAAGCATAATCCTGTTGGAAAACTGCTGGCCAACTGGCCTCTATCCAGATTCAGGTAATTATTATGGGGCCTTGCTGAGGTCCAACGTCGTAATTCAGTTTGCCTGATATCAAATCCCATCAGTATGCTAGGTTCGACCAGCCGGTAGCTCTCTGCAGGGTGAATGCGTTGTTCACCCAGGACTCCTTGCAACCCACCACTTCCCTGGGCTGCCCTGTAGCTCCCTGAACTACAAGTAGTTCCCTTCAAAGGTAGGCAGATGATTAGCTCTTAGCTCTCCTACTTAGCTGTTCCTACAGAGATCCTGGCTCTAACACTCACTAAAGTCTGCTCCACAGCCCTTCACTTTAGCAAGAGGTTTCCAACCTTGTTTGCCATTATGGATCGTGATTGACAGCACGTGGAAACCGCTGCATGGAGGATGCTATCTGAAAGGGTAGCAGGAATGGGTTTAACAGCATGTGGACCCAGATGATACGGATTTAAATGTCCCCGTAAAACAGCTCCAATCCCAACTTGCTTGCAGAGACTGAACCGGATTGAGACCTGGTCCTTTTATTCTACCAACAGTCTCCTGATGTTGCAGACCGAGGGTCTCAGTTTGAATCTTTGCAGACCACATCTTCAGGCTCCCATCTCCTATTTTTATGTCACTTTATTGAAAAGTTTACAGTGGAGGAATCAATTCAGTGGAAAGTAATATATACTGGGGGCTGTGTGATGCTCTCAGATCAAGCACAGAAACCTTTTTGTGCATTGCTAGCCACTCTTCCCTCGCTTCCGGAGGTAAAAAAGCCTTTGTGTAATAACTTCTGGTTGCTGAAGATGCTGCGATGTCTGAAGAAATGAAGAAATCTAAGTGCAGGAGTCACTAGACTTAAGAAAATGGTTTCTGTGTTTGAAGCGACAAGAAGCGGAACAGGACAAGGGAAGAAGGGGGAATGGAAAATGTTTGGGGGGGGATGAGCCTTAATTGATCTCACATCTGGAGAAAGATGCTGTATAGCCTCTTTGTGCCCCTCAACAGACCTGGGTTTGTTATAGCACTCGGGGTGGGAGGAGGAAATGGGAAAGGAAGGAATACTGAATGTCTTCCAAGCCGGAGCGTGGACAGAGACTCGTTGTGGGAGCAAGGTGTCTGAGCTGATATAGGCTAGCCTGTGTGTTTTGAGACCGTCCACAGAATTTATAAACTCTTTTGAGTTGTACTGACTTAAGAAGAGTCGGGGAGCCTGCCAAAGAGGAGTGGCCTTGCTTTCCTCACAACACACACGGAGATGCGTGGACGCACATGGACATACAGATGTACATGGACAAGTGGATGCATGGACACACTTGGACACATGGACACACATGGATGCATGGACACATGGACCCATGGACACACATGGACACACATGGACGTGTGGACACACATGGACATGCAGATGCACATAGACACATGGACACACAGATGTACTTGGACACATGGACATGGAGATGCATGAACACATGAGCACACATGGATGCAAGGACACGCATGGACGCGTGGGCACACATGGACATGGACACGCATGGATGCATGGACACGCATGGATGCATGGACACACACACATGGACACACATGGACACACATGGATGCATGGACACACATGGACACACACAGATGCACATGGACAGACACAAGGGGACACACATGGACATGTGGGCACACAGATGCACACAGACATATTCCCTGATGTAATTCACCTTAAAATGTCATATCTCCTATATTCATTTAAAAAAATTCCCCCCAGGTTTCCTAAGCAAACGACTGTATTTGAGTCTCCACTCGCATATTCTGAAAATCCTGGCAGATTTGATGCCAAGCTATTTTAAAATTATTTTGGATGTATCTCTCTCTCTCTTTTTTTTTTTTTAAACTTCCCACCGCCATGGTTGTCGCCGCAAAGATGGACATTGGAAGCCTCCTCTGATGGGATCTGCTCAGGGTCATCATGACCAGCATACATCCCATCAATGTCAGAGCTCTCCTGTGCTAGAAATAGGAAGTGACAAAAGAAGAGAACAAAGGTGATCTCTTTTTTAGGTGTGCCATCGATAGCCTCTGAACAGTTTTTTGGGGGGAGAAATATGCTCATCTGATGAAAAACTGCCCCACGGTGCATAAATTGAAGTTAGGCGAATTCTGTCTGCAAAAACAACCTTAATTCTGCCGTCTCCTAAGCCTGGAAAGTTTAACCATGTTGCTTCAATCGTTGTTTTTTATATGCAGTCCTTCAAGACATGCTCCAACCCATTCCTTCCCTAGAGCCCTTCCTTGAGGAGCATTCACAGCTCCTTCTGTTATTAAAGTTGTGGGCACTTGAGGGTGAAACGCACCTTTCTACCGAGGGCTGGTTCAAGGCCCATTCACCACCTAACCCTCCAAACAGGCTGTAAGTGGGACTTAAATGATGCCTCATTAGAGCAGAGGCCAAAGGGGCGCCAGCAAGTGTTTCATGAGTCTGGGGGGTAAGACTCACTCCACTTCCTCCTAGTCCTTTCATCTGAGAAATAGCCCTGGAGTGGCAAATCAGGCTTGAGACCAGAAGTGGTCTCTCTGCCTTGCCAACAAACCCTGTAATGCATTAGCTTGAAGTTGAAATCTCAGTAAATATCACTGTTGCCTGGAAGTGGAGCAGGGTTAAAAGCGCGGGGAGGACCCCATCTGGGTCTTGTACAATGACTTTCAGAATTCAATTATAGCAGCATTGAGAGGAGCTTCACCAAGTATAATCAGATCTTGTCAGGGAAATCAGCGGTGGGCTGCCGGAAGCCTTCACAGCCTGAGATGGCAGCGTGGCCGAACGAGCCGGCCCTGGCTTTCAGCGATGAGTAAATGTTTATGGGGCAAGGAGAAGTTGATATTCTTGTCACCTCTGCTGGACTCCAGCACATGGAAATCATTACACACTCCCAGAGAGTCAGCCCTTCGTGCTCGTGGATGCACACGTGCACACTCATTACTGCACAGATCGGCAGTCACCTTATATGCTTGCATACCCACACATGAGCAAATACAGGTGCAGAACCAGCCTTCTTTCACGCGCACTTACATGGGCAGAGTAACTTCTCGTTGGGCCAGAGGTTCCCCCACTGGACTCATCTCCTAGTCTATAAGATGGTTTCTAGGTAGGTAAGTTTCTTTGGGTAAATCCGATATCTTTTATTAGACCAAATTAGGTATCTTTTATTAGATGTTTGCTAGAACACATACGGCACACTTACGGCCACGTGCTCTTGACCCAGGACTCATAAACCCAGATTAAAGTAGCATAGTGCCTTTCGTGATACCGTGTATAACACCACAGTCTGCCTTAAGCAAAAAGTACTTATTAAAAAAATCAGTTGCAACTACAGACCCAGAGAGATTTCTACACAGCTTAAGCCCCAGCTTGGTTTCTCTTGTTGACCAGGGATTATATTCTACCTGGATCTCTGCACAGCATACAGAGGTATCTTGTGGCTGAAAGTTGAGTCTAATACTGCAAGTTGATTTTAAATTATCCATAGGTTGTTTTAATCAAAACCTGGAGAAAACTAGGAAATTATAGCCAGATCAGAAGCTGTTGGTATTTTATCCCCAGCTTGGTTTCATATCAGAAGATGGATTGGCCAAAGGCTTGGGATGGCTTTTATTTTTCAAAGTTTGCCATGCATAGGCACGGACCCACATGCAAATGTCAGTGATTCGGTAAAAATGGGGGGGAAATTGGACTTCCCCCATTGCTTTAATTATTCCATATATGCCACTTGAAGATAGTCATGCATCAGGTTTATATGCATGAGTTTTGTATGCTCTGTTGTTGCATTTATAAGGAAACCCTTTGCAACCCCAGGGTACCTTTGGTGTCCTGTGAAAGTCTGTTGTCCCAGTGACATGAAGGATCAGCCAGAAGCTCCTTGTTCTTTTTATGGGTGCATGATGTGGTTTCACTCCCGTGTTTTAATCCAGGATATTCTGCCGGTCCTTCCACTGACACAACTGCCATGAAGAAATGTAAAGCGCTCAGTCTCACATGCGGTTGTGAATCTTTTTTCCCTGATATTCCCTGGCACAGGAAGCTCAGGGCTGGGAAACCCACTTTAGAGAGAGACAGCAATGACTATGACCATCAGGAGCGTAGAGTAACCAAACAGCTCACTTCTAGCACTAACGAGCTTGTCCCCATTAAGACAATGCTAATCAATACGAGGGAAGGAAACCAAGTGGCCTTTGAAATTTTCCATTTGTCATCATCTAAGATGCTGAGGTACACTCTACCATCTCATGATGATGAGTGCAGTATGTTGGCATATATTTAATGGGGAAAGGGACTGAAGTCTGTGGGAGGAAGCACAGAAATATTCTGCGTGAATCCTAGAAGGCTGATTTAAGGCAATAATCACTCCAAGGAAATATGTCTCCAGAACCAGCAGGAAATGCCAATTAAAAAAACCCAAAAGGGTCTCACTAAGGACCCTATTTCTGACATGGGCATAGCAAACTCTGTCTTTGGATAGCCGAATTGGACTATAGGACCTCTTGAGGTCCCTTCTGTCCCTCTGGTTTGAGATGCTGTGCCCTTCTTTTGCTCCCTTGATTTCAGTGGGACTTTTGGTGGAGGAGACTAGTATCCCAAGAAGGTCATAAGTGAGTTCCCAGCAGAGACCACTACATCCCAAAGAAACCCTTGTTGGGATGCTTGCAATGCCATGATGAATCAGCCTGCCAAGATTTCGTGCCACTGAACAGTTTGGCCCCTTCCTTGAAAAGCGGAGAGCAGCGCCTGTCAGCTGGAGGCCTCCCAAGAGCTAGATTCCTCCCAAGGTTGTTTCTACTTCTTATCAAGAAGGAAAGGCTAGAAGGTCTCCTTCACTGGCAGCATTTGCAGCTGCTCCTGAAAGCACAGAAAGACGGCAAATAACTTTTTAAAGCTAAGCTATCTCAAACTTTAAAAGGCGGAGGTCAGCTCACACCGGAGGCCAAACTGAGGGAAGTTGCTGATTTCTTTGTTTCCCGAGGGAAAATCCAGTCTCCGTGCCCTTCCTTCTCAGTGGTCTGAGTAGCTTATCGCGTTATGCACAGACTCCAGAGCGACTTTAACTCTTTTTCCTCTGTTCCCACCGAAGCCATTCTCCTGTTCTGTATAACTGGGATCAATAGATGGCAGCAGCTTCAAAGAGTGATTGTGCTGCTGAAACATTACATTGTGTTCAAGGGCTCCGGAAGGCTCTTACTTGTCGTTTAGCCCCTCGCATCCTCTCCTTCCTTTTCTCCGGCATTGCTACGCTGCTTGAGCTTAAGGTGGCAGCAGAGAAGAGGACTCTGGTATTTCTTTGTGCATGCTGCACTGGGGGCTCAGCTTGATAATGGCTGCTCTCTGCCTGAGGCCATCAGTATTTCCTAGTTGGTACCTACCACGTCACCCATCCATAGGTGAAATGCTGTGGTCTAAAGGCAGGATGCAATATAGCCTGGGAGGTCTGACGAGTCCTTTGCACGTGCGTGCATAAATGCATGTGTAAAGGTGTTTCAGGGGTGTTTTGTGTGCCCGAAAGCTTGCAGGAAAAGGTTTTTGTGTTTTTTTTTTGCCATGTCTTCATTGGTTTAATACAAGGTATCATCTCTGAACCAAGAGGTCTAGAGTCTTGCATTTCTTCTTTGTGCAAATGTGTGACACTGCTGTGTGCAAAATTCTCATTAAATTGCATGACAACATGGCCCCCAAATGCATAGGAATGAACATGTGGAAAAAAACCCACCCTGGAGTATTGTTCACAACTATATGAAGCAAAGAGGAGCATCCTTATAAGGGGCACTGTCCCCTTCTCCTTACGCAGAAAACACGGTGGGTTGTCAATGCTGCTTTTTGCATCATGGACCACAAAAGCTGGACAATGAGGCAAGGACCTCACATGGGCAACCCCCCAGAGATGATAAAAGATGTACATTGAGATTAGATTCCTCAGGGCTGCATCCAGTGGTTGGGGATATGGGTTTCCTTGTAAAACTAATGGAAATTTAGCAAGTGAATGGCCTAAGGAGCACCAATAATCCCAGGCCTATACGAAAGAGCGGGATAAGAGCAATGTAGGGTGACACAGGTGAGCTTAAAACAAGGGGTAACTGAGTTAAGAGCAGCAAATGTTAAAGCGAATAACCAGGAAACTTTTCCAGCGAGCGAGAGCAATTTGCGTGCAGACTACCGTAATCTCCTAAAGAAGCTCCTCTTGCTTGGCAGGTTTGACTCTCGACCGTACAAAAGCCCCTTCAATTATACAGGGAAATATCTTGTGCTGGCAGGGGAAGGACTTGCTGATTTAAGAATCAATCATTTCCCCCCATCCGATGTTCCTGTAATTATGTCAGCTATAAAGTGACAAGACGGTGATTCAAATGCAGGGCCACCTGCAAGTCTCATAATAGTCCATGGGCCGTCCAGATGTTCGGCGCTTCTCTGTAGTTGGTCCCAGGAGCCCGGGTAATCGGCTAGAGGCCCTACCATTGGGAAGCCAAACACCTCTCCCACCCAATCAGTGCCATGATTATAACCACGGCTCTTGAAACGCACTGCTGCTTTTCATAATCTGTTTTTTGTGGGGCTGGGAAGAGCTCCAAGGCAGCTGCGTTAGAATTTGTCAGTCTCCAATGGCAAAAACCACACGGAGGAGAAATTAATACTACTACTAATAATACTAGTAAAAAAGTCATCAACTTCTCCAGACCACCACACTCAAAAAGGTAGAAGGTTTGTATCAATTATCGCTTCGTTTGAGCCGGCTCCCCCGTGCTGTTATCGCATAAGGCATCCGTGATGCACAAAAGCGCCGGCAACACTTGTCTGTGTTTACAAAGTTCATCAAAAAAAAACAAGAGGCCTCCTCTTCACTTCATTCGTCTTCATTTAGAATTGGCTGCCAGGACCCCGCAGGGAATTAGGGTTTGATTTCTGTTGTTCTGTTCTTATTGGTGGCTCGAAATGGTGATCTATGAAGCCGCTTGATTTTCATTAGCAGCACTGCAAGCCCATACTACCCAACTCCTCCGTGTTCAACCGAACCCCAGGACCGTGGGGTGGTTTTCTTCTCTTTTTGTTTGAGTTGCAAGGTGGGACTTTTATCCAGGATGAAGTCTGATTTGACTTCCAGCTGTAGAGTCCAATCCAGCTCCGGGCCTGAGTTCGCAGAGGAGGTGGGCGAGGAGGATTCAAACAAAACACACCCTCCTCCGAAGTCTCCACTTTGACAGATCTTAAATCAATGCTTAAATGCTCCTTGGCAGACATGAGAGCTGGGAAGCCCAAGGAGACCTTTCTTCCAAGCTCATGTCTCCTTGCCAGCTGGGACTTGCAAGACCCAAAGGGGTTTGCACCTTCCTTGCTGCTTGCTGGGGGAGGCTGGCAGAAAACTGAGGACCGAAGGACTTCCAGAGTCTGTCGTGCCAAGGTGGACCACGTGGTGGATGGCATCAAAGCCAGAGCTCATGGAGATCTTCACAACTTTTAATTTAAGTGCCAAAGGGAAAGAGAGCAAAGACCCCAACGAGAAGGGACCCTGCATATAGATGGCCCGGTCTCTCATACATGTGTCTCAAATGAAACCCCTAGCGCAAAATCTCCTCGCTCATCTCTACAGAAGTAGTGATGGGTTATTATTTGGCAATAAAGATGTTGAAAATTGGAGTTTGGAGGGGCTGACACAATTCACACTTGGCTGTTGAATTTGGCAAATACTTTCAGCTCTAAAATAGTGCGGGGGGGCAAATTTTTTTTAAACTTGAAATATTTCATTTTTACATTGCCTAAAGCCTGCCATGTGTCCTAGGAACGTTTGTGGAACAAAGCTTTCCAACTCCAGCTCTTTGCGAGTGTTGCTACTTCGACGCAGATGGTCACTTGAATTCAGTTTTGTAACAAGAAATATTTCAAAACAAAACCCAGGCCCTATGGGACAGGGCCACATCCACCCAGCCACAAATCCTTCCGTGGATAGCATGATGTCTGATCTTAACAGCAGCGCTGCATCGTTGAAAACGGATGGTCTCGATTCACAGGGGTCTGGTCTGCAGACTTACCCGGGTGCTTAACTTAAGCTTCGAGGGGAGGTGCTGCGTGTTACAATAGTTTTCCAAAAGGGTTATTGGGAGAGGGATGAGATGGAAGTACCTATGGGAGAAGGATAACCCCCCACCCCTTTCCCCATGGCATCTTAGCTCCGTCTCTTTCTGGTCGCACGCACAACGTCGCCGTCTTGATGACACCAAGTTCAGGGAACCACGTCAGAGCATCGTTTCTGCAGGACGCTTTCTACAGGTAGCAGTCTCACCCACCGTGCATACCAACCTGAAACACTTCCAAGTGAAGGATCTGCACAGCTGGTCGATGCTCACATCGAGATGTCCAAAGCAGCGCCTCCACGCAAGTGCCCAGCGAAGACCGAGCCGGGCCTCACAAAAATGCTAAAAATGTGAGTGATCTCCATATCAACCCAAATGCATTTATCAACAGAGGAACCCAACAAGTGTATCCATCCCTATTTCCTTGCCAATATATATATCTATATATATTTAATTTATCTATATTTAATTATATAGAAAAAGAACCAGTGGCTGTAATGCACGGAGCATTAAGAGAAATGAAAGGGCAAGAGAGACACAAGGAGGAAAAGGGAAAGACAGAGCTCATCTTGATGCCTTTTAAGTCACTCAGATGAAGTTCATTTCTCCTTGTCTGTACAAGGCTGGACTTTTTGCATTTTCATGGTAAATTTGTTTACCGAGCCGTTGTTGAAATTCTGGAAGCAGAGAAAATGCATTTGCTCCATAACCTTTCCGGATCTGACAAGTCCTATAAAATCTATTAAAGCCTTTAATGAAATCCCCGCTCAGAGCCAGCTCCCGTGAATGAATGTGGAATCGGAATTTAAATTAAAATGTTGTTTTTGTAGTCTTGTGTGCGTTAGCCTGGGCAGAAATTAAAGGGACAGGCCATTTTTTCCTTTGGTCGGGGTTTAGGTTCCAGTTGGGCTGGCACTCATCCCAAAAAGTCTGTCGCAGCACAAGGGAGGGAGATTTCTACCAAGAGGACGCCGCTGGATTTGCTGGCTGGTTGACAGGGGTCAGCCGCAAGCACGAACCCTTGCGTATCAAATCACTGCAATTAGGAAAGCTACCCTGGTTAATTGTCAGCCGTGCCCATGAAATGGAGAGCAGGACGCTTGTCAGCAAAGGGAAGGGTCTGGGCTCTGATTTCCCACTTCTTCACCCTGCGGAGGCATCCGTTTTACCACGAGCGACTGGTGCTAGCTGCCGGAGCCGGCTAACCAGGTTGGGTAGGGAGTGCGCTGCCCTCCTTTGCTCCTTTGAGTAGCCAGAGCATCCTGCAGGCTCTGGAAAGCATCCGAAATGCCTTTGCAGCAGAAGTGCGTAGGGCTATGCTGCTGGGCATTGCTCATGCCATGCCAGAAGCACGTGGCCAAGTAAATCCACCGCCGAGAGCGCCAGATGCTCTCCATCAACGAGAGGGCAAGTTCCAGAGTCCCAAGCCCAAGGTCCAAAGGCCTAACTTGCTCCCCACCATTGCTTCCTCCCTTCTTGAGGTCCTGTCTCGGATCAACCAGCAACCCCATCTCCCACCACAGAGCACCAGGCTACAAGTGACCCTTTAAATCAGGATCACTGTGTAACAGGTACTAACCACAGCGCCCACCTTACACTTAATGGAAAGTTCCTGCTAAGATCTTGTACATACAACTTTCCCTCTCTCTGTTAAGGCTGTCGTCAAGGATCCTATCTGTTCCTTATTAAAAAGATGGCAGCTCGTGGAACATTTGTCCTCATACTTTTTTCCGTGAAAAGGCCCCTTTTTGTGGGATATTTCCACTAAAGATCTTCCTTTTTCATCACTGCGTTTTGTGTTTTTATCACTAAGCTGAAAAACATAACCAATTTGCAGGGCAGGGGTTGATGAACAGAAGAGAACCCATGAAACATATGGTTGAAAATGAATTTAATGGAAAATAAAATACATTTACTAATCAATTCTATTAAGAGGATACATATTGAACCTCAAAAATATGTATAGTCTGCTTTAACCTGATATGAAAGAAACATGACCGCACTAGTGTATCTCTTCAAGCCTTTTATAGCAATAAGCAATGGTGATACCCTTTGAGACAAATGAGAAATTGCTACCCTGCCTCTTTCAAGAGTAGGAAACCAGGGCAGGCATGTTAAGTGACTGGGCTAAGGCTCTGCAGAATTCAGTGTCAGAGCTGAGCTGATGTAGAGCTGTCTGGCTGGAGAGCAGAGGGTATTTCAGAAATATAAATATTTTATCATTGGAATTAGCATTCCCAGCTGCCAGGCTTGAGATCTGCCCACAAACTGTACTTACCTGTAACAGATATGAGCTAGCCTATTAAAGTAGTACTGGGTTCTTATAATGATTAACTACTCGGTTTAAGCCAGTACTACAAAACCTGAATTTGAGGTTGCATTAGACTAGACATTGCAGAAATACTTAGGGACAGGCTGTCCCCACCCTCAAGACCTTATACTCTGCATAGCTTTAACCCGCTCCAAATTTGACCCTACTTGAAAATGGTATTTGGGGCCAAAGCCTGGATATATGGGTGTGTGTTGTGTCAGCAGTGTTTGCAAGGGCACCCGTTATCCAGACAAAGTCTCTGTTACCAAATGCTATTTGTGAAATGATATGTAATGACCAGGGATCCTGGTTTCCTCTGATTAAAAAAAAAAATCCACAATTTTCGGATTAAGAAAAGTAACCCAAAATCAGGGAAAAGGAGAATGTTTACAATCTTTTCTCCCATGTCTGAAGAAGGGTGCTTGTGCCCAAAAGCTTGCAATTAAAGTTTTATTTTGTCGTTGCAAAAATCTAGTTGATTTTTGCAAATAAAAGAAAAGAAAAAATATCACTTCTACCATGAGTTCTGATTCCTTTTGCCTCTAAACCAGCACAGCTACAACCTGGCTACCTAACCCCAAATCCACATTTTTCCTTGATTAAAATGAAATGCCACTAATATATAGAAAGGGTTTTAAACTCGAAAGCTTGCTATAATTTTTTCCCCCCAACTATTTAAGTTGGTCTAATAAAACATATCATGTTCACCCAAAGAACCTTGTCTGCTGATGTCCAAAGACCAACATGGCTATGACCTACACCCCACTAATATATTGATATAGAAATAATGGTGTTTCATGTTAATCATGGAATAATGTGGACTTTTTTTTTAATCTGAAAATTGGGGATTTTTTTTTTGTTATCAGAGAAAACCAGGATCCCTGGTAATGCTGGCTTGTGTCTCTGAATCAGCACGGCACTCAAGCACGTATATAGCTCTGGTTAACACGACTGGCCCCAGCTTGGAGCTCTGTTCAGGCTTCCAGGATTTCTTGGCTTTCAACCCAGGTGTCGAGAACCTGATGTCCATCAGTGCCTGCAGATGTGGATGCGCATTGCTTGCCTGTAGGTTTGAATATTCAAAATAGACCTTGGTGAAGCACGTGCCTCCAGGCCAAGGGCCAACCCAATCCTTGAGTGGCTTCCACTCACCCGGGCGATCCGTCCTCGCTCGTGCAGGCTGAGATCACAGTGCCCTGGCATGCACACGATGCAGCAGCTGTGTAATATCTCCTGCCTCGCGGCTCCCTCCCCGCGCTCCATCCTGATCTGCAAGCAGGAGGTGGAAATTGACAAGACGCCGGCTCTTTGAAGGAATCCTGTCAATTTCAACACCCCCCTTTGACTCCGGAGCAAAGAAGAGGCAGGAAGACTGGCCTGGCCTGAGTGGCTTCCCTTTCCTGCCTGGTTTGGGGCCCGGGATTCAATGCTGTTCCATCCCTATCCATCGCCCAACCTGGAGACAGGGCTGAACTCCCGGGCACCTGCCTCCCACAAGGGGAACTTGCAAGCTGTGCAGATATTTGCACGTGCAAAATGCACGCACACTGGCATGGAGCACCTGTGGAATGGATTTTAAGCACTTGCTTTCCCAGGGGCCTTTGGAAATATTCACTCCCCACTGGTTCACAAGCGGCTTCTATGGTTTTGCAAGTCAGCTGCATGCACGAGCTGGAGTCACGGCACCGTGTCTCGAAGCATGAGGGTGATGTATGTCTCAATAGAAAATGTTCAAAGACAAGGAGTCTCTTTGTGACTTCCTACATAGACTCGCCTGTCTCTTCTGTTTTACCCAAATGCCCAGAGTAACTTCTAGCTCCTGTTATCCCCTGCTGGGAAGCTCACCTTTCTCTGGGAGTGAGACCCTCCTTCCTAGGTATCAAAGACTGCCAGAACTATGCTCTCTCACTTTCCATCACTCTCAACTGGCTCTGATCTCTCTCTCCTTTGCAAGCCAGGGGCCATGTTGCTGTGAGACAGGGAAGGGTGCCTGGCTCAGTCCTTTTGCTTGGCTTTGTACAGGAGGCTTTTGCAGCCTGTCATTTTCTTTACCCTTCCAGGGGTTATATTTTTATACAAGGGATGCTTTTGGCACCTGTGCTGCTGCTTTGATTCGCAGCAGATGAGACTATTGTAAAGCTCTCTGTGTCCTTAGCGATCTCTGTTGTCAATGGTAGTAGTTATACTCAGAGAGATTCCTGTTGCGCTCCTGACTGGGGCAATGTGAAGGATCCTTGTTCTGCAGAAAGGTTTCTGGGGCTGGCGGGTGCCTCACACTCCTGACCTTGGGTGGAAGGGTTATTGAGCTGCTTGTTTCTTTCCTTTTCATCATCTCTCTTCCATTCCCCCTTGGGTTTCCTTGCTGAACGGATGGTCTTATATTGCAAATCAAAGCTGCTGCTGTTAGCTCTTTGTAGCTTCATTTCTAAAGCTAGAGAGTGTTTCAGGAGCCTTGTGTGGTCCTCCTGTAAAAAAAAAAAAAAAAAAAAAGAAAAAAAAAAGACTGGTGCTCTCACTCTCTGCCTGGGCATGTCTTGGTCTCTCAGGCAAGCATGGGCTTACACAGACGTCCTCTCTTGCCCTTTGAAATCCTCAAACGAAAAGTTAAGATGTAAATGCAAGTCACAGGATCCAGGCATCTAGGTGGGAGGCAGCCTGATTCAAGAGAACAGGCCATGCAGTTGGTTGGCTGGATACCAGAGTCCCCTTCGCAGCTTTGCAGAGGACATGTGACATGGGGCACATCCTCTCTCCTCCATGCACCTCTCTTTTGCCTCCTTGCTTTGTCTCTCTGGTTCCTTCACACTGGAAACTCATGGGAGGGGGAGCTCTCTCATAGCCTCTCAGGCAATGGAGCCCTATTCTGTTTGGATGCTATTACCATGGCATAGATATGGGATGAATCTATCCCTAGGTATGCCGGGGCATGTCAGCTGTTCTGCTGTAATGACCTGTGTGCGCAGTCTTAGCCCAGAGTGGGTGCAAACTGATGGTGGGACCTTAAACCTTAAAGGGCTTCTACAGCTTTGCTTCCACTTGCCTCCGGCAGTGGCTGCTACATACACAAGCCTGCCCCTTCCTGCACTGAGAAAAGCTGTTTGCTCTTCTATAGTCCAGTGCGATGGACGATGTGCATGCAGTGACCCAGTCTGCATGCCCTGCATACTCTTTAAGTTCTGGTGACTTCCTGGCAGTTCGAGTAGTTCATTTACCCAGCTCCTATAATCACCTAGCTTAAAAGCACCAGAGTGTGAATGTGTGGCTACCACCCAAGTGCAACCCAATGCCCAGCCTCTGGCAGAGAAAGATGCAAAGCACCAACCCAGGTTGATGCAGTGCGCCAACCCTGCACCAGGGAGGGGGAATACCAACTGACTGACTCTACTCTGGGGAAACAACCACCAAAGACATTTCACTGACCCTCCTTAGCTTCCCTCTACCACCCCAGGCTCTCACAATGAAGGTCTGTGCCTGAAAGGCACAATCTTGCTGTCTACGATGCAGACTGTGGGTCTCTGACAGTAAAATATCAGCTCTAGTCCAGGGCACTCAATGTCCTGGCGGCCCGTTCTGCTGAAAGGCCGCTGTGTCGAACTGCCTGGAGATCTTGGCGATGCTGTGGGAAGGCCATACAAGGGAGTCTGAACGGGCGGCTAGCTTCCCCTCACCTGTTGCTTCCCCTTAGTGAATGCTCAGAGCCGCGACAGTCGGAGTCGCTGAAAGGGAAGGGTGGTTGAATGCAGCCCAGCGCTGAATGAGCCTAGCGGTGCAGCTGTATACCGGACACATGGAGTCTAAGTTGCATTGGGTAGGAGGAGGGAAACCCGACACAGAGCAACAGCTGCTTAATGCAGGGAGAGTCCCCTCCTCTCCAGCTGGGCTGGGGATCGCAGCGAGCAGAGGCAACTGGACAACTTCCTGAGCAGAAGGTGCAGAGACGAGACTGGAAGAAGAGGGTGGTGGGGAAAAAATAATCATCGGGGTATAAGATTGGGGGGTGGGAAGAATCCTAAAAAAAATGAGCTACTAAGGGGTGCTAGAAGCTGATGATGGGTGGCACGGTGCTGTTTTTCACTTGATTTACCTGCAAAGATTTCCCAAGCCCCATGCAGTGGGGAAGGAGGACAGGCTTCTGTCTGGGATAAGTCCCAATCAGACAAGAGGTGCCAGCAATGCTTTCAAATCCCCTGGGAGCGAATACATTTCAGGGCATTAAGTATTATGAAGTGAACAGCACAAGGACGCTCAACAAAGCGGATGGTTCTGCACCCATCCATCATGTCCATGGCTAGCAAACCTCCACCCAATGATTTAGCATAACAGGGGGTCCGGTGGGTAGCAGCAAGCCAGGAATTCAGGAGACCTTCCCTGCTACATACTTCCTCGGTGGCCTTGAGCAAGTCATCTAGTCTCCATGCTTCTGTTCCTCTCTGCATAGGGGAGATAATAACGTTTCCCCACCCTTCTGGGGCTGTGGTAGCAAGAGGCTTACACTCTGCAGAAAAGGGGGAGCGCGAATACATAGTACAGCAAAGCCGCAAGCAACAGAGAAGGCCAGCCTTCTTTCACACACAAAAATCTTAAATTTAGTTTGTGGAAATGCAGGTTTTGGGGTCAATACCAGGACGCAGTCCCTGTCCTGAATCCAGTGTGGTGCAGCCTGTAACTTTTGGTGGATACAGCTAAGAAGGGCCCTGAAAAATGTGGGTCCCCCCGGACACCTTGAAATGACAGCTGGCTGGGATTTAGACACAGAACTGATGGGCAATCTGGGAATGGATCCCATACAACTCTTGAAATGTCTGGCACGTGTAAAGCAATGAGTATAACTCAAATGTTTATAACAGCTGAGTTAGCAGAGGGTGAATGGGGGGCTTGGCTTTGCAATCCTGAACCTGGAGGTAGAAATCAATGAGCCTGGGGGGCTTATTATCCCAGGAGCCATTTGTCCACGTGACAAATCCTTGCTACGCAGCATCGGGCAGGCCTGGGAGTCTCTGGTCTTCAGCGGCTGGTGTTGGTGGCAGCAGCAGCATGGGGTCCAGCTGATGGAAATGAAGGTGCACTTTGTATGGGGGAATATGTGGGCCGAGCCATAGCCAGTCCTGTTGGCCCTCAACTATGCCCCATTCACCCATGAAAGATGATTTAATTGCTCCTATGGGCTGCTGGTTTCCCCTTACTCTCTCTCCAGCTCTCTCCCTCTGTTTCCTTCTAAATACACTGTCTGACTCAAATGTTAATGAAATTAAACTGCTGCCCATGTTAAGCCACCAAGCATATTCAAGCCCTGCGCAAAGGACTAGCCACAGATGGTGAAGGTGCTCCCAGGAGCGGCCGCACATCCTACTTGGCAAGTCCTGGAGGCAGCTATCCGGCCCCTCCATCTCTGCGGCCCTGCGCCGGGCTCATGCGGACAAAGTTATTCATTGCTTTTCACATCTTGCAGCGGACAACAAGATTATCTGCCTCCTTCGGTAAGCCCAGGCAAGACAGAAGTTCTGCAGCCCTCTGCCCTGCTCCCCGGGCCATATGGTGTGATGCTAATCTGCTGAGCTGCTGTTCAAGCAGAGTTACTCCTTTAATTAGATCAGCTTAGAGAGCCCCAGGTCTGTTCGGCCGCTAGAGCTCTCTGCATTTTAATGCCAGACTCGGGCTGCTTAACTGCACTCGCAGGAGGGGAGGGTATCAATGTATTGGTCAGGGAAAGAGTGGCAATGGCTAGAGAAAGTAATGAGAAGTGATTTAATGAGGCAGCGGGGATGTTCCAAATTTCCCTGTAAAAAGATAGCAGGGTCTGTCCGTGGGTTTTCAAGCCAAATGCAGAAAAGCGGGGCGTAAAAGGCAAAATTTGGGTTTTATCTCCTAGTCCCTTCCCATTAGTACAGGCTGCATCGGCAGTGAGACCCTCCTGCCCGGGTTTCACTGTATGCTTGGTGCTAAGCAAACACATCCGCCCTACCCGCGGCACCATGCTCAGCGTGGATACGCCCGGCCTCGCCAAAGCCATCCTTCTTCCAGGCGTATGTACCGGACGGCGGCAGGACGCACAGGGGTTACTCAGTTCAAACACATTCAAAAGCTCCCTTTAAAGTGGCACTCTTCTGCAGTCAACGGGCTGGCTTGAAGGGCATATGGCTTCTGCTCGAGTGCGATAGTCTCCTACAAAGCGTGGAGGTGTATATCAAAGGGACTAGGAGCCTCTGTGAAGCCAAGAGGCTCTTTCAACAGGAGAGCAAGCACGTGCATGCTCTACTCGCTATGACAGCCCCGGCTTAGAGATTTCGGACCAGATCAAACTGTCACCGGGAGATGAAATGGGATAAGGTTGCCACGCTGCTGGCACGGTGTTGCAGAGCCCAAGCCCTGTGCAATCACCAGACAGCCTTAAAACGCATGGGGGTTTCAAAGCTGGACATGCTGGATACCTTTTATTTGCTCTCGTACGATTCTCACTTGGCGCCAGGAGCTCAGAGACATGAACTGTCTCAAGATAGGAGGTAGCCACATGACTTGGGCCCCCTTGTAGCCAAACCCCTGTGATATACATGCCAGCCTGGGAGAGACTTGCTAGCAACTGTGTGTTAGCAACCGCTAGATAAACCACATTATATTGCATTCCTCAGTTACAAGTGGTGGCCTACGGAGGAAGCCTCGCTGTTCGTATGGGAGACGAATGCCTGACTCTCTCAGTAATTGCTTACTTTTCTGACATACGATGCCTGGAAGTCCAGGCAGCCTCGAGCCATTACGAGCGATCTCAGGGCCCAGAAGCTATTCGGTGAAGTTGCACAGCTGCACGCAAATGCAGCTAATCAATACACGCCGGCCGATAACGCAGCCACGCAGACGGCACAATTGCAGGAGAAGGAGCTGTATTGGCCTTAGGGGTACAATAGCCGTGTTGCTGGGCAGTCCCCTGGTGATGTCTTGTGACCTTCTTTGACCCCCACAATATAACACCAGCCTGAATTATGACCTGTTTAACAGTGGCGTGGAAAATTTCACACCCACTCAAAGGCACGGCACAGCGCTCTCATCCGCACCCCCTGACGTGGCTGCAAATGCTAGATCATTATCATTTGAGAGAGGCAGTTGGGTTAGGAGCATATTTCCCATCCCTATTCCCAGACCTCCTCATGCTTCTCGCAACACTAAATTTCCTGGCTGGACTTGGCAAAGTAAAAGATTAGCCTCGACTCTTACCCATCATCCTCTTTCCTTCTGTCGTGCATCAATCTCAAATCTCTTTGCAAAGTAGATGGGCCTTGAAATTCTTCTCCAGATAAGGCGCTATGCCCATTTTGCAGATAGGTTAACTGAGGCACAGGTTCACCATCTTTAGGGTGGAACATCTCATTCAGGGGTGGGCGATTATTTCTGGTGGAGGGCTGCTTCCTGAGTTTTGACAAGCCATCGAGGGCTGCATGACAGAAATATTACTTTTCTAAACTTTTTAGGGGCCAGATAGAATGGCTTGGTGGGCCGCATCTGGCTTGTGGGCCACATTTTGCCCATCCCTGATCTAATTCCTGCTTAGCAGGTCACAGCCTCACCCTGTCGGCAGGTAGATGCTGTGTTTAAGTGAGAATACAACAGGGCAAAACACAGTAATCCAGGATGTTGTCTGGGTACGACAGCAGAGTTAATGACCGACATCTCGGTAAATATGGCCTGGTGTTTTTAGTGTCTAGAAGTAGCCCAGGCTTTTACCTCGCCTCTTCTCAGGGATGGCGCAGCAGCGCTGAGCCTTTGTCTTGGAAGAATCGTCCACCGAATGCCAGTTGGCAGCCCACGAGGGTTTTGCTGGAAATCATGACCCAATGCAATGCTGCTTAGATACTGCAACAAGACTGGAATAGATGCTGGATACTGCTTAGATAGTGGAATAACAGTATTCATAGCTACATAGCTACCAAGGACACCGTTCTGCAGCTGGGGTCCTCTGAGCCCATCATCGCCAGGCTTCGAAGGGCATCAGAAGAGTGCAGAGTCCCATAATACAAACTCCTATTTTGCAAGCTGCTGGGTGGCATCTCTCTAGTTCTCTTGATTGCAGTTTCAGTCTCTTGATTGTACAGTAATAGAAGCATTGAGGAAATCATCAAGGTTTTCCTTGCTAAATTGGAAACTTGCCCTTCAGTCACCAGTTTCATGCTAAGGAGAAAACGGTCATTTGGAAGAGAGAGAGAGAAAAACAAATGTTAATATTCTTTTAAAGTCACAGCCCCTTATTTGCCTTCTCCATTTTACTGCATAGTAATTTGAAGACAGATTAGCAGGCTTCTTACATATTAACCATAAAACCTTCTCTGGGATTGGCAGATATAGCTTTGTTTCAATCCTCCACATTTTTCTGAAAGGGAAAGTTTTAGGTATGGGTCAACGATATTTGAAAGCACAGAAAAACTGGCCCGAGAAATATAGACCAGTCTGCATAGATATGCACATTATTTACCCGAAGGAAGCAAGTATAAAAAATAGGAAAGATGCATATAATCTGTATGGCAGCAACAGAGACTCCCAGCACTTGGTTTAGAAAGTGCATTAGGGAGAAAATAAGCGTTAATGGTTTCCTTCCTTCCTTCCTTCCATGGGTTACTTTGCTGAGAGAGGAGAGAGTGTAATCATACGAGCAGGAGTTTCAAAAAATTAAGTTATAAGCAGGAAATATGTGGGTGTATTTGCAGAATGAATTTACACCCCCTTGTTGCACATGCAAACAAGGTAACTAACTACCTTTATAAATAACTGAGGTCATTTGTGTGGGCTATTTTCTCACATTAGTGCACAACTGAGGTCCATTGTATAAATTAGGTCCAGACTTGCATTCATTTTTAGTGCGAGACGGCATGTTTGGCAATGTAACGGCTGATTTCAGCAAATACTCAGCAGAGCGAGATCACGTTCCCATCTGAATATATGCCAGACCAAGTTGCATATTTTAGGCTCGCACATAAGCAAACAATTGTGCAACATATGGATGTAGGAGCTACTGCATTGTCTGCAAGAGCCATTGCAGTTCCAGGGCAAACATTTCGGCCGGTTTCCAGCCTGTGCTTGTAATGTGTCCAGGAACTCCCTTTCTCTACGTACAAGTCCAAACTTTGTGCATGGGAACCAGAAAATTGCACACCTAACTGCCCAGCCCAACTGCAAAAAAGCAGAAGCCTGACGCAGTTTGCTCCTAGTGTCTAGTATGTCTCTTTTCAAGGTAAGCGGAGGTGTCCTGTGTAAGCAAGACACGATGTAAAATCAGCTTTTTCTCAGTCCCAAAGGTCCAGTTTCCCCCAACTTTCTTACATGAAGCAGGGGCAGGAAATGCCACAAGCCAGAAGCAATCACCGTATAAAAGGACAGCACGTTCCACGAGGTGCTTTTTCAAAGACAGCAAGTCTTCAGTACAGCTAATACAGAGGACAGTGCTTTGGTTGAGTGTCTCCGATCCAGCTGGGTATATCATGCACTTGCTCTACATACTGTTGGCAGAAAATTAAGTGTTTTCTGGCTAAATCAGGTAATTGGAGTTTATGTATTTCCTAAGTTGCAATCAAAAAGGACCGATACCCCTGGCATTTACAAGTCATGAGCTTTTCCAGGAAGACAAAGCGGCTTAAATGTTTCTTTCAATGTTTCAGGACGCATAGCAGAGGTGATATCTTTTATCAGGCCAACTAGATTTTTGCAAAAACAAATCTTTAATTGCAAGCTTTCGGGCATCGGAAAAAAGAGCAGATACCTGGATACCTGACTCTTTAAAAGTTTGTGATTGCTAAGGCAGGGTCTCCACACTCGCCTTTGGGGAGCAGGCACGAGAGCCGGGCTGTCCTTTGGCACGACCAGCCACGGACACCGCCACGCAGCCGCACCAGTGACCAGCTCCCTCTTTCCCTTGGACTGAAAACTTTCTTTTCTCTCAAATCTGCTGGTCGGTTCTTTCTTCTTCCCTCTCGCCCCCTTTGTGCCACCCCCGGAGCCCTCTGGGGAGGAAAGAGAGAAAGAAAGAAAGAAAGAGCCTCTCTGTTTTTAATCAACCTAATTAGTGTATCTTTAATGCAATTACAGAGAAATATCACTGCTCCCCCGCCTCTCCCCTGCATCAATTAAAGGCCCCAGAGTTGCAGGGTAAGTTTCTAATCCATTTAGGGCGACCCTTTCTCCTGTCCCCCCTTCTCAGCCGCCTCCTCTCCCTGGCAGAGTGCTGCTTCCTTCTACATTTTCTTAGGAGTCTGTTCAAACAGCACATTGTGAGGAGTAAATAAATTACTCTCTGCCCTCTTGCCCTCTTTTCTATAGCAGCCGGCCCTGTTCCAAGCAGCTGCCTTTATTGTACATTCAGACAGGGGGGAAGGGAAGGGAGACAAAGGCTGAGGCTGTGGGCCTGCACGCTCCCAGGTCAGGAGGGGTCAGGCCTTGCAGTCTCCCTTTCTTTTCGGCAATCTTTCCCTCTTAACAGCAATGCTGTTTCTCTTCATTTTGGGATGCACTGGGTTTTCTTTTTACTCCTGTGCAGGGTCCAGTTCTCCTTTCAGGAGCTGAGAGGTGATGGAGAAGTTGGACTCGGTGGGAACGGTGCAGAATCGGCACCCTGGATGCTGGGTGGCCTCTGATTTCACGTGGCCACTAAGTTTGTGTCAAGACAATGGCCAAGACACCATGTTGAGTATCTAGTCTGGCCCCTCCACACCCATCTGTATCCTCTCCGCACCCAGGAACCCAGGGTTATTGCTGCGTGTCCGGTGCTCCCCTGCATGGAGCAGCTGGCCAGTCTGTGATACAGGAGGAGCTGGATGCCACAGCACTTAATTTGTCTGATCTTTGCTAGCCGTGGCTGTAGCTTTCCACCTGGAACAGCAAACTGAGTTTTGCTGCAGAAGAAGGCGGCTGGAAAATGCACGCAACCCTCAGCTGCTGCAGACAGCTCTGCCGCCTTCTGCCGCATTGCCACCAGCCCAACGTGGTTTTACTCACGGCCCATATATTTTAAAGTTAGAAGTATCTAGTCTGACCCCCTGCCTAACCCTGGACTGATAATTTCACTTTGGGCCTCCTGCATTGAGCCCCAGGACTTAAATAGAGCACGTTTATTGGTACCCCTCTAAGATGTCGGTCATGTTGGAGGCTTCTTGCAGACAACCAGTTCACCTGTCTTTTTGTCCCAGATGATGCAGCCTTTACATGAGGCGTGGGCTCTCTGCCCCTGAAACCAATGGCCAAAGCCCTGTGAGTTCAACATCTGAAGCACAGTTTCAGCCAGTTCCCATGCCTATCCCCCTACCAGCTCGAGTAATGCTACATGCAAAGAGAGAAGCTGTAGGTACCCACAAAGAGGGATGATTAGCGCTAGCAATAACTGAGATAATCAGGGGTTGTCACTGGGCACGTCGACACAAGACACTTATGCATAGCGTTTATTAACCATGCTAGTAGCCTACTGCGCAGTGTTATTAGGCTAATGCACAGAAAGCGTCACTAAAAAACCATGCACTGGTGCTACAGTGAAGTAACTCTAGTTCCTCTTACTAGAGGTACTAAACTAAATGCACAGTAACTAAGGCGTATTCATGACGGTGTAGATGCACCCACTGTCACTGTCCTTTGAAATGAAACCAAACCTCGACCCCAGATCAGAACAGCTCTTAAACTTCGCTGGCCCAGAGATCACGTCTCACACCCATCTCCAGGGTGTGATGAGAGCCGTGTCTTTGATGAGCGCGGAGAGAGGGAGCTAGCCATGGAGTGACCCAACATCTCTGAAAGCAGGTTGCAGCAGCAGGTGCGGCAACCGGCCACTTCCTTCCCCGCAAGCCTATTTGGCATGTAAAGCCAAGCAAAGCAACAGGGAGATGGGGCCAAACACGCTGGCCCATCTGTGAAATGCAACACCTGCGCTAACACACACACAAGTGGCAACAGGTGAGGGCACAGGGAAGCTGGCCTGTTTGCTGATGAAGGCTTTGGGAGGACAGGAAGGAAGCAGAGAAATGGCAGGGGAACAGTCTTTTATCTTTCGGCAAGTCAGTAAAAGGCCTTGTTTGCACAGACTAAGGCAAACAAAGGGGAGCCCCAGGCAAAAGTGTGGGTGACAGGTGCTGGCGATAGCAGCCTGGCGGCTGCGGCATCACCTGGAGAACAGCACTGCTGGAGAAAAAAGTTACCCTGACAGCAGGTGAGCTAAGCGTTGCAAAGTTCTCCTCCGAGCCCCAGTGCAAACACAATTAGCAGATTCATTGCTGCTTTTTGTAAGCCGGCTGGCGGACTTTCCCGTCTCTGATCTTCCCCCAGGTTGGCACAGCACTACAGGGTCCTGCTTTTATGGATCACCGAGCCCTTGCACTTTCTTAATGAACCTGTGTTTAATGCTTGACTTCTCCGTGTCATGTTTAATTACGGCAGCTGTAACTTTCTCATTGGTTGGCTTGAAAGAATATCGAAGCGCTTCCGTGCTGCAGAACTTCTCCTCTAATTAGAGTTTGAAAGCTGGTGCGAGGGGATAGAGGCAAAATAACATAGCTGCTTCCCAGGCATTTGTCCGGATGCTTCACGTTTCCTGCAGATTGTAAATTAGAATATCTGCCTCCAGTCCAAGAAGCTGCTGAAATAACATGAATCAAAAGATATAAGAAGCAATGGACCAGGACTTCATGGTATGGCAAGCTATATCGTATGCTTATTTATACCATTTTGGGATATAGCCCAGAATCTTAACATCCCCTGCGGATCCAAACAACACTTGTCAGGTTCATCTTAAGGAAAAGAAAAAGAAGGAAATGGAAGCTTTCTGCAAAAAAAGATGATGATGATGATAAAGGTTTATCAGGGAGACTAGAGGTGTTGCAAGGTGCACAAAGTTACATCTGTTTGGTAGCAGCGGAAACTTCCAATGCAATTCATCAGATATGGCGCGTCTGTCCAGGACACTACTGGGAAAATGAAGCTGGTGACTGCACCCCACACTTGTAGTATGAGGCATCTTTACAGATCCAGGGGTGTCGTTCAAATCTCCATGCCTTTGAACAATCGTGGGCTGTGGGCGTGCCCTCCAAACCCACTGGGACTGTGTGTGCATGCATTCCTGTGCTTGCAGACACGTGCACGACAGACATTCCCATGCTTGCAGTGCAGGAGCACTACAGCATATTATAATACTGTGACACAACTGTAAAGATTGAACTACTCTGGACTCGTTCACAAAACAGGTGGATATATTTCTTGCTGGGGTCACTTGATCCCAGCTGACTTCCTGCCTATGGCGGGGGGGCTGGACCCGACGATCTCATGAGGTCCCTTCCAGCCCCTAATGTCTATGAAACCTATGAAAGCCACCAGAAGTAGCTGTATCCTGTGGAGAATATCAGAAAAATGGAAAGAGAGCTTTTTCGCATGGTTCAGACTTGGCTGAGTAAAGTTGAAGGGTTTTTTGCATTAATCAAGGCATTGCTAATTTAGCCCTCTCAACTTAGAACGCATGCACGTGCTTGTGCACACCAAATATCCATGCATTCGTGTGTCTGCCGTTTAACACGTGGATTTACCCTGGCTGCACACTGAACTGTAGTTGGGGGGTGTGCCAACGATCAGTGGAAAGTGCAAGTAGTTGGTTGTCCCTACAGTCATGGGGACCTTGCGCTCAGTTGTGATGGGTATGCTCTCAAGCTCACAGGTGCCTGCTTAACTGGAAATCCAGGGGCCTCCCCTGATCCGGGGGCCTGACTTTTTAGATTCCTAACAAGAGAGATTTCATTGTACATGTTTCCCATGTAAGTCACTCAGAGCTTTTGACACGTGGACCTGAAGTCAGGATGTGTCACTGTGTATACAGATCAATGTGAGCCACCAACTGGGTCAAAACCAGGTCCTCCTGGCCTAGCATTGTCATGTAGTGGCAGGTCCCAGATGCTTCAGAGGAAAGGGTAAGAAAACCCTGAGGAATGTGAAATGTTCATCATGAAGTTCTTCTTTCTTATAAATAGGGACCAGCTTAAACCATGAAGCATATGATTTTGTAGGCTTATTAAAACTCTGTCTTTGGTACATGGATGCTCTTGCCATCCAGTCTGTCTGTCTCCCTCCCTCTGAATCACGTCGACTTCTTGCTCTCAGGCACACCCTACAGCAGTGAGTTCCCCAGACTAGCTAGCCATTGTGGGAAACAGGATTTCCTTTTCTCAGTTTCGGGTTTGCCTCCTTCCAGGTTGTGGATTCAGACTTCCCCGTGCCAGACTTGAGGTTTGCAAGGAAAGTCGTTGGCCCGCTGCTGCATTGGTCTGACTGGCTGGAAACAAGGCGAGGATTTATAATGGGAGCAGGAGTGATCTTTGAAACCTGCTTTGACGCCATGTCTGCCCAGGAGAAGATGCGCAAATCGCAAGCCAACTTCTCAAACAAGCGGGCTTTTATGGAACTGCCAACTTGCGAGAGAAGGGGGCTTTGAGACAGTAGAGATCGAGCCATTTGTAAAAGCCAGTACTTTGTCCCTGCACATCTGCATTCCCAGCAGAGGAGAAGGAAATGTTCCCCGTTCTCAATCTCTCTAGCTGTGTTTTCTTGTAAATCAAGATTTTGTTCCAGTAAGAGTGAAGAGACTGGTCTGTCTTGATGCAGATCCAGCTACCTGTATCACCACGGCAGCTGCAGCCTGAGAGCTCACAGATACAAGTGTGCACAGAAGTGAGCGACTGCTGACATCAGCTGCACCCTATCCAGGCCTCCTGCCTGGAAATAAAAGCAAATTCACCCCCCATAACGCCCAAACGCAGCCCTTGCGCTCTGCGGACAACGGAGGGAGTCCTAAGCTTTAAAACTACAGGTGGGGCTTTTCATACTGGGCTTTTTTCCTGTCGCTTGGGAAACCTTCTAACCTAAACCTTTCACGATGACAGGATGTGACAGCAAAGGGGCAGCACATAAGCTGCGCGTAGGTAATTCCCAGCTATTATTTTGCAAGGGGTGCTCTCCGATTATAGTAAGTACCGTCTGTCTCGCTTTCAATTACCTTTTGTTTTTCCACGATGCATCTTCACCGCTTGACAAAGCGGTTATCTGTATAATAATCGCATCTTTGGAAGAACCATCAGAAATGTCAGATAAAAGGCAAAAAGAGGACAGACCATTGATACTTAATATCTATCACATATTCCATCAAGGTGTCTGAGGCTACAAGGTCTGCGCGCCATGTGCAGAGATATAAGCCAGGCAGACGCTATAATATATGTCAAGCTCCCCATGGCTTATGAATTCAATCTGCTGTGGCCAAAGTGAAGGTTATCCAGATCGCTCGGCTTTCCTGCCCTTTGTCATTTGAAAGACCTAGGTCTTGGTTCAGCACGGGCCCCTCTGATCTCATTTCTCCTTTCCCAGGTTTAGCGCAAAAGGGATTTAGCTCCTGATCCAATGGTATTTGCCCCCCAAACTGAACCATATGAGAGTCTCAGAAAAGCAGAGCGTATTGGACTCATGTTGGTTGTGGAGGGGCTTGGAAAAATCTGGCTTCATTTATGAATGCTGAACACTCACAAAACCCCAAAAAACGGTCCTGCGCGTACCTGCTGAAAGGCTTTGCTGATGAGTGGTGGCAAAACGTGGATGCTGCCCAGGCAGGAAAGGAAAGCAGAGCAGATAAATTCTCCCGTAGCAATTCAGCAGGGTGAGATGACACGACGCTGAACCAGTCAATGGGAGCCCATCAGAAAACACCACAAGTATGCCGGGAGAGAGCAGGTGCCAAACTTTTGAATGAAATAATCGAAGATCTCCAGCTTCTTCAGAGTAAACCCCTGTGGCAGTGCCAAAGAGAGCCCTTTCTTTAGAAGGGCTGGAGTAATAAAACTTCTGGGTAGCATTAAGAGGCCTTTTTCCTGAGCAAAGGGGATGGCATTCAATGACAGCCTCTGAATTGCAATTTGAAACGTTCATAGTCCAGTCAATCCTAATTCATTATTAGCTGTAATTGTTTCAAAGAAAGTGTCCACTGTTATGTAAAATGCAGTCCCAGATGCTCCTAATGGTCCGGGCTCTCTGATTGCTGTAATTTGCAAAGCTTTTCCCCTTTCCCCCCCCGTAGTTATGATGTGCCTTTTACGAGAGAGCGAGAAAAGCAAGCCATTAGAGGAAAATAATACCGTGATACCTGAAAGTCCATTAGTGAGCACATATGAAAGTATGCGCCCAGCCTTCACGGAAGCCAGCATGTGCATCCTGATGTGCACACAGCTATGCCGGCATGTACGTGTGTGTATAGGCACACGCACACAAACACATGAAGGCGGGGAGGCGCATGCATTATCAGGACAGCGCGGTAGTGTTGCTTTGTTGGGGTTAAACACACACACACAACCTCAAAGCCTGCCCGGTGCAATGTCAAATGCTAAAAGATGAAATCACCCGCACACGTGGTCTCCACATCAATAGGAAATGGAGCATCGGCTGCAGGTGTGATCCTTTCTGGGTGGCACATGTGAACAGGGTGAGAGTTTCTCTCTTTGGCTGGAGAGTTTCCACTTCTTTCCTTTTCATTTCTTGCAAAATGAACCAAACTCCTGTCCCTTTCCTCCCACCCCGCTTGCTGCTCTTCTTCCCAGTTTGCTATACACCTATGGGCCATTCACCCTACCGTCCTGTTCAAAGCCCAGCCTGCTGGGAGCAAGCGCTGCCACCGCCTGCCCATTTTTCATCTCCAGCTCTGCCGTTTCATTGAAGGGGCTCATGGAGATGAGCCAGGGACCGATGCCTTTCAGCGATGCAATTTGCCTTGGCACCAAGCAAGAGCATCTGCAGGGCTGCTCTAGCTCACACCAGCTGCAGCAATTTCCCCCAGGCACTGCTCTACCAGAAATCTCCCCTTCTGCTCCTATTGTGCCACTTTTCTACCTCTGATGAGAAGCAGGGGCCCTGAGCAGGGCCCCTGCTTTTCTCTGATAACAAAAAAAAAATAAAAATCCCCAATTTTCAGATTAAAAGTAACCCAAAATCCACATTTTTCCATGATTAAAATGAAACGCTACTGTATCTATATCTCTATATTAGTGGCATTTCATTTTAATCAAGGAAAAATGTGGATTTTGGGTTACTTTATTTAATCTGAAAATTGGGCTGGTTTTTTTTTTTGATCAGAGAAAACCAGGATCCTGGGTCGTGAGGCTGGCTTTGATAGATAAAGCAGATGAAAGTTCCCTTTAAATTGCTCTGCCAGCAAAAAGATCTTACCCGGACCAATATTTCTTGCTATCCCAACAGTAAGAAGACCTTACCCGGACGTATTGCATTAATGCCCAGAGGCTCCAGGCAAGACTCAGGACCCATCTTAATAAAACCCCTACTACTTCCACCATAGTCCCTATGCAGGCACTGCTCTGTGGTGCTTAGGGGGGCAGATCAGGTGCCCTGTTTGAGCTATGCTTGACATGAAAGCAGGTATGCAAGGAGAGCGGGGTTGATGCCACCTTTCTATTCCTCTCCTCCAGGAAGCAGAGAGTCATTAGATGTCCTTCAGTACTGGACCCTGGGGGTTTATGGCTATATTGCATAGTACCTTCTCTAGGGGAATTGCCCCTTAGCTGGATCCAAGGCATGTAGACCACCCAGCAGAAAGGGGCAGCAGCAGGGATCTTCCCTGAGGTCTAAAGATGGGCAGGAAGGTCATGGAGGGAAGCTTGTGGTATCCCTCTGCAAAGAGACTGGTTTGTGGATAAGCAGACCTCCGTCTCTGGGTCTCACCAGCGGCCTGACACTGCCCCCCAAATCCCTTCTCAAATGTCTCTACCTGTACATCCCCCCCCGCAAAACGTTGAGAAATATGGTTCGGATGCACGGGTCTCCGCCGAACCTGCAAGGAAATGCATCGTCCGCAGCGTCTGACAGATGCTATCGTCGTAAGTCATGCTGGGCTGTAGTATTCTCCCATTCATCAGGCTGGGCTGTATTGAAGGAAGTTGGATCAAGAAGCAGTGACGCTGAAACACAGAGGTCAATGCAGAGAGCAAAACAAGCCTAGGGAAGGTCTCCGTGAATGACGGCTTGGCCTTTCACCTTTGAGCTCTCCGTTCAAGTGCAAAGCTCGCGCTGCTCTGTGACTTCAGCTCCCAAACTCTCCCTGCCACCCACCCCGGAGTTTGGAGGCCAGTCTTTGTCTCCGAAAGGCTGAGCATGCTGATTTAGCAGGGTGCCTGGCTTACCTTTCAACCCCAGGGAGGGTGGTCCTGGCAGCTCATGGTGGAGGTCATCCTTTGAGCAGAACGGGAGGTTATTGTGTGCTTGGGACTCTTGGGAGAGGCTTTTCAGTGGAAAGAAAGGCAATGAAAAGGCTGTCCGAACGTTCCCAGCTCCCGGGGTTACTCTCCTTAATGTACTGGACAGAAACCTATTAAACCCTCCAGGAACAGTGGGACAAAGGAAATGCTTCATTCGTAGGTTGTGTTGTCTAACCCTGGTTATAGCAGGCATTCAGATGTGCTGGGGTCTGAAGGCAGCTCTTCTCACCCCTCCTTTGGCATTTAAACCCCCTGTCTCACCATCCAGTGTTTGGCACGACGGCTCTTACAGCACATTGCTGCCCTCAAAGGGGTATTATAAAGCCTGAGTGACTAAGGTCCAGAAAACACTTTGACATTCTAGGTTGAAACAAGTCACAGAGAGAAAATACCCACATACCCGTCCCTAGCATTGTCCCTTCCAGACCTAACATAACATTACATGCTCCTTTCAGGTGCAAACCAGAAGAAGCCCAGGGACAAGAGAGCATTACCTAGCATCTTAGCACGACCTAGGCTTATTATATAGCACTACCTAGATGTATGACATTGCATTACTTAGACTTCTTATTATATGGCATTACCTAGACTTCTTATTGTATGGGATCTTTCGGTCTGCGTTAGTGAGGTGTATAGCACAATTAGTTTTCCCGGTACTGACAGAAGGGCACCCACGTCCCGCACATGGTGACGTCTAAAAGCAACACAGAGATTAAAGGAGCTGGGTGCTGAGGATGCTATGAGCAGGACAAAGATTTCTTTTAACCTGCAAGGACATGCAGTGTGTGGGGAAAACATTGGGAAAACACGACTTAATGAAATGCACCCCATGGATTAGAACCAGAAAGCACCAGACTTAGCGAGCTGGAAGCATACCCAGCCACACATGATCACACACAAGCCAAGGCATCATTTCTTGTTTGTCCCACCCCCGCTCCTTCCCCACACATCCCAATTAACTCTCTTCATTATTTCATCATGGAAATTGTTTGGGCCTTTAACGAACGGGCTTGCAAATGCCTTTTTGTCTGCACAAAATGCTGCTCACTGGCTAGAACATAAAGGACTTGTGGATGCATCCACTTCTTTCCTTTCCCTTGCTTCTGAGAATAACTTAAAAGTCAGTGATTCAGACAGCAATTATAACCTGAAAACACAAATAAAAGATAAGCTGGCATCCTACTGTTTCCATTTGCATTCATGGCACATAGGATAGAAGGACCAGAGTGGGGAAGGGAGGGGAGGGGAGGGGAGGGAGCAAATTTTGCTTTTAAGAAACCTTGAACCAGAGGCTCCTGTACAAAAAAAAAAAAAAAAAAGGAAAAGAAAAGAAAAGAAAAGAAAAAGAAATGCATCAGTTGAGGCAGCCACTGTCTGAGTTGCAAATGACAACTCAGTCGGAAAATGGGTAACACCTCTGATTCAGTAAGAGGTGCTAGGAATTCACACACAGGGTTATTCACCCTGCCCGTAGTACAGAATTGTGCACTGTGACCAAATGCATTATTGGCACACTTATCATGCGACAGCATACAGGCATTAACATGTGTCAGGGTGAACTTTTGCCATTGCATTATAAACACCTGTCACAAATTTCCAACTGAAATAGCAGGAGATCTCGCGTCTGGTGCGGAGTTGACAAAGCCTTTTCCCTGTTCGCAGGATGAGACATGGAGCTTCTGCAGCTTGCCTGCAGTTATCCATGTTTGCCCCTGTCTATGAGTAATCCTGCCACACTGATTTCTCATGCGCTCACTTGTTTTGAGCATCCCTCACTTGTAACCCTTCATTACGAGGAACAAAACATTGGGTCCATGTCATCTAACGGGAAGTGTGATTAGTTGGAGGGAAAAAAAAAACACACTTAACCAGCAGATTTGGGTTGCTTTGTCTTTAGAAGAGATCAGAAAATATTTCATGTTCCCAGGATAATTATTGATGGGGGGTGGGGGGAAGGAGTTTCAGTAAAAATTGACATTCTTTTCCTAAATGTTTTGGGGCTTCTGTCTTTAAAAAAAAAAAAAAAAAAAAAAGCCCTGAAATGTTGTGTTTCTAATGTCCAAAAAGTGATTTTTTTCCCCCCTCTCAGTTTAATATGCAGTTTTTAGTCAAAATATAGCCTGGGTTGCTGAAAATGAATTTTTCCCCTAGTTTTTCTTTAGTTTGCACAAAATAGTTTGTGCAAATCGCTATTTCCCACAATTTCCTTTTTGATGACTGAGCCATTTTTTGCCAAAAGAAGTTTGAATAGATGATCTGGACACGCTCTGCATGCCTCTCTGCTGCTGCTTTGCCCTGGAATGGATTGCAAGCATTTGTTTAAAATGCAAGGACTCAACTTGCTGTTGGGAGAATCAATGGAAAAGAAAAATGTAGTAGAAAGGTGGTGAGTGTATTCGTAGTTTTTCTCTGGGGAGGGTGTTACCCATTGCTCATATTCATTCTTACCATAATGTTACTGAAAGCCGGTGGAATTAGATCAGGGATGAACCTGGGCCATGGAGTTTGACTAGAATAGCCGGCCACTGTTAGTGGCAGGATGTCAAAGGCGGTTGCCAATGCTTTGATCATCTGTAATAAACTCCATGCTCCCGTGTACCATTTTGAGCCTGAAAGAGGTGATACAGGAGACAAAGTGAAATGCTGTCCCATTAAACATTCCCCATGCATGACAAAAGCAATATAAAACTTCACGCACGTGAACAAATCTGTTATCTGTATACCAGATGTGCACGCAGACTCCACTTCTAAGTCAGAAACTAATTCTGGAGAGAGGCCAGACCTGTTTACATTACTATCTCTGTTTGAATTCACAGAATTGCATGTATATGATTGTATAGGTGCATAGTCATGGTGAGCCACAGGCAAAAAGAAATGCTGCAGGACACTACTGAAACATGGCTATTATCTAGGAGGGAGATGACTCCTTAAAAGGAGCAGATGGATTTGGGTCCTTGATCCATCCCCATCTTCTAAGAGTTCATTGTCTATCCTGGATTCAGATCAGGATTTCACAGCTGATCAGACACTCCCTGAGTAAGGAAAGACGGTGGCATAGACCAAAGGCGGCAGCAGCAGCAACTTCATTTTGCTCTCTTCAGTAGTTTGGCATCTCAATGCCTTTTTGCTATTCATATCTCAGCTGAGCTGTACAACTCTTGCTGGAGTGTCGGTCACCAGCTCCACTTGGCTGAGAAGAAACCAATCTAGTAAGAGGATGTCATGAACTGCTTGGGGTGTCTGCTATGGAGCTAGCACACATTTCCCAAAGCCTGTTATTTTTCCCCTGCTTTTCTTCTTCCCAAATGCCTGAAGAAGCCTTTGCTCTGCTGTTGGTTGAAACTCTTGGGAATATTGTCAAGATCCAGTTTCATTTAGTTTGTATTGGCAACAGGGAATGGGGTTTCTTCTGGATGTGCAAGGTTGGGCCCATAGCATGGTGATGTGCCTAAGAAGTGGCCTTTCCCAAAGGAAGGGAAAACACTTTGGTCTTCTTAGCACCATCTTCCAGTGTGTGTGTTTCTCTTTTCCGTATTCAAGCCTGGCAGTACCCAACACTATCTAGTGTGTGACTTAAAAAGCTGGTTTTCAGGCTTCCTGCCCCAGCCCAGGCTGGGGAAACAAAGCAGCTGTACCGTAGGTTGACTGGCAATTTCCGAACAAAGTACTTTTCCCCCAGCACTTCTCCTGACTTTGGCAGCCTTCAATTTGCATACAGATGCTTCTGAAATCCTTGCCACGACCAAAGTTGATTGGAGGGGAGTGGAGGGAGAGGGGGCTGGGAAGGAGGTGAGGCTGGCCAATGTGTGACCACCTAAAATCTCTGTCTAGTAGTCTCGAGCAAGTCTGCCGACTCCCAGAGCCCAGGTGGCTGGACAATGGCTATTCAGAGTGGGCTATTATTTCCCCTGGAGTTTCAGTCTCTTCCCCTCCTCCAGCCCCTCTTGCTTCAAGAGCAGAGCCATCCCCAGGCCCTACAGGAACACATGGCGTGGCATTCACTCCTAGCTGCCCTTGAGCACTCGCCTTGCTTTTCTTCTTCGGTAGGGGTGGGCAGGGGAAAGCAGAGCTTTTGTCTGTGTGTTTGCACTTGAGCATCCCCCCGTTCTCCCTGCATTTGTGGGTTTTCACTTTTTCTCCCAGCATCAGGGCTGAGAGCGTCATTCGATTCTATCCTGTACAAAGGACGTGGACAATCTGTCTACTTTTTCCCACTGCTTTCTTCCTTCTCTTTGCCTTACCTCATTCTCCCTCTCTCTCCTTCACTCCTTCACTTTTCCACCCTATGATCTTTCCTTCTTCATCTCGCTGTCATTCCCTGCTTTTCTCTTTTTCCGTTCCTCTCCCTTTTCTCAAAGGGTCGGCTAACTATTTTAAGACAAGGCTTGGATCTTCTTCTCAAATTATCCCATGTATTCAGCACAGTGCACTATATCTGCCTGTGTGGCTGGTTGAATGCATCTGTTTTCCCACTTGCATTCAAATAGCACAAACCCTGTTCTTTCCTATCCTCATAGGCACACAACACTTAGTCTGAGCTATGGCCTGAAAAATCCCCTCTCAATTGCACTGTGAGAAGAAGTGGACACATTTGTAGCAATGATGCATCTCCCGAACGTTTGTTTGAATTTTCAATAAATAAATGCTCTTGTTCTACCCCACTTTTCTGTTTTCTCTCCATGAGCTAGGTTTCACAATGGCTAATATTTAGGGGGAGCGCAAACTATAAATTCACATGTGCAGATATTCCTGTCGGGAGAGGGGGGCCAGCACATCCAATCAGCAAACAGAAACCAGAAAGCATGTCATGTGACACAAGAAGAAAGATGAAATTTTGAACCTTCATGACTAATTCATAGAGTTAACAACAAAAAGAGAGAGAGAGAGAAACTATCTCCATTAACTATATTTGAATAATGAATACATGCAGGGAAATTGTGATTTTTTTTTCCCCCAGCAACAGAAGAGGATGAATTTGTCAACTACTCTTATTTGCACAGCTGTCCCCTGGACCATTTTGTAGAATTAAAGAACCTGATCTCACATATGCATGAAACACTAAATTCACCACACACTTTCGTGGGCAGCTCTTGAAGTCCCAATGGTACTCTATTATTTTTGCTGCTGGAATTCAAATCCCACTTGACATGGGAGAAGTGCACAAGCGGTGGCATTGATTCTGCTAGTTTTGAATTGTGCTCAGTGAGGTAAGACAAAGGCACCACAGACATTATGTGTTAATTAAGAGCTCAGCAAAAACAACCCATGTGTAATTAAAAAAGGAACAACAACAACCCAATGGAAATGAATTTGCTTGTTCAATGTCCTTGTAGATGTGGCTGCCATTATTGTTATTGAATATCATACACAACCTCCCAAATGTGTGACCTTGGAAAACAGTGCATTGACTCCCCTCATCACGTGTACTTCTAAGAGATGCTTGCCATGTTTATAGCCTTGACATACATTAACTGAATAAGCCATGCAATTGTTATACCTCTTCGTGGGCTCTGTCGAGTCAACCCATTCAGCAGCTATTTATTTGCATAGATTTCCCTTTACAAGGGCAATACGGTGAGCCCTGGATCTGAGCAGATGTGTTTGGAGTAGGCTCTTGCTTTCCTCTTCTAATCAAGGTGCATTTTCTTCTCCAACCTTCCCATCGCCCACCAATGTGACTCATCTAAGAAAAATGTCTCTGCTGTTAATATTCCCAGGCACAACTGAGGGATCTGAAGACCTTATTTTGAGTCCTGAAGTAACCAGCAACTTCCCTCTGACGTGTCTATCACTGCTGTGCTCCAGAAGAGCTGTACATAGGACAACACTGTGATAGATTTCCCAAAGGATATGCTGAACTTCAATGACAGCTATTGGTCCTGAAGCAGGAATTAATTTGGGGAAAGTCTATGGGCAGTGTCATTGACTGGATGTTCAAAATGTTCCCTTCTGGTCCTTAACTGTATGGACATATGAATAAACATAGCAACACTGTTAACTTGAGAAACCACAGGATGGAAGGTGGCTTGGGCTTCCTTATATATAACGTACCATCCTGTATCTATTTAAATACATCATCAACTGCTATATCAGTGATGTTATAGCTCTACCTTTCCTCCATCCTCATGGTGCCAGAGAGGGCCGTCTGGAGTCACGTACTAGGAAATTAGAAACATAAAAGTTTACACCCATTGGTCATTGTGAAGCAAAACTGCATCCACAGCTATTGCCCTTAAAACTGTGCGAGTCCATTGATAAATGTGACCTTCTGCACCCGACCATTTTTTTGCCTGGTGAGACCCAAATGAAGGATACCATGTGCATGACAAGACCAGGCATGGGGAAGTGCAAAAATGATTGGTGCAATGCCACTGAATGCTGCAGGGTTTGCTGTGTTAGCATGAATGGGAACTCATGTGGGAGACATGGTCTTTGGCGAATGAACTGTAAGCATAAAACTGAAGAGGAGCCCTGCCCTCTCCCACCGTAATGTTTGGACCGCAGGTAACTTTGGAATGAAATAGTTGGCATCCCTTGAAAGGGAGGGATAGGGTCCGAGGCTCGACTGCTTGCAGACGTTGCTAAACTGAATCAGAAGTGATCTTCAAGCGACGTGAGACTCTAGCTGGGCGACTTCCAGAGGCTCTTGCATTTTAAAACATGCAAAACTCTTCGGAGCTCAGCCCAGAAGCTACCCTCACCCTCCCTCTTGACTTGCTATAGGATTTGAACCTCCCCCAGAGAGAAAAGGTGACCGTCCCCACCCCCCAGACACCTGCTGGACTCATAGAAATGAGCAATCCACTTGTGTTATTTCAGCCCTGAGATATGCCGGGGCAGAAGGTCCCAGTTACCATGGGGCTGGGAGGCATAAAGGAGTGGGGATTTGGAACAAAAATAGGATTGAATTTTGCCAGATGTGGCCCTTTTTTTCCCGGTTCTTATTGCAGGACTGCCAGCAAAGGGGGACTGAACTTCCAAGGATGCTGCTCTGACTCCTGCACATTGAAGAGAAGAGGTTTTGGATCCCTTATTTATGCATAGACCCCCATCCCAGGGCAAGCAAGAGCGCCTGGTGCTGGGGTGGGGTCTTCAGATCCTGTCCCGCTTGGTCTGAGAGATGCCAACCCTCCCTGTCCTGCAGGCTTGTCTCTCTGCAAGGCATGCATGTGCATTCACTCACAGCAGTTGATTTATTTTTTCCTTCTTGTTGTCTTCCACCCTTCGCCCGTCCCCCCCATATCCCGGTTTGGGGGCATTTATGTCTCTCGCATAAATCCGGGTTTATTTGCTTTTGTTTCTCATTAATTGCTCGCTACTTTTCACCGCCGGGCTCCTCCTCCTTTTTAAAAAACATTTGAGAAAGGGCGCGCGGGAGAGAACGGCACAGCCCCCTGTCATTTCTGACGTTCGCCCCAGTGACAGCTGGGCCTGGCGAGGCCAGGGCCTGGCTCACACAAAGCCTATTAGCTGTGCCCACTCACTTAATGAGGCCTGAAGCCTGGAAGGAAGAAAAAAAATCTCCTCCCAGAAGTGTGGCAGGGCCCTTTGTCATTCAAATGGGCACTGTTTGTCGGAGAGTGGCCGCGGCCTTTCTCCCTCCTGCCAGCTCTGCTTTTCTATTTACACAGGAAACAAAAGCCAGGCCTTGTCCGCGCTGCAGAGAGCGCACGCACGGAGACGCCGGTCCACAGGCCGGCGCGCGCCCGTGGGGCCGCCTGCCTGCCCCACACCCTTTGCCTTCGTGCCCACTTACTGCCCGTACATGTACAGGGAGGGAACACTGCTCCCTCCCGGTGCATGACCCGTGCACCCTGGTCTTCAGGATGCACACTGTAACTTAGTTAAAACATGCATCCCAAAGACCAGGGAGCACGGTTCCCTGCTTGGCTCTCTTGCTGCGGTCCCTTCAGTACTGTGTGCTTTGGCTGGGGAATGAGTGCAATGTATTCACAGCCTCCGGGAAGAAAGCGCTGCAGGGGTATTACTGCGATGCCCTGCTTTCTCTCGAGTGCCAGCAGCACAGCGGGCATGGAGCAGGGGAAGGGGGGGAACGGCTCTCTTTGCAGCTGAAAAGGGACAAATTGGGTGGGATGAGATGGGATAAATTGGATGTGGACAAATCGATGGGATAAAAGCTGCCAAAACCGAGCTTTGGTTTATGAGTAGCTCTGACGATGTCAAGAACCGCCGTGGGGGCTGAATCGGCCGGCGGCCTCTGAAACCATGGTCCCGAGAGGTGTGATCGGTCCATTCACTTGGGGTATCGACTTTTATAGTGTGGACACATACAACCTCATTAGTCTTCACTTTCCACGGGGGATCTCAAAGCTCAGCAGGCAGGAGGAGCTTTTCACAGTCCCCCATGGGTAGTAATTGGCTTTCGTGACCCAAGAAAGGCCAGTTTGTGGTTGGGAGGTAAGAGAGTGCCTTTCTATCCTTGTTTCCAGTTTGAGCCCTGGACACAAACTCCTACATGCTTCGGATAAGCGGATGAAATGTGGGATGCTTCTTTTCAATCCTCCCATTGAGCAGTTGGGCATTTTCATTTGGGTAAAATTTTCCTATTTTGCACAGGAAGGGGTGGGCTCCAGAGCCTTGATTCACTAAGTTGCTCTATAAGCAAATGCTGGTCATCCCACCTGCTTCTGCCAAAATCTCTGTAATGCATGGGATTCCTGCACCTGGCCCAGTTTCTTCCTATGCAGCTATGCCATTGTGCTGGCTGGTGTTGGAGGCAGGCAATGAAGGAGAATCGGAGAGAGAGGAGAAAAGCAAAGTTGCTATGACCCTGTCAAGTGCTTTCCTCCCGGTCAATGAAGATCCTTCTTTTGACCTTTCTGACTTCCAGGCCATTTTGAGGGGGGAGGGCATCCTTTTGAGCCTCCACTGGCTTTAACTGCGACAAGTGTCAAGGCTTTGTCCCAGGCTCCGTTATTCACTGTCAAAACTTTTGGGAGACAAAGAGGAGACCACCTATCTTGCAATAGCCAAGGCAGTCTCATGGAGCAGGCAGCTACAATCGTGTCTGTTTTGGGACCCTCTGTCCCTTGGTTAAGGGAGGGGAAGAGGGCTGCAGGGTTGGTTGGAGTTCAAATATTGGCACCTTGGTTATATCCTTGGTTATATGAACTCTGATGCAGAAAGCTGCCCCTCTGGTTTGAATGCCATACCACTCGTGAGCAATCAGGACTCGGGGTAGAGGTGATATCTTTTATTGGACCAGCTCAATTTTTGCAAAAAAAAATGTCTTTTTTTGCAAAAATCTAGTTGGTCTAATAAAAGATATCCCCTCGACCCCAAGTCCTGATTGCTTTTGCCTCTGGACCAATACGGCTACAACCTGGATACCGTACCACTCATGATACACCTCTAGCTTTGCTGTCTCTGCATGTCTCTGTCCAGACTCTGAGCTTCCCCCATGATTTAAGTGGGTTCCATGGTTTTTCAGGGGTTTTTATCCCAGAAATTGGTAGAACTGAGTCCGTCCTGATTTGGCACGTTCCCTCCGAGCAGGTGTTGTGAGCATGAGGGTTGTGACACGGCACGGGGGTGCACATGTACACAGCTGCGAGGAAGCTGGGCTTCCCTTTGATCAGTAACCAGGTGGAGGATTCCTCCGGGGCTGTGACGTGTTCATCTCGGTGTCCTCCTGCTATCTGCTAATCGGCTTTCTGTTTGTCGGCTCCATTAATCCCCTGCTGTGCATGCCTCTGATGGGAAGCCCGGGCGCATGGGAAAGCCAGCCGGTAGGACTGGGCAACCCGTCCCCTGATCTGAAGCAAACGGGGCTCAGGTAAACGGATTTGCACTTTCCGGGTTGAACCGATGCCTTGTCTATGGGCTGTGCCGATACTCAGCTCCCCCAAACCATGATGCCTGTATTCCCCTCGGCTCTTGACACGGCCAGAAAAATGAGCTTCGCTTAGGATCTTTCCTAAATGAGGGTCTTTCTTCATTGTTTAAGGCTCTATCCTGCAACTTAGGACATGTGAGTTTGCTTCCCTGCTGCAATAAAGGCTTGTCTGGGACAAGGCCATACTCAGCCTTGTGCTGAGCCCATAGACGTTAGGCGGTGGAGGTGGCTTAGGGTGGGTCCAGAAGCACGCCCATGGCAGAGAGCCCCTGAGCAGCGCTGGTTGTGAGCTCAGAGGCACGCTCGGCTAGCTATATGGCCTGACTAACAGGCTTTGGGCCAGGCTGAGCAGGAATGAGTGAGCAGGAGGTGTTTTTCAGCAGCTTAACACAGAGGCAAGGTAGAGATATGATGCTAGTTTCTTTGGTCGCCAGCTCCTTCCCTGGGTTGACGATACCTCCCAGAGGTCTTGTAAGGATAAACTCATTAAATCACAAGGTGCTCCAAGTCTGTGATGACTGGAGGAAGGAAAAGCATTGTTCACAGACTCTCAATGAGCCATTAAACATATGATTAGAGCACTATATATATAGATTTTTTTTCCAGCTCAATTTTTGAAAGCCCCTATGAAAATGCAGGCATATGCTCATACCCAGGTTCGCCTCTCGAGGCGGCTGAGTATTAAATAATAAGAACAACAACAAAGGATTATGTTCCACGTCAGCTCTGCTTAGAGATGAGCAAGCCTTAGAAGCACTGCTTGCACTCCACCAGCGAATGTGCGAGATATCGAGGTCGTTCTGGGATTAGGCTGTGATTTTCAAAGCCAGCCACGGGATTCAGACGCAGAGCACTCATTGAAATTACAGAGCAGTGTATGTTTAAAGCCCCAGCTGGCTTTGAAAATCTTACCGTCGAGTGATAAAGATTCTCGAGAACGCCGCTGTTTACCATCTGAGATTTCCTGAGGAATATTAACTTCAAGAAATAGCCTGAAGCCAGGAGGGAGGAATATGAATAGTGCTGCTATTCCATTTAGAAACCAGGCTACATTTCTGACACAGGCTTTCCAATGCTTCCTGAATTTGGAAGGAGAGGGTGATTTTTTTTCCCCTTCCCCATGCTATTTCCAGCCTCCAAGAAGCCAAAATTATCCATTGGGTTTTTCAGTCCAAGTTGCTCATATAGCATTTAGTTACAAGAGCTCTGGAGATGCAAGTCCTCATGGATAGGCAGCTATATCTTTGGGCCTACTAAAAAGCTTTTCTCCTGAAAGCTTTCAAAGGAAAATTTAGCACAAGTTCCTTTTTGGGGGAGAACTGCTCCATGTTGGCTCTGCCGTGGAGCTCGGGGCACCAAAGAAGCCCTGCTTCTCTCAAGGTGCCCACCATAGATGGGTACCTTGACACTATACAAATGATGGGTACCTTGAGTGGCTCAACCCAGCTACTCTCAAGATGCCCAACATACATGGATACCTTGACACTATACAAATGATGGGTATCTTGAGTGGCTCAACCCAGCTACTGTCAAGGTGCCCAACATAGATGGATACCTTGACACTATACAAATGATGGGTACCTTAAGTGGCTCAACCCCGCTATTTTCAAGGTATCCAACGTAGATGGACACGCTGTTCAAACTACCTCAAAATTGTGGAGTTCTGTCTCCTTGGCATCTTTCCTGGGACATTGGATCACTCCATGGAGATCCAAATCAGCATTTTCTCATGGAAAAAATCCCATTCTGATAATTTCCCACCATTTTTCATTCCCAGGGTGAACCAGGCTGAGATTCTTCTAAAATGGCCACCTAAAGTGAGGCGAATCCATAGCTAGGGATCTAAATACATAGCCAGCTTTATTAAAAAAATTAGCATCCAACATCTCCTGCACAAGTCATTGAGATCTAGCATTTCCCTGCTACCTTTAGGGGAGACCACTTAGGTGTCTAACTACAACTTAGGCACCTGAATTTTGCCTGCCATTGAGGAAGCAGGAATGCTTACACCAATATAGATGCTCACCGTCTTCACCTTGTTTCCAGAAGTGATGACACATTCCTGAGGGATTATTTCATGTATCAAGCATATGTGCAGGGGGACAATCCTGTATTCAATATTATAATAAAATATATATATACATTTGCAGCAATATCAGATGGGGTTTTTTTTATTTGGCACACGAGTATTGCACAGTTGTTCCAGTTTGGGGAGGGGAGGACATACTAGTGTATCATGTGGAATAATATTTGTGCAAAATGTAAATAATAGTAGTAGTCATAATGAAGTGATGTGAAACGAAATACAGAACTGCACAAATGAAACTTTGGCTAATCAGAGTTAAGTGCACTGAAATGTACCATGTAGCATCCTGCTGCCTATCAAATTTCCAGTCTTCTGAACCTTTTGCATGGTTTTAAAATCCAGTTATACAAGGGAAGACTTCCTGGCACTTAAATGTGGACTTTCAGGCCATCCTGTCTTGGTAGCAGAGCTCATCAGGAAATCACTGAGGTTTCATTCTTGTCAAGAAAACGTTTTTGTTTTTATCATATTTTTTCTTGGAATTCTGCGGGAGAAAAGAATTGAAAAATGTGTTTTCAGGTTTGTGAGAAAATGTTGGACAAAACTAGAATATATATGAATGGGGGAAAAAAAACCCATTTTGTTTAATGAACAAGCCACTTTTCACCTATATATTATCTCTCTCTCTATAGATAGATAGATAGAGATATACTGACAAAACTTGCAGCAAGCTTAATTTTAATAAGTTGTATTTTGGGGATGATACAGAAACATCCAGCAAATATGCAGTAGACAGCACAATTCATTCGTGCAGTGAAATCTTAAAGGAAAGCTGGGATCACCTGACCCCAGTGATCTTTCCTGCCCATATACAGGGGGCTTGTCCCGATGATCTGTAAGTTCCCTTCCAGCCCCTAAAAGCTATGAAACTTTGAAATCCCGATCTCTTGGGGATATGTCATCCAAGCAGGAATCCGTCAACATTTGCTTTCACCCTACAGTCTTTATCCTGTATCCTGACAGCAGTAACATGTTAAAGCAGCCCTATATTTCTAATATACCGAGAGCTATGCCATATATATTTACATGCAATTTTTTGATCATGTTATTGGGTGAGTATTGTGCATCAGAGACAGCGGAAGAGTACATTGATACAACTCCCGTTGGAATCAATGAGTCTGCGATCCTTATTAATATTCATTATTTAAATAACAGGGGTGATCAAGGGTACCAATCAGCATCAGCGCTCCTTTGTGCTCGGTCCTATACAAACCCATAGGAAGACCGTGCGCCAACCTCAACAAGAACAGAACTTGCTCTTGCCACCGTGAACGCACACGTGCCCTGCATTTGATTCCATATTGACAGGCGCACGAGGGTTTTTTTTATTCTTCTTCTTCTTTATGAGCCAATAAACAGGATACTAACTGCTTTCATTATGGTTTTACGCCATCAGGAATGTTAGCATTTGGCTTGTTCCTGGAAACACCTAACACTCAACATTAAAAGTCCCTATGGTTTGCACCCCTCCAAGGCTGCTGTTAATAGGTTAATGACACCCTCGTCTGACTGAGTTAGAGTGCCTGGCTTTCCAAGATAAAACTATCCAGTGACATTAGGAGGCTGGGCCTCTTTATGACTGAGCGCCATTCATCCTGAGTACACAAGAGCTCGCAAATTTAATAAGCAGAATCCATTTCAGCCCTGTGGCCTGCCATGGCAACAGGAGAGAGGGGGCTACAGCCTCCATTGCTCAGGCATCATTATCTCCAGGGCCATCTGCTCTAGAGAAGCACAATCCCAAACTCATTTAAATAGAGCCGGGCTGAAATATGACGACTTTTCCAAATCTCCCTCCCCCCCTCGATCCCCCTAGCCACTTGCATACACGCGTGCACACACACACATGCACGCATGCATACGAGCATTCAGAATAGGGAGGGGAAAAAAAAGAAAGAAGTGAGGAGCGGGTGGGAGAAGGCAAGATTATAAAAATTAATAACATTGGAGAAAAGAAAAAGAAGGGGTGGGGGGGAGGGGAATCCCTTCATTGCCTGCTTTCCCCAGCGAGCCAGAGGTTGCAATAAATAATAAATGTATTTTTCAAATCATTCCATCGTCTTGGAAGAAATGTTTCATAAACAGCGATTCATCACCTCCCCGGGACTCGGCCTCCTTGCCACAATTAGGCAGGGATGAAAACTCACCCACTTCATTCATTTCCTTGTGACTTCTGGCCCACCTTCCTCATCAGAACTGGAGACATTGAATTACCGCGCGCTTCCAGAGGCAGCAGCTCTTTGCCTATATAACAGTGATGGGATAGTCCACAAAGCCACTGACCTGTGAAAAACCAAAATCAGCAGGGGATCTACCCCCAGATGTAAATTGTTGCAGCTTCAGTGAAGTCTACAGAGTGGTGACAACTTACCCCATTTGGCCCTGGGTGTACTATGATCAAGGGTTACTATTCACACTGAAATTATTCATCAACCAGACTGCTAGCTAAGTCCCTGCCCTTAAGAGCTTAGTGTTTAAGAGCTCAGACATGACCTATCAAGTGAGGATAGGGATGGGAACTAGAAGGATGGGGTCAGGTTTGACAGCTACGATCACGCAGAGGTGCAGCGCTCGTGCCCTCCTTAATTAACTCCTGGTTAATGCAGATGTGTTACTTTAAAATGAAACTCGCTGCTCAAAGGCTCTCAGGAGAGACTGGCATCAAGGGCAGGGAGCAAGAGAAGAAGGGGTGTTTGGAAATTGTATTTCTGAGTAGCTGGCCCAAGTCCGTGAAGCACTTGAGGCTATAAATGTGAGATGATAAATAATAAGGGCAGAAAGCACTCCGGGTACTGAGTCACTGAATGGCCTTTGCCAAGCTGTCTATCCGTCATCTAATTACCCTTGTCTCCAAAGCCAAAGCTTCATATGGAAGAAGCAATCCTCCGAATGGGAAGGATTAATGGTCACATTTTAGAGCGGCTTGAAAAAAGAGCAATTTGGGGAAGGTTTCCTTTCTCACCGCTGTCCCGTCAGGATTTGGTGACCTGCTCTCGGCACCTCACATGAGCAACTCCTGATGTAGCAGAGTCCCTGCTGGAATCAGCATCTGTTCGGGAACGCTCCCCGAGTACCATGAACACACCGAATGCTTAGAAAAAGGCTTGTCCTTGCTGTTGTGTTGGTGCTACCCCTGCTCGCCTAGCTGCAGCTGCACACTTCCAGGACCGCATGCATGTGGCATGCACTGGGTCGCATGGCTGTCATGCAGGCGGCAGTGTCCGCTGTATGGATATAATGGAAAGCATCAGCTCTTTTTAACTTTCAGGGCATCCGTGCATGGAGAGGTATGACTTTCCCAGTTCATGCATATGCAAACAGTGCATCGGCCTCTTTAGCCGGCAGCTCATACCTGCCAAGTCTCATGGCTTCGCTGTGTGATATGTGGACCTCACGTGCCTTATACCCAGTAAATCAAAGAGAAGTTGTTGAGATGAAAGGAAGGAGCACAGGTATGGCTGGGGGGCTGCAATAATGTGTATTCATTGCATTGATATTGTTATTTGATGGCTCCCTTACCAAGCTGTGCATATCGGGGTCCCTCACCTATCACTCTGGGATAACATGTGGGAGGCAGCCAAAACCTCTGTGCAACTGTTGTGGAGGGGACGTGAGGAAGGAAGGGCTGGGAAATGACACATGTCTGTGCTTGTCACCCCAGGGGAACTTGAATGACACAGCCTGCACTTTGGGCGCCCCGGGATCCCACCCCTGTTGTATTGCACAGGCAGGTTGAACAGCCCTTATCCCTACTGACTAGCTCGGGCTCACTCGAGCAGCACTTCTGAGCTCAGTGGGACTAGTTAGTGTTACGACTGATGATTCCTGCTGGATGCCACAAGCAGAGGTCAAGTCTCCATTGGGCCCCTGCACTACACGAGGCAGTTCCTGTCCCAAAGTGCATTCAACCTAGTATGTAGTCCTCGTGGGGAAGGGTTGTAAGAGGGAGCCTTCAACGACCAGGAGTGATCATCATGTCGTCACCTGGCGTATCTTCAGCAGCTCTTTGCTCGTGCAATACTTGCTTCCTCTCTTCTCTCTTACCCTTCCCTCTCCCTCCATCGGGACACTCTCAGGGTGAAAATCTCCTCTTCGGCTCCTGTCACCTACAGGAAGCATCCTGGAGCTCTACCTCAAACCATCCTAGCTGACTGCTTCTTATAAATCTATTTTTTCCTAATAATAAAAAAAAAGCAATCTTTTTATTGCTTCTTTTGTGTTTCTCCATGGGCCACTCTAAAATGTACTGTGCATGTGCCTGTGCGGCGGATTTCAGAGAGCCTGCGATGTCTTTGGTTGTCTGGTATTTCATGCCATAATTGATGTTGCTAGATGCACAAAGTGTGTTGTATCACAATGGTTGGCAAGACACAATTGTGACAGACACGCTGACACGGCTAACTTACCCCTGTGATGATCACAGGGAAATCTGAGGCTCTTCATTTCTCTTTCACCTTCCAGCATGGATTCATGCCCCTCCACTAAGCACCTGCATTCAATTATTTAGCAGGGAAAGCATCACAGTCAAAATACAAAATACCAGGTTTTACCTCGACCTGATTTAAGGACGCCCATCTTCCTTAAAGCAGTGTCAGGACAGGTGGAGGAAAAACCAATATCATGCCCCCTGCTTGGTGGCTTTCTTTCCAACACACACTTATTCTGAACAACAGGGATGGTATGGGAGTCTATGGGGAAGCAGGAAAAGGACTCCAGCATCCCTAAAAGTCCTGGGGCAGAGGACGCAATGATCAAAAGTGGAGCCACAACTCAACGATAGGATAGAAACAACTATTGCATTACAAGACTCCCTTGTTTTGGGGCCTGTTGCATTAGGTGCACCCAGCTGGTGGCCTCTCCAGGGTGGCAGGGCAAATATAGCCTCCAGGACAACTCTGCCACCCCAGCCAAGATACCACCTAACTCTGGTAGGTGTCCAGGAGCAGCACACGCAGAGCTTGCTGGACATGTCTGCAGAGCAATCCGCTGTCATTTGTGGTACCAAGCATGAGAGAGTCTCTCTCTGCCTTACCCTGGGGGGCTTGGTGTGATAATAAATCCCAGAAGGAGGAAGAAATAGGTTGAATAGAGCAGGTTCTCCTTCTTCCATAAGCCACTTCTTAATCATGATCCCCTGCCCCTGCTAACACCGCTACAGGGCACAGACCAACTCCCTTAGCTAATTCCCTTTGCTTCCTTGGACTTGCACCAGGGATGGATTTGGCTCCCTAGGTTAACCACAGACAGGTGGTTTTCTGCTTGCTTGCTCTGCCGCTCATCAAACGCCCCATCTAAATGTCCTGACAGGAGGTATGAAATGACCATTAGAGCCGCTCTCCTGCAATGCTCCGGGCCACTCTTCCCATTGCACTTATATACTGGTGCCGGGGCCAAGGGTCTGCCTCTCCTTTCACGTGCACCATGGCATGCCAAGAGTCTCTCTGCGGGATTACACCTGGGGCCAAGCTGAGGAGAACCAGGCAGGCCTAATTGCACAGAGGTCGGCGGAGCAACTCCAGGTTGGCATTGAGAGGAGGATGGCGACCCTCTGTTTTGTTTGCTGTTGGAACGGGTCAGACCTCTTTTATTCTGGAGGAGGTGGAAAGGTTTTTTCATCACCAACTTGAGCTTTCTTTTGGATGGAAGGACAACCTTTCCCAGGACGAGCCATTTCCAAGGAGCTGTTTTCTTCGCAGAAGACCCAGTTTTCTTTTGAAAATTAGCATCTGTGAAAAAGATTTGACCCGCTCCGTATGCAACGAACTCAGCAGCGTGGGGTGCATTGAACAACACATGTAGCTGGGAAGTGGAGTAAAACGTACAGTTGTCTGTAGCAGGTTTCTCACCTTTGAAGTGCTGACCCTGTGAGGAAACATCAGCACTTAAAACGAACGCTCCTCTTGGAGAAGCGAGTCCCCGCAGCCCTGGTGCGAAGGGGAATGTGGAGTCTTAGCGGTGAGTGGTGTGAATAAATCAGCCAGCAGACCCAAGGGGAAAATCCACAGTACAAAATGATTTGTAGGTTTTCCTTAGGAGAGGAAAAAAAAAACCACCCAAAAAACTGACTGATGATCTCTGCGGCAATAGGATGGAACGAGCAAAACCATCTTTCAGCTTGGAATTAAATGCACAGACTTGGATGATCAGAAAAATGCACAGCTTTGCTTTTGAGAAAGTTTTTCTGCTGGTGCAAGAAAAAGAGGGGACATGTATCGAGCCAGGCAGAAGGCTCGTTTTCAAATCTTGGCACCATAGCAAGCCTTGCATTTCATGTCAAATACAGCTGGACGGGACCTCAGGAGCTCATCTAGTCCAGTCCCCTGCCTAAAGCATCCCAGCCAAGTGTGGTTGATCAAATCAGCATATTGCAGTTGTTTGAACCTCAGATCTCAGTCTGACTCTCTGGATGCAGTCTTGGAGGACTGCTTTTATAGCTGCAGATAGTGGGACCTAATTCCTGCCTCAAAACTATTCATAGCCCTGTTCAAAGAGAGAGTCCTGCATGTGGATGGGCCAAAATGATTGCATCTGCCTGCAGGCATGTTTGCACATTACTGCATCCGCGAATGCATGACAGCGCATTTCTCTATGCCAGGGTCAGGAACCTGTGGTCTCCCAGCCAGATTTTGGCCCGCTGCCCCTAAGAGGTTGCTGGCCCCTATTCTATGCAGCAAGAAGCTTGGTTATAAGTCTAATAGATATTGCTGAGTTGATTGAAGGTTTAAACGAGTACCTGATTTGCTGGGATATTTTCTGCTTGCAGTTACATTTTTATCTATTTTCTCTCTTTCTGCAGAATACTACAATCTAGAGGGGCTTTGGAGGCCATGTTTTTAATGATCGGTTTCTAGGTTTTATTTTGTGTGACAGCTGTTATCACCATGATGCCAGCCTGTCGCTATGGTTTGTATGCACAGGTTTGGGCCAAAACTCTGGTGGTCAACATGGCACCTTCCCTGGTATCGGATGGTTTGTTTCCATAGATATTCATTGATGTTCCGCGAGGGCATGAGGCCAGACATCCGTTGTGAGGGTGCAGATTGGTCTCACATTTGGAACTGCACCGTCAAATCTGGTAACTTGGCTCCCTAATGATCAGAGACATCCGGAAAAGGAGAAAGTCCTCCGATTTTCATCACTGGCTCAAGCACAGAAGTCCACCCCCTGCCACCAGCTTCAGTCCACTGGCAGACTTACTTCGTTAGTGCACATCTTCAGATCCAGGTGCCTTGAAAACACCTGCTTTCTAACTCATCTGAGGTGATGCGTTCCAGCGGTGGTGTTAATTAGGACGGGTATTGAAAACAAAGCTAGGAAGCAAGCAAGGAAGAGAAGTCTTTTGTTACTCCAGGGTTACTTAATCAACGGCAGAACATCTGGCCTAAAACTATTCTCAGCCAAGAAGAGGTGAGAGAAGGAAGCTAAGTAATCCTAGCATACAAAGGTCTGGGTCTAATTTTATTCAGGAGGTCTGATGACTTCCTGTTGACACAGTGATGTCACCCGAAACCAGGGTCGAATTCCCCGGTCCTCAATTAGGTAGTTGCATATTTGTTGCTTTATTAGAATATAAAGTAATCTCAGTGTGTTTCTGTTTGAATTGCCTTTTTGTTCACATTGCTTATTCCCTAAGCAGTCGTACCAGTGATGAGAATGAGCCTGAATTGTTTTGATGGTGATATGACAGTATGATGCCAAACTATTATATTAGCATTTTTTTTTTTTAATCTCTCAAAGAAACTTATTTTTCTCCCTCCTAGGCACCTCTCTGCTACCTTCCACCTCTTCCTATGGTATTTGTGATTTAGTCCTGTAATTGTGAATGGTTTGATATGCAAAATGCTGGTGACGGTATTGCCCATTCCTGCAGTGCACTGAGTACTCTCAGCTCCCACTCAGGGACTCAATGGGGTCAGCACTTCTGGAGCAGTCGCCACTAACAAGTCAGCATTTACTAACACTCACAACACAGCGGTATCTGAGATACTGAGGTTTCCTCCTGCTTTGAAAATGGAAGCTAGCCGTGATGCCTCGGGCCCAGCGTGGCTCGTGTTGGGAAATGATGATGCTTTCATGGCAACTATGCCTTGAAACAAAAGGATTATACGTGATAACTTGCATGAAGGACAGTTCTCAGTAGTACACCCTCTGAGAAAGGGGTAGTACATGAATGAGCTCCCATCACCATTGCTTCTCCAAGCCTCTCATTCTTGACTGTTTCTATCTTCACAGCACCCTTGCATGGGAGAGGAGAGCTGTCATCCCTTTGTGCAGCCTGACAAGGAAACATGGCTAGAAGAGGTGACTAAGGCCATACAGGAAAGCTGTGGCAGAGCTGGGTGTTGAATACAGACCTTGTGTGTCCTAGGATGACACTCTAGTTACTGCGCCATCCTTGTCGTTTTTTAACTCGCTGTCCATGAATCATAAAATCCTTGCCTTAGAAAGAAGAAAATGAACTGGCTGCCTCTCCCCCCTGCCGGAAAATTACTCTAGATACTACTGACTATTACATAGCTCTATGCAGATGTAAAGATTCCCCCACCCAGACCTGATTGCAGGAGCAGGATGTTTCCTATGTATCAATGATGGCATCAGACCCCATCCCACGGCACGCACCACCGGACATGGCTTTGATGCTCCCTGTGTACTGAATAAAAGTCAAAGGCCAGATACTGAGCTGGTGTCATTATGCAGTGATGTTTCTTTACACGGGCTGAGGAGGAGACCATATTAAAGCTGGGGATGTGATGTAAGTGGGATCACCATTGTATACCTGTGAACGTGTATGTCGTGTAGACAAGAAGGCAAGACGTGCCAAGGTCGAGGGAAGAGGTTCTCTGTAGCAACGGCAGAGGTACCTATCCCAGCACAGGAGAATATTCTTTGACGTGACCTCCAAGGGAAGTTTGCTCAGAGGTTGAGCTATTTTGGTTGAGAAAGCACACTGTTGGCTAAATAACAGGTACTTTTAGAAGGCTGCGACGATCAAGCAGCTTTTCCTGGACAAAAAAATCGTTTAGCTGAACATGAGCAACAGGAGAGTGGGAAGAGTTTGCAGTCTGACCTGAGGGCGGGGGTGTATCTGCACACACAGCTGGTAGGATATTCGGCATCAGGTGCATGCCAAAGGAGTGGATAGGAGCCATCGCAGTTGGAAGGATGCAGCCTCAGTTGTGGCAAACTCCTGACCGGGGGACATCAGCTGCAGCGAGACCTTAGCTACCAGGCCTAATTTTCCATTGGTGACACTGAGGATTATATAGAGGCACCACCTCTGAGCACTCGGGCCAGTACACTCGGGGTCTGCAGGAGGCTGGTTTCTTTGGCAGCACGTGCCGTAGAGGATTGCTAAGTTGCATCCCCCCCTGTTTCAAGGGGAGGATTGTGCCCTGGGAGAATACCCTCACACCATCTCCCTTCACTCTGGGGGACAGGGAAACACCCCTTCCCATCTCAGCAGCCCCAAATGACCTTCCCCTCATTTATTTTGCTAGTCCCTTAGCCATGAGAGAGGACAGGCTTTTCCCCAGCTCCCACAGACCCCTTTCCGTCCCCGTCGCCTGCCCTCGACATCTGGAGTTTAAGAGAACACTTCTGTATTCCGGTTTTATTTTTTCTCCCCCAACTCTTCTCCTACTTTGCTTTGCATCCCTGACCTGACAAGCTCTCCTTTTTATCAGAGTATTAATTATCTTCTCAGTGCTGGGACTGGTAATTATCCCTCCCTCGTGCTTTCTGGACTTCCCAGCACAGAGCACAATGAGGATGGAGTGAAATGGCTCAGCTGGCAGCTTGGGCAAATAACACGCTTTTTTTTCCCTCCCTCCCATGGAACTGTGATAATTGTCCTGCTCCAAGGAGGCTGGAATTGAAGGAAGGGGAAGAAAATTGTCTCTTTGGGATGACGCGTCTGTGTTTGGATGTATGAAGCCCCAGCACGCTGCAGGTCCAGAGGTGACCCAAAATGCTTGTTTACTTGCAAAGACTTGCAAAGACTTGAGTTTGTGGCTTTGTGCAGCCGTGGGGTGGGGGGGATAGCTAGCCCCTAGATGCTCAGGAGGAGCTGTCTGCCCTATATTGTTTTAAGGGAACTACAAAGTGTTCAGCTTTTGCAGGAGAAGCACAGACTTTTGCAGATGCTGGGAGAAAGCTACTTGCTGCAGCTTTATTTCTGGGTAGCTTTGACCAGGAAGAGCCAATAGTCCACAGGAGCCCCAAAAGTGATGGCTTTCCCCATTCAGTGCATGGATCCTGTATTTGGGCAAAGTGAGGATATTTGTACAGGTTCATATGTGTGACAGGCAGATGTGTGTGTGCAATTCTGGATGCTGCTTTAGAAAACACAGGGCCTGCTTTCTCCCAGCACTGCTCCATGCAGCACCCGTGGGAGCCCCTTTGTTTTCCATGGAGTTGCACCACTGTGGCCCAAAGCAATTTGGGGAATCTGGCCTGTAGCCTTAGGAGAAATGCATTCCCCGATGGTGACCCCAGCCCCACGGCTGTAGCCTTCCCAGAGCAAACTTGCTTACATGAGTTTGCTGAATCAGGCCCAGGAGAATGTAAATGGTGTTGTTTGTTCAAAAACACGATGATGGAGGAACCTCGTGGCCTAATTGCAGGGGCCTTCAGAGCCACGTGGGAGACCTCCATTTGACTCCTGATCACAGTCTCTTATTGTCCGGGCCGCGGGGGGAACCGTGTGTTGTTCAAGCCGCATCACAAATCTCCAAGGCTGAAGAAAGGTCAGGTTCCTAAATGCCAACCATTAAGAGAGGCTGGTTCTTCAAAGAGTCCGGCTGCTGCTCAGCGGCAGCTTTGATGCCACGGCTCGGATGGAAAAGGGAAAATGGAAGTAACCTTTGGGAAACGGTAGAGATTCAGGCAAGTCCATGGAGGCTGGAGGGAAATGAGCCTGTTTTTCCATGCTAATAAATTCCCACGTAGCAAGACGTGCATGGCAATTCCCAGGGGAAGCCCGCACGGGGAGTAGAGCAGTCAGTGACCAGAAGAAACCGCAGCTTAGTGGTTCCAGGGCATGTTAGTGCTCGATGCCATTAAACAAAGGTGTGTATAAGGATGCTTAAGGTGGTGTATAAGGAAGGTGGTGTATAAGGATGCTTAGACCTGCATCTGCTTGCATGCATAAGTGTGGGGCAAACGATGCTATAAGGACACAGTCTGTGAAAGGAACATCGAAACTTTGAGATGCAGTCTTAGTTTCATCTGCTTCAGCCTTGCTGATGTCAAATGAGTCCGATAATTTAGCCAACTAGTTTCCAGTAGCTTGGACTATATGTACTGGATAACTGGGTAGCTTTCCCCCCTGTTATTCATCCAGTTTAAAGGGCTGGATGAAAGCTCCCCAGTGAAATTCCTAGACTATGGACAAATGTGTCTTTAAACTGCTTTCATAAGGCAGGGAAAGCTGCGGCTCCAGAGTGCAAATCAGCTTTACCTCTGCTTCATTTAGGCGTGACACGAGGCAGTGAAATCACTCAGTTTGATCCTGGATGAAACACAGTTGAAGTTGGAGCAGTTTGGGCTCCAGGAGCGTGCGGAGGGCACAACTGATCTGTAATAGGATCCTTTATCCAGACGATCGTTAGGTCTCTCTAATGCTCACAGTCACGTACTGGAGGCATGTCAGTCAGTATTTCCAATAGGCTATTTTACATGTGTGTTTCTGCTCTGATCTGTGGCTGGCTCTCCTCTCCTGAGCTCAGCAGCATCTAGGCCCCATGGATGATTGCATTAAAACTCTTCCATTTTGGTGCAGAAATAAAAGTGCCATTCCCAGGCGGTCAGGTGGCTCCTTGTAATGCTTCTCATACCCAGCGTGCCCATGTCTGCCTCCAGGCAGAGAAATCTGAACCACTGGAATGAGGAGGAAACAGCTGGAAGCAGCAGTCTCTGAATATCACCTTATCCAACTGCTTATTTGCACCATTGCTTTCCAAGTTCCTCAATAACCATGAAATGAGCCTTTGGAAAGGTTCCCCCACCCCCACCCAAGAGCTGGAGATTTAAAGTATTGCTAGCAGGTGAGAGATTGCAATGTTTCTTGTTGTCTTTGAATATAGGTTAAGATGTATTAGGTGAATGTCACACCTGCAAAAACGAAGGCTTCAAACGTCAGGGAAAGTCGGATAGTTTATAGCCAGGCAGTGCAAAAGGTCGGCTAGTGCACCTCCATCCTGAACTGCTGCCCTCAATGCTATTCCTATCTGCAGTTTCCCCCCTCTGTCCTGACCTCAGAGACCAACAGTCTAGTTCAGCTGTCCCTCCCTGCGTGCTACCCTTGTCATGGATAAATGTTCCTAGGAACCATGTCAGAGCCACCAAATGCATCTCACTTGTGACTTCCAGTATCCATGCAAACTCTGTACAGCCCCTAACACAACAGCCCATGCCTGGGATTCATGTGTGCTGCTGCAATACAGCAACAAGAATGAAAAACAAGTTGCATTTGGATGATGCCAGAGGATATAATGAATGTGGGTATGCCACTGATGAGCAAGGCCAGTTTACTCACTGCTGGAGGTAGCACCCCCTTAATCACTGGGCAGTGCTGAGAACGGTGTCTCCACGTACATCCGGAGGTGAGACTTTTGGAAATGTCACCCTGACATTCACTAAATGAGAAGCCATCTCTCTTGTGGCACCATCCAATCAGTGAAACTTCCTTGCATCGCCTCACTTTGCATTGCCCTTCTCACTGTTTTTCCTCCCTCTCTTCTCCTGCAGAGCTGCAAGGAGCGGACAGCATTGCCACATGTGCATCCATGTCCCATGTTCATGAGGGTGTGTGGCTTCAATCCCAGGTGGGATTTTTACCGCTGATGCCAGCAACGCGCAGCTTTTTTGTAACCCAAAGGGTAAAGCCAGCCCACTGGCTGCTGTGCATTTTTCTTAGGCAACATGACAAAACTCTGCTAGTGCAAACTGTTGCTCATTCAAATGGGATGGGTTGAAATAAAAATGAAATGAGCTTTGCTTTTCCCCCTTTCCATCTGTGGCATGATAATTTTTCTTTCTGTTTCTTGTTTCCCCAGCAGGGAGGAGCTGAACTGGGATCAGTGACCCCCGCAGAGACTGGGTCTTGCTTGTGATAGGCAATGGTGATAAACCTAGTCAGAGACACAGCCCCAAGCACCTCCTACTAGAAACAGGCAAAGGTGGAAGAGAAGTGGAGATGGTGAGATGACTGATGTCACCCACAAAGTTGGTGGCAGAGGTAGAAACAGAGGTAGAAACAGGTCCTCTGGCTTCAAGCTGCTGCCACGTTCCCAAGCTTGCTCCAGAAGGGGAGGGAGCTCAGCTCATCCACCCTGAGTCATTAAAGATGTGGCAGGGGGGCAGCTGTTTCAAAATGTTGTGATTCATTTGCAATGCTCTTTCCCTGTCAAGCACCCCCCACCTCCCCAGTCCCAAGAGCGGTATTTATTTTGGGCATGTGCGATCCCCACGCAACCATCACTGTTAAATTATGTGCTGGCTCCGGAAGCCTAGCTCATCCTCCCAGTGCCTAGCAATCTAGTTTGAAGGCAGATTGTTCATGGGCGTATTAAATCCCCTGGAAAGTGAACCTTGTCAGCTAACATGCAAATATTTGGAGAACAAAGCGTTCATTACAGCAGAACTTGATTTCAGGGTCAAACCTTTTTGCAGCAAATTGTTAGCCAGCGAAAATGTTTATTGTCACCGCGCTCTGGCAGTTTTGACAGTACCTATCAAGTTGAGCTTGACAATCGATGCATGCTGCTTCTCCATCTTTGCCTTGTGAAAGGGATGAGAGGAGGTTGGTTAGGGCTAAGTGTTTTAATGCAGAAGCAACCAGTCCACAGGTAATTGGAGCTAAACCTTTCCTAGTGGAGGAGCCACGTTTATTGTGGATGTGGGGAATTGTTAGTGCCACGCTGGTGGTGGTGCAGTAAGGTGGGGAGAGGGACCATACCTTAGGGCTGTGCTTTTTTATTAAAAAAATGAATGTACCCCCCCAACGAGTTCCTACCTTCGCTGTCATAGATGGAGATATCCAATCCTATTCAGATGACTATTTGAGCTGAGCGAAGGGTATATGCCAGATTAAATGGACCATAATGTTTGTTTTACCATCATAGTATTCGGGGGGTAGTGTGGGCTCTTCTTTGAATATTAGAGATATGTTTCATGTATTTTGAGAGGAACAATCTTCCCTGCAGGAAGTCAGACTCCGTGCCTTGAATGTTGAAACTGGACCCAGAGAACTAAAACCAACTTTGCCTTCTCCTTTCTCCCAGCGCTAACCCCAGTCTTTTAGGTTGGTCTAGGCATTGGCAAACTAAGGTTCAACCTGGTGCTGAATTCAGCTGGAGGAAGACTGAGATACAGGCTCCTTGTTGCTCTTTGCCCTATTCTCTCAGCGGTGGCAGATGACAGAACAAGGAGCAATGGGCTCAAGTTGCAGCAAGGAAAGTTGAGGTTGGATATTAGGAAAAACTTTGTCACCGGAGGATAGCAAAGCACTGGAATGGGTTACCCAGAGAGGTGGTAGACCCTCCATCCTTGGAGGTGTTTAGGATCCGGGCAGACAAAGCCTTGGCTGGGATGATGGAGTTGGGGCTGGTCCTGCTTGGAGCAGGGGGTTGGACTAGATGTGACCTCCTGAGGTCCCTTACAACCCTTGTTTTTTATGATTCTGTGACACCCATGATTTATTAAAACTTATTTCCAAAAGTGCTGACTGTTCCCTGGATGATTCCTCTCAAATTCTCAGGGGCATCTCATCTGGACAGGTTGCTGCATGCCTACAAATAGAAGGCATGAATACAGTGAATCTCTGATTACTGAGAAAAAAATAATGAACATCTCGGGCTGTTTCCGCACACTAAAGCATTATAGTGTATTGACTGCAATTTCACTAATGCTGACCTTATGCTTACTTTGATATCGGGAGGCAAAAAACAACAACTTGCACTCTCTCCAGTCTTCAATAGATCAATTTTTCAGGGTGTTTCCTCCCAAAATTGCATTTCCACGGGAACAAAAAATTGATGAAATGTTCATGGAGCCTCTGCCAATCCTCACTCCGTGTGAACAGTGCGGGTGTCCCATGTCCCGGGGGTGGATTGCTCTTTCCCACCAGAGTTTCTGTGAGTTTTTTTTCTTTATCATTTGTTCGTCTTCATTTGCAGAGTCAAACCCCACTGTCCTAGAACAACTGTCAAAAGGAAAGGGGAAGGACAATGGGATTTGGGTCATGTACTCTCCAGTCGTGCTAGTGCGAAGATGGCAGTATCTGTGTCGAGGACTTTCCAGCTTTTATCTGCTTTCATCTATTGCAGTTTCCCTTGTTCCTTACTCTGTTTTTGTTGTTGTTCCTATGCAAGGTGGCTATTTCGAGGCCCTCAAATATCTGTTTAGCTCCTCAGATAACATAGAAAACCTCTTTCATTTGAACCGTGCTCCTCACAACCCACCTCCTTTGAAATCTCCATGCACAAAGCACATGTGCTAAGGAAAAGTAAGCGACCTTGTTGAATCTCCAGCCACTGCAGCTGCCGAGGAGGAAGAGTAGGGGGCTCAGGAGTGGGAGCGAGACTTTGCTGTCTTCCATTAAAGCACCAGGAGGCTGAAGACAGGAGAACAAAAGTTTCAAATTGCCAGGATATAATTGTGAAAGTCATTTTCCAAGCACGGAGCCCTTCACAATGTCACCTCTCATCTTCCCAAAGGGGGGGAGGGAGGAGGTGCAATTGGAAAGACAATAAAGGAAGGAATATTCTGCAGCATGAAAGCAAGTAGTTTTCAGTTCGTCGAAGAGGTGTATGAATCACATTTGTCCAACTAAGGCATCTATTTGAGGCCTAATTCTACCGCAGTTATTAACCTCCAGCCCCATGCAACTCTGCCGGGTACCTCTTGAAAATGAATGGAGCTGCTGCTGGAATTGGTTGCTATACAAGGTGAGCACAGGTTGCAGGGGGTCAGGCCCACTGGTTACAAACACAGACCCTTGATTTTTCCACCCAAATCTTTATTTTCCAGTTCAAGTAGCTGTGTGTGTGTCTCTCTCAGCCTCACTGAGACAAAGGGAGGATCACCCAAGATGCAAGGAAGAAACAATACCCTTTTTTTTTGAGTCTGTAAAAGTCAACAAAACTGTTTGCACCCCCGCCCCCATCTCACCCCCTTCAAAGAAATCAGAAGTTGAGATGCTTTCAACAGAATTTGGCTTTAGATCCTGGGCCAAAGAGGGAATTAGTCTCTTGTTCTTCATTCTTCCCTGACCTGCATTCTCTCCTCCCTACCGCTCCCCATCAAGAAAAGAAAACAACCCAGAGGCGTGCCCTGCTGGGCTCAATTGCTTTAAATTCCCCTTCAGCTAATATCAGCTTTGTCCATGCGCCTTATTACTGTTGCCACCTGTCCCTCAAAGTGCAGGCTTCCATTTCCCAAATTACCCAGGATGCAAAGAGAGGGGCTTGGGTGGGCCCGGGCTGTCACTCTGCTTCTGCATCTTGGTGCATTTGCTCACAGAGGTCAGCCTACAGCATTTGCTGGCTTACAATCAGGCTTTGTGTAATGCGATCGCCTCTCCCCACTTTTGCAAACCACTCTCCCAGGGTGGCAGGGCCACCACGAGACAAACCCATCACGCGCGGAAGGGGAAAAAGTGGCCTGTTTCCCACCTCCCTGCGATGCCGCGCTCTGTGCAGCAGGTCCCCTGGCCTGCAGAAGGGCCTTGCCCTGAAAGCCAACTGGGCCATAAAGTTCACTGCTGCCGTGCATATAAAACACCTCCCTCTTTTCTTTTGCAGAGGTCGCAGCAACTCAACCCCCCCCACTTCCATCTGCGAGGCCGGCGAGAGTGTTCCTCACTGGCCGTCCGCCAGTTTTCCCCCAGCTGGGATCAGTTCAGTGTAGTGTTGCCATCTGTCCTGTGACATGCAGGGCTTGGAAGTATCCACGGTGCGCTTCCCCCTTCCCCACCCCCCTGCATCAACCCTGTACTTTAACAAAGCCTGAAGTGAGTTTTGCTGCTAATGGGAATGCAGGGCTGGCCCATAACCCAGCACAGACTGAGTGAGCTGCTTGCAATATTATAGATTTCATAGACATTAGGGCTAGAAGGGACCTCACAAGATCTTTGGGTCCAGGGGCTGGAAGTCAGCTGGGGTCAGATCACCCCAGCAGAATAAGCATCCAATGGTTTCTTTAAGGTCTCCAGAGTAGGTGCTCGCAGCACTTCTGGAGGGAAAAGGGCCACTATATTTCCATTTCTCAGCATGGGAATCAGCTTTCAAAAGCCACTTTCCCCCTCCCATTTCCAGCGACAAAGCAGGCAGCAAAGGAGAGGTGAATGGAGACTTCCCCCCAACTCTATAAGGTCATACCAGTCTGGGCATTGATGCTGACCCCTGACTGCAGGCAGGACCACCGTGATCAAAGCAAGGGACTCCAGATGAGCGATGCCCCCCTCCCTCTGCCTCCACATGCACACACTTCATCACTCCCCAAACAAGCAACCTTGCAACTTCTACATCACTGGGGCTGGCTGGGCTGTGCAAGCTCTCTGCCAGCTTGTGCTTTCCCTGCTGGCCTGGGCTCCCAGCTTAGACCCCTCTCAGGCTCCAGGGGAGCTCGCAGAGCAGCAGCAGCCTCTGCCAGGCGTAGGCTCAACCCTGGGAGGCAACTTCCCATTGTCTCCAGCCTCAATAGCGGTTGTGAGCTGCTTCCACCCGAGCTCCCTCCCCGGATTGGCCAGCATTGATTTGCAATTAGCAGCTCGGCGAGCTCCCATTGGCTGCCCTGCCCGGCTCGGGGAGCCTCTTGGGCACATAAGTTTTTGCTCTGGACTCTAACTTTTCCCCGGGATGAAGTCACTTCTGACTTGAGCTCTTGGTGGGGTGCTTTATTTTTGGTTTTTGGGGGTTGTTTTTTGTTTTGTTTTTTTAAAGGCAAGCAGTGAAGCAAATCGCCTGCGAGAATGAAGCTGTGTGGCACTTTCCTTGGTTCGTAAAAGTCTCTCTCCACTCTTTTCTTGGCTTGTGTGATCTCCCCCCCCCCCTTCCCACCCCTAAAGATTAGATCTCTCTAACCCTGTAGTTTTCCTTCTTTCACGTGCTCCCCCCCTCCTTTTTTTTTTTTTTACTCCGGGTCAAATTCAAGGCACTAAAACCAATCAACCGTGCTTGGAGCTCCAGGCAGGCGTTGAGCATCCTCTCTTGGTATGGGTGCAGTCCCAAAAGGGAATCGGAGCACCAAACATACCAAAAAAAAAAATCAAGTCCTGGTGTCCTCCTGTCCTGATTGCATGTGATGCTCAAGACTTCGCAGCTTTTAAAGAGAGCAAAGAGGGGGCGGGAGGGGGTGTAGGATTTGCACTGAGCCAGTGACTTTCTTGCTTGCTAGTTTGCTTGCTTGTGTGCCTGAGAGCTGATGGCAGAGCTCGCCATCAGCTGCCAGGACCCGCTCCTGCTTCCTCGCCAGAAGTATTTTAAAAATGTGCATGTGACTCTTTGACTGCAGTTGCTGGAATCGGACTCCGAAGATTGCTTTGTTGTTGCTAGCAGCCTCTCCGTGCCTGGCAGGGGATGGGGGCGAATGGGGAGAGGAGGCTGCTTGCTGTCTCTCCCATGGGTTTCTCAGGCGAGCTTTTGTCCCGAGGTCTCTAGGCGCTTAGAAAGTTGGCTGTGGAGGACACAAAGCCAGCGAGCGCACGGACGGATTGGGTTCAGGCGCTGTAGGCAAGGCAGGTTTGCTGCTGCACAGGTTTGCACGAGGGTGCTAAGCGAGCTGCTGTCTTGGGGAGGGCGGGGAGCAATTTTCCAACTGTAAATTTCTTCCAGACAAAGGGGTTTGCTCCTTGGGGGGAAGTGCATAAATCTGAGAGCTCCGGAAGGGTTATTAAAAGTTTTTTGTGTGTGCGCGACTGTGTGTTGTTCCATCTGCCAGGGCCGGTAGTGGGCAGGCCGGTCCCCAGCCCTTTCAGCTGTTCCATATACAATATTAATGCTGGCCATTTCTATTCGCCATACAACAGCACTAATTGTAGTCTGAGGCATTAAGGCAGCCGGCCCATCTGCATAGAAGCTTTCAGAAGGAAACAAGGAAAAAATCTTTCACCCCCAGCTGGTAACCGTAGAAGTTGATGGCAATTACAAATGCATAAACTTTGGGGCCTGAATGACTTTGAAAGAGCTGGGAGAAGGCGAATGACATGCAGCGAAGCTAGCTTTTATTTATCTATAGATTTATTTCTTTATAGATATAGCTATTGCTCCATCGATACATATAGTTTTAGATATTAATACCAGTGCTTACATTTAGCAATTGTATCTGGACTTGAAATTCTCTTGAACAGCAACCATTTACAACTACATTTAAAGCTTATGATACACAAATATCTATAACTTATCATAAGTTTGTAACATGCACATGCTCTCTCTATATATCTATATATAGGTATATGTGTGTATATCTGTGTGTGTGTCTATCTATATAGATATATCTATCTATATGTATATGTGTATATACCTATATAGATGTATGTATGTACACACACACACTTCTCTCAATAGATAGATAGATATACACACAACTATACAGATATATACATATACATGGGATACGTATGCACATGCGGGCGCACACACAGTTATATATCTATATGATATCATTGGTGTGTATGTAAAGGTGTGTGTATGTATAGGTATACACACATTTACATACACACCCACGACAGACATATAGGTATACATAACTGTGTGCGTGCATGTGCATAGGTATATACACACATACATACATTTTAATATATTTATACAAAAAACACTCCCCTGCAATATTTTTTAAATCAAGACACGAAGAGAATGCATTTTAGAGTCCTATCGCCCTCCCTTCATATTTTTATAGGATACACAAAATCAATGACCTTTAAAGTGTCGGTGTTGATTTGCAACCCTTAAACACTGCAGCATTCAAATAATTCTCATTTTTCTCCACCATAATGCCTGCCTTGGAGAAAGGACAGCTATGTTGAGACTGGCGCACGTGCTAATTCTTCCCCTACGAAAAGGGGGCACTTAAATTGAGCAAGAAAAAGATTCTCTTTGCTTTGTTTTTTTTTGGGGGGGGGTTGTAAAGATAAATCATTTTTTTTTCAAACGTGTTTTTAACTATTAACGTTCTGTGCTGTAAGTAGCGCAGAGATCTGGCATTTATCCCTTAAAAGGAACCAGAAGGCAGCTAGTTCAAAGGCTTTGCTTAGCTGTGATCTTAATTTTAGACGCTGTCGGGGGATTTTAACTCCGCGGCCGGGCGGTGCGGCCGGGAGCTGTCCAGTTGGCTGGTGCTGATCCCTCCGCCCTCGCTCCTCTCCTCCGTCCCCAGGCCCTGGGTGGAGAGTTTCCTACTTGTTTAACTTGAGCCATTCCCCCCTCTTCTTTCAAGCTGTTTTCCATACAAGACTGGAAGGGGGGTGATAAAGTCCAACAATCTCTCCTCGTGTAACAGCACAAACGCTGCTTTGAATGACTAGTGGCAGACAAGGGTCTTTGGGCCAGTGTCATCTCTTTAATTGGACCAGCTAAATAGTTGGGAAAAGTTCTTTGCAAGCTTTTGGGTACAAACAAATAACACTTTTTCCAACTGTTTGCTCGGTCAAATCAAAGAGATCCCATTCTCAAAGAACCTTGTCTGCCCATGTCCTGGGATCAACCCGGCTACAACCTGCACCCTTGAATTAATTAATTACTAGCGACACTTCCACCATGTCTTCCCCCCCCCCCACCTCTCTCTCTTTCAACTTCCTAGTGCTGCTACAACTTCTACAGTGTCCTGCCTCTCTAAATTTACCCTGGTTAGTTCTTGTTTAGAAGCTGGGAAAGAGAAAGAAAATCACACTATGTATAATGATGCTTCCTAGAAATGCTACAACTTCTTGCTCTATAATGCCCTGCTTCCCTACATTTACCCCGGTTGCTTTGTGCTTGGAAATAGGGGAAGAAAATCAACTCTTCTTAAAGAGATGCTTCCTAGTGTAGCTACAACTTCTTGCTCTACAATGCCTTGCCTCTCTGCATTTACCCCCACTGGTTCGTGTTTGGAAATAGGGGAAGAAAATCAACTCTTCTTAAAGAGATGCTTCCTAGTGTAGCTACAACTTCTTGCTCTACAATGCCTTGCCCCTCTGCATTTACCCCCGCTGGTTCGTGTTTGGAAATAGGGGAAGAAAATCAACTCTTCTTAAAGCGATGCTTCCTAGTGTAGCTACAACTTCTTGCTCTACAATATATTGCCTCTCTAAATTCACCCCGCTTGGTTCATGTTTAAACTTTTGGGAAGAGAGGAGCAAAATCAAATCTTCGTATCAAGTTTTGTATAATGGTGGAAATATTATTGGAGCGGCCACTTGGCTATACCTTGGGATGCCGGGATAGATCATGCTAGAAGTGGGTTTGCATAGACCCACCGATAATCAATATACTAATTAGTCTAATGTAGACTGTCTAGTGAGGGAGAGGATCTCCTAGGCCCCCACTCCCGTAGCAGGGAGCGTAGGCAAGCAAACACTGCCTCCCTTCCCTGTCTCCCGTGCCTTTGTTTCCCAAGTTTTCGCATTGCATATCGGAATTAAAGAGCAGTCAGGAGCACCATCCAGTATTGTTGCCAGAATGCAGCTTATCCCGCCTGGTCCCTCCCTCCGATTCTATCTTGAATGCAGAACAATGGAGATGCAGCGTAGCACTGGGCCTGCTGCCTGGAGATAAGAGTTTAATAGAATTTCTGAATGCCAGAGGTTTAGGATGTAAAATATCCCTGTCCTCTCAGCATGTCCAAAGGAGATAGAAAATGGCTTTTCAGGAGTACTCTCAGCTGAATACGTCCTTTTATGTTAATGGCTTTGGGAATCTCACGCAAGAGGCAGTAACCAAGCGTGAAGCCATGGAAATGGGCATTGCGAGAATTTCCAAACTGGTCTGACTTTATTTTTTTTTCCCCTCCCCTCGGAGCTTTTGTTTGGAGGTTGGGGGAGGAGGGGGGTTGCAAACTGCTCAGTTAATGTTGAATATGCAGTCAGGTTTTTAAGCTCCTGGTCTGGAAGCAGGGCACTGAGCTGGGGATGGCTGGGGCTGCATTTCTCACAGCTGTGGGGGGTTAAGCCCAGGAAAGTCAGTGGAAGGGGTGGGGTTAGGGCAGGTAGGGAGGTGTCGGGCCACAGCTCCAGAGGAAGGCGAGTTTGTCCTCACGGTGGGAGGTGGAAGGACTAACTTTCCCAGGCACTTGACCGACCTCCCAAGGGAGTGCTTGCCATGGGAAGCAGGCTCGCGGGCCAGTCTTGCTCCTGCCCCGGCTGGGTCTCTGGCTCTGTCCGTCCACCACCACGTTCCCAAGTTGCAATGCACACCTTGCGAGGGCTGTAGCCTGCTCCAACCGAGGGGAGCTGCGATGCTGCTGTCCTTCCCCCCCCCCCCCCATGCACTGCTTCTTGGGGCTGGGGTGAGGTTAGGGGGACCCCTGCCTGCATCAGCTTCATGGCACCTTTCCCCCATGATTGAAGTCCCCAGGGATGCCAGGTGACTGCGAGCTTGCAGGCTCTTGGGCTGGCTTTTTCCGGCAGGAAGAACCTGGACTTTGCTTCACTTAACTAGTTCACGGGATGTCTTTAATTCCGGTTAATGGACTCATCCTTCTTGCCATTTCCATGGCAGAGACCTCAGTGAGAAGGGCTGGCACCTCTCCTTAGTCTCCTCTGGGAGGAGGGGTTGAGGTGGGGGGAGTATTTTCTTTTTCTTTAAAGGAAAAATACATATTTATGCACCCTTTAAGCACTGGCCTTTGCATATGCAGATCAGCTAATATGCCATCCTTCCCGGCTCACCTCGGCGATAAATTCCCCAGTCCGTTCTTTATGATGATGGGTCATCTTCGTAACCACCCATAAATATTGTAAAGTACTTTCGCTGTAGCTATGCTAACCTAGGGCATCTGTCATTCCCTGGTTGTTGCTATTAGAAATTATTGGACTGTACCACACGGAGGGAATACACGGGGGGGAGAAGGAGGGGGTAGGGAGGGGGGGTAGGATGGCAGTTGTAACATTTGCAGCCCTTTTGTGTCCTTTGCAGGCGCAGAGTCCCCAGTTTGCTGCGCAGTTAATGACGGATCCGCTGGGGCAAAACCGGGCACCTTGCGCCCGCTCCAGCGGGGGGGAGCTGGGTTGGCAAAGGGGGGCAGCACAGTCCCGGATCTCTCCACACTCTCCAAGTCAGCACTTCCATCTTTTTTTTTTTTTTGGATGCTATACTGTAAATTTATTTCACCTCCGAGAGTAAACAGATATATTGCAACCTCAAGGGTTCATGGGTAGCGCCTGTACAAAGGGAAGGCTCACCAAGCCCCCCTCTGTGCCATTTCCATTAATGAGAGCGGTCATTAAGTAAATGAGACATTGCCTTTAGCAGGCTTAAGAGTTCGCACACTAAGGAGTATCAGCTATTTAATTGAAAGCAACAAACCATCGCACACGCACGTTCCCGGTGTAGGGAAGTGGGCTGCCCTCCAACAACTCTTCTCTGCCCCCCTCCCCATGGAAATTTCATGATTGCTTTCCGTGATGTCATGTTGAAAAGGGGCAGACAATAGCTGTGGGGAAAGGTAAGTCAATATTATGTTCTTTGCCTGACAAAGGCAGATCAAGCTGGGTGGTTTCCCCCCCCCCAGTGTTTTTTCTTCCCTTTCACCTTGGATTGATACCGTGGAAAGGGCTCTCGGTGCATGCAAACAGATGCGGGCTCGGCTTTTTCTTGGAGGCAGGGAGGTGGTGGCTTTCGCATCGCCCTGGAGAACCGGAGGGGATGCGATGGGGGTGATGAAGACTAGGTTCATCCTGCTGTCTCTCTCTGCGAGATGCTAGTGGACATGTTGTTATGCTTCTGACTGAGCAGAGGTTGAACAAGAAGAGGAGGGTGGAAAAAAACAACACCCCAGCATCCTATTCAGCGGGGAAACTTTCTGAATATTTCTGGAGGAGGAAAAGCTGATATGATGCTTGTGGATCTGGAGATCGGTGGATGTGTATCAGGAGGAAACCTGGGGTGTTTGTAGCAGAAGAAGCGGCTTAAAGAGCCAGGGGGGAAGCCGGGATTCAGAGTTCATTTTTTCCTGGGATATCTGGCATTGCAACTTCGCTCCAAGGTACTGGCAGGAGCTGCTGTGACGCGCGCTCTGTGACCTTACTGTTTTCTTCCCTTTAAAAAAAAATAATAATAATGCCTGGGGGCTTTCTTTGCAATTGCTGGTGTGGGGATGTTTGGGGAGGAGGCATTTTTGCTTGTTGGTATCATGTAAAAAGCTACAGGCCAGGACTTCAGCGGTTTGCAGTTTCCTGCTCTTTAATGATTGAAGAGCTTTTAAATTTTCAGTGCAACTAAGTCGAGATGCTTTTCTTTTCTTTCCTAAGGGGGGGAGGGGGGGGCGGGGGAGTGTTTTAAAATAGCACGCACTTTAATACCGACTAAGTGTTCAGGGCTGAAACAATTAAAACCCCATGCGTTGGTTTGCCGACTTGAAAATGTTTTATTTTTAGCTAGCTTGGGAGGTAGAAAGAGGCTTGAGGTCGATAATCTCTTTAACCATTTCCAAAGAGGGGGTAGGGGGTGGAAAAGTTGAGAATTGTTTGTACAGCAAGTGAGTCCAGCTCCTCTGCCCCAGCTCTGGTGCGCAGGGCTCCGTTTGTTTTGTTGGAGTCCAGATTATGTCTGTCCACCCCTCTGTCCTATCTATCTATCTATCTATCTATCTATCTATCTATCTATCTATGCATCCATCCTGGAGGAAAGCAGTAGGGACCTCTTGCCTGGCTGCACGTCCAGGGGGCTGGAGTGACTTGTACAAACAAAAGAGCAACTCACAATACGCTGGAAATAAACCCCGGAGCAGAGCGGATACCTAATGGCAGGAGGCCTTTGTGTTGTGAGTCATCAGAATATTTGCCTTGACATCCTCGAGCCACTGCACGGACTTTGGAAATGATCCCCTTCCCCCTTTTCGCTGGCTCGCCGAGGGGAGGGGTGCCCAGACTTGTCTCTCCGACTTAGTCAGCGGTGGTGGATGGCTGCTTTTCGCAGGACAGCCATTTCCAAGCCTCCCCGAGCATGTAGGCGCCTGGGCACCCTCCTGGTGCCGGAGGGCAGTCCTGAGCAGCCCCCTCCCGCTGTCTGTTGTTGCCCCCTCTCTGCCTCTTGTTCTGATCCGCTGCCCAGGGAAGCCGAGTCGGGCAAACTCCTTGCTATCCCTCGACCAGCTCGCTCTCTGGCTCATCTGCTGTTATTATCAGCTTTTTCCATATGGCCACTTTAATTAATGGCAGACAAAAGCTGGGCTTTGAGGGGGAGAGAAATAGAGGAATCGGAGTTTGGAGTTGGTTTGTCTCTGCCGCTGTCATAGAAACCAAGATGCCGCCTCTCCTCCTCTTTGTATGCCGGGGTTATTGTTCCCTGGTCGGCCCCGGAGTCCTCTCCTCCTCTGGATCTGTCCCGGGGAGGGCACGGAGGGGACCTCTCTGCGGCCGGGGAGCTGGGCTTGTCCGCGCAGAGGATGGGAGCCCTGGACCAGCTCTCCCCCGAAGTTGCCCGGCTCCAGGGATGGATGCTGGGCAGCTGCAGGCAGAGTCCAAGGGGCCAGGGTGGGCTTCCCCTGGAGTCACAACCGGGAGAGCACAGCTGAGATGGGGGGTCTTTGCCTCTGCTCTGCTAGGAGCCAGCTGGGGGGTTGCTTTTATCCGTGCACACGTGGAAAGCCTCTTTACCTTGCTGGGGACCTTGTTGACAGGCGTGGGGTGGGAGATGCTCATCCCCTTTTAACTTCACAGGGGGCCCGGAGGGAGCCGGGACCGCGGTGTTGTGCGGAGCTCCTTCCCGGGGGTGCTCGGATGCGGAGGGAGGAATCAGCCCCCTTTGCCTTTCGGGGAAGGTGCCAAAATCAGGGCACTTTAGAGCCTGGGCAGTCGGGGGGAACCGCAGCCCCCCTGCTCCCGTGTAAACGGCTTGGAGTATCCTCTGCCCACTCCTCCCGGGAGCATCCTCCAGGCTGGGCTGCCCGAAACCGGAGCCTGCCGAGAGAGGGGTGTGAGGATCCGGGTGTGCGAGGATCGGGGCTCTCGGGCGCTTGCAAGGGGCCTTGCCATGGACTTGTGCCCGCCGGGCTGGGGCTGGGGCTGGGGCTGGCCGGCGAGCCCGGGAGCTGCACAAGGTCCTGAAGAGCCCGGAGCTGCGATGGGGGATGGCTGCAAAGGGCAGGCAGGGGAGGGTAGGAGCCCTCCTGCCTTGGGGAGGGGAGCGGAGCAGATGCCTGCCAAGGAGCCCGGGGGCTGAGAGTCCTGCCAGGCTCCGGCCGTTCACGCGGCTTGCACCGGCCTGACTCCAGATTCACGGAGTCCCCTGCCTTTGCTCCGGGCTCAGGGCTGTGCGTGCTAGGATGCTCCTTCCAAACGCCTCCAGGCATCGCCCATGCCCCTGGGGGCATCGGAGCTCCCCGGAGGATGCTCCTGGATGCCCCCCTGGCACGTGCATCCGCTGCCATCTGGGGTAGCACAGCTCTGCCCTTGCCACCTCCTGAGGTCCATTCCCCCTCCGAGGCTGGGTTTGGGGGTGAGGGGGCAAGTCCCCAGTCCCCTTCCCCAGCATTGCAAGATCAGGGCTTTGGATGCATGTGCAACCCCCCCCCCCTTCCCCTCCTCTTGCACGCGTGGGAGGAGATGCTGTGATCCCGTCGCCCGCTGCCCACACTGGGCTGGGTGGCTTGGTTTGAAGCCATGGGGGACAGCTGGTTGCTAGAGGTGGGGAGGGTGGAGGGCCAGAGAGAGGTGCTCCTAAGAGCTGCCATGGACCGGGTCAAGCCCTAGGTCCAGTCTCCTGTGTGGCACCAGGGCAGAGAGCAGACACCAAAGGGCTGTGCCAAGCCAGGGTGGGCAGATCCCTCTGTGCTGGCCTGGTGCATGGAGCCTGGTCCAGGAGGCCAAGGCTGCCCTCTCCTGCACTGGACCTCATCCCCCAGCACCCGGTATCCCACAGCCCTCTGGCCTCCCCCCTACACCATCTAGGCAGGCTGGGGGATACCAAGCCAGACAGCCCATTGCTGCCAGTTGTATAGGTTCGTGGTCCACGTCCTCCTCCATCCCGTCCTCATGTCCAGGTGGGACATCCTCTGCAAAGACAAGGATACCCAGTGGGCAAGCCTATACTCCATGCTCATCCTGTGAGCCACCGGGGACCTCAGCTGGTGGTTCACCATGGGCATGCACCTGGCATGCTTCATGCATGCCCCCGACACCTGCCCCTTGAATGGGCAGACGGAGACCCTGGCACACATCTGCTAGGCTGCAGCCCTTTCCCCGCCTCCTCCAAACCTCCTGCTGAGGCTCCCGCACATTTTTGTTTCCATACTCCCCATCCACGGCCCCACCGAGTCCTGGGACCTCCTGGCCAACCTCCCCCTGGCCCTGGCCAAGCTGGCCATCTGCCTGACCGGGGAGGAGGCACTGTCTGGGGGGACTTGCAGGGCCATTTTCCTGTCCCTTCACATCTCCGAGCAGTTTTACTGGGCAGTGTCCACTGGCTCTTTGGCCTCGTTCAAGGCCTTGTGGGCACTGTCCAGTGTGCTCTGCTCAGGGTTTTAATTCTTGGTGCACTCCCACTGAACCTTTGATTTTTGACCAGGGCACTGCAGCACCCTGGGGTGCCTCGAGGTTTTTTTCAGGGGTGCCACATACAACATTAGCCCCATTAGGTCTGCTGAAATGTTAAACCCAGAGATTTCCTTTAGGAATCCATAGTGTTAGAAAAACCTTCTGCCTTGTTCTGAGGCCTGAGTTCGCTGCAACAGGAGAATTGCTCTGTTTTTATGATTAGGGGTTGTTGTTGGTTTTTCCACACTCAAAGAATTAAAACCAAGAGCTGATGTTTTCCAAGGGGTGCCTCAAGTCTGACGTGGTGTGCCTTGAGACTAAAAAAAACACTGGCCTAGTCAGCTGTTTATCTCATGCTCATTCGAGCCTCACAGGGCTGTGACTAAATTGAACACACTAACATGAGTAATGAATGTTTTTGCCCAAGGATTTCAGCAGTCAGTGCTGCCGCAAGGAAACTAAGGCTCAGAAGTTCAGTGCTTGGAGTCAAGGGCAAAGCTGGGTTTAAAACCCAGCTGTTCCCCTCTAACTATCAGGCAGTGCAGAGTGACAAGCTGCTGCAAGGTTGGGACCCAATCTTTCTTGAGGGGACAACTTTATGGACCAATATTTCAAGCAAATGTAAACCTCTCAGCTTGTCACCTTGGCCAGATGATGCCTTGAGTTTGAAACCTGCTCCTATGGAAATACGTCCCTGGTGTGGACTCTCCGTGGGTGGTCACAGGCTGGGGGGGTTAAAGGCAACATGGTTAAATAGATCTTTTTAAGGGCTTCTGCTCTTCACAGTGAGTCAAGTAGACCCTGCCATGCTGGTGTGATGTAAGAATTGCTGCCATTTCACAGGGGGGCAAACTGAGGCAGGGGAGATGCTAGGCTTGGCTGAGACCCCAGAGGCAGAGAGGTAACATCCGGGAACTCTGGGTGTGATGATTTGGTTTCTTTTAAAGTCAGTGGGAGTTTTGCTATTTCACTTGGTGGGCCCAGGACTTTGCTGCTGGGGTAGGGGGTTGCAGGGGGACTGTCTGTTCTGCAACCTCCCCTTTTATTTTAAGAGTGAAGTGTCTCTCTCTCTCTCTCACACACACACACACACACACACACACACACACACACACACACACCTCTGCCGTGGTGCCAGCACCTTCTGCCATTGGACCGAGACCACGTCCGCTGAGAGATGTGAGGCTCCTGCCAATCCCCCCGCGCCTTTCCAGGGTGTGCTTTGCACTCTGGCGGAGCTGCTCCGGGTTGCCAAAACCATGTAGACGTGTGCACACTCTGGTCGCTTGGCAGGGACTGCTGTTGTCTGCTGCCAGGACTCCTGGCAGACTCAGGGGCCAAGGCAGCTGGGCTGGGGTCCCACTGCTTCAAAAGGGCATCGGGCACAAGGTCAGCACTTGGTAACGTTGAGGAGATCCAGGACCAGTCACTGGTGAGACCCAGAGGGCTTGAAAGCAAATGCACCCAAGATTTAGGTCCGTTACAAATGACTTGTGCCCATTTGGAGATGAGAGCAGGGCCAGGCATGACCCTCAATATGCCCTTCCCACCCAGTCCCCATCTTCTCCTATTAAAATAGCGATTCCACCCCATGCTGTTGTATCTAGCTTAAAGCTGTTCATGTTACGCTTGCGAGGGAAAATAGCAGCAAAGGGAAACTTGAAGTTGAGAGTCCAGATAGTGAAGGTCTTGAAGCAAAGTCCAGGGTAGTCCAAAAAAATAGCAGCCAGCCCAGCTGACCATCCAGCCACTTTTTTGCGTTGCTAAGTGGAGGGGCTGAGAGCACCTTATCTCTTCGGTTCGGCTGTTTCAAGAACTGAGAGAATTTTAAAACGAAATAATGAAGTGACACATCTCTGTAACGCTCCTCTTTATCTTGTTTTTTTTCCAAAAAAAAAAAAAAACCACACACAAAATGAAAACTATAATTTTTCACCTGAATTAAAATACCTTTGATCTTTGTCTTTCATTGAACTTTTTTGCTTCAGAGAGAATAGATTAATAAACACTTTCAAATGGAAAAATAGAGTTTTGAAACGATCCCCTTTTTATCTCTGACAAAAAAGCTTTAGTGCTAACCTGTATACGATCTCTAACCCTCATTTTCTTTTGTCTTGCCTTTTTTATGTTAACAACACTAAGTTTGCTTTTATTGTGATCAGACTAGCCTTTCCTGGTCATTTTTTATTCTTCTTTTTCTTTTCTTTTCTTTTTTTTTCCCCCCTTTTAATTTTGAAGCTGGCACATTTAAAAAAAATGCAATGTTATTTTAATCAGACAGAATGAAAGAGCAAATCAGAGTGAGAATTTTAATCTGCCCTAAGCAAAACTGCCTTGTACATCTGTCATGTTTGGGATTAGTCGAACTCTTTAAAGAAGCTGAAGACTTTTTTTTTTTTTTTTTTTTAACAAAGTATTAAACATTTGTGACCTGATTTTCCATTCTTACGATATTCTCATAATAAGAGTGGAGCCTGCGAGACATCTGTCAGGGCCTCCTTGTTTTAAGACAATTAGATTTTTGTCCGGAACTATTACAGGAAAAACAGACATCTCCATGGAAGTTGCAGTTGTCAAAAGTGAGTGCTGGTGGCTGTGGGCGGGAGCCTGAAATACCTGTGAAAACCAGGATCCTTTCAGTGGTTCAAGATGGGAAAACCCAAATCCTTAGTCACCCTTTAGCAGCCTCAGTTGTCCATCTGCATTGAAGTTACATGCTTGCCTTGCTTCCAAGCTGGATGGTTTGTAAAGACTATTGCCTGTCAAAAGCAAGAGTCTACGGTTTGGGGAAGGCGTTTCCCAGTGGCTCCGATCATGGTGGTATACACAGACTAGCATGCAAGAGAAAGACACGGACTAGCCAGCACAAGACGTGCCATAGCGGTGGCCGTCCTCTGCTCTTCACTTCTAGGTTGATTTAATTATCACCTGTCACTACTGATAATGGGCACTGCCTGTAAAAGGGCACAATCCCAATGAGTTTTTAAAGCAAAAGACTGATCCTGGGAGATGCTCCATATTGACTTTTGTACCAGTTCAGAGCACCTAACTCAGGTCCTAACTTGAGATAAAAGAGCTGGCCCTAATGGCGCACAGACAAATGAACCCAACGTTGCTGTTGTCCAGCCGAAAAAGTCCTCCGGGGGTTTGTTACCTGTGTTTTGTTTGATGACAACGCAGCGTAGCCCCCAAGGAGAAAACCGACATGTGTTCAGCAAACGACTGGCTGCAAGAATCCTTCATTATTAACACGGGCATAGAGTTTATGAAGAAGGTTGCTGTCGACGGCAATCTTTGCATCTTGTTTATGCTTGCTGGGTAAAATATTAACTAAAGCATCTGAACATAAAGTTCTGGTGTGAAAGAATATCAGCAGGGGAGAGCCATATGGTGCCAGCATGCTAACAAAATACCAAACATTGGAGATTCCTTTTTTGCAGAAGACTGAAAACTCTGGTTGCTATACATAATACATGAGTTCACGCCTTTGATTACTCTAAACATTAGTCCAAGTGGTACAGGCATCTCCTTGGAACAGACACAACTTTAGGGCATGCAATTCTCTCCCCCTTGCGCCCCCCTTCCCTTTTCTTTTACATAAAAGAAATCAATGTCGAGCTGTTAAGATACAAATATCCAATATGCTGTAAGACAATACGCTTCCGAAACTGCTGCATAAGCTGCCTGTACTCCAATTAAATATAACTGCGGTGGGATTGGGGTTTCTTGTTTCGTCCACTTGCCTAAAACCATTTGGAAGTGGAAGCGGGTGAGACCCCTGCCTAGAGCATTTGTCTTTTTGGAGGAGGGCTCGTTATTCCTGTGGGTTGGATCAAACGCGCCAGAGCTCAGAGCCCAGTTGAGAGCAAGAATTGAGAAATGCAAGGGTCTCTCTCTGATGGCAGAGCACTCAAGTAAACAAGCACTCTCTGCCAGCGCAGAAGTCAGGTGTGTTCACAAAAATGAATTCAAACTCCACATTATGAAGCTCCCATGCTGAATGTTATTATAAGGTACATGAGATGTCTCTGGGGGAGCTTTCATATATATGCTGTTTAAAACCCAAGGTATCACTGGCTTAATCTGCAGGCAGCCCTTCGTGTGCTTTTGATGATTTTAAAAAATCCCTCAAAAACAACAATTTCAGATTGAATAGCTGCTCTATCTGCTTGTCCCCAGGATTTCTAGGCCAGGCTTGCTAAATACTCTTGCACATAAATGCTTATGCGGTGTGGGTAAGATAATGCAATACAACTGCCTGGGAGAGCTTGAATGGACTGAAGTGCATTAGGATCTGAATTTGCTGTCGTTCTGGTGCTTGTGACTCTGTTTTTCTCGAGCTTGAGGAAGGAGAGCTGTGCTAGGAGAGATGGTTTTCGTAAACGCTCTGTATTGTGGACCCAGTTTCCAAGTAAGCAAAAGTTCCTGTTTTATATAGATGCCCAAGTGTTCAGATACCCTAAGCATCAAAGCAGAGCATTTCTTTCCTGTTCAGGAACTTGCATTTCAAACAGGGGGTCCTCCATATAACCTGCGATCGCCTATTTGATGCCCTGCTGACTCACGGTCACTTATTCTAGAGATGGACTCACACCGCAGAGCACGGATATACTTCCCAAGCTAGTACTCGTAGTTGTTTGGATCTGAGTTTTCAGTTCAGACCATCGAACCAGCTGCATAGCTGGGACAGATCCTCTTCTTCCTATGTTTCTGCTGGGTGAAGGTAGCCAGGAGGTAGTGGGCTCCGGTTAGCTGCTGGGTGGGGAGAGGCATTGGAGCCTGTTGGGACGCTATCTGCTTACTGGAGAATTGCCCCCACTGTGTATATATCCTATTGGCATGCATGGATTTAGACATGCCTCAGCCACAATGTTACAGGCCCGATGTTCCCTCTGTTGGTGCCTTTCTTTTATTTTTTCCTTGAAAGAGAAGCCCAATAAGCAAGATCAGAGAGAAACCAGGGCTGTTGTCTATCCCGGAGAGGCTCCAGTCTGAACAACACTCAATGTCCTCCAGGAGGTTATGGGGAACACTTTCCATCTGGGAGTATATTGTCTCCCATAGCTCCTGCTGGGACCACTCAATTCTGCATCCCTCCCCAACATGGGCTCTGACTCCTCACTGCACCCAAACCTATATTGTCATCCTGTCTGCAGTCGTGTTTTCAGCAGTTCCTGGAAGGCATCTCAGCATGACTTCCCCAGGCTTGCACTCTCCTCTGCTGGGAAGGACATTGCCCCAAACCCTGCAAAGAGCAGTTCTGCAATAGCCAGAAGTCTAGTCTAAGGATGTTGTAGCCTGGAAAATGCAAAGACGAACAAGGAACATATTGAAAGATGAATAGAAACTTAGAAAAGATCAAGGGAAATTATTAGGGGATTGAGAGTTTAAATGATGAGTAGAGTCACCTGGCCACTGATGGTAAATAGTGAGTAAGAGGGGGGCAGTGTTAACAGTGTAGACAGCAGACAGGCATATTGGGGCCTGGCTAGGAATAAAGCAATGAATTAAAAAAAAAGAAAAATGTTGGCTTAAATAGTGGAACTGAACAGGGAAACAGTGTTGTGTCTTGTGGGGAAGCTGCAAAAATACAACCAAATAGTTAAAAAGCACTTTGGAAAACACAAAATAGGTGGTGGGTGGTGGTGGGGACGGGACGGGACATCCCAGACTGCCCAGCCTCGGCTCTCGCAATTGCACGTCATCAGAGGCTCTTGCCTGGGTCTAACCTTGCAGCTCACGGTTGGTTTTTTCTGTGCTGTATTACTCCCACCCCCTCCTAGCACTCCCTTCTGATCTGCCAGACCATCGCTAGCATGCCCGATTATGAGAGAGATGCAAAAGCGTCTGCTGTCTAGTGGATCGTATCGATTCTAGGTTTCTAACTTTTACCGCTGATGCATGCAGCTGACTTCCATGATTTGGAAGCCGTGTCTCTCGCTAGCTTCCGGCAAGCAGAGTTAAAGGTTTGTTTGTTGGCCCAATGTTCTGATTTAATTAGTCAGCTGCTTTTGCCCAGAGAAATGCTCCCTCCAATACCATAAGTGACAGGCGAGGATTAGTAGCCCTGTAGAAACAGCCGCTTTGTTAAGAAGTGCCTGAAAGCTGCGTGGTTTATATAGGGGAAAAAAAGTGACAATCTAAACAGTCAACTTGGCCTCAAGTATCTCATCAGACCTCAACTGGGAGTTGCCATCTCTTCCCACCCAACCCCCTAGAAAATTTCAATTTCATGCTGTTGTGAAGGGTGGAGGGGTTTTTTGGCTGGCAGGAAAGCAGATTGCTAATGGGATAACAAAAAGGTGTTAGCCTGTATCCTTCATCCCTCACTTCCTGAGCAAGAGACCAAAAAAAGAATGGGATGCATATGGAGAGCAAGAATATGCAGGCATGCTGTTAATGACTGGGAAAGGGGCAGGTTGGACAAGGTATACCTCTGCATATTTCAGGCCAGTCTCTAATTAGTGGGGTCAGGAGGAAATGTTCCCCACAGGCGGAGTATTGCAGACCAGCTCCCTGCAGCGTTTGGGGCAATGTCCTTCCCGGCAGAGGAGAGTGCAAGCCTGGGGAAGCCAAGCTGAGATGCCTTCCAGGAGCTGCTGAGAAGACATCCTGCAGATCGGATGATAATATAGGTTTGGGTGCAATGCGGACTGAGAGCCCATGTTGGGGAGGGAAGCAGAGTTGCATGGTCCCAGCAGAAGCTATGGGAGACAATATACTCCCAGATGGAAAGTGTTCCCCATACCCTCCTGGAGGGCACTGAGTACTATTCAGACTGGAGCCTCTCGGGGACGTGCAATGGTCCTGGTTTCTTTCATATCGCGTTAGGGAGATGAATGTTGGAGACAGCGGCCTTTGTGTTTGGGAGTACGAGCGTTTTGAGTTGATTATTTTAGGGGCCCAAGAAGCATGGAAACACTTTGGACCTCCTTTGTGCGTGCCTCCTCTCATCTCTCCAAACACACTGACTTCCCTCGCTGCAGTGATGGCCTTAGGGTTATTGGGGCCCTGGGCAAGAGAGTCGTTTGGGGGCCCTTAGAGGTATGTACTCAGGTAGAAATTAACCCACCACAGTGGTATCGTGGATGTTTTTAATATTCTTTGGGGGAATTAGATAAATAGTCGAGTCTTGAAATGCAAATAGAGCCACTTCCTTGCAAAAACTTCACCCCCCCCCCCCAAAAAAAATTTGGGCTCCCAAAAGCGACGGGCCCCAGGCGGTCACCCAGTTTGCCCTCCCCTAAGGCTGCTACTGCTCGCTGAGCCCAGTTTCTGATTCCTATGAACAACTTTCTCACTACTGGCTGCTTCTCAGATGCGAAGCATGTCTCTGTTTTTGGTTCCTACAGCCAAGGCGACTGGAGGATCACTTGGGGCTCGATATCCTGCACCCCCAGGTAGAGGACTAGGTGGGCAGGAGGAGGACTTGGTGATATAAACCAGCTAATGGATGGAGCCAAAGCTCGTGCTGCCTCTTCCAAAGGGCCCAATTCGTCCAGTACCTTGGGATCCGAACTCTTAACGCGCTCACTTGAGCTCTTATTGACTCTGACGCTAAGGGAGGGATAAAAGCCGTCTCTAGTAGCGCTCCTCACAGCACCCTGGAGGCAGTCTGTCTGCTTCAGCGCTGTGCAGGCACAATGCCTCTGGCTACTTCCACCGGGGCTCTGCGGCTCCTTCTGTGAACGCGCGGCTCTTAGCCTATTATCTGCGTTGAAAGAGCCATCGTGGACTCTCCATTTCAATATGAAAGTGATAAAGGTAGCGCTCTTTTCTATTTAGTTTTAATTAAGTGGGGTCTCTGGGAGCGCTAAAAATGGCACCGCTAGGACGATACGATGAACATCGTTGATGATTGTCCTTTGATTTAAGTCAGCCAAGCACGGCAGAAGTCCTGCTTGGCACATGATGGCTTGGGTGGGCAGAGACGCTAGGCCAACTGGCAGCTCGGTATCCTTTGTCTGAGGCTCCCACTTCCAGAATGGTGTTTTTACCCCCGCCGTACACATGTTCGAGGGTTTAACGGCCTCGTTTCATGGCTGGGAGCGCAGCTTGCAGCGTGTGTGTGTCTGTCCAGCCGTTATAACACTAGCTGGAAACAATCATGATAGACGTTTCCTTCCTTTGTGTGTACCGGGGCAGGGGACGAGGGCGTGCGTAACCTGAACTGTGCTTCCGCTGACGTACCGCGTTGGTGGGGGCTGTTGCTGAGGGATGATCTATCGCTCGAAAGGCTGAGAGTCATAGGGTGCTGAATAATGCTCCACATTACCCCAAGGGAGTGATTATTCCATGATGATCTCACCTCCTATTATGCCTTATTGCTCCTGTCTATTTGACTTTGTATGACACACACTTCTGTGTCAAGTTTTCACTTCTCATATGACAAGGGAGAGAAAAGGCTTAATATCATACAGACAAGCCGGCAGTTGGGAAGAAGACCACTTAGTCATCTAACTTTACGTCACCGGCACTAGCAGCCAGTCTGTTTGCTGGGTGTTTAGCAGCCTGCTTCAAAGACAGCCTCTCTTCTTCATCCTTTCAGCAGCTGCCTCTAACGAGCAGAAACCCGTGCTGCAAAAGCAGATTGAACTGCCACGTATTGCAAATTTTATTCTTACAGGACGTGGCGGGTTTGACCAAGGGTGAAGTTTATTCCCCTGTTTCCTCGGCAAAAAGTTTTTGGGGGAACAGAAAAGGGAGAAATCTGCCCCCAAACTTGGGGTTTGAATCAGGGGAAACAAGTCAGGTTTAGGTGAAGTGTCTCTGTGATATGGTCCTATTTCTGCACGAGGGGCCCTGCTTTCAGCTGGTATCGGCTGGTGTTGTTCCCCTAAAGTCCACCAAGATAGACTTGCTTACAAGCCGCGTCCCTTAGTTTGAAATGGGTTCCCTCCCTCCCTCCCCTTAAAAACCTCTCCTTAAAAAACCCATTTGCTTTGACATTCGCTTTCGGAAATCAAGACTTAAATTGCCTGAAGTCATCAGGGGTTTGCAAAGCTGGGAAACAGGGCTGGGAGGAGAGGTTGTTTGGCTTTGTTTTTTGTAGAGTAGGAGTAACTTTTTGTACGGGTCCCTAATACAGGGTATGTGTGTCTCTGTGCTAGTAAAGCACTAGTTTCTGGAGATGTTTTCCTAGTCTTGCTTAGCACGAAGAAGGGGCCAGTTCCTCACCCCCCACGGGGCCTGTGCCCTGGGTAACACAGCTGGAGCGGTGGAGGGGAGCCCTCTCTCCAGATCCAGATGTGGATGATTTTCGTTACGCAGGAACTGCAGGAGGCAGCTGGATGTTTGCCTCGTGCAGATGCTACTGCAAGCTGTAGGATAAGGGCGCGCTGAGGATGGGGCTGAGGCTAGCAGGGTGTGATGGGCATGGGAGTCCAGCACATAACGCTGCAGAGACCCTGGGCTGCCTGTTCAACCGCAGGGGCTGTGGACAACCCAGAAGTGGCCTAAGACCTCTTCTGCCCACCTCATCTTGGGATGGATGTGCAGAATCTCACCCAAATTCAAAGTCTGCCTTTAATAGTTGGCAGTGCCCTCTCTTTCCAATCCAATGCATTTCAAGGGGAAAGACTGCTACAGACCTGCTCTTAAATAACAGGCCTCTGGGCATGGACAAGGCTTTGCAGATCCAAGAGGAGGATGCTGGAGTGGCCGACAAGCTGCAGTCTGTCTTTACACTCCCAGTGCCGTGTGCTAGGGATTTCATGACTGAATGCATGTGCACACCCATCCCTGTGGTGGCTGTGAGTGTGGCTGTACCCTGGTTCCCTCTCCTTTTCCCTGGGCTGTCTTTGGGAACAGCGCAGCGGGGAAGTTCTGTGCCCCGTTCAGAGGGAAAGCAAGAGCCTAACGCTGGCTTGCAAACAGGCATTCAGATCAGGACTCGCTCCAGGGAAGTCGGAGGAGCTGCCCCTACATAAACCTGGTAGAAAAGGCCCCCAGTGAGTCGATGTATGCTGCCTCCCCCTCTACCCCAGCATGTTGGTTATGTAAAAGGACTCCCTGCCCTTATGCTGATGGAGCTGGGGGTGGGAGGGGAGGTTCTCCCTGTGCAAAAATCCTGAGAGACACAGACCCCACAGGGAAGGGTTTGAATGCTCCTCCTAGCTTCTCCTTCTTTTCTGGACTTGCATTTCCCACTCCCCTCCCACCCCACTTTGGACCCTGGCTCAGAGGACTCGGCCCTCCTTTGTTAGAGCCATGTTCCCGGTGCTGGAAGCAGCCCCTCGGCCTGGCTCCGGGCGGCTGGGGTGAAGTTTGAGTCTGTCTTTGCCCTGATCCTCATTGCTCCCTTCTTGACATCTCTCCCCATCAACCCCTGTCTTCTTCCCTTATCCCCCTTTTTCTTTCTACCCACTTCTATCTGCCCTCCGGTCTCCTTCCTGGCCTCCTCTCTCTGTATTCTGCCTTTCATTTCTTTGATTCCCACTCTCTTTTTTTCCTCTTGCTCTTCCTCTCCCCACCCTTATCACTGTTGCACCTAAAAGCCCTGGTCAAGGGCCCAGACAGCCGGATGCCAGGCATCAGCATAATGTGGTGTGCACATGCACATGCACGTGCAAGTGTCTGCTCTCACCTGATTCCCACCTCTCGTGCAAACAACCCTCCAGGAGTAACTTTCATCCTTGCGTGGGATTTTTCCGCCCACCCCCAGCACCTGCACCTTTGAACACAGCCCTAGGGAACTCCAACTGGGTGGGCTCCCAGATCCAAACTGATATACATATCACATTGGTGATGCTTTGCCCAGATCCACTGGGCCACATATCACGTTTGGAGATATATGTTACTGAAGTGAGGATTTCTGTAATAAATATGAGGCAGTCTTGCCTAGTGGACAGAGCTAGTCTGAGCTCTGCCTGGTGTCCAAGCTGCTTCCTTTCTCCGTGCCTCAGTTTCCCCCTTTGTTAAGCAGATAAAACAAGCATCCTTGTCTGAGTAAGAAGCCAGAGGGTGTTAGATGAAAAGGGCCAGATAGGTACCCGATATTATCATCCCAACATGATGCATGATACAGCTTATAAAGCAGAAGCTCTAGGTAGAGATTTACGTTGAGCTCTCAATTTCTGCCCCTTAAATGCAAACCCTCGGCGTTGCCTCCCTCCACACGTGTGCAAAGAACGGCTGCCCTGAATTGTTTCTCAAAATCCATCTGCAACAAATTCTCCTGCTGCTGTTTCGACACATTGGCTCCACAGAGGCTTTCGATTTGGTATGAAAAGTAATTATTACCGTGGTGCAGTTTAGCAGTTGTTTTTTACAGTGCTGGTAAGGTTAAAAGAAATAATAATAATAATAATATAAGAAAGACTCAGCCAGAGTAACTGCCTGCAACATGCTATTTGCATTTTTAAGGAAATACTTCTTGGAGACAGCTTGGGTGAAAGGTCAGCATTTGCATATAAATGGAAAAGAAAGTGTATGATGCTGGAAGTTACATCTATATTATTTTCTCAGCAGTGAGCTGCTGTTTCGGAGATTAAGGGACGCGGCTTGAATTTGGCTTTTATTGAATAGCGAAGGCATCAGGAAAGCCAAATTAGAGCGAAATAATGAGGCAAATGTGCAAGAAGAAAGCAGCGCCATCCCATTATTCTCTGCTCGACACACGCGTGTGTAAACAAGCATGTCGCATAGCATGCATACGCACACATAGCGTGCACGCGCCAGTGTAAACAAATAGCTTCCCCCGCATCTCACACGCTCACACTCGCACACCCCCACGCACCCACCCAAAGGGCAATGGAAGGCAGAACAGATTGCAAGGAGGGTCTGGGTTATGTTTTTCTATGCCTGGTGGGAGAAGGGAGCGATTGTTTGAGACCGATAAAGCCAGTACTTGTTTAATTTCTGTTCACGCTCAAATCTCTTCAAATGAGGATTATCCATGAGCTTGGATAAGGTTCCAGCTATTGTGCTGCCAAGAAACAGATGGGTCAGCGAGGTAGTCATTGGGTGCTCCCCAGGTAGCAAGCAAGTGCCCCAGGTAGACATCCCAGGGCAGCACAGCTAGTTATTCCCTTGAGAGCAATGAAGGGTCAGAGACAACCGGTGACCCTTGTTGCCTCTTCATTGTCCCACAGACCCTACAAAAAGAGTCTTGGTAGGTTTAGGATTCGCATCCTCGCTTGCCGTCTCCGGTACAGTTACTTGGCCCTATCCTGTGACACCCACAAAGATATCCGGCTCCTTCCCTATAAGTGTGCTCAGATAGAAGTGGCAGTGGAGAAATTGCTACAAAAATGGGCTATGTGGAATAGGTGTGAATAAGGAATAAGGTATAAGGTGTGAATATGGTATAAGCATAGTCACTTTAATTGTCTCTCCAGGTGGGCTATATTTTCACTGGGAGGGTCCTGATTCAGCGAGCAATCCCGTGAATACCTGCACCGCAGCACTCAATGCAGAAGTAAATTAAAGCCTGTGTTTAAGTGTTTGAGGATGAGGAGCTTGCCCTCACCGCTCAGGGCAGCTATAGTTTTGCTTTCTCTTGAGCGTGCCCCACGCTCAAGCCCCGTGCCTGGTATTTCCCCTGCTCTCTCTGCCTTGGCTTTCCCCGCTCGGGGAAGATCAGCATCCCAGTCTGAGACTCGCCAAGCCAGGTGCAAGATAGACATGCCGGGTGCTGTTCCCTGTGCAAAATGATCTTCCTTTTAATCGATATATTTTGGGGAGTGACACAGAAATAGAACTGGCGCCATATGAGCGGAGCATGTGTTCTTCTCTTGAAGAGCACATGAGTGACACGAACATCAGGGAGCAGAAGGAGAAGGATGTGTTTTTTATCAACCTTATATAGCAATTTATAGCATCTCTCTGTCACACTGCAGGGGAGTTGTCTATTTAACTGTCCAAGAGCACCGGAGGATGTCCTCTTTTGCCGAGAATAGTTTGTCTCCTTGTTGGTTCGGTGCGTATTGCAGCAGTGCCTAGAGCATTGCTTCTAACTGGGCAAATCCTATGGTGCTAGGCACTGTAAAAACGTGGCCCTTGCCCCCCAAAAGCTCCCCTTTTGAATGTAAAGAGAGGTGCAGATGGAGAGGCAATGATAGAGCAGTGTGAGTTATCATCTCGGCATACCAGCTGCCTAACGATGGTTGTGGCAAAAGGCATGGCACAAGTGAGTTTTGAAAGGGAACACTTGTGGGAGAATGAAGCCAATGTTTGTATAAATGTGGAAGCGTGTTACTGGCTGACCTGAGGTGGGAGTTGATGATCTTGCAGTCATAAAGGAGAGATGGGGAAGGCTGTGAAAGAGCTGTGAAGGGTCTTGAAAGCGAAGACAGGTAGATAGTGTTTGTGATGGGGAAATGGGAAGCCCATAGAGGGATGCAAAGAGAGGGATGAACTGGCCCAAATGATGGGCTGAGCGAAGGGTCCTGGTCGCAGCATATTGTGTAGGTGTGAGTGGAGCCAAGCTGCATTTGTCAAGGCCAGAGACGAGGTGGTTGCATTAGCTGATTTGCAAGACAGTGAGTATTTCTGGCTAGAAAAGGACCCATCTGAGAGGCTTTATGCAGAAAGGCACAGGCTGGATGGATAAGAGGATCTGCGAGGGCTCCAAGTAGAAGACAATATCCATGTTACAGGCATTGGTGACAGACAGGATGGTGCTGTCCACAGAGGTTAAGAAAAGCTTTGCTGGAGGGGGCACGGGAGAAAGATTAGCTGTGTTTTGGCCACATTGAGTGTGAGCTGGTCCAGGAAGAGAGATTGGCACTGCTAAACAGAAAGCAGCAGGATGAGGCTTTTCATGCTAAAGAAACAGTGGTACCCTGGCAGCAACAACTGATTGCCTATCCCTTTACATGGCAAGATCGCAGGCCTGGTGCTCGTCTTCCTATCTTCTCACCCCAGTGCCTACAGAGCTGAAGCAGATTATGCCTCGCTGTCAGCAGTAAGCACCTCTGAGCCATGCTTCTGCTGAGCTGGTTGCTTAGTTGGTTAGCGATGCAGGCGACGCTGAGAGCATCCATTCAACAGGGAAAGCCCTAAAATGATCTGATCTTACTGAAATCCCAAACCTTTCCTTCCTGTGAGGAAGAGAGGAAAGGAGAGACAGGCGTATTCATCACAGCTTTCAGCAGCTTTGATGTCCTGGAGAATAGGAGCTAGGGAGGTTAACATGATATTATCTCATTTCTGGAGCAGTGGAGTCAACAGATGTTAAGTGAAATGAGTTTGCTGGATGAAGTTTGGTCCTTCAGCGGGTGTCTGAACGTAACAAACTGATGGGTTGTTTTTCGTAATTCAATGAGAAGGATAGTTTTTTCTTAGGAAATGGCCAGGTATGGATTGGCAGCAAGGATGTCACCGTATCAGACAGGCAAATGCTTCCCCATAACCTCCCAGAAGGGACAACGTCTTGCTTGTCTCATCTACTTCACTCAGAAGTTTTTTGAAATGTTGCTAGCCTTAAACCTTCAAGCCTTAAAGTTTTTTTTGTGCAAGGGTTAGCTTTCCTAAATAGCTGAGGAGGGTCCTCTCCAGGCAAGCCAAAGAGAAGTTCTTCACATGAACACTGTTTTTGGGGCCTCCAGGAAGGTAGCGCCAAACCCTCCTATCAATACATCCCATTTCAGTTGATTTATTAAGTCATATTTACGGATAAAATAAGAGATGTGTCTCTCTTACACAGCTGTTAAACTTCAATTAATGTGCCTTAATGATTGGTTGTTAACTGTGCAATATACAATTAACTGCCTATATTAGCTCTTAAATTAAAAGCATGTTGGGGAGGCTCACTTCTAAGCCCCGTACAGTGCCTTGCTGTGGTAAACTGGGCAGTCGTCCTATTAGAGGAGACATTTCTGAGCCCAAAGAGAAGGGCAAGAATGACTTAGGCCGTACCTTTTCAGTTCATGGTGATCCCCAGAGAGGTTTTCATTCAGTTCCCATGAAAAAGCACCCTCTGCTCCCACATGCTTGAAGGCTAAGCTGATACGTACTCACACAGCGTATCAATTCAAGCAAATCTGTGTACTCTGCGTGTCGGGATTAAGCAGGGGCATGGAGCAATTAGTCACATTTCAGGCTGGGTTTTTATTGTGCCGGCTGTAGGACGGGGTTCAGTGCTAGCGTTAGGAGCCCAGCGACCGAAGCCATGCAGTGGAGGTGAAAGGCTCGCTCCTGGTGCCTGCAGAAAGGCAAGCCCCCACCACGCCATGGTTTTGACCACTCAGAAATTTAAAAAACCCAACCAAGTCTGGTCCTTGATGCATCCCCGTAGCTGGATGTACTGCTGAGCACAAACCTCCACCTGGTTGTGAAGGGCAGTGAGGTGCTTCCCCGTTGCTTTTCTTTGGTAGCGGCCTTTTCATTAACGTTTCATGCTTCTCCTCTATAAAATAGAAGGAAAGTGAATTAATAACTTGCTAGAAATAGGTGTGTAGGCTGAGAAAACAACCAGAATTGCTCCTTGGCTTTAAACAGAGATGCATGCACGGGTGCTTTTCCATCTGCAACATTGCCCACCGCTGTGATGCAGCTGGCTCTGGTGTGGAACGGGACAGCAGCAACGGTGGAATGAAACTGCAAAGGAGAATTCAGATAAGTGCAATGTAATGAAATACAAAGCTGCTCCTTTTCCTCTCCACCCATTGTCAAAGAACAGCATCTCCATGGGATGTGCCAGGAGAGCACAGATCCTGTCCATTGAGGTATGCTGGCCATAGACGGCCTGGTTTGCGGCTCATGGATGTCAGAAAAAAGACTCGTATTGGCTTCAGTTAGCTTTGCTGCTGACTCTGGCTCTCAGTTACTGTATTAGTTGGGGAGTGTTGTACGTTCCCCTTCTCCTTTCAAAGCACAGAGCTTGCTAGCCTCAAGTTTAGGAGTCTCCCAAACTAGGTTTCATAGCCCTTGTAGATCAGCTTGGAGAAAGAGGCACAAATACCTTGCCTCCCATGCCCAACCTAGCCTTCAGTCCTTGGCCACGCTGCTCCTTGTGCATTGTAGCACTTCCTTGGGGAGCTCCTTCCTGCCTTGGCTGAACCTCGGAGCAACATCCTCCAGCCCTGCTAACAGGACTTCAGCTTTCTGCGAGAAAAGGCAGCATCCTCCTTGAACAGCAGGGAAGAAAAGGCTCGTGCCTTTCCCCTTTTTCACTTTTCTTTTTTCTTGTGCTTATGGGAACAAACACACCGTGACACATGTCCTTTCTCATGATCCCTCGGCACCAAAAACACGCCGTGAAGTGAACGGTGTGCCAGTCTCAGAGGGTCCCTGTCCTGAGCAGGGTGTGAGCTGTGAATGGGATCGCAACCTTATTCGCCTTTTCTCTTGCATTAAGTAGGAAGGGTTTTCTTCCCACCCTGCTTTCCTCTTGCTTTGGTCAGTAGGTTTCCTGGTTGGCCTCTTTGCTGGACCGTTTTGCAGGAGCGACTCTTCCCAGCTCACCAAATACTGCAGCAATGTATCGTGCGGTCGCCTGCTTGCCCCTCTCTGATGCCACAAGGATTTTTAAAAACCTTGATTTTGATAGGGCTTGAATGTGTAAGGCTGGCATTAATGCTGAGCTGCTTCCCAGTATGAGGAGCGGCTTGCTCAGACACCCCCTCGCCTGTATTAACCCCGCCAGATACATTCGCCCCTGTTTGTCGTTGCTTAAAAATCCCGTCTCAGAGGAGCTATAATGTAATCTGCTTTATAACAGTGCCCTTACAGTGCTTTCCCTCCAGGAATTTATTACTAATATCTTTTTATGACATCCTGAAAGGCAAGCGCATCTCCAGCCGCTCGGCTGACACCAGCAAGACGGTGTTTCCAAAGGGCAGCTACCACATCTAGCAAATCAGGTGCAACATGGACCCAAAAGCCAAGTGCTTTGCTGTGACGGGATCTACCCAGAGGGTGGGTGGTGGTGGCACCTTGTTTAAATAAAAGATGTTTGATGCCCTTTGTGGTCTTATACTGGGGGTCCTGATCTGCTTTCAAACTGGTCTCACAAACATAGAACTGTGTCACTACATAGCAGTGTAGGAAAACCTATTGCACTGTTAATCACAGGAGCGTTTCTGAGTGGTTTTTGCACTACATCGGCTTCCCCAACACAGAGGACTCTGGGTCTAGGCCAGGCAGGATCTTGAGACGGGGTTTGCATTAGCTGGGCCTGGCCCCGTGTTATAATTGCAAGCTTTTGAATGCATCTGGAATGACTGAAGTCAATGGAGCTAGACCAGTCCAGAACCAGAGCCGGCTTTAGGGTTAGCTCTCATGAGTTTGATACCTGCTTTTTTTTTTTTAAGCATTAGTGTCTAATGTTATGTGCCTACCCAAGAGTCTGCTGCTGATAGGGAACACTGCATATTAGTGTAGCCAGATGCAGCCCATTTTGGATCGAGGACGTGGGTGTCTGGATGAAGCCGAGACCTGTCCCTCATTCCCTTCTGCCCAGGGTCGGAGCTGAGGAAATGAAAATCTTCCTCTAGGAGCGCTCCATCTAGTGCCAAAGAAGGCACCTGGCCACTGGTGCTCTGGGCCAGTATAGCTGTGCAGAGCACAAATGCCTTGCAAGGGCTCTGCCAGTTTGCAAGGTTTTTGCAGTCTTTGCTAATAACGTCTGGACCAGCCAGTGTGGCCAGTGCACTGGGAGATGGAGGGTGGCACACTGCGGGAGACCCTACCATGTTCCTCCCAGAGTTTTGGGCAGGGTTAAGGTTAGGGTTAGGCTTTGCTTTGCTTCCAAGTTTGACTTGGAGTGTTGCACTCAAATATCCCTTCCCTCCCATCTCCGTAATAGAAACTCAGGAACCTGAAAACCCATATTTTGCAAAAAAAAAAAAGTTTAAAAAATCACCAGCTGTTCTAAGGTATGAGGAACCAGCTTTGAGTCTAAGTTTTGCTTAACTTGGTTTTCCCTGCAAGTGTTCAGCACAGCTCCGAATGCAGCCGACCAGGCTCCATAAGCAAAGAGATTGCATATCCTTTCTGCCCCATTTATTTATTCTCACAACTCATTTCCTCTCCCAGGCTTTGGGGTTGATTTTTTTTAGCTCTGGACTGCGACGAGAAGAGCTGCAGGGATTCTGAGGAAGAAGCCGAGCTGTGATTTAAAGTGTTTTTGGCAAGATGCAATGTTTTGCACTGATCACAGAATATCAAGACTCTGTTAGAGGAGCCCAGGCTGTGAATATGGGCCAGAGCTGAACTTCCTTAAAGGTTTTTCACTAAAGTGACTAGATTCAGGGTTGCTCTGCTAAGAGGAGAATGCATTTTGGTGATGGGCAGGTCATAAATGCACACTGCAGATAGTCCTGGGGAGCACACAGTGATTAGGTAGTTGAGAAGACAGAAATGAGAGATGGGAAAACTAGTCCTAAAACTTGCTGGGAGGGATCTGAATATTAAGCAGCTTCCCTGAATTCAAAAGGAAGTCCCAGGTCCCCTTGAGCCATGAGCCTGGTCTTTCTGTAGCTGGAGTGATGGGCACAGGAGTGATGGGGGTTGCATCATAGCATCTACCTGCCTTGGCCCCCTGGACCTAAAAAACCAGGCAGCAGTTCAGAGCTGTGTCAAGCTGGGACAATTTTCCTTTGGTGCTGGCTCCATGCAAGGTGCCAACTTATGCTTGTAAATTCATAGCATGATGCCTTCACCGCTCTGCAGCTGTCTCCCAGTTCTCCCGTTGATGATCCATAAAGGGTTAAAAGCCCCACAAGCTCCATTGAGTTCATCTGGAGTTGTGGGAGCTCTGCACCTTTCTGGATCAGTCCCTAAGCATCTGGGGTAACATGTTGGGTTCCTTCTCATCACCATTTCTTTATATCACAAAAACACTCTCCACTTATCTGCTCAACGCTTTCAGTCTCCTGAGGGATACGGGTGCTTTAAACGCCAACTCTGGCATCATTCAAAATAAACTGGAAATGCAAGGTTGGACTCTCCCAAGTCTTTTGATGCGTTTGGTTCAGTGCAGACTAGATGAGTATCCTATTCATTGACTAACAGTGTCCCGAATAAAGTCACTTCTTGCATTTTTCTTCTCCAGAGCGAGATGTCTCGGGGCTGAGACAGGGGGGAGGAAGAATGCATTTAGCTGACAAATTCCTGGATGAAACCTACTCTTCATTATAAGGCATATTCTGCCCTTGGCTAATTGTGCAGAGCACTTGTTAGATGCTCTCTGTAGTGTCCCAGCAGCATTTTGCCCCTGCAGCGGGGTTGCAAAGGGGATGGAGCTGGACTGTTCTGGGTGGTGGCAGACGACAGGACAAGGAGCAATGGGCTCAAGCTGCAGCAAGGAAAGTTGAGGTTGGATATTAGGAAACACTCTCACTAGGAGGGTGGTGAAGCACTGGCATTGGTTACCTAGAGAGGTGGTGGAGTCTCCATCCTTGCAGGTTTTTAAGGCCCGACTTGACAAAGCTTTGGCTGGGATGATCTAGCTGGGAATGGTCCTACTTTGAGCATGGGGTTGGACCTCCTGAAGTCCCTTCCAACCTTAATTTTCTATGAGTTTATGATTCTATTATTCTTATAGAATAATGCTCAGGGCAGGGATTAAATCAGGGTGTTTCCACCTGGCTCTAAGGCAGCTCGACTCTATTCAGAGCCCTTGCAAAGTGGAAGGAAAACCACGGAGGTTCGGTTACTAATGTCTCATCTGGAAGAGCCTCTTCAGAGCTTGTGGTCCTTCAGGGAGAGGAGAGAGATGCCTCCTTTCTCGGGTGGCCCAGGGAATTTTCCAAGCAGAAGAAGACTTACTCCACATGCTTTATAACAGGAGCCATGTGATCTGTGGTTTGGCCAGGTCCAGGATTTGCAGGGCAGCCAGCGACACCCTAAGTGGAAGGAAGGTGATAGTGATATCCTCTGGGGACAGTGCGTGTCTCAGAAGTGAGGATAAAGGAAATGGAATAAATGCATTAATGCCATTATCTTGACTGTCTGCTGCCCAGCTGGGGAGATAAAGGAGGCTATGTCCACAAAAAAATCCCAGACATATGCCCTTCAGGCTGGTAGCAGGTCTGTTTTGCTAGCATAACCTACCTGCTCCATCAGTTGCCCATGGCATGACCAAAAGTAGGGACTCAGCCATGCCAGGGCTTCAGCAACTGCTCCTACTTGCCACTTCCACATGTGACCCACAAGAACTCCCTTAAGACAAATGGAGAAGGTGGTCTTATGGTTATTTATATCCACTCCCCACTTATTCCCCACCATAGCATCAATCAGCTGTCACGGGGACGTAGGGAAGGATTGTGGCACCCATTTTGCAGATGGGGGACAATGAGGCCTGAAGGTCATGTGAGAAGTCTGGACTTGCAGTGCTGGAGTTAGAAGTAGGAGTACTAACGAACCACTTAGTTATCTCACCTTGCTCTGGTGAAGGCGCCAAGCTCCCATTGACTTGCTGTGGTAGGGAAGTGGAGTTAACCCTTCTCCGCCCTCTTTATCTTTGAAACTCTCCCTTGACAATGGCAGGGTCCAAGCCAGGCGAACAATGAAACTTGTGGGCAAAGCAAACCTAAAGTATCCCATCACCCCTCCCCAATACTAATGGCACAGAGAGATGAATGGGCTCCAGTGTGGAGCAGAGGCCTTGGCCTTCCCCGCGTGGCACTCTCTTCCTCCTCCTCTCACACAGGATGATGCTTTCTCTCTTCTCTTGGTGGTAGAAGATAAATGGAGCCTTGATTGGGGGACAGGCAGTAAATTATTCAGCACTAAATGCCACAGGGGACCAGAATTTTGGGGAAGGATAATAGCAGGACTGTCCAAAATGACATAACTTTGCAAAGGTGAGCGGTGACATTCGGGGTCCGTGGGCTAGCGTGGGGGGCACGCTCTTCTGATCTGATCATCCTGAGCCGTAACTCGGCACAGAGGAAAGAAGTCAGCTTTAATATCCTGACACTAACTCAGACCTATAAGCTGCTGTACATAGCAGGCGTCATTTTGGTGCAGATCAGTCAGTTTACAGCAGCTAACGTCCAAGCCCGTAGAGACTGTGTTCAGAGATATAGCAAATTAAGGAAAATGTCCCAAATTCACCTCTGCTAACCTCCAGTTCAAAAGCCCCTGGGGGCTTGTATTCTCTGTGCTGAAAGACTGTATTGTTACCTAGCACTCTTCATCCCTAGACCTCAACACCTTTCACACAAGACAAGAAGCATTGGTCCCCATTTAACACGTAAGGGCAGTGGGATGAAATGACGACTATTCCCGGCTCTGCTGCTGATCTGGTATTTGATTGTGGTGATTCCCAAATGATTCCCAGGAGAGTCTCCCATCTCCTGTGTGCTATTAGTTCCCATAGGGATAGTGCACCCTCATGGCCCAAAATGAAAGGCTTTGCAGTCATCGTGGACCATGGTAAAAAAACCCTTCACCTTCCACTTGGAGAGCGGCAGAGGAAGAATCATTTCACTTGCTTTCAATAGCAGGCTTACGCAAAATTTCCCCCAGTCTTAGCAAACGTAAAGGGAAGTTACATTTCCTAACGGCGCTCTAGTGCTCTTGATTCTGGCTTCTCTCAGGGTCACGGAGACGGGGTTTTCTGGCGTAATTACACGTTCTCTGTTCCCTGCGGACTCGATGCTTCTAATAGCGTGTTTCTATCACTTCTGTCCTGCCCACTTCAATCTAGGTTATGAGATCGCTTGCCACCCAGAGTTAGTTCATGGAGTGCAATTGCAGCAGCTGCTGCAGTTCAAGGCAGAAGGAGCAGTGACTCTTCCAGGACAAGACAGCAGGGCTGGTGCAGCTGCATGCTGAAGGATTGTGAAGCAGAACGGCATAGCTTGTGGGTCTGGGTAGGGAGTGGAGAGAGCTTGCTATGTGCTGCCTGTCTATACCTCAGCACCCCGGCTGAGAATCACTGAGAGACTCTTTGAAGGGTGAGAAGAGATGCAAACCATGAAGAGACAAGCGGATAAGGGCAGGCTCAGACTGTCCCTGCCTAGCAGCTCCCCCATACCCACTACCTTCTCCCCTGCAAGGTCAGCTCTGTAATAAATACCTTTGTTTTTGAAATAGGGTGCTGCTCAAGTCATACAAGTTATGCAGGGGTGCCTTGAGTCTGCAAAGGTTGAGAACCACTGCTCCACCTGGTGCTGTGAGTCTCTTGCAAGTCCTTAATCTGTTTTGCAGGACAGGGAGATCAAAGAGACGGGGCTGCAGGAACTGAGGGGTGCTCTTTAGCACAGCAGGGCTGGGCGAGATGTCTCTCCGCATTGCTGTTTTTATTGCAGGGGACCCAATGTTCTGGCTTGAGGGTCCTGAGCAAAGCAAGGAGGAGATGGTAGCTCACCCTGCGGGGCTGAGCATGCAGGGAAGGTGTTTCTCTTGCAAGGTGGGAGTGCAGTGCCATAGGTAAGGGTCATAAGGAAGCCCGAGTCTTCCCTCTCGCAGCACAAGACTTGTCAGGCCTGCTCAGACCGTGGGCTCTCTTGTTCTCCATCCTCCACTCCGGAGTGCCTCTGTCTCCAGGATCCTCAACTTTGCCAGCCCTGATGGAGGGCAGATGGGTTTAATGATCTGCTCTGGAAATGCTGGTGTTGTCATGGACAGTTGTCTTGGGAACCTACCGTGAGAAGAGGTATGCCACAGGACTCTTTCTGAGGTCCAGCTGATGGCCTATCCTCTGCTTAGATATGAATTTATATGAAGGATTAAAAGCTAATGGGTTCTGCTGTAATAGCAAAAGGGGTAAGAGAGCAGCAGAACAAGCACGAAGGCCAGGTTGAGGCATTTCAAGGTTTGGATACATGGCAGGGTATTTATTGACAGCAGTCCTGGCATGGCAGGCTCTGCAATATTTCTCAAGTATACTATAAGCACCATCCCACTCCATGTGAGAGGCCAGGCTTCTCAAGTTTAATTCACCATTGGAGGGGAACAGCACCGCCTGTCTTACTTCCTTGGCTTGTAATTTCTATGGGGTAGGGGCCATCTTTTGGGTCCATTTCTATTAACCAGTCCTGGCTCCAGTGACTGAAGCTGCCCAGTGTGACCGTGCTACCAACGATGCTGGTGGTTTCTCTTTCCCGGCCCAGAGAGCTCGGCTGCCTGGGTGCAGCTGGCAGCCGTGGATCTCGGTTGTGTTTTTCTGACGCTGTGTTTCTCTTAAACCCTCAGAAAATGAGTTCCGGGGTGAGCTGCTGAACCAAAGGTGGACCTGTGGAGACAAGATCAGCAGTTGTGAGACAAAAAGCCTACACAGCAGACGCATCAAGGTGAGAAGGCAGGTGCCGCACACGAGCTGGCACACAGCGGAGATGCTGTGCTTCCCCCCTGCTTTGGGATCCCACCTCCCTCCCATCATGAAAGCGGGGAATCGGCCACCCTAATGTAAGCTGCAGCCCTTCAGGATGGCAAGTAGCATAGGGGACCCAGAGGAGACTTAGCAAAAGCCCCTTGCTGTAGCAAATCCCTGACATGATGCTTAAAAAGCCGGGGGACCTCCAGATATATTGAACTGGCATCCTGACCCACATCTGGATTTCAAAATCCTTCCCCTCCTCCTGTCCCTGTCATTCGAGGATGCTTGGATTTAGAGAGCTGGGTCAGGCCGATCTCTATATATAAAAAGAAAAAGAAAGGCCTTTTCTGTAGGATGCAGGCTGATCGGAAGAAGCCCCCACTGCGCCAGGTGAAACATCAATGATTTGGAAGGAGATAAATGGGTCATTCATTCATGAACCAGGCCCTTAGAAGTCACGGAGAGAGGAAGGCAACTCAAATGCTCTCAACACAGCAGTTCATTTAGCAGAAACTGTTGCAGCTGTAACTCGCTGAAAGGGAGCTAGCCAACGCTGTCAAAACTCATGGCAGATTCACTGCCGGCAGATTAGGACGCTTTAATTAAACATAACCTGGGGTTGCTCACTATACAAATGACATTTCCTGCTTTATGTGGGCCCTATCAAGAAACCTCTTGGTGACAAGACATCATCTTGTGACAGAATATCAGTCAACTGGAAGACCTAAGAAATTATCATCCTGTAACTCCTGTTAACTTACTTCCCCTTGCAAATCAAACATTAAGCCTCTATGCCAGGGGAAAAAATTGTCTTGCCTTGCTTAACAAATTGTCAGCTCTAGGCAAGGTCACCAGGAAAGCTCACGCCTTGTTAGAAAGCAGAGTAAGCAGATGTTGCTATATTTAAAACAGGTTCATTAAGAAGTTTTGTGTTGAACCTGCCAAATAAGCACTTAGTTTGGATTTGAAGAGACCATTGCATGTTAATAACAATGAATTTAAAAAGGCATTTGTTCCTGACACCGAGTGCTTATGTAGCACTGGCATTTCTAAGCATCTCACCCCGCTCTTGTGGTGGTGTGTTGCATTATCCCCATTTTACAGGTAAGGAGAGTAAGGCAGGGAGGCGAAGTGGTTTGCTCAAGACCCGGGGGGTCAGCTTTTAGGATGGGGATTAGGATTTGGGAGTTTGTTTCCTGAGGATTGACAAGTGGCCTGTGACCTGGGTAGATACTGAAAGTAGCTTGCATTGTCAGGAGTTCACGCTGTAGGCAGGACGCGCTGCATTCATGCGCCCGTGCCCGTGCCTGCCTCTATGCACACAAGACCTGATGGAGCGTGCACCTACTGTGGATCCCATAGCATTGCTATGGACTGCTTCCCCTTTCAGGTCCTTGTCCTACATCCTGGGTTCTCCAGCTCCAGTCTGCAGGCCACATCTGGCCTGTGAAGCCATGTCATCCAGCCTCTGCGTCTCCCCACAGCTTTAAAAATGCAGCGGTGGGGAAGTGGTGGGAGTGGTGATTGCAGCTCCCCTGCTGCCAAGTATCCAGACCCAGGGCTGGATGATGTGGTCCGAACACAGAGCTGGGCCTGACATCCCTTCGCTGGCTCACGTAGCCAGAAAGTTGAACACCCTTCTCCTACTTTATTAAATCCAAATGGGATGATATTTTGGGGAGAGGGCTTTCCAGACAGCTTTTCTCTCTCTGTTCAGGACCATTTTAAAATGTGTATCCCTGCGTGGGAATGCACTGCCACATCCATTCGCTGCTCCTCCTGCATTTCCACAAGAGCGGCATAGGAGAGGATAGTTTTGAACCGGGATCAAGTGGGACGACCTGCTTTTTTTTGTGCTCCTGCACGTGTAACTTTCTCTTTCCAGCCAGTTATGATTTATAATCTGCGGAGCGAGGCTGTGTGTGCGTGTACAAAGAAATAGAGGGGCAGGATAATATTTCTCTTTCTGTGTTTGAAATGAGATCTCAGAAGAGTGATAGGTAGAGTTGCTTTTTAAACAGATCCAGCTGAGCCCATCAGTCTGGAAGCCTCTGTTTACAATTGCCTGGGCCTGAGCTGTGCAAGGGGAAATGAATCTCTCTCTCTCCCCTCTCGATACTTGTGTGTGGCTGCCTGCTAGTTGAATAGACTATTGAATAGCAGGAAGCTTGTGCTGCTGAAGGCTAGGTTTCTGTTACAGCAGGTAGGGCTTACACGAATAGATCCATCACGACCCTTACCCTGGCATCGTCTCCCAGCGCTGAAGCTGCTGGCAGCTCTGGGAGGCAGCACAGGGGACAGGCAGGCAGCATCACGCTGACAGTTTCCTGAGATTGTGCTACTTGAAAATAATCTAATGAGAATGGCAGCTTCTTCCAGAGCTTGGAAACCACGGGGTTGAGGAACTGCAATTCTCCCACCTTTCAGGAGGAAAGTGCTGTTTGTACATCCGAAGCGACTTCAGCTCCAAGGAGTGTTTGGATGGCACGTTCCCACCAGGAAAGTCTCCGTAAACCTGGACGACTGCATCCAAAATGACCCTGAATGTCAGCACGGAGGATGCGACGCGGTGTAGCATCCTTTCTGGTCTGGCTCGCTTGCACCGAGGACGCTTGTGCTATTGCTACCGAGCGGTCACGCTCGGTAAATGTTGCATCGGTGCCGGAAGTTTCAGCAAATGAAAAGCGACAGTACGGCTTCATTAGGATGTTTATTACACAGCTGTAATTTTTAATTTGGGGGTTGGTGGGAGCTGCGAGCTTGCACGTAACCCATGTCAAGGAAGAAGCCTCCCAAGACTCGAAGGCAAAGAAAGTCACACGGGGTGTCCTTTCTGCGAAGCAGCGAGGGAGCACAAAAAAAAAGCAACCGCTAGTTTATTCAGCTGCAAATAGGACTCACAATGGGTGGAAATGTCAAGAGGATTTAAATCAAGCAGCAGGGAGGACCCTAAAGGAGGTGCAGGGAGGGTGGGGGGAACCCAAGCGTGGTTACAACATAACAGCTTCGAGCTATAGGCCGGATGTGCTGGCTTCAAGATACATTTTGCCTTTGTAAAAGGAGAGGGGTTTCTAAGCCCGGGGCAAACTCCCTCCGTCTCCCCCGTCCGCACCACCTCTTCATTTCCTTTTAATTAGCAGCTACAGAGGGGCCAGTGTACCCAAGTCACTGTCATTTTATGGAGTCCTTGAAGGAGAAATATATTGGGGAGGAAAGCAGAAGTCCCCGTAGCTCGGTTCTGCGCTTCCCTGTGTGTTTGGTTGGTAGAAAATGAATGGGCTGGATGATGATGTTGCTCGGGTCAGATGCCGAGGTCACGTGGACCAGCTGCCAATCAGATCTGGCTCTCCTGCAATTAGAGGATTAAAAATCCCATGTGAGGTCTGTCCCAGCGGCGTGGAGAGCAGGGCTACGGTGCACCAGCCTTTATGGCCAACAACACGCAAGGGAAGGCATCTCCATTGGCCATCTGGGACTTCGCAATCCCAACTGGCCAGCTCCCCTGTTTCAGAGGGGCACAGTCCAGGGTTAAGCTGGACCTCAAGCCTTTTAAGCTGTAGCAAGCTACTCTAACCATTTGCCACTACTTCTCCCAGTAAAAGGGCAAGCAAATGGTGGAAGGAGCGGTCAGCATGGGGCTCACTCTGGCTGTTCCTGGGTGTATTGTCACCCTCTGGATGGACACTGCATTTCCCAATGGTCACAAAGCCACTTGGGCAGCTCCCTGGAGCCCCAGCTTTGCTCTTTTAGCAACAGAGGGGGATCAAGCAGTGCCTCGGGAAGTCAAGGTCTTGATGATGCATCATTTGCTGAAAGACCCCCTTCTCCCAGTGGAGTCTCATTGAAAACGATGGACCGTGAGCTAAGCAGGATCAGGAATGGCTTGCAAAGGTCAAGGTGTCAACCCTAGACAGAGCCTTGTCTGGGACTCAACGGGAGAGGTGGAGCCCGATGAGGCACAACTACTCCAAAACCTCCTTTTTCTTGGTGGGGGCATAGGGAAAGCTGCATCCCTTACTGAAGGGAGACTGTTCAGACGGTCAGAGGAGGGTGGCAGGGAGAGGCCGAGTCCTTGGGAAACTCCCACACCCTCCCCAGCCCCTGGCTTATGGAGGTGTAGGTGGACGTAAAACCTGTCTGTGTGTCTCATGTCAGCATCATGCAGGAAAGCGTCCTGCTTTCTGGCCATGTTTGAGTCGTTTGGTCAACCCGAGCTGACACCCCGTTGATTGGTGTGGTTCAGGCAGGCACGCAAGGGAGTTATATGGCCAGCATCATATGTGGATCAACTGGGAATGGGGTAAAGGCACAGATCCAGAGCAGGGCTCAAAATCCTGTGTCTGGAGCTATAGCAAGAGGCCTCAACTCCTCTGCCCCCACCCCTTGGCAGGCACAAGCCCTACCTCGTTCCTACAGTCTTTGGTTGGCAGGATCTGCAAAAGCCCCTTTTGGGCACTGGAAAGGGAAAGCAACATTATTAAATAGTTGTAATATCATCATTATTTTGTCATCATCATTATTATTATTATTATTATGAACAACAACAATAAGGTCAAGGTCTGCATTTTGGCTAGGAAAAAAAAACGAAGTTTCTCCTTAGCTGTTGCTGCCAGGGGGCAAATTTAGGTCCATTTATGTGTGTGTGTGTGTGTGTGTGTGTGTGTAAAGATGGACATAGTCCCTGCCTGTTTGTCTGCTAAGATGAAAGTAGGATGGAATTGGTAGACACCTACCCATGAACATTAGCAGTGCTTTTTTCTTATTCTTTCAACGTAAAATAAATATTCCATCCGCCATCCCCCGCCCCTCCGCCTTTGTCCAAATGAATGCTTTCTAAGTATGTTTATTTCTTCTGAGCTCCGCAGTGCTCTTGAATATACATAACGTATTAACGCTGACCTTGGGGAATTTCAGCGTGGCCCTTAATGATATATTTGCATAGAGCTGTCAAAATGACAACACGGGCTCCACCCCGTGAGTGGCTGAGTGGTGTACAAAGCCAGTCGCACTTGGGTATTGTAAAGAACCAGAAATGGAGCGTCGGGCTGAATGAGTTGTGATGGTTTTGCACTGGTGCCCAACGTAAAGTTGTTTGCACTGGGGACAAAAAAAAGTATTTAAAACACGGCCATGATTACTGTAATTAAACTTCGGATCTATGCTGGATCGTCCTGATTATGCGTCAGTGTAGTCTTAGTATTCAGATGTAGTGCTGGAGTTGGTATACCATCAATGTTTGATTGATACCTTACTTGAGGAAATGGGGGTAGAGGTTGTAGCCGTGTTGGTCTAAGGACATAGGCAAAGAAGGTCTTTTGGGTAAATCTGATCTCTTTTATTAGACCAGGGTGGGCAATTTTTTCGGGCGGAGGTCTGCTTACTGAGTCATTGAGGGCTGCACGACAGGCAGCCGGGGCAGATAAATATTAAATTTCTAAATTTTTTAGGGGCCCCACTGGCCGGATAGAACGGCCTGCTGAGCTGCATCTGGCCCCTGGGCCACGTTTTGCCCACCCCATAGTAGACCAACTCAAGTAGTTGGAAAAAATTTTCTTAGCAAGCTTCCAGATATAAATACCCTTCGTCAGGCTGAGGAACACACCAATTGCAGATACTTCCTTAGCCTGATGGAGAGTATTTATACCCAAAAGCTTGCTAAGAAGAATTTTTCCAACTATTTGAGCTGGTCTAACAAAAGATGTCAGATTTACCCAAAGACCCTTGTCTTACTTGAGTAAAAACTTCCTTAGTTTATTGCCAAGAAAAAACCTCAAGTTTCAGCCCTATACATTGCGAGATTGTTAAAGTTATTTCTGCGGTAGTGATAAAGGACCCCAAATGAAATGAGGTATTATACATACATATGGCACAGGCACATGGTAAATCTACTAACAGCTTTGCTACTGCCAGTGACCCTATGGGGGAGATGCTCTGATACTGCAGTGAGGGGTGGCAGTACAAAACTCGCAGAGAGTTATATCTATATATCGTCATTGTAGCATTATTAATACACTTGAGATAATAGAGTATAAGTTGAGTGATCATCTACTGGTTTGCAGTGAGGAGTAGAAGAGACAAAATCCTAATACCATCTGGGTGACTTTTCAATTTGGTTATTAGGAGTGCAGGGGAGAGAACAAATGGACATATTCCATTAGTCTCCAAGACTGCAAACGCACCCAGCGTGACCTGCAATTTCATATTAAAATGATGTGTCTAGTTGGCTTCTCACTGATAAGGCAGAAACTAAAGGGTACTGGTCTCATGTTACCCTTATGCACATGAGCCTGATAACTACAAAGACTTCCGAGTAGCTGGCGTAGGTGCTGCCTGTTTATGTGAGTCTCCTGGGAAAGGGCTCACTGGCTTGGAAGAGACCTTTCCTTGGGTCTTTGCACCTTTGGGCACAGGATGGAGGAAATGACAAATACATCTTCATGATAAAAAGTTTAACAGAGTGCCAAGCTCATGCTTAGAAACCAGATAGGGAAAAGATGTGTGTCGGGGGTGGTGGGGAGAGGTTTTTGGGGTGAAAACTGATTCAAAGAAAATGCTTGCGTAAACCTAGGGTGCAAAGCAGTGTCACTCCAGAAATGCACTTTTTGCCTGCAAATGATTTAATTAGAAAGCTAAGAACTGAGATGGCTTGAGTTCAGAAATCATCTCTGCCATCTCACACCCCAGCTCCTTCCTCCCTCTCCCCATCCCACAGGAAATCTTATTAAAATGAACAAAGCCCCTGTGTATCACAGTGTAAGGAGATCCTTGGTGCTGTGGCCATGTCACATCCTCACCTAATTGAGAGACGGGGGTCTTTTCCATGGGGCCGTGAAAACCTTGAGGCTAGCCCATGTTGCCCTGCCCCACTTCAATACATGACGCCTAACACCTCATGCCTGGCTGAGGTTAAAAATCCTTCCATCTCTTCCACTTGTGCCCCTGGCATGATCTGTCTACCATCTTCTCCCTTGCTCTTTGTAACATCTGCCAAAATGGTACTGAGATACCAGGGAGTGTGAGCCATTAATGGACAGGAAAGCAGGGTGGTTAGGTTATGGCCCCTTTGAAAATCCAAGTGGGACAAGGATGCCCCTAGAAATGTTGCTCACATGCCAAGCTCAGTCCTTCAGGGTCCTTTTCATCCCATTTCAGTGATGGACATGTTATCCTGCAATGATGGATGTTGCTCAGTATATGTAGCACATAAGCGGACCCTTTTGGCAAAAGATGGCTAAACCATGGAGCCTTGTGACTATGGCTCTATCTCTTTTTTTTTCTTGTGCCATTTGCTGGCTCTGTTCTCCCACAGCCTCATGGTAGGGCACAGGGTGGGGGCCCCGGGCTGGGGGGGCAGCACTAGACCATCCCATTTGCCAGCCGGGGACCAGGCTTAATTTGTTCAAAAACCAAGTGCGTACAAACACTAATGCGATGCTCCAAAGCTTAATTTGTTCAAAAACCTAGTGCGTGCAAACACAGATGCGACTCTCCACAATAAACAGGTTTAAATTTTACAAACCTATTTAATTTAATGAAGATTAAGTCCTGTGGTGTGTACAGGTGCCCTGTGACAGCTTTTTCAGCTTCCATGTAGATTCAGACTGGTTCGGGGGTGATATGGGTACCTGTTCATCACTAGTTCTAGGAAAGCAGACACGCATTGCTCATAGACCTGTATTGCAGGGTAACAACATCTGGGCACTGGAAGTCCTACACTGTCCTGGCTATTACTAAGCTCTCTAGGCACTTCCTGCCTTCTCTAAGATGTCAGGCTTCAGGAGACTGGATTTTCACTGCTTTGCTTGTCCTTCCCTGCAAGCTGGAGCTTTCCATGCTGAGAGGAAGTAGTGCTTCCTGATGACCATTTCTGAGTCCGATAAATTGCAAATGGAAAGGTGCTTTGGAAAATGAATGCCACAGCTGTTCTCTCTGTCAGTAGGAGTGAACAGTTTGCAAGCAGTGCCCATTAGGCTTCCTGCAACCCTCTCTATTCTCTGCTCTTTGAATAATTTATCTGCAGGAAATCCAAATTGCCAAGGCACCAGCAGAATGCTTGCCAATTTCCCTGGGAAAACTGACAAAAAAAAAAAAAAACCAGAAAAAGGAGGGGGGAAAAAAAGCTCTAGATTTTCATTTCAGCTGAACACAGCCTCCTAGCAATCAAACATATTAGTTCTATTGTGCAGCGTGCATTGGAAGGCATTAGCTAGCTAGCTCAGAGCACAGCACATTTGAAAGGCTCATAAATGTAATGAAGTCCTTTTTGACACCTGCTCCTCTCCACACTTTAAATGTGAGCCATTGGTCCGTGGGGAACCAGAGCTTTAAAAATAGAAATTATAGTAATTGTCTTCTGTGTTATTGGGAAGATCGTAATAAATGTGGAGCGTAACACTATGGCACCATAAGACTATTGCTGACAGGATGCATAAATTACTCGAGGTTTTGATTTTTTTCCAACCCCCCGTAACAAAAAACCCTGTAAATCATTATATGTTAGTGCTGTGTTTCCAAGGGCTGGGAAGGGGAGAGCCACTCGGGGAAATTTCATCGTGCTGATTTGAGGCATTCTCTTTATAGGTAGCACTCCAGCTTTGTCATCTATCTGTTTTTAGTGGGTGGGGGGAAGTAAAACCCTTACTATGAAAAATAGCAGTGCAAATCCAGTTTCATGCCTTATGAATTCTTATGGAAAAGAACTCCCCTTCCCTCCCCCACATCCCCCTGCCCTTTAAAAAAAAAAATAGAGGTGTGCTTTAGGATACAAGCAGAATTCAAGTAGACATTTAGAGCCGTGCATTTAAATACAGCCTCTCCTGCTCCTCATTGAAGAACAGATCACATGGTTGTAAGCTGGCGCTGGCACTGGGCTGTATTCCAGCGAGGAGCCAGCATGCTTTGTTTTCATTATACACTCTGCTCGCAGAGCAACAGAGAAGGGAAGCAGCACCGTGCGGATTGTGATGGTGCGTTCCCCAGCTGCACTCCCCAGTCCTGTTCCCTTTTTAACATTTTAGGGAACTAATGCTGGGGCTCCTTGTGCCCCCCCATGTTAATTTTTTTGTTTTGTTTTGTTTTGTTTTGATCCCCCTTGGTTTCTTATGTTGAAGACGCTCATCATGCAAGGTGCCAGCGGGACTTGGTTGGGAATGCTTAGTCAGGGACATTTTGTGCTGAAAAGGATTTGCCCTTATTGTGACAGATCTGGTTGGGATTGGGTTTTTTTCCCTCTCCGAAGCAGACACGTAAGCACTAGCAGCCTTAGGGGAGGGCCAACCAGGCAACCGTCCAGGGCCCCACACTTTAGGGGGCCACAAAATTTTTTGGCAGGGTGAAATTTTTGCAAGGAAGTGGCTGTATTTGCATTTTAACACTTGACTATTTATCTAATTGCCCCCCCAAACATTACAAAGACCCATGATACAACTGTGGTAGGTTAATATTTACTGGAGTACATACCTCTAAGGGCCCCCAAATGACCCTCTTGCCTAGGGCCCCAATGACCCTAAGGCCACCACTGATGTAAGCTAATCATGGGGGTACAATAGTCCCCTAGTGAAACCCTGCCTAAAAAAATGAATTGTTTTCTCCCTTACCTAGTGTTTTCCATCCTGCTTCCACCCACCACTTCAGTGAGGAAAAAATGTAATGGGGTAGGGAGAGTAGGGAGACATGTATTTCTGATCTTGTTGAGATGTACTGCCATATGGAGTCAGGTGTATGCTCAGCCTTTCGCTACTCATACCCCAGCTCCGGTGTGCAGCCAAGCGGGACGTGTTGCCACAGAAAGACCCTTTCCCACTCATCTCCCCTAAATGCATATTGCACTGCACCCTGAAACATGCACGGTGTTCCCCCCCAGAGCTAGGTGCCTTTTGGTCTTTTCATAATCGGGTTTTTGTGATGCTTAGTTACTGGCAGTAGCAGCCTTACAGGAGGGAAAACCAAGCAGCTGCCCAGGGCCCCACACTTTAGGGTGCCCCAAAATTTTGCAACAATTTTTTTTTCAGGGGGGGTCAATTTTTTGCAAGGAAGCAGCTCTATTTGCATTTTAACACTCGACTATTTATCTAATTCCCCCGAAGAATATTAAAATGATCCACGATACAAGTGGTGGGTTATAGGTCATCAAAATTAAGCCTCTAAGGGGCCCCAGATGACTCTTGCCCAGGGCCCCAACAACCCTAAGGCCGCCACTGTTATTGGTGAGCACCTTGGAGTACCACATCGCCTTTATTCATTGTGTTTATTCCCTGCTGGGCAGAATATAACATCTGCAGTCTAACAGTTATTAAAATGCACCTTCCCATGTGTTAAACATGGAGGGGGGAAGCTGATGTAAAGAGCTCCACGTAGAAAGTTACCTTTCTGGTGTGCAAAGCCGGCTTTATGGCATGTGCAGATTTATGAACAATAAAACATACCCTATATTTACATGCTAATGGAGAGCACTCTGGCTATGCAAAGGCCCCGAACCTCAAAGGCATTTAGATCCCTACCTCCCCCTGCTTGGGCCTAATTCTGTTCATATATGCAGATGCTGCTTTTATTGTCTACAACTTTCATAACAGATGGAATCCATTAAATGCTACACAGAGCAATCTCCAGAGATTCTGGTTTTAGACAAATCAGCTCTCTGTCCTATTATCTTGCAGCGTGCTTGACCGCTGCCTGCACTCTGCCTGCAGTAACCAGCTTGATTGCCTGCTTCTCTTGCGAGCACCTTTTTTTGTGCTTCCTCCCACGGCGCGCCTTGTGCGCTAGGAAAAGCTTCCAGTCCAAATAGCACCGGTGTCTTCTCCCCCCTGCCAATCCTGATTTGGAAGGCACGTTGGAGCAGCAGGAGGCTGCTGGCAGCTGGGCTGGTGGGGTGTTGGTGAAGCCATGTAGCCTTCCTGAGCCTAGCCATGCACTGGGCTAGGACTCGGGAGACTTGGCTTGTGTTCCTGGCTTCACCACTGACCTTCACCAAGTCCTTGGTCTTCTCCGTGCCTCTGTAATACCCTGTGTGATGCATTGGATGAAAGTGCTCTGTAGATGAGCGCGATGTTGTTACACCTGCTCACCTGCACTAAAACATCCCGTTGTTTTTACTCCTCGCTCGCCTTCCCCGTTCACGTTTTAGTCCGACCCACCGCTTGTGTCTTGTCTTTGAGGGGGGAAGGAGTTGGTGCAGCACCAAAGTGTTTGACAAAAGAGCTCAGCCACATTGTCAATCCTCCGGAGGAAGTTTTGGCCTTATTGAAACCAATAGGAATTTTAGGACTGATGTCAAGAAGGCCTGAATGTCGACCTTTCCATCTCTAAAGCATGAGAAAGGCTATGTTCTCATTAAGCCTTCATGTCATAAAAAGGAAGCTCTGAAAAGCCATCCCATGAAAATCAACCTGGTGTGGCCTGATTTTAAAACAATACCACAATGTGGCTCATTCTCAAAAAGAAACCGTGGTAGCCTTCCTGGCTCCCTAAACCTAGGTCGCTTAAGTTGAGCAACTTGTTTTTTTTCCCAGCGCCACATTTTCCTGGACACTTCTTAATGCCAATCTTTTGTTGTTTGCTTCCAGATGAGTTTAGAAAATGACGATAAGAGAGCGCGCACACGGTCGAAATCTATCCGAGGTGAGCAGCTTGTCATTCGTCTTCAGGCCCAGCATCTCATTCTTCCAAGCCACGACCACGGCTCCCCTTCTCCTGCCGCCGCCCGTTCCTGGCTGCGAGATCAGTGCACAGCTACAAAAAGATCAGCCCCGACCACAAACGCTTGCAGCCCCCCATCGTATTTTATTCCCCGCCCCCCCAACACAGAAAACCCCCCTTGCATGCTTCATTTTATAGGCATCAGAAAAGCGATAGCCTCAGATCAGCTCCAAAGGCTTTCATCATGTATGCTCTGCTAGAGGCTTTGAAGTTGTACATCTGAGAATGCCTGGCAGAGTGAGTGCATGCTGCAGAAGCAAACAGGCCTGTCTCACAGCAGGGACGGGAGGACAAATGACTGGTTAATTCAAAGCTTGATTGCTATTTATTTTCCATCTTTAAAAAAAACAACAACTTATATTTCATCCTCTAGCTGCCTCTTCTCTGTACAAGAAAGGGGCTGTAATACACGGCACATGGTGTTAGCCCATATACCATCGCTACCTTGAATAGCGATTACAGATCACGGGTTGTGGGTTTTTTTTCTTTTCCCCCCCCTCCACCCTATTTTCTTTCTCCCTCGTTGGTGTCTGTGGATCTGATGCATTTTAAAGGTCATTGAAAGGGAGGAATTAATAGGACTAGCTGAAGTGTAGTGCGATGTGAGCAGGTATTATGCAACTTCATCCACGCAGCTGTGCCACCGGGCCTCACTTTGTCCTGACCTCTACCACGCTCCTTGTCCTTGTACTCATTTACATCTCCTACAAAAAAAATACAGCTACAGTCAACGAATGCCGAATGATGCCAGAAGATGTGGGTGGTGAGGATTTTTTTTCCCCTTTTTAAACATTTTTTTTTTGCATTTTGTTTTGTTGTCATCTCTATAATGCCTCTCAGGACTATAATCAGACCAGCCTGATTCTACTTATTTTCTCACTTGCAAGCTGCCTTAACGGCATTTAAATCCAGGTCTCCTGATGTGAAAAGGTAATTTATTGAATACACCACGCTCCTCACGATTGCCTCCAGTTTGTTGAAGTTGTGAGTCATTCCATTGAGATCTGGTTCCCCAGAAACCCAATTAGCTCAAACAAATTGAGCAAACGTGCGATGCCTTTTAGCCTGTGCAAACTTAGCATGTGCATTTTTCCCCCCCTCCCAATTGTTTAGATTCCTGGCTGGACACCAGTTTCTAGTTAAGAAACTAAAAATACTGTTCCATGTTATTACTATAGAATCACATTATTCAGATAGGAAAAATCATCCTGGAAAGCTGCAGAGCATCAACATCACAATTCAATTAGCCCACGAACTATTGTGCAGCTGAACACAGAGCATAGCTCCCTCGTGAGTACAGTCTGCTTAGAGGGGAGAAAAATAAGGGTATTTATGTTTGCACTAGGAGGGGAAAAACAGCGATTGGAGCAAAAGGGACTGCGCAAGGAAACTGGAAGAATGCAAATTAGCCCATTTAAGCATAGACAAGTTGCCCAAAATGAAGAAAACTCCATCATTGCTTTCCATACACGCAAACCTCAATCGTTGCTTTCCATACATACATATTCAGGATCCAGCTCTTGCGTCTGGATCCTGAACATGCACCTACAGAAAGCAACATAGCTCCACTGGTTTTTATATTGCCCTGATGCTTAGCTGCATACATGCTTAGCTTGGACACGTTCGAAGTCGGGCACAGGCACGAGCATTTGCAGGCTCGGGGCAGCAGAGAGGGCGTGCTTGTCTATTTGCTGTAGATTTGCCTGTGTTATGGTCTGGGACAATGGGTGACTTGGCTTTGGAGTGGCTGGGGGATGTCGTATTGACTGCTTCGTGTTTTATTTCCCTTCCCGGCTCCTGCCTCGGCGCTCAGTGCCCACGGAACTCATCGGACAGGAGGTGAGGTAAGAAACGTTTCGTCTCAACCCCGTCACCTGGCGGCGGAGGACAGGGGAGGTGGCTCTTCCTAGAGGGAAGCTCAAGCAATGGGAAGCCCTATGTTGGGGCAAACGTATTATCAGGCTGGATCCTAAACCTGGCCTCTAGGCCCCTTTTCTGTCCATCATGGACACAGGGAAAGGGAAGGAAACTGTACGGGACGGTAGCTGCGTTGCAGTCCTCTCCGGAGAGCTGTCACGCTCTCCGGCAGCCCCTGAAGTCCCAACCAGCAGCACGTGGCCTGCTTCCTCTCAGCTGCCCAGAAGCAAGGGGGGCCGAGCTCTCCAAAAGAAGGCTGCCCAAAGTGGTGTTGCCCATAATAGCAGCATTGTCCATCACGTGTGCTCTTCCCCTGCTCCGTTTGCTTCCCCTGCCTTGCCACTTCCCTCCTCCCTCCCTGTCCCTGTTCCTGGAGTTTGGCATAGAAATGAAGGGCTGGAAGGGGCTTTGCAAGATCAAGTCCAAGCTCCCCTGCACTGGGCAGAGATACTGCTGGGATCAAAGTGTCTGTCCAGTCTCCTTCTTGAAGACCTCCAAGGTTGGGCACTATACCACCCCCTTGGGAAGTCCAGTCCAATCCAAATTCTGGTCCCCCTTACCATAAAGCAGCTCTTCCTTGCATCCCACCTGAAACCATCCTCTAACAGTTTATGGTCCTCCCTTGGGGTGCCTTGGTGGACATTTTTTCCTCCTACCTCCCAATATCCCCCGCTTGACATACTTCTAGACAGCCATCAAGTCCCCGCTCTGTCTTCTCCTCCCCAGGCTGAACAGTCGCAGATCCCTTAGCCTTTCATCATCAGGTTTGTCCTCCAGGCCCTTCATCATTCCTGCAGCCTTTACAGGGATAGCTTTAATGTGAGGTATCCCCCTTAGGTACAGGGTATGATTCTTGCAGATACAGTCCATGCCCCGCTCTTCGGCCTCTTAGACCTGGACTCCAAAGAGCCTCAGGACCTCCCGTGATCACTCCCGTAAGGGGACTGGCCTGCTCCTTGCAGCTGCAGAAGGAACTGGGGCAAAGCTTCTCATTATCCACGACAGGCTCCTGGATCGCTAAGCTTTCTTTTCAACCCTACACACAGGGGCTTGTGCAAAAAGTAGGCTGCTTCAGCCTGGGTGTGTGCTAATGGCAGGGGCTGCATTTCCTCGCGGTCTCTGCTGGAAAGCTTGCTGTGTCAAAGAGTAATTGGACCTGAACCCTGCCAATCCCATGGCGCCTCTGCTCCTCCGCTCTCCTATTACTCTTGAGAGAGCGGAGCAGAGAGCACTGGGCATTCCCCTTCTCCAACTTTTATTGCTGAACACTTGAGCGGAGGTGGTAATTGAAGCAGGTGACATATTTAAGGGGCAGCACAGAGTGCTCCACAAAAGCCATCTCTGCAGCTGTCACCTAATTGCCTGATTAACTGGACGATTAATCGACTAATTGGAAGCGGGGCACCGTCTGCATGACAATCAGAAGCCTTTTAGACAAGTATCGGAGCAGCGGAGAGAAAATGTGGCCATGAATATTGCAAGGAAGGGGAAGCATTAATAAACCATGAAGGCCGTCCATATATGCAGCCCCTGCCAAAATATTAGGCACAACCATCCTGGAAAGTTTTGCAAATAGAAGTTTGAAGCTGAGATGCAATGAATAGGTATTTTAGAAAGTGCTGGGGACTCCTCTGGACCCTGGACACTATTTAATCTCTCTTCGGCTATACGCCAACCAGGGAAGTATCCAGGATCCGTCCTTCCTTTAGACCCCCACCTTCTACCTTCTCCACGCCCTCTTTTTTAAACCACAGGTTGCAATTTTCCCCATTAAAAAGGGAATTGATTCAGCAAAGCTTAGAAATGGCTGTAACATCTTCATCAGAGCAGCTCTTGTTTTGTACTGAATAAGGCTTTTTTTTTCAGGCAAGTCACTACCAGCGTAAACACTGTTCTGCATCTCTGTGTGCAGTCACTTAAAGTGCGTCTGGGGCTGCTTGGTACAGAGCAATCTCAGTCATGACTGAGAGCAATTAAAATTAAATAGACTTTAAGATCATCAGAAAAGGGAGAAGCAGGGGGAGATGCTCTTCCAATTATGTACATTAGCGGGAAGAGATCTTTTTTATGTATGATCTTCAAGCCTCTCACTCAGTTGCAGGCCCATTCATTCAGAGGAGGAATGCCAGGATAGGTGTGGTTTTGCCTGGAGAGCGTGCACGTCACGAGAGCGAGGAAACTAAAGGGCATCCTCCCACTCGATCGCAGGAAGAAGCGGGTCTCGGCTTTGAAGCAGATCGTGAGCAGCAGGTTACGGCACGTGGCAATGCTGGGGGTTTAGCATCACAAGGCCGGCAGGAGAGACTGGTCCAAAGCCTCACAAGGGTTATTTAAGGCAGGAGGGGGTGAGTCTCTGGTTGCAACTTCTTTTTGCAGCCCCCTATACCAGCGGGGCAGTGTTGCACTCCCCCTGCACAAATATCTTAAAACCATATGGGGTTTCTAGTGAGGTCCAGCATGCCATGGGGTGCCTTAGACATGCATTAGAGGGATGGGACTAGAAGGGACCAGATAGCCCAGAGAAGTCATCCAGCAGTCACAGCCTCTCAGCCTTCATTTTGCCAGTCCTTTTATCTCCTCCCATGAGACAGGCTCTGTATTCCCTTGGGCACGCCGGTTGCCCTTCTCAGCATCTGATCTGGTTTGCATCTTTCTTGACCAGGCGCCCCGTGTGGTACGTAGCATCGTAGAGGAGGTATCACAAGTGTCTAAGAGTACGTCCCTGTCTTTAATGGAAGTACCCCATTTGATGTGTCCTAAGCCCGCGTTTGCTGTTTTCATGGCCGTATCAGATCAGCATCTCAGTCATCCTATGATATAGTACACTCGGGTCCTTTTCCTCCTCAGCCATTTACAACGAATGAGCCCCTTTCTAACAGCAGAAAATCGTATTGGTCTCTAGGAACATGGCCTTGCGCTTTGTGCTATTGAATTTCATCCCGTTTCTATTACTCCGGTCCTCAAGGTCACCCTGCTCTTCCTGTCCCTCCTCCAAATGGACGATTGCTCTCGTCAGCACACTCCTGACTTTTCGTGCCAAAGGTCACTGGGGAAAATTATTAAATAATATCATTCCCGAGACCGATTCTTTAAATTCACTAGCGACCTCCCTCTAACTCGTACTTCTCTCCTAACTTGGGGGTCTTCAAGAGGAGGCTGGACAGATATTTGGTTGGGGTGATATGACCCCGGCACCCGTTCCTGCCCGGGGCAGAGGGTCGGACCTGATGATCCGTTTAGGTCCCTTCTGACTTTAAGCTCTATAATACTATGATTTTCCTTCCAGCATTTACCCACCTTATGTTTTTGTAGCAAATCCTGCCTTCTCCATCCGAGCTGACGGTCTTCCACCTGGCACCAGATCAAACTCTTTACTGAAGTTCAGACCCATTGCATCTACTCCATTTTCTTGATCTAGAAAATACACAACCAAAGGAAGAGCATGATATTTTACCTCCCTACAAGCAGAGCTTCAATTTGATTCCCGTGCTGATCCATTGCAACAATGGGTTTTTTAATAGTTCTCCATGATGTAGCTCCTTCTCTCCCACCTAAACCTTTGAAGGCTAGGTAGAGAGCTACGGCAACCAGGGTCCTTTGCTGAGCCTGCATGTACAGGTGTTTATCCTGGGGACTGACCTAATTATTTGTATTTCTGTGAATTTTACCCTTATACAAGGGAACATCACGCCCCAGGAATGAAGTGCTGTGATGCTACAAGGTCATTAAAAGGCTTGAGTGGTACTCAGGGATGTTAAGAGAAGCCCAAAGCTAGCACAACTACCTATTCTTCTGACTAGCAGCCAGTGCAGGGAGCTAGTGAACCCCTCCAGCCTGCTCTAGCAGCATCCAACACAGGGTTTCCCAGGTCCGTGTCAGCCTGGATTTGTCAACAGAGCAGCCATTCATGGCAGCAAGAAACAGCATTTGTCTAGCAAACCAGACAGTGAAAGAAAAAGTCACATTTATATATATATTATTTTTTTTTGCACTAGTAAAAAATAAAGGAAGAACTACTGAAGATTGGCAGTGGGAGGCAGAGTACAGTAGTTGTCTGGTTTTAAAAAAAGCTTGCTCTTACACATGCAAATCTTTAATTAAACATACTCATAAAACTATAATGAACCGTTCATTTAATTAAATGGGGTGAGTCATTTCATTAATTTTTAGCAAACTGCGAAGCCACCCTCCTGCCCTCCGTGGTTGGAATTCAAAGGGAGGGGATGTACTATTTAAAGGAAATTATCTTCCCTTGTGCAGCGTTTGTTCCTTCCACGCAGATTCTTTTTAACTCTCCACCGTTTTACGCGCTTTTAATTAAAATTTGCTCTTGACGGTTGGTTGTTTCCCTCTCAAGCTGCCCAACCCCAGGCTGCAATGGCTCAGGACATATCCGGGGAAAGTATGCAAGGCACAGAAGGTAAGGTTTGTTCGGGAAGATTTCCAGCCTATGGACCCCAAATATTAGCCATAGGAAGGTGTGCGTGACAGCACAGGCCGACTGGATCCTGCTCCCTGTTGTAGTCAAGGAGAGGAGCAGAGCTTGGCCCTCACAAATCAGTCTCAGAAAAGCTTCGCCATCAGCCCAAGCCATGCAGAAAGGAAGAGACTGGGTTGCTTTATGGGAGCTTATTAATTCCTACACATACTTCATGCATGTGTAAATGGGTGGGGGCATGAATAACAGTACGTCAGCTTGGAGTCCATTCCCGTTTTAATAACTTTCCTCTGTGTATTGTACTGGAGAAATCTGGATGTAAGGTGCCTGTGGGCTATATATGCTGCAATGGCTGACCCTAAAGACCAGGTGTAGATTTATAATGGGAAGCCATGAATGGTCTTGACTTGTAACAGTGGTCAGGGTAGGAGAAAGCAGGACTTGCATGAATTGCGAGGGCAGGTACAAGCAGCCATTGGGCTAAATGGCTTCATCTGGCCCGGTGAGTTTCCACTGACAGCAGAGCAAAAGCTGGTCAAGGTGGTAAGAGATGCTAAAGGAGTTGCTTCAGGGGAGAAGGATTACAGTGCAGAGATTGTAGGTCAGGTCTTCAGCTCAGTGCATGGAGATAGGATGGGGGAAAGCAGCCTTTCGTGTGCATTGCCTACATTTTGCATGATTTCTTGCCTTGCTTTGCTGATTAAAATGCCTGCATCTGAGAGCTTTGAGACCTGTTTCTCATGTTGCCACAAATATTCTTGTCTCTTTGCCCTTCCCGTAGTTTACAAAGCTGCCCTCTAGCAAAGAAGAGGAAACTTCAGGATGCCGAGGCCGAGCACTTGGTGTCCAAGAGGAAATCCCATCCCCTCAAACTGGCCCTCGACGAAGGCTACAATGTCGACAGCGATGGGAGCGAGGAGACGGAGGTGAAGGAAGAGTCTGGCACCGATGAATCAGAGGGGACTTTGGAGGAGGAAGAGGCAGAGACAACCGAACAGGAGGAGACCCGTAGCCCTGAGCCAGCAGAAGGTGCTTTGTCATTATTGATTGCAGAGCTGTATTTTAACTGATGGATAAAGGGCAACCAGTGTTAATAATCGAGAGTTATAGCTGCTCTAAATTATGTACAGGATGGGTTCTGCAATTATGAGATTCAGCGGAAGGACAACAGGAAAGCGGGGTTTCATCTGAGAAGGGCGGTTCGCAGATTGTCTCCAGCATCTTCCAAAATGAGAGTGCTTTCATTAGTGGCACTTCACGGGGAGTGACCACGGAAAGCGTAGCCAAGCATCTCCATGCATAGCTCGGTTGGCAGCATGAGGGGAAGGCAGCCAAAAACTTTGGAGTGCTCCTTTGGAGTGCTTCACTGGCACAGGATTAGGCCCTTACACCCATATTCACTCATCTTTGGGCAGGAGCGTGCACACAACCCAGGGCAGAACATCGGCTCTGGGGTCCTAGCCTCTTTGCTCCCTGTGAATCGAGTTATGTATCTTGGGATCCTCTTTATGGAGAGAGTTCACACGAGGATCCCATGCGGGACTCTCTAGCACGCAACCATCCCTGCAGGCAATGTGCAAAATATGTGTAGCCGATGACTTTGGATGGTGCGGTGGGAGAAATAAGTATTGGATGGTGATGTTCTGGGAATACATTTAAAATAGAAATCCTACCCCCCACTTTTTTTTTCCTTTTTTTTACCTGCAGTTACCAAATGCATTAAATCACACTGTGCCGGGGTGGAACAGCAAGAATCTGGCTTCAATGAAGCTTACAGAAGACAGAGCTGTTTATATAATGTCTATCCTTTTTTTTTATCTTCCAGCAAAAAGCCCAGCAAAATCATCTCACTATGGACAAAATGCAGCTCCCAGTACATCTGGCCCTAGCAAGGCCAACTACAGCAGCTATCAAGAAATAATTGCCAACTCTCTCCTAAACCTAGGCCAAATAGCAGAAGAAACCCTTGCAATAGAAGGACAGCTGCCTGAACGGGACCTGCAGGTCTCCAAGCCTCCTGGGAATGTAGTTCACCTGGTCCGCGAAGGAGCAGGAGAGGAGGTGATGGAAGAGGAGTGTGACAAGGAGATTATCATCCAGACGGAGGATGCGGAGGAGGTCATCGAGGTCACCAGCGAACGCAGCAGTGAGTTGTGCTCCGAGCATCGGGACGACGGCAACTGCGAGGAGTCCTGCCCGTTGCAAAAGGCCATGCAAGCAGAAGCAGAAGAGGATGATGATGAAGAGGAGGACGACGACGACGATGAGGAGGAAGAGGATGAGGACGAGGAGGATGAGGACGAGGAAGAGGAAGAGGAGGAGGAGATGGCGCCTGAAGTGATCTGCGAAGAAACGCCTCACACTTCTCAGGACTCCCAGAAAACCCACTGTGAAGGGCGGCTGAGCCCGAAGCCTGAGTACTCGGTCATCGTGGAGGTCAGGTCAGACGATGACAAAGACGACGACGCGCGCTCCCAGAAATCAGCGGTGACCGACGAGTCTGAAATGTATGACATGATGACCAGAGGGAACCTGGGGCTGCTGGAACAGGCCATCGCACTGAAGGCCGAGCAGGTGAAGATCGTGAGGGAGCCCAGCCGCTTGCCAGGAGAGCACGTGAAGCACTTCCAGGTGGATGAGAAACAAAGCAAATCTATGGATGCCATCCGAAAAAACTACTACGGCAAAGGTGGGGCATGTGAACGGCCTTCCATACATCTCTCCCAGAAAGGACCTTTTCTGTGAAAGAGCTTCAGCTTTGAAACTGCTGAGTGTCCCAAGAAAATTGGATACTGGGATTTTTCAGAGGCCAAAGAGGGGTTTTAGCCATACTGTTCTTATTAAGGTTGTGATATATATGCATTTATCTATATATATATATATGGATACATTTATATATCATTTGTGTATTATTGCATTTATCTATCTATCTATCAAATTTATCCATATCTATCTATCTATCTATCTATCTATCTATCTATCTATCTATCTATCTATCTATCTATCAAATTTATCCATATATATAATATGAATAGATAGATGCAATACACATACATATGTAATACAAACAGGGCACCTCTACATGTTCATTAATGCACTTTTGCTACTGTACCTTAAGTTTATTACCTCTAATATGAGGTACTACATAAAGGCTCATTAGGCTACCCTAATGTGCAGTAGCAAAAATGAATGCCTTTTTAGTGATGCTTAATACACAGTAGATTCATTCTACTATGCATTAGTGGATTAGCACTGTCTTTGACGTGATGCTTTAATGCACAGTAGAATAGGCTACTGCACATTAAAGCTCATGTGTAAAACGCACCCACACACATATCACAAGCTTAATAAGAATGGTGTGCCTAAATCCTCTCTGTCTAGAGATAGAGAGAGAGAAAGAGAGAGAGATTAATTAGTCTACAAGGTTCAAATCTACCCTGCCTTCTGCTTATTTATCTCAGCCAGAACTGTTGTGGCTGACCCTCTTAGTCAGCTTAAAACATCTCAGCCCATGTCTGAAGGAAGGGGAAGTATCCCATTGCATTGTTACCAAGAGCCAAGCTATACTAGGAAAGCTATTCTGTAATCCTGAGTCAGGTATAACTATATCAGTACCAGATCACATCCCTGCTTGTGTCAACCCTACGGTGGATGCAACTATAATGGTATCTTGTAGTGATATCATTGGGTGCATCTACATGTTCAATTGGTGCGCTTTAGCTAATGCACATTAAATCTAGTGCCTCCGGGTGCCTATACACGAGCTCAGAGGCTGCTCCAACGCACTGGGATTACTGTGCTCCAGCAGCTTCCTGGGTCTCATCTATCAGTGTCCTCATGCTTTAAAATGGTGGTGGGGGCACTTGAACTAAAGCTCGTCAAATGAGCATTAGTTCAAGTGCCCCCACTGCCATTTTTAAGTGCGGTTACGCTGATACATGAGATGCAACAGCATTTTAATTAGAGCAGCTCCCAGAGCTGCTCTAATTGAAGTGCTGCCCCTCCCCCCCAGAGCATGTGTAAAAGTGCCCTTCATTGTGAGGTACTGGAAAAATGTGCGTTAGCTTATATTAATGCGCATTAGCTAAAAAGCACTTTTTAGATGCTTTAATGCGCATTAAAATAGGGTAATGTGCATTAAAGCATACGTGTAGAGTTGTCCCTTATATGAGTGTTTCATATTGTAATAGCTTACCAGAACAAGCTCTACCAGACTGGCCATTTTTTCTATTGATATAACTGCATTCCTGCCGGGAGAGTTTTGTTCATTTTAACCATACTGATATCATTAAATTGGCATAAGCTTCCTGTTTCTTTACTGTGTAATCTTCTGGGATAGCTCTGTCAGTCCGGGGGTTGAAGAAGTACGAGCCCTCACTGACACAGCTGTCCCAGTCAAGGCCTAGAATAAATGCGGTTATACCAGCAAAAGCACGGGTTCACCTGCACAGGAGCAAAGGGGCAATAACCCAGAGTCAGTCGCACTTTGCTGGTGTGGCTGTGTCCACCGTAGACTCTGCTGGTATACTTTAACAGCCTTCCTGTAGCAGTAAGTCATCCCTAAAGTAGATATAGTCTAGATTATAGATACAGAAATAATTTGCCACAAGGTAAATGGACACGGGGCGTTACTACTTGGCCTGCTATGTCATGGCTTGGTGACATCCCAGTCCCTTGTGATTTTGCACGCAGTCGCTAGAATTGCCAGCCTAATGTTGTCTGCCTTGTTCCTCCCCTTTTATTCCTTAGACCCCTCGAGACCTGAGAAACGAGAGATCAAATGTCCAACTCCGGGTTGTGATGGCACCGGTCACGTCACAGGACTCTACCCTCACCATCGCAGCCTGTCCGGTTGCCCACACAAAGACAGGATCCCTCCAGAAAGTGAGTATGTCCACACTGTGCAACGAGGGCTACCCGGACTGATCTGCACAGGCGTCTTTCAGGGTAAAAGTTGCGCCTGTACAGAAGAGCCGTGGCAAAGTCAATGCACCCCTCAAATCCAACAGAAGCCCTACGGATGGGGAAATGAGTTATGAACTGGCCCTCTGTACATGGGTGGCTTTCACTTGAAGAGCACAGTCCAATTTCAAGCAGTGCAGGGCGCAGTTACAACCCCTTTTATTATGCATAGAGGTCTTGGCTGCACTACCCTTACATTGACCAAAGCTAGGACTGCTGTTAGAGGAAACCGTATTGAATTTAATAGAAAATAAAAGCCTTTGAACAGGTTTTGGAAGCATCCTCTAGAGAATTATACCCCTTCTATTGGACTCTATAAGGTGGTTTGAAAATACAGCCTATAGCAAGGATCTCATTCTCTATTAACTTCCCCAGGTTTTTTGAATGTTTGATTTTTTTTCATAGTTAACATATTGGTTTCACTCCTGTACTGAATTCCATCGGGATTTTTTTTTCAGCTTGGGAAGAGGGCAAAAAGATGGAAATCTCTCTACCATGATCAGAATTTAATTTTTTGTTGTAGAGCAGAAAGAGTAGCCAAATGATACATATAATACAGTCAATGGTCTTTTTTTTTTTTTAACCATGCATTGCCTTAACAATCACAATACGCTCCGGAAAGATTCACGTGCTCTGCAGAAAATAGTTTTCATTATGACACTGTTTTTAAAAATATAGATTTTATGCCTATTGGTACCAACATCCTAAATAGACTTCTCTGTGCACATAAATAAAAACTCAATATTGTGTGTTTATGATAATAGGATAACGGGGGAGGGGAAGGGAGAAAAACTCTGCCTTATCTCTAATTTCAAAGGTTGCAGACCTGCTATAAACACAAAACTGCAGGAGACAAGGAGAAAGTCTAGTTATCTTCATACAAGCTCAAATGCAAAAAAAAAATAAATAAAAAGCAAGCATGCTTTCTAATGGCTTGCAAAGCAAATGATTTTCTTTACTTTTAAGGTCAGCGCTGCAGGAAGCCATAATCCTGAAGATTAAAATTTTTAAAAATCAAACCAAGACTAGTCCTAAGGATAAAAGCAGAGAGATAACTCCAATCACTTAAAACTACCTGAAATGGGTAGGCAGGGCTCCGAAGGGAGGGAGGGAGGGAGCGGGGTGGGGGGGTGGATAGCAATCAGCTAGCAAGGCAGAAAGCCCAAGCTGTGTGTAGAGATGCTAATCAAGTGCTGACCTGAGCAGTGCTGGCTTGTAACTCTCTTCTATATGCAGACAAATTCTAATTACAGTGTTTCGTATTCACTGATTTCTAGGGAGCCGGTGTTGAGACTTGATTATTTGTCTTTTTTCACTCTGTTTTTATCAAGTTGTTTTTACTTCCCTCCCTTCTTCCCTTCCCCTTCTCGCTACAAAGTCTTGGCTATGCACGAGAATGTGTTAAAATGCCCAACACCAGGCTGCACAGGACAGGGTCACGTGAACAGCAATCGCAACACACACAGAAGGTACTTACTTCCCGTTCTAATCGGTAACAGCAGGGGCTAAAATGTTGTCAGGGCAAACAGCGAAAATGGCTTTGGTTTTATTCTTGCATAATGAACGTCGCACGGCGAGCCGGTATCACGAAAACAGGTTAATTACAGATGGCTATAACCAAAAAAAAATTTTTTTTAAAATCTGGAAATGGGAGAGCCCCTCAGATATCAAAGGGAGACAGGCATGAAGGCAGAGCAGTGCTTCTAGGTTTGGAACGACAACTTCATGTCAACTATTTGAGTCGGTCTAAGAAAAGATATTGGGTTTACACAAAGAACCTGGTCTGCTCATGCTCAAGGCACCGGTATTAAGTTGACTGTATTGAGTTGAGGGGGTTCGTGGAGGTGTTGTCTGGGCCAAGATGAAGACACGAGGCTGAGATAGGAGGCCAAACAAGGGTTAGGTTGTGTTTCGATGGCCCAGGACTCTTGTGAACAGACGTGGTGAGACGTCTTGTGAGATCAGTTCTGCTCACTTCAATCCTGGGCCTCGGGGAATGAGGATTTTCCATCCTGTAGAGCCAGCTAGAAGAGGGATCTCAGCAAACCTAATGAAGGGAGGGGTGCTGGTGCATGTCTGGAGATCTGCAATGGTTTTTGACCTTCTCCTTGTTCTTCTACTGAGAAGTTTATCCATGAAAGTCAGCCCTGCAAAGCAAGGGACAGGAGGGTGAGGGAAGGCCACCGTCAAGCCACTTAAAACCAGGCAGGAGGATCTCCAAGAAGCCAGAAATGCATGTGCTGTTTCCTCTCAGAATATAGGTTGTGTGATGGAGTGCTGTGGTTCTCCAGATCAACCTTAAGACCGTGCTGGTCAAATCACTTGACTGTAATGGACATACAGAGAGTGACAGACTCGTAAATGTTAATTCATTTACGGGCGCTAGGTGAGTTTTCTTAATTACTTATTCAGACGTTGTGTGGAAGTCATGAAATAAATTGAGCTGATGAATGCCTCCTGATAGGTGGGGGAAAATGAGAGAAATCTGCTTGCTTTAATTAAGGAGACCAATTTGGTCTGAAGTCTAGCAGCAGCCAGTGGCCGTCAGGAGGGTGTGCTGATCTACGGTTCCCGACAGCTGCACGGAAAAAAAACCCAGTGTCTTTAAAACGCAGCAACAGGTGGGAGAGAAGTTCCCATTCAGGTTCCCCACAAGTCAGCAGAGAGGTAATACGAGGAAATGCCAGTTGTGTGCCGTTTGATTGCAGCAGTGCAGCCTAGGGGTTAGGTGATTTGGAGCCGAGTTAGTGGACTAGCTTTGAATCCAGTGGCTTGAATGCAAATCCTGACTTGCTGGCAATGCATCTGAGGGTCCTAGCTAGCATCGCAGAATGATCTCTGCTCCGGAGGGACTGGTGCTGGGAATGGCAGGGGTGATGTAGGCTGGGCTCGAGGGTCTCGGGCCCGGTGCGGTGTTAGGGGACGATGGCAGAGTGCCTGACTGTGTGACGCCTGCTCAAGCCAGCGCGATCAGCATCTCTCCTAAACGAATGCTCACATGGCAGAAGGCAGCGGGGAGTTTTGACTGCTGAGGACCACGTGCATGTGGAGGATACAGTGTCCCTTTCAGAGGGGACAAACCCTTGCCACAGGGTCCCCCAGATTAGGAAGGGGCAGGGAGACCACAATCAATAGGTCAGGATGCCACCTCTACCCAACCCAGACATCCCTCAAAATTGTGACAGAAAGCATCTTTCTGGAGGCCGTATGCCTCTGCACTGATGCCTTGGCCCACTGGCTCAACCCTGCCCTGGTCACAACAGCTTCGACAGGAGCTGGCCCCCCAAAGCTATGCTTGTGTGGGGGGCTCCCTGTGAGCAGTAAATTGCACCCATTGACCCTGCAGCTGTAAAGAAGGGGTCATCAAGTGTCAGCCAACTGGCCCCAGTCCCAACCCTCTCCCACGGTGGCCCCACCCGCACATCTACCAAGAAGGGATCTTGCAGAAGTGCCTAGGGGCTTCCACAAACAAGAGAAGCTTAAGATCATTTAGCAGTGAAGATCCTTTAGCATCTTGGCCTGCCCAAACCAGGACCCCTGCTTCATCCGTTTAGGAATTTGGATAGCTCAGGTGGGCAGTGGGCCCTGCAAAACCTTGCAAGGGCAGACTGGAGAGTAAGCAGACCCTCTTCTGCATCCTTTGTAGCAGCCCCTACGATCTGTGCGTGGTGAGCACAGGGACTACTTGTCCTGCTCCTCTTCCCACCACCCCCCGGCCAACAGGACTCCAGAAAGGATCCTGACTCCATCACCCACCCTGCAGCAGCCGTGCCATCCATCTCATGTGCCAAGAGCAGCCCAAAGGGAGACTGCTTCCCCTTTCCATGCCTATCCGCCCCAGGCCCTGTTGAGGGCTGTGACTTAAAAGGCCCATATTTCGAAGCTGTGGTCACAATCCAGCCCCACCCCATGCAAGGGAATCATCATCATCTCCAAAGTGCAATTCTTCCATAGAAATTGCCCATAGAGAAGTTTGGTTTAAAAGAAAAAAAGCTAGAAACAAGACTGGGTAAGGAACAAACATGTGATACGTTCATTAAGCTCTTTCCCAAAGTGCCAAAGAGCACTCCTTCCCTTGCTAGCCTTTTGCTGAACTTGGCCCAGTGGATCGAGCTGCTTTCTCCATACCCAAGTTCTGTGAATGGTGATGAACCATCATCTCGGAGCGCTATCGCTCTTGGTGCCTCGAGGCTTTGCCACTTGTCAAAAGTCAAAAAAATAACTAGATGTGATTTTTTTTTGTGGGCTCAGTGCAAAGCCTGGTCTGTGAAGTGGATGGAGACATTCGTGCTAGTCCCTCATACTTAGTTTCCCTTTCTTTCTCTTCTAATTATTATACAGTTTATCCGGTTGCCCTATTGCCGCTGCTGAAAAATTAGCCAAATCTCATGAAAAGCAACAAACGCAGTCTGGAGACCCCTCTAAAAGCAGCTCCAATTCTGACCGGATACTCAGGTAAGCTGCGTTGGAAATAAAATCATGTGCAATAGGGCTTCTTCCAAGCTCCTTTCCCCCTAATCTATTGCCATAAAGAAAACAGTCACAACCCGTCCATGTCTGCCTGTATCTTGACACTGCTGATGCCTGTTATGACTAGCATAGGTCTCTCTAAGGTGGGGAGATATTGAATTGATGATTCCAGGGAGGGCATCCAGGACAATGAATTGCTTCTGTAGCATCAATTAATGCTGAGGCTACAGGCCAAAGAGTTTTAACAGTGCAGCAAAAGGCACTTGTGCTGATTATACTACAATGCAAACTGCCTGAGAATGAAGGCTATTATATTAGCATTGTAAGGAGGAGGGTGGGATTTTTAAAACCCCTGAAAGATCATTTCATTGCAGTTTCATCCAAGTGCACCTCCTTTTCTTCCTGGGATTTTTAGGAGTAAACTGGTTAGACTCTAATGATTTTCAAATGATTTTTCTTTCTCTCTTCCCTTTGCTTCTGTCAGACCTGCCTGGGATAAGGGCTGTCTAATACTAAGGATGTCCCTGATAAATCCTTGCCGACACAGTTTAGGTGATTCATGAGGCTACAGATGGCTTGTAATATGGTTAGTTATTTTACAAGGAGAGCACGAGGGCAAGACAGCGGTACAAACCCTTCAAAACCTTGATGTACAACAGGCTGGCAAAGCCTCAAGGTCTGATGCTTTGCAAAACTGCTGAGTGCCCAAGTCACTGGGGTTGTGAGTGCTCAGCACCTTTGGGGAAAAAAAGAAAGGCCATTTAGTTTTGTTAGTTATTAAATTTGTGGGCCGGCTTGCTAGGTGCTAGGCACTTTGCAAACACACAAGAAGGACAATCCATGCTCCAAGGAGTTCGCGCTCCTAGAAATATCTAGTGCAAGGAGGTCAAGAGAAGGAGAATAATAATGGGCAATTTATATACAATATGTATGCAAGATAAATGGATCCACTACAGACAGCATAGCAGATGTAGGGCTTTTGGGGCAGGACTCTGCCCTCCTTTTAATCCCAGCAAGCAAACGTTTCATGCTCCCTATAGAGTCAAACCACAGAGGTGACTTGAGGGGAACTTTGGTCCTATGGGTTTTGGGAGGTTTTTTTCTTGCTCTCCCAAAAGAAAGGAGAAACCAAGGGTGTTTTTCCTCACTCTCTCTGCTGGAAGAACACAAGCAAAGCCAGGTTTCCCAGAGTGAAACGCTGCCTTCTTATTCATGCAATTAATATCACAGTGCCCCATGCACGGATCGCACCGGGAAAGAGACTCCAGGCCCCATTTTGCAAGCGCGGAGTCCAATTCGGATCTTGCCCGCAGCTCATCTGAAGGGAGCAAGATCACAATGTTCCCAAGAAGTGCTTCTCTCTATGAGAATCCCCTGATTGGCATTATCAAGGAAGGCTTCTGCTGTGTTTCTGGGGTAATATTTGCAAACTACACTCTAGGGAGGGGGGAAAAATGGCTTTGTGCTTTCATTAGGAATCACTTAATGAGATAAGAAAAGCAAAGGAAAGCCATGCTGATCGGTGCGTGTCTGTCGTCCCCAGGCCTATGTGCTTTGTGAAGCAGCTGGAGATTCCTCAGTATGGGAGCTACCGGCCCAACATGGTTCCAGCCACCCCTCGAGCCAACCTGGCCAAGGAGCTGGAGAAGTACTCCAAGGTCACCTTCGATTATGCAAGTTTTGATGCTCAGGTTTTTGGCAAACGCATGCTTGCCCCAAAGATACAGACTAGCGAAACCTCACCTAAAGCCTTTAAATGTAAGTTGGGCCCAGCGAGGGCGTTGGTTCTGAGTGCTTTCCATGCTCTCCTCCGTACCGCTTGCCAGGGGATATGGACGGAGGCCTTTGGGAGTGTTGGTTTGGGTGGGGAGAATGGAAAGAGCATGGTCATAGGTGGCTATGCATAAAGGGCAACCTCTTTGGTTTCCCCTTTAGGATGGATGGCATCCAGGCCTGGGTGCATGCTCTTGAGAAATGTCTCTAACTAGGAGAAGTTACTCCATGGGCTCCACTTCGTTTGTAGGTCACCTCTAGGACTCTATTGTGCAACTAAATGGCTTACGTTTTCACCCTTCTTTATTGTACGTATTACCTGTTCTATCTACTTGGCTTATCTATTCTCTTCTATGCACCATGTATATTATCTATCGATCATATGCCTTCTATGCTCAGTCTAATACCTTATCTACCTGCCCCTCTTATCTGTCGAGCATCTCCTATGATGGAGCAGAGCAGTTGCAAAAAAAGAGGCCCCTGACTTAGACATAGGAGCAAAATGAAATGATAAAATAAGCCCTCAGCAGATGGACTTGTAGGTGTGGGAGTTGCAGCGTGCGTGGCGGACTAAACGAAGACAGCCTGTATTATACCTGTGCTGTGACCAGCCAGAGGAGAATAATAGAGCTTGGCTGTGTCATGTCCCTACTCCATTAGCCTGCACGCATGCAAGATGAATCTATCTTTTAAAGCACAAAAAAAAAAAAAAAAAAAGGAAGAAAAAGAAAAAGATTTAGGAAACCAGTTTGCAGAAGTCAGCAGCCTCAAGAGGCCTTTCTCTTTGTAGCTAATCCCACTTTCAGAGTCCTGGTTAATCCTGACACAGCTGCTCTCTAAAAAGTACTCATGCTTGAAAGCATCCCGGTTGTTGCAGTACAATGGACGCTCCCTTTTATTACAGTACTAAATCTGTAAAGGATCAGACAATGAAATTGGATGGAGGCCAGAGAGCACAACTGCCACTGTCATCCTGGGTTAGGGTTGATGGAAAAGTAATTTGTTTCCCAGCACAAGTGATTCTCCTGCTGAATAGATTGTGTTATTTGCAATATTAGCAAAGAATTTTCAGGGTAATTGTACTGACAAAAATAATTCCAGCAAACCCACTAGGATAATCCTTCCTATTTTTTCTCATCACTTATTTGACTAATTTGCTGATTGCGAGTCCATTAGTGCTAGAAATACTTATGAAATGGAAAAGCATCGCTGAGTCTATAGTGTGAAATTAAAATTGGCATCTCCCCGTTCGAGATATTGTCATGTTGTGCTTGCAAATACACGGACCCCACTGACGGACATGGATTAAACTGGACCCCCCCCCCTTTTTATAAAATGCACAAGAATAACTATTTGGGCAAGCCTCCAATGAGTTAATCAAAGCAACAAGATTAATATGATTGCCAATCATAGTAGGGAAATCTGTTCCTTTCACTGAGAACTTACTTTAAAGAGATCTTCATCCGGAGGGATTTATGCTCCCTTGGATGTGTTCATATAACCACCATTAATGTCAATAGGCATTATGCGTGCCCACAACGAGGAGGAAAGCAGTCCTGGAGAAGATTAGCAGTTGAGAATGTCTTCTATTTAGAGCTCATCCCAGTAATGCCAAAATCACTTTACGATAGTATCTTCCTCCAAGGTTGTCAAGTGGTTTTACAACATGGGGGTCCAACGGATGTGACTGGAGTAAAACAAGCCCTCAGGTCAATGGGGCTTCTTGCTAAGTAAGGGCAGGACCCAAATTAACGAAGAACTTCAAGGCCTGGCCCATCAATTCAGCTCTGCACTGAATCTGTACAGCCATGAGCTCCCTTTGAGTCGCTGACGGCATGATGTGAATACAGAGAAGTCCTCTGGGATGGATCTGACTGCAGGCTCTGGGCCCCTATTTTGCACCAGGAGACGCTGAACTTCCTTGCATTTCACTGCCTTCATTATACGCAGACAGGATCAGACCTGTGTCCAGTGCAATGTGTAGTGAAGTACGGTGTGAAGTGGTCACGTACAGTCTGTCACCCATTCCAGGTGATTTAATATAGCCGTTACTCCTATATGTTTAACCGCTGCGCCACTTGTCAGGACTGCCATATGTCACTGGTGCCCTCATCAGAAACTCATATTTTATGGCTGTTTTGGCTGTTAAAATTTAATTTGAAAAAATGACAGGTTTTCCTCTATGACACATGAAATCATGACATCAATCTGCTCTGAAAATAACTCGTAAGGAGTATGTATTAAAAAAAAAACACCCAACAAAAAACCTTGGAAGAGTCATTGTGTTTTCCCCCTTTGACATCCTCAGCATAGCGCCAGAATATAAAGGAGGAGTGTAGTGTCCTGGGAAGTTTGCAGCACTGCCAGTTAATAATTATATAGACCTTTAAGTCAGCAGACCGGCACAAAAGTTTTTGGCTGGAGCCTGCACTGTTTTTATCTCTTTTGTTTCCTTGGGCACTGAATTAGCTTCCAAGTTTCTACCAAGACTAGCCATCGTCCTTGCAATGTGCAATGGTAAAGAGGTCCATGGCTTCTGATTTCTCTATGCTTCTTGCTTGTGGAAGTTTTACATATCAGTTGTTTTGTTCCCTTTTATTTTTTTTTTGTGCAGCCAAATCTTTTCCAAAGGCCTCTTCCCCCAGCCACAGCCCTTCTAGTAGTTATGTGAAGAGCACTTCATCTTCCTCGACAGGCTTCGACTACTCCCACGACGCCGAAGCCGCGCATATGGCCGCCACTGCCATCCTAAATCTCTCCACTCGCTGCTGGGAAATGCCAGAAAACCTCAGTACCAAGCAGCAGGATGCCCCCAGCAAGGTGAGCTGAAAGCTTCGACGTGCGAGGGGGTGGAGGAATCGACTGCCAGGAAGCAACAGGAAAACCCGTACCCATAGGGGAGATGCTCAGAGAAAGCCCTTCAGGTGGCTGGGCAGCAGCTCTGCAGAAAAGGACCTGGGGGTGACAGGGGCAATAAGCTGAATAGGAGCCAGCAGTGTGCCCCTGTTGCCAAGAAGGTTAATGGCATCCTGGGCTGCATGGGTAGGAGCATTGCCAGCAGATTGAGGGACGTGATTCTTCTCCTCTATTGACACCTCTGGAGTCCCGTGTCCAGTTTTGGGCCCCCCACTACAGAAAGGAGGTGGACACATTGGAGAGAGTCCAGCGGAGAGCAACAAAAATGGTTTGGGGGCTGGGGGACAGAACTGGTGAGGAGAGGCTGGGGGAAATGGGCTTATTTAGTCTGGAGAAGGCTGAGGGGGGATTGAATAGCAGCCTTCAGCTCCCTGCAGCGGGGTTGCAAAGAGGATGGAGCTGGGCTGTTCTTAGTGGTGGCAGATGACAGAAGGAGCAATGGGCTCAAGTTGCAGCGAGGGAAGTTTAGGTTAGATATTAGGAAAAACTTTCTTACTACAGGAGGTAGTAGAACAGGTTACCCAGAGAGGTGGTGCAGTCTCCATCCTTGGAGGTGTTTAAGACCCAGGTAGACAAAGCCTTGGCTGAGATGATGCAGTTGGGGCTGGTCCTGCTTGGAGCAGGGGGCTGCACTAGCTGTGACCTCCTGAGCTCCCGTCCCACCCTCATTTTCTATGATTCTCTGATTCAAGCTACAAAACAGAGGGTTAATTCTCACCTAGTCACATGTGGACATTTCTGCCCTCCTGGCAGTGCCAGTAGCTTGATAGTTTCATCCTGAATTGGGGAGAAATATCAGAACCGTTCATCGAGCAAGAAGTTCTGAACACTTCCACGTCCGAAATACCAGAGTCTGGTGCATTGTGGGCAATGCAGTGCAACCCAGGACTGCAGCCCATTTAGACAAGACATCTATACTACAACTCCCATGGGGCACTGCCACTGCTCAGGTGGATAGAGATAGTGTCAGAGTAACCCTAAATAGTTCATGTAGGTTTTCCCAGACTGGGGATGGGAGGGGGCAGGGGACAGTGGCAGGAAGTCATCAGCAAAAATAAGTGGAAAAATGTCCACTTTTAAAAAAACATTTTCTATCCAAAATAGTTTGATAGGAAATTCCCACCCAACCCTACCCACAGCCTAAATGGCATCGATATCACTGGACCTTGGCATCACATGGGGCCTGAAACTACAAAGCACAGAGTCTCTCCTTAATGGAAATGGGTGTTTGTATGCACGACATTAAGAGTGCTTTGCACTAACCAGAGATCACTCAGCATCTGGCAGAATGAGATCCCTACTGAAAATCAGGGAACTGCTCACATGCTGAAAAAGTGCCTGCTTAGCTTGGTTACAGCTCTGATGTATGTGATGTGTGTTTTGCCCTTTTTTTCCTCCTGAAGAAAAGCGTCCTTGATTTTTAACCTCGAATAGAAGCCAGTCTCTAGGATTGCCCCACAGAGTTTGCAGAGTATGGCAGGGAGACACGTGACTGCAAACGACTCCTTTGAGACAAGTGTCGCTTCCAAGCAGGCACTTAGGTTGCTTTCGGTGCAGGGGAGTATTCACAGGGGGCATTGCTGAATGCATTTGCAAAAGCTTATCCCCTTCTGCTTCACACCATCCAACGGATTGTGCAAAGAGTATGACAGGCTCATGCCACATGCTCCGTATGGCTTAGGGACCTTCCCACCCTCTGCAGGAAAAGATTTGCTTAGGGAGCTGAGTGCTGCGGCTAACTTGGGGTGTTGCTTCCAATATTTCAGTCTATGGACATTGAGGTGGATGAGAACGGGACTCTGGACTTGAGCATGAACAAGCACCGCAAGCGGGAGAGCACCTTTCCCAGCAGCAGCAGCTGCAGCAGCAGTCCCAGCGTGAAGTCCCCAGATGTGTCCCAACGCCAAAACAGCACCAGTGCCACAAGCAGCACCATGACCTCCCCGCAGTCCAGCCAGACCTCCCGTCAGGATGAATGGGATGGCCCCATCGACTACACGAAACCAAATCGTCAGCGAGAGGAGGAGCCGGAAGAGGTGAGTGGCACCACGCACTTGACCCTTTTAGGATGTGTCTGCACTGCCACCGTGGTCCCTGGCCACCTACCCTCGTCTGCTCTACATGCATCATGGTGGAGATGAGGTGGACTTCCCAGGAGCAGCACCTGGGGTCCCTACCTCAATGCTTCATTCCTAGGTGTGGGGGACCTGTTGGAAGTAGTATAGACTTAGCCTCACTCACCGAGGTAGTGGGAATGCTTTATAACACACTGCTGTAACATTTTTTAACTTGTGGAGAGACCCATGGGCCAGAGGTTGAGCCTCCCTGCCAAAGACTGGTTACTCTGGATCTCCTTGAGCTGGTAAACATCTCAAAGGAGGATCCAGCCCTTTGGTTGTCCCGTGTTTACCAGTTGCTTTCAACTTCTTCGCAGCTCATTTGCATTAATGGCAGCCCTGCCATGTACCCAGGATGGTTTGTAATGAATTATTAATACCCAGCATTAGCATCTATCCCCAGGGAGTGGGATGGATCCTGTTCTTTCTTCCTTGGCTACCAAGATGAAAGCAGGGCAGTTCTGCAGGGCTGCGACGGGAAGGGGGATGCAGCTCGACAAGAGTGACCTCCACATACATGGCCCAGAAATGTTTTTCTGTGTGAGGTCTTTCCATGGCAGGGCAGAGATGAAATGACGGGGTGGTTAAGATAGGAGTGGAAGATCCTCACTTGTGTGGCTCTTCACCTTCCTACAAGGAAGAATTTTATAGGACCCAGACTGGAAACCATTGGTTTTCCCTATTTCCTCCTTCACATTGGTCCAGTGCCCAGCCCAGAAGGATTTGTCCAGCTGGGAAAACAGAAGCAGATACACATATACATACATATATATATTATAGATATCTATATATATAGATATCTATAGATATAGAGAGAGAGAGATGTATGTATGTATGTATACTACAATGCAATGTAGTTGCATGTTATGCAATGTAGTATGTTAAATTATACATACATACATATCTATCTATCTAGATATATATCTATATTTATCTATCTAGATATATATCTAGATAGATATGTATGTATGTATAATTTAACATACTACAGAGATAGAGAGATATAGATATATATCTAGATAGATATGCATGTATAATTTAACATACTTCACAGATAGATAGATAGATAGATAGATAGATAGATAGATATGTATGTATAATTTAACATACTACATAGATAGATAGACATAGCTAGATAGATATATTTAGATATATCTAGATATATGTATATGTATATATAATTTAACTGAAAATTAGGGATTTTTTTAAATCGGAGAAAACCAGGACCCCTGCTGATGAGCAGTCAGTGGGTCCAGGACCTGAGCCAGGCATCGGGTTGCTGGACCACCTGAGTAGGAGGATGGTTCAGTGGTTAAATCACCAGTCTGGGTCATAGGGGATTCAGGTTCACCTCCCTACTCCATAGAGTGATGCTGGACATGGGATTGTATCTCTCTGTGCCCCCTGTTTCTAAAACGAGGGGGGCAATGCAATTCTTCACCCCATGGGTGAAGGGAGGATAAACACATTCAAGCCTGGGAGTCGGTGTGCTAGAAGTGATACCTTTTGGTCTAATAAAAAATATTGCCTGTAGCACACTGACTGCTTGTATTCTTAGACCGACACGGCTACAACTTTTACCCCTTCAAGACTGGGAGGCACTCGGATCCCAGAGTGATGGGACCCATAGTAGTTTTTAGAGAGGATAAGCTATGCTGGTCCTTTAGCATTGCCTGTGGCCTGAGGATCCATTAAAATGTTTTCCCTGATGATTTCTTACAGTCAGAGCCTGCACCCAACTCTTTCGCCTCCTCCGAAGCAGATGAGCAAGAGGTGTCGGAGGAGAACTTTGAGGAACGGAAATACCCTGGGGAAGTCACCTTGTCCAACTTCAAGCTTAAATTCCTCTCCAAGGACATCAAGAAGGAGCTGCTAACGTAAGTCCCCTCTCCCTGACTAGGAAGCCAAAGCAAAATATCTGTCGTGTTTGGGATACCCAGGAGGGGTGGGAAGGGGGAAGTCCTTTGGAAACATGGAGGGTTGAGCATTGTTTCTTACTTCAGTGAACTTACTTATTCCAAACACTTAAAAGCTTAAAGAAAAGCCTCATCCGTTGCCCGTTTCAGGTGGCTATGATGACATCCCATAGGGTTTTCCTGAAGCAGTGCAATGATTAAAAGAATCCACTCGTGGGTTCGGTTCCAGGAATCATGAAAGCAACCATGAAAATATAATGCTTGAGGGTCTTTCCCTTTAAAACAAATGCTGGTGCAAAGGAAAAGAGATTGCCTGTTTTCCTGCCTCCCCCTGTCTGATGTACTCTTATCCCTTGAAGCCAGTGGTGGTCAAGGGAGTTCAATACCTCCTAGGGGTTGCTCAGAAGCAAGGAGCACCAAACCCTTAGTTGGGAAGCTGGTAAGAAGGCAATCTTGCTGTCGTCCTCAGATAATGGACAGGGTTTGCTTTGCTTTTCAGGCGGTTCATTGAGTACAGCCGCCTTGAAAGAAGCACAAGAGACCCTGAAATGTCTAGTACCGGCACAATGCAACTGCCCTGCATTGCAATCCCAGTTTGAGAGGGACACAACCCCGACTCCAGACCTAAGCAAAATTTGTACCCAATTCTGGACCAGCGCTTTGTAACTGGATCCCCTTTCAATGATAAGATGAGGTAGAAGCCAGGATCTGTGGTGATCCTTGGATCAAAAAGCAAATTCCTATCCTGACCCAAACTTTGCACATTGGACCTAGCTCTAATCAATGGAGCACTGAAGTTCAATATTTAAATGCAAGCTGTAGAGGCCCCCTCCCAAGGCCAGTTTGACTTCTCAGTGGGTCTGCTATTCCTCGTCTTATCTCTGACCATAATTCTGCCCTTTCCATCTGATGGGTAGCAGGACTTCGATTTGCTGACATGTTGCGACCTAGCTTGTTGCTTGGGTAGGCAAATTGGAAAGCTTGAAGGGGAATATAGGATGCTGGAAGGGATAGAGAGCTGCTCAGGAGCCCCATCAAACTAGAGGAAGAATAAAATAATCTTCCCTAGCTTGGCAAGAGACAAACCGGTCCCTTTTGTGCAAAGCTTTGAAGGCTTTTTACGGAATTGGTGTGAGCAGCAATGATGACTTGAGGTCTCCCTGCCCTTTGGCAATCCCAAGCTGGAAAGAAAGGTGTCCTGGGAAGCATTTAACTTCCTTCCCACACCAGGCCTTCACGTCCCTTTTGACCCATCTGCTTTGATCTTCAACAAGCCTCAGGCAATTCAGGGCCAAACGTGCTCATCGAAGCTATTTGAGTCCATGGGGTCCTCGTGCCATCTCCAGGTACCAATGGCCAATATCTGGGGAGCTGCCCCGCCATTCTGCTTTGTTCCTAGCCAGTTCTGGTGTCACACGACAATGCGTATCGTCGTGTGCAAAGTCACCACTACGTCCCTAAAAATAGCGATTGCTGGGGTGATCTGACCCCAGCTGACTTCCTGCCCCTTGGGCGGGGGCTGGACCCGATGATCTCGCGAGGTCCCTTCCAGCCCGACTGCCTATGAAATCTATGAAATATTGTTCTTTGAATATCTGCAAGCTAATGATAGTTTCAGGGATTATTTTCTTTTGTTACTGTGAGAGGGGCTTGAGGTTGATATTTGTCTTTCCTGACTGTATCTTGGTGTGAGTAATCTTTGCATGTGCCCCTTGTCCCACAATGCAGAGGGAGTGGAGGCAACAACAGCAGAGGGTATAAAACAAGTTGTTTTGTGGGGCATCAGAAACAGGATTTCCAGGACCATCAGCATGGACAAACTATGAGGTAGCTTTCCTGCCCTAGTATCAAGAAACTCTCCAGTTCCTGTGCACTGTGTATTGATGTGGGTTATGTGTTTTCATACTGGGGGGGAGGAGGACTGACACCCCCTTCTGCCCCCTCCTCCCCCAGCTTTCATTCTTGCTTTTTCTACTTTCCACCACCCCTCCTGAGATATCATGCTTTGCAACCCTCTCTCTGGACCCTTCCTGCTGCTTCCTGCATTCCCCAACGTTGGACACCCCATGGTGACACAAGACGCTCCCTCCCCGCTGGGGCTGGGTGCGTCGTCCCTGCGGCGGGGTGGGATGGGCATGCCCTAGCCTTTCCACTTGGGCGTGAGGGATTGGATTAGGCCACAAATTTGGAACGATGACTAATAGCACGTCATAAGGCCAGTCTCTAAATTGAAAGCCGTCCCATGCCTGGAAAAGTCACGTTGTGGGTGGGTGGGGAGAGATGCCATGCTACTGGAGTGCTGAGGCTGGCACCGTGCCCGCGGCATGGCTGAGGGTTATGCCCTGGGAAGCAGATCTTGCATCTCTCTCTTTGGAGGCACAGGGGCGGTTTTTCCATCGGTTCAGGAAGAAAGCAAACTCCACGCCCAAGTCCCTTACAAGGCTCTTTCTGTTGTTTGCAATGGGGGGCACGAAATAAAACAACACCCCTGAGAGAATTGGGCTGACCTTTAGAGGCCCCCGTACTTCAAGCGGCCAGGGGGAAAGAAGTCGCATTCTTCCCCCGTGGCACCCCAGAAGCCAGCTGCTTCTTCACCCAGCCACGTGCTAGGGAGGGATCTCTTACCCCTTCCAAAGTCACTGTTTTTTGGTATCCTGTCGCTTGGCCTCATTCCACTAATCATGCGGACAGGGGATGGGGCCATCTCACTTCCCTCTTGGCAAATCTGGATCTGTCCCCGGCAGTGCGGCTCTTGCGCTGTTTGTCCTTCTACAGGACAATGGGACGGGGGGCAACAACTTCTTGCAACTCCTGCCCCACCTTGCAAACCCATGCCGCGGGGTTTGGAATATAAACCCAGTCCAGAGTACTAACTGTTCCTATGTAAAGTCCTGAATCCAGATGTTGAACTCCAGCACTGCATGGTAGTCTGGGTTATACCCCTGCAATACCGTGAAGATATCGCCCTTTTCCAGTGCCTATAAATTCCCTTGGAAACAGGGGGAGGGAGACAGATATGAACCCATGCTAGGATAAGCCATCAGCCCACCATCTCTCTGACACCAAGTGTTCAAAAATCCTGAGTCCAGCCCCCCAAATCATGAGATTAGGTTAAAACTCATGACCTGGAACGAAGAAGCAGGGGTTCTTTATATTTGGTTTTTTGGTGTTGGAGCATTTCAGGCTCATGTTTCAAACTCTTCTCTGCAGCCCAAAGTTAGAAACTTCCCTTTCTCATGAGAGCTGAGGTTCTTGGGCCACAACTTGATTCCAGCAGCTGGGATTAATTACTGAAAGATAGATGGGGAAAAAATATCAGGGGAGTTGACAGCCCTGGGTCCGTAAAGTTGGCTTCCCACTGATGCCACCATCCTGGATGTTCTTCTTCTTCTTCTTCTTTTTCTTCTTCTTCTTTCTTTCTTTTTCTGGACAAACAAAGAAAATCTTTTATACTCATCTGTCTCATTTTTGCCAAAAATGTCCTTGAGAGCCACAAAAGTCCTCCCTTTCCCAAACACAGGAAGAGAAGGTTTATTTGTGCATATCCCTTCTGGCTGCTAACACAATAAGCAAATACCAAGACCAAGGCCAAGTTGTGTGGCCGAAATCCAGAAGGCGCCAGGGCTTCACTTCCCCGCAGAGGCCTGGCCCCCTCGCCAGCCGCAGATTTAGTTTTTGAAGGGAGGAAGATTTCCAGTGTCCTGACAGGTGCATGAATCTTTTGGATGAATTCATTTCTTTCTGGCTTTTACATCTCTTGTCATCTTTTTTGTTGTTGTTCTTGTTGTTCAGTTGCCCTACCCCAGGCTGTGATGGCAGCGGACACATCACGGGAAACTATGCCTCTCACCGCAGGTTTGTTGACCTAAAATGCCAGTGTCTGACTCTTAAGACTCTCTTTTTTTTTTAATGGTGTGGATGGTTTGGTTCTCTTTCCTCCCTACCTTCCTTCCCCCATCCCCAATACCCTCCTCTATCTCTCTCTCAATTTCTCTCTTTTTTCTTCTTTTTTTTTTTGGCTTATCCAGATATTCCATCTCTTCTCTTTCAGCCTTTCTGGTTGTCCTCTTGCTGACAAGAGCCTCAGAAACCTCATGGCTGCCCACTCTGCTGATCTCAAGTATGTTTGCGCTAACCTTCAGTCTCCATTTTTTTCCCCTTGTGCTATGCTCATGCCTCTTCTCTCCCCCTGTCCCCTCCTTTGGAAAAAAAAGCCGGTCAAAATCTGCCTGTGCGGGTCACCAGGAAGGGAGCCAAACCTATTCCCGGAGCGTGGGGAGGAAGGAGAAAGGTTAATATAAGTGCACCGATTCTAGCAAAGTCTCATTCTGGAAGGGGACACCTTAGGTAGATCACCAGATATTTGGGTTGTTTTTTTTTTAACCCCGGGCAGATTTTTACTGGTTATAGTTCTCTTTGCACTTGGTGTCTCTTCCTGACCTCCCCTAGCCCGTGTTGTAACATTATCATCTTTGTCATGAAACATTGATATAGCGCCATCAATTAATACTGACCCAGATAAAGCACATTCCTTAATGATGCGCTGTGTGGAGACGCAGCTAATCAAGTACTTGTTACCCTCGACTATCAAAAGAGAGCCGGCTCTTTGTAAGAAACCTGGTAACCTAATTGCATGCTACATTTCGGGGGATGCTCCGTATCTAGTGGGGGAGATGTCCATTCATTTCACTAGGATTTTTGATTTAGACGAGCAAGGGAAGATGTGTCTGACCATTCATTGGGTCACATTTCAGCAGCCGGGGTCCATTCAAGTCCGTTGATTGACCCATAATATTTCATTTGAATTAAGATTGGCTTTGCTTCCCTATACGAATCCCAAGTTTGAAGCCGGCGTTCAAGTATGCTTCCCCGCTGGATACGTTTTCTCTGCATCTTGTCGTTAACCTTGATGGAACCACTGCGAATTTTGTGTCAGCTGAGGGCCTGGCTTGTAATCTTTAATAAGGCTCTTCATGTCATAGAAGAGCTTCTCAGTTCATTGTCCTAATTTCCCTCCCCTAAGGAAAATTTAGGCTAGACTTGAGAAATATTTTCCTTTAAAGTAGCAGGAGTTTTTCTTCCCCCATCCAAAAAAACCCCTCCATTGGGGTAGGAGTAGGGTGGGGACTTCTGAATTATGATTTAATATTTGTTTCATGGAAATAGCCTGAAATATTTGCTTTCTTATGGGGTGAGTTTTCACATTGGATTCAGACTTAGCAACAGCTTTCTGCAAACTCAGCAAGGGACGTTGCTGGTTATGATTCATAAAAATAAGTTCATTTCCATTTAAGTAATGGACTCGTGGCGGCTCAAGCCCCACCTGACATCACAGCCCCGTTGCATGGGCTCAGAGAGCTAACAGAAGAGACAGGCATGGTAGAAGGAGTAAAATATGGCAGTCACTTGTACTAAGGTGACAAAGCCAGGCCCTGGAAGAAGAGAAGCCAGGCTTCCTGATGCCCAGTCCAGGGACGCATCTCAACCCACCTCCCAAAAGAGTGAGACCTGGTTTTCAGAGGAAGGGTGAGGTTTTCAACTCACTACGAGGTACATAACATGCATGAAGGAAGGAGTGTATACCCACTCTGTAGAGAGGGAGTATGTCTAAATCGAAACCCCATTTAGATACATCACTTGCACGTGCATCAAGGCCCTGAGAGTCCCTGGGCCCCTGATAGCAGAGAAGGTGCAGCGGGGTGGGATTCAGCATGCGCGCAACCCACCCGTGTGCCTATGCTGTGGCCAAGGTCTTCCTGCCATGACTCCTCTGCCCTCAAGACCTGAGCTGGCCTGGCGTGGTCCTGCGCTCCTGTGCTGCACCCTCCCGTGACACCTCCTCCATTCGCAGATCAGGCATCGCACAAGTCTGGAGAAGGGAGGTCGAAGGCTTGTTCTTGTAATTCCCTGGAAGCTCCTTATTCCATCTTGGGCACTTCCTCTCCGCCCTCATGCAGGATGGTCCGTCTTTCTCATCAGCTTGTGCCTCCCCTGGCTAAATACCTCTAGTGCTAGTTGACAAAATACTGAGTCTTAGCAGAAACCCTTCAGCAGAGAAGCAAGGTGTCCTTCCTATTCCAGCCATGGCTGCTTATGGCAGAACTGCCTTGGACTGCAGTGTGTTCCCCTACCAAGCTATTTTTCTATTGTGACATAGGGATGAGCAAGCAGTTTGGATAAAATAAGATCTGAAACATTGAACTGAATCAAATCCAAACTTTGAAAAAGTTTTGTTCTCTTTTTTTTGTTGTTTTGCGTGTTTCTTTTATTTCTTTTTTTTGTGTGTGTTTTTTATTCTATGTGTTCCTCTTGTCTTGACATTTGCCTCTGACATTGGCCCTCTAGTCTGAGCTGGTGCTAGAAATGGAAACGGCCATATAAAGTGTCAGGCACAATAACTGCATCGCAGAGAGGGATTAAAGTTAATGCACCGCTCTGTAGATGAAAAGCGGTATACCAGATCAGGACTAAGTATAATTAGATGTGCCTTCTAGGCAGTTTTTAAAAAAGAATTCTTCACAACAGCTTTTATTTGATGCCGCATCCCCTTGGACTTTGCACACCAGCCCAAAGTCTGGCTACTAGATCATACCTCCACAGCTAACAAATATGTGAGTACAGGACTTTCTAAAACTGCATTTAATTGCAAACACCCTCGTTCCAAAATTATAGGGGCCACGATGCTAACAATGTGCAATGAATTATAATATAAAACAGAAGCATCTTGGCCAGAACAAAACCTCCTAATGTTAATTTTTGTACTTTGGTGATGTGCCTGGTTGCACATACATCTGAGAAACAAGTTTCAGAGGTATTGCTGATATTTTAGTGGCACTTTTTTGCCCAAGTCCAGATAAGGCTGTGTCAGCCCTTCTATTATAAATTCTATTTCAGGGGTTAATATCTCAGATATAAAAAAAAAAAAAATTGCTGCAGGCTGGAACATCCACTACAAGGTCCCTGTCAGGATGATTTGTCTACAGATAATTAAAAATAAAAATCAAATCTTTCCCTCCGCCACTTTCAAAGGTACTGAAAGACAGGAAGGAATTAGAAGCTAGTGTTTTCTTCTTTTTTTCTCTTTTTCATTGCAATGCCAGAACTACAAAGAGAGAGATGTGCTTTTGAATTAAAAAAATGTATATGATCTAAGCATTAGACTGGGGGCTGGTCGTATGAAAGCCGTCAAAGGGATTTGGACACCTGATAAGGTCCTGGTGACTCCGCTTTCCTCTCCCAGGGTTGGAGAAGTCGGTTGTAGCCGTGTTAGTCTAAGGACACGGGTGGACAAGGTTCTTGGGGTAAATGTGATTTCTTTTATTACACCAACTCAATAGTTGGAAAAAATGTTCTTTGCAAGCTTTTGGGCTAGCTTGGTTGTGCCTCAAAGCTTGCAACGAACATTTTTTCCAACTATTGAGTTGCTCTAATAAAAGAGATCCCATTTACCCCAAGAACCTTGTCTGCCTCTCCCAGTGGGACATTTATGAGGCTGCTGGGTTTGGAGCCCACCCCACTTATAATAAGTGCAATAATTGTGCAAAAGTGTAATAATATAGTGCAATAAATTGGCTTTGGTCTAAATAGGCTGCAGCCCTGTCCTTTACTCAGGCACGTTTCCTGGGAACACGCTCTACGTTTGTTAACCCTACAGGGAAAAGTTGCTCCTGGCCCAGCATCCAGCTCTGCAAGACCCCTTGTACCTGAGGGCAGCCCTTTCTAGACCTGGTTGTTAAGGATGGCTCTTTGCGTGCACAAGCAGAGCTGCTCTGAATTTAGCTGGCACACGTGCTTCTTATAGTATAAGGGGAGTATGGAGCAGTGCTAATGAGAATTATGGCTCCTAGAGGCAGATCTAGATGTGTCATAGTGCTCACCTGCCCCGGGGAGCCAGAAACGGCAGAGACTTCCAGCTCAGGGAAAACTGAAGTCTTGGGGTAATAGAACGGCTCTTTGCAAAAGGGCATGCCCTCTTTCTCCGCCTCTCATATTCACCCTCCCCTTGAAATGAATGGCAAACCTTCTGCCATTCATTTTGCATAGTCACAGCAAACCTCTCACGCAGACACGCAGCACTTGACTCCCAACCTGTGTTAGCTAATTTGCAGGCTGGCTTGGAGGTACAGCACTTGCCCTATGAAAGCACCTCGCCTCGCATCTCTCGTGTGTGTCCCCATGACAACTTTTATTTCTGCAGCATTGCTTACAACATCCGCAGCAGATCTTTATGCTCCTCATACTTCATATTCCAGCACCTTTCTCTGCATCTATGGCCTTAATTACTCAGTGCTCAACTGGCTCTATTATTTTCTCTCTTGCTTGGTAATGGAATATTTTAAACCAATGCCAGCTTCGGTGACATTTTAAATGATCACAGACATGTGGGGAATATTATTTCATCTGCGCTTTAATGTCATCCGCGTACAAGAATGCGGGATGATGCACTTTCAGGAGATGAACTGACCTGAAATATATGCCAAATAGTTGTCGTTATAATGAGCAGGGGAACACAAAGGCATTGTGGTTTCTGCACATTCAAAGAAAATGGTGCCAGCGTGAAAAGATTTGGTGGCCCTAGTCCTGGCTCCTGGAGGGAAGGGATCCACACAATCATCTCTACGAAATGTCCCTGCAACTAGGAATCAGGACAGTCGTCCTCGCTGGGCTCTTTGCTCTGACACAGACTTCCTTTGTAACCAGTGGCAAATCACTTGACTCCTTTGTGCCTCAGTTCCCCATCTGTACAATGGGGGAAAGCTATTTCTCTCCCTTGTCGCAGCATTGGGAGGCTAAGCCAGTGGATTCGAGTGAGGTCCGGGGGAATCTGCACAGCGAAACCTTTGCAAGACCTGTTTTCTGTGCAGAGGGCTGTGGTCTCCAGAGCGGTCTGTCCTCAGCTGAGATCACCTCATCAATCTGCTCTGAGCTCTTGCCTGGCTGGTCATACCCCAGCCCAGGGGGAGAGTGTCCCTTGTGGGTGCTCTTCCGTGACCGGACGGCCTTGTCATTCCTCATTAGGGCTCCTCTGGGCAGCACCCGCTGACCCCCTGGATTCCTTCCTGGGTGTCGTCTGCTCCCCATCCTCATGCATTTCACTCCTCTTCAACCTTTCATCCCCGTCTCTCTCATTACTCATCGGTTGGTACCTCGGTGCATCCCCGAGCCCCGTGGCCCTTTCCTGAATGCAAGGGGCAAGTCTTTTGCCCCTAGGTCTACCCTCCTAGAGTTCAGCTAGGTCCCAGCTGAAATGCTCTCCCCATCCTCCCTCGGACATTAGCCGGGATGGCTGTCCCTGGGGAAGGAGCTCGCTGGCACAGTTCTCCGTGGCTGCAAGGTCCTTCATCCAGGCAGGGTTTCTATGGCTGATCCCTGACATTTTTTCCCTAAGGGTGGGAGGAGGGTGCCCAAGAGGTCCACTGTCTCCTTCCAGGTCCCTCATTTTGATCCTGCAACATCTACCTGACCCTCTTTGTCCTCCTCCCTGCCTGCCCCCATGCCCCCCACACATCCACGTATGTGTTCAGCTGCTGTCTGGGTTTTGTGGCCATGCCCTTACCTGAGGAAAGGGGTATTTCTTTGCTTTTGCCAACGGGCTAGAGCCTTTCACTGTATTGGCATTTAAACAGGCATCGTTTTTCAAACCACTGCTGTTTGGGTTTGTGGTGTGAATAACTTGGGCTGGGTACTATAATGAACTATTTTCTCGGGGACGGGGGTAGGAGGGGGGGAGTGAAAGGAAACTATTCAGTTTGATGCTCTCCAGCTTGGATGTTTCAATCTGCCAGCCTCGAGCCCTTGCTTAGCATTGTTTCTCGTTCCTCCCCAGGTGCCCAACTCCTGGTTGTGATGGCTCTGGTCACATAACAGGAAATTATGCATCGCATCGGAGGTAAGGTCTTGCCTGAAATTATTCCCCCTCCTGCCCCCCATGCACGCATCTCCCCCCGCTCCAATGGGCAGAATGATAAAGTTCTGAATAAAACATTATTGTTACTGACAACCGAAAAGCCTATTTTCATCTCTTTAATCTGACTCGTTTTTTGATGTTTCCAGCATCTGATTAGAAGCTCTCTGCACTAGAATAAAAAGACAAAGGGTCAGATTTTGGCTGCTGCAATGTTCCTGTTAATAATCCTACCTATTTATGACTTCTATTATCACTTTAGAACATTAACAGACGAGATCTAAGCCTCCTTTTCAACAATTTCCATTAAACATCGCCGTCTGTTAGCAGATCCCTTCTTATCTAGACACCATTAATTACTATCCATCTCCCTCAAAATGTTCCCCCCCCGCCACTTGCTTCTTCTCATGATGTGAGGCTGCGAAACAAGGGAGATCAAAACACTCTGGTAAATTCAAGGCAGAGATATCTAGACAATGCTGTACTTCTGCAAGTGAGACGGGCCTTTTTTCTCTTTTCCAACCTAGCCTGTCAGGCTGCCCTCGTGCCAAGAAAAGTGGAATCAAGATAACCCCCACGAAAGACGACAAAGAAGACCCGGAGCTCATGAAGTAAGTTTGTGAGTCCGTCCTTGCAGGATGCGGGTTGCTTTCCATGCAGCCCCTGCCAGTCGGAGTCGATCTGCGCTGGCTACACTTGCAGGATCAGCCCTTCGTTGGTATTGAAACACCGCGGCGAAGAGTTGACGTGCCATTTTAATGTTGCCTTTTTCACGTCTGTTCTTCCCCCAAATCTGTAAGAGCGCTAACATTTTGTAGGGGAAACAGGCCATTTGCAGTACTTTTGGTATTCTCCAAATCTGAAGGTTACATCCTCAGCAAATCCTCTGGCTCTATGAGCATCCTGCTGCGTGCACTCTTGATCCTTCAGGGAATTAATGCTGCTGTTAGCATTGACCGGAAGATGTTTCTCTGGACTCGTGCTAGGTGTCCTTCATGCATGGCTCTCAGCAGCCCATGTGTGGCTGAGTGTCTTCAACTCCCGTGATTTGTACTGGGGGCTAATGGGGCAGGGGCCCATGACCGCCCTGCATGGGACCTGTAGGTAGTTTGACTCGTTCTTGTGGGTACCGTATCTTCAAACCTGGCATTCGGAGCCCTCCCATCTTCCCACTGGAACCAGGAGGTACAAAGGTGGAGAAACATGACTGCAAGGAAGTTTGCAATATATTGCAAACCTCCCCAGAAGTTATTTTCTCAAGTCTTGGGTTACCAACGCTCACAGCTATTAGCAGGATGCCCCTAGAAGGCAGAAAAGGGGGTGGATTTTTTTGCTGTTGCTCATTCATTTGCTTTCTTTATAGTTGGTTTGAGGTTTGTTAGAGCTTCAGCTGGATGCATTTGATTAGGGAAGACTATCAGATGTCATTGCTTTTCAAAGGACATTTCTAGACATTGCAGTGAGGAGCACAGGACTGCAAGGAAGAGTCTTGGTTATCAGTGATGCTGTTGCAGGCAGCGGTGTCATCTCCTGTTCACATCTCTATTATGCTGTGTTTCAAAACTACTTGGAGATTTTGCCTCCACTACTGCCTGTTCCAGAAACAGGCTCTTTTGGTTAGAAACCTTCTTGCAGCGAAAGGGCTGGAAAAAACCTACCCCCCAGGTGCGCCGTTGGGTGAACCTCAAAACCAAAGACAAAGCAAAAGCACCCGATTTCTTTCTTTCCATCTTGCTTCCGTGCTTTCTAATTTATCTGATTTTATTCGAGCTTCTTAGCTCTTAGGCCACATTCATGATTCATGAATAGCTGAGGCTGCTAATTCTGCACATTAACTAAAACAATTTGTCTAATTCTAAACAGTTTCCCAAAATGGATATATTGTTTGTTGGGCTGAGTGTCAGCGTTTCTCCTCTTGTGGTGCAAAGTTTGACCCTGAGGGGAGGATTGGCAGATTGCAAGTGATTTCTTTTTTTTTTTGCTCCTAAATAGGGGATATTTACCTTTCATTTGGGTAGATAAATTAGCCGTTTGTGCCCCCTGCTTAGCAGCACAGACAAAAATGTGGGCCCACAAAGTACCTCGCGTGCTCTGCGGTGTTACAGCATGAGAAGGGGAGAAGGCACATTGCTACTTGCCAGTGGGTGTCTACTCTAAACAGAGATGCAATAACTGATAGAAAGGACATTTAAAAAAAACAACCAACCAGATGATATTTGAGCCATCTGCTCCATTTTTAGTCTTCAGTCTACAGGAAGGGAAGTCTGTGTGTTAAATGAGCTGTGTGGTAATTAGCAGGAGTTAGCGGAGTTTATTAAAATTTAAGCAACCTCCTCTAGAATCTACAGGAAAACAAATCCTTTTGGACTAAAATGTTCTATATTGCTAGGGGAAAAAGAAGGAAGACGTAATGTTGTTCCATTAACCGGTGGCACAGGGAGAGACGTGAAAAGTGCTGCCAAAGTGCTGGCTTCCTCAGTATTGTTCCTGTGAGCAAACCTGGCAGTCAGGAAAACCGGGTGTCCCACTGGGTCTAAATGTTGACTTTCTCTTAGTTAGATCCAGGACTGCTAAGATAAGGAGGAAGCTGCATGAGTAAAGACACGGGGCATTGAAATGAAGGAAGGCTGTCGAAAGTATGTACAGGATGCAAAGCAGAAAGTGTCTATAGGCAGCTCTAGCCAGTGCATCCAAAGCTGATATAAATACCTGTATAGACTACAGCAGACATCATTTAAAAAAAAGAGTAATAAGAGTTTGCAGGGAAGGGGTGGGAGGTGGAGAAGAACCGTCTATATTTGAACCAAAAAAAAAAACCTAACTTTCACGGAAAACAAAAACTCCCAAAAATGTCAATTCTGGACTCTCAAAATGTTAGCTTCAACAAAAGTCCCAAAAATGTTAATTCTGGACTCTCAAAACCTTAGCTTGAACAACACCTTGTTGTTCCAGGCCAACACGTGTACCTTCCTTAAGATAAAAATGCCATTTCAACAAAGTAAAATGCTTCTTTTCAAGTTTGCATATGACTGTTCTTGTTTCTCCCAACATCGACATTATTACAATATGAACGGCATTATAATACCTAGACGCATTACCAAAATGAATATTTTAAGATGCATCGAAGTTAAAATGAAGTGATTGCTAACAGCTCCAAAACATGCTGCAGCGGTAGTAGTTCTGGCCCTGTAGACACTACGAAGCTGCAAGGATTTGTTTCAACTCTTTCCCCCTTTGCAAACCTGCCCGTCCTTGCAAAAGGATTCAGTTTGGACCAGTCTTTGATTTTTCGATAGAAAAGTGCAGAATTGTGGGCCCTTTCAAGGTGGCTCTTGGCTGTACGTGGGATGCTCTCAGTGCAGGGGTGTGAGGCTGAGTAAAGATTTAGTGCCAGGCCCTGAAAAACAGCTCGGGGCTCCTTCCTGCTCCCCCTTGGCTCAGGTGCTGATTTTTTTACTGTTTTATGTCCTGCCTGCTGGGTAATGGCACCGCAGGACTTCATGCTTCTCCAGCAAACTCATCTTTTGACTAAGACAGCTCTTCCCAGCGAGGTGGCCAATGTGGCTAGCCTTCCAGCCATGGGGGCCAGGTGCTGCCTCCGAATCCATCCCCCCAGACCCCTCGCTCTTCCAGGCAGGTTGCTATTGCACTTAGTTGAGAGCAATACCAGGCTTGCCATGCTGCAGGAGGTGAGGGGAGATGAGGCTTTCCCCAGGTGTTGCCCTTCATCTGGTTGGAAAGAGGAGCACCCGACCTCCACGCAGGTCCAAGGCAGCAATGCCAGGTGTAAAGCAAGGTGCGATTCAGCCCTACCCGGCTGCACGGGCAGCAATAGCAGGCCCTCAATTATTAACAAGTGGGAATGACAATTAAGGCTGGAGAAAGCCCAGCTGAGCAGACTCGAGGGCAAGGCAGCAATGAGGTGAAATGATCCCTTTGTTGCTGAGTTCCCCTAGTCCTTGGGAAGTTAGCATTTTGTCTTCCATAACAAGGTACGCTCTGGTGAAGGTCCCAGCAGGTTTGCATTAAAGAGGCTTAACTGTAATTCCATTACTCCATCTGCGTACCAAAAGCCACTTGGAACCGGTCCGAGTTTTTCACGTTGCCACCGAGGAGAAAGTAATTTAGTCCCTGTTGTTTTGTTGCTCATCCTTCAAGTAATTTAGTACAGATGTGATGGAGCAGATCACCTCAACCTTCAGCCTAACCCCGGCGTCTAAAGAAAACAACAGAGAATCGCTGCCTAATTGATCAGCCATTATAACCCTTCAGCTAAAGGGGGGAGGGAAGTCCAAGCCAGCTGTTTTGCACAATAAGTCTCTGGTTTATTTTTTACAATAAAAGTGTAATGAAAGTTAAATTAACAGTGTAAAATATGTAACGGCTGGGACATAAAGGCTGCATACTAAATGATGGGGTTGGTTTCATTCTCTCGCTTTCTTTTTTATCCTCTTTTTACTCCTGAGGATTTAGTAATTTGCTTGTGATCATATAAAAGCAATGATGTTATGAATTTAGCGAGGATCCTGCTGGCAGGGATATTATAAGTGAATTGTGCTGCATTTGCAGCTGATTAAAATAAGAGATCAGCATTTTTCAAATGATCTTGGGGGAGGCGGGGGGGGAAAAACCTGGGCGTGTGGCTGCCCCCTCCGCTGCCAACTTCTTTCTACACAAAACAGGAATAATAAGGGAAATCATGTCATTGGTGAGGTGCAAATTGTGATGTTCAGGAACAGCATAGAGGGTGTTTGGATGGGACCGCTTGTATTCCCTCATTTCTTTCATGTAGATATATAGAGGTGGAAGGGTTAGTGCTACCATTTCTTACCTTCTTTTTTTTTTTTACAGGGCATCCTCCCTCAAGTAATAAACTTTTAACTGTATTTATAATTGACTAGCATCTTTAAACAAATGCAAACCACAGCAGAAACCTTAATAGATACACCAGGTTTTGTTGAATGATGGAATTTATTTAGCATGCCATTAGCCAGGGAGCTTGAGAGTGGGGAGGGAAAGCTTTTCCTGTTTTATGGTGGCACTCATCCACATGTCAGTTAGTGCACATTGTGTCAGCAATTCCACTGCAAAAACCCTACCTCCCGAGCTCGATCGCTGGCCTCAAACGTGGGCTGAGAGACGGCCGATGGACTCACACTGCAGAAACACCCATCTTTATTACCTTTGGCCGTACATTCGTGTGTGTGCGTGTGTAAGTGCATGCATGCATGCATGTATGGAGTATATCTTTACTGCTGAACATAAAGACATAGGACAATCAGGCCCTGATCCTGCAATCAGACCCCATGCAAGAAGTTGGGATAGGTGACTGATTCCAAGGAAAAGCCCTTTTTTTTCCGTCTTCCTGCCATACAGAGCAAATAACAGGGATGTTTCGTGTTTGCCAAGTTGTAAATCCCAAGCGCAGAGTGGTGTTTTCCCCAGAATTTGTGCTCTGGATTTTGTGACAACCACAACCTGGTTTGCTGTCCCTGGGTAACACAATTGCCCCGGTCATCCCCCAGAAGTAAGCTTCTCCTGTGTGATGCCTTCTCCATCTTTCAAGTTATGAATGCAGGCATGGTTTAGGGCAAGGTTGTGACCTGGTTCTTGGTTGCTTTTAGAAGTGGAGCAAGAGTATTTATGTGCCCTTTGCTGTGCATTTCCATATTTCTTCATGGTTTAGCTTTTGGTTTGTCTTTTTTTTCCCCCCCTCCCCTTAGTTTTAATTTTGAATTTCCCAGCTGTTCCTTGTTTCTTAAATTTCTAATGTTCTCTAAAGGGATCTGCCCGTTTGCAAGCTCCATAGAGGCACAACACATATTATTCATTTCTTCCTACCCCTCAAACAACTCTCCTCCTAACCAGACTCATCTACAAATGTGGCTTCCACTCTCCAACACTGGACACTTTTGTCCCCGGTACTATAATACCATCAATGGGATGGGAAAGACAGCTCAGGTGGGATTTAGTTGGATGTGGCAACAGAGGCCCAGAAATGCAAGCCAGGGCTAAGCTGCTAACCTAAAAAGGTCTTGGCACATAATATTGGCTTCTCAGTATCTGTTAATGAAACTCTTCATCCTGAATTTCTGCCTGTCAGCATCATCACTGATGGCTAAGATACCAGGTAACTCTTTGTCGTCTGCTTCCCGCCCGTGGGTGAGCAAGGAGGAGGCATGGAGGTGGTAGTGAATGTATTTGGGGAGCATGCCCCCAATTGAGTAAAAGGGCTCCTTTTTTTCCTGTGTCCCTCTTTGCCCCGTGTTTTGTCTCTTCCTCACCATCCCAGTAACAAAATGTTGCTGATCTGAATAATTAAACTCAGAACTTCCTCCCATTTTCACGTTAGCTTAACTGCTCTTGGGGCAGCCCTTAATTCACCTAGAAGTCTACAAGCAGCTTTATTAAATAAAAAAAATAAGGATCAAAATGCAAGGATGAGCATTTCACCTGGCTCCCATAGCTGCATCCACACGGGAGCGATTGCCGAGAAATTGGCAACATTTTCCACCGTCGTTAAGGGGACATTTCATAAGCCGGCCCTTTTGCGTTTCTCTTTCGACGAACACGCGAGACCAGCCGATCGAAACGACCTCTGACATTATTTAAACTGAAGGTCTGGGTCATGAGAAGCAGAAACCCGATGGATTGCAGATGAGTCTTTTTTATCCCGGTCCTCTGCATCTTTCTGTCTCTTTCCCCCGTTTCTCGACTCAGGTGTGGATTTTTTTTCAGGCCTTTTCCAAAGCCTTTGCATTTGGGTTTGTTTCCACCGCGGTTGTGATGCTAAACAATCGCTAGCCGCTAGCACGGGACAGAGCATTTTGTAGTGCTCAGACTATAGCCAGGACAGTCTGGTATTATAGGCACAAAGGCACTCAGTTGTTATAAATTGATGCTCTGGACCACAGCTGTCTCAGGGATGCTCTTCTTTCTCTTATATCTATAATGTGCAACTTCGGGCCGCTGCCCCTTTGCCCACCATCCGTTGCAGTCTTGTCCGACATTCCCGCTGGGTGGAAACCCTCCCTGATTTATGCCTTGGTTAGGTCCTATCCCAGTTACTCTTTGCCCCTTGGAAAAAAAAGGCGTGAAATGTAAGCAGGTGGCTCCACAAGTGGTGGCTGACCCCTGGAGCAGGGCTCTGCACATCAGCATCTCAGCGGCGCTGTTGTGTTACGTGCTGGGGCGGTGCAACTCGCAGGCAGGCTCTGGGTTACAGGGGATGCAGTGGGAAGACCATAAAGCCCCCGTACAACAGTGTTGAAGCCTGGACTCAGAAAAGGATTAAGCATGGTAGAGGAAGACCAAGACACTTGCCACCTCTACCTAGAGGTCCACCTTCTGGAGTCAGGCATTTAGGGGACAACCTCATCTTTCACTTAAAAAAGAATAAGTCAGTGTCCAGGCCTTGGGGTTGTGCGGAAATGTTTAGAAACCTTAACCGAAGGGAATGGATGTAGGCAAATCTGCCTGTGTCTGCAGAGAGCCTGAAACAGAAGCTCTGAGCAATGTGAATTGCCTTGCGAGTCTCAGACCTGGGCTGTGAGGTGCAAGGACACCCAACAATGCCCCTTTAAAACATCCGGAGTAGTTGTATTGGTATTTGCTTTGGGGCAGATCCTCACCTGGGATCAATGGGGTTGGAGCCATGAGCATAGAGCTCTCATGAGCTAAAAGTCCCAATTCAGATGAGAAATCCTGGCTTTGGCGTGCCCCCTGCCAACCCTCTCTTGCTTTTTCCCACCCCTGATCTCCTGGCAAGGGGCTTTGCACCTTGGAAATCCTCCGATTCTCACCTTATAGAGCCGTAGACAATAAGGGTGGGAAGGGATCTCGGGAGGTCACATCTAGTGCAACCCCCTGCTCCAAGCAGGACCAGCCCCAACTACAGCATCCCAGCCAAGGCTTTGTCTAGTTGGGTCTTAGACACCTCCAAGGATGGAGACTCCACAAACTCCCTGGGTGACCTGCTCCAATGTTTTGCTAACCTCCTAGTGAGAACATTTTTCCTAATATCCAACCTCAACTTCCCTTGCTGCAACTTGAGCCCATTGCTCCTTCTGTCATCTGCCCCCACTGAGAAAACCATCTTCTAACTCTCTGCACTTCCCTGCAATCAGGTGTCCAGTTCCAGGTTGTGTCGGGCTGGGACACATCAGCGGCAAATATGCTTCGCACCGCAGTGCGTCGGGATGCCCGCTCGCAGCCCGCAGGCAGAAGGAAGGATCTCTCAACGGTTCGTCGTTCTCCTGGAAATCACTGAAGAACGAGGGGCCTACTTGTCCAACCCCGGGCTGCGACGGCTCGGGCCATGCCAATGGAAGCTTCCTCACTCACAGAAGGTAATAACCAGGCGCATGGCAAGGAAATCTGTGGTGTCGCGTTGCCTCGGTGTTTTCTTTCCTTCCCATCCTGCATGGAGCAGGTGGGCTGAAAGTGTTCAGTCTTTCCAGGAACCAAAAGAAGCCAAAAATTCATATTTATGGCCTTGGTTCTCGGCCAGTTGCCTGTCACCTGGAAAAGCATCTTCTCCAGAAAAAATATGCAGCCCTTTTGCTTGGAAATGGTGAAATCCAACTTGGGGCAGGTTGTGAAAAAAGACTGTTTGATGATGTTAAATCAATGTGTCAGGGCAGAGTTTTAATACTGAGAAATGGCTTTTTTAGACAGTTATCCAGCAGTCCTGTTATGCCCATTCCATTAAGACTTTGGCATTCCCTAATCTTTTCTCATTGAAAACAGCTCTTTATGTCACAAATGAGGGTTTTAGTAGCATTATTCATAAAGCGACTTCCCCTTTTAACGTGCACTGGAGAATGCTTTTAGAAGCTATTATAGTACAACTCGCCTAAATGGTGTGAACTTCTGGTGGGTCCATAAACAACTCTAGATAACAGAGCATTTGTGAAACCTATTTTTACTTGCCTTTTAGTTTGTCAGGGTGTCCAAGAGCTACTTTTGCTGGGAAGAAAGGAAAACTCTCAGGGGATGAAATTCTCAACACTAAATTCAAGACCAGCGATGGTAAGGGTCTTGTCTGCGGTCATCTTCTCTCACAGATGTATTGATAAACTGAATATTGTTTATGCGTTCAATCCATGCTGTATTATTCTTATTATTACCATATGATTAATGCAGTGAGTCTCAATACCAATTCTTTTGTCAAATGTTCTTGTTATCAGTTAAATGAAGTAGTAAAATAATAGCTTTCGACCAGCCATCGATCCTTTGGGTGCCACTTCTAGCACTTGTCCTAAACTTGAGTAGTACTTTCTCATACAAGTAATGCTGTTGACCTCAGGCGAACTACCTGTAAAGACAAGGCTGACAAATTGTGTGTCAAATTATGCATCAAATAAGGTTTTATTTAGCAAATAACAGAAACATTTGGTATATCCGTTATGGACTAACTAACATTTTCCTGTCTCCAATAATTATACAACTTTCCCACCAATGTGTAACTTTTGTTTTGCTCTGGTAGTAACCCTACTTCTCTTTCAAATAATCCCTCCCACACACTGATCGGCTCTTTGCACATCTGCCTGATTTAGAGCTGTACTGAGCTATGCATGTGCATCATGCTGAGCTCTTATTTTCATTAACTGTCCCGTCGTTAGCAGGCGCTCATCCATATACGTAAATTCACCCATGCTAATATTTCTCTTTCCACCCATGTTTTTATCCGATTAAAAGTGGAGATTTACCCCAATTTGGGGAGCGGGGGTTGTTTTCATACCCATGTCAAAATTACAGAGATCATTGTCCTAAAATACCATTTAAAAAATAACTTGCCAAGCCTCATTTGAGTTATTTTCTTCACAGATTAGAAGGGTTCTTGGGTTTGCTACAAATTTGACTCTCCAATACCTTACCAGGGGCATATATGATGAATGATATTTGTTATGAATTAAATCCCTCTTTGTTTTTAAACACACCAATCCTTATTTTTGAGACTCTACACCCAACAGAAGTGGCAAGCAGAGAGCTTCAACAAATAATTACCACCTATCGGCTGCTAGCCAACTGTCCGGTCTGACTATTCATTCTCTTGCTATGCACCTGGTTGTCCCAATCTTGTGGTATCTTTGCTGTTTTCTGATTCGATTATTGAAAGCAGGGAGTGGGGTGGGGAGAAGTGTCAAATGATAAATCATGAGCTTCTATAGAGTGTTTTCAGATTTAAAAAGTCAAAATTCATGAACATGTCAAGAATTCACTGACATTTCCATGAAATCCTTGCAGATTTTTCTCATACTGATTCCCAAAAATACTTATTAGGCGGAAGTTGAGTGGTGGTATATTTTGGGGTGGGTTTTTATTTTTTCATTTTAACATCTAACTAAGCTCAACTATTATATTAAACTACTTCTGGGTTTGGTTTTTTGTGGGGGAGGATTTGGATGCAACGAATTTCTGCACTGGTTTAGAAATTGCTTCATTTTCTGCCCCATGCATTTTGCACATGCTTGGTACATCAGTCAGCGCTGCAGGATTTGTGGTAGACTCCGGTTGAGATGGCCTATTCTTTGGTTGCGGATTTATACATGCGATGCTATGGAATTTGTAAAACCATCTGTGCGCTCACGCTGGTTGTGGTATGAGGAAGAGTATGAACCGTATCAGAACTGAGGAGTCTACAAACAAGAAAGGGGTCCCAAAACCAGTGCCTTGTGCTCACCAGGAAAGCCTGGACTGCCATTACCATTTCCTCTTCTGTGGGCCTGTCTACACGTGCATTTATGCCAGCTTAAATTTATTTTGCAGTAAGCAGGAATAGGCTGGCATCTACATGTGCAGGCATTAAAGCACATTAATGCTGCATGTGGAGTGACTTGGGACTAAGGTTAGTCCCAAATCAGTCCCCACATACAGTGTTACTGCACAGTAAGGCGTTACTGTGCAATAACTAACCGGGTGTAAATTTGCTACCGGCATGATGCAGGTATCTAATTTACACTCACGTCGGTGCAAGTCACCATGCTTACTGCACAGTCCAGGTGCACACGTGTAGGCGTGCACCTGTACTGCACAGTCATTGCAGTTACTGCGCAGTAATTGCGCACGTGTAGACGCACCCTAGGACTCTAAGCAGACCGTGACTGACTGCAGCTCCTCTCTTGCAGTTCTAGAGAACGATGAAGAAATTAAGCAGTTGAACAAGGAGATCAGTGAACTGAACGAGTCCAACTCTGAGATGGAAGCAGCCATGGTGAAACTGCAGTCGCAGGTTTGTGTGCGTGCACTTTTACCAAGCTCTGAGCTGTAGCATTGGCAATGCATAGGGGGTGCACGTGGGTGCATTTGCACCCCCTGGAAACACCAGCCATGAAGCTGGAAGTGCCAGCGGAAGTGCACTTCTGGTTTTGCCACTGGTGATTTCGGGCTTAGCGATCAGCTGCTGGAGGACCCCTGGTCAATGATCGGCTGCTGGGAACCCCCCTGGTCGATGATCTGGTGCTCCCCCACCCAGACTCGGGAAGCACCAGTTGCCCATGACCCAAAGAACCTTGCCCAAATAATTCACAGTAATGTCTCTTAGCTCCCTGGGAACAGAAGGAACGGTTCTCCTACATCAGTAACCCTGCGGGGTCAAGATAATCCATCAGAAGACTTCAGAGAGCACTTTAGGACTGACTGGGAAATGGTTTTTCTTATAAGACTTGCCATTGTTTAAATCAAAATGTTGACTTTTCATCACAAACCAAAACTTTTCAGATGAAAACTGACCAAAAATAGCTTTTCAGTTTTCTGCTGGAAAAGCCAAACCTTCTTCTGGGCAGCTGATGCTTTCAAGGAGAGCATTCATTGATTTGAAAACCCATCTTTCATCAAAAAAAAAAATAGGGCTGGCCAAACATTTTCTGTCTGAAGTAGTGCACATCAGAAAGGGGAGCGAGGTTGAAGGAGCAGGTTCATAGCAAAGCTGTGCGTCTTGCCTTGCAGATATCCACCATGGAGAAAAACCTCAAGAACATAGAGGAGGAAAACAAAATCATCGAGGAACAAAACGAAGCCCTGTTCTTGGAGCTCTCAGGGTTGAGCCAGGCTCTCATCCAAAGTCTTGCCAATATTCGCCTTCCACACATGGTAAGGAGCTTTTCGGGCGTTTGATCCCAATCGCTGTGATCAGATGAGCAATATAAAACCCATTTTTTGATGGCACTCACAATTAGGAGAAATGCCTAGCGATCACCTTCTCTCTCTACACACACATCTGTCTTTCATAACATCGGGACCGTTATCATATCTCTGAAGCGTATATTGTATTTCCCTTTTGCTGTCATTTTCCGCTGATCTCCCCTTACATCTATTGTTCTGTCTCATTACATCCAGTAGTTAAATCTGAAAATAGGAACTTTATCAAGGCCACACAGTGCCTTTTAGACTATGATAGCACAAGCGGAGATCAGGAGGGATTAGATTTCAACATCAGGGAGATCATACAGCTCCTATTATAAGGCAGGTAGCTTCAATTCAGTTTTGAATAGCTGGCAGCCACAGAATAGCATGCTTAAAGAGCATGTATTCTGTTTAATTTAACAAGGTCTAACAGCACACAGCATGTTGCCATAGTATTACTGCAAAATGAAAAGACTACATTAAAATAGGAAAACCGGAAGGGGCTTTTAATTACTGTCTCTCTACTCCCAGAAACTTAATTACTATTGTTTAAACCAGAGGCATGTTCGTGTGCATGTGTCCATGCATGCATGCGTGTACGTGTGCTGGGGGCAGAGACAAAAGCTGTCCACTTGCAGATCCTGTGGACTTCCCAGATTTCATCCGGGTTTGTATTTAAATTTGAGCTGGCTGAATAATACTAATTGCTCTTCAGACAATTTCTTTGATGAGTATTTTTGGCAGCATTTGCTGAGCTCTCCTGAGTACCTGACGGGGTATGAGATTTGTGACAGGAGAGGGGACTTCAAACAAACCATCCGGCAAATATATATGTTTTTTAAAGGCTTCAACCAGCTCCAATTCAAATAATGCCCAGTAGAATTGCACATTCGTCATATTCCAGTTCTTTTCTCTCCCTCCGCTTTGCATTTCACCTGCTCTCTTTATCGAGGGGTTAAGAGGGTTACCTTCCCTTCTCAACATCTGTATCAAAGGGATGCCAGAGCGTGAGACTGGGACTTGGGAGGCTGGGATCCTGATTCTGCCCCCCATCCACCCTGTAATCTCCAGGCAGTCACTTGGCCTCTCTGTGTCTCTCTCCATCCAACTACTGTTTGTCTTGTTTGTGCAAGGCTTGCAAAGGCTTATGCCTGGTTTTAATTTTAGCACTCTTAATTATCCACCATCAGCTGTTGCATCTCGAGATGGGCGGGAGATGTGGGGTTTCAGGCCCACTGGGGATGAGGTGTATGTACAGCTCCTGGCACAACGAGGCTGTGATCTTGCCTGATGTTATCCAGCTTCACATCATGCTGAATACTAGCAGATACGCATCTCAAGGCGCTAACAGACATTGCCTTTATCCCTAGATAAATCATTTTATCCCAGGACAGAGTGCAATCGTGCAGACATCGGTGTTCGCTGTCCCAGGATAAATCCTAAAAAAGTTTCCCAGCTAAGAGGTGGTAACGGTTTATCCCAGGATATTGCAAAGTACAGCTGTACAGTTATCCCAGGACTGTGTCGCTGAATCAATGGCAGAAAAGCGGTACTGAATTCAGCTACTCGCTAAACCCTGATGAGAAGGGTCATGTGTGTGCATGCCAATCCTGCATGATTTCTGTTCTGCAGCAAACACAGGCTCAACTTACCAATGCAACATCTGTTCCCTGCCTCAGCCCACCCCACAAATATCAGGCTTTTTTTTTTCCTCCCGTCCCCCATTATTAACAATAGCATTTGTTTTGTTTTCTTTTGTTTTTGTCGGATCCAGGAGCCAATCAGCGAACAGAACTTTGACGCGTACGTTAATACCCTTACTGACATGTACACCAATCAGGAGTGCTACCAGAACCCTGAGAACAAGGACCTGCTAGAAAGCATTAAACAGGCTGTCAAGGGCATCCAGGTTTAATGCCGTGGGACAAAATACACACACCTACACCCGCACACACATGCATACACACACAGACACGCACGCACGCACGCACCCACATGCAAAGAGACTGTACGAAGATGGAACTTTCTCTCCGAGTATTCAGGTTTAGCAAGTTGTGCAACTTGTTTGATGAATGAAAAAAAAAAAAAAAAAAAAAAAGGACCAAAATTGAACCAAGAGGCCATTTACAAGAAGCAGAACTGAACTGAACTCAAAAGGTTATCGTTTACTTGGACCTTCTTGCAGAAGAACGGGATTTTTCTCCCCGTTCCATGGGGTAGGTGAGGATCAAAGACGAGAGGGTTAAATTGGCTGCGGGGCATGGTAGCTTGCGAAGAACAAGCCCTTTCCTGAGTTGCCATGTGCTGCTGGTGAGGAAGAAGGCGCTGTTGCAGAGTTCATCCGAGCGTTAAACCGGTTAGAGGAACGGGGCTTGTCTGATTCGAGGCTGGCTTAAACCCTCCTGCTGTCTGTGGTCGTATGTCCAGATCACCTACTCGCACACAAATTATGTTATATGTTATTATACCTGCGAAGCCGGAGCTGCCGGCTACCTGTAAATCTGAACCTCTGCTGGGCCTCCCACCCCTTGGTATTCAGACACGCACTGGGTGTGGGATCTCTTAAGTATTATAAAGTAGCTTATTTTTATTTTCTGAAAGAAATCTGAAGAGCAGTTCTGGATCTCCAGTGGAAAGCGCATTGAAAAAAAAAATAGGTTCTCAGGGAAGCTTTTGGAGTTTGCAACTACAGTATTCCTTTGTCTGTCTTAAATATGAGAATAGGTATTATGAATAGACCGATACCAGATATTTCATACAGAAGATTTCTAAATGTGTCATGGTCCAGTATATATGAGTTTTTGGAAGTCTATTTGCTGACAGTTCTGTTTCTTTTCGTTCTTGTGGTCATCCTTGCAGTGGTGCAGTACTGCCAGTGGAAAGATCAAAACGTGAACAAACAAGAAATGATATTAATTGATGGCCAGCAAAGTGCTTATCTACCGTGAACCGTGGCTGATTTCTTACAGATGTCTACGTGGCAATGGGTTTTCCTTTTGGTTGGATTTTGCTTTTTCTGCATTTTTTTTCTTTCCTGCAATGTGTCATTCCACACACACACACACACACACACACACACACACACACACACATGCACACACGCATACACACACACAAAGCGTTTCCTTCCAAAGAAGTCTTTTTTAAGCAGTTCAGTACATGAAGGCCCACTGTGCACTTAAAAGAATTACAACGCCATGAATGTCTTTGCAAAAACTGATCTCTAGCACCTCTTCCCTCCCAGTGGCCAACGTGGTAGGGCATGGCAATTAAGGTAATTTTGAAAAGGTGGAGAGGATGAAAGAGGTACTAATCTATCCCAGCACCATACAGATCTTTAGCTCAGCTCATTCAAGCATTGACTCTCATTCGGACCTTTATATCAGCCTGGTGATAACACTTCTGGAGGTGATAGAGGTGAAAGCCCCTTAGAATTCGAGTGTTGGACGCACAACCCCCCTACTTTCGATATCATTTCCACTGAGGTAGGGAGGTTGGAGGGGATTTTGCCGACCAAGATTAAAGCGAAGAATATGGTCTTATGACGAGCCCAGTCCTGCAAATGTTAAAGGTATGATCCAAAGTCCAGAGAAGTCAATGGAAAGATGTCCATTGATTCCAGTGGACGTTGGATAAAGCTTGTAAGGACATGAGCAGTTTTACTGCTATAGAGTAGCCCCTTTCAAGTCAAAAGGGAAGTTCATGTGAGGAAATGTATTTACAGACTTAAGTGTTTGCAGGATCAGACCCTATGAGTTCACTTATTTTTAGAACCCATTCCAAGTGCAAATTTTTTTTTTTTAAAAGAGGAAAAAGATTAATTTGATGTGTTAAAAACACAATGTTCTTAACATGTAAATAGAATCCAAATTGATTGTGACTGCAATTCAGTTAGTATTTAAAAGTAGAGAAATTGCACTTCCTGGAAGAGAAAAGGGGGGAAAAAAAAGTAGTTAGTTTAATTATCCTGTAAATTATTTAATTTTGGCAAGATGTATGTAATTTATATCCACAACACCTTATGTTAACTTTTTTGCTATTTATTTAACTTTTTTATTTATTAATTTTATACTTATTTTAAACTGGACACCGCACCATGGGGGGGAAAAAAAATATAAAAAAGCAGCAAAAAATAAAAAAGCAACACCTTTTGACCATAAAGATGATATTCCAAAAAAAAAAAAAAAAAAGAGGAGGAAAAAAAACCCTTATCTACAACTCCTACTTGTAATTTTGATGCAACCGAGTTATTTTTTATATATTTTGTTATTTATTCTTTTAACAATGGGAATTTTTTTAAAGATATTTTATAACTGAAGCGTTTTGATAATTTTTTGTTTGTTTTTTTGAGGGGGGGGACAAATGGGGGAAAGAGACGTTTTTTGTTCTTTTCTTCTTTTCCTTTTTTTTTTTCACTCATTGTTTCAGGCACTGATAACAGGAAATGAAAATTCTGTATTTATTATTTATTTAATATTTAAGTCAAAATGAACTGTGCTCTTGTTGTATATTTATTTTGTCGTTTGTGTGTCGATTATGTGATGACTGAGTACTTGTTTATGTGAAGGAATACTGTTCATATTTAAATAATAAAGAGTCACATTGAAAGTTATAGCAGGCTACATGTTATTCTGTGACAAATGAATACTGTGATCTACTTTCCTCAGGAAATGTATTCTGCAGAGAGGACTTCCTTTATGTATCTGCAGGATTCTTTCATAATAAAAACCCAGTTCTGTTTGTGATTTTAGTTCCCATGGTCTTTCTTCAAGATACGGCTGGTATCCCTGACATTGTCATATTGCTTTCTTTCAATGTATGGAGAAACCCCCAATTCAGCGTGCGTGATGTAAGCCCTCTGCATCCGGTCCCCCGAATGCAGGAGTCTGTTATGACTCCCAGCTAGAGGCATTCGGCTCAGATTTTCAAAGGTATTTAGGTACCAAAAGATTCAGGCCATAATCAAGCATGTAAGATTCCCGATGCCCTGTTGAAATCAAGTATTGCCTTAGTGTAATGCTTATTAAGAGTGCTGCTTATTGCAACTGTATCACTTCTATAGGGTTAATGGTTTCAGTGCAGCGAGCTGAAGCCAAGTCATTACAGTTGCTTGTTAACAGGGAGGTAGGTACACAAAAATAATGGGCATCGAAGCTGCCTTAAGGGAACAGCGTGCATCACAAGAAAAAGCATGTATTTAGCCTGTTGTGAAAGAGCCCTGGTACAAGAATAAGGGCACTGCAGTTTTGACTTGTCCTTCCAGCTAGGTTTTTTTGACTGGACATGAAGAAACAGTGTATGGGATGTTGTAATTCCCCAGTTGGACTAGGGTTTAGGTTGTAGCCGTGTTGGTCTAAGGACATAGGCAGACAAGGTTCCTTAGGTGAATTTGATATCTTTTATTAGACCAACCCAAATGGTTGGAGAATAGTTATTAAGCAAGCTTTCGGGTTCAAAAACCCTTCGTCAGGCTAAGGAAGTTTCAGCAGTTGGTGTGCGCTCTTCCTGGATGGAACTAGTATACGTTTAGGCTCCCGTCTCCCAAGGGAATAATTCAGTTGCAAACCTGAAGTTCACTTTCCTCAAAGATCCCCTAGTATTCGATCAAAACGTGCTGTCACAGCAGTTGATCTTCCCCCAAGGAAACTCAGGGCCCATCAAAGTCAAGGCCAGGACTCTCACTGCTGTCAGCGGGCACTGGAGTATGCCCTTGTGCATTAGCCCATCCACACAGAGAAAGCAAACGGGGGTGTCCAGGTCTTCAGGATGTAAGTAGCTGATACCACGCCCAAAGTTATTGGTATGGAGCAATCTGTTTGAAAGAGTAAGGCAACTTATGGGCATGAGAGCTGGCATGATTGGGCCCTAACTGACATGTGGATTTTATGTTTAAGGAAAATGCATGGATGACTCTGGAGGTCTTGATTTTATTAAGGCAGGAACACCCCAGAATTCTTCATAATGTTCCCCGATACCGCCTGGGTCTTCAAACCCGCGTCTACCTGGCAAACTTACTGCCCCAGGCCGTGCCCTCAAACACACCAAACAAGCTACCTCCTAACTCAGAAATGGTACAGCCATGTTGTCATAGCAATGTGGGCAGGCTCATTAGCATGGGAGCTGGCTAATTGGCCCTGCCACTCAGCAGTGCAAGCCCACTAGAAGTGCCACACAGATACAACTACACTTGCTTCCAATTTAGAAGGCAGCCCATACGGAGCAGAATGATGTTTGGGTACGTCTACACGTGCCTTAATGCACATTACAGGAACGTGTCTACAAGTGCACGTCTTTAATACACATTAAAATGGTGAAATTAGGCTAATGAGGCCTACATTTGATACCTGCAAATGCAGGTATCAAATTTAGTTGTGATTAGTTAAAGCGCATTAACACATGTATAGACGTGACCCAGTACTAACTTTAGTGCCAGGTCTGCCCAGCCACTAGAGGCATATGACAGGGCTGTAGGGGCTTGGCACTAACTTTAGTACCAAGTCCCTGCATGTGTAGACACCTGCCAAAAATTGCTTAATGCGCATTAAATTTAGTCGCACTTAAATGCATGTGTAGACGCACACTTTGAGGGTCAAGCTTAGGTGGTGTGTCTTCATGGTGACCTGAGCTAGATTTCTCTCAGTGATGTGACTAAGAAAGCTCACAAACAGAGGATCAGAGGATGTCTGCAGAGGGACAAAGAAGAGGAAGAAACTCCAGGGTACTGTAAAGTACTGGAGTATGGGGTGCACAGCTAATGTTGGTGCTGGCACTTTCCGAGAGGACCCTGGCCAGAGAGCCTGGGGCTAGTAGGAGGAAAGCCATTTGACTGTTCTTTCAGCAGGCGTGGATGACTACAGACCTTGGAGAAGAAATAGGTGTTGCTTGAATTGGCAGAGATTAAGGAAGAAGCTACTGATTTGGGGAGAAAATTCTTCAGCAACGCCTGAATTTGGAGAAGGGCGGAGGGTTGTTTTGGACTCTGAAAGGGGAAGAGTCTTACTGGATTTGACTGAAAAGCTACATCCCAAATACTCAACACAAACCTGGGAAGGAAACCATCCTAGGACGTGGTTGTTTCTCCCTATTGGACACAAGTGAGCTACTTATGCAACACTGAAAAGCTGATTCCCTGATTCTTCATTTCGGTGATCCACGACAAGCCACAGAGAGCCATACAAACATCCCAAATTCCTGTGTACAAAGGTAAATATCTCCTTGGGTTTCTGAATAAACCTTGCTGGTTCTTCTCTGATGTTAATCTCGAGAGGTTGGAGGAGGTTTGTTTTAAAGCACTTCTTCATTTACTTATGATTTGGTGTCCTCACAGACTGTCTTAATGGGAAAACTAAGCTTTTCATGGGCAAAATGTTTTGTAATTATGGCTGTCAAGTCTTCTAGGCTTCTGGGACTGGAAACATCGACTGGAGAATTATTAACATGTATAATTCTCTTTAAAAGTAACTGGAATAATGTGCACATTTGGGAGTTTTGTAGCACTGCAAGAGATGAAAGAAATGTTGTTTTAGGTGAGTTAAACCTTTACAATTTCATGCTTTATCCTCCCCCTATCCTGACGGCCTTAAAGGTCATGGGAATCAAAATTGAAGTTTTATCCTTTATGTGCAGGGGCCCGGGGTATTTGGATCATTAGCGGAGCAACTATTCCCCAAAGCGTTTCAGTGAAATAGGTATTAAATAAAGCAACAACAAAAAGTTATAATAGTTGGAGCAACCATGCCCTTTATACTTTGTTTTCAGATTTTTGTCATAATCGCCCTTGCTCCCAGAGGTTTCTCTACCAAAATAAAGGTAGACAGCTCCTCGGATGTCAAGTAGAAGAACAAGAACAAGCAAAAAAAAAGTTTAGGCCGCCTTGTTTGTGATGAATATATACTATAGACCCAAATATAGATACATCTATATAGTTTGACATAGAAATGTATATGTATATATATCTATATATGTATATATATATGTATGTATATGCATGTGTATGTGTGTATGTATGTATATGTATATATGGATGTATGTATATGTATATATAGGCACGTATATATTTGGGTCTGTAGTATCACAGAACAAGGGTGCCTAAACTTTTTTATATACACTTGTTACACGGCCTAAACTTTTATTTATTTATTTACCTGTTTATTTATATAGATGTAGGTATAGATATACGTATAGAGATATCTTTTGGGTTCGTAGTGTAGAAAGGAAAGACAATAAATAAATAATTGCAATTAAAAATTCTTGTACAGAGGGCCTCAAACAAGGCTGTCATTTTTGTGACTGCTCGTTTCCTTCTGCAATGGAAAATTAAAATTTGTCTCCATAAAAGTTCTGATCCTGCTTCTGCTGAAGTCAGAGGAGAAGCTCCCATTGACTTCAATGGACCAGGATTTCAAACATGCATTTCAGCATGCAAATGAAACTCATAGTATTGATTTAACCCAAAATCCACTGGAATGACTGGTAAAACTCCCAGTAAGTTCAAAGTGAAGAGCGTTAGACCAAGAGAGAGTGACTTTCCCGCCACCCTTACCCCCAAATCCTATTCTTAGACTCCATTTTTTGTGCATGAAAGGTTTGTAGAAAATATTATGCTCCCTGTTTGTCAGGCTTCTTCTAAAACGAAGCAAGCAAAATGCAATCAAGGCCACTTTAATTCCGGATAAGTATCCATGCATGTTTAATGCGACCTAATCCACTTTAAAGCCACCTTGCCTTAAATCAGATGAACGGTCCCGAGCGTCTGGGTGGAGAACAGGGCAGGGAATAGGAATGAACCCCACCGTCACCCTTGACTAAATTGCAGCTGCGGCACAGGGAGTTTGGCAGAGAAACGTGAGGTGAAATGATCATTTTGGAGAGGAAACGTATTGCCAAACTCAGAGGGGATTCCTTTTGTGCCTTTTTTCTGAAGTGTTTGCTCCCCGGGCTGGGGTTGGTCTGGAAGAGAAACAGGTATCGATGAAAGCGGCAGGAATAAGGCAGACAAGGAAATAAAATAAATGATGACTCCTTGAAAAATGCTGGAGACGAGGCAGTCAGCACTAAAGGAAACTTCATCCTCTGTGTCGGGTGCTCGTAGTTGAATGAGCTTCCAGACAGGGTATTCAAATAGCCTCATGGGCCAGGATTAGCTGAACCTGCCTGAGGTTTAGAAAGGGATCCAGGGGAGGAAAACAAGAGCTCTTGCAGGGAGGCTTGGCCATGCCATCAGTGCTGTGTCAAACTCTTGGTACTGCTTTTCTCTAGGTTTCTGGCATGGCTGCTTTGCCCGGATCCACTTCCCAAAATCTCTGCTTTGGGTGTTGTCAGGTTTGAGGTGCACATTGTGCGGCTGCTTCTCTTTCCTCCCCTGCTCCCGCACCCCTTGGCAGACACATTACAGAGATGTCAGATCCATTTAAAAGTGAAAGGCACGGGCTGATAAGGCCCATTGAACCCGAGGCCTGCAGTCTCTCGCAATCAATGAACGACAAAGGGATAGGGAGAGTTATCGGGAGCCGTTAAACAACGCAGCGCCGACTGTCAGAGATACTAGAGAGGATTTGATGCAGCGCCTCTACGGTGACCCCGTACTTGTGTGCAAGGGTAGCAAATCTTCCAGTTTTGAGGGCTTAGCATCATAGACAGCTTGGACTGGGCGGCATTGTCTTGTGCTTGGCTTGTCAGCCCCGGAAAGTTTGCTCATGTATAGCCAGTCGGGAAGCAAGAGTCCCTCAGGGATGGGTTATGAGCTAAAATTGGATGTTCAAGAGGAACCTGAGCGGGCGTCCCAAGCTCCTAGCCCAACTGGAGAGGGGGACACTACGAGACAAGATGCGCCGCTCTCCAAAAGGCCGTGGGTGCAATCGTTGGAGCAGGCTGCGTGAAGCGATGTGAAAGAAAACTGGGTTTTCTGCAAAGCAGGGTCCCCAAAAAATCCTTTCCCTCTGCCGTGCCACTTGCTATAACTCATGTGTGAGTTGTCGGGTGCATAGATCTAGCCTCGTTTCTTCCAAAAACATCAACAGAAATCCCCAGAAGAGCAAAGGCAGTTGGGTCAAGGGCGCAGGATACCATCTTACCGGGGCAGCAGGCCTGACGTGATAATGGCCATGTTGGTTGACCTTGAGGGCTCTGCAGAAGGGGGAAAAACCCAAGCTCTTGAGCTATAATGTCTGCCTCTTTGGCGTACCCATGCTGCACCGGCGTTGGGCACAGAGCTCCCGTGTCCAGCCATTCCTTGCAGTACTTTGGTTTGGGTGCGTACACGTGGCGGGGACCAGTTTCTGCACAGTTGTGCGGGGCAAAGTCAATCAACACAAAGCTGATGCACTGCCTTTCCGCCAACGAGGCAGCGGTCTCTAATCGAGATGTCTAAAACAGGCTTAGCCCTCTGATGATCCCCGGTCTGTAGCAACGAGGCACACTCTTGAATGCCAATGTCTCCTGAGAAAAGACCTCTGTGGAGCACTTCCGCATGAGGCGCTGATGGGACCTGGGGGCGGCTGAGCTGCAAGGACCGGACTTATATGGTTTTTATTGCGTCAATAAAGGGTGGTGTGTTTCAAAAAGTAGCATCTCATTGTTCATGCAAATTGGCTGGGTGGGGTTTTTTTTTGCTTGGTTTTTTGTTTTTTTTTTGAAGGGCATATAATTGTTTTAGGGTTTGGTTTTTTGGTTTTTTTTTTAGATAGACTTTGCACTGCCAAGCAGTTTATTGTGCCAATATTTGATTATGATGATAGAGCTAATAGACATGCTAGCTTGTCCTTTCTTAACGAATTGGCTCTGCTGCATAATAGAATGGTTAGATTTGTGTTAAATGGCAGCTTTGGGAGCCATCACTGTGAGATGTTATCTTCTCTGAACTGGCTTCCTTTATCGCTGGGAAGGGAATTGAATTGGTTTAAGATGGTACACTGGAAGTTTATAGGTGTGCTTAGGAGAGCTCTTACGCCTTCCCCAACATGCTTAGGGCGTGAGAGCAGAAAGGCAGCGCTGAGAGTAGATCTTTTGCTGCAAGGATGTGATGGAAAAGGTGCGTGTCAGCAAACGGGGGCTCCGACACACATCAATAAACCATTAACCATCAACATCGTTAGATGGAGGAGCAAATGGAGGCAGCTAATTGTTAAAAGGCAATGATGAGTGAACGCCCCTCCACTCTCCTGCCAAACTGGTATGCTCCATTTGTCAATATTTACTCAGCCGCTCCCAGCCCGAGCATTTTTCACCGGATGTGATGGGCTTCTGGAGGTGCCTTCCAAGTGCTATCGAATAAGATTTTCTTCCACCTCTGGGGAGTGTTTTTGTTGTTGCTTTCCACCGGTCCGTCAGCTGAGCTTTTCAGAAAACTCACAGGAAAGCTGCCAGGCTTTCAATAACGCCCCTAGTTGTGGCTCAACCCCATGCCCATCAGATGGAGGTCCACTTCACAGGCCTTGCTACCTTGGCCTCTGCACAGACCTGATGTGCCACCGAAAAACACACCCCAGCCACTTGCTCCCACCCCGTCTGTGCCCAAATCCTGTAGAGGAGACAATGCAGCTGAGTACAGGACGCAGGACCGACTCCAAGTCTTTCTTCTAGGGGTGCAATCCAGCTCTTGCTCTGTTCTCAATCTTGCTCTCGGGGTTTTGCATTGACTCGGCATGTGCTCTGGCCTTGGGGATCGCTACCGCTGCCTGATCTCATGCCCTTTGGGATCCCAAGATAGAAGAGATGTCCTCTGGCAGGATGAATATAGGAAGCCTCCCCGCACTGTGAAACAGGAGTAACCAGCCTCATGGAGAAGCTGCCGAATCAGCTGTTTCCTACTCTACGTCTTTCAAGAGGTGCCTTCAGCACAATGCTTGCAAGAAGGAGCTTGAACGGCTTAACACCTTCTACGCAACTAAGTGCTGTTTCTTCTGCTTCCATTCAATCACAGGGAAACAGGTTAAATGCCCCTGGAGTCTGTCCAGATTGCAAAGCAGGATCAATAGCAGAAGGTGGTGTATAACAAGTTCAATAACTCCTGACTCATAAAGGGAAGTAGCGGATACAACTCCATAAATGCAGGAAACAGATTATGCAGGCGTTTACATCCAACGATGTCACGGCTTTGACTCTTCAGCTTGTCTCGCATGTCATTTTCCCCCCCCCCGGCGTGGCTTAGGATGGCTCTACATGACATACATTACTCGTGCCTGGCTGAGATGTGTTGTTCCCTGATGGAGATAACGGTGAAACACGCACCAGGCCTACAGACAATCTCACTCACATATTGCAGCGCAGCTGCAGCTTGTAGCGGTCAGAAGGAAAGAATACTAATCAGAGGAGCCTGTCCATAGTGAGTATCTAAAAAAAAAAGGCTTGTTTTTTGAAGTCCTGATTAGGATCCTAAAAGCTTCCCCAATAACTGATCACAGCAGGGACCATGCTAATATCCATGTTCCTTTTCCAGAAAATGCGATGCCTCCCCCCGCTCCCCTCCCCTGGAGGCATCGCAGAAGAAGTTGCGACAAGACTTTTCAGAACAGCAGCCAGCCAGAAAGGCGACGAGTGAATTCCTCTTGATCTCCTGGTTCGTACTGGTTCTGTGTTGATTGTGGAACAGATGTTCTGAGAAATCGGAGAGCATTAACAAAGATTTCTGCATTCATCTCTACAGCTGTTTGGATTGGTATCACACACAAAGGACTGCATCCTCATTAAATTGCTCAGAATGTCACCATGTGGACAGCAGAAATTTGGTTGTGTTTTATTTTGATAAGCAGCGGGCTAATGTATTCAGCAGCTAAGAGGAGTGTGATGGGGTGACAGATGGGAGCTGGACTCCAGTCTTCATGGGAAAGGCACTTCCCAGTAGGGAAGCAGTAAGTTTTCCCACCTAATCTTCTGTAACCTTCAGGCTGCTAACCACGGCAAGAGCCCAAGCAATGGTAGTTATTAAATTAATGACTCCATCCCCCTGCCAGTAATAAATATTTTACAGTTCTCTCTCTCCACCCCGTAGACTGCTCGAGACAGACTAGACTGTTTATTAATCTAGCTTCTAGATTTATGTTATTTAATTGCTTAACATGCTCACTGTGGACTGGCCAGATTATTAAATGTCTATGTCTGGTATGGATTGCAACGGCAAATGGTAAAATATGGAGGTCCTGGTTCTTTGTTCCTTGGGACTCCAGTAGGATAGGGATCACCTATATCTCATGCACTGAGCTCAGTCAAATCACGGTGATGTCAGCCCCGTGGAAATGGATGAAGAATGAAGGCCAAATCTCTCTGAGGTTGAAATAAAATGATGTCACAGTTGCATCACAGCTCTAAAGGTTGGGACTGTGTTTGATAATATCTTGCTTCCTATTGATATCACTGAAAATGGCTCGAAACCTGGCTTCTCTGGTGCTAGGATGGATGCTTGGTCTATCAGCAGGCAGAGAAGGAAAAAGCCGCTGGATGTGACAAGAAGTGCCTGTAGGGTGGCATAGCAGCAAGCCCTTCTGGCATGTCCTGCAAGTCCCTTTCTAGAGAGTAGCAGGCAGGGTGCAAGAATGAAGTGCAAAAACAAAGCATGAGACAAGGATGTGAATGAACCAGCAGAGGCCAAGTCCTCCGATCCAGCCAGTGCTAGACCTAGAGGAGATGGCTTCGAGTAGCTGAGGCAGCTGCACATTTCACTTGCTGGAACAGCCCCTGTGATATGCTATGATGAGGACCCAGAAGACTTGGCATCCCCAGGAAGGGAATTGGCACACCTGCAGCTGTTTTGGGCCGCTTCAGTGATGCCAAGCAGCTGGGTGCAGCCTAGATCCTGGCTCAGGTGCAATCCTTCCTGTTGAGCATGGCTAAGCAGAGCTAGGTGGGACATGCCATGCTGCCTCTCAGTCAATCTCACTGGGGTTCAGCTGGGTTTTCTTCTGCATTGCAGCAATCCACGTCCTATACCAGTGTCATATAAACACCAGGGAAATGTGGATACAACCTGCAGGGTTTTTGGTTGTCGCTGGGTTGGTCTAAGGACATAGGCAGGCGAGGTTCTTTGGGTAGCTGTGATATCTTTTATTAGACCAAATGAGTAATGGGAACGTTTTTTTCCAACTACAGGCAATCCTCGACTTACAACGTTTCGAGTTACAACGTTTCGCACTTGCGTTTATACATTGACGCACTTACAACATTTATACATCAACTTTATGACTTATGATTATACATGACTTATGATTATACATCAACTTTATGACTTTACAAGGCTTGATCCGATGCGATGCCACGCCAGCGAACAAGTTCGCTGTGTCGCTCATCTCCCTGGAGAACATTTGTCCAAACTGCCTTGGACACTTTCTTTAAGAAAGCCGACAAGACTCCAGAAAAACCTGCAGCCAGGACTGCTGAGAAGACTCCAGGCAAGAGCCCTTCAAAAAGTACAACCAAGAGCCCTTCAAAAAGTCCAGCAAAGTCACCTCAAAGAAGTCCTTCCAAATCCATATGATTGCTATTTACAATATAAATACATTAATGTAGCTATATTACTCATCTATAATTGATCAAGTACAAAATTCTGGGGTATTTTTGGTGAAAATAGGGTATCAGGCCTTGGTTCAGGAACCGATCCCCCATTTATAGCATTGTTTCTTATAAGAAAATTGGTTCCGAGTTACAACACTTCGACTTAAGACGGGGTTTTCAGGAACCAATTGTGTTGTAAGTCCGAGGACCGCCTGTACTCAGTTGGTCTAATAAAAGATATCACATCTACCCAAAGAACCTCGCCTGCCTACACAACCTGCAAGGACACAGCTAATGATCAGGGCCTCATACCACAATCATAGTGCCTTTAATTTTATGCTACCATTCAGGTGTTGTTTACTTACTGGCATTTATGATATAGTCTATATTTATTATATATTATTTAGCATCTTGCCTATTCAATATTCTATAATTATTACATGCTATTTACTCACTGTATGTATTATGTTTCTTATTTCTTTGATTTTCCATTTCTTATTTCGAGGTGCTTTTGCAATAAGCCAAAAACATATAAATGCGTCAAAAGAACAGGTTAACCTCAGATTTTGTCAGAAATAATAGCACCCCCTCCCGCACACGCACTCCCATAGCATTTTTTGCCCATAAAAAAAGCTGAATTTTACCGACTTGTTTGCCAAGATTCATATTTTCTCTCCTCCGCCCCCATTCAACACTCCCAACTTTTAATTCAAAGTGGAATCCTGACAATGCAAAGTGTTAATAGAATTAGTCTTCTGATACAAACTGTTCATCAGGGCTTGTTAGCTCAATAGTTGATGCCATAATCTTATCAGAACCACCTAAAAGTGTATTAATCAAGAATGGCTGAACTGCCTGCTTGGATCTCAGAAGTGTAATTAAAGTCCAAATAAAAATGGGAACTCATTTTGAGGAAAGAATAGAATAATGCAAAACTATTTTGAACCAAAAGCCACTCAGCCAAATCATCAGTTCCTTTCCCAGGCATTTTAAATAGAGTTTTGTCGGAGCCAGGCTTGAGTTAAACCTGAGACAGGCTTTCAAACTGCTTTCTCTGCGTGACCCGGAGCGAGGAGTGGAATTACTTGCGTGTGTCAGGATCACTCCCATAAGTAACGCAGGGCGGACTGGACTCCAGTTTATACGGGCTGAGGGCCAGATGCTCAGCCAGTGCACAACCTAAGGATCGGGACCTATATTTAAAGGAACAGCAACACTCCACAGGTAAGAGAATACCGCTCTTACAACGTATGTTGCACAGCTTGCGGGTTTGCATTTGTTCACCCCCCTCCTAATCTGTACCCCGGGTTTTGGCCTTTGTTTAACCATGATTTCAGTCTTTGAGGAATCTACATTTAAATACTGGCTTATTACGATTGCTGCTTACCATGCTAATCAGTACCAATGGGTGGGTGGGTTCCTCCATCACTTTGTCCCATCAGCCTTTTGTGGGGTATTGATAACTCACTTGTTTATGGGACAGGGATTCTCTCCTTCATGTTTGCATGCTGTCTAGCACAGTGGATCCTGGTCCATATAGAAGTCCTCCTGGCACTGTATTAATACAAATAACAACACAATAGTTCACGCATGAATCATGTTGGGAGGGAGGTTTATCCTAACATCCAGGGACTATGGTTTATACACCTGCACCTGTAGGGCCTCAGTACCTACCACAGTGCACCTTGCCTAGACACTTACTTATCCCTCTAAGAAGTGGGTATAATATGATACCAAAGCTGAAGGGTTTTTCCCAAGTGCAAATGGTGATAGTCAGTGCAATGCAGCAGAGGATCGACTCTATACAGTATTCCTGCTGACCCTGTAATGGCCACTTACGTACCTGTAGCCAGAGACATCCCAAAGGAGATCCTCCCCTGATTAAAATTTGTAAGGCTGAATCCTTGGTAGAAGCAAACTGTGCTTGAGGTGGTGTGTCACCAAAATAGTGAGGTTTGCAAGGTCAATGTACCATGGTGGCATTAGGGTTGCTGGGGCCCTGGGCATGACAGTCCAATTTGCTTATAGGTCATCAGATTAAGAGGCTTAATTTTGATGACCTACAAGCAAATTGGACATTTTCAATTTCAATTTCAATTTCACTTTGCCCTATACATGAAAATGCAATGACAGTATCTTAATACAATATTGATAATACCAATATTCGGTGCAATCAGTTTTAATTTTTATAAAGTGTGGGGCCCTGGGCGATCACCCGGTCTGCCCTCCCTTAAGGCTGCTCCTGCAATGTGTGCCCGTCTATCTGGCGATGAGACCCCTGAACTGGATGTGTGGCAAAATGGAGAGAGACAGCAACCGACCAAGCCAGTTGGCTTGCTGATCCGGTAACCCTTGTTTCCTCAAATAATCTTTATTCCCCTGAGCCATTCTGTTGACTTCAGCCAGGCTCTTTGTGTAGGTAGAGATGCCTTGTGCGAGTAAAGGATGCAGGTGAGGACGGCTGATGCAACGGAGCTACTTGTGCGTGTCCAGATCGCTCCCAGGAGGAAGGGCCGAGGGGATCGGGCCCTAGTTTGTACATCCCTTCCTAGCAATGTCTATACCGATGGTGACACCTGGTGGTAACCAGCCCGCAAAACAAACGCTCTTCTGCAAGGGCCATGGGATCATCTTCCCATTTCATGCCAAGCCGGGGCGTCGCGGAGGCCTGTTTTTGCAATATCAGAAACGGGCAAGGCTGTAAACGCAGAGAGGAGAAGGAAGGACTGAGGATTTCAAGTCCCAAGTGAGCCATCGCGGGTGTAGGCAAGGCCTCTCTAAAGTGCCTGGAAAGAAGCATCGGATAAAATCATCACTTACAGGCTCACAAAGCCAGAAAAGTAACTAAAATGAGACATTCTGGCCTTTCTGCATGTTGGTTTTTAAAGCAGTATTAGACATTTTTTCCTGAACTCATGCTGGTCTTCAACAGCTGCCTGAATCCTACCTGCTGAGAAATGCAAAACTCCTGGTTCAGAAGTGATTCCTTTTATTAGACCAACTAAATCATTGCAAAAAAAAAATTAAAAAAAAAAAAATATATATATATATATATGAGTTTTGCATTTCTCAGCAGGTAGGATTTAGGCAGCTGTTGAAGACCAGCAGATAGATAGATAGATAGATAGATAGATAGATATTTTTTGCAATGATTTAGTTTATATATATATAAGTTTATATATATAAACATATATATATGAGATATATATATATATATATATATATATATATATATATCTTTTTCTGCAAGCTTCAGGCATACACAACCTTCCTCAGGCTCAGGGAAAATTAAAGATGGTAAAAAGTCCCCCTAGGTAATGGGGGTAAATAAATTCATTTATAGGTAAATAAACCTCATTTTTTTCCTCAGAAGAAGCTGAAGGTGGAAGTCTGTACCTCCGGGTCCATGGTCCCCCTACCTACTGAGACGCACATGCTACATGCAGCCAGCAAGGACTGTTAAGAAGCAGGTGGAAAAGAGGCCTGCTTCTTTCCAAAGGAGGTGTTCACCCCCAAAATGACACTTTTTCCCACTAGGAAAAAGTACATGAGTGAATACACAAAGTAAATCCATGTCAGATGATGCTAAAAAAGCCCTTGCTGTGGTACTTGAAGAAGAGACACGGTTTATGATGCTACAGAGGTGAAACCAGGTCTTTCTATTAACCCTCTCTGCTCACCCAGGAAGGGGAGCGCTCTTGGAGCAGGGTTCACAGCAGGTGTCCTGGGGGGGAGGTTCGTTCTTTGTGCCTCAAGTGCTGGAAACGATCCATTTCTCTGGGAAATAACCTGCTCCTTCCCATGGTCATGCCCACTGCTGGCTCCTGGCCCTAGACTTGTGGAGGACAATTAGATGATGACTTGAAGGGATGTCTCACCTTGCCCTGCCTGCTGGGTTACTATGGGTTTTGCTCCTCTTTGCTTTGTGCAGCAAACAGAAAGCCTGCAGGGCACAGCAGTTGGTGAGTATTCAATCTCCAACTCTTTCTGATCACCTCTGCTGCCCGATGCCATAAGAAGAGGTCAAGTGCCCTATCAAGATGGAGGGGTATAGGTTGTAGCTGAGGTGGTCTAAGGATGAAGCCTGATGAAGGGTATTTATATCCAAAACCTTGCAAAGAAGAATTTTTTTCCAACTATTTGAGTTGGTCTAATAAAAGATGTCACATTGACCCAAAAAATCAGTCTGCCTATCAAGATGGATCCCTTTCTCTAGCTTGCTGGCATGGCACAGAGTGCCCTACTATGTCAATCTTTGCCTGGCTATGTCACCAGCCATCCAAATTACCCACAGGACATTTCTACCCCAATGATTTTATTTTATTTTATTATTTATTAATTCTACCCGAGAAATAATCAGCATATCTCAGCCAGTTGGAATGGCGAGAGACGGTTTATTTGCTGAAAGTCGCTGCTAAAGGAAGGGAGTTGGCCTTGCTGGGTGCTGGCAGATTTTAGCTGCCTTGCTGACCTCGTGCTTGAGAGCCCTCACCACTAAAGAGGATGAGGTGAGCACAATCGCTGCATCCCATTTTGGTTGAATCAGCAACCAGGAGTTGCAGCGCTCACCGCGCACAAAAACTCCCATTCTCCCAGGCAGCTGTCTTTGCAGAATGAAAGTGCCGACATCTACAGTATTACCCTGTGCATATTCACGCAGGATCGGCTGTTATAATGCTAATGAAGGGAGCTAGGATAATCACCTTAAAACATAAATAGATCCCAGATGCTGACTCACCTTCTCTTGCTCGCGTCTTGCTTTCCGGAGACATTTCTTTTCCGGGCCTTCCAGTGTGGGCTTGTTACGTCTGGGAGGACTAATATGCTTTTCCTTTCCCGATCTCAAGACAACTTAAGTCAGGGAGTCTCTTAGCCAGATGCTGTATTCCATTAAGTGCATATTGTAGCCCTATAGTATAGCATGAAACAAGGTTTTCAAGGCCTCTTCAGGTAGTACTGCCAGACCCGCAGCCTCAAAGGTCACTCGGATCATGGAGGCTTGACCAATGCAACTAAGTCGTCTACACTTCAATCTCCAGTGTGGGGCATCTTGTGCTAACAGCTGAAGGGGGACAGGGCCCTCCAAAAATCAGCATATTTCTCCCCTTATCACAATCATGACCACAGACAAAGCAGTCTCCGTTCTTCCTTTTTAGCAAGAAATCTGCATCTTCTATGCCCCAGTGAGCACCCCCCAAAACAGTTCTGCCTATATTTCTGAATATGCATGCACACCTCCCCTCCCTGAGCCCGGACTCTCCTACCCTTGCCTGTCCAGTGTCCGTGGCATGGTTTGGGGCAGGCGGAGAAGGAAAGGCAAACGCTGAATCTTGGGTTATACCACGGGGCATAACCAACACAGGTCAACTCTCCTGCTCAGAAAGCCACCAAGTCCTTGCCAGACAAGGCTCTTTGGGTAAATCTGATCTCTTGGATTAGACCAACTCAAAGAGTTGGAAAAATTCTTCTTAGCAAGCTGTCGGGTATAAATACTCTTTGTCAGGCTGAGAAAGCATCTGCAGTTGGCGTGTGCTCAGCCTGACAAAGGATATTTATACCCGAAAGCTTGCAAAGAAGAATTTTTCCAACTCTTTGAGTTGGTCTAATCAAAGATGTCCAATTTACCCAAATTTACCTCATCTGCCTATGCCCTTAGACCACCACGGCTACAATCTATGTCCTTGCCAGGCATTCATGCTCTTTGACTCTCTCTGTTGTTTTTATTTATAAAATTGGCCGTGACATTTAAAGAGCTGAAGAGCAAAACAGGCGAACTCTGAACTTGGCTGAATCGATTTACCACTGGCTCGGCGCTGCTAAAGCCTCCCTGGGGATCAGAGGGGAACTATAGGCATGCAAAGCGCGATGATGGAAGCTCCCATCATCTCACGCAGGTGGAGATTAAGTCCACAGATGTGAAGCACGAGCAAGTGGAAGGGATTGTTAGTACTAGTATCAGCCCAGAAACTCCCAGAGAGCCCAGGCTGGTTCTGCATCCTGCACTAGGCAGGCTGCCAGCTATCCGAGCCAGGACCCTCTCCTCCAGGCTGGACCAGCAGGAAATTTGGGACCTCGAAGAGTGACAGGTGGTGGGAGCAGGATGCCGGGCTGGGAAGGGAGAATGCAGGAACGGGATGATATTTTGGTGACTGCGAGGGAAGGGGGAGAGCAGACTCAAGGCACCTCCTGGAAAACGCCAGCACTCAGCTTGTGCTTTTTTTTTTTACTACATAAAATAATAAGAAAAATAGGGTCAAGACCTGCACAGGGCTGAATGTTTTAACAAGACAGGTTTCTATTTGACATCTCTAGGTTTCTTTTGTGAATCATCATCTCCCCACCACAACAGTGCTGACACGGTGGGGCACCCCCAAAAGGCTCTCAAGGAACCAAGGGGTCCCTGGTTGAGGATCACCGGTGTAAGGCACAGCAGTATGGTGTATGGGGGGCAATGGGGCTCTGCACAGGGAAGAGGGAGGGTTGGGTTGGTGCTGTTTTGGGGGAGGAAAGGCAGCCAGAGGTTAGGGGGATAGGGAATGGGAGCAAGGAGGGACAGACTGGGGACGAGCGTAGAGCTAGGGGTAGGGTTAGGGCTTGGGTTTGGATTAGGGTTAAGGCCAGAGTTACAGTTACGGCTGGGATTAGGGTTAGGGTCAGGGTTTGGGTTAGAGATTTGTTTAGGGTTTGGAATAGGGTTAGGGGTGGGGCCAGAGTTATGGTTAGGGCTAAGATTAGGGTTCGGGTTAGAGATTTGGTTATGGTTAGGGCTAGGATTAGGGTTAGGCCTAGGTTTTTGATTAAGGTTAGGTCCAGCGTTGGGTTTAGATCTAAAATGAAAGTTAGGGTCAGGGTTTTAATTAGAGATTTTTTTACGGTTAGGGCTAAAGATAGGGTTAGGGTTTGGATTAGGGTTACGTTACGAATGGGATTAGGGTTAGGGTCAGGGTTTGGGTTCGAGATCTGTTTAGGGTTTGGATTAGTGTTAGGGCTGGTATTAGTGGTAGGGTCGGGGTTTGGGTTAGAAATGTGGTTAGTTTTAAAGGTAGGGTTTGGATTAGGGGTTTATTTAGGGCCAGGGTTAGTGTTTGCAAACTCTAAGGTTTGCGTTAGAGATTTGTTTAGTTTTACAGTTTGGATTCGGGTTAAGGTTATGTTTAGGGCTAAAATGAAGGTTAGTGTCAGGGCTTCCATTAGAGATTTTTTTAGGGTTAGGGCTTGAAGTAATGTTCGGGCTGTGATGAGGTTTAGGGTCATGATTTGGGTTAGAGATTTGTGTCGGGTTAGGGCAGGGTGAGGTGTAGGGATAAAATTAAGTTTAGTGTCAGAGTTTGAATGAGAGATTTGTTTAGGGTAGGGCTAAATTAAGGGTTAGGCTCTGGGCTAAAGTTTGGTTAGGTTAGAGCTGGGATTAGGGTTAGGGTCAGGGTTTGGGTTCGAGTTCCAATTAGGGTTTGTATTGGTGTTTTGGCTGCTATTAGGTTAGGGTTTGGATTGAGGGTTAGGGTTCAGGTTTGCATTAGGGTCACTCCTAGAATGGGGGGCTGCAGTGGAGATGCATGAGAGCCTCCCCCGTCTCAATGCGACCTTCCAGCTCCCCCCTCCCCTTTCCCACAGTGGTCCGTCCCAGCCACGGCTGCTCTTCCTCCTCTTGTCACAGTGGTACAATCCAACCTCCCCCCGCCTCCCGCTTGGTGCGGGCCGCGCCTGCGCAGTGGCGCTGCCCGGGGCTCCCAGCTGGGGCAGTGTTTACAGCAGCCGGAGCCGGAGCGCCCGGGGGAGCTGCCCCTGCCCAGGTACCGCGGCCCTGCCCCGGGGCATGGCTGCCCCTGCAAGCCAGGGGGTGCTCCCCAGCCTCCAGGCTTGCTTTGCACCCCAGCCCTTGCTTTGGGGTGCAGGGGGCTCCCCCTTGCCCATGCATGGGGCGGGGGGCGCCCTGCTGCATGGAGCAGCAATGCCCAGGGCTGGGGGCAGGGCACAGGGCTGGCTGCCCCCTCCCCAGTCCGGGCTGCAGTGGGAGGCCTGGGCTGTGCTGGGGGCAGGGGCAGTGCAAGGAGCTCAGCAGCAGCCCCCCCCCCCCCCCCTTGCAAAGCCCCTGCCACTGCTGCAATGCCCCCCACCCTCCATGGGTGCCCGAGGGGCTGGGGGCATGCAATCCAGCCGTGCACGCAGGGGTTCTTGTCTGGGACCTGAGCAGGGCCTCCTGCCGTGCAGGTGTTTGCTTCCCCTCCCAGCAGGATGAGAAACCCCAGCCCCAAGGGTGCACGAGTCTGGGGGGTGTGCATGGGTTGGGGGATGTGCAGTTTGAGTGTGCACGAGTCTGGGCGGGTGTGCACGGGTGGAGGAGTGTGCACGAGTCTGGGCGGGTGTGCACGGGTGGAGGAGTGCACGAGTCTGGGCGGGTGCGAACGGGTGGAGGAGTGTGCACGAGTCTGGGCGGGTGTGCACGGGTGGAGGAGTGTGCACGAGTCTGGGCGGGTGTGCACGGGTGGAGGAGTGTGCACGAGTCTGGGCGGGTGTGCACGGGTGGAGGAGTGCACGAGTCTGGGCGGGTGTGCACGGGTGGAGGAGTGTGCACGAGTCGACAGGTGTGCACGGGTGGAGGAGTGTGCATGAGTCTGGGCGGGTGTGCACGGGTGGAGGAGTGTGCACGAGTCTGGGCGGGTGTGCACGGGTTGGGGTGTGCATGAGTCTGGGCGGGTGTGCATGGAGCGGGGTGTCTTGCACAGATCCAGGGGTGCACGGGTCCAGGGGTGCATCCTCACGCGGTGGCGGTCTGGGAGCTGGCCGGCCCTGCCGAGAGGGTGTGCTGGCTGGTCAAGACCTGCAGGCGTTTGCAGAGAGAAGGAGGGAAACTGCTGCAGAAAAGGAGAAGCTTCTGGTTGTAGGTTTTCCCTGGGGGCTGGTGGGGGGAGGCAGCTGGATTTCTTTGCAAAATGCCCCTACTGGGTTTTAACCTCTCCGTGGGCGCCGTGCGTTTTCCAGCGCCTGGCATAAAGGCCGGTTGGTGCCGTTAGACCTAAACCGGTCACAACTCTTCGTGGCTCACAGGGCCCAACTCGGGAAGTCTCATCCAGAGGCCCCTGCCGCTGCTTGCACGTGACCTGGTTCCCGTTGTTTGAAGAGCAGAAGGGAGCAAGCAGCCGGGTCAGGGGACCATGGGGTGGACCCGAAACTGCAACGCGGAAGGGTCGTGGTGGCGCTTTGTGTGCACGAGGAACCGAAAAAGGCATTTAAGCCCTGTGGGGAGCTGTGGTAGGAGCTCGGCAGGGCTCCCAGCTGTGTTGGTAATCGGTATTTAAACCTGCAGCTGTTTAATAGCATCAAGAGCACCCGGTTGGGAGAGGGGTGAATAGATTCAAGAAAGAGAGAACGTCTGAACTAAAGTTAAGGAAGGCAGGGTCTGGAGGACAGGAAAGGAGGGTGTGTTTGCTTTTTCCTTCCCTCAGAGCAATTAATTATGTGAAGTGTACTACCCACAGGCACTGACAGCAGCTATCAGCAGGCAGTAGCCGAAGCTTTGGCATGCATGTACGGCCAGATCGAAGTGTAAGGCTGTCCGATGAAGTTCCCTAGAGTCCAGGCTCTTTCTCCTTGCAGTAATGGGATGTGTAAGGTGTACCACTATGGGGGTGCAATGGGGCTCGGATGCACAGATCCAGGGGTGCATCCTCACCCGAGCCGGCCCCCTGCCAGCAGGGATGTTACCTACAAAAGGAGAAAAATCTCAGAAATTCTTATACCAAATTTTAGGCAGACAATGTTCTTTGGGTAAATGTGATCTCTCTTATTAGATTAACTAAATAGTTGGAAGCAGTTTTCTTTGCAAGCTTTAGGGCACAAACACCCTTCTTCAGGCAGAGGCAGCTTCTGCTGGTGTTTTATGTTCTCCTGGATGGAAAAGAAGCCAATGTGCAAAATGTAGGTCTGTACTGGATTGTGGCGTGTGAAAATTTGCCTAATTTCTGCCTGCAGCTCACTCTTAACAATTTTAGTGGTAAATTCATCATGTCTCGGGTCACTACAGAGAGGCAGAGCAGGGTTGTGTGTGAGTCCATGTGGCAAGATTTGCTTGGTGGTGGTTGCATTTTTTCTGTTGGTTGTGAAACTGAAAGTGTGTGAGAGAGAGAGAGAGAGATCTTTTTTTCTCTCTTGCTGAATGTATAGAACAATTATCTGTGGGCAGATCTGGTCCCAGAAAAGAGCAGTGAAGTTGCTGCTTCGGCTGGTTCTAGCAGAGCCAAAAGCCCTGTAAATCAAAAATCACATTGTACTTTTGGAAAAGGAACTTTTTAGTGGGTGGGAACCAGCTAGATGAAGCTGGACTCAGAAATTAACTTCTTACCCTCTGCGGCTCATTCTTTAAAAGATGCAGATGATATGCAGCCTACATTGTGCGGCGTCAAAGGAGGGTAAATGGACTGCTTTCTCTTTGCGGGATGAATTGAGTCTGTTAGGAGGTGACCAATCCGGTGACATCATCAGCGTTGTTAATTTGTAAGGGCCAGATGGGGCTGAAATAGCCTCCGAGGGATATTATCTCACTTCGATCTTAGAAGAGACCCTGACAAATTGTGCTTACTTTTATAGAAATGTCTTTCCAACATTTATTCTCTGTGCTGATGGTTGAAACTGCAGAAGCAAGAGCAAGTTGGGAGTTTGTCCGGTGTCCTCTGTTTCACTGCATCTCTTCTGGCCTGAAAAAATGCTGGGAGTATATCCACCTACCCCATCCTTTACCACCCGGTGTTGTCAGTGCTGTGGTTGTAGCACCCCTGGACACGATTAGCTCCCATCATTTTCAAGGTTTTTGCTTTGGGGTGCTGTTAGGTCTCAAAATGAAAGGAGATGGGGACCACCAAACTCTCTCACTCCTATCATGTTCATGGCTACTAGTTGCAACCCCCTGAGGGAGAAAAGGAAGCAGCTGTGTCTGGTATACTAAAGAGGAGCAGTTTGTTAGGAAGTCGACTGTTATAGTTGGGGTTTGTATGGCCGTTAACAAAGTGCAATTAAATTACATAGTAGACAGAGGCACTGAAAGATGCTCTGCGCTTCATTGGCGTATGCCTTTAATTTGTATGCAGATAATCAATGCTAGTTACAGTGGAAACAATAGGCAGCATCCTGGGACTGGATTTGGGTTATCCAGGTAAGCGAATTATGCCCATACCCAGAATGCACACAGGTGGGGGCCCTGGATTCAGTGAAGCGGCCTCTTAATTTTCCTCCATCCTTCTTCATGTGTCCCTGGATGGTTTTATTTTTCTGTCCCCAAGCTCCATTGGGTATAGCATCCCAATGCCTTGTCTTCTAATACCAGTTAGAGGCAACATGGACACGTCTTAAAGTTTGTCAGAGACAGGCCCTGATTTTAGTATTGCTTGGACTTTTTGGCGTGTGTGGACAGAGGGGGAGAGAGACAGTGAATAAAAATGGGCACCAGAATCTAGAGTTTTATACAGCACTTTCAGTCAAAAAAAATAAGTGACATTGTAGACGTCATTTCACTGAAAGAGGGTATGGTGCAGATAAAAAGCTGCGTGTGATTGCAGGAATTTGCCTTCCAAAAATGTGCAAGTCTCAAACCCAGGTATGAAATCTATTGGGTTTTGGGGTAGTTTTTTTTTTTTTATATACGATAGATACTGTGCATATGTGTTTTTGTTTTTTAAAGTGATTTTGTGGATGAAAGTTGTGTTGCCGTATTTTTGCATTGACGATCTTCCAAAGGAGATGCTTTAATTTGGGACTCTAAATGACTTTGTGTGCAGCAGCCCGAGTGGTTATCATAGTATTTAATGTATCTTGTCATCTTCCTCTTCCCAGATCCCTGTTTAGTGTGAGAACCTGCGGGGAAAATTGTTGAGGAAGATGGGAGGCGCGGTGAGTGCTGGTGAAGATAACGATGAGTTAATTGATAACTTGAAAGAGGCGCAGTATATCCGGACCGACCTGGTGGAGCAGGCGTTTCGAGCTGTTGACCGGGGAGACTACTATCTGGAGGAGTTTAAGGACAGCGCTTACAAGGACTCTGCATGGAAACATGGGAATATTCATCTCTCGGCTCCGTGTATATACTCAGAAGTGATGGAGGCTCTGGATCTTCAACCGGGACTGTCCTTCTTGAACCTGGGCAGCGGCACTGGCTACCTGAGCTCTATGGTGGGACTCATCTTGGGTAAATATCATTTCGGTCATGTTCATTATTGCTTAACTTGCCTTCTGCTTTCACAAGGTATGGAGCCCTTCTTCTGTGACTTCGAGCTTTTTAAGGTATCATTGTACATAAAGCATGTTTTTGTCAAGCTTGGGGCATGGACAGACATAAGTTGCACCAGTATTAAATCATATCGCTATAAGATGCTCCCATATAAGTAGAGCTGAAACCCAGTAATCTTTTTGGGTTTTGTTTTTTTTTTAAGCTGTTTTGTTCAGGTTTAAAGTTGCAGCAGTTCAGCTCATTTATACTGGTATATTTGGTGTATTCCCACCAAAATGGGCATAGATTCATAGATGTTAGGTTTATTCATAGATTCATATTCATAGATTCATAGATGTTAGGGTCGGAAGGGAGCTCAATAGATCATCAAGTCCGACCCCCTGCATGAGTCTTGGGCTTGCTGGGCTCTCCTGTGAGTGTCCAGAGTGGAAAGAGCCAAGTTGGTCTGAAGTTGGGATTGTGCATGATGTATTACTTCCAGCACTGTATCCCATTTGCTTTTAGTCCACCTTGGCCAAGCTGAAAAGCACCTAAGGAGCTCAATTCTGATCTCGAACTGGCACGCATTAGAGGCAAGTCCGCCTGTCAGAGCAGCCAATAGTTTTCCTGATCAGCTCTATTGTAGGAGTAAAGCAATGCTTTGAAGTACTGGCTAACATATATTTTGTCGTAACCAATGCAAAAGCAAAAGCAGTGGTGTGGGTTGCCTGCATTTAGCAACCTTCTCTCCATCCCCCTCTCCAGAGAAGCACGTGGCACTAAATGCATAAGTAGATTAACCCTACCAGGATTCAGAAGCATGGGTGACCACACAGAGTTAAACATGTGAAAACGCAGGAAATCGCCTTACGTTCTCCTGGTATGAATTGCTTAATGTAGGGCACGCTTGGCATAAATCTTCCTTCACTTGTCCTGCAGAAATCCAGTTAGTGTTTACTGGAAGGCAGGAGCAATGTGTATAGCTGGCTAAATAACATCATGGATCCTATGCTCCTCCTGGGTACTGGGCACCGATTTCAATAGTTTTAAGTGTTCGTCATCAGCATAGACTTATTACCATTTTTAGAGGCTTTTCATAGAGCTGGTATTGGCAACGATAGTAATTAAGGTTTGAGCACTTAAAACTTCAGGATCTTGGTACCACTGCTTCCAGGAAAATTAGGAAGCCGATAAAGCCAGTTTCAAATCAAAGCCATTAGGGTTCAGGTAACCTTTAATTACAGTGTAAGCAGGGCTATTGTCTTCAGCGCTCTTAGTGCATAATAGCAGGCCTGTTAAAGGGCGAATAACTAAGTCCGCAACAATTTTGCTTTCAGCTCTTTGAAGGCAAATGGCCCCATTGTGAGATTTTTCTGTGTAATGTTTGCTCATGTTATGAAAAGTCACCTGGCAGGCCTGGATTAAGATCCTAATGTCTTAAAGCGGGGGTTGCTGGATAGGATTTCAAAATGGATTGGTTTTGGGGGCTGTTTTTGTTGGCGACAGAAATGATCTAGAGAGAGTTTTTCATCCCCTGAAGCAGTGAGGACCAGCCTTTTTTGGCCAGACGTGCCTTAAATCAGCCCTGCAGCCTCAAATGCCCCTCCAGTCCGTGTCCCCACTTGATCTGCTGCTCTGCTTTCTGTTCCCTGTGCTATCTGCTGCTGCACCACCTGTTCCCTTCCCAATCTGCCACTTGGCACACCTTAACTAGTATATGTTCTCAAAATGTTGTTGCATCACAGCATTCCCGTCACGCCTTGCCATTCCCTGTAGAAGTGGGGACACCCGTGTCCGAGAAGGCTGCTGTCCATCAGGGCTGTAGCCATCTCTGACCTTCAATGGCCCCGTGTTTCAGAGTGCTGACCGATGTACATAAATGCAGAGGACTCCTTTGGTGGTAGCTTAGTTCAGCTGCCCCCAACAAGCGAGCATGAGGCAAGCCAAGGTGTGAATTTGCTGGGTGTTAGCTACTCTTGTAGTAATTGCGCATGCTCTGACTCTGCTGCCAACATGGGCTAGCTTGCACTTCTTTTACTGAGGGGGGCACATTAACCTCATGCTTACTGCAGGGTAGAGTGTGCACATGGGAAGGTAGGGCCATGTAGCTCATGCGCTACAAACTCACGCTTTCGTTGACCTCATTTGTGTAACCACAGCCTGGAACAAGCTGAGAAACTGAGCATGCTTTTATTTTTATTTTAAGTATGATGTGCCTGTATTTTTTACTTTAAGAGAACATCTCAGAAAAGTGCACGGGCAGGGTTGTATTCAGATGCGACCTCTACCTACTTAAATGTGCAGTATGACTTTCGGGTGAGGGTCCTTCAAATGAGGAAACCCTTCCGGGGAAAAGCTGTTCATCATTTGTACTGCAGGTAGCGCCCACAGGTCCCAATCCCTAGACTGATGCTTCAAAGTGCTGGGCTTTATCTAATTGCACTTCCTTTGTGCACTCTTAATTGGCAGGTCCTTTTGGCGTGAACCACGGCGTGGAGCTTCACTCAGACGTGATTGAGTACGCGAAGCAGAAACTGGAGGACTTCATCAGGACAAGCGACAGCTTTGACAAGTGAGTGTGGAGACTGCTGTTGGGATGGCGCTTCGTGAGTTGAGGATGTTCTGAGGACTCTGCTTTCCTGGGCTTGATGAGTTGCACCAGGCAGTAAGATTTAATTGCAATCAACCTTTGCTGAGGCTGTGGATGATAGGATTTGATATTTGTGACCTGATAGCAGAAATTTCCCCAGACGTTTAAACGGAGACCCTTACTCCTATAACATGGTTTTATCTGTCAGACAAAAAACTTCCCTGATTACTATATGAAGTTATTTTATGATGATTAAATCAGTCCTGAAGTTGATTGGGATGAATCTGGTATAGGGTTTTGCTTGAAATGTCCATTCTGCTGTCACAAGTAATAAGTTTCTGATGAGGTTGGTGAGGGGAACTATAGGCTATGTGCGTGGTAGCTGTCATATTTTTGGACTGCTTTTGCAGTTTTATTCCCAGGAAGAAGTGCTTCTGGTCCCTTGAGGGTGTCACTTTACCCATGTCACACTATGGTCACGGCAAAGGGAAGCTGATAGAGGGGGAAGAGGTGCCCCTGATGGAAAGAAGGGCAAAAAAATGCCTGTAAATAGCAATGGGTAGGACCTGCTCACCTGTTGTCAATGATCTAATTGCTTTTGTTCTCAAACCTGTCTTCCTCCTGTCTAGCTTCGAAGAAATGCAATAATTTTAGCTACAGAGCAAAGTCCAACTGCAGGAGTATGCTTGTATGCACTTGGGAGTAGGGAGGGGGGAAACTTTTGTGATGCTGCAATGCAAGAACAAAAGGGCAGAGGGGAAGTACAGTATTAGTGAGGATGTCAATCAGATGAGAGCTTTGCTCATTAGTGGTTGGTAGGAGCTGGAAGATGCCAGTGAAACTCTTAAAAAAAGAAACATGTTCTTCTGTGCACTTCCAAATTCTTCTTTATGCAATTATCCTAATAGTAGAGTTGTATCCTGACTAGTGCAACAAGTCTATAAGAGCTTAAAGCAGCCAATAATATACATCTTGTAAAATGCTTTGGAGGATTTCCAGTAAGAGAAAAAGGCATGTAAAACTGTGCTCTTCTACAGCTGACCAATCTGGATTTCGGGGACTGATGTTATAAATAAGAATACTCTTCTTTTATTAAAAAAATTAAGTAAAATATATGGCATTGTGAAAGGAGGACTATGGCTGATGGGTTAGCTACTAAAACTACATGAGTAAGGGCTATTACAGCTGTTTCAAATACATTATTTTTCCAAAAGGAAAAGACTTCAAGAAATGCGGTAATATTCAATATAATGCTTTACAAAGTAATCTTCTCCCAAGACACCTGAAAGTGGTGTAGTTAGTCTGTCATTGCGGCCTCCTTAAATATAGAGATTAATGTAGCCTGTGCTAATTCTGCATATACCTGAGTAATAGAAATAGCACAAAATAATTCATTTTACTGCTATAAAATTATTTATAAACTAAGGGTGAAATTTTGGGTCTATTGGTGGTGGTGGTAAGACCCCCACTGAGTTGGGCAGAACCAGGAGCCCATTTTGAGTGTTAGCTTAAGTTGTTTCATTTTCCCAGGATGTCTGCAAACCGCTTAAAAGCTTGAGAAAAAATAAGCCAGGGACACAGTGGTTCAGTCCTCGGGGTTCGTAGTTGGAATTGCAGGTGTGATATTTCTGCACAGATCTTGTGGCGAGTCTGTGAGTCGCTCTTAACCACTGGGATGAGCTAGTTGTTTGAATCCCAGGTAGGTGTGAAGTTGTGCACCTGAGCTCTTCGGAGAGTTTCATCCACGAGTGATTTCAAATAGCTCAAGTGAGTTCAAATATAGGTCCATTCTGGCAGACTGTAGATCCTAGTATTTTGAGATGCTGGGGCATGGGAGGAAAATTGGCCCATTGAAATTGTATTAATCAGTTGTCCTGCACAGTATGAAAGAAAATTGCAGAGGCCATTTCTTTTGTCTTAAGCAGCCGTGCGGTCCAAGACCACTGTAATTGGACTCCTTCATTTTCAGGTTTGAGTTCTGCGAGCCCTCCTTTGTTAGCGGCAACTGTTTAGAGATCTCTCCAGAGTCGACCCAGTATGACCGTGTCTACTGTGGCGCCGGAGTCAAGAAAGAGCATGAAGACTACATGAAAAATCTGCTGAAAGTTGGGGGAATTCTCGTCATGCCGCTAGAGGAGAAGGTTGGCGCCTCTTTCCTTGTGATTTGCAATACCTTCTTTAGTTGGTAGCTCTTCCTGCTATTCACTGGCTTATTTGAGATCGCTCTTTCAGGCAAAATTGCCGCCCTTTCTAGAAACCGAACCGTGCAGGTCCTACTTAAAAGTTACACGTTCTGCATAGTTCCACCAGCCCGTCCCTTTTTTTCAGGTCTTGGGTATTTAGTTGGTTGGGAGTGTTTCATGTTGTGCTGCTGAACTTCAAATGCTGCAGTAACCGAGTTATTTGAGAGCCCTTGCCACACTTTTGCTTTCTGAAGTTTTTGGGATTTCTGTGGTTTACCTAGCAGACCGCACTTTCTCTCTTTGCAGCTGACTAAGATAACTCGCACTGGTCCTTCTGCCTGGGAAACCAAGAAGATCCTGGCTGTTTCTTTTGCTCCTCTAGTTCAGCCCAACCACATGGATTCAGGGAAGTCCAATATCGTTTACTTGCGTAAGTCCAAATACTTGTCAGCAAAACTGCTTTTTTCTCCTTGCACCAGTTGTGTCTTGATCTCAGCATAACGTCCCCACCTATGCTAAGCATACGTGCCATTCTTCTGATGTGAACCATGCCAGCTGCTTTCATACTCGTTGCAGTTCTCTGATTTTTATTCCTGATTCATCTTTGAATGCCCGAGTTGTTCACTGTCTTTGGAGTAGTGTGGTATAAGAAAACAGATTGTAATTAAGTCCAAAGTTGTAATGAATGCTTTGTGAAATTGAAGCTTCTAGGTATGGTGTGCCTTCATTTTTAAGCTTCGCTTTTGGACTGTGTTAAGAGAACGTAGCTCAGAAAAATGAAAAAATGCATAGGCAGGGTTGTTTTCCAATGTAACATCTACCTACGTACGTGAGTAGTAAGGTCATCCGTGAGATTCCTTCAAATAGGAAACCCTTCAGGGGAAACGTTCTTCATTTGTATTGCAGGTAACACCCACCAGTCCTGATCCCTAGACCGAGGCTCCTCTGTGCAAGGTTTTGTGTAAACACATAAGAAGACCTGGTCCTTGATCTCTTTTCTGCTGGCATTCTTTGTGTTGCTCACCGTGCTTCTTGCCATGTTGGGTGAAGTGTGTCAGCTCTTCATCTGAGCACTGCTTTGTGTTGTGTTCAGTATGCGAGAACCTACAAATATTTCACGCTATTCTCCAGCCCCTCCCTGCCCATCTTTGCCTAGATCAGAAGAATGCCTCGGTGTCTGTATATGCATTGCATCCTGCAGTAGTTAAGTCGTGCATGCTGAACGGATTGGAGAGAAGTGCCCAAGCTAAAATAGTCTTTCAAAGCCTTCAAGAGGGTTCTCTAAAGAATACCCACTCCTAGGTTTATACAACTCCTTTTCCTCCAGCCAGTTTTCACGTGCTAGTGAATTAATCCCATGACACCTTTAAGTGGATAGGTATCATTCCTGTTTTCCACATGAGAAAGCTGACAGATGCTGAAGTGACTTGCTTGTGGTCTTGAACCTAATTGGTGATGGATGTAAGAGTGCAAGCCAGCCCTACTCACTCCTGCTTCCATGCATTTGGGGCCGTTTCCATGTTTCTCAGCAGCGAGGAAACAAACTTTCCTCCCGGTTGCTGCACAGTCCAAACCGCAATGATAAAGCCTTAAAAATGTAAGAACTGAGAACGTGCTGCACATTCCTGGGTGATTGGATATTGAAAATGCTAATTTTTTTCCCTTGCTCGTTATCTCCCCTTAATGTTTTGCTATCTCCCCTTAATGTTGAGATGGAGGGAGAAGCGCGTGAAGACCTGTGGTTGGGCGGGGGAAGAATGCTGTGCATTTCAGGTGACACAAGTGTCGTTATAAACGGGGCAGGAATTCGGATAAAATGATAAAGCCGTGGGCATCTGACCACTCTTCGTCTTGTACTGCCAGAGCTGCACCTGCACACCTGTTCACGCTTTCCGTTTTGTGTTTCTAGCGCCCGTGGTTGTCCGCAGCCTCCAAGATCTGGCCCGCATTGCTATCCGAGGAACTATTAAAAAGATAATCCAACAGGAGGCCGGCAGTCAAACTGGAAACAGCCCAAAGAACCTGCCCCGGTGCAAGCGCAGGCGCGTCCGCCACCGTCGCATGGAGACCATTGTTTTCTTGGACAAAGAGGTCTTTGCCAGCCGGATCTCAAACCACTCCGACGATAACAACAACTGCGAAGAGTTTGAGGATGAGACTCTAGAAGAGGAGGAAAAGGGTATCTTGGAAATGAAGCCGGACCCCCCTGTAAACTTCCTGAGGGAAAAGGTCTTGAGTCTGCCTTTGCCCGATCCCCTGAAATATTACCTGCTTTATTACAGAGAAAAATAAGTTATCTTTCTCGTAGGAAGCGGAAGGGTAGACAAAAGAATAAAATACTTCGTAGGGCTTGACAAATGTACACCACTTGCTTGCCTGTTAACATGACCAAGTGTGGCGGTAGGCTGGCTGGGAATGTGGCTGCTGTATACATGAACATCATGGCTTTTTTTAAGTTTGCTCTCCTCCTTGGTTGTGTGCTATAGTTTTATCCTAGAGCAGGGCATCTTTAGGAGGGAAGCTGGTGAAATGCCCAGCTGCTTGCAGGAAGGATTTAATTCCCTGAAACTAACTGTGCAAGAGATGTCTGAGATCTCAGCTCTCCTTTCACCAAATTGCAGTTTTTCGATACTCCATAGGCAGCCTCCTGGAGCCCTTCATTGTCCATGCTCTCCCACTAACTCTGCCGTGTCGTGTCCATTTGTAACGGAGAATGAAGTTCTTACTAAAATCTGACCTGGTAAACCTTATTTGGGGTTTCTTCCAGAACCCTAAAAAACCCCACGTCTTTTGCAAATGTACAAAAAGGGATTTTGGTGTTGCTTCGAGGTACCCAGGTTTTGAACAGTGGAGGAAAGCACTGGCCACCTTTCAATAGATAGGTCTCGGAAAGAAACGGTGCATTTTGCCGTAGGAGGATTGAAAAGTTTGGCAGGGAGTTGGCGTGCCCATTGCAGAAAGCACCTGGTTATATAAAATCCAGGCTGAGGCAAAGTGTTAACTCTGTAAGGTTACAAATAAGGCAAGCAATGAGTGAATTTTAAAAATTGGCAAGCTGACTTCCAGAGATTGCTTGGATAACCAGGTTTGAGACTGCATGTAAAATTTCGGGAAGTCATTCCAAAAGGGGAAAAAAAAAAAAGACAACAAGCCAAATGGGTGGAAAGAGGAGACATGTAGCAGAGGGTTGCATAAAAGCGAGCTCTGATAGTATGACCAGCAGATCTTGTTTTCGGCAAATTTACGTGCTAAATGCAATGTAATGCAGTTGGAAGTACTGCTAGGCCGGACTGAGGGAAGTAACTAAAATGTTGGGGCATCACCCAGATGTCAGGCTCTGAATTGAAATGGGTCTGTGTCCCTCTGACGTCTGCTCTAGCAAGAAGATGAGACTAGATTTCCTGACCACCTTGTCTTTGTATGTTAGGTGGAACTAGATTTACTGCCTTTCTAGTTCATCTGATTTTGGGGGTATTTTTTTTTACTTGTAACAAACTAAACAGCTTTTTAAAGTAGTTTGGGTAGAAAGACTTTATAATCCGCGGTTTTGTGCTACATAAGCTCTAATCTTTATTCTCAAGTCTTCCTGTGACAGTGGTAGGAAGAGACTTGCGTTCACACGGAGAGGGGGAGGTTATCTGAGCTGGTTTGCAAAATTAACTTTCCTGAGGACTGGAAGGAACAAATTGAGCGATGGATGTGGATTCCCCCAGAGGGTAATTTTTAATCATCCTTGCAGTGGATAAGCCACCTGTGTCAGAAAAGGTGTGTTCCCATCAGAGGCCCTTTGAGTTGGGTTGCTTGCTCTTGATCTCATTTGGATTGCTCTTCAGTTTCCCAAAAGAAGTGGATGAAGATCGTCTTGCTAAAACATATTCCTCTGTATCCTGTTGGGTTTTGTGGTGTCGAGTTGCGCAACGTGCATTGACTGAATTAGAGATCTAAATTTTGTGCAACTCTTACAAAAGTGTTAGGGATTAGTCTAATGAGCCCGAGTAGCGCGCTTAGACTCGCTTGCTCCCTCACAAAAGCTCAAACGGGGACAACTTGATAGTTTTCTGTGCGTTTACAGATACCCACATTGTACTCAGGACAACCAAAAACATGCGCTTTTTTTTCCTATAAAAGAAAACCCAAATGTGATGTGTGTGATGTCCAGTAAAATCCAGGTGTGCGGGTCCCCAAAAGATTCTGGCTTCAGTTCTGTTAAGTGCTGCCGATCCGTAGGTAGGAGTCTTCCTCTCCAGTGATACCGCTTTTCACCCTCTCTAGCAGCCTCTTGCTTTTGGCTACCAAATCCTCCTCCAGTTTTAGCAATTGCAGGACTTCCTACTGGTACATAGAAATAATCCATTTTTTTTAAACAACTGGTTATAAACAGCTTAAAATGGATGTTTACATGCATAATCCATCCCAGGGTCTATTAAACCTGCCCTAATTAAGGGACATAATCTTTGCATTTAGCCCTATTTGATTTCCCCCCCATGATTTTAAAATATATTTAATCGGGGGTTGTTTTTTTTTTTTTTTTCCACCAGATCTTCCTTGTTATTACACTTGCTAGGTTTTGCAATATCCTGGTAAATACATTTTCATATGTCCATCTTTGCGTGCTGTAAAACGCACACAATATATATTTCCTGGGTATGGGTGAGATGATATATTTATTAAAAGCACTGCATGTTCTAGGTTGTCCAGTTGTCCCATTTATCAAAACAGAAAGCAATGTAGCGGAGAGAGTTTATCTGATGTATTTTAACTGTGAAATAATGTAGCTTGTAGCCAGTAAAAGAAGGGGAATTGTAAATATAGCTTTCCCCTTTCACAGCCACTTGCACTGTAGTTTTGTATAGTAGACTAGTGCTTTTAATAGACTAACTGTAGCATAGCATTTTTTGCGTAGTCTCTAAGCACCGTGGATATACCACCAGTTTTTCTGTTGACTATTTCACACTTGTTTGCTTTTTAAATGTCCTTTCTAGATTTCTAGATTTTGATAGGATCGTAAATTCATATCTGAGCAAAAAAAAAACAAAAAAAAGGAACAAGCTTCAAATGGTTTTAATCTTAAGTTCGTCGATTCCAAAATGTGTACAAAGGTAACAAGACAAATTTGCATATCTTATAAGGCATGCAAAAATGTTTCAGTTGACAATTTTTTTTTTTTTTTTTTAAATGAGTGTTTCTATACTAATAAATGCAGTAAAGACATTTTGGCTTTCTTAACATTGTATCCGGTTGTATTTAGGATTTTTTATGAAAATAAGTATTTTCATAACTACAGGAAGGAATGTGTGGTGTCGTAGACGAGATCATTCGTCAAGTCACGCAGACGTATTTTACACCGAATCCTTTAAAACTTGGAGCATCCGCTTCCAAAATAGCACAATTGATGATCTACAAACCAGAAGGTAATGGAAATGTGGAAGACTTTATGTTGGCCCATTAGGAGTGCGTGTGGAATGGGTATGCATTTAATAGTATAGCAATATCCTGGTAAGCAAATTTTCTTATTTACACCTGTCTGTGTGAGTACAAGGTAACCATCCAGGCTTCTTTCTCTTGCCGGCGCTGTGAAAAATTCCATTTTGGCTTCAGGTGCAATTGGAAACTACTTTGAATGGCAGGTGTATTAGCGGACCTGTTTTCTACACTTGGGCAAGCAGCACTCTTCCTTTTTTCCTTTGCATCCTCTGCATCGGTCCAGGCCTGTGCACGGGGACTGGGTGTAACACGTTCTCTCTGGTGCAAAGCAGCAGCGATGCGCTCACATGCTGCAAATTCCTTTGGTTTCCACCCGCTGCTGATCCGAAACGTTTGTATTTTCTATTTGTTTGGGGGTATGCGTGTGCCATGTTCTGCCTTCAGGAAGGCAATGTGGTTATATGTCGCTGAATCCATTTAAAAGGCAAAGGTCCCCTTTTCAATAATTGTCATTGTCTGACAGAGGGAACACTGGACAAATGCTGTGTAGGGACAGGTAACTGGGATTTAACAGTTAAATTGCTGTATGCGTAATAAGGACTTCAAAATGGGCTATTAATTGGGGTTCCCTTTGTACGAACTCTTAAAACACATTCCAATTCTGCTAAATACCTGCTCATGCGGACACGAGAGAGGAAAAGAAAGGATTTGACTGATACTCTGAAGGGCTTGGAGGAAAGCCTCTGACAACCTGCATACACTTAAACTCCGGGGCTGTGTGATGGGAGAGTCTCTAGGTAAGATGTCATGCTACCACAGCTCTCTGGAAAGTGATGAAGAGCTCCCCAGGAGGTATTAGTAAGGGGGGATGTTTTTCTTCCCTTCTGCTTGGGGTTAGTCGTCTCGTGTTTAAAAAAAGAGGAGCCTGGACGGTCACCTTGCTGGGGTCGCTTGACCCCAGTTGTCTGTCCCGCTTGGTGCAGGGGGGCTGGACCCAGTGATCTTCCGAGATCCCTTCTAGCCCTCAATCTATGAATGCATCTATGAACACTGTGAAAACAGTAGTATTCTGATAATCATCATTCATCTGTGGATAAACGAAATCTTTAGCAGTGTTTTTCCCTTTTGTATTACTCCATGCTAAAAAGTAGTGTTTCTTAGTTCATCCCATAGACTAAGGGTGGGCAGTGATAAATGTTCTAGAAATCCAAGTTGGGGCATGTCATTGATGCCATTGTCCTGGTTGGGTCTCTGTGAGGCATTCAGAGGTGTATATAACCAAATACTGAACTGATTCCTCCATAATTGAACCAGAGAAAGCTATGTTTAAAATATCTACTTCGAATTGCCAAGCTTGGATACTCATTGACAATAATTGGAGCGCCACTCAAAACATGAAGACACTTGGACGGGGAATCAATACCCAGCCATATCTTTCCTTGAGGCATACTTGCAACTCTCATGGGTGTTTGTCTGAGTTGCGCTTGTAGCTTGAGGTAACCAAAAGTAAAGAGGCGTCTAGTATCTTGGGATCCATGTAGTGCACAAGTGCAGCCGGGTTCGGACCAGTGTTTCAGGTGTATCCTTTGATTCCTTTTTTTTTATTTGATTTTTTTTTTAATTATTATTTTTTTTTTGGACTGCCTTTGAGAATCTGAGGACATTTTGAACATACAGCTTGTGGTTTAATTTCTTCTGAAGCGGCAGCCCTGTTAATTCCATGTAGGAAACAAGTGAGCCTATTCCAAGGACTCTCTTAGACTTGGTATTTTGTGTGTATTATATATTTCCAGTATACCCTGTAAATGCACACTGATAAAAGAGTGTGTCTGCATGCTACGTAGTAGAGGAAATGTTGCAGTATCTATAGTTATGAAAATTAATGCACATGCGCAGCATCTATTTTTAACAGGCTTTTCTAACTATGTAGAAGATCCCAGTTTACACTGTAGGCTGATAGCACTGTAAAAATCATTACTCCGAAAAACAAAAACTTGGTGACGTGGGATCTCCTAGGGTGAGACTTTGTGAAAAATTAATCTCAGTGGCATTATTGGGTGCTAATACAATAATTGAGCAAAAAAGTCTTGATTTTTATATTTTCTCCCAGATTTAGGTTTACTAAAACTACTACTAAAGTTACTATAATATCCCAGCAGTGACCCAAGCCTAGCTCTTCATCAAAAGGTGACGCTCATTCTTGTCTCTCTCCTACTAAAACCCGTTGATGGGTTGTCTTTAAATTCTAACGCTTTTATTTGCTCTTTTTAATTTTATATTAAGAGGCTGTTGATTTGTAGCCACTATATTCTGCCTGATAACTTGATTTCTTCCCTTGAAACCTCCAAATAAGTGTCAGCATTATTTACTGATATATTCATAATGGAAAATGTTCATTTGGAAGCAGTGTGTTGGGGGGGGGGGGGGGGCGCGGTTCCTTACTGTCCAATGTGTTTTCCACATTTGTGAAGAGCCAAAACACTTCTTTCTGGGGGTTTTCCCCTCCATATAACCTCTCCTGTTGATAGTGGTTTTATTTTGTAGATCAAGTCGGTTTCTAAATAAAGTGCTTACGGATTTTTTGATGTGTACTTAGTTTTTCTATTGTGTGCTTTCCACTGAGGTTTTTTTTTTTTAAGCTGGCACATGGTTCATTAGTAGGTATAACACCTGGGGTGGGGGTGGTTTGGGGTTTTTCTACTTTTTAAAAAATTATTTATTTATTTATTTATTTATTTATTTATTTATTACAATAAATATTATTTATGAAACTTAATTTCACATGGTTGGATATCTACAATAAATACTCACTGTGTCAGGACAAGACAACTTGGAACTGAAGTGGATGTGATCGGAAAAGGTAAATATAGAAATGATAGGAAAAAAAGGGCTAGCGTGGACCTTGGGGAAAACCTCTAATCAACCCCCCTGCTCGGGGCGGGAGCTTCTCTGCCTTAACCTGCCCAGCTAAGCCTTTGTCCAACTTGTGCTTGGTGACTTCCAGTGATGGAGATGCCGCAGTTTCTCTAGGTGGACGGCTTGAACCCATGCGTTAACTCTTCCCGTGGTTGTTCCCATTACCTGTGAAATTCCAACTCTCTTCCAGAGCGGTGCATGCCCTTTGGGGTATACGTTGTGATGCTGATGGATAAATTTAACTATGCAAAAAACGATGCATTTAATAACTGCAACTCAGAAGGCCAGTGGTCTGTAAGAGCAGCAACAGCAAACGGATGCAAAAGATAAAATGCGTAGTGGGGGAGAAAAAGATGTTAATTGAGAACTGCAACTACTTTATCAAGAGCCCATTTCCTCTGAGGAACTGTAAAAACTTGCTGCTTTTAATACAGAATGGCTTCCTGTATATAATTGTTGGCAAATCTTCCAACTTCACCAATATCCCTACCTTGCCTTCGACAGCATCTGGGTGAATGGACGTTCTTCATTGCAAAATAATGCACCAAGCCAAGGTACCCTAGTCACCGTAGCTATGGGAAAGATTGAATCCCCTATGAGCACTGACCTTAATGAAATGTCTCTGGAACATCTAGGCAGACAAGGTTCCTTGGGTGAATTTGATATCTTTTATTAGACCAACCCAAATGGTTGGAGAATGGTTATTAAGCAAGCTTTCGGGTTCAAAAACCCTTCATCTATGGGTTTAAATGGGGGTGGGTTGGAGCTTATTTTCATAGAGAGGATTTAAGTGGGGTGGGGGGGAAAGCATTGCTTTTTTGTAAGCTGAATTGGTTTGGAGAAGATGGATATAGCTATGGGACACTGAGCAGTTGTACCCTGAGAAGGCTATGACCTATTTGTGCTAAGTTACTCCCGGGCACCATGGGTCATCAGGGTGTACCCAACCCATGGTGCCTGGGTCTGTCGGACTCCAGCATGACTGGGATATTGGTGTAGAGCTTGTATAATTTTGACATAACATTTTGGCAAAACTTGAACCCAAGTCAAGGCCGCCTTGTTTATAAACAAGTGCATAGGTTAACTTTTAAACTAGTTTCAAATTAGAATTTAAACTTCTTGTTACTTTGGAAGAGTCCCGTTACATCTAGTGGTTTATTAGCCATCCGTGGTATGTTATTAGGAGAGGGGGTTTTGCCACTAGAGGTCACACTTACTACCCTAGAATCAAGTCCGCAGAGTAAAGGTGGAAACGTCCCTGCACATTTGCCTCGTTTTTTCAAGCAAGTGCCAGTATAAATAGCAGATCGCTGGAGGGCTGGACACAAACCTGGCGCTGTGCGTCTCCTCTTTCTGGCGGAGAAGTGAGTGACTTTTTTACCTTCAACTCCTTTAAAAGCCCAGATGATCAGATCCAACGCAACAGCCGCACACTGTTGTATAGTTGGTTCATTTGGCTAGTGCAATGGGAATTACTTTAGAAATGTTCTGCAACAGCTTCTCAAAACTCTGATTTGGACGGGGAGTATTGCTAGAAAATCTCTGAACCCTAGAAGGCTGAAGTAATGCCAAGAGCTCGGGGAGAAAGGGAAAACATAAATGCAAGGAAATACAGGCTGAAAAAGCTGAACTCCTTTCATTCGTCAATAGTGTAGGAACCGATGCCTGTATCCAGAGAAGCGTACCATTGCGGGAATCTGTAGTGATTAGAGGGCTCTCCTTCATTTCTAACTTCCCTGCGTTTTGAAGACAATTGGGCTCTTGCTAATCTCTTTTTGTGTCATTTTAATTATTTCACAGTTTAAACGATGGAAAAGATGACTGACTTGATGGGAACTTTGAATGGATCCTGCAGACAGAAGCCTGGAAAGATGCCTTGTTCAGAGTTTCTGGAATAGCCATATTCCTTAATGAACTTCAATACTTCCCACTCTAGTTATGGCTTTGCATATAATCATCTCTGAAAAAGTTTCAGAATTATTTAACCCTTTAAACTTCTTCTTATTGAAAGTTAAGACTTCCAGTCTGAAGACCTGATTTGCCTTTCTTCCCCGAATTCGTTGTCACATCACACGCGAGTGCTAGGATTTGCATTTCCCTACTTGAAGGAGACAGCATCACTCTTTTGAACTCCTACTCATCTGAAAGGGTTTCATTGCCTTGTGTTTATACTATGTTTCATTGCCTTTAACTTACTTAAATTTGCATTTTTCAAGTTGGTAGATGAGACATCCCAGTATCAAAGCATTTTATTTGGCCACTTTGATCAATGAGTAATCAACTGAGGAGCTATTGATTAGGCTGTCGAGTCCATTTTCCTTCTGTTAAGTGTATATGTTGCCTCTGATACTGTTCTTTGCATGTAGTTTATTGCCACGACTGATCAAACTCTTAAAACCACCAGAAGCCTTAGTTGAATATTACTGACGTAGTTGCTTGTAGCATGGAGAGGCTACTGTCTTTCTGCCCTGAACAGCTTACTCTCTGAATAGATGAGACGGAAAAAAAGGCTCAGGGAAAAGGGACGTCTCATCACCTCTAAGTTGGAGTGGGGGCACCAAGATGGAGATTAAGGGATTTCCTCCAAGATTGTACTAAAAATAACGGAGCCCAGGTCTCTTGCGACCCAGTCCGGACCTGCACCCATGTGTTCCCCCATCCCAACAAAGTGGACTTCATTAATATCTACCAGAGACTTCCCTTCCCTCACATTTTTAAACCAGCCAAGAAATGTGCCAAAGGGGAAGGCGCGGAGTTAATTCATTATTCCAGCTGAGAGTCGAGGCAAGCGTAAGTCGAAAGCAATTGTGGGTGTCAAATATAAGCTCTGAAGGGGGGAGCCGTTCGCTCTCGCATGATGTATGTTAGGGCCTTGTTTTAATTGAAAACACATGCTGATGAAGTCTAGGAGGAGGGGACTCGGGGCTGGGAAACTTTTGTCAGCTCCCTGCAGTTCTGAACCGGGGAGCCTGCACGCCAGCAAACACCATGCTGGTCAGGTCTGCAGCTCTCCCAGGCTTTCTGCTTTTTCTCCTCTTGCCCGGCATCTCCTGCTCCTGTCCTAGCCGCTGCTTGTGCTTTCGGACGACGGTCAGATGCATGCATCTGATGCTGGAAAACGTCCCCGATGTCCCACCGCAGACCAACATCCTGTGAGTAGCCGATGCATTTTGTTGCCTTTGTAACCTGATCAGACTTCTGGGTGAAGAAAGAAAACCCAGAGGCAAAGGCAGGGGCTCTACCCTGTGCTTTTCCTACAGGATTGTGCTTGCGCAGCAAAAGCCTCCCTTTTAGACACTGTCTTATTTAACCTCCGTTGCTAATTAACAGGGTGATTAAAAGAAACAGAAAACCCATAGGGTTGCAAGAGGTAACCTTTGATTATCCAAGGCTAATATTAAACTGGGCTGATGTAAAGGAAATCTATATGTTTCCACCAAGGGAAAGCATGGGAGTGTGGAGAGAGAAGCTATCCAGGTCTGTCTGTAAGAAGTGTGTGCTTTTTTTGCTTTGAAACACCACTCCCTTCTCCTTTTAACATTTTATCTTTCCCATCCCCACAGGAAGGCTTCTTTAGGGAGAAAGCGTGGTAAAAAATAAAAACTTATGAACCCTTATAAATCCACTAGCTTGCTGGCACTTCTGGGGCTGGTGGCAGTTGCAAACACTTGGTTGGGTCTATTGCAGTCGAAGGTCTGAAAACTTGCCGGGAGGTGCATGTAGCATGTTGATACCATTTTGGGGCTTGTACACAGTTCATTGCAAGACATGTAAAACAGTAAACTGCCTAGGACTTCTAAGAAATGCCATTTCTAAAATTCGACGCGCGTCTGGCTGTCCAGAAGAGCTTTATTTGGATAGCACAAAGATAATCTTAGTTTGGAGAGTCGGACAGTGTCAAAAGAGTAGGAAGTTACCAAAGTTTCATTATACACACAGCTGGTCTGGGCTAGGCTGTTGCTGACCGCAAAACTTGTTCAACATGAACTAGCCAAGGATTTGCTCTTGTGGACCAAATTCTGAGCTCATCTGGGGCGTCTCTTTAGCTTTTTTCACCCAGTTTCCCACCATAGTCATTGCTGGCAGAAACAAGAGTGTAGTGGAGATGGTATGCTAGCAACCACAGACTTTTAAAATTTTTTTTAGCTGTTGTATCATCTAAATGTGCTCTGGGAGGAGTTAGACACCAGTGGTTCAAGTGCTGGCTATGTGTGTATTAATGTTATTACTGTTGCTACTGTCCTGGTGGGGGAATTTGTATTTTCAGTGGCACAGAGTAAATGGGGACCATTATAGTGGCCTTTATGGGCCTCAGATTGAATGTGCATTATAAGCTATAAACTCAATCTGCAAAGCAGATTCATCCAAAGAACATTGTCTGCCTATGCAGATCTTCATCGCATTGATCTGCTTTACAGTTATTTCCACCATGTCTGTTCAAGCACTCGCCAAATAGTTTTTTTATGTCACACCTTAAAATGTTAATCCATTTAAGTTGTGCTTATTCTCTTTCTTTACCCTCAGGGGAACAGTCTCTGCCTTGTGTTGTCTATGGGTTTCTTGGCTGAGAGGTCTTGTATCTCTTACCGGAGCGTGTCAACAGCGATGGATTATAACGGGGAAAGACTAACTCTGGTCTTTCTTTCATAGCAAGGCAGCATTTTACCTCTACGTCTGATTTAAATGGTTGCACTTCTTTCTATGAACTTCTTAGCTATAGACAGAGGGATATTTATGGGAGCAATTACTTTTTCTCTGTTGTGGAAACTTTTTCCATACAAAGATTCTGTAATGGTCTCAGATAAGCTCTTATGGGAAACAGCCTGTATGTTTGGAGACTTGCAGGCTGGGATCCTGCTCTGTGACTGCACCTCCTAGGTGCTCTGAGTAATGCAGACAATTCAAACCTCCCTGTGCTCACATCTTGTAAAGGGGATTGAGCTCTCTCTAGGATTTACCATGTGTATCCAGCCAGATTTTCAGGACTTTCAGGCGTGCTGTTACCATGACTGCATGAAGAAAGAAGGGGCTAGACTTGGGTACTTTCCAGTATCCAGTTCTCCTGTAAGTTGGTTGTGAATGCATCCGCACGTTTTCCAGGCCCCGAAGGTTGGAATACCTGGATAATTTTGCTTGATGTAGCAGGCCCAGGCAGCAAACAAAAGCAGTGGCTTTTAAATGTCAAGTCCTGAATGTGACTATACAGGCATGGACTGTAGATGGTGAATCAAAAACACTCCTTGCATGGTGTGGGGGGATGCATACTTCTTCATCAGGGATAGTGCTTCAGACTCATCAAAGGAAATGCATGAATCGCTTCCTTCTAATATGTCCTGTAACATTAAAAGCTCATTTTGGTCATACCTAGAGATTTAAGCTGACCTGGTCCAGGTGCAATATTTTCTGTTCCTGGATCACTGCAAAGGTATGGGGTGCCTTAAGCAACACTGTTTTAAGATGAACACGCCTGATGGGCAGCTTTTAATTGGATTTGTAAAAAAAACCCTTAATTGTTCACGTGCCATTTAAGAGATGCGATGGAGCGAAGAGCACAACTTGCATACCCCCCATGCCCCGATTCCAGACACCCCTCATCCTTGCCTGATGAGCAGGTGAACGTGAAGTTATTTTAAGTAGAAGGAAAAGAAAATGGTGGCGTTGTGATCTTTTACACATCCATGTCTTGGTACGAGCAGAACAAACCTTGGTACAAACCAGGCACCTCCGTGCTGAGCTTCAGCCCTGTTGTCGGTGCCACTTGAACAGTCAGGAGCAGCTGCAGGTCCCTTGGATGTAGGGAGGCACAAGCCTTGCAGGGCCTGTGTGTCTCGTGTCTATCTTCCTCTCTTGCATCCAGTGTAGGCAATGGGATTGTAAATGTAGGCAATGAGGGTTGTACAAAGCATGCAGTGTGTTGCTAGCTGATGGCTCCTTTGTGTCTGTAGCCAGTTGGCATAATTTACTGCCGCCTTTAAACTTAGAGCCAGTCCCAGGATGGATGAGCTGTCACTGGATCCCTTCTGGTTCCCATCTCTTCCCTCCCACAACCTCTATCCCAGCTGGGTCCAGCTAAGGGTCTGAACCAGGATCTGATTTTAGCAATGGAATAGCCATCTCTGCTTATGAACCCTGTTCATTTTATCCTGAACCAGGACGGCGGTAATGGTTGTATGCATACGGGTAAGTCAGCTCTAAAAATGAGCGCTGTATCACCGCAATTGTATTTTGGCTGCTGTCTGTTCGACTGGAGCATGGCTATCCAGATGTGATCTGCTGCTTACCCCTGGGACCTGGGCAGTGCTTGTAGCCAAGAGCCCAAGGAAAGGCAACAGCTGTGAAGCATACACTCTCTGAAATTTTTCAATAGGTCGTTAACCTTTTAAGCCATTTCTGGCATTTAAAGCAATACACTCTGAAATGTGGGTCTGGGGAGAAGGGGCCGGTGAGAAGATCTTCCATGTGCCTGGCAGCTAATGAATCCCGATCCTATTAGATACATGGATTATTCTCCTTTGCATTGTGCACAGCACACCATACAGAAGTAGTTCTCACTAAATTTAGCCCAGGGCACAAACCTCTGTGAGCTGAACTCACTGCTGGCCCCAAGCAAAGGTGACTCCATCTTTCCATCTCTCTCCACAGACTGTGTTGCTAACTTTGCATTTTTTGTGCATGGGTTTCCAGTTTGATAACCTTTGCCTTTCCTCCACAGTTGTTCAGTGTGCTGTGTCAGGTTGCCACTCAGCAGCTTGCTTCCTCCCCAGAGGTGGCTGCATTTTCAGTGGCAAAGCTGTATGCATGGCTTTGATCCTCTTTGGGGTCCTTGCGGATAAAATGTTTGGCAGAAAATGAAATACCATAGCTATAAGAAACGGCATGGAGCGAGTTTGCGGGGTTTTCTCAGGGGCAGGGGTGGGGGTTCAGGAATGGCTCCAGATTTTTCTCTCCGAGTATCGTTTTGTACGGTGGATGGGAGGGAGGAATGAGGAAAACTGCTTAGGACTGTCTGTGTCTGTGTCTAGCAGCCTGTAAACATGTATCCCTGCACTCTGGACACGCCAGGTGTGATCTTGTCCTGTTAGGCTATTTAATTAATCCTCATTAAAGCCTTAAGTGTTGGCCAGGCTCTTCTCTCTGCGCTGCAGAGGGGAAGTCTGTTTATCAGAAGGAAATGGGAAAGATGATTCAATACTCTCCTTTTCCCCCAGTTTTTGGGAGAATTCCTGTCTTCTTTGAATGAGCTGGAAAATCAGGGGCCTGAACTTGTGATGATGGGTTGCATAGTGTCTCACGGGACTAGTTCCAGGATAGATATTTATGTTTCTCCTGCTTACCCAGTCCCCTCCCCACCCCAATGGTTTCACCAGGATCCTTTGCTATCCTAAACCACAGGATTGCTTTGCTGCGTGCCTTGAAACAGCTGTTGTGCGTCCTCCAAGAGGTGACGGTGCTACAGCAATGGGTGGGGGAGGTATCCCTACCTCTTTCTCTAAGCAAGTGTCTGTGTGCACACACATGTATGTGCACACTTAGTCAGTTGTGGCCTCGGAAAAGCTGATGCCCAAGCTGCTGGAGAAGCAATATGAAAGCATGCAGCAGGCATTCATCTTAGGCTGGAAAGTGCCATGTGCCTGTTGGTTCCCCTGATGGGGATGACTTTATCTTAATGCCTAGATCCCTCAGGAGCAGTGAAATGATGCTCCAGGATCAGTGCTGGTGTCTGTGTTTCAGGAGGAGGGAAGAGCTGTCTTCCTTGGGCTCGGACAGTGTCCTGAGGCAGGAAAGCTGCAGCGTATTGAGGGAGCCCTGCTGCCCTCCCACCAAGAGGCTTATCTGCTTTGATCAGGATCCAACCCTAATCTCCTAGTTGCAAAAGGGGACCAATTGCTGCTATTAACACTTAATGGTTTGCATTAGCAGGGATTGCCTGGGTCAGCAGTTTGCTGCATAATCTGCTAATAGTAAGACCCAATATTTATTCCTGAGACTTCTTCTTCACTTCCCCCCCCCCCCCAACCATTTGGCTCCCAAAGGGGTGGTCACTAGAGGTGTTAGCCTAAGACTGGACTATGCAGTAGCCTACCACAGGGACTCGGGTCGTGTGCATGAGAAAAGGAGCCATGCATATGAAACTTAATGCAACCTGGGCAGCAGAGCAAGGAATCCAACAAGCAGACCAGGGCTAGGTACAGAAATGACGCATACACCAGTATAAATGATCAGAAACTGGTTCAAATCTGTAACACAACAGAGGTTCAGTGCACATAAACCAGTTTCAAAATGGCCCAAACTGGTTTAAGATGAACCTGGATGGATGTAGTATCAGACTTAACTGATTTAGTTTAAATCGGTTTATTGAACTTCTGTCCCAGATCCAGCTGAGGAGTGTGCTGGGTCTCCTGGTCCTAACAGGGCCACCAACCTCCTGCCTCTACTACATCAGTCCCCACTACAATAACTGGGAGATCATTTGTTAGCTGGGGTGAGTGGGGCTTTTGTGGGGGATGAAGTTCAAAGGGCTGCTTCTGCTGTCACCAGAGGTGGGCCTAAGGGCCAAGGTTGAGTGCGCAGGCTCTGGGAAACTCTTGGGACATGTTTCTGCCTTTCTTGTTATGGGGGCATATAATTTAATATAGCCTGATGTAATGTAAACCAGGCTGGAGGCTTCATATAATGAGCAGAAGCAAAACCTGAAGTTTTTATATTGTGCATTAGTAGTGCATCTGGACTTAGTGTTATGGGGTTACAGTGGACAATAAACTGGATATGATCCAGCAGTGTGCCCTTGTTGCCGAGAAGGCCAACACCATCCGGGGCTGCATTGGTAGGAGCGTTGCCAGCAGATGGAGGGCAGTGATTCTTCCCCTCCATTCGGCACTGGGGAGACCGCATCTGGAGTCCTGTGTCCAGCTGTGGGCCGCCCACGACAGAAAGGATGTGGACACATTGGAGAGAGTCCAGGGGAGGGCAACAAAAATGGTTCGGGGATTGGGGCATATGACTTGTGGGGAGAGACTGAGGGAACTGAGTTCATTTAGTCTGCAGAAGAGAAGAGTGAGGGGGGATTTAATAGCAGCCTCCAACTCCCTGCAGGGGGGCTGCAAAGAGGATGGAGCTGGGCTGTTCTCAGTGGGGGCAGATACAGGACAAGGAGCAATGGGCTCAAGTTGCAACAAGGGAGGTTGAGGTTGGATATTAGGAAAAAACTTTCACACGAGGAGGGTAGTAAAGCACTGGAACAGGTTACCCAGAGAGGTGGTGGGATCTCCATCCTTGGAGGTTTTTAAGGCCCAGCTTGACAAAGCCTTGGCTGGGATGATGTAGTTGGAGCTGGTCCTGCTGGGAGCAGGGGGTTGCACTAGATGTGACCTCCTGAGGTCCCTTCCCAGCCTCACTTTAGATGATTCTGTGATACAGTGACGTACATACCACCCATGCTACTTAAAAGGCAATAGGAAACGTTGGGTTTTTCCTATTCAGCACCTAGGAGTGCTCCAAACTATTGTCTCTTACTCCTATAATCTTGGTTGCAATGTCAAGTGTCTCATGCAATGCTAACCAAGTATTCCAGGTGAAACAGAAATGGTCACACTGTCAGAGGCAATAAATGAGCATGGATCCATGAATTGCAATGGAGCAATGTTAGTTTGCAGGAGGTGAGAGGTTTTGACCTTAATGCATATAGCATCCCTAGAGTGAACTCTGTGCCAGTGCTTGTAGTCAGTGCCCATGTTTTACTCCACTATTCCTTTGCAATCCAGCTCTCTTGAGACCCTTTCCAATACTTTGGCCAATCCCAAGCTCCTCGGGACCATGCCAGCCAAGCAATTACTGCTCAGAAAGAAAAGGCGAGCTTTTTTAGGAACATCTGAAGGGATTCCTAGAAGTGTTGCATGTGGAGTGCATAAGGGCGCATTGTTGTTGTTAGCCCCGGATGACATCTTTTGTTTCAAGGACGGCCATCTCCCCACGCTCCACTGAGTCACTCCATAAAAATACTTCATCTCAGGCCAGGTTTTGGAAATAGTTTGGGATATTGGCTGCTGGGTTGTTTTGAAATGTTTTTGCCTTGAGTGTCATAATGAGCATAGAGCACTGTTGAGAACCGGCCCTCCACTTGGGATGCTGACCCCAGCAAGGGCTGGTCTGGACGTCTGGCTGTCGTAGGATGCTGATTTTTACAATGGAGATTTTTTTTATCCCTTGAACTTAAAGGTGGAGTCATGCAGCAGTAAAAGCAAGAGAGAGCCACCTTTTGCTCTAGAGCAGAAGGCTCTTGGTGATTTTTGAAGCCTGAATTTTCATCCTCTTCCATCCCTACCTCTGCAGATCCATCCTGCACTGCGCTCTGCTTTATCTGAACTTGCTGCAGTATTTCTCCCCATCTCAGCTTCCTTGACAGGCATTGGGGGTGACCCACATTGAGACCCAAAGATAGCACGTGGGAAGAAACATCTCTTAGCATCCTTATCGGTCAAACAAGGACCGATAGGCAATACTTAAAAGGCAATAGGAAATGTTGGGTTTTTCTTCTTCAGCACCTAGGAGTGTTCCAGACTATTGTCTCTTACTCCTAAATTCTTGGTTACCGTGTCAAGTGTCTCATGCAATGCTAGTCAAACAAGCATAACAGCCCCCACTTTCTCTGTGTGAAGCTCAATGAGGGAAACGCAGTGGAAACGCTTTTGGGAGCTTCTCCATAGATCTGGTAGCCTGAGCAGAAAAGCCAAAAGCTGAATAGATGGGGAAGACCCAGGTCTCCTCCCGTGTGGCTTGTTTGACCCCTTTGTGGCATGCCTTGCATGTCTGTTGGCAGAGCAGTGGCGCCTGCCCAGCTCCTACAATCTGTGAATACGTGGAGGCAGTCGGCCTGCAGGGCTCTTACTTGCTTGAAGTTTACTTCAAAATAGTTGAATGTTTTTCTCCCGCAAAATGGTCTAGGATAGCCTCAGAGCCCTCTCCAATTCTCTCTGCCGGCATACAGTCCCGAAGAGCCAGGTCTTTGCCTATAAAGGCATTATTGGGCTTGCATTCAGTTCTGCTCTGAATGGCTTGGAAGACTATTCTTGTGAAAGCTGTAATACTCTTGCCAGTTCAATACTAGCAATAATTTCCAGGGCCTAGCAATATTCTTGCATTAAATGGCTCTTGCAGGTGATTATCTGCCTAGGCATCGTGGTGATCAATGCTTCTGTAAATGCCGAAATAGATTAAACACAAAGGAAAATGGCTAATAAGAACCACTGATTGCTTTGTGTCCTCCTGCCATGAATTATTCAGCTTAATGATTTACAGGATGATAACAGCTGAGCGGTTCAAAAGCATACAGCATTAGTACTTGGGTGGCACTGCAAACATCTGACTTCCCAGTCCTCTGGGTATAGTGCTTCATGCTTCCTGGGATAAACTTCATGGAGTTGCATGAAAAGGTGGAGGGTTTATTCTTGTAGCAGGTCCTAGGTCACCTGCTTATATCAACCCGGCTTCCCTGCTGTAGCTTCAGCTTTTTCACATGAGGCTTAGATCAGATTTACCCCCCAGGCAGCCACTGTCACCTGCTGGTGGTCCAGGGGGGATTATTAGTGCTTAGTGTCCCCAAGTCTGACTTCAATGATGCTGCAATCCTGGGCATGCCGGTCTGCATCGGAGGCACCACTGCCCCCACATAGCGGTATGGATTGCAAAGCCAAAGCTCGCTCTCCCTTGCAGACACGAGAGAGTTAAATCAGAATATCCCCCGCTTCTCTTCCCCACCCTGCACTTTGCAGATCCCAAGCTGGGGAGGTGAAAATAAACACGAGGGAGGTTTGCTGCTAATATCGAAAGCAGCTGGGGACAAGCTGGCGGGGGAGAAGCTGTGTGGTGGGTCCCCGGGAAAAGCATGCTTATTAGTTTAAGGAAACCTGAAGGTCTCAGTGACAGTACCCCGGGGGGGGGAAGCATTTCTGTGCAAGGAGGGATGAGGCCCCGGCAGGGAAGCTAGCCATCAAATGTAGGCACAGCATAGGCATGTCCCTGAGCAGCTTTCCATCCCATCCCATCCCTTCCCCAGTTACTCCAAGGCTGAGACATGGACTTCGTGACCCCAAAGCTGACTTTATACATGGGCAGGAATATGAATGGACAGGCAGTACCCCTAAAAGATGAGAGGGACTGAGAGGTATTTGACTGCTATAATGAAAGATGGGGAGAGAGAGGTCAGTGGAGGGGACGAGAGTGCTTGTTTGCACAGTAAGGTTTGAGGCACAGGCATCATGTCTCCAGTCTGTCCGTCCTGGCCTTAGATGCTATGGGTGTTAGATGTACTATTATATATATTAAGGGAGATATATAATATAATAAGGCATGTTGTGGAGAGCCCTTCCCCCAGGGTATTTCAAGGAAGCATAAGGAAATTAGGTATCTAACTTTCACTGATGCTTTTTTTGCAGTTGACTGGGCTCCAGCCCCCTTGAACTCATTTGCAAATCCCATCTGAAAGAGATGTCCTTCTCATGTGTCTATACCACATTTGACCATTTTATACGTGCTTTTGCTCATTTATTGTGCTCTGCTTTCATTGTCCACGTGCCTTCAAGCAGTGGGCATTGCAGCAGGTGTTGCAGTCTGAGGCTGTGCTGCCGTCGCAGGGGGTTGAACCCCTGGTCTAGCCCCACTTCATTCATTCCTTGCAGCATCCGACTCCAGTCTGTAAGCAGTTATAACCATGGTTGGTTAGCCTCTGGTAAGGGCTCAGCTGCTGAAATGTCCATTTTTTCACCATCACCTCTCCTTCCACATCTGTAGTCACGTCACCTCGGCTGTGGCATCAAGTTTGGGTGCTGGTGAGGAAGTGAATTCAGACCTTTGTGCACTGCTGGATGGTTGCACGGTGAGTCTCTCACATTTTCAGTTTGTCTCGGTTGTTTTATCCCGCCGGCCTCTGCTCTTCTGATGTCGGGCGGAGCGATGCCAGCCAGCGGGTTCACACCGTTTAGGCTGGTCGGCTTCAGACATCCTGCCATGCATCAGCAGCTATCGTTCAGAAAGGGGTCACGGTGCTTTGCATGTACAGATCTCTCCTACACAGGGCGTGCATGCTTGGCACAGGACAAGCTGAGAGCCAGACCAGTGGTTTGGGCGGCTGAGGGGCTAACTCCCCATTTTGAGTTGGTGAGCTTATGCAGAATATTGTTCCGAGTGCTTTTGTCTTCATGACCCCTTTTTGGATGAAGGAGTTCGATTGCAGCTGACCCCAAACTAAACTGAATTTGAACAGTGGGATAGTGGGGTCCTGGGCTGTGTAATGTTTTGCTGGTGGGTGGTCTCATGATTTTTCACATGGAAGGCATATACGTGTGTTTTTGCTGGGTTGGCCCAGGAGCTGGAAGAGATGAATGTGGTTATGCAGCAGGCTTTTCCCATAAGAAACGATGGATTGGTTTTTCCAGAAGCATTTTGCTGCTGGAAGTCCATGAGATGTGTTGCTAGCTGCAGATCCAAGCGAGGGGCTCTTGCTTTCCAACCGTAGAGACCGGAACAAGTTCCTGCGTTCCCGGGAGTCTGCCGGCCGGGGAGCCAGCAATGCAATCTCAGGATCTTGCACATGTTTTCAAGGGCTGGCACAGGTCAACGGACCAGGGTCAGCGTGTGGTCTCGACTGCAAAGCAGAGTGGATTTGCGTCGGGAATTAGAGACCGTGAAGGGAAAACCTCGGTGGTGCCGTGCTGTGAAAAGGGGACGTGGGCGGCTGGGACCTTCACTTGGTTGATTGTTTCCCGGGGAGGCCTCTGCAAGGAGCTCGAATTGGGGCGAGGGGGTGTGAGACGGAGAGGGAGGGAGAAGGCATGCTGCAAAATGAAAGCATTTAGTTGTGTTGACCAGAACCAATTAATTGTTTCTAATCTTTTTGTCTGACCTAAATTGCCGTCTGACCTAAACCGTGTTTTACACTTCACTGATTGCTTCCCGCTGTCCCTCTGAAGCGCCAGCCGGCTCGGCCTGCACCCTGACGTATTCCTCCCATTTATTTGTTACATTTCCCGTTACCTGTAGCCAGCTGCCTGAACCAATTACGCAGCTCCTTGCCGGTCTGCGGGAACGAGGCCTTCATGTGCATGCAACAAGGTGTCCATCGAATTAGCATTTCTTTACCGCTAGCCTTTCCTCACTTTCTCTTAGCAAGACGATGGAGAATAGCAAACGAGTTGCAATGCCACCCTTCTTTTTATTCAGGTGTATAGAGTCTGCCATCACCCGGACCGGCGTGCTTCGTCCAGATTCATAAGATCAAGACAACAGTGTGTAGAAAATCACCCATAAGCAGATTTTGCAGCCAATATGGGGGAAAGTGCATTTTGAGCAAGCTAGCCTATATATTTTATTCAGTTATTTTGAGCATTTATTCTGCATTTTGAGCAATGCAATAATTAAACATCAAGCACATCAGCAGACACGGTTAAAACCCAGCAAATTAGTTTTTGGAAAAAGCCATTAAAATATTCCAAATTGTTTCAGTTTGGAGGGTTTTCAATGGTAGCAAGGCGTTGTCTTGTAATGGTGCTCATTGTATTGGGTTCAGAGGGGAGAAAGGAAGAAACAGCACAGGACAAGAATTTGAAATTTCTGATTGAATCAAGACATGCATTTTTAGTTTGGGATGGTCTATCAAAAAGTAACATAGAAGTACAAGTACATAAAAGTACAAGTAGCTTCCTACGGTCATTTTCCAGGGACTTTGGTATTTGACTGCTTTATAAACCTCACTTTTCAGCAGGAAAAAATGTTGGTAAAAAAAAAAAATTTCAGTCGCCTCCACAAATTGCCAGTTGTAACATTACTGCCCAGACTGAACCTGGTTTACAGTTCCTGACATCCAAGCATCACAAAAACTTGCACGTGTTGGCAGACATCTCATGTCTACGACAAATTCTTACCTTGCTGACTCCTTGTTTTTCAGTGGAAGCATCATCAGGAAAAAACCCCCTGAGGTTTTAGCATACTTTAACGTTTCTGTAAATAGGATTCCCGGGGATCTGACGCTTGCACCTGAAATTCAAGGCTTACCCTGCCCCCTTATTGGAAAATCATACGTTTGAAAATCCATGCAAATCATTTTTTCTGTTCGTTCAAGGGGAAAAATTCAATGCAACCTTCAAGAATGAAATGCCTGAAGCTTCTCCGATGGCAACACCAACTGCAGGTGCTTCCTCAGCCTGATGAAGGGTGATGAATCCCCAAAAGCTTGCAAAGAAGATTTGTTCCGACTATTTGAGCTGGTTTAATAAAAGAGATCAGATTTACCCAAAGAAACTTGAAGCGTCAACTAAAGTGAATAGAAGAAGATCAAAATCTTCTTCTCCCTTGTTCTGTTTTAGGTGGTGTGCGGTTGTGGTGGGGTCTTTCATTTTGTGCGTGTTGTTTTTTGTCTTAAAAAAGCTTGCGCTATAGTGGGACTCAGGTCAGCAGACATTTCTTATAGCCTTGTTTTCTACTTGGTTAAATGTGTTAAATCATTTGGCTCTTATCCAATTAACAATCAAGACTATAGTTTTAGACTTCATGTCAGTGTAGTTCCACCCCTTTACATTTGCCAGCCCCTCCCTGGACTCGCTCTAATTGGAGTTGGCATAAATTGGAAATGGAGACAGCAATAAGTCTCTTTGATTTCCGGAGCATTTGTGAGCAGGATAAGAAATGCCTGTTACATGAGGCCAGTCAGCCAGATTGAACTATTTTAGGGCAAAATAAAGAAGTAAAATTGGCTGGAGTTGAAAGAACGAGTCCACAAAGCTGTCTACACACCTGGGTCGCCCTGCACGTGCATCTCTATTTTGGGACATGCCTTTGCAGACTGCTTGCATGCAGGAATAGGATCATAGGAAAGTCAGGCTGGAAGGGACCTCGTGAGATCATCTAGTCCAGCCCCTTGCTCCAGGCAGGGTCATCCCTGATTAAATCATCCCGGCCAAGTCTGTCCAACCTGCTCTTCACACTTCCAAGCGTGGCAATGCCACAGTTTCCCTAGGCAGCCTGTTGCAATGCTCGACCGTCCTCCTAGTCAAAAAGTTCCTTTTCTCCAAAATAAATGTCCCGTGCTGCAGCTTGAGGCCACGATGCAGGAGTTTGCATGCAAGTCTGGGGTTAGATGGGTGCTGCTATGTAGCTGCCACTGAAAATGTTGCTCTCAAACTCAGGTTGGAAATGCCGTGTCCTCTTTCTAAGACTATAAAAGCACAGGTTGGCTGGTACCCTAGCAAAGAGGAACAGGGTATGGTTTAGGTAGCTTTGCCTTGTTTGGATGTGCAAGATAGCACCTCTGAGCAAGTCCGCTTGTTAATGGCGTGTGGCATCTCAGTGCTCGAACCATTTGTGACTAGGTGATTGTGTATAAATTAATTATCCGATTCCTTTCAAAACTTGGCAGCTGCGCATCTGCTTAAGAAAAGGATCCTGTGCATGTAGTGCTACCTTCTGGCTACTGCCAGGTTGTCTGAGCAGCTCCCAGCTGCCCCAGAAAGGAGATTTTGTCTTCATTTTGCTAGCTCCTCTAGGTTTCACATGTGGAAATCTAAAGCGCTGATGGTGACTTGCTAATAAATCATCTTTCATCTTTCAGTCAGGCATGCATTGATTCATAGATGTTAGATGTTAGGGTCGGAAGGGACCTCAATAGATCATCAAGTCCGACCCCCAAAAGATTGATCAAAATCTTCTTGCTTTCAGGGATTTACGTTTCAACCACATCAAAGAGATCCAGCCTGGGGCCTTCAAGAGACTGAAAAACCTCAACACACTGTAAGTTGTCCCCCCTCTTAAGGGGCTTCCGGTTGTAATGCGGTCCTGTGCTTCTGAAAATGGGAAAATTGAGACCATCTAGGTTTTATAGGCACAGCCACCCATGGTTAAGTGCCAGCGTAACAGCCAGTTCCTTCATTTAGGAAGGCAATCGGGTACCTGATGCAGGAGAGACGTTTGAATGATATGAAGAGTAGGTAGCAGTAAGTGACTGCAGTGCTTATGTTATTAGTCCTTGTTATCACTTCATGAGCAGAGAAAAAAAGAAGTTAGATCCGAATACTCTGTTAAGCAATTGCATTGATGCAGGTATGAAGAGTAGAGCACCTAATACTCTTACTCCAAAGCTATCCTTGTCTGCTGTCCTATGTAGCAGGAGTCCTAATAGAAGACAATGTCCTCCCTATAGTCTGACCTCTGAATCTCTGCAGACCCCCTCGTGTCTTTGCATTTGAGAGCCCGCTGGTTGCTAATAACGCTCGACCTGCACACTTCATGCTGAGCTCACTTGGTTACAACGGTCGGGAATGGGGAGCTCCATTTTCTTTGCTCTTGGAGAAAACCCCTCTCTTTTCGAAGTCTGTAGTGGAGTTTCCTTCTGAATAATCCGCTAACAACCTTCTGCCTCAAACTAAAGGGACTTGTTAGACACCTTCGCTGTAAAAAATATGAGCTCATGGTGCACAAATGACATCGTGGCCAGGAATCTGCGTTTTTGTGTTTTTTTTATCCTGAGCCTACAAAGAGAGCCCTGATTTAGCTTTGCAGCCTGATTTTGAGAGGCCAAAACTCTGAGGGGGCAAAGTGAGGAAGGGAGGTGGCAGGAAGACACCAGGTAAGGTTTGTGGAGGTTGCCTGTATCCCTTGTGCATCTGGATGGAGCATCGAGAGCGCTCAAAATCCCAGCTTCTGTTTGCAAATACAACAGCAACCAGTTTGTCTGGGAGTCTATTAGGTGGTGGAAGCAGCTGTGCCCCAAGGTTGTGTTTTGCTTGTACGGCACAGTGTTGCACTGGAGTCTCTCTCCTGTTTTGGTGCACGAGTCCTCAGGCAGCTGTGGTGTTCGCTACCTGCTAAGGTTTCCCCCCCAGCTCTCAGTCATGTTTCCTTCACCCTCCAAATGGCTCAAGCTCTGCTTACAACTCCCAGCTTGATGCAGTTGGCCTGCAGGATATCAAACCCTGACAGCAGAGCTGATATCAGCTGAGTCAACAGACTGGAAGGAAACCCATGCTATGGGTGTCCCTGTAACTTGGGTATATTATATTGCAGCAACTCTGTCAGCTCTGCTTGAATGAGCCAATAACAACTCCCAAAGCACCAGACATGGTGATAGATCCATCTCTGCCTCTTTGCTTTAAAGTCAAATTGTAGTTGCATTTAGCTGCCTTGAAAGTGCAGACTCCCAATGCGACCTTGAAGTCAGGCATGATGAGAGCAGATCCTATCACAGTGATGACACATGGATTTGAATGCAGTGACGTTCAGCAGGTTGCATGCTGTGATCTCCTTGTGATTTGAGATTCAACCACGTTTAGGGTAAGACGGGGCACCTATTCTACAAGGCCAATAGTATGAAGCAGCCCTATGCAGGGATAGGAAAAAACAAAGCCAAAACAGATCTATTAATTTAGCCAACATCATGATGGACAAAGGTCTTTATCCAGGATACTGGGACAGGGGTTCATCCTCTTGCAGATATTTCTGGGGGGATGAGTGAGAATGGATCTAAAGGATAAATGCTGGTCAGGCTGCGGGGTGGATTCATATAGTGTCACTCTTCAAAGGGCTCAGATTGAGCGATAAGCGGAGCACAAATGCCTGGCTGGATAAACAGAGGTAGAAAGCCCTTAGCCAGGGGTATGTCTTATTGCAAAGACACCGATTTTATCTGTGCAGTGTGGCAATGTGCCTCCATCCAGACCTGCTGAACTCTGCTCTCTGACCCTAAAACTCTCCTGAGTTTTAAAAATATATATTTCCAAATGATGTCATGGTTTTGTGCTGCGGAGAGATGCTTGGCAAGGAGCAAGGCAGGACTGCCAAACTAGCTCGAGCTGAGCCCAAGTGAAATGAAGGCAGCTGGCAGACCTGTGCTTAGGCTTGTGTCCCACCTTTACCATGATAGGTTTGCATGTCTGTCATCTCCCTGTCGGGTGTGACTGGCCCCCAGCTGTGCAGTGTGGCTTAGCACGGTGCAGCTGCTTAAACAGCCAACAAATTAGTTAGTCTTGCTTAGGTTTTCACATTGCAATTCAGCACAGGTGATGGAGCAGGAAATGGGATTAATAGTAGTACTTCAAAAAGAGACAGTTTGCTATGGAGCCTCCTGAAAGTCTGCAGGTCTCCGCTGTCTGTCTCTGATATTTGTGCTGGAGTCCTGTACTAGTAATGAATTTGGACTTGGCAACCCTGCCTTAGGGTTATGAGGCATGCATGCATGCTCCTTAATACAGTTGCCTCGAGGCTTCCCATAGTATTTCCAGGGAGTGGCACAAGTGTCAAGACTGGAGGTATTTATGGCTACTGGCCATCCAATTCCTACCATAGCCTCTGTGCCTTCTGGTCTTAGAGAAATGGGACTGGAAGGGACCTCCAGAGGTCACATCTAGTCCAACCCCCTGTCTGAAGCAGGTTCATCCCTATCTAAACCATCCCATACGAAACTAGTGTCTAACCTCTTAGCAAAACGACACCGTCCACCCTGCCACAACACAACACAACACCCAAACCTGCCCCAGGTAAAGCAGAGGAACCACAGCAGCCAGCATCATGCTGCTGCCAAGGTTATAATATGTTCAAGAGATCTCAAGAAGAGGGCAATCTTGGATCCATAGTGCTTCTGGCCAGTTGCCATCACCTTCCTAATGATTTGGGGGTCCAAGGGGGTTTCATTTGCTAATTTAGCCTGCTTGGGAAGCTATGGATGCCAAGCACTGGGAAAGAGAAATGGCTTTGGAGGGAGCTTGTGGGTTCAGAATAAGTCCTTTTATTGTGGAAAGATCAGGGAAAGTGAAGGTTTTTGCCTCCACTTCAAGGCATAGCCCAGCATCCTTCCTCGGAGCTAGTTGGGAGGCTAGTCTATGAAGCCCTTTTTTAAATTAATCTCCAGAGTGTTTCTTGTATCTCGCTTGGGAACAGGCCGTTCCAAACCATTTTGTCAGTAAAAGGGAATTTCTGGCTGCGCATTGAAATAATACTTCAATACAAATTTAGTTTCTGCAGATAGGCATAACAAACAAGCCTGGCGTTGAGTAATGCAAGAATCTAGAGCTCTTGGTTCAGAGATGATTTGGGTTCAGAAGCCTTTTATTAGACCAACTAAGAAATCGCAATGTTTTTACATTTTATTTTATTTGGTTTAATAAAAGGTATCGTCTCTGAACCAAAAGCTCTACATCTTTGCATTTCTTTTTGTCTTGGACCAACACGGCTACCAAATACATCCCTGAAACATGGCTTCGAGTAAATATTTTTATGGCATTTCCCTCCTCTGCTTCTCGAACATGCCAGTGAATGAGAGGAGAAAAACAAACGGCATGCCCCCATGATAGGAGCACATGGGCTGTTGAATGGGGAGAAGGGCAGTGCACACCCACGTCCAAGATCACTCTTCTTGCATCATCAAAGAGCAATAGTACTATTGATTTTACAAACTGCTGCAAGAAGCATTGTCTTACAGTATCTTTCTATCTGTGCTTGGCAAATGAGGGAGGAAAAACCCTTTGGCCCGTCTTAGACATCGAGGGGTCTCATCTGCATTTCTCGAGCAGGAATAGGATCTATGTTGTTGGGGTCTCCACTTACATATTTTAGAGGCATATGGTGCAAAATTTACTGATGTGTTGTGGGCCTGACACTTGGCCTCTAGCTTGAAGAACTCAGAAGAGTAAATAGACTTTTTTCTTTCCTGCCATGGCCCTTCCCATCATCCCAGCCCATCTGCTCTGGCATATCTACTCTCAGTAGATTTGTTCATCCTTAGCTGGTGCTTGTTGGGAGCTTTCCACCCTCATTTGAAGGTGGTAGGAACTTGGGAGTTTTGCTAGTCACGTCAGTGGGGAGACTGGTGGAAAACCTGAGCTCCCTCATGCAAACGGGACTATGGTGCAGCTCTTACAGAGGCAGACGTGCCTGGAAATTGGGACTGTTTTAAATGCAACAGCTTGCAGAATAAACGCCTAAAATCTTTGCAGGACCGAGAAAAGTGGTCTTATATCCTAACTTTTCTCTGGAGGTAGCTTTCTTGACTGAAGACTTCCACTTCCTTGCATCATGTTGTGTATACCTTAGAAATGAGTATTTTCCCCCTCTGAAAATGAAGTGCTGCTATTCCACCCGCTCTTGTGTTTCCAAGGACCGTTGCAGCGTGGAAGGACCAGCAGAAGGATCTTTCTTTTTGATTCACTGCCTCTCACGTGCTTGGATCAGCTTTGCTTGTCAGGGGAAGAGGATGTGCTTTCAAAATTGAGGAAAAAATAAATCTTGCTTTTGAGTCTCTTCCAAAGCACAAGGAAGCCTTGAGATATTTCTGCTTCCAATGACTTTCTAAGCTCTCATCAGGCATCTAGAGGATTTTTTAAATGTATTTAAGGAATGGGCTTGCAGCCTCTTGCATCTGCTTCTCGCTCTGTGTGTGTGGCTTGTTTCCCGAGGGCTGGTGTTCGGTTTTGCTCGGGATGAATGATCCTGCTGGTGGAAGCTCTGCTTCTAGCAGATTTCCTCGTGGTTGATCCCCTGGAAACGGATGGGTTAACCTTTCAAAAATAGCAGCTGGGTTTGGTCATGGAAAGGGTTTCGTTTGTGGGATTGAGTCCAGGTTCAAATTTTTAGGATTACTGAATTAATTCCTAGAGGCTCCTTGTGCCAGGTGCTGTACAGAGCATTGGATAGGGACAAAGAGCCCAGCTGCGGGGAGTGAGCAAGGAGGTCGGATTTAGCCTTTGCTTACCACGGGTAAGAGGGGGCAGATGGCCGGTTACCAGAGGTCTTGCTCTCTTTTGGCTCAGTGCAAACTGACTGTTTGTCTGTGCCCAGGGTAGAAATGTCCCCACTTCAAAGGGAGCACACCACCCTGCAGCTGTCTGCCTGCCTGTGTGCAATGGGTGGTTGACGTCAGTCCCGTTGCTAGCAGACAGGTGCCGGCGGGCATGGAAATGGCATTGCAGCTGGCACGCGTTGCCATCCCATCTGGCGGTCTCAACTGAGGCCACGGATCAAGCAGCCCTGGGACCCAGAGGCCCGGCCATGCCCGGGGCTGGTCCTTCAAGCTGAGGGATGGCAGTCGGGTGGCAGGGGGAGGGATGCTTATGCTGCTGCTGCCTTTGCAGCATTTACTCTAGGAGAGCGAATAGATGGTGCTGTCTGCCTGGGCTGCTTTTGCCAGCACTCATTAGCAGCAGGGTTAATTGTTGAGCATTCAGGAGCTATTTTTTTTCTTTCAGCTTTGCTGGCACGAGAAACAGGCCATCTCAAGGACCTTATCGTTGCGGGGAGGTGGGGGGAGAAGCAGCTGCTTGGCCAGCGCCAGGGTGTTGAGCCTTGCTTCCAGCTGCAGGCAGAGGTTTCCCAGCGTCTCTCTGTAGTGACCTTCCACCCTTTCCTTTCTCTCTTGCTCTTGCTGCTGATTTATCTCAAGATCTCCTCTGTAGCTGGGGGCAGCTCCTGCAGAGACGACGAGCACGGTTTCTAAGACACCTCTGCAGCCAAGGAGCACGAGTCTCTCTGGCTTGCCCTGGGTTTTGGGTCCCAACATTGCTCACCCCCTCTGGAGATAGCTGCTTGCAAGAAGTGAGCTTTGCCCATTATTTTTTAGGCTCTACCAGCAGGGGTTGCCAACACCAGGGCCCTACTGAGAGATCTCTGAACCCTATTCCTACAAGCTACCCTGCAGGAGGCAATGGCTCTTGTGGGTTTTTTAAGAGCATAATTGCCAGAGAAGATCACCAGGGCAGGCAAAGAAAGAGCATGACTCTCTAACTTACTCGGGGTCCCATCCATGGAGAGCCTGGAGAATTGGGGCCTGGGTATTAGCCCAGTTTGAGCCATAGTGTTGCTAACTTCTTCCATCCTGTGGCTACTCCAAGAACGGCCGGTTTCTGCGCATCAGCAAACAGCACAAGCGAAAGGCTCAGAGAGGGGCAGTTCGGCAGGTAGGACGAATGGGTCAACTTTCTCTATTCAAGAGCTATTCATAAGCCATTGGTTCGGTTTCACCACTGTTAGGCTTGGCAGCAATCGCCGGCGAAATATCTCACGGCACCTAGACGCGTGCTTACCACGATTGCAGGCACCAGTTGGGTAGTGACCAAATGAAACACGCCTCTGTGGTCATTGGCACACGCATGGTTTTTTTACATGCATAATCATGGGGATTGCACATGCAAATCAGAGGCTCGTTGGCGGGAGCACGGTCATCCAGAGGTTTTGTATTGAAACCTTGCACCACGCTCGCTGACCTGAAATAGTCCTACGGGTCATTTCTAAATCGCCTTGTGCTGCTGGCCTGTGCTTGTTTTGCTATTCATTATTTTTCCACCTCTGCCTGGAAACCAATTGGATCCCAGGAGCATTTGTTTTATTACCATTATTTTTAGCTGGAGCAGTGACATGTTGATTTGCTCTGTGTTTATTACCACTGCTTTTTTCCGATGCAATGACACGTTCATTTGCTCTGTGTTTGTTCTGCTCTCATCGCTCTCAACCTGGGAGGTTTGCTCTCCAGCATTGACTCTTGTCCATGAGCGGGACACCAAACGCTTTTAAGAAGACAGATTGCAGCTTGGTGCTGCAGTGAAAGCCAGGGCACGTCTACACGTGGGTGTTAATGCTCATTAGCCTATTTTAATGCGCATTAAAGCATCACTTTTTAAAAGCTGTGCTATTTAGTTAATGGGCGTTAAAATAAGCTAATGCACATTAAGGGTCACTAAAAAAACATGCTTTTTAGTAAATGCTCATTAAGATAGGCTAAAGCACATTTTCCTAGTACCTCATAATGGCAATACTGGATTTAATGCGCATTAACAGAAGCACATTAATGCACATGTAGATACGCCCGTGGTGCCACAAGGCAAAGAAATGACATGGGGCTCAGTTTACGTTGGGCCTGATCCCATGTTAAGAGGCACTCGGTGCCTATCAGGATACAGCTGTAGTGGTCAATGCATTATAATCCAGTGAGCTTTGATCCGATGGTCCCTTCTGGGCTTAAACTCTCTACAACTGAAGAACTAAAGACAAGGTATAGGAATGTTATATTCATGTGTTATGCTTTCTCTCCTGGTTTTCAACAGGTTACTGAACAATAATTTGATCAAACAAATTGCAAGAAGGTCCTTTGAAGATCTGGAGAACTTGAAATACCTGTGAGTGCCTAACTTCTAACCCTAATAAGACCTAACAGCCTCTCTAACCACTAGCAATCAAGTACATGCTTTTGTAAGCTGCAAATGTGTAGATGCCATTGATACATTGCTGCTAATATTAATTGGAAAGCTCCAGCTGCATTTTTCCACTGTTTCTTTAATCTCCTGAAATGCACCAAATGGCAAAGTATCCTAGTGCTTAATGTGCTTCTGTTTCCTTCTCTCTCCAAAGCTACCTGTATAAAAATGAGATCCAGAGCATCCAACAGCATGCCTTCAAGGGGCTCCACTCTCTGGAGCAGCTGTAAGTACTGAAGAACGGTGGTGGCTTCTTATGTGATTCCTTTTAGAAAACTAAAGGGGGTCTGGTACCCGAATGGATGCGTGTGACCTTGGTCGGACTACAGCGACGTTGCATCAGGAGCTGCTCTGTTTGACTGGTTGATACCGAAGACTATTCCTATGTTTGGCTGCCTGTGTCCCCAAGAGATGCACCAGCTTCTGTAGACCTCTGGAGCATACTGTTACTCTGGCAGAGCTCCCCTTTCCATCCTCCACAGGCATTTAGCTTGTTCTGGAAAGTGATGGGAGAAGAGAGAGAGTTTCTAGAGTAGCATTAACCAGGGGGAACCAGCCCCTCCGGCATTGCAACTGCTTTGTGTCATTGGAGCAAGCCCCATGATGTAGCCTGTAGCTTGCATTTTGGATGAAGGATCTGTTTCTCTTTTATCCAAGCCAGGGTGCCCTTTGCTGACAATTGGACTGTTGTGCAAGTTGGAAAGCTCAAGTATTTATGGCAACCATCGACACTTGGGTGCATGCACAAATTAAAACCCCGGCTGTGTGGGTAAGGTTCTCCACAAAAGCCAAGGCCTTCTACCAAGCTGCATTTGTGAAGGAAGGAGTGTTGCATTCTGCTTTGCACCTGAATGACACTTCATCTTCCCATAAAAGCATTCCTGCTGCATCCCTAGGAAATGCAAATGGTTTCTCTGCACAAATGACTTGGGTTTCCAATTATCAGCACTTCAAACTCAAAAGGTGAATTAAGGAGGTCTTCCGAAGCATTCTCAAAAGTTGGACTATAGGTTTGCTGCTATCCAGGGCCATAATCTCTGGTGGGTGGATAGGTAGTTATATGAGCATGAGTGTGAGGATTAAGCTAGGGTTTGGGTTGTAGCCGTGTTGGTCTAAGGACATAGGCAGACAAGGTTCCTTGGGTGAATTTGATATCTTTTATTAGACCAACCCAAATGGTTGGAGAATAGTTATTAAGCAAGCTTTCGGGTTCAAAAACCCTTTGTCAGGCAGGATTAAGCTAGGCATTCAGAAAGTACTTGCCCAAGATGGAGGATATGAGACAAAGTGGGGAGTCCTTTCTAGTTCTCATGTCGCCACCTCTCACAAAGATTATAGAGTTGGAAGGTAACTGGTTATTTAGCAGTGCGAGGAAAAATAGGTTCCCGCTTGGTCTCTGTGGCTGACAGTAGTAAGTAAATATAGTTACAAGAGGAAATGTTCAACAGTCTTAATTATAGGTGTGCTGTTGAGCCCTGTCTAAAATATGCTTTCCTTCCCAACCAACTAAGCAAAGATAGAAACCGCGGGAGTGGGTGCTGCTCAGGCTGCATGGAGAGGGGCTGTTCGCAGAGGCGCACCGTTCTGGCCACAGTAACATTTGAACAATGAACAAACCAGACTTGATATCAGAAGGATGAAGGGGAAAGGAAAAAAACATGCATCACATCTGTTTCCAATCTCTGAAACAGGCTCTCTTCCAAGCAAATTAACCTTGCTCCAATCTTCTGGAGAAGCCAGCTTCTCAAGTAAAAGTAGAGCCTGATTGATGGACAGTATCAGATGCTTTCCTCAAAGTCCAAAGCCATGACAGCCCACATCTGAGACCTATTAAAACACTCAAGCCTGGCTCCATATTCCCTCCCTCCACACACACATACCCCCAGCCATGGATTGAGTCACGCTGCTTTAGTTTTCATTCTAATAACCAACCCTGTATAGCAAACCGTTCCTTTACAAATGAAACAGCCACCCACTGAGACCTTTTATTTCAAAGACCCATTGGATGCACTTGGGAACAACGTATGCTTGCAAACCTCAGACTGATCAGGGGATCCCCATGGCATCATATAACGGGAAGGTGCTCTTAAACCTTGAAGCTGTGAGAAGGACTTAGCTGAAAATCAGAGCAATGTCAATGATGTGAGTTGATGTACCAGTTAGAGAGAGGTGGGAGTATCTCATGGTGCTCTTGAGCATCATTGTCCATGATATGGGAGCGTACTACAACCCTGTATTACACGATACATTGGTGGATGTGATGTTGCAGCAGAACCAAAAATATTAGCCCAAGCAACTATATTTTCACAGACTGGGGCTACCAGACCATCTCTCGACTGGGAACCTCCTTGCTCGGTGTCTCCTGCGGTTGCTTAGAGATGGTTGGGGATGCTGTAGGCAGTAGGAGGGAAGCGGGGAAGCTGGCTGTATGCTTACAATCACTAGCTAAGCAGAGGACAGATGCAGACAACTCCACTGAAACACAGATTAGGATGGTCCCTTCCTGCAGCTAAGAGTATGGTGAGTTGGTGGTGATAGTGAAGTTCCTAGGACTGAGGGGAGAGCTTTGCAAATCTGACCTCCTGTGTGTTTCTTAGGCTTTTAGGGAAGGGGGATTAATAATTCACTAAAGTTTCTTGGAAGGGATAGAAAGGGCCAAGCCTTTTGAGTATGGGGTTACCATTTTTTCCAAAGCAAATTGCAACGACAACAGCCAAGGTTGTCTTCTGAGAATCTGTCCTACCTGCGTGGTGGCTGAAGGGTGAACACTGCAATTTATTCTCTTAAACAATTGCCATATAACACCACCCTTGTGCTTTTCTTTTTGTGACAGCTACCTCCATTTCAACAACCTGGAAACCTTGGAACCAGAGACCTTTAGTGACCTGCCCAAACTGGAACGACTGTAAGTAGAGACGACATGGGCATCTCTTGCTAAAGGTACTCATTGCTTCTCCTGATTTTTGGCCGTTGGATGAGATGCACCTTAGCTGATGGGCAAGGGGGTTTCTGTAGCTTTGATTTTGGGCTTCATATCCTGCTTCAGCTGCATGGAGCAAAGCTCCATCTTGAGCTGCAATGGAGAGCTGGGAAGGAGTTTCTCCAAATGAAGAGACTTTAAGTGCCTGCAGGGCAGAAAGGATAGCAGGATGTTATGGGATGGAAAGATCTCCTGGTTCTGTGCATCCTCTTGCGTAGGAAGCTGTAAGTCCATAGACAGTCCTATGTCAGCCAAGTGTTATTAGGATGCTGTTTTTTTATGCTGGCCTGCAGGTTACGATTAGTCACTCTTGGGCAGCTCGCATGAAAAGAAGGGGAGAAAATGTAGTTGGAGAAAAGGATAACAAGAAAAACATGTCTCATTCCTCAGGCTAGAGGCATCAATCCTTTTCCTCTCCCACTCCCCGGTGTACCTCAAAGCAATCACGCTGCAGCCAGAGCACGAGTGCGGGTGCAGCTTCATGCTCCGTGTTGAAATCGATAAGCCAGGTCTATGCCACCCACAAATAGACCGTATATCCGTATTGCACCAAAAGAAGCCAAGGGAGGGAGGGCAGAAGGCATCTAAACACGCCCTGAACTGTAGGAAAATCCAGACCTGGGTGCAGACATTGTGGCTAATTTTTATCTCTGTAATTGAGTGAACCAAAAAAATCCTGGATCTGCACATCAGGGGAGCTTTGTCCGGACCCAAACTGTAAGGTAGGCTGGATGTTAGTTCACGCTATTGCGCATCCACGTGCCGTACTGGTCCTCCGTTCCTTTCCTTGCTCCATTATTCAGTGCAGTTACTCCCAAATATCTATCATGGCCCTATAACAACTCCCAACAGAGGCATAGGAAGCTCGTTATTCCCACTCATGTGCATTCTAGTAATTAATTTCCTGCTCTTCGTTTCCTGGATGATGAAGTAAGAGTCTTAAGTGAGGTGCTGGGAGCCTGGAGCTGAGACTTTTGCCTTGATTTTTTTAATCTAGAAATCAGACAAAGAGATGATGTTTGGATTTATATGAGATCTGCAGTGGGGCTTGGGTTCAAGTGCACGTCAAGCCTAGGGGGAGGATTTGGGTTGAGAGTTGGTTGCGCCGAGTGACCCACAACCAAAATAGCCCTGAGGCATTCGACCCCCTTTCCTTTCTCAGATTGTGACGTGATTTGGCTCAGTTGTTTCAAACCCTGAGTTGCCCTTTCCACTACCCACCCCATCCTTGTTATTGCATATTCCACTGGGTTCGCTAGCAAATTAACAACACCCACACCAGTCCCCAGCAAGCGTTGAATGATCACGCGCACGCCGTAACCTCAGCCGTTCAGCTGGGTTCTGGTGACCCATCTCAACAATAATTCAGCTGAGCCTTGACCTAGGATGTTATTGTCTGTATAGGGTAAAGACTGAGTAATGCTTTGGCATTGATATTCTCATTACAGATTCTTGCACAACAACAGAATTTCCAAAATCCAGCCAGGATCCTTCTCTCAACTGGAATCCCTCAAACGCCTGTAAGGGAACAGCATTGCCTGCAAAGAGAGCTATTGTTTATCTTGTATCAAATGGTGCAGATCTTGGGACTGGCACGGCTGGCCAAGGGAGGTTGAAGTTAACACAGTTTGGACGCCAGTGCTATGACCACTGCACAGTTGTGGCCACACGCAAAATCAGGCTTAATGAGCCAGTCCTGCCGCATCGCGGCGTCTCAAATGCCTGCAGTATGTCCTATATCTTGCTGCAGGTCGGGGTCTAAACGCAACCATCGTAGAGCTCGGTCCAGCAAGATGCTCCTGGAACATGTTGCTCTCCTGGCAGGGCTTTGCGCCCGTGGGGACCTCATCCAAAGTCCAGTGAAGTCAGAGCAATGGCTCGTGTTGCTAGTCATTGTAGGCTCCTTCAGGGCCATACACCCAATGGAAGGAGAAATGATAGGAAGTGAAGTCTTGTAATATCTATTTTATGGAGACTGAAGTGCTTGCTCCAGAGCCAAAGCACGTGGTTCTCTTACAACAAAACGCACGCTCTGCTATGTGTTATTTTTTACTTAACCTGGCTGTCTCCAGGGCTCTCTTTGTTTCACTTAATAATCCTACTGAGCTTTGAGCTGGTCCTTTTTATGATCTCTGGCAATGAGCTGTGTGATAAGTTTGGACCAAAAGTGCAAGCCGAAGAATTTCTGGGGTTCTGCCACGGTTGCAAATGCTGAGAGAGGATCACGTTTCCCCACCGTAGCCTCCTCTCCGTTGGCTGCGAGCAGGAAAAGCTGCTGCTGGTCTTTCTAAAAAAAAAAGGGGAAATTTTACTCTAGCACAGGAGTTGAGCTGGGTATTTGCAAAATGTGGTGCGATTGGTTGTAGGAAACATCGTGCACATGTTTAATGAACTGTGTCGATTTTTTTTAAAGACCTTTAAAATGTGAAATTCAAGCTTTCTTCCACAGCCCAAAAGGGAATGGGGAATATAATCCCTTTATCTAGCACTGGCAAGAATAACCAGATCTGCAGAGAAGAAAGTACAGCATGAGCTCAAATGCTGTTCCTCCCTTTCCATAAAGGGTGGCTGGGCAATAAAACCTCCTTCTCTGCTCACTCTGGCACGGGCTTCACAACTGCTGGGTATTAGGGGCAGCTCCAGACACAATAGACGCCAAGGGATTCGTTCCACTGGTTTCAGTGGCTTTTGGTGAAGCCTCAAACCACCAAATAATCAGATTGCGGTTGCTCCTTCCCTATCGATTTGCATTTATAAGCTGCTGCATGTCTCTGCATGGCTTTACGGGAGCTTGCAAAACCCGTGATTGGAAATTATTATATCGCTAGAAGATTTGTGCCTGCATTCATGTTCCCATAAACAAATTGTGGATCCAAATATTAGTATCTGCCAGGAACATACCTGCTTTCTTTAACTTGGAGCTACATGAAATATCTACATATTAAGCAACAACATTTATTCAAATAATCGGGGTATAATTCAAAGTAACTGGCCCCGGGGGAGTAAGAACAGGATTTCTACCGTCTGCAGGTCAGAGCAGAGCCGCACAGAAATTGGAATTTTGATCTCGGGGGAAATTCTCGTGTTTCAGTGCTTTGTTTTTGTACTGAACTGAGCTCAAAAAGATTAAATTGGAGCTGGCTGGCAGGGTGGGGGAGAAGCCTTTTAGATTAAACAGTTTTCCATTGAAATTGAAATGCTTTGTTAGTACAGTTTAATGTTCAACTGACTGGAAACAAAGTGTTTTATATCACTCCAACAAACAGTATTTCGCTTGGGTTGGACCAGCCACTTCAGTTGTCCTGATGGTTGACAAAATCACAGCGTTGCATAGGAGAAATGTTTTTGATTTTTCCAGTGAGAAGTTACTCGGATGGAAAAACTCCCAACCATCGATTCCTGAATTAGATGTGTATTGCTGGCAGAGAAGCACTGGTAAAAACTGAAGGCTGGCTATTCAAAAGCTCCCTTACATAAAAGACCTTTGGGACAGAGAGGACTTCTGAAAATCACCCTTTTTCTGGGCTCCCTCTTCAAAGTCTGGTCCTTCGAGGTGTAGGCAAATGATTGTATATGCTAGAAAAGAAGGTGGGGAGGAGGATGGGAGATTTAATTGCACATGTGGCCTATGTCTCTCTAGGCGGCTGGACTCCAATGCTTTGCACTGCGATTGTGACTTGATGTGGCTGGCTGAACTGCTGAAGAAGTATGCCGAGCAAGGCAACATCCAGACCGCGGCTACCTGCGAGAGCCCTCGGGAGCTTCAGGGCCGGTCCATCACCACCCTGACAACTCAAGAATTGAACTGTGGTGAGCACCTTTTGCTTGCTTTCTCTATTCACCCTGCAAAAGCTCAGTGCTGAAGTGGGAGGGCTTACAATAAGTGAGAACAGACCTGAAACCATCTGCTTTCCATCCGCTCTCGTTGCGGCAGAGAGAGAGAGACGCTGAACAGCATCAAGTGACTTGATCCAAGTAACTTGCAGGGAAGAGGGCACCTCGAGCCAGAACCCAGGACCCTTTTGGTTCGTACTTCTTTTCTGTGGCCATGAGACCGATGGAGCTGGATGAAGCATGGGTCTCACCCATAAGCATCTTCTAGAAGTGGACAGCAATGGTCTCTGAAACCATTTCAGCCATGTTTTTAGGTTTCTCAGAGCCACCACATTACAATATATTAACTGCTAGCATGCCACCTCCCATCCTGGGTGCATATTAGTGCAATACTAGCGCTCCCCAGGAGCGCCTTGCCTTCAAAGGGAAAGAAGAGGACTATAGGTCCAGAAGGGCCCTCCTGAACCATCACGTCCAGTCTCTTGCACCATATTCCATTTTTGGATAGGAAACTAAGCTGAAAAATCAGGGGGGAAAAATAGATTTGGGACAGCCCAAACCAGAAATGTTTTAAGGTGTTTGGTGAAATGGGAGGGGGGGAAATCATTTGGTTTGACTCAAAATTCAGTCTTAACACTTGTTTTTCATGGTCTTAACCCTTTTGTTTGACCTTTTCTTTGGTTTTGGTTAATCTTTAAATCAAAGCGTGCTGTTGCAGAATAAAAAGTCAATCCATTTCACCATAAGAAAATGTCAACACGAAATAGGTCAGCATTTTCTAAACAAGCGATTTCATCTTGAAAATGTTCTAGTGAAATCATCTGCGGCTCTTTTCAAATGGCTTCTTCCTTTTCTTTTTCGGTTGAAACTATTTGCCAGATTTGACTCCAGTTCGCAAATAGTTTTGGTTTTGCTTGAAACTCCGTTCCGCCCCCTCTCCCCTCCAAATTAATGAACATGATCATACATACACATATGTATATACATATACATGTGTATATACATGTACATATACATTTTTTTTTAAGTTTGCAGCAAGTGTATGGTCCCGCTACCTAAAGAAACAATAACTGCAGTTCAAGTGATCTGAGTTCAGGTGCAGAGTCAAAGTATCTGGGAAACTAAATGAGCCATAATGTACAGCTTCTGACTTTTGAAAGGAGAATAGAATTAATTTTTATATATATATTTAATTGCAAGCTTTTGGGCATGAGTGGCCTTCTTCAGGCATAGGAGAAAAGATTATAAAAATGCTCCTGGGTAGAAATGACATGAGATCCTGTTGAGCATTCACTCGGGTAGCTTTAACTCCAGCAAAACTAAAGCATCCTTCTAAAATTCAGCATGCGCTGAACCCGGGGGTAGCGAGTGGAAACCCCCTGGAAGTGGCAAGGCTTATGACCATACATTGGGATACTTGCGTTAGAAAGGGAGGCTGGGATTTGAGCACTATGAGAGACTGAAATGGTAAAGGTGTTTTCCTTACCCTTCATCTCAAGTTTTGGCCCTTGGTTCTGCCCTTCAATCGGGCTTTCTTCCCATGCTATCTTTCAGAGAGCCCTCGCATTACCTCAGAGCCCCACGATGCCGACGTCATGTTGGGGAACACCGTGTACTTCACCTGCAGAGCAGAAGGCAACCCGAAGCCCGAGATCATCTGGCTGCACAACAAGTAAGCCTTGCACAATGCTCTGGGCTGGGAGAGAGTGATGGTCACAGGGCTTTCTGCTTGTACTGAGCCGCAAACTCTTCCGCTACTGCCTGCAAGGACAAAGTCCTCTCGCCCGGGGTAAAAAGTAAAAGTAGCTTCTTAACTGCATCTCACTTCAGTTCTTCCAGAGTTGTTTTTTTTTTTTCATGGCCCTGCAATTTAAGTGGTGTCTTCCTTCTCCAAGAGTTTATAATGCACTCATAAGTGTCCTCTGCAAGCACACAGCAATGGTCTGTGAAACCATTCCAGCAGTGGTTCGGGTTTCTCGCAGCCACCACGTTTGCAATTTCTTAACTGCTGGCATGCCACCTCCTAGCCCGGGTGCATATCGATGCGGTACTAGCACTCCATAGGGGCCTCCTGGGCCATCCCATCCAGTCTCTCGCACCATACTCCATTTGTGGAAGAGCTGCTGCATAGCAAGAAAGGGCTTGATGCTCTATCGTGTTGGGCCCAGCACCATGATGTGCAGTCGTGTCCGGTGCTGGAAAGCCACTGGGACATACTTGACCACCCAACATGCTTTGCTTCAGCAGCTGCCTGATCTGAATGAGACCCTGCCTTGCTATTTCACTAGCTCCTTTTCACTGGGAGTGTGCATTGGGCTTGAGCCACGGTCCTTTTGCAAGAATAACAGCTGTTGGCTTTACTGCCAGCACCAAAAGCCATAAAAGACTGTGTTGTAGGGAATGGCGTGATATCTCCCTGAAGAGAGGACGCTGTGATGGAAATGCTGGCAAGCTTCCAATGATAGGGGTGAGTGGGGTGGCACTTGTATACTTTTAACATCCTAGAAGTCGCTCTGATCCGTCTGTAACATTGACCGGGGGAATTAATAAATATCCATTAGGAGTGTTGCTCTGCACAGTGGACAGCTTGGGATGGAGAAGTTCCCTTAACCCAAGATGCTTTGCTGGGATTAATGGAATCCAGCTGTGGGACCTTCCACCTCTGGCTGGGCTCCAGGAGTTGCTGGTCAATGCAAGGAGAGATAATCCTGTGCAAATTCCAGGTCCTGGGATGGAATTTCCTGATTCGCTAGGATTTCACTCCTAGCTCTGTGCAACAGCCCTCCAGCCCTGCTGAAGTGAAGATGACTGCATGTTAATAACATGACACCCTGTGTTTAATCAGCAATGTATATTTAATATTATTTTTGTGTAGTGATGCCTACAAAGAAAGGTTAGGCTGCTAATGCACTGAGACCATTGCTTATCCTCCTGACATCAGTGTTGTTGAAATGTCTCCTTGTCGTTCTGTCTCATGCAAAGCGCTTATGCTGCACTTGCCTTTTTAGTTCTGTTCCTGTACAGCCCCTAGCACAGCCGAGCTCCCCCACGACCCGGGCTCCTGATAATAATACAAACCATGAAATAGTAGCGGTGTGAGCAATCGCTTCAATATTACTGCATGTGACTTGCCTGTAAGAGATCACCAAATGAATGCATCTGGGCCCATGTGGGGAAAAACCAGTAAATGAGTCTGCAACGTCATTTAATCCATTTGCATGGTGGTATATCACCTTGCAGTTTATTATTCAGCTGCTAGATGTTCCTGCATGCTGATGCGAGTTCCCAAAAGAGTGAGAACATTTCTACCCGAGTTGATTAGAAGGCTGGATGGTTGTCTGTGGTCTTTTGCCTAATTGAATGTCTCCGGATTTGGTAAATGCTGGTTGTGATTCCATATGTGACAACTAGCGATTAAAGGCAAGCAAACAAAAAACCAAAAAAAACCACCCTTATTGTCAATTATAAAGAGGTAGAGACTAATTTACGGAAATGCAAGATTAATCTCCCACATGCAAAACTCCCCAGAAATTTGATGTCGGTGCATAGGGGAAAGGTGACTCCTTTGGCTTTTCACTCCAAGCTTTGCCGCTTTGTGGTTGACTTTGTTTTTCAGTAACGAGATAGACATGAAAGACGACGGACGCCTGAACCTGCTGCAGGATGGGACCTTGATGATCCAAAATGCCAAGGAGTCTGACAAAGGCGTCTACCAGTGCAGGGCCAAGAATGTCGCAGGAGAGGTCAAGACGCAGGAAGTAGTTCTGCGCTATTTTGGCACCCCATGTAATTGAGCCTTACGTGGTTCTCAGTTGCTCTGCTTGTGAACCTGAGGGAGGGTTGGGAACGGAGTTAGATTTGGCTCCTCCTTTAGTTCTTCATCAGTCACGTCCCCCAGCCTCCGAACCATTTTTGCTGCCCTCCACTGGACTCTCTCCAATGTGTCCACATCCTTTCTTTAGCGGGGCTCAAAACTGGACACAGGACTCCAGATTGGGCCTCACCCGTGCTGAATAGAGGGAAGAATCACTTCCCTTGCCTTGCTGGCAACGCTTCTACCAATGCAGCCCAGGATGCCGGTAGCCTTTCTGGCAACAAGGGCACACTGCTGGCTCATATTCAGCTTATTGTCCCCTGTCACCCCCAGTAGTGCTTTTCTGCAGAGCTGCTGCCCAGCCTGTCACCCCCAGCCTGTCCCGGTGCATGGGATCACTCCCTCCTAAGTGCAGGACTTTGCACTTGTCCTTGTTGAACCTCATGAGATTTCTTTTGGCCCAGTACTACAATTCATCTAGGTCACTCTGAATCCTATCCCAACCCTCCAGTATGTCTCCTACTCCCCCCCAGCTTGGTGTCATCTGCCAACTTGCTGTGTGTGGACTCTATGCCATCTTCCAGGTGATTGATGGAGGGTGAGTGCTTCAGTCACGGAGGGAGGAAGGCATGATCTGTGCCACAGAGCGGCTTGGAAGGTCAAGGCTATTTGTTGGGTGACAATCCCCAGTTTTCTGTTGGCTATTTCTAGAAATCCCTATAGGGTGTCCATCACTTTCCAGACTGGGGTCCGCAGGAGATGGCAGAGTGGCTGGGGAGTCAGTGTATTAGTGGTGTGAAGGAAAGCTGGATGTGTGGAAGTGCACTCCGTCCTCAGGAGAAGTGTGCAACTAGCAAAACCCTGCGATTGTGGCATTCACCCCTGCGGGCATGATTTGATCGGTTTTGGGGGCTGTGCAAGAGGGGGCAGCCCCTTTCTGATACGTGTTGCTGACTTTCAGCTAAGCCCAGCTTTGTGATCCAGCCCCAGACCACGGAAGTGCTGGTTGGGGAAAGCGTCACCTTGGAGTGCGGGGTGTCCGGGCACCCTCCCCCTCGCATCAGCTGGACGCTGGGCTCGGGCTCCCCCCTGCCACGAGACTCCCGCTTCACCATCACCAGCTCCGGAGGGCTGTACATCCAGAACGTCACCTTTGCAGACCAGGGGCAGTACAACTGCAATGCCAGCAACATGGAAGGGGCCATTCAAGCGACAGCAAACATCATCGTGCAAGGTAAGGTGCCCAATGACCACCTGCATGGATAGCAAGCGCTGGCCGTGAGTTTAAGCCAATGTGTGAAGACTGGTTGCCTTCTCAATGGGCTGAGTCCTGTCCCCAGATCTCCCTGATTTTATGTATATATTAATATAGCAGGGAGATATTATTCTATTTATATATATATAAATAAAACCAGGGAGATCTGGGGACAGGACTCAGCCCATCGAGAAGGCAATCAAACACGCACGTGTACATGTAGACATACAAAAAAACTAGAACTCTCGGTTCCAAAATAATACTTTTTATTGGACCGACTGGGAAATTGCAAGAAAGTTTTCCTTTTTTGCAGTCTTTCAGGATCAAATTCCCTTCATCAGGCTCTACGAAAAGTATAGATGGTACAAGATTTCCTACTTTATAGGGATTTTTTACCATCTTGTACCATCTATACATTTCCCAGATGTACATTTCTTGTACATCTATGGTACAAATTGGTAAAAAATCCCTATAAAGTAGGGAATCTTGTACCATGTATACATTTCCCAGAGTCTGATGAAGGGACTTTGATCCTGAAAGCTTGCAGAAAAGGCCAGTTTTCTTGCGATTTCCCAATTGATCCAATAAAAGGTATCATTTTGGAACCAAGAGTTCTAGTTTTTTGTACGTCGTCTTGTCCCAGACCAGCACGGCTACCAAGTACGCTCCTTGTACGCGCCTGCACTTGTAATATTTGGTTTATTTTGGCACCCCGTGTGTGTGTATATGTGGTCTGTATACCTGTGTCACTGTTCTCACTATTCTTCAGATTCTCCCAGGTTCTTGGTCGTTCCCACGGATCAGACCGCAACCGAGGGGCAAAGCGTGGATTTCCCCTGCTCTGCCGAAGGCCGACCTCCCCCTGTTATTGCCTGGACGAGAGCAGGTACTTCCCCAGTATCACCATCTCTTGTAATTATCCCCTGCGCCCAGGCTGCGGTGAGGAAGTCCCTGCTCCGGACGTCCTGCTGCAGGGATGAGATGCCATGAAGAGGAAGCTGGCATCCAGCTGAGCTCAGAGTGGGGTGTCCTGGGGGGGATGTCTCATCCTGTGATGTCCTTTCAGCTGCTGCTTTGCTTGTGATGGAGCTGGCAGGTAATGCAGTGCTATTCCCAGCACTCCCTGGAGCTCGGGGCAGCCCTAATCCACTCCCTCCAGAGTGACTGGAATACCTAGGCTCCATGCAACAGCAAAACAGGCTGAGTCACTCTGTCAGATGACTTGGGAGTGGTGCAAATATATCCCATTGCATCTTGTGAGCAACTGGAGGGTGAGGGCTAAAATACTTGGCTTGTGGCCATAATACAATCCTCTGGGCTCTGGCAGGGGCAGGGATAATGGGAATACAAGAGCTGAGAGCAACCAAATCTAAAAGGAACCTCTTTTTTCAGGGTCAAGGAGACAGCTCAGCTTATTTAACCTGCAGGTACTGGTGTGGTCAGTCCTGGCAGGCTTCTTTTCCATTCAGTGGCTTCACTTGTAGCCATGATACCATAGTGCTGGCTTCACGCTCTGTATTTTTGCCCTGAATCTCCTGGGACTATGAGCTAGTGGTGGGTGGGGACCTGGGAGATGCATGGCTCATGAAATGAGATCATGGATGGTAATGTTAAGAGCAGGAGAGGACCAGTGATGCTCCCCCACATCAGTAATAACAGGATGCAGGAAGGGGGAGCCTGGATGCTCTCAGCCTTCGCATCTTCATCAGAGGTGTTAGGGCAAGCCCTGCCCTAACATCCCCCCGACCTGCAGCCTGCTTCAGTCTCTTGTCTGATGAGAAAAAAATGAGTCTATACTGCAATGCACTATAGTACTTGGTCATGATGACCTGGCTTGTTCCTCAGGGGGGAGGTGGTTCAAAAAGAGAACCAGTTTTGCCTCTGACACATGAACAATATTTCTCTCCTGCTTTTGCAACCCTACGCGAGGCCAGCAGGCAGTGGCGAACTCCTGAAGTTGTGATGTGTTGGCTTCTCTGAGCTGATCCTGGCCAGGAGCCGGTAATCCTTGGTCCGCCAGCCTCCACACTTCCTCATGCTTCCCAAAGACATAATTAATGGTTAAGAGCTGGGAAGCATTCATCCCTGGTACTTCAGCGTCTTAGCAGCTACCATTGAACTTGGGCAGATCAGCTGAATTATCCTTCAGCAACATATTCCCCATCCCCTTCAGCCTTTCCCAGCTTCTCAGTTTGCCTTAAGCCATGTGTAACAGCGTGAGAGTGATTCCACTTCAATTCAAAAGTAAATCTGGGGAAAAAAAATCACTCGGTTTGACCCAACAAAGAATATTTTCAAATTTTGCAGCGAATCCTAAAGTAAAAACTTGTTTTGGGGTCGAACAATTTTTTTTTTCATTTGATTTTGCCTGTTTCAATGTTTTGAAGGGTTTTTAATGTGGTTGCCATGGAAATATTTTCATCCTAAAAGTTAAAACATTTAGTTTTTAAAAGAAACTAAACTTTCCAGGTTTGGGGGGGGGGGGGGGGAAGGGGGTGTTGTTTTTGAACAATTTGGTGAAATTGGTTTGAATTCAGAAAAAAAATGTGGGTATTGGCAAATCTGCTTTTTATTGCCACTGAAAAGTTTTGTGTGACTCCCCCACTAATCCCCTCTGCTCAAGTCTGTTCATACTCCTGGAGGGAAGTTAGGAAGGACCTGGAGGGTGAGAATAGCATCCTTGCTTGGTCTTGCTCGTGGCATTTCAGGATGTTCAATGGGTGGGATCGAGCTCTAGACCATGCCACAGCCATCTCCAATGTCAGGGAACATAACAACTTGCTTCCTTAGCGAATGGTTTTGCTGTCGCCCTCAGGCGGACCATTGCCGAGTGACCGGCGGCACAGCATCCTCTCCACTGGCACCTTGCGTGTAGTGAGGGTAGCCTTGCACGACCAAGGCCAGTATGAATGCCATGCCATCAGCGCCATCGGTGTGAGGAGTCTCCCTGTGCATCTGTGGGTGATGCCACGAGGTAGGACGGTGCAGGAGGTACCGGTGGGCAAACAGGTTTCATTTGCTTTACAGTGTGTTGGATGTTGTCCGGTCTGAGGGGGGTGGTCCTGCAAGGTGGATTCCTTCTTTGTATCTGGATCATGGTAATATTCCTTAGAAGATGGAAAAAAATGCAGGGAGTTATAGAAAATGAGGGTGGGGAGGGAGCTCAGGAGGTCACATCTAGTCCAAACCCCTGCTCCAAGTAGGACCCTCCTCAACTACATCGTCTCAACCAGGCCTTTGTCTACCCGGGTCTTAGAAACCTCCAGAGATGGAAATGCCACCACCTCTCTGGGTAACCTGCTCCAGGTCTTCACCACCCTCCTAGCGAGAAAATTCTTCCTAATATCTAACCTAAATTTCCCTTGCTGCAACTGGAGCCCATTGCTCCTTGTTCTGCCATCTGCCCCCACTGAGAACAGCCCAGCTCCATCCTCTTTGCAACCCTCTTCATGCAGTTGAAGGACACTATTAAATCCCCCTTGGTCTTCTCGTCTCCAAACTCAATCAGCCCAGGTCCTTCAGCCTCTCCTCGCAAGTCATGTCCCCCATCCCCCAAACCATTTTAGTTGCCCTTCACTGGACTCCCTCCAATTTGTCCACATCCTTTCACCTTGTCAGAGTTTGTAAAGCAGTGTCAATCCTCAGAGGCCAAAGCTGTTTTTTTTTTTCAGTTGCATCAGCTGAAAATTTGGCATGCAACATAGGAAGAACAAACCAGCTCCCCAACCACAGGCTGTGACCATCGTAGGAGGCTGCACTCCTACATAACACAGGCTAGAGTCCCTCCTTCATTAACTTCTGTACCAAACCTATAACTCCAGTTGGAGCTGTCGCCTCTCCCTTGGAAATTCTTGTATTATGAACCCCTGTTGATGTGGGGATCTTGCATGTACCCAGGGATTTCCAGAGCGGAGATGACAGCACAAGATCAATTGTGAAATGTAATTTAGGTAGGAATCACTAATGAGACCAAGGAAATAGATGCTACTTAATCTGATGGTGGAAGCAGTCTGGGAATCCCAACTCCCCCCTTGTGAGAAGTTACAGACTCAAACCAATTTGACCCTAACCAAACAGCAGCTTGTTGGTTTTTTTCCACCCCCGTATTTCTTCCTCCTATGCAGTGGTCCCCGTGTTTCTTCATCGCCCCCAAGATGTGGAGGCAGAGACTGGACAGGATGTTGTGATCATCTGTGCTGCCCGCGGGGATCCACGGCCCACCATCACCTGGGTCAAAGTAGGAAAACTCATCCTTTCACCATCACCAACAACATTGTGGCTAGACCCTTTCATGCCATGGTTATCTCATGCTGCCACTGTTTCAAACAAGCTTTACTGCATCGAAGGAAATGCAATAAAGTCATAACGAACAAGGATTTTTTTTAATTGTTCAGAACCTAGATTTTTGTCCTCCAAGTTGGGCTTGTTTGCAAAGTGGCTTTCCTTTTTCCTCCAAGGGCGTAATGTGAGCTACCAACCTCTCCATATATTAGTTGGCCATGACCCAAAGACCAGGATAGTTCTAATACAGGACAATTTGTCCTTGTTTTCAGGGATTCCCACTGGTGGGAATCAAATGTGCTACCTAACTTAGTTCTGGATCTGACGAGGCAAACTAAAACACCCAAGGCAATATCAGGCAGCAAAGAGGAGGGTTGGCTGTAGCCGGAAAAGAAAAATATTTAGTTTTTCATTAGATCAGGAGCCCTTTGGGAGGCACATTATCGTTCCCCTCTGACACCACATTGCACTGCAGTCCTGGTTGAGATCTACAGCATAATATGAAGACTAACCTACCTGAACTCAGCCAGAAGTAGAACAAAACCACAGGAGAGAGTGTGTGAAACACTCAGTAGCCTGAAAAAGCTCTCTCAGGCCTATAGTTTTAGACACGAGTGGACCTTGGGAGCCAAGGAAAGTAAGGAAATCTCTGTATCAGTTCAAATAGGAAACAAACCTTCTCTTATAACAGCTTAGGTTTTGCTCTACAGTCGAATCGAGGCACTGCAGTCAAAGACGAGCTTTTTGTATTGGGTGCTGCACAGATAAATGATAGATAGGAATTTCTAGGGTTAAGTGTCCTCGTTAAGATTGCCAAGGATTTTCCAGGCCTATAATGAGTTCATTGTGGTCAGTCCAGAGTTGCACCAGTGCGTGTGAGATGGTAACGGCCCTTGCAGGCCTTTACCTTTGGCCAGAAGACCCCAGACTCCAAAGAGAAGGGTGTCTCCCATCCCCTTGATTGTATTGTAAATATTAGTCATAAAGACCTTTGAGATCTCCTGATAAAGTGCTACAGAGGGAGGTGCATGTTAGCTACTGAAGGCAAATGGATGCATTGAAAAAGAACGACTTGTTCCTTCCAGTTAAAGAAAGGCACTTGGAAATGTCACTGGAGAGCACCCTGAAAGCTTCGATCCTGGCAACAAGTCTGAAATGTAGTTGTTTGGCTTAAAATAATAATGTGGTGACTTTAAGCCTTCCAAGTCATGCTAGCTGAATATTTGGGGTTCATGGTACTGTACTCCAGGCCTTTCCCAGGCTGCAGCCTGTTGAGGGAGAAGCTGTTCCTCTCGAGGTTCAGCAATGCTTCAACTTCTGTTTCTTCAGCTGGGCTCAGTTTCTCTCCAGAGGACAAAGAGGTGAAGAGCGATGAATGAATGAATGAAGTGCGGATGACGACGTGCAAGAGGGGCAGTGGGGAGGATTGCTGTATGTGTGAATAGGGAGGAGACATGCTTCGGGATGGCTAGGGAAAGATAGTGTTTGGGCTTTCGGATTTCTCTGCCCCTCCTTTGCTACGCTGCACAGAACGATGCTAACATCTGGTGGCTGTGCCGGTTAATCCCAGCTGGGCCTGTGTTTCTTGGATAAGCCCAATATAAAGCTGACGGGATGCTTTCCAAACACTGAAATTTCTTCCTTTTTTATGTATTTATTTTTTTCATGGTGTGCAATGTAGGAGGGCATTCAGATCACAGACAGCGGCAAATTCCACATGAGCCAAGATGGGACACTTTCCATTCGAGACCTGGGGGTGGCTGATCAGGGCAGATATGAATGCATTGCCAGGAATCCCTTTGGGTTCACCTCCAGCACCATGCAGCTGACCATCACGGGTAGAGCATCTCCTTTTCCTCCATGATCTTGTCTTTAGTCTTGAAGTCAGAGAATATATGGGCGCTTGTACATGATATGTAGTATTTACATACATGGGATGAAAAATCACCGTGTCACTAGGTTAGTTGCATGAACAAATACATGTTGATGATTACTTTTCTTTTCATGGTAGATTTTGCTTTATCATAGCAGAGGCGCAAGCTAGGCTGATGCCTGCTCCTTTCAGAGGATAATTCTGTCACCCATAAGAACAGGGGGCTGGGACAAGCTTCTTAGCCTAGACCACTGAATTCAGTCCTTTCCTTCAGCTTGCAGAGGGGTCAGTTGGACATAAAGGGCATGTCTACATGAGATGCGAATGGCTCAGTAGACTAATTCTACTGCGCATTAGCATGGCACAAAAAACCTGTGCTAATGCACAGTAGAATTAGTCTACTGTGCATTAGCATCACTTAAAGAGCATGCACCAGCACTACTGTGCAGTAGCACCGATTACACCACATTTAGTTGGTGCCTGTCATTACAGGTACTAAACTAAATGCACCGTAATGACGGCACGCATGCACGTGTAGATAAGCCCAAAAAACGGAAGAATGAGAACGACGTTGCCAGTAGAATGGCAGCGTTTAAATCATTTGCTTCTATTCCTAGTCCTTTGCGGGGATTATTCTTTGGGAGAGATTCAGAAAAAATATTATTTCAGTTGGCACAGAGCAGAGATTGGCCACCAAACCAAAAAAAATAAATCATTTGCTTCCCAAAGCTCTACTCGCATGTAGAGATGCTGTCATCCTGCTCCACGAGGCTTTTCCAATAAAAGTTGATTCTTTCCAATGAAGGTTTCTGCCAGTTACCTTCTTCCCTAGAAGATCTGTGGAAAGTGATTGTGAGTGCAGAATAAGCTCGACTAAAATGCATTTGCTTGTTTTATTCAAGCACATATCCATATAACAAAATGTTGGGGGTATTCAACTAAGTCTGAGGATGTGTGCTGCGTCTTTCACCTTGCAGCAGCGTGCTTTGCATTCGTAGCTGTTCTGCAAACTGGGACAAAATGTTTCCCTCGGCTGTTTATGATGGCATGACGAGCTAATTGCAGCATTGTATTTTGTACTGGATCCAGATGGCAAATCCTCTCGAGCTTGGAATTGTAAAGCAATTTCTGTTTATCGTTGTCTCCCTCTTGGTGTCTAAAAGCTACGGACGTTGGTCGGAGCGGTGACACCTTTGTAGCCTCATCGATCAAGGAAGCCATCAGCAGTGTGGACCACGCTATCAATTCAACACGGACTGAGCTGTTCAGCAAGTAAGTGCACCAGGGGTTAAGGTCAGAGACACTGAAGCTGGAGTAGATTGAGATAATTAAAACACTGAGTGGAGAGAGCTCAGAAATAATATATTATCTCTCACCGTGTATAAATAAAAGCTGTGATTCCTTTTGCAAGCTAGAAAACGTAGGATTAATAGCAGGCTAAAATCCCATAATGAGAGGTCTTCTGGATTTGGGAATAGTCTTACAAGAAACAGTTTTATTGTCCTGAGCTATTCAAAGAAGAGGCAGAGCAGCCAGGAAAATTATCTGATCAGCATAATTCTTTTATAAATACAATTTACTCAATTCATACTTAATTATTTTTATCTAAACTTTTTCTTGATGGATGGTTTGTTTTTTTTGACAGAGTGCTGATTTCACCTAAAAATGGTTGGCATGGATGATTTTCAGCTTTTTATAAAATAAAAAAAAAATCAGTTTAAAATTCAAACCTTTTCCATTTGCTGTCAGCGCTGCAACTAATGTACTGACCCAACACATTTAAAAAAATGTTACAGCGAGGCTGAAATAAATTGATTTTTGTCAACATTGTTCATGGAAGGGAGAAAAATGGGCTTCCCTGGCTGGCTCTAGTTTGTCAGAAAAACTGGGGCACTAATATAGGAGCTGTTGGAGATTTATTTCCTGAGCAATGCTAGATGTGAGCTCTGGTGCCTGCAGCATCCTATTACTTCGAGCAAAGTAGTTGTTTAAATCACAGAGAATCACACGTAGCGCATTTTAAATTTCCTACAACAGGCGACCCAAAACTCCCAATGACTTGCTGGCGCTCTTCCGCTACCCCCGGGACCCTTACACCCTCGAGACGGCACGGGCTGGCGAGATCTTTGAAAGGACCCTGCAGCTGATTCAAGACCACGTCCAGCAGGGTTTAATTGTGGATATGAATGTCACAGGTACAGGGAGGTGGAGGTTACTTCTGACCTGGCCTTGGAGCATGGGAAAATTTGCTAGTAAAATTAACCCAAGGGTAACAGCAGCAGAGAGTAGAAAGACGGGGGAATGCAAGAACAGTTGGAGCGCTTTAAATATTAGTAAGTTGAGAAATAGGCTGTCCAGGTTTTAACTTGGGGGTATTCATTCGGACCCATACCTAGATCGCCATCTTCTCTCTAATTATAGACAAGTCATCCCTAGGCCTCATATCTGTGCTGTGAGAGGTCAGGAAAGATGGTTTAGTGGCTAATATAATGGCCGCAGACTTGAGATACCCAACCTCAAGGTCACTTGGGGACTCTCTAGTAGACCAGTGACTTGAATGCTGGTATTTGAGCCTGGGTCCCCCTTCCCCAAATCAGCTGGAGGGCAGAGATGCAATTTTGCCTTGTTGACTATGGGAGTCCTAGCTGCAGACCCCAAGTGGCCCCTTAGCAGGGTGGGTGATGCCATGGATGAGCTGTAATGCAATTTTGGGGTTACTTTCTAGGCTACCGGTACAATGACCTGGTCTCGCCGCACTACCTCAACATGATTGCCAACCTGTCTGGCTGCTCTGCCCACCGCCGCACGCCCAACTGCTCCGACATCTGCTTCCACCAGAAGTACAGGACTCACGACGGCTCCTGCAACAACCTGCAGCACCCGATGTGGGGGGCTTCTCTCACTGCCTTCCAGCGTCTCCTCAAGCCGGCCTACCAGAATGGCTTTAACCTTCCCCGGGGCGTCTCGCTGGCCGAGGACTCCAGGGAGCTGCCCCTGCCTCTGCCCCGGCTGGTCTCTACGGCCATGATCGGGACAGACACCATCACCCCCGACGAGCAGTTCACACACATGCTCATGCAGTGGGGCCAGTTTCTGGACCACGACATGGACCAGACAGTGGCAGCCATCAGCATGTCGCGGTTCTCCGACGGGGCACCCTGCAGCGAGGTGTGCACCAACGACCCGCCGTGCTTCTCCATCATGATCCCGGAGAATGACCCACGGGTGAGGAACGGGCGCTGCATGTTCTTCGTCCGCTCCAGCCCCGTGTGCGGCAGCGGGATGACGTCCCTGCTGATGAACTCCGTCTACGCCAGGGAGCAGATTAACCACTTGACCTCTTATATCGACGCCTCCAATGTCTACGGCAGCACGGAGCAGGAGCCTCGGGAGCTGAGGGACCTGAGCAACCAGAAGGGGCTGTTGAAGCAAGGGCGAGTGGTTCCCAGCTCGGGGAAAGCCCTCCTGCCCTTCGCTGTGGGGCCGCCCACGGAGTGCATGCGGGACGAGAACGAGAGCCCCGTGCCATGCTTCCTGGCGGGGGATCACCGCGCCAACGAGCAGCTGGGTCTCACGGCCATGCACACCCTCTGGTTTCGGGAGCACAACCGCATTGCCACCCAGCTGCTGGCGCTGAATCCCCACTGGGATGGGGACACCGTCTACCACGAAGCACGCAAGGTGGTGGGCGCCCAAATGCAGCACCTCACCTACGCCCACTGGCTCCCCAAGGTCCTCGGGGAGGCCGGCATGAAGATGCTGGGCGAGTACAAAGGCTACAGCCCCAACACCAATGCCGGGATCCTCAATGCTTTTGCCACCGCAGCCTTCCGCTTCGGGCACACCCTGATCAACCCCGTCCTGTATCGCCTGAATGAGTCCTTCCAGCCCATTCGCCAGGGCCACGTGCCCCTCCACAAGGCCTTCTTCTCCCCTTTCAGGATCATGCAGGAAGGGGGCATCGACCCCCTCCTCCGGGGCCTGTTTGGTATCCCGGGGAAGATGCGCGTGCCCTCCGAGCTGCTGAATATGGAGCTGACGGAGAAGCTCTTCTCCATGGCGCACTCCGTCTCGCTCGACCTGGCAGCCATCAACATCCAGCGGGGCAGGGACCATGGCATCCCACCATACAATGACTTCAGGGTTTTCTGCAACCTCACGTCGGCACAGGAGTTTGAGGACCTCCGGAATGAGATCAAGAACCTGGAAATCCGGGAGAAGCTCAGGAGGTACCGTGGCCTGGGACCCCTGCCCACCACCCAAAAAGAAGGCATCAAGGTCACTGAGATCAGCATAGTTTCCTCTCTATCACTGAGTTGCTCTACCACTGGAGGGCAGGGTGATATTCAGAGGCTATCAAATTCATATCTGGGGTGATATTCAGAGGCCAGGGTGGCATGCATGCTTTAAAAACCCAACTAGAAAAGGCACCAGGAATTTTCCAAATGAGCAGTGTCCTACTTCTCATGCTTTGGTCCTGCACAGAGAACAACGTTTCAATACAGAGACAGCGTTAATCCCCCGGAGACGTTTTCCAAGCAGCTTTAAGTTGCCTGTTGTCTGTGTTGACTGACCCTAGTGAGTCTCAGTTATTTTCCAAATGAATCCATGGGAAACACCCCACAAATGAGCGCCGAACACCCAGAGTCCAAATTCCTGGTAGGATGAGGAACCCAAGTGAGACTTCTCTCCGCCCTTTGATAACCCTTCATTTTTTTCCACTTCTTACCCTGCAGTTTATACGGGACGACCAAAAACATCGACCTGTTTCCAGCACTGATGGTGGAAGACCTGGTCCCTGGCACAAGAGTCGGCCCCACATTGATGTGCCTGTTAACGACGCAGTTCAGGAGACTCCGGGATGGAGATAGGTACCAACCTGTGGAGTCAAGCCGAAGCCTCTCGTTTTCTGTCTGTGGAGATTGCTTCCCCCGTGCAGCCTGGAGGGAGCAGTCCTTGACTTCTCCCGAGTGCCAGGACTCGGTGGGATGGAGAGAGCTCTGTTCTCCTGTAGTCTGTGTATGCACAGAGGATCAAGGGCCTACATCAGGACAGGCCTTTTACCCCTCTCTTATTCAAGGGCTAAACTAAACGGAGCCACCTTGGTACTTTCAGTGCTCTTAAGTTTGTTCATCTGTTGTTTCCAAAATGGAAAAGCTAAACGTAAGTATTATGTGCGTCCACAGTAGGTGAGCCCCGCTCTCAGCAAAGCTGGCGGTGGTGCTAGCTCCCCGTTGCTACCAGCACCCACCGAGTGGATGTGAACAGGTGTGCAAACCAAGGCATTTCAGCCTTAATTTACTGCACTAAGGCTATTCAGTGGTGAGCCAGCTATACGGTCCGTCACAGGAACATGGGGAGGGATTGACTGCAGCAGGCACCATTACACCCCCGGGCTCAACTTCACATGTGACCCAAGCCGAGAATCAAACTTGGGTCCTGAAATGCAGATATTTTGTGCCTAAACCCCAGTGCGTTCCCCCCAGCCACCTCTGCCCCCAAACCTACTGCACTGCCCGTTACCCCCAGTCACTCCTCGCATTAATTCTGCTGTAGGTTTTGGTATGAAAACCCTGGCGTCTTCACTCCAGCTCAGCTGACACAGATCAGGCAGACGTCCCTCGCTCGCATCATCTGTGACAACAGCGATCACATCCGGCAGCTCCAGAGGGATGTTTTCCAGGTGGCTTCTTACCCCCAAGGCATGGTCGGCTGCGAGGAAATCCCGGCGGTCGATCTCCGCCTGTGGCAGGATTGCTGCGAAGGTGGGAGCTGAGCAGGGATGGTGCTGACTGGTGCTTGGGGTCCAGTTAGGATGGCTTCCTCCCACTGAGTGGTTGGCACAGCGAGCCAAAAAATGCCTGCTTTTGCCCACCTCTGGCATGATTGAGGACTGGGAGGCGAAGGGTGGGAGGTGGTCCAAGCCGAAATGACTTATTTTGCTCCCTTTTCTCCCTCCAGATTGCAGATCCCGGGGCCAGTTCCAGGCTCTTTCTCAGCGATTTCGGGGCAAGAGGTCTCCTGGTTTCAGCTATCCTGAAGAAAACCCCGACAAGCACAAGCCGGCACCCCCCAGGTGTGTTACTTCAGCCCTTCTCTCCTTCATCTCCTCTCGCATCATTTGGTGCAGGCGATCCTCTGAAATGTGGTGGTCTCTGCTGAGGGCTGGGCTTCAGGGATGTTTGCAAAGCTAAATACAGTAGTTCAGCTCCTTTTTGGCTGCATGCAGTGTCAGAATCAAGTGGCAATGCTGTTCAGGGAGCCGTGATATCGTGTGCACTAACTGAGCTGGGTCCAAAGGTTTCTGAAGGCAGTAGAAAGGTTTCCCCTGATTTTACTGGCCATGAGATATCACTGAGAGTAAATATGAGACTGGGTTTAGTGCTGCTATTTCCTGGTGCTGTTCTACAGCCATGAACCCAGTGCAGGAGAGCGACAAATCTGGAGGCAGATCCTCCAAATCCCAGAAACCGAGGTGCAAAGATGCATTTTTTTCCTTGCACGTGGAATTAGCATGTGCATTCACTTTGGAGGGAAAACCAGTGTTTGCAACTCTGATTCTGGTTAATTATGCGACAAATGCAGCAAAACCCATAGATGTTTAGCTGCAACCCTTGATGTTTAAAGCACTGACACTGTCCCTGAATTCTCCTGCTTATTAAAAAAAATTGAAAAAGGCACATGCAATACAAAGCTGGAGGTCACCGTAACGTGAGAGCGGTTGTTTTGAATATGCACCTGCAGGGATTTCAGAGGTAATGTTTTTTGTAAGAGTCCCCACTTTCTGTGCCTGTTCACAGCAGTGAGGAGCCTTCCCAGAGCCATTCCCCGAGGGAAAACCTTGAGTCAGTCGTGGCTGAACTAGAACAGACCGTCTCCGTCCTACAGAGACAGGTAAAACGTCATACTACAATGGGGCTTTTCCACCAACCCACCTTTATGAGCAGGTTTAGGTGCCCTGGACAATCCCCAGGAGGATGTCCTGCAGACTTGGTCATGGCTGATATGGCCGGCTGGCCCTACTAGAAGGAGTGACCAACTCTCAGGGAGAGCAAGAGGGTAGATAAAGGATGGAGGCAGAAGGCTACTGTTGTTTCGGAGCCTTTCCATCCCCCCCAGTTCACCAGAAGGCCTCCACGATGGGATTTATCCTCTGCATCCCATGCTATCAGCTTTCCCTGAGACCCAGAAGTCCAGAGGCATGCTTGGGTCCTCTGTGGTGGCAGGACTGAAACTCAACCCAGCCATTTCGTCCTCTCCAGAGCTGCCCATGGTGGGGTTAGTCTTGGAGGGGTGTTCAGGCTTCAGCGCTTTGGTTTGGTAGCAGGATTGGTAGGAGTTCCTGTCCCGGGGTTGGTGATTTCCTTGCCCTACTCATTGCAGGTACATGCATTGGAAGGCCAGCTGCGGTGGCATCAGAGGAATACCAGTGCCTACGGATGGCGGACAAAGACCGGAGAGAAATGGAGAAAAAGATGACAAGCTTGCCTGCTCCGATGAGGTCAGCGGGTGTGTATGCCATGCTGGGGGTGGGGGAGAAGTGCTTATACATGCATCAGTGCAAGATTGTGGGTCACGTAGACTTAACTTATCATGGCAGTCTACTAAAGTGACCCTCAATCTCACAGCATTTAAGGGATCTCTAGAAAACCCTGGAGGAGATGGACGTGAGGGCTCTCTCCAGATTGCCAGGTTCTGATGCATTTCTAAGCAATGTGACAGTATCTGGAAATGGCAGCTAGCCCGTGGACTCCTGCTGTGCCCCATGCCACAGCAAGACGGCTGGGAGCACAGTGCCACGTGGCCTCCATGTCACTATGTCCATGGGGTAGCCGTGCATGATAGAAAACAGCATGGGACCCCCTATTTTTGAGGCTCTCGCATCCTTAAAGGAGAGAGACATGTCCTGGCTGGCAGGCAGTACTATGTAAGGTGGGGCACCAGGTCCAACCATTAAACACATCACAACTTGGGACCCCCATGCTTGGGGCTGGTGCTGCCTGTGCATGACTCCAGGGACAAAGATGGACAGGTTGCACTGGGCATCTGGGACCTGCTCTGAGCAGACAGCAAGTGCTTGGGGAGCCTGCTCAGAAAGGAGGAGGTTTGACATAGCTTGGTGCATTCACAGCAGAGGCTGGATACACAGAAGGGGCTGCTGATAGCAAGGGTGGCAGCATGCTGCAGCAGTGCTGACAGGTCCTTGCCCTGTTGTGCTGGTGCTGTCCCAGTAACAAAAGGTCCCTGCCCTGTTGTGCTGGTGCTGTCCCAGTAACAAAAGGTCCCTGCCCTGACCTGTTTGCCATTGAGCCATTCTCTTCCCACCACAGGTGATCTGGGCACTTCTCCTCCTCCTCCCAGCCAACCTGCTCCACTCCATGAAGGATCGGTAACTGCCAGCCAGGGAGAACAAGCTGCTCCACCCAGTCTCACGCCTTCTTCACCGCTCCACCCAGGGCACCCAAGCTTCTTGCAGGACCTGATGTTACACTGACTTATTCACAAGGGCTTTTGACCCTCTTAACCCTCTGGGTGCACTCCTCAGCCTCGGGTATGGTGCTCTCCCCAGGTCTGCAAAACCTCCATGCAATGCCCTTGGATGGAAGCAGACCAGCAACCTGCCGCTTTTCCCCAGCAGAGCCCTGGCTCCAAAGGTGGAGACGAGGGAGAACTGCTTTGACGTGTGCTTTCTTCCTGCCGTGCCCATCCCACCAGCTCTTGCCACAGACATCCTGGGAGCACTGCATGTGCAGCCATCTTACCCAGCCGTGTCAGCAAGGATTTGCAAAATCTGATTTTTTGCGTGCACAAGTGTCCTGGCTATCTTTGGCTGAGCAAATGAGACGTTCAGAGTGCAACCAGTCAGGCCTGTTGTTAATGCAAACAGTGATGGAAAAAAAACCTGGGTCTATGGGAAATATTTCTACCCTGAGAATGCAATGCCAGAAATAGGGATTTTGTGTTTACCCAGGATCATTTCAATTCTGGTGGCATCTCCCAAACTGAATTGCTGAGTGGGGGAATCTACTGCTTCCACCTCAACCGCCAAAACCCTTGGCTTTGCCCTGGATGATGAGCTCCAAGCGTCTCCCCTTGACATTTTTAATTGGGTGGATATTTTCCATTCACCTTTTTGTCCTGTAATACCTTTTGTTCAGAGCAATATTTACAGTGTAAACACAACGGGACTTGAAGCAAAACCTCAGATAATTAAATGTAATGGCCCCGCTCGTTAATTCATGGGGGCTGTTGTGTTCTGTCAATTAACAGCGAGGCGAGTAGCGTATGCGGTGTTTGATGCCTTAACGAATGCGAAGTGGTGTTTGTATTTATTGTTCCCAGGTGCTCTGCAGCTCTGCAAGAAATATGTAACCAGCTTTTTAAAATCTTTTTCATGGTGCTGTTATTCTTTAGAGGTGCTTATTAGTGGTGCTACAACTTCTGTCCAGGGGATGCCATGACCTCCCCCAAATCGAGGACAGATTAGTTTTGATGTGTCAAAGAAGCCAGTCGCAGAGGTCAAGAGAATATGTCCAAGTCCTTCACTGCCTCTGGCTCTGTTCCCTCTCCCACCCTGTGTCACAAGGATCATAACCTCCTACCGAAGCGCTGCTGTTTTTCTCCCGTCTTAGGGGTGTGATGCTTCCCAAAGGGATGAAGCAGCCGTGAGGCTTCTGTGAGGATGTGGAAATGTTATAGGAAAATAAAATGATGCTAGAAAAAAGTTGTGGTTTCCATCTGTTTCGTGGCGTGGGGTTTTGAGGTCTGCATGTGCACACGTGTGCTCAGAGGTATGAGTGCAAATTCAACACGGCTCGGCTCCGGTGCATCCCTAAGTGACACCTGTGATCCCCAAGTACAAGCCAAGATCCAGGACTAAATCCTCTGGTGAGTAGTGAATGGCTGGTGATTGCACAGACACACACCTGCCCCATCCCACTCTTGCTTGTACAGCAGCATGAAACAATGCAAGAAGCGCGGCTCCAGGGAACATCCTCCAGGGTCTGGAGAAGACCAGCAATGTCCACTCCCCTTATGATGCCCTCCACAGAGCCACACCAGTTGAGCTGCACTTGCAACCCTGTGCCCAGTGGAGTTAGGGAGGGACCTGTCCCTGAAATCCTAATATTCAAGTTGTTTTTGGGGCAGGCAGTTTTACATCATCAGAAGCTGGGAGTGGGACACGGATGGGGCCTTGATGCCGAGGCGTGCGATTTCTGTTCCCTAAGCAGTCTCTTTGCATTGCCTTTTTGTCTGTCTTCAACCACTTGAACTCTGATAATTATAAAACAGGCAAAGATCTCAGTGTGATCGACTGAGGCAGCCCCTCAAATAAAAGGCATGAGAAGAATCCTCCCAGTTCAGCAGGAGACGAAAGGTTGCCCTGGAGCCCTCTGGATTGCAAACTCAGCCCGTTGAGGTGGATGCTCCCTGAAGTGGGAAGTTTCAGAACATTTCTGAATTTCTCTTTAGCAGCCAACCTGAGACTATTTAGATGCCGGAAAAGCAATGCAATAAAACTTCCTTTTGGAAAAAAAAGTCTATTTTAGACAGATTTGTATCCTCAAATGAGGTACGGGAGGGGGCCGGGAGGCCTGTTCAGTGACAGGAGGACCCACAGAGGCAAAGGATCTCAAGCTGCAACCTGCAGCATAGAAGAAAGTCCAGGCCGCTTCCCATCTAAATGCATCCCTGCGTGGGGTTTGTCCTCTGCCCTGCCGCTCTGCTGACCTCTGTAACTGCCTCAACTCTACTACGCTGCTGCAAAGGACATGAACAACCCTGTGCAAACCATAGATTCGCCTACCTGGGGTTTGCTGCAGGTAGGTCCAGGTCACCAATTTCTGCAAGATTTTGTTAGAGTGCAACCAGCCCTGACGGAGGAAGCACAGGCCAGCTGTAGCCATCTAGCCAGATGTGCTGGCGGAGCCAAGCCTATAACTCCAGCTGGCAAACCCGTTCCACCAGGTTGTCTAGTTTCACTTTCCAGATGAGGAAGCTCAGCACAGACACACCTCCCCAGTGCCGAGAAGCAGCCCGGCACACCGTCGGTGCTGACTTGAGAAGAGCACGAGTAAGGGTCTGCATTAAGGCGGCAGGAGGGAAGCAAGGTTGGTCCCTGCTTTGGCTTCTGGAGGTGGCTTGGAGGAGCAGCACTGTGCTGGGACATCGGGGTTGGTGTAACAGGGACATGGAGCAGTTTGTGAGGAAGCGCTTGACCTTCCTGGCTTCCTTCTGGAACAAACTCCGCCCGAGATCCGTCCCCGACAACTGCTCTCTGGGGTATTTTGGTCCCGACCCTGTCTCGCTGCAACCAGACCAGGATCCGGATCCTGCTCTCCCTGCTTCCCCGCTCTTCGTCGCTCTGTACGATTTCACAGCCAGGAGCACAAACGAACTGAGCGTAAGCCGAGGAGACAAACTCTGTGTCTACAAAGACGTGGGCGAGTATGTCTTGGCCCGCAGGCTTTCAGGGGACTCTGTAGGCTACGTGCCTGCTAATTACGTGGCAAAGATCAGCCAAGAAACTCCCTCCCATCAGCTGTAAGTATCTGACTCCCAGCTCCTGAGGGTCTTGAATGGGGAAGGTTTGGTATAAAGTAAAGCAAAAGGCAAGGGATGGGCAATGCACCCACTTCGGCAGTATCTGTTGGCATACAGTGCTTTGCAGGTCCCTGCAGCACATGGGGCTCTGGTCTACTTTGGCAGAGGCAAAACTGCAGCCTCTTGGAGGGCATCCGCACATGCTCGACTTGTCCTTCTGAATGTGTGTCTGTTGTCTGTGGTAGGAGTCTGGTTGTAGGGCTGGGTATGGACAGGCATGTCATGCAGGTGGAGGGCTGAGGGCTGGCCCTGGCCTAATGCTTGGTCCTTGCACAGCTTTTACAGTGGTCGCTTAAGGGTGTCAATAGTTCAACCGGGTTAGATATAGCCACGCTAGATGTGCTGATGGAAACGTGCCTTGTAGGGGAAAGCAGGGGGAAGAGCTACACCATTACAACACGACATCCTGCTGGTCTGAATCGTTCATTTGAAGGTGTAGCTGAGCCAACCCTCTGGGTGTTATATCAGTGTTGTGACTATTGGATGCAGGTTTACTCCTGTGCTGCATAAACCATCACAACTGCATCCTGCTCTTCCTCCTCTCCTGAGTGCTTGGATGCAGGTGAGGGTTAAAGTTCATGCAGACAGGCAGGGGAAGCTTTGCTGGATACCTAGAAAGGCAACTTTTGGGTACCATCCCATTAAGGCCATGCTCCAGCTCAATCTACTTCCGCAGCCTGGGAACAACCCCTTGGTGGGAGGGGATGTGCCGTGCAACTCCCTACTCCTACTGGAGCCACTGTCCGCTCCCTGCCAGGCCCGGGAGCATATTACACACAGGAAGGAAACGGTGAGTTGTGCAAACTTTGCCTGAAGACAGGAGCCTCCGTGGCACCCACCTACTCCACCTGCCCCCCTTGCTCCCCATCAACATTATTGCGGCCAGCTTGAATGTTAAAGCATCGGCCACCTCCTCCCCGCTGCATGACTGAGTTTCTTATTCAATAAGGCAACGTTTCTTAGCCCAATCGGCAAATCTAGTTCCAACATGTTTTGTAAAGAGCTTCTTCCGTTCTGCCTATATCGCGGCCGTGAGTCAGGGCTGGGAGCATATTACACACACGAAGGAAACGGTGAGTTGTGCAAACTCCCACTCCAGCCCCAGGAAAGAGTCCCATTTCTCATCTACCGTGCCCCTTCCTGGATGTGGGACGAGGAGGGGAGAAGGAAGGTGGAGGAAAGCCTCCAACCTGCCCGTGAGTTTTCAAAACTCAGTCCTTTCTCCTTGTCTGAAAATAACTTTCAGTTCCAGCTGGGGCTTTCAGCCCAGTGGTCCCCCGAGCTGGGAGAGCCAGGGTGAAGGGGTCCACTGAAGGTTGCATCCTCCCTTTCAGTGCCAAGGTGGAGGTTGCAGGGGTGTGTTGGTTCAGAAGTGTTGAACCCAACCGTTTGAGAACCACTGGGCTGGGGAGAAGACGGCAAATGCAGTAGCCATGCAGCTACAGTGATGAAATGTCCAAAGCCAACAGCCTCTAAATGGGTTATTGCTGGCAAAATAAGTAGTTTGACAAACTGCATCTGCTGTTTGCAGCCCCACGCCACGAGCAAGCGGGGGCTCTTCCTGCTGCTCCCTGCAATGCGGCGACTGTGTCAACTTCTGACGTACCCTGACCCACTTCGAAGGACCGGGGGGTGAAATCCAGGGCGGGCTCTTGCCAAAAGTGCTGGTGCACCACACCCATAATGCAAATGGCACAGAAGTGAGACATCAGCCTGGCTGGGTTGCTGCATCCCCTCCTAGCACAGTTCAGCTGATACGGTTGGTAACGTAGGATAAAAGCCAAAGCAGCAGAGGACAAGCCTTGGCAAAATCCCTCAGCTAGATTCATTCCTAGGGCCCAGAAACTTAGCAGCTGCTTCGACTAGCCCCAGGTCAAAAATGAGACGTGTTAGTAGCATGGTAAGAGGAAGCTGAATCAGCGTGACCTACCATGGGCTCAGCTTTTGCTGATTCAAACAAGTTTCTTGCTTTCATTTGTCACCAGTTCCTGGTTTTCTTCGTCATCTGGAGCCATCCTAACAGGTGAAGCTAGAGATCCCCTGCGTGGCGGAGCGGTGTGGAGGTCCCACTCCTCCAGCGAAGCTTTGGTTTGCTACTGCGGGTTGTAGGAGCAAATAATTGGGAGTGCTGTAGGTATCCTGTGCCTGCACCCATGAAGCCGGCAGTACAGTGAGGATCCCGGGAGCATGTCAGCATTAGCTTAGATGGCTGAAATCCAGCAATAAAACTCTCCTGTGCCCCAATGGGAGCAGGGTTTTGCTGTCACTGATAATCCTGGGGAGCTTCCACCCAGACCTGGACACAGGCATGGGTGAACTAAGTGGCCACCTGGGACCTGGACAGAAAGGGGGGCCTGAAAATGAACAAAAAATTAAAAAATTACAATTGCCAAAAAAAAAAAAAAGGTTGCCAGTCACACACACGTGCAATATTAAATGTTATCAATTGAAAACAAACATGGATACCACGGATGTGATAAAGACTTTTGCAACAAAGTCTTGTCTTGCTGGGATCCTATGACCCCTGCTGACTTCCTGTCCTTGGGGTGGGGGGCTGGACATGAAGATCTTCATAGCCCAAATGTCTATGACATCTATGAAACAAAAAATGATTATCTTTGGCAAAGGGGGAGCCAATACTAAAAGTTCGCCCAGGGCTGCTACGAGTCTAGGTACGGCATTGCTTCCAGCCTTATGATCAATGTGTCCGAAAGGCGGTTGCAGTTCCCCGCACCCCTAGTTGTGCCCTTGCGCGTGGGACCAGGGCACCAAGTGGATCATTAGGTGCTGTGATCCTCTTTCCACTCGTTCCTGTTTCCTTAACCACTCAGCAAAATGAATGAGCCCTGTATCGCCAGTTGAGTTAACAGTGTATAGAAGAAAAAGTGTCATTTCCAAGTACCTGTTCTAATCTGGGGCAGGGCAATGGCTTTATTGTAGCTTCCTTCAAGCAGAATGGCATTAAGGAAATAGTTCAACATTAATATGCTGTGATAGCAAATAACAAAAGAAGGCCGAGGGTGGAAAAAACAAACAAGTCGGTCCGCATGCTCTGGGTGCAAAGGTTAGTGCTGACATGCAAAGGCAGAGCCACTTGCTGTCACCCGACCTGTAAATCACCTGTCCTGCTGCTTGCAAAGCACGTGCACGGATGCAAAGTGGAGCCAGAAGGAAGTATCTGTGTTGTGGGCTGCGATGCAGGGCTCAGAGGCTTGGGTGTCCTCGGGGAAGGTGAGGGATCAGGAAGCCTGATGGGACTTCTCTTTTCTCTGGCCACCCCCCTGCTTAGATGCCAGGAACTCAAGAGATGCTTCTCCTTGCTTGCCGTCTCTTCCACGGTGGGAGGGACATGGGGAAGGCTGAGAGCACATCCTGTACCCCTGGCCAAGCATTTAGTACAGTGAGGGGAGCACATTGGAAAGCCAAGTGATGCCACTGAAGCTAGTCCAGAGCACAGCTCTCTGTTAGCTCAGAGCTGAGAGCGACGTCAGCAGGCAACGAACGCCGATGGGACCGACACCTCCATGGACTTGTCCAAAGCCACCAAATCTTGCATGCAGGCTCCATGTGGGTGGTCCTCCTGCTAGGGGCTGGAGCAGCCAGCTGGGCTGGGGTGTGACATCTGGGGAGATGGGGAGGGAATCTGCTTCAACACAAGCCTGGTGACCCAACCAAGAGCCCTTCTCACACCCACTCATGCAAATATACTTCTGCCTGTGCTACGTTAAGCCCCAATCCTAAGAGGCTTGAGATAATACAACCTCATATAAAGATGCAAATCGGATGTCTTGCCAAATGGGAATTTGCCACTTCCTCCCTTCCCCAACAAGCAGGGGCAGAGGACGTCCTTTCCCTGCTTGCCTTGTATCTCTGGAGTGGACGTGGGCAAGTACTGGTCTTGGGTAATCTCTTCTCTGCCAAGGGAAAGACCCATCTGTGTTGTGGGCATTCAGACTGGCCCTGGGATTGGACATATTATGGGGCTTTTCTCCTTCCTTTGCATTGCCCCAGCCCTTGCACCCAGCGACAAGGACCGGCCTCATGCTCTGACCTGCCCCTTTGTCTGTCTTCCAGCTGGTATTTCAGCGGCATCAGTCGACATGAAGCCGAGAGGCTCCTTCTCTCTCCGCCCAACGAACACGGCTCCTTCCTCATCCGTGACAGCGAGAGTAGCAAGGGGGAATATTCTCTCTCAGGTAACCCCAGGGACTTGGCGACCTGCTGCCTGTTTGCTCTCCATCTGCCGGTAGTCCACTTCTGTCTTTCCCTCCGGCACCCCAGACACCCCCACCCGACACAGCAGCAACACTTTGGTGAGATCAAGGCCAGCTTCTTGGCCAAACCAACCCCATGCTCGATTTAGAGCAGCCTCCAGGCTCTTCTCTTTGACTCGGGGGTGGTTATATGATCCATCCACGGGGAATCAGGGCCTCGTTGGTCTCAGGCCAAGCTTTTGGAAGCAACAGGGCCATTGTCAAATGTAACTGTCCTGGAAACAAGACTTTTCTTTTCCATGAGCAGCTGCTGGGCTGAGTAACATGGGGCGTGGGGAAGGAGAAGTCTATTCAGGTTTTGCCATGTATTATTGCTCAAAATGAATCCACTTCATCCCTGAAAGCGAGCTGGGAAGCCAGGACAAGTGTCACCAAGTGAAATGTGGACCGGGAAGATATCGATCTCTGTAGTACCGTGGGAAAGGAGCATATGCAGCGCTCCTCCAGGGATAGGAGCGCGTCATAAGCAGTTAAAAGGATTTAGCAACCTTTCCAGAGTGCTGAGCTGCAGGGCTTCATTCCCATGGTTTACTTCCTTGCTGGTCGATTATCCACCAAAAACAAAGGAGTCTTTTACACCAAGTTATCCAGGTCTGATGCTCATCTCCCTTCCAGTGACCTAAATGGATTGATATTAAGGCTAAAAGGCAACACTATGATCCAGTCAGATCTCTGCATGATGCTAACCAGAGGATGCTATGCTAACCCTGTACATTTTTACTTCAACCTAGGAATTCCTATATGGGCTCAGAGGATGCTAACCCTTTACATTTTTGCTTCAACCTAGTAAATCCTATCTGGGTCCAGAGGATGCTAACCCTATACAGTTTTGCTTCAAACTAGTAATTCCTATATGGGCCCAGAGGATGCTAACCCTGTACAGTTTTGCTTCAAACTTGTAAATCCTATATGGGCCCAGAGGATGCTAACCCTGTACAGTTTTGCTTCAACCTAGTAATTCCTATATGGGCCCAGAGGATGCTAACCCTGTATATTTTTGCTTCAAACTAGTAATTCCTATATGGGCCCAGAGGATGCTAACCCTGTACATTTTTACTTCAACCTAGGAATTCCTATATGGGCTCAGAGGATGCTAACCCTGTACAGTTTTGCTTCAAACTAGTAAATCCTATATGGGTTCAGAGGATGCTAACCCTGTACAGTTTTGCTTCAACCTAGTAATTCCTATATGGGTCCAGAGGATGCTAGCCCTGTACATTTTTGCTTCAACCTAGTAATTCCTATATGGGCTCAAGCAAATATAGTTTGCTTGAGGGTTTGATGTATAGGCATGCCCTGTCCTTCATACACCGTTGTAGTGGTGAAGCTGCGTCATTATTAAAAATGCGCTTCTCTCGTTTGAATTCGATCACCGTCTGCTTCCACCCATCAGCTTTCCTCCTGCCCTGGTCTGCACAGTTAAATAGCTATCTGCTATTAGAAACTTCTCTCCCCTATGAGGGAATTATAGATCATAACCTCCCCTCTTGGAAAAGCTAAACAGATTGAGCATGGGAGAGGCAAGTCTCGTAGGTACCTAAACTCAGTTTCCCTTTTGCCCTTTTATTCCTCTTTGCAGTCCGCAATCAGGCAAAAGTCAGCCATTTCCGAATCTGCAAGTGTCCCGATGGCGGCCTGTATATTCAAAAAGGTCACACTTTCCCCAGCATGGAGGAGCTGCTCGCCTTCTACATGGAAAACTGGAAAGCGATACAAAGCCCTTTGGTCAAACCCTGCGTCCTCAAGGTCTGTATGCAGAAATTTAGCAAGTGCTAGTTGCCTTCAGCCTTTGCACATCTTAAGTAGGACCCTTGCCATTAGCTCTTCCCTTTCTTCTTACCTTGGTAGATCCCATATTAGATCTTGTAGGTTTTTCTGCAGTGTGGGGCAGATGATTGATTTTCGTGGGGTGGGAGGATGGTTTTACCTGTGTGAATCCGGGGGTTTGAGAGTCCAGGCAAACACAGATTCCCGAGAAAAGCCACGGGTAGCCTTCTCTAAAATGAGTTGCAATTTTACTGGTAAAAACTGGCCTTATGTAAGCAAAACAAAAAAAGCCAATGCACAAAGAACTGGAAAGAGTTCAGGGGAAAAACCTGAGGGAGGTGGGGGGGAAAACAAAAGCAAAAAATCTGTTAAAGGAAATGGAGAAATTTTGAAGAGAAAGAAAGTGAAAGGCATTTTTTTGACATTGTTTGCACTCACACCCCTGTATAATTGTTCAGTCCTCTCCAGCTATATTCTTTATTCAATTAAATGCTGAAAGCATAGCTGCTCTCTTATCCTCCCATCAGCTTCTTTGATCTGGAGGGTTAATTAAAGGGTTGCGGAGCTTCACTTGTGTTGGAGCTTTTATCTGGCTTTCCTTTGCTCCACGCTGTAACTGGGTTGCAGAGGTCTTGCTCGCAGGCTGAATTGGCAAGGTCAGTTAAATGCACTGGCCTAAGGACTTAGGTGCCCAATGAAACCCATGGGGATCTTTCCGTTAATGATAGCAGGTCATCCCAGTGAAGCAGGCTCCTAGATGAGTGGAGGGACCAAAGGCAAGCAGCCTTGTCTACGTGCTATCTTCTCTCCTGATGAAAAGCAGCACCATGCCATGTAGAAACCCTGGTTAAATCCAGCCTCTGCATTTAACCTCCTTGCCTAGAAGGCCTTCTGGTGTGTAAGGAAGGCAGCAAAGGGTGGGATTTTCCCAACAGAACCATTTTTGGTCCAAAAACGCCAATCCTTCTGAATCGGCATTTTTGCCAATCCTACAACCTACACCCCTGTAATCCTTCTGAATAACATTCCCCAGGAACGTGCTAAGTTGAAACCAAATGTCCTTTCCCCCTTGCTGGAAATGGCCTCTCTTCAAAGTTTGCCATATAATTTTACAATCATAACAGTAAAATTGAAATGATCCCGATCATTACAGTTGCTTCTTTTTATCTTTCAAACACAATCAGTACACCGATTAGGAGCCCACTCACAACTGTTCAAATCACCTAGCCATTCAATAGCTATTTTGCAATAATCGTATCCTTCTAGAATATAATTTAATCGTCAAGATAATGGTTAAAACTTAATGTTACAAATAATGCAAAGCTCCGTGTAAAATAAAGCTAAAATCGGAATCGGGTATTCCTATTGGCCAGAAACAGATTTGTTTTGGAGGTGGAATTTTGTTCCGCAAGAAATCTGGAAAGTCTGACTTTGGGGGTCTGATTTGAACTGTGAGAGTATTGCCAAGCATTGGGAATCCCACATTTCAGCCAGCTCTGCTGACGGATGGAGTTTGCAATAGGCTGAGTCCGGGTTGCTTACGAGGCCGGCCGGTCAAGATTTAACAACACAGGCTAGGATTAAAGTTATAGGTGCAATGATGTCTCTTGGGCCAGCTGACGTGCTGCTCCAAGATGCATGCCCCTTGCAGCAGCTTCCCTGCGGTCATACTCCCTGCAAGGCCCAAGTTTCTCCCCCAAGAGACCAGAGCCTCCAAGATGCCTCCAAGCTCTTGTCCATGGGGCACCCTGGTACCCAAGTGTGTCCCATTTGAACCAGGATTTCATGGAAAGCTTCCCAGGGCACACTTGAGAACCAGAGGTGAGGACAAAGTTGAGGAGAAGCAGCACAAAGACCTGCCATTGGAAGTAGCCTGTGGGTAAGAGACTGTGTTGGCCACTAGCATGGTTCTGAGCCTGCCCTTTTATGCACAGCATCCTGAGCCAGCGGCCCTGGGTCTCAGAGCTGCCTCTTCCAGGATAGTTGGCTGGCACAGGTCTGAAATGAAGTGTTGTTCTCTGTGCGTCTGCTTTCGACAGACACTCCCCGAAAGGGATGAGTGGGAACGGCCCCGGTCAGAATTCACCCTCCGGAAGAAGCTGGGAGAAGGAAACTTCGGCGAGGTGTGGGAAGGTCTCTGGAGGAACACGGTGCCGGTAGCCATCAAAATCATTAAGCAAGGTACGCAGAAAGTGAGGCTGAGAACTTTTCACCTTGTTCCCTTTTGCCCCGATGCAGTGTTGTGACAATTTCTTCCCTCTGATTCCCTTCCCCTTGGTCACCAATGATGCAAAATGAGGGTGGGAAGGGACCTCAGGAGGTCACATCTAGTGCACCCCCCTGCTCAAAGCAGGACCACCCCAACTACATCATCCCAGCCAAGGCTTTGTTGAGCCAGACCTTAAAAACCTCCAAGGATGGAGATGCCACCACCTCTCTAGGCAACCCCTTCCAGTGCTTCACTATCCTTCTAGTGAGAGTTTTTCCCAATATCCAACCTACACCTCCACTGCTGCAACTGGAGCCCATTGCTCCTTGTTCTGTCATCTGCCACCACCAAGAACGGTCCAGCTCCATCCTCTTTGGGACCACCCTTCAAGTAGTCAAAGTACCTTCTTGTGTCAGAAAGACTAGCCTATTTGGAGATAGGACCTCATGCCTGGTGTAGGCAAACCCTTGACATGCCCGCATGCCACTGAGGTGTGTGATGAAGCAGGTGTGTCCTATGCAGCTGATGCCTTTATAACACAACTTGTCTTCCACCCTATTGGTCTGGTGGCCTTATCTTGAGGCATTGAGCTCCCAGCCCACTCGGTCCCTCCCTGAGAGAGCCATCTCAATCAGAAAAGATCAATCTCCATAGCGGGCTTGGGGTGATTGAGGGTAGGTGAGAGAGTGTGAGCCTGGAAAGCTGGAGGATCGAGCTGGGGGGAAGGTGCATAGCCAGGAAAGCGGGTTTCCACCCCAATGTGCAGAAGCCCATGATGGAAAGGGCAAGGCTGGACTCTGAGAGGAGGGTACTACTCACCTTGGGGGTACCATCTTGTTTCTCAACAGCTGACATGAAGGCAGAAGATTTCACGAAAGAGATTCAGAATCTGAAGAGCCTGAAGCACGAGAAGCTGATCCAGCTCCATGCCGTCTGCTCCCGGGGCGAGCCGGTCTTCATCATCACCGAGCTCATGAAGAAAGGCAACCTGCAGAGCTACCTCAACAGTCAGTACCGCCCTGCCCTTTCCACTGTGCACCAAGGGGGCAGGCAGCGAGCTTGCCGCTGGATGGCCATGCTCAGGCTTGGTCAAGCTGCCTTTGCGGCTCAAGGATCACCTGCCTCTGCCTTGTTCAGATTCAGCAGGTCAGCTTTAGTGCAAAGAGAGGGCAAGCCAAACTCTGCTCTCAGACACAGGTGCAAAGGCCCTGAGATCAATGGGGCAGGTCCGTGGTTGCACCAGTGTGAAAGACAGCAAGTTGTAACTCTGGGCGCAGACAGAAGTGACGTGTCACATGATCGGCCTCTTGAAAGGGCTCTACAGCCATGCCCTTACAGAAGTGCACAACTATAAAGCACTTTAAAAGTCCCTGATTGCGTGACAAATTAACCCTCGTTATGTGAGGCCTGGTCTGTGCATGTCTTTGGGATCTGGATAACTCCCTTGTTCATGCACAAGGTTTGGTTTGGGGTTTTTTTACCCAATATATTAGGCTGGAACATTGTAAGCCTAGCTGGGTCACTATAAAGGTACCTTGTAGCAGTGTAGTTTGTCTCCCCTTGGATGAGAACAGGCTAAGACATATTTTTCACCAGTGCCATTGTGACTGTGCTGGTATAATGAAAGGGGTACAACTATTACTTATCCTTAAGCACCATGAAGACACCTGTAGTTTGAGCTCCTAGCTTTGCTTGGAGCACATCTCTAAAAGGTGTCATAGTGTTCACATATTCAAGCAAGTTGACTGGCAAAGCACTTTGGGTGCTGGTTCATGGTTAGCTACATAGCTTGTTTATGGCAGTGGGTTCACCTGGACCCTGAGAGCAGGTTTTTTCTAACACACGTGCATGCACACATTGTCCAAGAGATGTGTTTTACTCCAATAGATGTGTACAGGATCGGCAAACCGCCCCCTAATTAGTTCTCAGACTTTCATTCATGTGTGAAACTGGTAAAAGGGCAAGTCTCCTCCCATCATCTTGACTCATCAGCAGTGAAACAGCTCAGCAAAGAACATGCCAGTGGTACTGACTTCTCTCAGTCTTTCCTTTTAGTCTCCCGAGCAGTAAACAGCCCTTGAGGGAAACGAGTCCAACAACTTCTAACCAGAACTTGCTCTTCCACTGCTCACGCCCCCCTGCACTGAGTCACTTGACCTCGTTTTGGGCTCTGTCTCCAGCTGGGCTTTATTATCCCAGCAGCAGAAACTCCTAAGTAAAAGGATAGGTTCAGAAATGCAGCTCCCAGCCGGGAGGCAGGTGTCTACTGATCATGAATTACTTGACAGAAATCAGCTTCCTTTCTTGCAACACACATCCTCTCCCGGCTTTGAACTGCCCTCCCGTCCCAGTCCAGGAGATTATGCATGTGTTTAAAGCTGGAGTGATGGCATACGTGCTTTGCAAAATTTCAGTTTTCAAGGGTTTGGTGGGATCAGTCTCAAAATGATCTTTGTCCATCACACTTTGGCTCAACAGGTCTGGAAGGGAAATCCCTGAGCACCCTCCACTTGCTTGATATGGCTTGCCAGGTTGCTGATGGGATGACGTACCTAGAAGAAAAGCACATCGTCCACAGGGACTTGGCAGCTAGGAACATCCTCGTGGGAGATGACCTCACCTGCAAAATCGCAGACTTCGGCCTCGCCAGGCTTCTCAAGGTTGGTCTATTGGGAGGCACTGGCCCGTTTCCCTCATTCATTTCTGCATCCCTTTCCCAACCCCAAAGAGCTCCCTTGCATGTCTGTCAAAGCACCTTTGAGTTGCCCTGAAACAGCCTTCCTGGCAGCTCCACCTCTCCCCACCATGCCTCCTTTCTCAGTCTCCCTAAAAATATGTGAAACCCAAACACCCAAGTTCAAACCTCTCCCTATTTAGAGTGGGAGGGAGATATTGAAATGTGTCTTCCACTTATGACTGGTACCATGATATCTGCTCACCACCACCTGGTCACCTCAGATCAGTGTTGGTGGAGGGATCCAGGTGGCTTGGCCCTCTACCCCTCACCTTGCTTTGCCTTTGAATAGAGGGGGCATATTGGGTTGGTGTCACCTCGACTCAAGGCCTGTCCTGGTTGCTTTCCAGGATGATATTTATTCCACCAGCGGCAGCACCAAAATCCCAGTGAAGTGGACAGCCCCAGAAGCGGCCAACTACCGCACCTACTCACTGAAGTCGGACATTTGGTCCTATGGCATCTTGCTGTATGAGGTCTTCACCTATGGCCAGACACCATATGAAGGTATGGCTCCATCGTCCTGTCTCCCCAGCATCTGGCTGTCCCTTGATTGTGTCCCCCCTTTATACCAAGCTGCTCTCCTCTCTCCTTGCCACGCTGCTCACATCCAGCAGACATCACTGATGGGATTCATCACGAGCCCCTTACCACCCATCAGTGCTGCCAGGAAAGGAAGCTTTCAGCCTAGCACCTAGAGAAGATGCTACCCAACCTGGAGATGTTAAAAGCAAGTTGCTTAAAGCAGGTTTCATATCTGTTTGAGATGCATTGGATAGAAGATTCAGCAGTGAAGGAGGAGCTGCTAGATCCTTTATATAGCACGTGTTTGGGATTATATTTAGTCTAGGGAACAGAAAATTGAGAGGGATTTGACTTGCTAAGTCTTCAAAGAGAATGTGGACCCATTCTGCTATGTCTACCTGAGATGGGACAAGAAGCCGTGGTATTCAATTGCGGTGATATTAGGTATGAGGAAGTATTTGCTAACTCAGAGGCTGGCTAAGCAATGGAACAAATGGTGTAGAGAGGTATGAACTTTTTCTTTCATCATTGGGAACTTTCCTTCAAGTTCAGGTGAGATAAACATCCGTCTGACATGGGTTAGACCGAGAAGCTCCTACCTCGAGCAAGGCATCAGACTAGGTACCCTCCTCAGCTCCTGTCTGGCCATCTCTACCTGCTTTGGGGAGCACACCTGATGTGCAGGTGGTGATTTGGGAGCCCTCGCTTGCACAGAAGGGTCCTTGGGCATTGCTTGTTTTTGTTCCCTTGCAGGAATGACGAACCAAGAAACCATCCAGCAGATCACCAGAGGCTACCGCCTGCCCCGGCCCAGCACGTGCCCTTCAGAGATCTACCTCGTCATGCTGGAGTGCTGGAAGGGGAACGCCGAGGATCGTCCCACCTTCTTCGCTCTGAGAGAGAAGCTCAACTCCATTTACAGCCGGGTGTACAAATTGTTCTCCTGATGGAAACCGGCCAACACTGCCCCATGACAATTAGCCCCAGTGACCTCCCCATGCTCGCGGCATGCCGCAGGACTTACTGCAGGGCTTCACTCCAAAAGGCCTCTGGGAGCAGAGCTGGAAACGCACCAGGGCTTCTCCTTGGGAGGCCCAGGAGAGAGCATTGACTGTTGGAAGAGATCAGCTCTGGGCATGTTGTCTGGATGCATCCCAGAGAGCAGAAGGACTCTTCCTTGTAGATACTGTACAGCAAAGATGTCAGCCTGGGCGTGACACGTCCCAACTTGGAAACAGTCGGTTTGCCTTGTATAAACTAGTGGCTGATGCTAATTTATTTGCCATGTGCATCCAACGTATCTATCAATAAATGTGCATCCAACCATCCATCCTCCTGCAGCCGGGGTCATTCTTCAGCATATAAATGAATACCCATGCACGTTTATACCCAGGACAGCTGCAGACCCGTGACTGGCCATGTTGTAGTTGAGTACAGTTTTGTTGTGCTGAGAAGCCCTGACTTCTCATGGGCATTGCTGTGGTTTGGAGACATCTAACATCAGGGAAGCAGTTTGTAGACTCAATCAGCTACAGGCCTGAAGCTTGGTGATGTCTAAACCCAGCCAGCCTTTGGGGTCCCTTCATCAATCATTCCTGGAAGCATCGGTTTTCCTTCCTCCTGCCAGCGTGCATTCAACCCTCGCCTGGCGAGTGCCCTGTTTAGCCTGCAAGCTCTTTCGAGCAGACACTTGCTTTCTAGGTGGTTTTTGCCAAACACTCATTAACCCCATCTTCAAAAAAATAATCCATCATCGTCACTAGCTCCTAGAAGGCAAGGAGAGCTGAGCTCAATCTCCCTGTCATTAGCTCCATCTAAAGCCAGTCTGAAGCAGGGCAGTCTCCATATTCACGTTTCTGTTGCAAAGGGTCCCTGTACATTTTTTTTTGTCCTCTTCAAACATGTAAACTTGCCCAAAATATCCTCCCTTTCTTCATCAGAGTGCAAGAGGATGGACTGGGAAGTGGCTGATACATCCTAAAAAGAGCGTAGGAAAGAGGCCTCTCCAGTATAAAGGAAAGAAAATGCCTCTATCCCATAACAAGTGTGCCTGAGTATCTTGGGGTCTAGTCTTTCATGCATTTATCCCCAGGTGAGGCAGGGAAGAGCTATTGTCCCCACATTATAGGTAGTGTCCCTGTGTCTTAGTGACTAAAGAGGCAAGGTTTTCAGTTTAGCTGGGCATCCCAGGAGGCAGAGAGGTGTCTAGTGGGGTGGTCAGAGGCACCTGGACATCTGATTGCCACTGAAATGAGTTGACATGAAAGGCTTATGCAGATCCCACTCAGGCCCGTCTGCATTTTTGGCTACCTAGATACGTTGGAAACTCGGTCCCCGTGTATCCTTCCCAAGGCCATGGGTATGATGTGGAAGGGAGATCTCTCACAGCCCTGCCTAGTGTGCTGTCTGCTGGGCCACAAGCAATTATGTCCCTTTCTGTACCATTATGCCCCTTTCTATACATCTATGCCCACCACCATTATGCCCCTTTCTATACACATGGCACAAAAGAGAAATAAATCAGAAGATCCCCTGCCCTGATCCATTCACCTGTGGTATGCACGAGTGAAAGGAAGGAGAAGCACAGAGCAAAAGCCTGGGGGAGCGAGTGGAGCCTGGATGCAGGCCCCCAGAGCTCCTTACCCCACTTACTTGCTGGAAAATATGAGTCACAAGTCATTTCTCTTCCTCGTGCCTCAGTTTCCCCTCCTTTCTGTAACAGGGAGGCTCCTCTCTGACTTCCTCCTTCCCTTTCTCTTCTCCTCACCCCTGTTGTAGCCCACAGGTGAATCCTTGTGCAACACGGGGAACTCACACACGGTGCCCGGGGCTTACCCCTTGGCCCTGGATCATCTGAGACGTGGCGGACAAGTGCAGGGCTGCCTCCCTTCCTTCTGTTTGCGTGAAGAGGAGTGGCTCGCAGACCCAGGCTGTGTTGTAGCCGGAGGAGGAAGTCCAGAGTGCATGATTTCAAGGTGTGTTCCTCACCTGTCCCATCTGACCTGTCTTGGCTGAGATGAGTTGGCAGAATTACACAAGCCTCTTCAGAAGGCAGGAGGAACCGGGGCAAGGCAGCAGCAGGAGGCCTTCGTGAGCCTTTTCCAAGAGCTCGAGCCTGGGAATCTGCAACCACGTTTCTTTGGCTCTGATGCCCATGAGACCCAGCTTTGGTGGCAACTCAGCTCTTCCACCTGCCCAGCATGAGCTCCACCATCTACACCAGCCTCTGGGACTTCAATGCTAGGATGGAGACAGAAATCAGCTTCAAGACCGGAGACCTCTTCGAGGTCATCAGGCAGGAAGGAGAATGGTGGTGGGCCAAGAAAGTGGACGGCTCTGGAAGGCGCCTGGCCGAAGGTTACGTTCCTTACAACTACTTAGCCAAGCAGGAGACGATGGAGGCTGAACCGTAAGTCAAACCCTGCTGGGATCGCCACCTCTTTCCTTCGGGAAGCCCGAGGGGAATGACAGGAGTGTCGCATCTCAGCCTAGCTCTGTTGGGTCTGAGAAAGCAGTTTGATGTTGATGTGAGCATGCTTGGAGAGAGAGGTTTGGGCTCAACAGGCTATGAAAGTCCTTTATTTGGGATATCGATTCCCTGGAGCTGCTGTCCAGCCCAGCTTAACATGTTGCAACCACAGCAACGGAGGGCAAGGCCAGCTTCCAAAATGGGTTGGGTTTTTTTTTAGTTTGTTTGAGTGTTTTCTACTGTTCCCTTATTGTTGCATACAAGGGAGGACCTCTAGCAAGGTCTTTCAGAGCCAAATTCATGCATGCATGTGCCACTCTGAACACCCTGTGTAGCTGGGCACAAGCCCAGTGCGGTTAGCTGGGGAAGCTCAATGTCGGTGATTTTGCATTCCCCTAGATAGCACCCGGCAGGTGAAGAGTTCAAGTGAATTCAACCCTTATTCTCTGGCCATAAATCTCAGAGAGATTACAGAGCCAGATAAATGGGTTTGAATTTAACTTCCCGCTGGAGACTGGCACTGGCCAGCTGATGCTCTGTTATTCTCTACCTTATCAATCAGACTCGTCTGCAAAGGTTGGCAGAGCGGTATGGGCTAGGAAAAAGGGGAATCTGAATGAATGAGTGGGTCCTAGGCAATGTGATTAGCCAACAGGAGGATGCACGCTTGCAGCCATGCTGGTGCCAAGGCTGAAGGCAAAGGCAAGAGGGAAAGTTCAGGGAATTGGGATCTGGGTGTTCCCTAAATGCAAGGGAGCTGGTCTCTGTGTTTCTGGATCTGGGGGTCAGGGTCCTGTCATCCTCTGAAGTTGGAAATCTATAATGGGGCAAAGCAAAACCCTAGCAGGCTCTGGGTTGCTAGCTCTGCAGTGCAGTCCCATACGCTAACACCCCAGAGGGAGTCATACCATACTCTGGTCTCTTCCTCCAGATGGTTTTTTGGGAAGATCTCGCGCTCGGAGAGTTTGCACCTGGTGCTGGCGGACAGAAACCCAACTGGGGCCTTTCTGATCCGCATCAGCGAGAAGAAAGGAGCTGAATACGTGCTGTCAGGTAAAGGGACCAGGTTTGCCTTCTGCCCCTGCTCTGTGGTTCAATGCCAGCCTTTTGGCTTCTCTCTCTGCACCTGGGATTTCACTCTGTCTCCCCTTCTCTGTGTTGGAGAGACACTGCCAAGTTGATTTTCCTTGAAATGATCCTTTGTAAAACCTACCCCGTTCTGATCAAGCCTTTTCATTCAGGCTCTGTCATGTTTCGCAAAATGTAAAGAGGTTTTTTTTGGGCAGAGGAAAGGGGTTGGTTTGTTTGATGTTTCCCCCTTCTTGCTACATACAAGGCATTTATCCCTGGTAATAAAAATCCTGACTCTGTGGCCACACCAGAGAAACAGTGAAACCACATCAACAAAACCTTTTCAACTGCCCAAAGCAAATAAATACGCTTCTTCCTTGTTGACGGTTCTTCGCTGTTACTCCAGGGTGTACACAGGTTTGGTCTCCAATCTGATCTTGTTGGCAATGAGAGCCTGTACAGCTCTTTCCGTGGTATAAGACAGCGGGAACCAGGAGTCTCAGGCTTATTCTGGTCCCTCAACCCCTGGCAAATACACTGAGTTGACTTTCTTGACCCCATCGGCTGAGATCTAGCACTTAAACTTTAGGTCCACTGAAGCTGCCACTAAAAATGCAAGGACTTAGGCAGAAAAGATTCTTTGGGTAAATCTGATATCTTTTATTAGAATAACTCAAATACTTGGAACAATTCTTTGCACGCTTTCGGGTATAAATACCCTTCGTCAGGCTGAGGAAGCATCTGCAGCTGGTGCGTGCTCATTTCTCCAAGCTTTTCTGGCAGGAGCTCTGTTCTCCTCTGCTGTTGCAGCAATCCACCCTCTTACTGCTCAAGCCTTTCTCTTATATCCTCCAAGGTCAGGGCCAACCCCGCTGTTTCATTCTTCTTCAAGGGACTTTCCCTTTCTTCCTTGCAATGGGGGCTGGAAAAGGGCCCTGTTGCAAGTGCCCACAACCCCAGCTGGAATCCATAAGAGCATCCTATTGCTCAGCCGCTCTGAACAGATGGCATTTTCTTAGCTGGTGATCATCATGTCTCATACTGAAGAGCATGAGAGGTGGGAAGACTCTGTTCAGCCCAATCCCCTGCAGCAGTGAAGATGCTGCCACAAGTGATAGGTGCGTGAGGAGCCGCTGGTTCCCCGCGGCTTGCTGTCGGTTACTGCAATTGGGAGGCGTCCTTGCCTTGAATGACTGCTTTGTACCGAGTGCTCATCCTGCCTCTCCCTGGTTTCACAGTCCGGCATGACTCCGTGGTGAGACACTACAAGATCTGGCGGAGCGCCCAAGGGAAGTTTTACATGAACAAGGCGCAGTCGTTCCCAGATCTGCCCAGCCTCGTGGAGTGCTACAAGGAAAAGAGCCTCTCCCACGGCCTGAAGCTGACCATCGCCTGCTGGAAGGTAAAGCCCGTGCTGGGAGCCGACGGGTGGCTCCAGGGATGCTGCTTGTGGCAGAAATGAGAACATGGCAAGGCAGGATCCCAGCACAGGGAGGTGGTGAGCCCAACACAGGCACGTTCGGGGCAAATCTCGTGGTCTGTTCTTACAAAGAAAATCAGACTGAGACGGTCCTTCTAGGATTGGTCTCAATGGACAAGACCAGGGGGTTGATAGCAGAGGACTGGGGTTAGCTTTATGCATACCATTAAACCTCTATTAGTGGTAAAAAGACTTATGCCCATTATTGTGATATCCTCACCCAATAGATGCCATGTTAGCATGAGGGATCATATGTCCAAATGCTTTATGCACACCATTAAACCTCTATTAGTGGTAAAAAGACTAATGCCCACTATTGTGATGTCTTCACTCAACAGATACCATGTTAGCATGAGGGACCAACTGTCCAAATGTATTTGCTTGCCTAAAAATGAAGATGGGTGCCTAATGGGATTTCTGAAAGCATTCAAGCAAGTTATGAACTCCCATTAAAATCAAATACCTTTGAAAAAAATCTCACCTTACCTCTGCTCCGTTATCAATGAGCATCCTTGTCCCATGAAGAAATAACCCCCCAAATCTCACCTGGCCTCTGCTCAGTTATCAGTGAGCATCCTTGTCCCATGAAGAAATAACCCCCCAAATCTCACCTGGCCTCTGCTCAGTTATCAGTGAGCATCCTTGTCCCATGAAGAAATAACCCCCCAAATCTTACCTGGCCTCTGCTCAGTTATCAGTGAGCATCCTTGTCCCATGAAGAATTAACCCCAACATGGGGGGACCCCTTGGAAATCTATTCTGATGTTTCTTACAGAGCTAATAGTCTGCACCTATTTCAGATCCGATGTTGAGCTAATCTTCTGCACCTATTTTGGATCAAGGGTGGGGGGAATTTTCTCAACCTGAAAATCTGATTTTTTTTTTCCTTGAAATGTTTTACCATTTAAGGAGAGAAATGCAAAAGGAAATAAAGCAAATGTTCACCATTTATTTTCCACATTTTCTGACAGTTGCTTATCTGTAGTGACAGTTCGTAGATATGTAGGGAATTCAGGAATGCACATTTAGAAAAATTGATTTTTTCGGGGATCTCATGTAAGAGGCCGTAGGGCCTCATTTTCAGATGTGTGAGCACTCTTAGCTCCCATTACCTAAATTAGCTTGATGTTCAATGGTCTCCGTGCCTTGGAAACACTACGAGACTGAGTGTCGGGAACAGGCTTGTGTTGGCTGGGAAATGGTTTCCATGACCCCATGGTCTTGCCTAGCTCCAAGCTCCATAATTACATTTGCTACCACAGGGATTTAATGATAAGGTTAAGACCCACCCGCTGTTTAACAACCAGATCTGAAGTGGTCTAAAACTTGCACGGTTACTATTGCACCTGTAACCCCTTTGCAAAGTGCACAGAAACAGCAGGTGCTTCATTGTGGGCAGCTCAGTAGAAAAGGGTGGGGGGGAAGTCCAGTGGTCCCTGCTTCCCTTTGCTATAGCATGACATCGTTGGACTGGTTGGCTGGGGTTTTTTTGCACCCCACCCAAAATGATTGGTCATCTTCCTCCAACTTCTTCCATTAAATCACTGATTCTCAACCTCGATAGACTCAAGGTCCCCCCTCCCCCTTAGAAAATACAAGTTTTTAGTTTTCACTTGTTTTTTGACTGTAGAAAATGAGAGCAATTCTTCTCTTCCAAAGAATATAAAGATCGCAGCTGGTCCAAATGGCTTTAATAATATCAATGCTTGTTTGAAATGTCTGGGTTTATCTTGTGAATCCTGTTTGGATGCCTAACACTGTGCGGCACCCCTCCTCAACACCCTTGAAAGGATCGGATCACCCTGGTGGAGATTCACTGCATTAAGTAAATCATCCGGGACACAGCAGTGAAGACTGGTTACAGAGCCAACACTACCATCTAGCGACGCTTTATGTGTTACACCAGTTCTTTCAGTACTCGTGTACATACACTCTGTTATGTAGCCCTCATCCTGTAATCCTCTCCTTCAGAAATCAAACACACAGGACTAAATGAATCCCTGGTGTAAGCCTCTTGCAATCAGGGTTATTATAGGAGAGCATATGCAGCCAATTAGTGCATAAACACAAGTGAAGGGAGAGATCAGAGGCAACAGGATGGCAAGAACTGAAGACGTAGGCATTGCAATAGTATACGAGATGGGCAAAGGGTGCGGATGTGGGTTGAAGCTTTGCAGAGAGTGAAAATGTGGTCACCAATCTCACCATTTCTAACGATGCCCTTTTCATTAAGCCGGACGTTTGGATGGAGAGGAATTCTGATCTTTAAGAAATGAGTTCTCATTTGTTTTGGAAGGGTGGATGCAATTTTTACTTGGCCAAATAGCAGGGGTTTGCTGCTTGCAGACAAGACCCCTTCACTTTGCGGCGGTGTATAAAAGAGAAAGCAGTAGTTTGCAATCAAGGGAAGTATCTGTGGTCTAAGTACCTAGTCGCTACATACATCATACACCACTTCGTTAATAGGAGGTATACTCAGATCGCTGCAAGATTTGAGTGCCTTCATAGGAAGGACATGGTGGAGAATATGTATCCTGGGACATGGCTCTGTGGTTGTAGAATAGGCACGGAAATCACAGCGGTTGTTTCCCCAACCCACTTTCTCAGGCTGAAATCCTATAAAGTTGTTCTGTCTTTGTTAACCTAGCAACAGCACGAACCTCTCCCTCACTGGGATGACTGGGAAAGACCCAAAGAAGAGTTTAGTCTGTCCAAGAAGCTGGGAGCTGGGTACTTTGGAGAAGTCTATGAGGGATACTGGAAAAACAAGGTCAAGGTTGCAATTAAAGTGATCCCCAAAGGTGAGAAGGAAAGAACTTGGGCTGGAATTGCTCCCCTTCAGGAGGGTAATGCAGAGCAGTGGTTTACCCTCCCTCTGCTATTTGTTTCTCTCTCTTGCTGAGTAGCTGAGACTGCCAAGCAAACTGAGTCTCTACCCTCCTACGGTCATACAGAAATTTGAGGGTGTCAGGAACGTCCTTCCCTACTGCATACTGGCAAAGACTGTGGGGGTTTGGCCTTGCATTGCATGGTGGGACATGGTCTTGGACCTTGGGTTCTCCAAGTATCTAGGAAGCAATCACTTCTCTGTAATGCAGTGGTCTCCCTACTCTTGTGGTAGGGTATCTTTGGTTTGGGGCCTTGTACTTGTATGTGAAGGTTCAAAGTGGTGATTTGGGGGGGGATCCTTGGGTTGATGGCTTCCTACAAATGCAGGGGGCTGGGAGGCTCCATGCTGGCATTACTAGGTTGGTGCCTTGGGCACCAAAGATGTGTTCGGTATAAAGATCTCCATTCAGACAACTCATGCCCCCCTGTTCTCTCCTCCTGGCATGGGTCCTTCTCAGCGGACCTGACCTACCAGTGTGCATTCAAGAACGAGATTGAGGCCATGAAGAAGCTGCGACATAAGCACATCCTCTCGCTGTACGCCATCTCCTCGGTCGGGGACCCAGTATACATCATCACTGAGCTCATGCCCAAGGGGAACCTGCTGGAGTTTCTTCGAGGTAAAGATGTTTGAAGTAAAGCTGGGGGGCTGCCAAGAGACTTTGAACTGCAGAGGGTGGAGGAAGGGGTTCAAATGAACTTGTCTTATCAGGGAGGCCCCCAAGCATCCTGCCAGGGCTTTGACATGGGCTAGGGGGCTGGTTAGCTGCTCTGCACAGCCCAGACTGAGCACTGTCTGCTCAGAAGAGGACATTCAACTTCCACCAGGAAAGTGCTTTGGCAATGTGGTGCAGAGGATTGAGATGGCTTTAGGCTTCTGAGGACCTACATTTTTGGATGCAGGCACCCAAAGGATCAATCCAGTCTTTTGATGAATTAAGGCCCAAGAGCCAATGAGTTTGGGGGCTCCTAAGAGACTCAGGTACTTTCGAAAACATTGTCCCAAGGCAATTATAGGAAGGGCAAGATACTTAAGCCGTGTCACTCATTGCCTTCCATGTTCTGAGGGTGGTGGTACTTCATTACTGGAATAAAATTAGAGACATAATTAGAGACATAATCCTCAGAGTATCTCCCTGGGCTTCACTGGAGTTACAGCAGGGGTGGAAATGACCCACTGAATTTCAATGTCCATCCTCCAAAGAGCTGCAATATGAAGCTGACTTGTGTTAGGACAGAAGCCAAGGCTGAAGCTTCTTTGATGGCCTGGAGCTTTGCCTCCATCTATGCAGACAGGAGAGAAAAAATGTAAATGAGTATTGATTGGAAAACTGGAACTAATACTTTGCAGGGCAGTTTTGGCTCAATGCTGGAAATTGTGTCTCAATTTACAAGCTAGAAAAATGTCAGCTCCACACGGTAGCGTGTCATGGGAAGTGTGTCTCTGCAGACTTCTGTTCACACTTACATGCTCCCTTTGCAACATCTCACATGTACTTCTTGTTGGCTCTCTTGTCCCTTTCTCATCAGAATCGGAAGAGGAGGACCTGCAGATGCTCGAGCTGGTTGACATGGCGTCCCAAGTGGCAGACGGGATGTGCTACCTGGAGTCCCAGAATTTCATTCACCGAGACCTGGCTGCCAGAAACATCCTTGTTGGAGAGAACAACACCTGCAAAGTGGGTGATTTTGGACTGGCCAGGCTTATCAAGGTACTGTCAATCAACTCAGGCCTGCAGAGGGTTTGGTTTGGAGGGGGCAGAGAGGAATTGTGATTAATGGGCACCAAAGAACTCCCTCCAAGACCTTCAGCTGTATGACAACCGAGGACCATAGATGGTGACCCATGGCCCCATCTGCACACCTCTGTTGTCCATGCCCTTTGCCTGGGCAAGATGCCATTGGAGTGATGTTAAAGTGCATCTAAATTTGAACCCATGCATGAGGAGAACAAGACGGGAGCATTCATCATGTTGCTCCCGCCTTAGGCTTCTCCAGTAAAGCAGTGTTTACTCATGTGAGTAGTTCCCACCTGGTCTATGGGAGCGCTCATCAGGAGGAAGGTTCATGCACCTGGGCTGGCTCAAGCCTGATGCCCCTTCAATAGCTGTGATCTTGAAGAAGAAAATCCACCCTTATCTGTTGGCCTCTCCAGTGGCCATGAATTGGTGCAGTTGCATTGAACAACCCCCCGCTATAGTACCCCCTCTTCCCCCTGCCCCCAGATTTGCCCTGTGGAAGGAGCAGGGCTCTGCCTCCATGGTGCATGCAGCTCCTTCTGCTCACAATCGCCTTGTGTTTGCAGGATGATGTGTACTTGTCTTATTCCAAAAATATCCCCTATAAATGGACAGCCCCTGAAGCCTTCTCCCATGGACGCTACACCACCAAGTCCGACGTCTGGTCTTTTGGGGTCCTTCTGTTCGAAATTGTCACCCACGGGCAGATTCCATACCCAGGTACTGTGCCACTAATCTCAATTCGGGGTTTAAATTTGAAGGATAACAGTAGGAAGAGCTTGCTTTGGGTTGTGTTTGGGGGCCCCATGTAATGATGTTAGTCAGGATCTGTGCTGAGAGGAGACCGGCATGTTGTGGGCAAGAAGTCGGGAAGGTGCTGCTCTTCCTGTTGCATCAAATAGCAAGGAGAGCTAAAGGTCAATGTTCCCATTCTGTCCTAAATTATAGCAACATTTGGATGCTTATCTTGCTGGGATCCTTTGACTCCAGCTGACTTCCTGCTCCTTGGGCAGGGGCTGGACTTGATGATCTTCGAGGTCCCTTCCAGCCCTAATGTCTATAAATCCCGAGTGCCATGTAACTCAAAGCAAGACTGAGATCAGATGTTCCTCCAGCTGTCTTTTCCTTCCCTATTCATAGGTATGCAAAACAGTGAGGTTTGCAAAGAAGTCCAAGCTGGTTTCCAGATGCCCTGCCCACTGAAGTGCCCACCAACCCTCTATGGCATCATGTGCAAGTGCTGGCACCTCTTCCCAGAGCAACGGCCGAGCTTCAAAGATCTCTGTGGGCTGCTCCAGGCTGTCACCAACTACGAGAACCCAGAGTGAGCACTCAACATTTTATTCACCATTTCTTTTCATCTCCTTCCAAGACCTGCATTTTGGTTATGATGGTTCCCTCTGTGACACGATACGCAGGACTCTGCTGCACCGTGCCGTGCTGGCTAAGCAAAGGCTTTTCATTGCTTGTTCCTTGGAAAGCAGGAATACTTCTCAGTTCTTTCAGTGTCTCTCTGGAGTCTGAGTAACCTTCCTGGAAAGAAGGTATTTATGCAGAAGCAAGGACTCATGGCAGTTGTAGTCAATTGTTTGAGTAAAGAGCCCTGAGAGATTCAGGAAGGGAACGGCACAAGGCAAACCATTTGGGGCTGATTCTTCCAGCAGTTTCCCTCTGTCCATGCTCCCAATGCACTTGACCCCTGCCGACCAGGCAGTTGTACATGCTTGCTGAGCACCCAGAGGAGATGGTGAATCTTCACAGCACGCTTGGACGGTGTAAATGCTTAGTAAAACAGTATACCAATAACATGCATGTCCCATAGGAGTCTCTATTGGACCCCTCCCACTGTGAGGAATAAAGGACTCTTATCTCTTTGTTAGCTGAGCAAGGCTCTGGGGTCTTGAAAAGGGATGAGGGTGAACCCCTATATCTTGCTGTCATCACATATGTTGTGTATAGTGGGGTTTACCCCCCCGGGCCCAAAGGAGAACTCCTGCTTCATTCTGCAACGTGTGGTTGGGAGCCCATAAATTGAACCACATCTTTGGGTAACATAACTTATCTTTAACACTTTTTGTTCTGCACTAGATGCCTTGGATGGAGTTGGGGGTGCTGGTTGTAGCTGTGTTGGTCTGAGGACATAGGCAGACAAGGCTCTTTGGGCAAATGTGATATCTTTTATTAGACCAACTACAATAATTCTTCTTTACAAGCTTTCGGGTACCAACACCCTTCAGGATGGAATCAGCCTTCTGCAAGTCTGAGATCGTTGCCCCTTCTCTGCACTGGCGCCCAATAAAGCCTCAATAATACATGTGGGATTTGGGAAATAGAGGGGCAACTTCACAGAGGAGTTAAGGATCATCCCAGCCTTTGCCAGCACCTGCACAGTGGGGCAGCAGGGGCCTACATGCCCTCGCTCAGCACATGCCCCCTCTCTCCCTGCACAGAGAGAGAGAAACAAACCCCAGGGTCACATCGCTTAATGCCTGAGACACCACGGGGAGGGGGTAAAAGAAGAAGGATCGGGGAAGGCAGGGCCACAAAGGTTGCAGTGTTTTTTGCCGGCAGGTGGTGCTGGAAGCCAAGAAGGAAGCAAACCACATCTATTTCCATGTCTGCCTGGCTCAGGAAGAAAGCAATATGTCTGCAGGCTCATTGTCAGGGAGAGCAGCAATGCTAGCGGTAGCCCTTGGACCCAGCCGGGCCCTGGGCAGCGTGGGCTGGTGTGCAGCAGGAGCAAGGGGTTGCGTCCCACTGCATCCGTGCACACAGTGCAGCCCTGGCACGCGGCCCCTGCCTGTTTGCAAAAGGGAATGTGTCCAAGCCCAAGCAAGCAGCTGGGCAGCAAGGTGGAAAAACATGGTCAGGAGCAGCTTTTGTGCCCACAGCCCAGGCTGGGCAGAGTTCAGCTGAGGTCCTGCCATGCCACCGGGAGAGCAAGGACGGGGCTTTCCCAGGTGCACAACTTCACAAAGGATGTTGTTATACACGATGTCCAGAGCTGCGAGCAAGTGGCACAAGACCTCAGTTTCCCTTATTGCAGGCTGAGCCGCAGGGAAAAGAGCAATGCCCTGTCCCATGGACGTGGTCCTACAGCAAGACGTGGGTTGAGAGCCAAGAGGGAGGCCCAGCACAATACTATGACACCTTCCCTTGCCCCAGGCAGGACTTGAACCCAGAACCTTACCCTCTGGTAGTATGGCTACAAATCTCATGTTACACATTCCTCTTTCTGCCCCCTTTTGATCCTGCCCTAAGCACCTGACACCTCTTAACTGAGCTATTAATAGTTTACATAAGCCTCCCCCCATCCATAACATATGTTCATTTAGCCTTCATGAAGTTGCTGTCCTCCCCTGCCCAAGACACACACGCGCGCGTGCGCGCGCGGCTTCTGTGGTCTCTAGTACAATGACATCATGTGCACCTATGAAACCCAGACACACGTATGCACACACATGCCTGCATGCACATGCACACACATGTATACACACACACACACACACACAACTTTTGTGGTCTCTAGTACAATGACACTGTGTACCCCTATGAAACCCAATACTCTCTCTCTCTCTCTCTCTCACTCTTTTGCGGTCTCTAGGACATTTGGTACATACATCCTCTAGTACACCCCGTGCTCCTATGAGACCTGGACGCAGCACAACACACATCCTGCCTGCCCTGCCCTGCACAGCGAGATCAAAACCGCAGCAGAGGATCCAGCTGTTAGGCGCGTGGCGTGATGACTGAGCGCCTGGCGATGAGCCTTCCCCCCATCCCCTTCACTGGGACGTGGGTGTATTGTGCATTTCACACCAGCTGACACCCTGCAGCTCACTGACACCCACAATTGCCCACCCTCACAAACACCCGGAGGTGTTTTGGCCATGCACCCAACTAGCAGCGCTGCAAGTTTGGGGCGAAGGAGGAACAAGTAGTGCTTTCCAGCATGAGTACACATGACTCATTGCCTTTATTTGCCTGTGTACAATGTGTGCCAGCATGTGACTGCTGCTAGGGCTGTTCCACAGCATGAAATTACGGCAGAGACAGGGCTTCTGCATCACCCAATGCTGGGGCCTTTGTTTTTTCAGCGTGCACCTAAGCCCCTTCAGCAAGAAAAAGAAAAGAAGCATGTACTGGTACCGGCAGGGCTGGCCTGGGGTTAACACAATCCCTTGTGCTCCGGAGCAGGTGGCGTGCAAGGACAAAAGTGTACCAAATCAGGACAAGGAGTCATCTGCAATGAGCTGATGGAAACCACCTCACCTGGCTTGTATAGGCAAAGTCATGCAAGGGCAGACAAGGTCCTTTGGGTAAATCTGATATCTTTTATTAGACCAACTCAAATAGTTGGAAAAAAAATTCTTCCTTGCAAGCTTTGACACAAGGGTGGCATTTTTCAGCCTGAGTTTGGAGCAGGCCTTAAGCTCGCAGCCCTGGAACCACAGCACGATGCCGGGACCACCAGCCTCTGCTTGCTAGGTAGTGCACTCCTGTGTTTCTTGGGGTACATGCAGCCGTGGAGGGGGGCTACCCATTATATGCCTGCTCATTTTTTCACACCGGCATAAAGTCAGGTTACCACGTGGATGTGCCATGTGTCCAGGCCTTTCATTTTGGGCGCTACTTCCAACCCGCAGACCGGACCTCAGTGGAATGGCTGGTCTCACATACAAATGAAGTGGGGAGAGTGGGTGTGCAACTGATACCCCCAAGCCTGGCTACAGACCCAGGAGCAACAGGAGTCACTGATCTGCAGAGACCACCACCAGCTGCGTGAAGACTCCCAGGGAAAGCCAGGATGTGGGCGATGGAGGGCGGCAGCAAGATTTCACATCAAGCCCAGTGACTGGAAAGGTGGTGAGACTCGCCAAATGGGCAACGTGACTATGAGTCAAACCACAAGTGGATACCAACCTTGAGGAATGCCTGACTGAGGAACCCAGAGCACGGAAAGGAAAATGAACTGAAAAGCATTGCTGAGAGCAATGAAATCACGTTGGGGAGCAAAGGGGCAGCACAAGGAGGCAGAGAAAATCAACCGATGGAGGCAATTCCATCAGTAAATGCAGATATGCCCCCAAAGAAGTAGCAACCTGGTGCAATCACGCAGTTATTTGAGGCAGACATAGAGTTTTCCTTCCCTGTGGGTTTCTGAGCACCCTGGTCAGGAATCAGCAACAGCGGTCACCTACTTGTGTGCGTGCTGGACCAAAGCAAGGGCTGCCCTTCGGCTGGGGATGGAAGAAAACGTTGCACTTTCCAACCTCCTGCCAGTTTTCCAACAAAGAACGTGACAGGCAAGAGCAGCTCCCCTCTTCTGCTTCAATGCATTGCTTCTGCTGTCAGCTGTTTCACTCCAGAGATCGCGCTTTAGCTAGGAGCGGTGTTCGGATGCCTGAGAAACATGAGATAGCAGCATGTCACCCAGACAGCCGTCAGACACAGCGAGACTTCAAACCTAGACTGCAGCAAGATTGTAAAACACATTCAACAACCAGTGGCACTGTAATCTTCTGCTTGCACACGGGCAAGCTGGTTCAGAAAGTGCGCTGGATCTGAGCGAGCTGCCCAGAACAGGAGACATCCCCCTCCACGGTCCGGTGGACAAGCCCTTTTCATCTCCCAGTGTCTGGAGTGCCTCAGGAAATCAGACTTTGCAACGAAGCAACATCTCTGATGCGTCACCTCCAAGAGGAAATTGTGCCTGGGCACAACTATTCAAAGTACATATTCAGCTCCACGGGAACATGATCCAGAGGGAAGGTCTTCCTGCCTTGGACGCTGCTAAGTATATTCTATTACTTGTCGGGGCACCAAAAACACGAGTAAGCATGAGCAGATGTCAATGATTGCTAGAGATGCTACTGTTGTGGCAGCTACTGAGGCCGGAGAAGGCGGCATGACAAGCAGAAAACATTTTGCTGGGCAGCTGACCTCAGAGTCACGGCACAGCTGGAAACATCAAATGAGGGATAAGGAGCAAGAGAGGCTCATTTTACCCACGTATGCCCCTGATGCCATGGGAAGGAGGAAAGACTGAACAACCATGCAGCAATTGGGTCCAATGCAGAATCCAAAACCAGATGGATAAGCTTGGACATGGGGATTTGCTCGTAAAGCCGGCTACAATGTGAAGGGTTTCAAAGTCAGGTTCATCTCTAGAGAAACCAGTCTCCCCCAGTCAGACTCAGCACCGGTACCTGAAGCTGGATTTGCAGATGTGCCCAATGCTCAGCTGTTCCCACTGACACTCTTGTGCCCAAAAGGAAGGTAACATCATTGGAAAATCCAGGTATTTTTATCCCGAGGCTTAAATGTTGATCGCTGATTACTTCTGGAAAATCAAAACCATTTTCTACATCCACTCCAAGCACTTAATATTCGAGGCATTTTCCTGACCTGAATTTATCCTAGCTATGCTATGTCTGGGAATTAAACTTATAGTCTGTGGGTTAAACCTTGCCATCTGCCATTTGCAAACTGCAGCTGTCTCACATAATTCATCCAAGTTCAGCATTTGTCTCAGCGCTAAAGTTTCCCATTGGTCCACGGGACATAAAAAAGGAAGAAAAAATGGCTATTCAGCAGATTCTGAAAAATAAACTCCAAAGACAAATCTGATGCAGGAAAAGGCAGCACATCTGCTCCCTGAAATGAGCTGATCTAGAAAGCCCTGCCTGTCATGAAAGGGTGAGTGTTGTCACCCAACATAGGTCGTGGCGCTCTAGAAAGCTTGTGTTACCTTTGCACAAATGCACGAGCCACTCTGCACATGGAAAGCGCCTCCACTAATGCTAGATGGCTTGAGAGAATGGCATCAAAATTTGCACAAGCAGCCAGGGGGTTACACACCCAAATTGCTAAATGCACGTGCTGCAGCTGTGTGCTAAGCCGGTTTCCATGTACCATCCCAGCAGCGGCACATAGCAATGGGTGTTGTGTGTACCAGGCTCCTCGGATAGAAAGTCCTATGAAAAAGGGGGGAATAATATAATCCAACCCCCACTTCCTCCATCTTCTATTGCCTAATTCATTGATAACACACACTTATCTACAACATCAAAACGGCTACAACCTGGATACCTTTCTATGATATCACGATTCACTCCCCGCCTCGGCAGGGTCGTGCATGCAAGGACTGGGCTGTGAGCAGTCAAGCAGACAAAAGCAGCGGGATGGGTCCAGAGCTTGGGTGTTTCATGCTGATTTGCTTGAGTTTAACAAGGCGACGAGGCCTCTGGAAGTGAAACGTGGAGGGAAGGCAGCAGGGACACTTCCCAAATCCAGGGAGAGGCAGCTGTGAGCACCGCAGACCACCCCCGTTGGGTAGTGTTGCACGCTCACGGAGCTGCTAAAAAAAATGTTTCTGGACAGCTTTCTCCCTGGGAGGTGCTGACACCTGGTTTTTATACTCATTGCTATGGCAGCCCTTGTTGCCTCGGTAACGACAGCTCGTTGGCAAGCGAGGCATCATGTCTCGAGAGCTACAGGAAAGGCCTTGTCCAAGTTGTCCCAAGCTGACCTTCGCTCAGGCATGTTTTTTTCCTCCTTCCCCTGTGCAGTTGTGGAGAGGCCGACGTGGAAAGCAGCAGACAGAGCTCCATACAAAACCTCAGCTCCGATCAACAGCAAGGAGCTGGCCCCGAGAGGCTGGATCATCACGGGGTGGGAAAGGTTAACTGCTTATCCCACGGACCCCTGCACCGGAGCCAAGAAGGGGCACTAAAAGAGCTTGGCAGCCCAAATGTATCCCCTGCCAGCCACTTCCCACGTCCCTGTTAACAGTAAGTACTTTATCAGTCACAGCCAGACTGCAGCATCAGCACCGATGGTCAGGTACCAGCCGATGGAGGGGAGCCCATTGCATGGGTTTCCTGACTCATTACCCAGGTGCAACCAGCCCCAGCGGTACCTCAAGCTGCATCCACGTTGCACGGAGGCATCTGCACCACTCTTCTGCACATCTGGTGTCTGGGGTCCTGCATGCTGCACACCCTCAAACCAGCCAGGCCCTGGGAAACAGCTCCACAAAGCCCCATGCCTTGGACCCCAAGAAGGATGGGTGGAAAGCCCTTTCCTCCCTGCAATGGGTCAGTGACAACCCCAAGCTAGAACCGTTTTTTCTTACTGGACAAAAACCTACAAAGCCCATCAGTTCGGTTATGCAGAAAGAGGGGGGAAAGACAGACTCCCTTGGTTTCTGCTTCCTGCCCTGCTCCTTGGAGGATGGGAATATATGGCTATCACATCCTTACCTCCTCGTGTGCCGTGCCCCATCAACCTGCGAGACATGTCCCTTCCCATGTAATGATGGTGTTTGTCTTGGTTGCGTTTCATCCTGGGTGCAGTCCTAGGGTAAAAGGCTTCCTGCGGTGGCAGTGACCAGAAGGCAGGTGCGGTCTCCCATCTCCAACCATGGATTGCAATAAAAACAGGCACTTTAAGGCTTGGGAAATCCTGTTTTGTACAGTGGGTCCTGATGTAAAATCAGCGATGCTCTACCTCTGCTCAGGCCCAGCAAATGCCGGCTCACCCAGTTCTTCCTGCCTCATACCCCTCCATCTCCATCGCAGCTATATATGCCTATGACAGCATCTCTAGTAACACTGAACTTGCAAAAAGGGAAGTGGGGAAGAAAATCCCTCAAAAGGGTGAGTCCTGGTCACTGCACCACACAAGGAGACTGTCAGCTTTCTCACCACAGTCATTAGCGCTGAGCATGCATCTGCTTTTCCACCTTGCTCACTCCCTCACTGACTCACAGCCTTGCAGGGAGCAGGGTGCCTGGAGCCAAATCCACCAGGGAAAGAGGATCCTCAGAAGTGGATGCATTTATTCCTCAGGTCACCATCTAGTTTTCAGCCCTACACTACTGCTGCAGGGAAGGGATGAGAAGGACACCTATGTCCATCATGGCAACTCGAATGGTGCATGCATCTTTTCAGGGTATTACAAGGTTTGCTGCCAGCTGCTATGTTTAATGAGCAGAGTTGACAATGAAGTCCCTGGGGGGTTAAATCCCTACAGTGCTCATTGAACCTGCTTAGGTTGCTTTCCAAACTGTTGTGGGCTCATCCAGTTTAATGTCAGTAAATTTAGGGCTACTCCACAGCTTCTTTAAAGGCTGCAATGATCCTATCTGAAGCCTCCCATCTGCCAGAGCACAGCTTGTTTTCACCAGCTCCCTGCTGCTCCTGTCTTGTCCCCTACATTATAAGGAGGTTAGGGGTTTCTCAGCTCCCAAAGACAGCTTTAATCCCATCTGCAAAGGCAACTGGGCTAGTCACTGTTTGCTTTATTGCTACTTTATTGGTGAATCCAGGGCTCATACAGATGGGAGCAATATGATATTCATAGATTCACAGATGCTAGGGACCTCAACAGATCATCGAGTCCGACTCCCTGCCTAGGCAGGAAAAGCTCAAAACCTCAACTCTGCACCTTGGCCATGCTTTTGCTTCAAGTCCCCTGATGGGTCAAGCCCATAGTTCAACAAGGAAATGATGAGAAGAAGAAAAACAAATTAATTCAGGGAGGCAGACCCCTGGCTCGAAACCCTCTGCTCTTGGAGGCCACGTGAAGAAACACATACCCTAGGTTTCACTTCACACCTCCCACGAGCCCATTTCTCCTGGGTTCTCCTCGCGCTGGGTCACAGCCAGCTCTCTAATGGCAAAAGCCCCATGCCAAAATGTCCCCCTCCCTCCAATGGCAAAACTCCCGCGCCATGTGATATAAAGGGAGGCCATCTGGGTTCGGTCACACGAACCAGTGGATGGACACCTCTGCCTTGCTCTGCATTACAGTCACTTCAATTTTCATTTTTCCAACCACCAAAACAGGCAGAAGACAAAGGAGACTTTTATAAAGGCTTAGGCTGATTTCCCTTTCTATCCACCTTCACCATTGAACCCCTGGTTCAAAACCCTGAAGCGGGGTAGGAACAGGTGGAGAAGGCTGAGGCTTCACAAGTGGCCATGCATCGATCCTGCCAAGTGGAGGAAATGCATCCAGGCCCCACCTCTGCTCATTTCCCATGAAGCAGAAAGGTTCAGCCTGAGTCAGAGCTGAATTATACTGATTGTTACCTAAGGGGCTGGCAGCGCACGGAGCTGGGCACTATACCAACTTGAGCTCTCTGGCCTGGCTGGTGGTTTTGTTTCCCCTTGGATAGCCCAGTGGGTTAAACAAACAGCTATCGTCTTCCTCTTTTGGAAGCAAGCATTCGCAAGAAGGAGCTGATGCTAAAGTCCCCTGCTCAGGATTGATTTAGCCCTTCCTCGGGCCGTGCACATTTGACACACCGGCGACAAGGGTGCTTGGGGACCGCATGGGCTCTCCGGACCTCGGGAGCTGCAGACTCATTCAGGCATCACTCACGTAAGAAGAGTCGCAGCTGGTTGAGAAACAGGAAATGAAGCTGAGTTTCAGAAGTACTTCATTTCCTTGTGCGTGTTGTTTGTCACGAAGACAAGAGCCTCTCCATTCACCCTGCTCAGAGCTCAGCCTGCCTCGACTAGCTGGGTCTTGCTGGTGCTTTCAGTGGAAAGAAGATGAAGCCTCTTGGCAATCACAGGCTCCAAGGTTGGTTGGTTGGTTGTTTGCTCCCACCAGTAGAGTACACTGGTATCCTCTCTGACAAGCATGGATCTTGGCGCTGGAGGGGTCATAATACTTCTGTGAACCAATATATCCCAGAAGAAATCCAGTGCAGTCACCCCAAATCCTGGGGCTGTTGCTCGACCAGGCTGCATGCTCTGGGCTTTATATGCAGAACATCTTGTCTGCCAAATGGAAGTGCAGATGCAATTGGCTGGCTCTAGCAGATCAGTTAGATGTGCTCGTTTGGTGTAATGCTGATTAGGGCAGCAGCACACAAAGCATAACGAACCAGCTTGCTCCAGAAACAGCTCAGATTAACGAGCCCATTGTCAAACAGTCACCTGCCGGTCTCCTGAAACATCCAGAGTGCCGGGATGAGAACTTGGTGTTAGATTAGATGGAAAGTTATTGCCTCCCCCAGACAATGATCTACTTGTTACGTGCTGGATCTTAAAACCTTAGTCTAGAAAACATGAGCCACTGGGGCTTTTGAGAAGTACCAGGCCCTCTCCATCATCATCATCATCATCTTTATTATTATTATTGTGATTATTCATTTATACTTCATGTAGAATCTCCTGATTGAGACAGGAAGCATCACTGTGTTGGAAGTTGTATATATGAGCATAATGAGAGAGAAAGTCCTGACTTTTAGCTTGGAGAAGAGAAGACTGAGGCGGGATTTGATAGCAGCCTTCAAGTCCCTGCAGGAGGGTTGCAAAGAGGATGGAGCTGGGCTGGTCCCAGTGGGGGCAGACGACAGGACAAGCAGCAATGGGCTCAAGTTGCAGCAAGGGTTAGATATTAGGAATAACTTTCTCATTAGGAAGGCAGTAAAGCACTGGAACAAGTTACTCAGAGAGGTTGTGGACTCTCCTCTCCATCTTTGGAAGTTTTTAGACCTGGCTAGACAAAGCCTTTGGGACGATGTAGTTGGGGCTGGTCCTGCTTGGAGCAGGGGGTTGCACTAGATGTGACCTCCTGAGGTCCTTTCCAACCCTCGTTGTCTGCGATTCTGTGACCTCACAGATCTTACAGTATCTCTCTCTCTCTCTGTATATATATATCTATCTATCTATGTTTATCTAGATATCTATCTATAGACCTAGACCTAGATGTCTATGTCTATATAGATATAGATATAGTGGGAGGAAAGGACAAATCTTATTCCCCCTATTGTGCAGGGAAGAACGGAGACACCCAGAAACACACCAAAGGAGCCTGCAAGGGAATGAGATAGAGAGCCCAGAGGATCTCAAGCCCCAACCCAATGTACTTTGGTCCAACCTGCCAAGTCTAAAGAGCACTGGGGTCTCCTCTCCCAACCAACAGTTCTGGGTACTTCGGCCTCGTGTCCGGGATAATTCAGTGCTGGGTAAAAGCTGGTGCATCGGGAATAACGAAGGGGAAGCTTCTGCGCAGAGAGTTCAGCGCTTCCCTTGCACAAACAAGCCTCCCCCGCCCTGCCCCACAGCAGGGGAGCAGAAGATGCACGTGCCTTTATCTGTCATCCCTGGAAGTGGGAGAAAGGTCACCTGCCCTAAGCAAGAAGCTGCAGAAACAAGTCAAGAAAGGAGGTCAGACCAAGTGTTGTCTGGGGCTTTGTCTCTGCATTAGGAGCTTGGTGGCGGGGAGGGCGGGGTGTATCTCCTGCCCCTAGAAGCCTGCTACAAGCCACCCAGGCTGTGACAAGCCAGCAGCATCTGTGCAGCTGTGGCTGCTCCAAGCAGTGCCCTGCAACTGCAATAGCCCGGCTGGTCCCTTTGGTCTGGTCCCAAATCTACAGCCTGAGTCTTTCCACTGATTTCACTTTCCTGGGAAACAGAAGGGGAGATGGAAAGAGAGGCCCCTTTCTCCAACGGCAAGGTCTGACATCCCTATCTCCGAAGCACTCATCCCAGGGCCTCCAGGATTTCCACCAACCTCCCCCAGGCACATTGCTGTGCCTTATAAAAGTCCTGGTCTTCATCTTGGCTTGCTTAGCAAGCCAGGGCAGGCTTGGGAAAAAGTAGGTCTGGCTCTATTGCTGCACAACAGAGAGCTGGCAGCTCAGGGGGATGGGAAATAAAGCAACAGCTGCTGAGTGAAAACCCAGCTCAGGCCCCTTTCTCATCTGCATTGTTATTTATAACATGAACTCGCATTGCAGCAGGTTTCAAGGCTCCCAATTCCTCCCCAAGCCTTGCAGAGAAAGCACCTCACCGGGGACGAGCTCTGACCTCCAGAGCAAGTCAGATGGGACCCAAGCAAGGAGAACGCAGAGTAACAAGGCAGAGGATGCAAATGTGACTTTACACAGCCCCAGCAGTTGGCAATTCTCATTATCCCGGAGGACTCCTCCTTGAGGCATAAGGAGCTCCGCCGTCTCTGCTCTTGGCTCCATACACCTTGGGCACTGCTTACTATTTTGGCCGGCTTGATTGTTAACCCCAGTCATTCTAACTAACTACCTCTTATATAGCTGGATTGGTGGCAGGGAGAAATTTCGGTCACCATCCAAGTCGCACATGAGCTCAGCAGCAAACTAGACATCTCACTGCCCTGCTCCCCAGCAGCTGTGGAAACATCAGCTACCACATCAGACACGTCCCAGCCAGGACCCTGTGCAATGCGGCAATGATCAGATTGCATATGAACGGAGATGCTAGACATCTGCTCAAACCACAAACTGTCATGCCAACCCAGCGTGCAATGCGAAGGGAGAAACACATTGAATTCAAGGACTTGCTACTTTGGCAGGTCACGGGAGAGCAAGCCCAACTGCCAGGAATAATAAAGAACACAGGAAGTTTGCAGCATGTTGACACTCAAGGTGGTTTCTTATTAATCAGCTCAGTTATATAGTAGGTGTTGCGATGGGAAAATCCTCACTGAAGCTAGCTTTTTGAAAGAGCCTGCTAGCCTCATTGCACACGAAAGCCAGACCCAACACACTGGGTGCAAGGTTGACTGATCCAGAGGTTGGGGTACGAACCCATAGACTGGAAGACGCTAACTCCTTCATCAGTGTGGGGAAGCCACTTAACCCATATCACCGGTCCTGAAAGCTCAAAGAGCAAGAAGCACCGATTCTGGGGGTTTGCTTCCTGATACATCAGTGGACCTCAGGTCTTCAAGTGGGTCTTTGCAGCTATGCTAGCTAGTCACTTTTAAGTGAAAGCTGAGATCCAAATGTCATCGCACGAAACCAGGACTGACACTTTCAGTAAGCCAGCAAATATCACATGAATCACAAGCCTGTTGTGGCCTGGCAGCACATCTCTGCTCCGTCCCCCATCTGCCGCTGCGCTGTAATAACCTCCCCATGCCTCAGGGAAGCTGTGAGGATAAATACAGTAAAGACTGTGAAACAGCAGAAGGAAAACTTGGACAACTGTTTGAACAGGCTGTCCTGAACGATGCCGGAGCCAAAGGAACGGCACGGCAGCCTCAGAAAGAGCCGCTCCCAGATGAACTGTCTGGGCTGGCGTGGCTCAAGTGGGATGTGCAGCTTACAAAGGGGAGCGATACAGCACAGCCAAGGACACAGCTTGTTCTCCCACGTACAGAGTGCCACAAGGCTTTGAGTGGTGGCATTGATGCATTAAGAGCCCTAGTCCAGCCTATTGAGCAGCTTTAGTGCTGGCTTGCAATCCAGGTGAGCTGAGTTGTCCGTCCTGATTATCACCGACTTGCTGCAAGACCTAAGTTCAGCCCAGATCTCTCCTCCTGTGAAATAAAGATGATAAACGTTCTCAATTTGCTTTGAAATAACCACTACTCCCTTAGGTTGCATCAGGAGGTCTCAAAATGCTTCCCAAAGTGCCAAGTATTAGTATTAATACAGCAAAATCAAAAGGACCTGGGGCTGACAGTGGACAAGAAGCTGAACAGGAGCCAGCAGTGTGCCCTTGTTGCCAAGAAGGCTAACGGCATCCTGGGCTGCATTGGTAGGGGTGTTGCCAGAAGGTCATAGGACATGATTATTCCCCTCTATTCAGCTCTGGTAAGGCCACATCTGGAGTCCTGCCCCCACGACAGAAAGGATGTGGACAAATTTGAGAGAGTCCAGTGGAGGGCAACAAAAATGGTTGGGGGGCTGGGGGACAGGATTGCTGAGGGAACTGGGCTTATTTAGTCTGGAAAAGAGAAAATGAGAGGAGATTGAATAGCAGCTTTCAACTACATGAAAGGTGGTTCAAAAGAGGATGGAGCTGGACTGGTCTCAGTGAAGACAGGACAACGAGCGATGGGCTCAAGCTGCAGCAAGGGAAGTTTAAGTTAGATATTAGGAAAATCTTGCTCGCTAGGAAGGTAGCAAAACACTAGGGGAGGTTACACAGGGAGGCGGTGGAGTCTCCATCCTTGGAGGTTTTGAAGGCCCAGCTAGACAATGCCTTGGCTAGGATGATGTAGTTGGGGCTGGTCCTGCTTAGAGCAGGGTGTTGGACTAGATGTGACCTCCTGAGGTCCTTTCCAAACCTCACTTTCTATGATTAAGGGTGAACTACAGCCCAACAGAGAGACCTCTTTAATGGGAGAGGGGGACAGAAGTAAAGTGTCATCAAGCTATCTCTAGCTTTGAAACTTTCCTTTCTGAGAGAAGAGGGGATGAGCCAGGATTTCCACAGTACCCTCCCGTCCTGGACAGGACGAACAGCGCGTGCACATTACCTAACACGGCCACTGAAGAGTGCAGGGGATGGGCCTGAAGGTGTGAGAAATGTTCCCAGTGGCAAGACAGAGGGATCCGTGTTGACCAGTTTGGAAACCAGCAAGCAAGATTTTTTTGCCGACTGCTCTCCATGTGTTCTGGGGAGTAGACGAGGCAATATACTGGGAAAGGGTTTGGCCTTGGAGCTTGGGCACAGCCGAGACCAGAACATGATGGCCTTGCGTGCACCGCGTTGATGCTCTGTAGTCGCCAGCAGGCTCTTGTAGATGGACTGCAGATTGCCTAGAGCTGTGTTGTATACGGCCTAATCTGCTATGGGCAGCTCTCAAAAAGGGGGCCAGCCTAGCTGCTCCATCCGTGGCCTAGCTGCTACCCCTCTCCAGCTCTGTGGTTGAAGGGACAGGACATTTGGAAGGAGCAGGGATGAAGAGCACCTGTGATGTGGCTTCACCAGCCTCCCAGGGATCCAAAAGAAAGGCTGGAAATTCCTTTCCAAGAATTAAAAACCTTTTCCATTCCCTGCCCAGTCTAAGGCGAGAGCCAACTTATTAAACTCAGTGTCTCCATTACTCGTGGGAAGCTAATGGCAAGTAGCAGTGAGAGAGTACATGGTCACAGCTTGGCTGGTAGAGAGACCACGTGTTGCATTATGCACTTGGTTTCATTAGGCGAGGTCCATCTCGGCTGCCTGGTGGTCTCCTGCTCAGTGGGAGAAGTTACAAGAAGGGCAAACAATCTTGCTCCTCTTGAAGAAACTACAGGATCTCAACACATGAGCTCTGCTCAGCAAGCGTAAAATGAAGGAGTTATGCATTTTCCGTTCCCACTGCTTACTACTTATTTATGGCAAAAACTGCTCTGGAAGCTGTGGAAAATCTGGCCAGGTGTTGTTTTGGCCAGAGGTTTTCTCTAGTGAAAGCCTGAGGAAGGAAGCAATATTATTTTGGGCTGAAATAGGCACCAGATGTTCTTGCAAGTGTTTCTATTATGCAGAGAAAGGCTAGGCTTGGGCAGCCATTGCATGTGCTTTCTAATGTTTTCAACTGCTTCATGAGAAAGCAGGAAGGCGGCAGAGTATGCCTGGCCTGAGTTTTTACTCTTCTACATGAGCATAACATGAGGGGCAGGCAGAACCACTCAGTATTGACCTAACGAGAACCTGTTTGCAGAGGCTTAGGATCTAATTTGCAACATGCATTTCAAAATCCATTTATTTTAGCCTTCTTTAAAAACTTTACAAGAGCTTTGTGTCCTCCCACAAGTGGTGTCCAGCACTCCTCCTGGTGATCATGACATCCAAACTGCATGAGAGCAAAGCTCCCTGGAGGTACATCTCATTCTGATTTGACAGCACCTCGTCCTTGGACCTTTTTATCATTAGCCCTTTGCAAAGCTATAAATAGCCACACGAAGTCAGGAGTATTTTTGGAGAGCAAGGCAAGAAAGAGAGAACAGGTTCCTAGACAAGCACATCAGAGAAAAGGATCGTGCTGAATCTCTCAAAATACCCAGCTGGGTAAGGAGGCAAGATCTGTAGGCGTTTCAGAAGGGGAAAGCGACTCAAACCAGCTGTTAAGTGTTCTCCCAGGACAGCAGACTTTGTACTGAAAACGTCCCCAAACGGCTGTTTTACCAAGCAAGCCAATGAGTAAATCAGCTGTTCCCAAACTTGAGTGATACAGCATGAACTTCTAAACTGTCTGGCATTTCTTATCCACCCACTGCCGAGGCTAGTCTGCCTTTCCTATTACTCACAAACCTATATCACATCATAAGCAACTTTTCTGTTCTGAGAAAATGACCAAGTCTGGTGTCACTGAACTGTGCCGAAGCCATTAACAGGAAAAAAAAGAGACTCCAACACGTCTCCCTGTATCCTTGACTGAGTGTAGCTACCATCCGAGGTCCCGCATGGCTGTTTTTAAACTTAAAGCATCCTTCACTGAAGGCACTGACAAATGTTTAGTGACTGCCCAGACTGCTCTTCCATAGCTTTTTGGAAACACAAAGACTACTGAACTGTGACTTCCTCACCCGTGAACCAGACGTGTGCCTTCATTCCCAATAGATCATTAGATTCATTTAACAACCTTTCCAAAAACTTTACATAGCATGCCCTGCCGGTTTACCCAGTAAGCCTTTATAGCCCCTAACTAACTGCTTTCCTGTTTTAGCCGATTATTTTTATTCTTGACAGCCAAGCAAGCAATCAAGCTTTAATTGCACTGGGTGTTTCCATCCAGAGAAGGGATGCAGAGCCTGATTCTTTAACAAGGCATTTAACCTGCAGGTACACTTGATTGGCATCTGCCAACCTGTTTTTTTTTTCTTTTGCAGCCAACTGAAGAGTTATTTTGAGTAGGAGTGAACTAATTAATTGTTTATTCAAAACAATTAAGCTATTTGAATCAGGGTACTTTAATTAAAAATTAAAAGATATCTGAGGTTTATTTCCCCCCACCTTCCCTCTGGTTTAGGTTTTAGACAAATAAATAGGTAGCAATTCTGTGGTTGGAAACTACAACTGATGTGTGCTGCACCCTCTTGAGACAGTAACCTGCCCCAGTACCCACCTACTTGCTGGTTTTCACTGCAATGCCTGGTAACTTAGAAAGTTGCTTCTCCCTGGGTTATAAAAAGTACATCAGGAAAAGAATGCAATTCCTAACTCATTGCCAAATGCAGCTCTTTCCCACCAGGGCCAATCAGCAACACAGCAATTAAGACATCTTTAAAGCACATCTTGGATAAATGCTCTTTTAAGAGTTTACTAAAGGAACATCCCAAGCAATTAACTCAGGTCAATTCCTTTGGCTTGAGGGCACTTACAGAGATCACACTTCCCATTTTGGGCCACGCCAACCTTCTCCTTGGCATACTCTAATCAGTCTGTAACAGCCTGTGCAAAACCCTGCTCCGTAAAGACAAGCTGTGCAAGGTGAAGGCAGCCTTGTGTGCTGCAGTGCTGTTGTTTGAATGGTGGGTATTAACTAGGAGACAAAGTCCATTTCCAAAAAAATAAGCAAGCTTGATTCTGTGCCTTAGCACAGGTAACATCCAGCAGCCAAGCTCCAGACATTGCATTACGGCTGCATTTGTGGACATTTAGATACAGACACCAGGCACCCTTCACTCTATCCATTGCAGAATATGCAGGTTAAATCCTTCTTTACCTATATCCTCTAGTAGCTGCATTGGGAGCAACATGAAAAGCCAGTAAGATTATGTTGCATCCAGGTTCAAATGTAGAGACTCAAAAGCAGCAGCCTATCGAGTAACTACAGGGCTTCACACTTATCACTGGCACTGGATCAGGTGGCAAAGGCAGACTACTTTTACAACTGCAAGCTGTAGAAAGTAAGATCTTTCCTTGGCACATATGGCCTATGAACACAAAGGGAAAGCTTGATCAAGTGAGTGGGAATACATCACATTCCCCCATAGTTAGGCAGCTTGGCCTATACAGAGCCCCAGTGAAGGGACTGCATTTTCAGTCTGGATTCCTAGGATTCCCGTCTGTCAAAGGAAAGCTAGGATTTGGAAACTAGGATTCCTCTCTGTCAACCATGCTCAAGCTTTCTTAACAACCCACAACACTATGAGGAAGCCCCTTCTTCACACTATGGGTCAAGAGAAACCGCTCCATGGCAAAAACCAACCCATGGGGGAAAAAAAATTATGTAGTATCCACATACAGCAGCTTCCCCCACATCCACCCGTGAAACACTCCCAAGGCCCCTGCTTTCCCACATCCAGGAGAGCCCAGTTATGCTCATGGCTCGTATGTTGGAGAGACGAGGAATACAAGTCACCCAGCATATAAAAGGCTGCTCAAGTTTATTAGTTTCCATTGAACAAGTACGAAGTAAACAAAAGTGTTACCAAGTCTGCATGGAAAGCACGTAGTCAAGTTAGTGAAGTAGCAAAAAGATGGTATAGAAAAAAATTTTTGGTTGTGTTTTCTTTTTTTTGCAAAAACCTACATCTAATTCCTAAAGCAGCCTGTCTACTCTATGGGGGGGGACGGGGAGGGGAGGGAAATGGGCTCTGATGCCTAGCGTTTGGATCAGAAGCAGCAACCAGGCGAGCAGCAGAGAGAGGTGCCAGCCTGTTCACGCAGAGGGCCCAGCATTGGGTTTGCTGGGCTCACTGGCGTGGCGCTTCCTCATTACTTCCTGAGCCAGGCCACAAGTGATCACGCCGTTAGCCACCTGGAAGGTTCCCGATCTGGAAGACAAGAGGCAGAGGAAAGAACCATCAGGCAAAAGACACCACCTTGGCTACCTCGGTCTCGACTATGCAGCCTGGAGAAATATAGCTCCCTGTTCCTATTGCAACCCATATGCAAAGGGGCAGGGTGTATATGGTCAGATCTTGAGGGGCTCTTTCTTTTTAGACTCCTTGCTAGACAGATGGTAGAAGGCTCTGGCCTCAGACCAAATTGGTGCCAGGATGCATTTATCAGAGACTTACTGGTGAAGGAAGCCTGTACTGCCTTCCTCCCTATGGGCTAGTTGTATTGAGGGCCACATGCAATTGCAGGTACCAAAAATGAACTAAACTTCTGATCATTATGTCTTTGCTAGAAGACAGAGTCCCCTCCCCACAGCTTCAGGACAATATTCCAGACTCCCCCCCGCCGCTTTCGACTGTCGTCCAACATCACAGTTAAGACTAGCAAAAGACACGCCACCAAGAGCAACTTACTTCTCTGGGGACTCCGACACAGTTGTCATGACTGGGTGGGGCATCTTGCCAAAGAAGAAGCTAGCCCACCAGTGACCGGGATCTGACTTGGGAAGACCTAGGAAGCAGACAAGCTTAAGTCACGATGACAGGGACACGTAGCTCGATTGCACGGTACAGCAGAAATAAGCAGGTCATTCTCATGCAACAAGCAAGCAAAAAGGGGTTTAGGCAAGCTGTTAAAATGACCAACACATGGCACTGCTGCCTTAATTAAAAATGCAACTGAAAGCTCAATCTTCCAAACACTGGAAGAACGCTGCATCATGGGAGAAAGACCTCCTAGATATTTTTAAACGGGGTCTTTAATATACACGCTTTAGCAGTCAGGAACATGGAGACCTACTGCCAGACAGGTCTTGTTTCCTGAAGCATAAACTTAAAAGACACCAGTGTAGATGGTCAAAATATCCACCCGACATCCAGGCGTTGAGAGCCAAGTAGACCGACATCTGCTTGAAAACACTCTGCGTTATCCATGGGTAGCAGACTTTTAGCCCCAGGAACATTTTAGTCGCTACACTGGCTCTCACAGAAGACAATGTTAATACTGTCTGATGCTCCAGTAAGGAGTTAAAGCAAAAGCATTTGAGGCACAGAGGTCCCAGCTAGAGAAGGCTTGGGCCAGAGACCAGCTGGTGCTTACCCGGATGGTGAGGAATAACTTCCCCAGAGTACTCAGCACTTCCACACGAGCTGTTGCTGGACGTAGAACTCAGACGCCCTGCAAATGACAGAATATCCTGTTAAGCCAACATCCAACCAGGCCCTCTACTATCACCCGCTGCTATAATGTCGGCCAAAAATCACCCTCCCTGCAGCTACTGCATATCTTGCCACAGCAGGCAAAGCATTTGCTGCATTTCAACTTCTTAGGACCAGTTTCTCCTACAACACCCATTTCTTTTCCCCACTATTGGGTGGCAGGTACCAGCTTTATAGTGGCGAGGCCCTGGAGTACAAGTGTAGAGCTTTGAAGGAAATGTAGGCATTTTATATATTTCCAGACAAGATTCAGAGCTCATTTAAGGGCTTTCTTATCACACTGGCCTTTAAGAAAGTGTTCTGTCCACAAGCAAGGACAACAAGTGGCACCTCCAATTGCTTTCTATGCAGTGGGCAACAGTTTATTACAATGTGCTGGAAGATTCATGTGCACAGAGCCTGGTAAGCCTGGGTGAGAGACCTCTGCAGAACATCTGACTCAGTGGATCCAAGCAAGCAAGATAAACACACACTTCATTTCTCAGTTTGTGGTACAAATATCTCAGTGACATTATTCTGGTTATGTGAGGGTCTTTTCCCAGCCTCTGACTCAGGACAAACTATTGCAATCATTAGTCATTTAAGTGATACTTAGGAATTGAAGTGGAACCTATTGCATCATGCTGGAAACCAGTTAAAAAAAATTGCTTATATAAAGCAGCAAGCACCTCCTCTGATTTTGCAAGACATAGCCCCATGACAATGGTGAAGGTGTTTTACAGAAGCAGGCCTGTTAATAGGTCTTCAGGGAATGGAGCAGGTTGAGACAGGATCGTAATTAGATGCCAAATAGGTGGGACAGCTCTGGCTCCTGATGTGAGACACTACCCTACGTACATCCCTGCTCATCACCTGGCCTCACCCTGTATCCCTAAAACTTGGGGGAGAAAAAAAGAGACCAGGAGACCACTCCTCAGCTGCTATTTTGCACTGCTATATGTAGACGATGGAGCCCAGCACAGTCATACCAGTTGAGAACTGGCCCATGTGCTCATGGCTAGTGAGCTCCATGCCAGTGGGGGCAAGACATGAGTCCCTTATTTCACCCCCACTCATTTCTGCCTTCTGTAGCATAAAGGATCTTCCGGCTTGTGGAAGACAGCCTCCTATGCAAGTCTCCTAAAGAGAAGGCTCTGCTCCCTTGCCTGGATACCCAGGACAACACCACAAGAAAGAGGAACACGGGTTGCTATTCTGTACTCCCACAATGCTGAATGCTAAATAAGGCTCGCTCCTATTCTTGGCTCTTTGCCTGATGTTTTAAACAAAAAAATACCGCTGTGTCAGGCATTTGCTTTGCATAACCAGAAAACAGGCTTTGTTCAAGAGTGCTCTGAGAGGGAACGGGCAGAGCTGGGTTATAGAAAGTCCACTCCACCTCTACCCACAGCCACCAGTTTCAATCACGTTTGGGGCCCAGTGATCCACAAGAGAAGCTGTGTTTCCACCACTCCCAAACAGGGCGTGGGGACTGATGAACTTTAGGATATGCTGATGTTAAATAGAAGAGATTGGACATGCTTTTAAAGCAGATTTTTAAGGAGTCGAATTTTAAAAGGAGTCCAGTACCCGGCTCCCACCAATTTTCAGTGGCATCCAAATCTATAACATCCCAGGCTAATGTCTCTCTGCTTGAAAGAACCGACTTAATCCTGTGGAGCAACACCGACTATAGAGGGAAGGAGAACATAGGGCTTGGAAACTTGTTGAGACTAAGCCTGTAAACTCTCTAGGTTCGTGCTACAAGATCCGTGCCATATTGAACCCCTTCCCCACCACAGATATCTGCAGTGTTTTGCGAGCCCCTCCTTTTTACCCCAGGTCACAAGTTTAGTCTTCTTACTTCTGTAGTAGTCATGGGTTGCCACAAGCGAGCCGCTTGACGGGATTGCTGCCATGTTCCTTGGTCTTTGTTCTTGTGCCGATATAAAACCTGTCAGGCAAAAGGGGAGAGCCTTCAGAATATGGAAAAGCCACCCGGTCATACCCACAGAGATCAGCCCCTCCAGTCACGACACCATTGCCTTCACAGTGTTTTCTACACCAAGAATGAAACTCAGGATTTCTCAACCACCGCTTGAAGCATACGCAACCACACGAACAACCCTACTGATGTTGGTGTACCTTCATCTTCACAGGTGCTAATAAAAAGGATGGCTGTAGACTATACTCGGTGGCTGCAGGAGATGGGACGAGGAGCGCGGGAAATTTAGGTTGGCTATTAGGAAGAGCTTTTCACCAGGAGGGTGGTGAAGCATTGGGACAGTTTAACTGGAGACATTGTGGACTCTCCTGCCTTGCAAGGTTAAGAGCAGGTTCAAGACACTCGTGTTTGGGATGGTTTAGTCAGGGATGATCCTACCGTGAACAAGAAGCTGGACCTCTTGAAGTCCTTTCCAGCTCTAATTTTCTAGGAAACTTTATTAGGGTGCATTATTTTCTTCTGTGCATGGTCCCAAGCTAGAGACAAAGCTACCAAGGATTAAGATTAAAGTACTTTTTTACCAGCAAGCTAAAGATCAAGAAATCCTAGGAGGAAAGGTCATGGAAGTAACTGCTTATTGAAGGACAAACTGATCTGGCTAGTTCATGCATTCTTTTCTCCGAATCACAAGCAGCCAATGCTTTGCTCTGCCGCCAGCAATTTAACTGCCTTGTTTACAGAAGGTCAGAGCTCAGGAGTTTTTTGAAACTAGTGCAAAAACAGTGTTGAAAGGCAAATAAAGTTAGGTCCAAAAGCAAAGGTTTGGCTCCAATTTTGGCAGGAAGCTCTTTTCAGTCATACTCGTCTGTCCAGCTTTCTGCCACCATTTGTGCAATGGAATTTCACTGCCTGGATCCTTCATAAGAATCGTGTCCCAAAACAGCACGCTGCAGATCGAGCAGCACTTCTTTCGATCACTCGTGTCTGAGAACCAGCGAAGCCTTGGCCCTCTGCTCCGGGGAGCCAGACAGCCTCGGGTGGTTGTAAGGGCAGGGCGGGGAAACTAGAATAGTCAGATCCGTTCTGCGAGTGCAAGGAAGTCAGTCTGCTTGCTATGCCCTTCGACAGGAAAGGGCTGGACTCCTAGACTAAGGCAACAGTTCTCATCTCTGCACTAAATATAAAAAGGCTGATTCAATCCAAACCCCTTTTCTTTAAGAGAGCTTAAAAATGCTGTCGAGTGTGCAAGACAACCGGTGAGAGCAAGCTACTATCACATCTCCAGAAGTGCGCTGCAAGACACGTCCCACAGGCTGTAAAAGCAGCATGAGACCTCGTGTAGGTCTGTCGCAGAGAAGAAGTGCCTACAGGCACTTGCAGAAAGCAGGAGGAATGACTTGCTTGAGGCAAAAAAAGATCACGTCCTTCTCCAAGCCAGCTCAGAAGGCAGTGGATATAGGGATAGGATTTGAATGCGATTCTCATTTATTCCCCACATTGCAAGTTGCTTAAACTGGAATGCAGTTCATCACCCGTCAGACACTTCATAGTTTCATTTATTTTGCCTTGCCTATTTACAATGGAAGCCTTGAGCACCAACCCTCACTATTTGGAATAGCACCCGAGGGTGGGGAGAGATGCCCCACCTTTTCGGGAGACCTGGAGATGCTGCTGCACAAGGTCCCAGTTGTTGCATAATTGAGACTTTTAGTCTCAACTCTGGATGCAATTAGTTGCAGAAATTGAGACTAATAGCTGTCGGGTTCTCTGCTTTTCCCATTCGGGATTTAACCTGTACAACCAGAGCAGAAATAATGAAGGGCATAAACATTCCCATTTACCTCCACCTCTCCTGAGCTCTCTAAACCGTGACACTTGCTGCTCAGTTTGACTTCTGTCAGCAAAACGGAGGCAGCTAATTATACACAACCTCTCTGAACAGAGCCCAGGACTTACTATTAGCCACGTAAAACAGGCCATGAAACATGAAGTGAGTCTAACAGGGCTACAGGGACAGCGTCAGCACTCCTGAGACAGCACGCACTTCTGCTGAGCTGCAAATAAATGCAACTAAATGGGACGCATAAATGCCTACGATTTCTCAGGGAAGTTTTCCAAATAGAAAGTTAGAAGCAAAAGCGCTCCCAGAGTAGCAGGGTCTTGGATGTCATGGAGGGGCTTGACCTTTTCCACCGACCATTCAACAGAGATGAAAACGCTGCCGTCACCCAACAGCCCATAAACTGGATCAAGGGGCATCTGTTAGCACTGGAGCGCACTTGTTTTGTAGGCATTTCATTAATGAGCAACTGGATGTTACAGATTTTACACAGTCCCTGTTGCTATCGCTTGAACGACATGGCGTGCAGCTCGTTAGCATGGCCCGCATTTGGACAACTGATGCTCTGCTGTGTTTGCGAGGGTCACCTGGGAATCACAGCCCACTTGCTTTCTCTTGCTTTTCACCCTTTCTGAATTTATTATATTAGCATTCAGACAAAGCTCCAAAAGATTTTAAACTATATCAACCCAGCAAGTTCAGGATCTGGATCTCTTAAGGGGAAAAAAAGCCTCTTCCCATTCACCATCAGGGCAGCTAAGATGATTTTATTTTTTTATTAGGCAGTATGTTCATGCCTGACCTCCAGCTGTGCTAGCTTTTCTGCTTAAGCGAGCCAGCAACAAGAGCTGCAATTTTTAGAGCCGAATAGAGGAAGTTTCTTCTTTATGGCTAAGACACCGTGTCACAGGCCTGCTTTATCAGCTGGGTTTGTCACGTGCCAACTAATCCTCTCACCATTTAGTGGGAGTCACTGAAAATGCAGCCTCAGCATGCTCTCATCTCCCAGCCAGCTTAACAGCACCACAAAGGAATATTTAGTCCAGTTTTGGGTCCCCTGCTACAGAAAGGAGGTGGGCAAGTTGGAGAGAGGCTAGCGGAGGGCAACAAAAATGGTTCGGGGGGCAGGACTGGTGAGGAGAGGCCGAGGGAACTGGGCTGATTTAGTTTGGAGAAGATTGAGAGGGGATTGAATAGCAGCCTTCAGCTCCCTCCCTGCAGGGGGGCTGCAAAGAGGATGGAGCTGAATGTGATGGTGGCAGATGACAGGACAAGGAGTAATGGGCTCCAGCTGCAGCAAGGGACATTTAGGTTGGATACTAGGGAAAACTCTTCCACTAGGAGGGTAGGAAAGCACTAGAAAAGGTTACCCAGAAAGGTGGTGGAATTTCTATTGCTGGAGCTTAAGACCCAGCTACACAAAGCCTTGGCTGGGATGATCTAGTTGGGGCTGGCTCTGCTTGGAGCAGGAAGTTGTCACCTTCCAACCCTCATTTTCTATGATTTGCAAGGTGACAAGTCAAACAAACCAATATAAGGGGGCACATTTGATCCAATAAATTTCTTCAGATACACATCCCTGAGAGCTGCTGTATTTAAATCCCATAGTTCAGAAGTCTTTGCTTGTGGGAAACATCCCTCAGAGCGATTCTGCCGATGCTTCCCTTCAGCAGCATGAGACAGATGCGCCTGGTGGGACGGAGGGACCAGATGTGTTTGGGTCAGTCAACCCATCACTCTGCCATTGAAAATATGGGGGAATCTCAGTGCGATGAGCAGGAAATGTTGGAAGAGGAGAAGAAAGCAAGAGGGATAGTTACAGTCATGTAAAGCAGACTGGAGCTAGAGACAAACCGGGACCCTTTGTGGCTACAGGAGCAAAGTATCTCAAGAGAAACGCCTTCTGCGTTCTAGGAACGAGAACGCCACTGACCTCTCCAACCCAAGAGGAAGTCTACCCATCAGTGAAAACAAGAGTCAGCAGATGTGGGGGGAAAAAGTCCAAGCATTGCAAAACACCCGAGAGAAAACAACAGGCACAGACGCAGAGAGACTCATTTAGTCCGAGGGTCAGCTTCCGAGCCAAGACACGGCCCAAGCAAGGCCTGAAAGACTCCAGTACGTCCGCTTCGAAAGTGCGAGTGTGCGCACTAAAACTGACAGCACATTATATATATTTTATTATATTATATATTCATTCTATATAATTTCTCCAAGATTAAAATCCTGTTATATGATCTCAGCTCTCTCTTCCTTTCCATCCTAGCTGTATATAGGATAACAGAAGGTCCGTCATTTGACATTTGTCTACTACAGAGAAGTCTAGCTTGTTTCTCTATTACTGCAGGATATGCACATCTTGGAAGTCTGGTGTTTATGGTCATACACACCCCCCCCCCCCCCCCCCCCGTGATATGGGGAAGTATTCATCCCAATTTACAGATGTGAAACTGAGGCATGGAGAACTAAGGGGCTGCCCCAGGGTGCTCACGTAGGCAGCCCACGGCACAACAGGGCCTTGTGTAGGACTGCCATCTCCCAGAGGGTGTCTGTCCCACCACAGTCTCTTCGAATGCTGAAAAAGCAATGGGAAGATGGAAAGAGAATTTGCTTGTGGCGAAGGTTTCAAATGAGCAAAAGCTTCCCACTCGTCAGCAATTACCAATTATCTCTTAAAGGATAGGATTATGCAGACCCTGATTTTGCAAAAGCGCCCAGTGCACAGATGCAAGCAATGCAAAAGGCTCGCAGCCTCCACTGAAACGGGGATTTGGCTTATTCCCTACCCTGCTCTCTGGAGGTCCCACAGTCCATAGATCCCCCACCCTAATGTTAGCCAGACACGGGGCACTCCTTTACCCTCATGTTACATAATAAAGACACGCATGAGACTACCTACCAAGGAAGGCAACATGTTTGGGGTTATGTTCTCTTCATACTGCAAAGCCCCAACCACATTTCTGCAATAATCAGGTTAATATTCTGGCAGATTTATTTCACTTTTCTATGGCAATAGCAGGAGGGTTCAGAACGGAAGCCTTAACTGCTTGTGTTCAAAAAGTCACCCTAACCCTAAAAGTGACTTTCTGGCTCCAGACAGCTAGAAAGAGTCTCCACAACCAGATTTACAGAAATAAGACATGCAACAAAATTCAGCGTCCCAATGAGTTGCAGGGGGAATGGGTCAGGTCTTACTTGCATCCTTCACCCTGGCGATTGCCACTCGAGGGCTGGGCCCCTGGACCAAACTAAGCATTGGCAGCCCCCCTTTCCCACAAGGGCATAAAATGAGGATATGGCAAAGTGTGTGTGGAGGCACAGCTCTCCAGCCATTCCCTCCCCCACACACATGCTCAGCCATTTTAGAAACCTTTCCCTGTCAACTGTGGAAGAACATGTCTGTCCTTTAGAGGGAACCCTGGGAAGGACACCGGAGGACTATCAGCAGCAGGTCACTTGCAGCCTGCCGACTGCAGAGCGGGTAGAGAGAGATCCAGCTGAACAAGTCTGCAACGAACCCACCTCCCAACCCGGGGAGAAGTTCTTTTCTGCACCCTGGGCTGAAACCTGGGTCAGAGCCTAGGTGGGACCTGCCGTAAAGAGACACCCAACCCTTCTGCTAACCTGCAAACACAGGGGACCCATTAGCATCTAGCTTGTGGCTACCCTTCACCTTAAGGTCTCTGACTAGTCTCATTTTGATGCAAATGAAAGTGAAATTTTAATCGGATGAATGAATGCATGACAGCATTTTCTCTGACATTTTTCAATGAAACTGGAAGCGAGCGGTAGCTATTACAGCCTGGGATGAACGAACTTCCTAACCTGGTGACTCAGTTGGCTTTATGCATTTTAGTGCTTCTGGAAACAGTCTATCCAGCTTTAGTTTCCGCTCTGTCTCTATGCAGAGCTCGGCGCTGGCCGATGCAGCTGGCACTGCTATCCAAAAAAAAAAAAAGAGAGAGTCCCTTAACTGCCCAGTTGGACCAAAATCCAGTGCATGCCCCTTGGCTCCTTATGCACCAGTGACAACATTATTCCCAGCCCGTTCCTGCCCTGGAAGCAGGTCTGCAGACAGACCTGGAGACAAACCAGCGGCAGAGTCTCGCTCAGAAGTTTGCAAGCAGTAAGGGAAAAAGAGGCTGTTCTTCCCTAATGCTTGCAGAGAGGGGGTTTTATTCACCATCTCTTTTTCCTGGCATAGCATCAAGCAAATTCTTTACTCCAAAGGGTGGGACGGAGAGAATGGCTGGGATGCCTTTTGTCTCCCTTTTGAGAGACTTCTTCAGCCGCCTGCTTGCTCGGGGTGGGGAACAACTCAACGCAAACCGGCCTGAACTGGCTCGCAGCAACCCGCACGCAGCCTTTTCCCAATCCCCTCCCTCCAGCTCCCAGCCCCGCACAGGCACCATCACGCTTTCTGCAGCTCCATCAGCCTGGCCCAAAACACTGCGGGGCGAGGGGAGCAAGAAGTGTGTGTGGGAGGGCGGGGGCCTAAGGAAGCATGGCCACGGAGGAAGCCCTGCAACGCGGCGAGAGAGCGATGCCCCTGCCAGTTCTCAGCCCTGCCCCACCGCGGGGCAGAAGCCCCGGGCCACGCACGCTGCCTGGTTTGGAGGGGCTGGGGGGCAACAAGGACAAAGACATCCCGAGACCCGGCACAAGCGAGCCGTGAGTCCGGAAAAGCAAGTGCAGCCGTGCCAAGAGCACGGGGAGGGCGTTCTCCCGCAGCCACGCGCGTCTGTCGCCCCGGGGGACCGGGGCCAGCCCGGATGGAACGTTCCGACACGGCATGGAACGTTCGGACACGGCATGGAATGTTCGGACACGGCATGGAACGTTCGGACACGGCTTGGAACGTTCGGACAGGATCCCCGGCCCCGGCCCTGCTAACCCACAGGGAAGCGAACAAAGCCCCCCCGAGCGACCCATCTCGCTCCCACCCGGGCCAGCGTTAGGGAGGAACCCCCAGCCCCGCTCGCCCAGCACCCCACCCCGACCTCGGGTCTCCCTTTACCTTCCTTTCCTTCAGTGCTGGTCCCAGTAGCACCCAAACGGCTGGAGATCACAGGTGGCGAGGCTCAGGGGAGTAAACGCTAGGCCACGGAGCCCATTTGCAAAGGAGATACTGGGAGTAAACTCCACGTCCACTAAGCACACACGAGGTCTTAGGGGTTTAAGGGACGCTAGGCTTCAGCTCCGCCTTATATAGCCGAGCCCAGCGCTCCCCGCACCCGGGAGCCGCCTCCTAGGGGCGGCTCGGGCTGGAGATCTCCGCCCCGAAAGCCGGGAGAGGGGGGTTGTGTTACCCCGCGGTAAGCGCCGCCTGGCTGCCCTGGGGCTGTGCGCGGTGCTTGAGAGGGAGCTACTTCCCAGGTCTCCCTGCTGGTCACGGCTGCTTCTTTCCAGGAGGACAAAAAATGGGGAGAAGAGAAGGAGGGGGTAAAACTTTTGCAGCCCTTTGCCCCGGGTCTGACAGAGCAGCCTCAGGCTTGGCCCACTCTGGAGTGATAACCAAGGGGAACCGGAGTCCTTCCTTACTCTCATCATCTGGGTTTGCAGTTTTCCAGGTAGACAGAAAGGAAAGCATGAAAAGGGGAGAAGTAAAGGGCACGATCCCATAAGCAATGCTGGGAACCAGTGGTGCAGTGCTTTCAGCAGGATATGGACCAGGGGTGGGTAAGATGCCATTCTATCTGGCCCGTGGGGCCCCTAAAATTTTTAGAAAATTAATATTTACCTGCCCCCAGCTACCTGTCCTGCGGCCCTCAAAGGCTTGCCGAAACTCAGTAAGCAGTCCTCTGCCCCAAATAATTCCCTGATTTGGACTGTAGGCCTCCCCCAGTGTAGGATCCCTCCCTGTATCTGTGGATCTCAGTCATTAATGGAGCTGTCCCTCACATCATCTCTTTAAGGGCATCCTGATGGCTATGTGCCTCCGGCACTGAAGTCCACAGGAGGAGCTGGGGTGGAGCGGGCACTAAGGCACACAGATGGAGGCTACAGCAGAGGCACTCACAGTCCGGCCTGGCAGATTCCAACAAATTGCAAATTCTGCTAAATAGATTCATAGAGTTGGAAGGGACCTGAGTGGGCCATCTAGTCTGACCCCCTGCCCCTGGCAGGCAAGAAAAAGGTCACCAAACCTGGGATCATGTGCTCCCAGCCAGGTGCCTGTCCAGTCTCTGCCAAGGATGGGGTGAGCACCACCTCCCTTGGAAGCCCATTCCAGATCCTGGCAAGCCTGACCGTGAAGAACTTTTTTCTAATGTCCAGTCTAAACCTACCCTCCAATAGCTTATGGCCGTTGTTCCTTGTTATTCCAGGGGGTGCCCTGGTGAACAGATCGTCACCTACTTCGTGTTGCTCCCCGCTTATGAATTTGTACCCCGCCACAAGGTCCCCTCTCAACCTTCTCTTGGAGAGGCTGAAAAGGTTAAGGTCCCTTAGCCTTTCCTCTTAAGGCCTTCCCTGCAGGCCTCCAATCAGGCGAGTGGCTCTTCTTTGGACCCTCTCCAGGTTGTCCTCATCCCACTTGAACTGCACCGTCCAGAACTGGACACAGCACTCCAGCTGCGGCCTGACCAGTGCTGCGTAGAGAGGGAGAATCACCTCCCTGGACCTGTTTGTGAAGCACCTACGGATGCACGACAAGGTGCGACTGGCTCTGCTGACTGCTTCATCACATCAACGACTCATGTTCATCCTGGAGTCAACAGTGACTCCAAGATCTCTTTCTGCCTCAGTGGTGCTGAGAAGGTCGCCCCACAGCCTATAGGTCTGATGGCAGGTCTTCCTCCCTAGATGCAGCACCTTGCACGTGTCCTTACTGAATTGCATCCTGCTGTTCTCTGCCCACTTCCCCAACCTGTCTAGGTCAGCCTGGATCTGGTTCCTCCTCTCTATGGTGTTAGCTTCACCCCATATTTTAGTGTCATCCACAGACTTGGACAGGGTGCTTTCCACCCCCTCGTCCAGATCACTGATGAAGATGTTGAACAGCACCGGCCCCAGAACTGAGCCCTGAGGGACTCCACTGCACACATCTTTCCAGGTTGACATGACCCATCCACCACCACTCTGAGTGCGACCCCTGAGCCAGTTTGCTACCCAGTCTACTGTGTAATCATCCATGTCAAAGGCCTTCTTGAAGTCCAGACAGATAACATCCACCTCGACTCCTGCATCTAAACATTTGGTGGCCTTGTCGTAATAAGAAACTAGGTTAGTCAGGCAGGACATGCCTGCTGTAAACCCATGTTGGTTGCCCCTCTGCATCACATTAGCCAGCGGGCTCCCACAGATGTGTTCCTTGATAATTTTTTTTAGGATTTTCCCCGGGATAGAGGTAAGGCTGACCGGTCTATAGTTCCCCAGATCCTCCTTCCTCCCCTTCTTAAAAATTGGGATGACATTGGCCCTCTTTCAATCCTCCAGGACCTGACCTGAGCACCGTGAGTGCTCATATATCCTTGCCAGTGGATCAGCTATGACCCCTGCTAACTCCTTCATGACCCATGGGTGGAGTCCCCCCGGCCCCAGTGATCTGAACATGTCCAGTCCCTCCAAGCGTCCTTTTACCATGTCAGCACTGACCGTTGGTCGGCTGATGTTCACCTTGTTGATGTCCGTGATGCGTATTGAGGGTTCGTCTAGGTTCCTATTTAAGAAGACAGAGGCAAAAAACTCATTGAAGAGCTCTGCCTTGTCCCTGCTATGTGTCACTAAGCCCCCCTGCCTGTCCTGTAGGGGTCCTATGCTACCCTGCACCCTCTTTTTGCTCCCAACATACCTAAAGAAGGACTTTTTATTGTCCTTAATCCCTGCCGCTAGTCTGAGTTGTAGAGCTGCCTTGGCCTTCCTGACCGACTCCCTGCAGGGGCCAAGGAAGTGTACTCCTCCTTGCTAGCTACCCCCTGCTTCCACTTCCTGTATGCTACTTTTCCCCCTTCATTTATCCTGGATGACCCTGGTTAGCCAAAGGGGATTCCTGACCCCTTTGCCCCCTTTTCTCTGCCATGGGATTGTCTCACTCTGAGCCCAAAGAATGGTATCCTTAAGGAATGACCACCCGTCCTGGACCCCCAAAGCGTCTAGGCTCTTGGTTCCTAGTACCCTGCTAACCAATCCCCTGAGCCTATTAAAGTCAGCCTTTTTAAAGTTTAGCACCTGGTAGATATAGTGCCCGCCCTTCTCTGGATAGTGAATTTTATCATTTGGTGATCGCTGTCCCCTAAATTGCCTTGAATCTGCAGGTCCCCCACCAGGTCATCCCCTGTGGCCAACACCAAGTCGAGCGAGGCATTACCCCTGGTGGGACTCCTTACCTCCTGTGTTAGATGGAGGTCCAATTTGATTAGGGAAGATACGTACTGTTCTTTGACATAGAGAGCAACACCCCTTCCTTTTTTCCCTTCTCTATCTCTCCTGTACAACCTATAGCCCTCTATTCCTACTACCCAGCCATGAGTAGAGTGCCACCAGGTTTCCATTAGACCCACTAGGTCAAATACCTTGTCACAAGGACACAAAAAAGGAAAGAACTAATGTCTAGCATGTGGGACTGGCCTGAGATCACAAAGGCAGGCCAGCCCAGGGTACTATGGTCCATGAGCCTCATTTGAACCCACAGAGTCCTACAAATGCAACCTAATACTTGTTCCATGCAGTCCTACTACGATAAACTGGCTAAACCTTGCCTTCTCTCTAGGCCTAGCCCAGCATGGCCAAGGGGTCCCTTCCCAGACATTAGCCCAGGAAACCCTAGGAACCTTATTCCAAATCCCAGTCCAGAGTGTGCTCACACCCCATCCCTAGTGCAAGCCTGGAAACCCCAGCCTGTGACAGCCCTGCACACAAAGCTACCCTCCCTCCCTTGTGTTACATGAGCTGCAGCCTTCTCAGACCTTGGTTCACATGTCCTGTTCTATAGCCTTTAATGGGATCACTCTCATAGCTGAATTATGAATGTCTCAGCATCAGCAGGACTGGGTCCCTCTGCAGTAAAACCGAAAGGGAATTCCTCACTATTATAAATATCAGCGCAGCAAGCAATGACTGAGAGTCTGACCCCGCAGCCCTCGTACCAGATTCCCATTCAGTGGTGTATCCATCAGCTATTCTGGAGCAGCTACCCAGTCCTTGCGAGATGTTTTCTCTCTCCTATCTTTTGAGCCAAATATGGCAACATAAAGCAAAGAATTCAGGAAGCAGGCAAAGAAATTGTCCTTCAGCTGGTGATTTGCACCCCTTGGAGAAGCGACGATTCAGACCATCTTAACAGCAGCAGGTTTTGCCGCAGAATTATACAGTCCGTGCTGAAAATGAGAGAGTTAGCAACTACAGACCAACTCTGGCACTGCCCAGGCTTGACAACTCCATTTTATTTTTAGCAAACTCAATAGTTTTCCCAGGCTCCTCTTCACTTCTCCCCTGCCAATACCACATGTGCCTTTTCTAATGACTGCTAATAATAGCCTACATCTTTAGGCAGCACTTTCCATTCCACAGGGCCCAGAATTGCTTTCTGGACTGAATGGCCTAATGGCTTTTAGAAATGATGGGGAAGAGAAGCACTAACACTTTTTATCTGTGTTTGATGTCTCCTTGGTTCACATCCCCACTGAAGGATCACATAGTGTTGTGATCATGGCAATCCTGCCTTGGCAACCAGGATAACTTCCTGCCCCCACAACCTGCTGATTCAGCATGGATAAATCTCCCACCTTACACCCAATCCTAAAATGTCTTTTTTTACCGAGCGGAAAGAGTTAATGCAGCGTTCCAGTTAATGCCCAGCCCATGCGCCTACGCACAGGCAAATATAGCTAAGATCAGTTTGCAGCATTCATTTAGCTTTAATGAAGCAGCATAAGCAGAGTCATGTAGAGAGTATTTTTTAGTCTGCAGTGCCCTGCTAAGTCAGCAGCTGTAAAAAGAGAGGTGGTAGGGATTGCTTTAGTCTCAAGAAGGGTCACTTAAGGTGAACTTTGCATAGCACGGCGGGAGTGATTCAAGGCCATCGTGTAGTGGAACTGCCCTAGTTTTGCAGCCTGGAGAGCAGATGGCTGAGGAGTGCAGATACACAGGAGTGCTCCATAAATGTGGATGCAGGGGACCAGACCTGTAGGTAACTCCAGTGTGCAGAGACAGGATTAAAGGGGTTGGGTGGTAGGCCCCTGGCAAGAGATACAGTGAACCTTAGGTTCAGTGTTAGGTGGATCCGGCTGCAGATTGCTTCAGCATTGACTTAGGTGCTTTTCGCTCAGGAGATCTCTGGCTTCCACACTGGGCATGGTAGGCAAAATGCTGCAGCTGACCACCGGCTTGTGTTACGGTTCAGTTTGGAGAACATTTGGGAAGTGAAAGCTTTTCATGTAACCTTATGGACTCGGCGCAGACATTGGGAAGGAAGCAGGCTGCAGAGCGTAATGAAGCAGATGAACCCTGGACTGCATCGTACTTGCCAGACCTAAAAGCTATCAAGTAATAAATAAAGCTTTAACTAAATTTTAAAAGCACAACATGTTTTTTTCCCCCCACCTCCAAAATAGACTTTGCTTTTAGCCACTTAGAAGTCAGAAAATGAATATGCTTCCTCTCCTGAGAGCTACCCGTTCTGCCTCCTGATTGCTATTGTCTACCAAAGAGAAAAGACACAGTGCAGGACATGAACACCTGCTGAACTGTAGAAGTGCTTGAGAGCTGCATAATTATTTACTCCTGTGCTTGTGTGCCAGTATCATTAATGTTACAAGGCCTTTCATAGCATCTGATGATGTTAACTGCTGCTTACAAAGGCCTATAGATGTCTGAATTGGTTAGTCTATAAGGTCCAACTCTGCACCGTCTTCTGCCTGACTTCGGACCGACACAGTTAATTACCTGTCTTCGCATCATTAATGGCTTGGTAGGCAGAGAATGCAATGATTAGCTTTCATTAGGTCCTTGCTGCAGAGCTAACCATAAAAATATTTTGGCTTTGGGTATGTCCTACAGGAAGTGAGACTGTTTCTGTATGATAGTTGGTGGCAGGAGGAAGGCGGATTATCATTGATCATTCATAATATGTCCTTCATCATTAATAATATATCCATATCATTAATAATATATACTGCAATAGAGCCAAGCTGAATTCGCAGTGAAGTCCCACTTCAGTCACCTGGATACTTGCTGAGATGAAATACAGAGCACACAAATACTGTGTAAATAATAGATCTGTAGATCCAGGTAGGAAAATCCTTTTTCCCATCCCATAGAAGTTGTGCAATTTCCCAGTATCCCCTCCCACCCAGAACAGGGCATAGTCAAAGCTTGGAGCGTCTGTTTGGAGCTTCTTTAATTTCTCCCATCAATTAGCTTGAACCTTGACATGAAAAGTCATTTTACACAGAAAAAAAAGGGAAAGTTGCATTTAAAAGAGGTTGAAATGGGGCTTTTCCGCACTTTCCATACTTCCTAAAATAGGAAGTTTGATGGGACTGAACCTCTTGAGTTGCTTTAACGACCTTTGCAGCAGCTGCTGGTCATACTGAAAACATCTCCTTCCTTTCTGTATGGGGAATGGGAAGTGGGGAGTTTGTTCATGTTGTGCTGTTGTATCAGCTTGCTCTAAATAATCCGTTCCCCAGAGGAGAGCTGTTCTGTACAGCTTTCCTTCTGGGAGGCTGTGCAGAGAAGCATCATGATGCAATACTCCAGGCACGTTGCATTGTCTCTTGTGGTGCCTGGAAAATCATCTCTCTCCCCGACAAGCAGCCTGCAGTGCTTGCCATCAAAGAACCCAGGTTTTCACCAGCTGGCAAGACCAGAAAAAAGTGACTCAAAGCATCTGTGCCAAAGAGAAACGGGCCTTTTCCTTGGTCTTGGAGTTGTTTCACCTCTGTATAGGATGTGTTTCCTTGGGAGGGTCTCTGCATGAGAGTATATTTAATCCCAGCCTGGATCATGGAGCTATCTAAGCCTCTCTTCATACTGATAATACTGGATGCCAGCGTCAGAAAATCAATGCCAAAACACAGCAGCAACAAGGCAAGAGGTATCCGTCTCCATCCCAACTTCTATGACACATAGGGTATTCATCCAGTGAACCTGTGAGGTAGATTCTCTCTAGTTTGTACATTTGCATGCAAAGGGGAGAGGTCACAGACAGCACCTTGCTTTCCGCCGCCCCCAAATGTCCAGCATAAGGCCTGGAGCGATTGCCACAGAAACAGCTCCTTTCCACGTATCCCTCAAGGCATGCACAAGTAGTGGAGAGATAACTGGGGAATTAGAAGACCCTGTGTGGAATTACCAGCCTGAAAAGTTCCACAATTAAGATCCAACCCTAGCAAAAAAACATGAGATTACCTTGAAAATGCATGTGACTTAGCCACCAAGCTCCCATACAAATTCTGTGCACTTACCATGTTGTTTTGGAGATTTTGGCTTAGATTTTCCAGCTGTGCATTGCATTGCTATCCCAGGGGTCCAGAGACTTGAGCACTTCAGGGGTCAGCTCAGGAAGCTCTTGGTTTTCCATGAAGGAGATGACCCCTCTGGTGCAGCGGGAATTGAACATCCCTCCTACACCACAACCGAGCAGGACACATGGGACAGGTGCAAGAAGTGAGATGCTCCAGTGCACTCAGCGGCTCCCAGTACAAGGATCTGCCCATTTAGGGTTCACATCTAAGGGACTTTTATTAATGACAAGATCAGGGCTGCAGCGTACTCACAGGCCTGGCACGATCACCCTTACACACAGCAAGTAGAGCCTTGCCTTGCAAGGAGTGGGGCTCAGAATAAGCAGCAATGCTCTGTCCAGTCCAGGGTTAAACCTGCCACCGCCAGATTGAACAAAACGGTGTTTGGGAAACACTGGCACTGTCCTTGCCCATGGCTGCAGTGCGGTGGCAGCAAAACAAGGCAGGAGCACACAAGGCAGCCCCTTGGAGCGATGCCTATTTGGGGCTCCACCAAGCCCTGCCCTGTTCAACCCTTCCAGGATCTGCATCCTCCCAGAGTTGCTGGGTGACAGGTTGAAATGTTAAGCAGCCATGGCTCACTGTGGAGAGCTGCTGCCACCTATGGATAAAGATTAGCCAGACGTCATCCTCTCTTATTTCACACCTTTCAGGAAAGGTCACTCTATTCAAGGGCGCTGGGATCAGGGCAAGAACAGCCGGATCCCTGAAAGCAAATGGATCTCTGCGTCCTTTGGGCAGCAGCAGCAGATGCTGCGAGAGATGCAAGCCTGGGACAATTGGTAATGGCCTGTTCATTAAAGCAGGTGCTGGCACCCAACCCAATGCATCTATCTGTAGGAAAATGACATGAATAAATGAACAGCAGAGGCTCCCTAGGACTGAAGAAGGGCGATCACACCTGAAAGCTTGCTAAGAACGTTTTTCCAAGTACTCAGTTGATCTAATATAAGATATCGCAACTACTCAAAGAACCTTGCCTTCCAATGATAAATCAAGGCATCAGGAGAAGGCAGGCCAGCATTGACATTTGCCATGTAATCTGCCTGATTTAGCTGTGGATTTTGCAAACAATACAACTAAAAGCACAAGAAAAGCTGTTAATTCTTTTACAGCTGAAGAGCATGGGGACGGGGTTGAATTTATCCTGTTATGGGAGTAGAAATGGGACAGCTCTGCTCTGTCTTTCCAGGACACCAGCAGCAGAAAGCTAGCACCAAATTATATGAACAGAGACATCTAGAGAGAAAGGGTTGGAGAGGGTGTTTTCTGGTGCCACCAATTCAGGATTATTTTTGGCATACTGTTTAACATACACGGGGTTACAAAAGAATAGTTACAGTCAGTTGGGCACATCAAAATCAGAGTCTCTCCCTGGAGGTCTTCATGGGTAAAGATGTTAACAGTAAATCAACCCCTCACATGCCTTGTAGTGGTACCATAATATAAGGTTTTTAAGTACCCTTGGGCATAGCACTAAGATGCAACGTCCCAAAAAGTGAGATATAAAAAGAGGCACAAAGACCCTTCCAAGATTGAAAACTATTGTCTACACTGATTTGTGTCAACCCCTGTTGTTTCTGAGCTAAAATATCCTAGAGGCTAGACAAAGCCTTGGCCGGGATGATGTAGTTGGGGCTGGTCCTGCTTGGAGCAGGGGGGTGGACTAGATGAGGTCCCTTCCAGCCCTCATTGTCCGTGATCCTATGAAATGTGCCTGTCTTGGCAGAATGATAAGGGGGATAATGGTGCATGCGTAAAATATAAATGTATAATTAATGTGCTGTGTGTTTAGCCGAGTTAATACATGGCATCCAGTCTTGCAGAATGCCTTTCAGCAGGTTGAGTGGCTGCGTTAATCCCCAGTGTCTTTCACACTTGCCGATCTTTTTAGACTTCCAACTCCCAGGTCCAACATTCAATAGCTTTCTACACTGCATCTACAACTGTATGTTTATCTTGAGGCTGATTTGCATGTGGAAATAAGCATATGCATATTATGCACAAAGCAGACATCTAACAGCTTCATTTGCTTATACATAAGGAAGTGCTTTTAATTTTGCAGCTTGAACTTGAAACTGGAAGTTTGGGCATTGCTCCTTTCTCTACCGCTAGCTTAATATGGGCCCACACCCTGCTCCATGCCTCAGACACTCTCTATACTCTAGGGATCAGTGACCTTAGCCAGCTTCATCAAATGCTTTGAGATCTCTAGGTGATTAAAGGCTCAAGGCATAATTATGCAGATGATTAGTGGTAGTAGAAATAACTCATTTTTGTAAATTCAGCCCAAGGGCTCAAGCTTCAGATTTTGACAGTACAAGTCCTTTGATCCGTCTGGTCCCTTAGGAAGCCTCCAGTTGAAAGTGTGTTTTGAAGGAAGAGGCAGAGGCAGGGGTTGTTTGTAGTGTGCTGTTGAATCACCAAAGCCCAGCATTTGTCTCTGCTGGTTTGAACATGATCTCCCAGAGCTAGGAGATGCTCAGGACGCCTTCTTCCACAGTCGATCACCAACTATATTGCTTGACACGCACGACTCTCACCTGGCCCGGGCTCACTGAGTACAATTCAAAGATGGTTTGATGAATTAAAACATATTGGACCATATTCATGAATGTAACTGCTTTGGCTCCAAGGGGTGAATGTGGCATCTCTGTTTCACAATCAAGGTGGTGTAACACGTCTATTTGTGGGCACCACAACTCTATTCCTTTAACCATATCATTGCTTTAGCAGGTAGTTTATAGTGGGGAGAAGATGAGTTCAGGCAGAACTCAGCATCTAGATATTAATAGACAAAGCTACCCCTAGATTCATATTTTACTAACTCAGCTGGAAAAAAATGAGATGCACTAGGGGTGACTGATAAATAACATGGTCTAGTAGATGACGGATATGCCGTAAACAGCTCCCAAATGGGAGGCCTGGTCTTTCTCTCCAATTTGACCTACATCAGGAATCAAATAGAAACATGAGTGGGGGAGGCTATTCTTCATGCCTGGTGGGATTTATAGGGACAGCTTCTCTTGGCATTCATGGGATCTCCCACCCCCCACCTCACAAACACCAGGCTGAACGAAGGGGGCAGGGACTTGCACAACATTAGCTGCCAGAAGTCTGTTCTGAACGGCACCTGGAAATGTGTGCGTCCCTGGTGCAGCTGACCCAAGACAGGGGTGGTGTGGTTATATTTAGGGAGAGGAGGCTGTGGCAATGGTGGTTGTGTGATTCCTGGCACCCCTGTGGCATATGTGATGGAGGCTGGTGCAGGAGACAATGTGCCACGTGTGTTGGAGCTGCAGGAGGTGATGTGCCACGCGTGTTGGAGCTGCAGGAGGCGATGTGCCACGCAGGAGACAGCCGTTCCCTGGGTGGCCTTGCATTTGGTGCTGATGCTGAGCTGTAGCATAGCATTGCCATGGTGACCAGCTTCCGCCTGTGCTGCTCTCCCTGCTGCGTGAGCCGCTTGTGGGGAGGCTGGATGGACATTGCTGTGGTCCCCTGGTTGTCTCAGGTACCCGAAGGATGGAGAGAGACTGGGCACGTTTCATGGCTTGCATTGCTAGGGAACAGAGTGGGCATCACTTACCCTCCATGTCTGCTCTGGATTAAGAATCTGATGTCTGGATTTTTTTTAATGTCTCTGAAAGGATCCCAAGGTCAAAGAGTCTCTAATGGAAAAGCCCCCCTGGGAGAGGGGAATCTGTCCCCTTCCAGCTCTTTCCCATCCCTTCATGCCTCTCTTTCTTGTTGCTTGTCTGGCAGGGACACAGTCAGCCTCCCCGCAGACCCATGAATATCTGTCTTCCGGATACCAGCCTCATTTTGTTTGCCCGCCCCGGGGGGCAGCTTTGCTAAAAAGGAGCTGCCAAGGCCTGGAGAAATTTGGGCCTTTTGGGGTGCAAGAGGATGGCACCACCCTGCTGCAGCTCTCTAAGGCCCGTGTTCTCCTCCGATGCTTTCTGAAGAGACTTGCTTGCTTTTCCTTCCCTTTCCCAGGGCGATGCATAGGCAGTGCACCATAATGCATCATCATCCTCGAGGCCTTTGCAAGCAAATGGAAGGTGGTGAATGCCCTGTCCCCTTCCAGAGCATGGCATTTTTCTCTCTTCCTACACACACACACACACACACACACACACACTTCCTGGCCGCAGGAAGCACTGGATAATTATAAAGGCTGACCAGTTCCCCTCCAAAGCCAAGCCAGGACCCCACCCCCTCGGAAAGGCACCGCTTGCCTGGAAGGTTCAACCTGTTATTAGACAATGGAAGTTATTAAAATGAAATGTCATTAGTGATGCGCTCCCCCCTCTCCCCCGGGATGATGTCACCAGCAGCCAACAGGAAAGCTGCATTTGTGCCTAGGGTCTTTGAGACATTTCACGACCCGGTTTAATTTGAGCTGGATCTGCCTGGCGCTTGCGTGATCCCGGGAAAGTGCGAGCACTGCTTGGAGACAGAGGGAGATGGAGTCTTTTTGGAGTCCTTCCTTGTCTCTGACAATCCACTTCATCCCAAGCTATTGCTCACACTTGCTGGGCACATGGAGCAGCCTTTCTCATCCCTTCTTTTCCCTTGCTTTCCACTATCTTCCCTTTCCCTGCAAGGGCCAGATACCAGCCAGCTCCAATACTCTGAGTTTCCCCTGGGGAGTGTCAGTTCTCCCCAGGATGCGGTGTGGGAAATGAGGTCTCTTGACAACTTTACAGGGCTTTGAAATCAAGCCTGGGGACCTGCCTCTAATGAGGAAAATGAACTGTTTGTTTGGTCTCTACCTCCGTGATAAAATGAAAGGAAACTCCCCGAGGCAAAACATAGCTCGAGGCCTGCATGGAGGTATCGGAGTCCCGCACGGACGCGGCAGTCACACTGTGAACTTTGTCCGGACAGATCCCCTTTCACAGAGATGCCCTTAGTGTCCTGTGCGCCTCATCCTCTCACTGCCCATCCCACATGTGAATGGGGGAAGACAGCTAAGGAGACACTATCTCTGCACTTGACCCCGAGTTTTTAAACATACGTCGGGGTTGTTCTGCCCAACAGCTCATCGCCTAAGTGACAAAGTCAAAAGGGATTTAGGCACTGAAAAGCCCACGTCCCATTCAATGCCATTAGGACGTGACGAATGTAATGTTTAATGAATTTAATGAATTTAACGTGACGAGTTTAAACCTGCAAGCTTGCAAAGAAGAATTTTTCCATCTATTTGAGTTGGTCTAATAAAAGATCTCAGATTCACACAAAGAACGCAGTCTGCCATTAGGACATAGATGCTTAAGTCTCATTTACAAAAGTGACTTTGTGGATTTAGGCACCTAAATCCCCTTGGTCTTGCAATGAGGAGTGCAATAAATGCCTAAATCCTTTTAAAAAGCTGTCACAGAGTGCGCGCGCCAGGGCTCAGGCCTTAAAGCAACCGTTCAGCAATAACAGCCCGATTCGGAGAGTGGAGAAGCTGACACAGGATCCAGGCCCCAGCTGGCCGGAGTGCTGATGGGCTTCGGGATCTTGGTTTCACATCAAATGGTTATTTTTAAAGTCCTGGCTTGGGTTCGCTGGTCTCAGCAGCCTCCAGTGACTCATGCCACACAAGACAACCTGTCACTGCCCCTTCCCCATTCCCCTTGCTCTGCTGGCCCTTCCTTTCACTCTCTCCCCCCCAAAAACTTGAGTGCACTTACAGCCTAGCTGGCTGAAATGCTTTGCTAGTCTTGAGCTGGCCCCTGAAAGAGCTTCACAAACCCTTCTCCTTTTCAGACTATATTGGATGCCATTCAACAAAACCACACCTGTTTACCACCTTTTCAATCCCCTGCATTATCAGTGACCCCTTCCTCCTGCTGCACTATATCATTTAATTATTATTATGGCTCAGGACCATTGCCAGCACAACACGAAGGCCATCTTTTGCCCTAGTGAGGTTGCGGTCTAAAAGCAGACCCAGAGGCTCTGGGAAACCAGGCGTGATTTGCAGCCTCCTCCATGGTATGACGGTTGTTTATCGGAGTGTAAGTTCATGTCTCGTGGGCCCTGGGGTGCAGCAGGGAGGGAGGTGCTGTGGAAACGCGTCTAGAAGAGGAGATGGGGAATGAAGAGAGTGCAATAGCTTGTGGCATTGACCTAGGAAGGCATTGCCTGCTGCATATTCAGCCCGTGCATTTATCTCCAGGAGGCAGCCTACATGGAAAGGTGCTCGCTGAAGAATCCCTTGTTCTGGGGGCTGTCTGTGTCCAGCTGGGTTTTCCACAATGGATGCTCAAGTTTATTTCCATCCCTTATCGACAGTGGAAGTGCAGAGCTGTGCAGACAGGGAGGGGTTGGTGTAGAGGTGAGGGGATGTGGTTAACGAGCTGTTAGTGACTCCAATAGCCTGGATGGAAAAAAACACATGAAGGCTAGGTACATGCATTCAAAAAGCCCGAGGCAGAATCAATCTAAGTTATGCAGTTTTCTGTAAGCGGCGTAGTTGAGATCGGTGGTGAACAGAACGCACATTCGCCCTTTGGTTGGGGGGCAAATCTTAGACCAGAGCCTGCCATTTTAAACCAGTCTATGTGTGCCGAACTTCTGTTCGGTTACAGGTATAGACCAGTTTTGTGTGCCGAACTTCTGTTACGGGTGATATTTCCAAACACTTTTATCAGTTTAGACCAGTTTCCAACCACTTATACCAGTAAAAGCATCCTGTCTGTACCTGGCCTGAATGAGGAGAGCCCAGACAGAGGTGGCATTTGACAAAATGCCCAAGGACAAGTCGCTCTCCCCCATCACACCCCTGCAAATGGTTGTTAATCTCAATTAATGTATTTTGGACAAATGTCCAACCACTGCAGCTCCATTGCTGCAGGTCAGTCCTCTTCTGCAGACAGAACAGCTTGACCCCTGGACGTCTCTTGGTTAGAGATTGCCAGATTTCTGGAACGAGCTGCAAATGGGTGATAAAGGTTTTGCGATACAGACAGCATGGGAAATTATAGAGAGTGTTTTAATGGTGAACTAGATATGTACTAACCCCAGGGACCTGGCTGGGCAAAGCTGGACTTCCTTGGGGACATTGCTTATGGCTTAGGTGTCCGGTGCCCTTTCACTGCATTCTCAAGCCTTCACGTATGGTTTCACAATGCAATTTTTCACTTCCCTAGAGAAGCCCTGGATGAGAAAAGCCTTGATTCAGACATGGTGGGGAACCAGGCAGGTGCAAAAATAGCTAAGGTGAAAGAGCCAGCAGCAATCACATTTGCTCAGGCTCAACCTTTTTTTCATGTGGACTCCAAAAGCCTGCGTGTCCGGCTGCACGGCATCAGACAGCGATTGCTTTAAATCATTCGGAGGCAACATGGCTCGCCTGAGCCCAGATTAGCCAGGTCTGAGAGCGCTGTTGTGTACTGTACTATTTATAGCATCAGGGATTGTCAGGCTTCATTATTAAAATATGCAGCATGCTATGGACCAGAATCCACCCGTGCAGCTCCTCGCTGGCAGAACGGCCTGGATGTATCGGAGGACTTGGTGATGCAGGTCACACCTGAAAACTCAGACCCAGCTGCTATGCAATAGCAGCCAGCCCCTAGCGATCCTCCTTCCTGAACACAGCCGTGGGGGACGAAGTGATTATGCACCACGTTATTTGAGATGCAGGCTCCTTTACTCCTTTGTCTCTGATGGTTATATTCCTGATGCAGAAAAGGGGCCAAAAATGAGCTGTCTTTGAGAGAAGAGGGAATAAACTCAGTGTTTCTTGCTCCCATGCATTGTTATTCCCTGTGGGCTGATGCAGTTATATCAAGGACTAAAAGAGGGAGGATATTGCTTTTCCCAAGCACAGGCAGCTAGGCAGAGATGGGAAGAGCAAGGGGGTCCTGTACACCGAGCCTAGCTCCGATCAGATATGTGAGCATGCCTGACATGAAGCGTTTGCCGTAACGTCTGAAATCCTAGCCCCCTTCTAGTCAATGGGAATTTTGTCGCTGGCTTAAAACAGTGCCAGGACTCCTCCCTTTGAGCCAAACCTATCACAGGCATTAAGGTCAGTCTGCTGCTGTCGACTTCCAGTGCTTGCTTCAATCCACTCTGTTTATATTATAATGATCCTTTCCCCTGGGAACCACCTAACAATTATACCTACTGAGCTAAATCCAGGCCTGGGGTAAGCCCATTGATCCTGGCTAAGAGGGCCGAGGACAGTCCTGTATCTATTGTCTTAGAGCCGTGCTTTTGATTCCCTTTGTTTGCCTCTGAGTGCATTGTCTTTTGGAGAAGAAACACTATGCAAAAGGATCGGTGTTATATGACAGCCCTAAAAACACCACTAAATGACCGGCCTAGCATAATACCAGAAATAAAAGTGATTTCTTTCACAGTAGAGGTGAGCAGCATTTTAAGGTACAGGACACATATATATTTAACCCACGAATTACCCAGGTAAATATATAAGTTAGCTGGCAAATGAGTTATAACTATCATCAAGAGTCCCACTTGTGCCAGGCACTTGCAGACCGACAATACAACGCTCCCCATAAAGAGTGCACTATTTAGGTCAAAATTTGTTATCTTTTGACCTGTCCTGCAGCTTCATAAGAGAGAAGCACACTGCTTTAGCCTTGTAACCACGTAGCTGACACAGTATTTAAATACCCTGACCCCTCCATGCTATTTCTCAGGCAAGTAAAATATCAAGTTAATGCACTAGAAAAGATTTCTTATGTGGCCTCAGTACTGGCAGCACTTCTCCTGGGTTCACTAGATCAAACAAGCCTCATCTGCTGGGTAAATCTGTGTGCAGCAACTGGAGGAGCACAGGACATGTAAATGGGTTTGCTTTATTAGTTCCTTGCTAATAAATCGTGCTATTTCTTCCTGTAATAATGTACCCTGGTGTCATTTTTAAATGGCAGGCATGCAATCTAATAATGATACTCTTCCCCTGCACGCCTTGCAAAGCTGGAGAAGGATTGTGTCATATTCATATTCTGTCACATTGCCAGCTAGGTGATTATTAGCTTGAACTTAAAGGTGGGTAAATCGAGTCACCAAGGACATTCCTGGTCCTGACTCCCAGGCCCCTGATAGAAATACTCGTCCCGCCAGCATCGGGGGAATCAGAAGCCTCATGTCTACTGCTCCTTCACAGGCCCATGTTTTAAAAGAAACATTTTTCCTTTTAGCTCCAAACAAGCTCTTTTGGATGCCCTGAGAGTGCCTTTGTCTCGGTGAAAATGCATTGCAATTCGGAGCGCTCTCTTCCTTGCTAAACGCTGGTCTTCCTTCCCTCTCAAATTTTCCATGGCAATAGCCTCTCTGATACCCACAAGGAAAAGCTATCTTGCAGCCCCTCTCCCCAGCCCACACATCCTTTTCTCAGTAAGAAAATGCTGAAGGGTAACTCCTGCTCCCCCATCCAGGCCAATGAGGTTAATTGGCAATCTAATGTGGTCAAGGCAGCCCTGTCGCCTCTCTGAAATAACAGATGGGCTCAAACGTGGCAGGAGAGGGACTGAATTGATAGCTGTGTGATTACTTCTGGAATTCAATTTGCAACAGCTATAGCCTTTCCGAGATGGGGAGCTATCAATCATGGCTGGTGCCTGGGCAGGCCTCGGAGAGGCAGCTAGCTGCTCCCTGTGGTCTCTTTGTGGGGTAATGGGGAAGGCCAGGGACATCGCTGCTTCGGGGACCCCTGGGAAGGATGGGATTTGTTGCATGATGACCCTGCTCCTTGCTGTAAGCAAATGTGATGCTTGCAGAGGATGCAACATTCAGGAGCCTGTGGACCAGTCCCCTCAGCCAGGCCCAGCACCGGTGCAAGGAACAGAGGTGCATCCATGTGCCTTGTTACCCCTCCGGGGTAACGAGCCAGGAGTTGTCCTGCCAAGACCCATCCACCCAGCCCCGGGGCTTTCGGGTACCAGTGAGGGCCACCTTGGCTGGTCCCTGCTTGCCCCTAGATAGGTCCCGAGGCTGCCAGCTAGGACAGCGCCGAGTCCCCGGCTGCCGTTACTTATTTATTTATTTAAGTGCATTTCCAGGGCCAAATCCGTTCTGAACTGAGTTCCAAATTTCAACTGAGCACAGCTCGCTCATTGAAGTCTGCGTGGCGCTACCATCGGCAAGCGTCCTCCCTTCCCAGACTCATCCATCTGTCTGGGGCTTTGGATCCTCCCACATCCCTGGCAGGCATCCTACGTGCCAGCCCCCAGCCCGGAGGGCTTGTAGTTAGCAGGCGAAGGCCTGTCGCAGGCAGGCTGACCCCTGCGAGAGTCTGCAAATGCCTCCAAATGCAAGGAGCTCTGCTATAGAGATTATAGCGGTGGGGATTGCTTTTGGGTTTTCCCCCAAGTTTGTGCCTTTTGGCTAGGGGCAGGTGAGACTAGGGGGTATCTGAACTCCAACTCTCGGCTGCCTTCAGACGGATGTGGTGCTTTCACCCTTTTGCCGTGTGCTGGATACCCCCGTACGTCCCTCCCAGCCTCTCCATGTGCTCATCAGTTGGCTAGGGGATGGGGTACCGATGCCCAGCCCAGCCTGGGTGAGCAACCCCTGCCCATCCCCTGGACCCCCATGCCACAGCAGCTCCCCTCCTTCCCTCTCCGTGTCTCCTGCCCAGCTCCTCCCTGCGCCCAGCTCTGTGTGTCTCTGCCTCTCCATCTCCCTCTCTCTCCCCATCCATCTCCTCCTTGCCTGAGCTCCCTCCTCCTGTCTCCTCCCCTCCCTGCTCTCTCTACTCCCTCCCTCCGCCCGGTACCGCATTGCTGTAGTGCAGGGGGTCACTGCATTGCGCTGGCACCGTCAATAGGTGGACCCCCTCCCAGGGAAATAAAACAGCCGGAGCCTAAGCTGGCAGCCTCTGCTGTCTGAGACCACAGCTACCGGTAAGAGCTCCCAACCCAGCCGCAGCTAGCCGGGGAGGGTGGTGGGCAAGGGGGTTGCACCCACCCAGGCGGCCTGGAGAGGGGAGCAAGGGGTGCAGCTGGGTTGTGTGTTTGCAAGCGCCTGGTGCATCCAAGCCTGCAGCCACTGACCTGCTTTGCTGGGGGGTGGGGGGGGGGGGTGCAGCCATTAATAGCCACAGTCTTAACAGAATATGATTTAAGAAGTCCCAGGTGGGGAGGAGAGCAGAGTTAGGTGCCTTGTCCTCTGGAGGCAGAGCTCCGGCTTCCCCTTCCAGCCAGCCCAGATGAGCTGGGCAGGTGTGGGTGGGGTGGGGGGTGCTGCTACCTTTGCTCGGTGGTAATAGCAAGGCTTTGACCTTGATCCCCAGGAAACCGCAGGAGCCGTGATGCTGTGGATAGGGCTGCATATGCCCCTGGATCATGGTGTTTGCATAGGAGACAGCACCCCAAGGCTAGGAAGGGCATAAGAGCCCTTAGCTGAGCTGAAGTCACCAGGGCTAGGTGAAGCTGGGTTTAAACCTAACCCCAAAGAGAGGAGTTAGGGATGGGGGGGGTGCTGTGTTCCCCAACCCCATCGGGGGCACCCTCAACTCTTCCTTCAGCTTGTAAAAAGGGAGATTTTCGTACCCAAGATGTCGGACCCTCCCACCCCCTTGCAAATAGAAGCAGCTGGCATCAGGAGCCCTGGGAGAAAGAAAGAGGCTGCCTAGAGGTTTCTGAAACCCTGGCAGCCGGCATGGCAGCTGGAGGATGTGAGACGCCTGCCTTTGAAAGAGCTGCCTTTGCTGTTGTTCGGTGCTAGCACGGATTAGCCCCCACCCCCGGTTTCATTTCCACAAGGCTCCCCCCAAGGTCTAATGGGGGGTGGGAGGACTCCCTGCTCTCCTGGAAGGCTGCTCTCCGAGGACGTTACTGCCTGCGTGGCTGAGTCTGTATGACGGGGGCAAACTTTCCCTGACCTCTTTTACCTTTATGGGCAGCTTCATGATGACATTGGATTTTATTAGATGTCCAAGCAGGCTCCTGCTCTGGCTGGTTCGTGGTGCAGCTGCAGAGCGTGGAGATGCCGGGGCAGACAAACGGATGGATTGCTTTTCCTTTCCTCTCTACATTTTATCTTGATCCTTGGAGGAAAAAAAAACCCATTGCCAGCTCAGGCACCAGCACCCTGCTTTCTGCAGGCTGCCTGACTGCTTCCAATTCAGCCGCAGGCTATTTTTGTCCATTCCCTTTTGTGGGCACCATATTGTCATCCCAACCACGAGCTCCGTGGGGGAGAGCTCGATGCAGAGAGGCGGAGAGGGAGAGGAATCTGATATCGTGCTGAGTCCCTCTCGCGATATGCCTAAGCCAGCATGGATGCCCGGCAGCTTCCCGAGAGGAAGGCAGCATGTGAAATGGAGGCAGCATTTAGTTATTTCAAATGCAGAAGCTCTGGGAACGAAGCAGTCTTTCCATAAGGGGGTGCATTTGGGTGCAGTGAGGGGGCGAGCTTTCTATCTAGAAGGGCTTTAAGGGGGTACTAAGGATTAGGGCCCCCCTCTGACACCTGCCTTTCAATATGCATTCCCCAGGGGCATGGGCACACCTTGTTTGCAAAGGCTGCAAACATGGTGACTCACGTTGGAAAGGCTTTACGCAGCACACAGAAATAGGGCAGTGAGCCCCCATCATCCCAGAGACAGGCGGGTCCTTCCACCGCTGCCCCAAAGAGGATAGCAAACAGGCAAGCCTAAGCCCATCGGGCCAAGAGTTGGGTTGCTGGTGCCGGTAGAAGGTGGGCTTTAATTCACAAAGAGGACAGAAAAATAGTAATATCTTTCTCTGTATAGAAACCTTGTCATTCAGAGCCTATGCCTTGCTGAGGGCAGTGGGAAGATGGGGTGGCCCTGGGGTTTTGCTGCTTTTTGGGGTGTCAGGACTCATGCAACATCCGTGCTTTTTCCTCCCCAGCCTCCACAGGAACGCAGCGCCGTGTCCACCGCTTCGCTAGCGCCAGCCCTTCACACCTAGCCCGCGAGGATGGGGAAGGAGAAGACACATATCAACATCGTCGTCATTGGACATGTGGACTCTGGGAAATCCACTACCACCGGACATCTCATCTACAAATGCGGGGGCATTGACAAAAGGACCATTGAGAAATTTGAGAAGGAGGCTGCTGAGGTGAGCTGTCCCGCCCTTACCGTGCCTTCCCCTTTGTCTCCTCCAGAGCAACCGGGCGATGGAAAAGACCCCTAGATCATATGGTGCCTGCCTTGAGCAAGGGGCAGGCCTAGATGACCTCCCAAGGTCCCTTCCAGCCCTCCTTTTCTAGGATTCGATCTCCTTTCATTGGATTGTTCCCTATGGTCTATTTGCTCCCTTCGCCCCTTGTTAGTCCCATTTCCTCTCTTTTTTCCCCATTCTTCCTCTTACCTCTGGGCCTTTCCAACACCTCTGGCCTTGGAAAAGTAGGACCTTTTGGCCTAGTCATCCTGTTGCCTGTGTTTTCCTATCCACCTATGGAAGTCATGGCCACAGGATAGCCATGAGGGTGCAAGAGCTCTGCAGGATTTAAAAGCAATAGTGGAGACTGATGTGGATCACACCTTATCATAGTAGAGAGTCTGGCTGGGCTGTGACCTCATGCGAATAAACCAATACCTCCATACTGGTATTAGGGGCTAGGAGGAAATCTTTCCAAGGAGCAAGTCACTTATCCCTAAATGTTGTAGGAATTGGCTTGAATTTTATTCTGAAATAGCTGGCCCTGGTGACTGCTGGAGACAAGACAATGGACCAGGTGACCACTGGCCTGATCTATTCAGTCGATGCTGACATCCCTCTTTACATTTGGGTGTTCGGGATTTGATCTGTAGCTTCAGCAGAAGCCTTCCAGGTAGAAAGCCTGCTATGAAATCTAGGCATTTATTTGAATGTCAGGATCTCTCTTGTACCATGGCCACAATCATGGCGCTCTAATTAACCCATCTCTCGAGCCATCAGCATAATATCAAAGCATATGGAAAGGGATGGATGTAGAGCCAAAGGGAACCTGTATTGAATGAGGAGAGCCCAGAAACCGACTGGAGTAAGTTCCAGTGAATCGAACCATTGGGTGCCTTGCTGGGCAATTTTAGCAGATCAATATGTTATTTGAAAAGGTACGTTCCCAATGAAGCCCGGGAGGCTTTGACACATATATCCTTTGATTTTTCTGGCTAGAAACTGTTAGCTGTCATATATAAAAGAGGCAGGATGCTCGGTGCTGCCTATCTCAGACAAGCAGCTTGCAGGTTGCCCCTCACCAGCCCATTGAATTTCCAGGCAAGGATAAAACATCTATTTCTATACCTTATTTTCAGCTTTTTTTTTCCCCCAGTCCTCCCAGTAGGAGCTGCATCCCATCAAAACTGCTCTCTCTCTCTCTTTTTTAACCCAGTCACTGCTGTTTCCACATATTTCTGTCCTGTGCCGACAAATGAAAGGGGGTATAATTAGGCTGGTCGAGATGTGACTGCAGCCGCTTTAATTGCACGGACGCTTTCACTGACTTGCCAGAATAACGTGAGGACGAGAAGCTGCTATTAATAGCCTATTGACTGAGCCCTGCCGACTCCATTTTCTACTGCAGGGCTGGGGAAGGGTTGTTCTTGCACGAGGTTGCACTGGTAGGAAATGGAGGCCTGCATGAATCCCCCCCCAAAACCAAGCAAAACCATAACACAGCATAGGGATCCCTTTTTTTTTAAAGGAGAAAAGAGAAAGGAAGAAGACTTTGGGGCTAAAAAGGAGAGGTAACAGTAGCTTGGGAAGGGATGGGGGGGGTTGTTCATGATTTGTGATCTCAAAACACGGCTGCCCTTGCTGTTTAGCTTAATCTGGAAATATCAGGCTGTTTCTGGCATTTAACAGTGACATTATTGTGCTGAGCTAGATAATGCAGGTTTTTCTCAGCCCAGCTCTGGGTAACTGAATATCCCCAGTGAAGGTGGGGGGGGGAACTGTTTGCTAAATAAAAGCTTGTATTTGTCCTGGGGATATGCGTGACACTGCAGGGGCTAGTGTGATCCAGCACTTCTCTGAAAGGACCCTCTCTCTTTTTTGAGGGATGAGAGGAAATGATTCTCCCTTGCTGACACGTCTCAATCATCTGTTTTCTCTGAGCAAGGACGAGCTTTCAACGGGCTCCCATCGGGCTCACGAGAAAGGGCCCAGTTGTCCATGGAAGGGACGGTCTGCTGAGACGAGTGTCAAAACCAGCGGGTATCTCTTTACACCCCATTCAAATCCCAGTCTTTTGGCCACAATAGACAGTGCTGATCCCCCTGACTGGCCTGCCAAGAGCTAGATCTGGAAAATCGACATATGCTGATGAATAAGGGCACTGGCTTGTGGGTTGGGAGACCTGCATCCTAATCTCAGCTGTGTCACTGTCCTATTTAGGGCAGGTTTATTTAACCTATCTCTGCCTCAGTTTTCCCATCTGCAAACCAGGCGTCACAGTACCAACCTCCTTTGCTAGGTGCTTTGAGATCTCCTGATGCAAAATGTTAGCTCAGTCTGGTTATCAGCGGTGAACTCTACCTAAAACAGTGCCTTTTTGTCACAGCCGTCCTGCCACGGACGACAGTGATGTGCGTTATGAGCGATCTCTTCCTTTTCCCCCTGGCGAGGATGAGCTGAGAGTCCACATGCCAGCTAGGGAGGGGTTAAATGCTTAGCACTTGTTCAGACCTAATTATGACCCGCACAGCGCATGTCATGTAATTAGTCAGAAATAGGGACTGCATCTGGAAATTTCTATCCAACCACCCGGGACAATCTGGAAAATGCACCTCTCTCGATGCATCAGAAGCTCCTTGCTGCAAGTTCAGAAGACCGGGGCTTGTTTGAGATTTGCTTCTTTCCATGCAGCGAGGAAGAGAGGGTTTTCAGCCATTTTAGGATTTTGCCCACAATCCTCCACAGCAAGATGCAAAGTCATCCCTGATAGAAATCTGTTATGCAAGCAGGCCGGCTCCATGAATAATTCGTGCTGCACGGACCTGACGCAGGAATCACGTCACCGACCCTGAAAGGCAGCCGCTTTGGGGATGGAAGTTGGCAGCTGTCTGGGGGCTTTACCTAGTGCCCGCTGCCATCATCGGGAGTCTTTCCGTTGACTCTGATGGACCCTGTCCTGTGCCCTACTGGACAGAGGAGCAGAGCATCTGCAGTGAGGTTGAGGGGATCATTTCTGTGCCACGGTGGTTATCCTTGTGCCTCAGACCATGAGCCAGTCCGTGCATGGGAAGAACCTGATTTCTAATGGCCCATGATGGATTATCTTATACGGTCCTTTGAAACCTCTAGTGCTGAGCAGAGCTGGAGACAGGGCACCCTAGGAGATGAACGTGGCACTTTCTGTGCTCCCGTGCGCTACAAAGACCATAGCGAATGACTTGCTTCTTTATATTAAACCCATTTTTCCCCCATTTCTAGAATGCAAAAGGGTTTTTTTGAGCATTGGGACATCATAGAGCATTAACCCCTGAGGTGCAGTCAGGCAGCAATGGTTTAGCTCTCCTCCATCTCAGCTCGAGAGGGTGATTTTTTTTCCCCTCCTCTCTCTGTGACTTCATTTTCACTGACGTAAGGTTCATATTTCAGGATGGATGCACGTGACTGCATCTCTGGAGGGAGGAGGCAAGCTCCCCCTCGTGGGGAGATTTACAGATTGCAAAGAGAAACCCAGGCCGTTTTTGTGATGGAAATGCCTAAGGGAAGGAAGAGGAGGGGAAACCATTTTGGAGGCTGACAAGCTGGACGGGAGGAGAGGGAAGGGACAGACATGGTGCAATGTCAAGTTAATGAGCAATGCAACAAAGAGCAATGGGATTTTACTACCTAGCTGTGTCATCACCCAGTCATGTCCCCCCATGAGCAAGGTATGTCCTACCCTACAAGTATGTCATGGAGCAAACCCCACCACCCTCAGCATTTGAGGCTGACTGTGATTTTACCATCAAAGCGTTGGCCACGATTTTTCCATTAGACAACAAGCAACATCAGGTCGTGGCTTTGCCTGTGACTTTATCCGCTGCTCAGCAAAAACATAGTCTTGCTTGACCCAGCAGCCAACAGCATCCTTCTGCATCTGTTTTATCAATGGATCGCTCTGCAATATCACTGGATGCCTCGACTCCTAAATGCATTTGCTAAACAATGGCTTTTCTTCTCTTAGCCGGCAACATTGCACAGAGTCCCTCGATAGCCAGAAATCCCAGGTTAAGACTTTCTCTACCACTGGCAGGTTATCAGATAACATAAACCATTAGCCAGACATGGAGGGTATAATACTTCACAGAGATGCAGGACTGAAAGGGGATCTTTTGGGTACCCCAGACCTTGTACCCACATCAGACCATGCTGCTTGGCTATTTATCAAGCTTCCTCTTGAACTAATCCGTTCTTTTTTTGGATTGCACTCCTCCTCCCCTGCGCCCAAACCTCCCTCCTGTCATGGCTAGAAACCATGGTTGCAACTGCATTTATTCCTGCCTTTTTTCCACCCATTTATCCCCAGGCCTATCTGATCTTTTAGCTTCAGTCACTCTCCTCCCACTTGGGTCTTTATCTCATTGATGCGCTTACAGGAAGCAACCGTATCTGCATTTATTGGTCTGCAGATTATGGATTGGATCCTGCTGCCATTGCATTTAATGGGATTTTGCCTCTGTAACACCTTGGGTATCTGGGCCTGCGATCTGAATAGCCCTGTGGATGCTGGGATGATCCTTTGCCACGTGGCAAAGTTTGGGGCTTAGGTTTCTCACTGGGTGTTTTCTTTTCTTTCTCCTTTGATCGTCTGCTAGATGGGGAAAGGCTCCTTTAAATACGCCTGGGTGCTGGACAAGCTGAAGGCTGAGCGGGAGCGTGGGATCACCATTGACATCTCCCTGTGGAAGTTCGAGACCACCAAGTACTACATCACCATCATTGATGCCCCTGGGCACCGGGACTTCATCAAGAACATGATCACTGGGACCTCACAGGTGAGGAAGACACCGCCGCGGGGTGAAGTGTGATGTAGGCCAGGCCATGGGGACCTGCGGACATAGTCATGAGGTCCTTAGAGGGCTCCTTTGGGGTCCGTCTCTCTGCTGGGCTTTCTATCAGAACCCTGTAGATCAAGAGACAAATATGCTGGAAGCTCCTTCATCAGCTCACTGATGCTGCAAGCCTAGAAAATCCCATTTTGGGGGGGTCTTTCAGCCCCAACAATTGACAGTATTAGCCAAAGAGGGGACGTGGTCCCACCTGTCCCCCTGCCTCTGATGTGAAATGTTGAATGGCGTCATGGAGGAGGGAAGGGCCCTAGCCTGGCCTCAGGCAGCTCCTGTCACCCCATAGCTTAGATCAACTTGATTGCCCAAGGCAGGGTCATTGGACTTCACCCCTCCTGCCTTTCACTTAGGGCTGCTATCTTTGCCTTCATGGGCACATCTGGTTGCCATAACTATTGAACAAGACCTGAATGGGCACCGGAGGTCACTTGCCATCCAGGAGGCCAGTAGCTCTCCCCTATCCCACCCTAGGCTCCTGTTAGCATCGAGCATTAGCTATGGAAACAGGTCTTGACATCCATTGGTGCTGTGGTCTGGCCCCGACCATCAAACCAGCCATGTCATTCATATGCAAGATGCCTTCCCCCCAAAACACCTGATGCCCGCTGGCTTAGCAGGACGGGTGCCCTGTAGGGATGCAGATGGCAGCTATCACATAAGTACCTTCAGGCTCCTACTATACAAATCAACGGTAGCTCTTTTAGAGACTCTGCTGAAACATGGTCTGAGCTCTTTGGGGATGGCAGCAGAGATGGGATGTAGTGTATTTAGCTGGTGTTAGATACTACAGTTCAGACCAGAGAACAATTACGTTCCACGTGGCAGGTGGAGCATCCTCAGGGAGGAAGGGGCAGTAAGGATATGCTGGGTTCAAGCACTTGAGGCTCCATCAAAGGTCAATTTAGAGGGTCCCATGACTTCAGTGGGTGCTAAATGAGGCTTTTACTGGGTGTCCCTGTATGGCCAAGCACGGCTCCTGGCTAGGAGCTGGATGGTTTCACCCTGGTCCTTAGACCTAGGTCACAAAACCAAGTGCAACTGGCAGGGAATAGCAGCATCAGCTGAGGTCAGGACTGCATGGGGTGAGCAGGTGTATTGGGAGGGGCTGGCCTTGCATCTTCCCATGCATTGCCTGTCTCCAAGTAGTGCCCATTTTGGCTAAAACCAGTGGCACCTTTCCCCCACATGCCCACCCTCAGCTGTCCTCAAGGGCAAACATCCCTTGCCTGACCCACTCAATGTATCTCCCGCACCCCAGGCCGACTGCGCCGTCCTCATCGTGGCTGCTGGCGTGGGTGAATTTGAAGCCGGCATCTCCAAGAATGGGCAGACCCGCGAGCATGCCCTCCTGGCCTACACCTTGGGGGTCAAGCAACTCATCGTGGGCATCAACAAGATGGACTCCACGGAGCCCCCGTACAGCGAGAAGCGTTACGACGAGATCGTCAAGGAAGTCAGCGCCTACATCAAGAAGATCGGCTACAACCCTGCCACAGTCCCCTTCGTGCCAATCTCGGGGTGGCACGGGGACAATATGTTGGAGCCATCTCCCAACGTAAGTGCGTGTGCGCACATGTGTGTGTGCTTTTGGGGGAGTGGGTGGGTTGCAATAGACTTTCCTGCTTCAAAACTAGACATAATCAGTCTGAAACCGAGCTTTGTGGCATGCAGACTGCATGCAAAGGTCATGCCTCTGTCCTGCATTAATGCATCTGAGCCTCCTGGTCATGTATTCATTGAGCTGAGCAGCATATGTCAATGGGTCTCCAGTTCAGACTAGCAACACGGCAGCGAAGCACGAGTGTCTTCAGGAGTTGACTGGCATGGCTTCTCCTGAAGGATTTATTCGGAGGGCTCATGGGCCCCGAGAACCATATTTAACCCAGGCGTGTCCGGAGCAAATGTCACAGCCAGAGGGAGCATAGCACATGCTTTCAGACAGCCTTTTGTCACGTGAACTAAAACTAGTTCACAGCACTGGAGGGACTCCTGTTAGCTTCATTGCTGCCCATTGCACACTTGGTACATATTGAAAGTGTCCCTCGCAGAGCAGGTCATAAGATGCCGAGACTTAAGCCAGAAGAGAGCCCTTCCTCCTTGGTCTTTAGTTGTTTCCCTTCCTCGACAAGTGCCTGTTAGAGCGGAGGGAAAGGTCAGTCTTGGTCACTCTGACGGGAGCACACACCGCTTGAGTCACACGGCTTCCAAATGTCACCAGTTGCTGGGCTGGGAAGATGATCCTCAGCAGCTCTGCTATTAATAGGCTGGGTGGTGGAGGGGCAGAGCAGAGTGGAGACGGCCAGAGAGGTGAGCTGGCTTTTCCAGAGCACCGTTCATCCCAATGGACCGCCAGGCATTCATCGACACGTTGCTCCTGGGTTGCACAAGCTGCACATGCAGAAATAACTCGCTCCCTCACCCAACAAACCGAGGCAGCTGTCTCTGGGGTGGGCTGGCAGCTGTTTGAATGGCACGTCTAAGCTAGGGAGTGATGGTAAATGCACCAGCCAGTGGAAATGGCAGGGGGGAATTTGATTGCTGGGGGGAGAATGTATGAGATTAAAGGGGTTAGCTTCGGATCCCAGTTTGGGAAGATTACAAAGTGCCTTCAGACCCTGATTCAGCCTGGACCCAATTGGGCAGGTCCAGGGCCCTGAGCACCCTGGCTTGCAATCATCAGCATGCTTAAACACATGCTCAGCTGTAACCATCCCATTGACTGTAATGGGACGTCATGCGCTTTGCTGGAAAGGGGTCTACCTTGCAAGATGGAGCCCTACGTGGCCAGAGACTTGGCTTTGTGTCACATCTAAAAGACGTGACTAGCTCCCCTTCCCGGCTCCCCGGTGCTCAGAGTCCGGCCTGAGTTCACACCCAAACAGCATCTCTGCTGGGAGCATCAAAGACAGAAGCAGCCTCCAGATTTCCCCTGCATCCCAGTAAGGCTCTGACTTTTCACTTCCATTTCCCAGTGAGTTTTCCCCAAATCACAAGGCAGTCAAGTGTCTTTTCTGGCTCTCCAGGAGCTTCTCCAGTGCAGAGAGTTTGCAGCTGTCCCTGGATTAGGATCCATGACATCCCTTACACAAAGGGATGCTTCTGGTGTCTCCAAGCTGTCCAGTGCCCAAATAGGACAGCTTCACAGAGGGTCTTTGCCAGATGGAGATACTTTGAATCCAGGGCCTGGCCCAGTGAAAGCAGAGCAAGTACGAGGCATAGAGCAGAAAAGAAGGACCCGAACCAGGACTTCTGAGTCTCCATCCAGCGCCCTACGAACAACATCCTCCTTCCTTCCCAAGGCATTTCTAGGAGCAGGCCCTGGCCAGGCAGCCTAATGGCATCTTTGAGTCCACCCCAGCCGAGGAGGTCAGGCTTGCTCCTAGCAGCAGGTGGGGCCGAGGCTTCCTCCTGTGCAGAGCAGCTCATTACACTCTTAGCATTTCCCTTTATTGGGTCCAGGGATTTCAGGATCCTCCTCATACCTTTCCCCAAATGCATAGCAAGGCCAGCAGCCTTGCTTAGTACCGACAAGTGCCCAGAAGCTACCTTCTCCTTGCCGATCAAAAGCAGAGAGCATCCTCAGGCTCGCACACAGAGCATAGAGGGAGCACATTTTCAGATGCCCGTCCTGACAGAGCCGGGCTGAGCACTTGTTTCTCCTTGCACGAGTTTGAAATGACATCTGAAACGCCCGGCTGGGTCTGACGTTTGTGCGGCAGTAGCAAATCGAGTCCTGACACGGCAAGAGGTAGCAACCGTGTGTCCACACTTGTTTGCAATAAGACACGGTGCAGGAGGAAAGCATTTTCATCGCGTCAGGGGAATATAGTCTCCTTAGTCAGGTTTTGCTGGGAAAAGGGGTCTTTGCTTGCCAAGGGCAACTCATCTCAGCACCTGTATGTGCTATAATGGGCTTGTGAGGATGACCCAGACCCTCCTTTATAATCACTGCAGCTGCTGAGGTCTGCAAACCCCAGGGGGGCTGGCAGTGAGGGGGCCAGGCAGCCAGGATGGTGCTGGGTTTCTGCTCTCACATGATTTGTGGTGCAATATCCCATGATTTGTGGCATAATCCCAAGCCCCTAATGAACTTGGGATGCTTGTCTGCCAGGCATCACTGCTGTCTCTCTGTCTCTGCCAAAGGCATCACAAGCTAGGTGGGGGGGTGGGAAAGCCACGTGCTCTGATAAGGAAAAAAAATCATTCATTTCTGGCCCTTGCTTTTGTTTCCCATGCACCTCCCAGGAAACAGGAGGGCAGACACGGTGAGGGAAACCAGCAATGAGTGTCCTAGCAGGGCTCCCAGGGGGTCCTGCCGACCCTAGATGTGCAGACCCCAGGGATCGCAAGCTTGGCTCGATGTCACAATGCAGCCCGATCCTTGTCATGGACCTCGTAGCTGCCGCGCCTGGAGGACTCGCCGTTTCGTGCAATCCCCAAAGCACAAAGACTTTAAAAAAAGCAAGAAGGGCGAGAGCTGGGAGCCTTTTGTGATCCCCTAAGTCCAGGGGCTGGGGCTGTAGGAGAAATGTCTTGTATCAGGAGAGAGAGCAAACTGTGGAGCTGGGTGAATCAGGCCCAGATTGCACCAAAAGATGCATTTCGATGCCCAGTCCGGTCCTGCTTCATCACCACCATCATCATCATTCATATTTGTGTTGTGGACCCCAGCTGGGAATCAAGGCCCCACTGCTGTCCACCTCATGGAGGATCTCAGACCCATGCAAAGGCTGCCTGTTTTCCGGCTTGTTTTCCGAAACCGATGGTTGGGCATCCAGCCGCACGTGATTGGCCGGTGGCCGCGCTGTCTCCATGCCAACAGCCACCGAGCCAATCACGGCGGGAGGTCAGGAAGCGTGCCACTTGCCATTGGAAGCCAGCCACGCTCTGGATTTGCATTGCAAAGGGGAGCTGCGAGTTTCCTGGCACAGTGCCCTGGCCAGGGTTGCTCGGGTTCGGGAAGGGAGCTGCAGGCAGGGCCAGGGAGGGAGGCGGGTTTGCTGCAGCGCAGGGTGCAGGGCGCACGCCAAGAACGAAAGCAGGTTATTAAATCATCAGGCGCCTTCTGCTCCACGCAAAGCAGAGGCCTCAGCACCTTCGCTCCAGCACTTCCCATCCCGAGCTTTCCCCTCTGCAACGCTTTCATTAATCGGCCTCGATTCCTTCCTCCCCACCGCTCTTAATCCCTCATTGCACAGCTCTCTCCACCTTTCCCTTCATTTCCTCTTCCTCTCCTCCCAGGTCTTCATTTCTTTTGTCTCCGGCTGCACAGGTTTTACCTAAATATCCCATCGAAGCGGTTCAGTTAAACTGGTCCCTGTGTGGACGTGCTCCCTGCAGCTGGAGGGTTTCTGGTCCCCCTTAGTCCTGCTCACCATCAGCATGTCGGCCTTTTGCTGTCTGGACGGGTCAGACACGGGGAGTTCGCCGTGTTAGGCTGCAGTTAGGCAGAAGGCAGGGTAAAGATGCACCTTGTAGACTAACTGGATCAGAGAGGCAGTATGTGAAACAGCCTCTCGCTGCTGTTGCCCCCCTATTTGTCACTAGATGGGGAATCTGGGTTCGGTGCTCAGGCTTGGCTTTCTTTCCCCATGGCTGTGGTTTAGTGAGGCATCGTTGTAAAGGCCCTGATGGGTTTCAGGGGAAACCTCCGGCCACGGGTACCCCAGCAGGGAAGGATTCAGAAGCACAAGCAAGCAGCCTGGGTGGTGTTTTATGGCATGGGTTCAGTGCTCCCCACCCCTTCCCAGGGCGCTGGGAGAACGGGCGCACAAGCAGAGGGTGCATTCAGGCAGGGCGTTGCTGATTTACACCCACCGCAGGAGGGCTGTTCTCTGCAAAATACACAGAACCAGGACAGGCCCAAGTCAGGACTGCAAAGGGTTATGACCCAGACCTGTGCACTTGCTCAGGGAGATGCAAGCCCCTCTGTACAGAGGCAGGGCATCGGGGTGGATAAAGGGCCCAGGGGAGGTTTCTTTTCTGGTGGGATGTTACTTTGGGCCCTGGGTTTGTTGCAGAGGGTTCGTCACCAACTCGGCTCACATGCCTGCCATTTTATTCCCCAGATGCCTTGGTTCAAAGGGTGGAAAGTGGAGCGCAAGGAGGGCAACGCTAGCGGGGTGTCCCTGCTGGAAGCTCTGGACACCATCCTGCCTCCCACCCGCCCGACAGACAAGCCCCTGCGCCTGCCCCTTCAGGACGTCTACAAGATCGGAGGTGAGCTCAGGGCTGACATGTCCCAGGGGCTGGGGGGTTCAGCCAAGTCATCTGAATTACAGAGAAGCGGGACCTCCAGAGATCACATCGAGTCCAACCCTCTTGCCTGAGGCAGGATCAGCCCTATCCAAACCATCCTATATGAACCTATAATCTAAACTCTTCATCAAGCTACCATCACAAGACGCAGGTAAAGCAGGGAGACCACAGCAGCCAACATCCTGCTTCTCTAAAAGGCTGTGAACATATGCTCAAGACATCCCAAATAGAGGGCCATGTCCCCCACTACAGAGGATGGCAAAATCCCCCAGTCCATACCACTCTGGCCATGGGGTACAATTCCTTCCTGACCCCAAATATCAGTCCGACTGAACAGAGGGGCAAGACCCTTTAGCCAGGTACTCCAGCTGTGGTCCCAGCAGGAGCATTGGCACAGCTGCACAGATTTAACCTACATACACCATTGAGGTATACCAACCTCACCAGTCACCATCCCCAGTCTGACACGTGTAGCAGAAAGGGGAACAACCAGCAAAAATAGAGGCTGCAAACTCCAGATGAGATCAGGCGTAGAGCGCTGCTTGAGCCTCTCGTTCACAGCCCGTTCCTCAAAGCCCCGGGCATCACTGACAAGGGGCAGCATGTGGTGTTGCTACCTGTCAACTAGTGACAGGTTCAAATTAGGCTATCAATGAGCTTTACAATGGTTTCTACCCACTGCAGCCATTTCTCCCTTGGGTCTCCAGAAGACAGAGCCTTGCTGTGCTGTTTCCTCACCCCTCTTCCTCCTGCAGGTATCGGGACGGTGCCCGTGGGCCGTGTGGAGACCGGCATCCTCCGGCCCGGCATGGTGGTGACTTTTGCCCCTGTGAACATCACCACGGAGGTGAAGTCGGTGGAGATGCACCACGAGGCGCTGAGCGAGGCCCTGCCGGGAGACAACGTTGGCTTCAACGTGAAGAACGTGTCCGTCAAGGACATCCGCCGTGGGAACGTCTGCGGGGACAGCAAGTCGGACCCCCCGCAGGAGGCCGCGCAGTTCACTTCTCAGGTCAGCCCAGCCAGAAGGGACCGGGTGGCCCTGGTTCTCTATAGTACCAAGTCTATCACCAGTGCTTGTCGAGCAACGTGCCTGCATGCATCCCCCTCCATATGCTGCTGAAATGCAGCTGCTTCTGGGGTGGAACATAGCAGCTGGTGAACAGCACACAGCCCCATCGTACAGCATGTTAGACCAGGAAGGCTAGGAGAGTCAGAAGGGTTGGAGGGGGGGTATGTTAAGCACCGATAACTTGTTCCACCAGCCTTTGGGATCATTCAAATGAAAACCGAGCAACAAGGAGCTTTGTCATTCCATGGTAGGAACAAGCACATTTCTGCCTTCAGCCTTTCTCCATGACAATGTGGGCATGAAGACAGAGTCAGGGTCACCGGGAAGCCTGGCAGAGACAAGGCACATAAATCCATGCTCCCTAGAGAAGGCAGGATTATGCGATGCATCTCTCTTGCACACACACATGGGGTCCTGGGAACATATAGGCTTCTTGCTTGAGCTAAAGGACACCTAGCAAAGAGAACCAGCCACCTTCAAAACAATTTCGTACACTAAGCTGGTGTGTTGCACAATCATACACCATTAAACTGGCTTGGGAGCTGCCTTGTCCCTGGTGGAGCTCACTGGGTTCTCTGCTTCCCCCAGGTGATCATCCTGAACCACCCCGGCCAGATCAGCGCCGGGTACTCGCCCGTCATTGACTGCCACACCGCTCATATCGCCTGCAAGTTTGCAGAGCTCAAGGAGAAGATCGACCGGCGCTCTGGCAAGAAGCTGGAGGACAACCCCAAGTCCCTGAAATCTGGTGACGCCGCCATCGTGGAGATGATCCCCGGGAAGCCGATGTGTGTGGAGAGCTTCTCCCAGTACCCGCCCCTTGGTAAGAGAGCAGGCCCGTGGCTGGCCTCATGTTATGTGGAGGTCCACAGATGTGCTCTCACTCTGGTTCTCTGCAAAGACGTGTCCAGCTGTTATCTCTAGGAAGCCCCATGTCTCATCTCAGCATGGCGGGTCAGTAGCTGTGCCCCCCTGAAAGGCCCATCCATCAGCTGCCAAACCTCCCTCCCTAAAGTGCAATGACATATTTATCATACCAGTTCTGAGCCTTCTGGCTTCTATGGTTGAAATCAAACCCTGGAAGCAAATCTGTTCAACAGGATACAGGTCACGGATGCAGAGGGTCTTAGTGCCTCCGCAGGCAGATACATCAGTGCAAGTCCCTTTGCATGATGTGATGCATCTGGATTCATTGACCCTGCCAGTCCAGATGTGCTGTGAACTTTTAAGAATGGGTTGAGTAGACAAACCCCTGTCAGCTGAGCAGTAATGCTTGGGCTAGCTTGATGGGAAGAACAGGCTTAGATGATGTAGCCCAGTGTCATTCCCATCTCACCTGCATTTTCTGCTCAGAGGATGGGAGCGGCAATGGGAATATAGGACAGGAAAGGATCCTCGGTGCCATCACCAGCCTCTGGCATTCACAGGCAACCATGGACTAGACACGAAGTCCAGAAACAAGACATCCACTGTGGGCCTTCCTGCTCTGCTAGCCCCAGGCACCCCCTAACCACCCCGCTTTGTAAGACAAAGTCCCAGTGCTGTTGGTGTTTATACACCCAGGTCCCCAGGCTATTTCTAGCAGGGAGTTTTATTGGCATCTCATCAGAGGCTTGAGAGCCTGGCTCACGTGCACAGACCAGAGCTCATTGCACCTGCTTGACTGGCAGGGATGCTCCAGATGCAGACCTGGGGAGTCACAGCACTTGAGTGTTGTGTGCAGGGAGCACTGGACAGAGATGCTACTGCTATTCATTTATTATGGATTTTCACTGAAATCCTATGGGAAGTTCTCTCCCCCCTTCCCCGAGCCCTAGTGAAACAGCCTCACAGCTTGAGGAGGCTGGACAAGTCATTCACAGTCACAAAGTCAGTCTAGGGGGGGACAGATGCATATTCATCTAGCGGCTCACCCCGAGCCAACCTTCCTGCCGTGCTTTACTCTGACCATCGGTGAAGGACATCGACTGCAGCAGGCATGGAAAAGGTTCCCGGGTCCAGTTAGAAACATAAAAACTGCCTTGGCTTCCAACCCTCCTACTTCCTCCCTTCCCTCTCCCTTCCACAGGTCGTTTCGCTGTCCGCGACATGCGGCAGACCGTGGCCGTGGGCGTCATCAAGAACGTGGAGAAGAAGAGCGGTGGCGCTGGCAAGGTCACCAAGTCGGCGCAGAAGGCCCAGAAGGCTGGGAAATGAATCGTAGGCGCCCAGCGCACCGCGCAGAAACCATCCCCGGCCCCAGGATGCCTCCACCTCCTCCCCCAGGCGCATGTGTGCACATCAGCTTGTAAGAGTTTATATGTCAACGACTGGATGCTCACCATTAAGGTCCAGTGGAAATTCTTTAAAAGGAAAAGCATGTTCCAGCGTTCGTGAGGCTTCATGTTACTTTTACCAATAAACTGGTACAACATCCACAGTGCAGGGAGTGTGCGTGTGTGTCTGTTATGGCTTTGGTACCAAACTGGAAACACGGGGCTCTTATTCTCAAGGGCTGCAGGCCTCCCATGACCAAGTAGCCCCTGGCTCCAAAGCACTTATCCTCCCAACAGCCCTATGAGGCAGGGAAAGGGTGTTCTGGACAGGGGAAACTGAGGCACAATGCTCCAAGGGGCTTTGGCACTTGATTTCCATTAATTGCCCATGGGGCCCGACCCTAAGGTGTCCCCAGGAGTGTGTAAAAGAGCAGGGACTTGAACTCAGGTGTCCCCTACAGCTAAGCACTGCTCTGACCACTGGGCCACCTTTCCATTCCAGCTCTAAGGCAGCAACATAAATGACCCTGGTAATATAGGAGCTCAGTATCACAGAGCCCAGGCTAGCTCCCAGCCTATGTCCAAAGCAGGACTTCAGCATTTAAGCAGTAACATCTCCTGCATTTGTGCCAACAGGGACAGCTGCTCCCAGAAAGCAGGTAGCTGCTCTATTCTGCACGGGTCTGGACAAGCAGTGTCCTGGTATAGAGCCAGCCAGGGTCCTCCGGGTGGGAGAGGCTCATGCATGCAGTATCTAGCCAGGGAAAATCTCTCACGACACCCAAAAGTCCCCAGCTCCCCCCGAACAGCAATGAGAAACAATCCCAAGCAAAATTCAGATCTCAGCTCTAGTCTCAATTGCCCCAAATTTAACCCTTTTAATCCAGCTTCTACCTTCAGCCCATTTGGGACTGCATTTCCAAAACCATACCCCGTGGAGAGCAGAGAGGGGTGTATTAAGCCCAGCCTCTGGGATGGATGGTAACGCAACGGGCACATACAATGCAGGGGTGCTTATCAGAGCAAAACCATGACCTGATCCCCATTGTATTTGGGAGGAGGGAGGTGAAAGCAAGCCTGAAATCACAGCAGCCATCCTGCTGCTGCCCGGCAGGACTGGCCAGGGATATTGGAGACCACGTGGGAACCAGTAGCGCTCCGATTATTTTTGCCAGGTTTACGAAGCCTGCACAGGGAAGCAGGTGCCAGGGGAATGCACTCATGGCTATTTCGGATCCGGTGGCAGACTGACACCAGCAAATGGACTTTTTTGGCCTGCTGAGGCCTGCAATCTGGGGATGAGCAGGGCAAGAGTGGTGCAAGAGATATGAAATGTTGCTATGAATTCTGGAAAGCAGGCTGCCGGCACCGCACAGGCGAGGGGGCTGGTTTAACAGTCAGGACCAGTGAAGTAGGGCAGGTACAAGAGAAGCAGCAGAGAGGGGTAAGGGGTTGGAGGAAGCTGGGGGTAATATTGCTTGGTGCCGCATTAACTTTCCCACACAGAGCTGGGAGAAGCAATCTGCTCCCTGGCTAGCTGGGACAGATGGGGTCAACTTCTAAAAAGTATTAACAACCTCCCCTGCACATACACAACCGGACACAGGGCAGTAACCCTCTTGTACCTGGTTGTCACCCTCGCAACCACATTGCCCCCCAAATATGACCTTTAGGAAGACCAGCCTTTGAAAGGACAGGCCCAGGGGCTGCACTGCCATGCCACAGCAACCCTTGTATCACACAGCATGGATGGTATGAGGGCACGTGCTGCATCGGGTCTACCGGAGATCACCATCCCAGGGCCAGGGACTCCTGGTTTTTGACCTCCAAGAAGGGCTGGGAGCAAGCAGGGAGAAGCAGTAGCTTCCTCTTCTGGGGTACAGACACCCCAGAGTTCACCCCTCGCTTGCTCCTACGGCTGTATGGTGAGGGCCAGCAAAATTTGGAGGCATCCTGACCCCAACCCTCTGGGCTCCGGCCTGCCATAGGATGGCATAGGATGACAAAGGATGCCTGCCAAAGGATTTGGAAGCATCTGAGGCCCCAGGTGAAGGTGAAGGGTGCTTTCCAGTAGCAGGGCCACATATGGTTCTTGAATGACTCACGGATCTGGAATTGATTTGGCTGATTTGACTTGGGACACACAAAATTTTTCCAAAAAAGGACCCCCCCCCCACCAAAACTCAGTGGGGTATCGCATCGGGAGCTCAGGTGCCTGATAAGTCTCACACAAGGAACAATCCTGGACCTTTTCTTTCAGGCAGCAGCATCCCCTTAGATATCAGGAACTAAAGGGCTGAGCTGAGTGCTGACTTCTGGCGACCGTCCAGCGTGGTCATACACCCGTGAATGGTCTTCTGGGCACAGACAAGGGAACTGGGCTCCCTCTTGTGTTGGCAAGCAGTTAATGCTGTTGGCTTTTTACAGAGATGCCCCAAAACTGACTGGTCCTCCTGTCTAGGCAATGCCTAGGAGCAGGACACTATCACCCTCAGGAGGTTCAGAGCTCTGGCCCTTAAAGCCAAAGCATGGTGTGACCCCAGTATACCTAGCATGAAGCCCCTACAGAGATCCTAGCCCTGGGTCTGTGCCTGGGGGAAGGAAAAGTGGCACATGCTGCTCTCAAGGTGCAGCAGCCCCCGAGCCCCAAATATACGGGTGCATGCATGCAGCCCTTCTTGGACCCCTGTGTTTGAGTGGCACAAACCAGGATGAAGCAAGAAAATGTTGACCACGCCGCGTACCCTGCAGGACATAAAGAAGGACATGACAAATAAGGAAGTTTCTGATGGCGATTTATAATACAGGCCCAGATCCCTTTTCACTTCTTTTCCTGGAAAGCTTAACAGATACCCGGAGAACTACCAAGGTCTTGACTTGAGAGGGACCCACACAGCATCATCATTAGAATAATGGAAAGCATGCAGGAGGTCTTGAGAGGCTGCTCTTCGACTCCATCCTCCGAGGAAAAGTAAACTCGACAAAACCACAGCTGGATTTAAACGCTGAGCTGCCAACGATGAGTCGGGAACGGCTTGCGTGCGGCAAGGTAATTAACAGTGTGGTTTCGGTGAAAGGAAAGTTCAATCCCCCCCGAGGATATGATTCAAAATTGCTTATTGCCAGTACAGCTCCATGCCAATGGACCCCCCAGGACCACATGGGTGTGAAATCAGAGCCGGGGGCTACACTGGGCATCTCTGAGATGCAATCAGGACCTCCTTGGAGTGCAGAGGGGCTGATTTGACTCATTATAAAGGACATGGTAAGTGGAGAAATCTTGAGGGTCCCAACCCATTAATATTGATTTGAGTAGGAGGTTAAAAAAAAATCCAAGGACCTCCAAGTGAAATGCACTTGAAGAGTGGAACTGTATAACGTTTCATCTCCTAATCATGTGAATTCATGATCTGAGCCAGCGTTGGAGCTGACGTCCCCCAAATATGGACTCAGATCAGACTGGGACATTCAAAGCTGTGGCCCTCAAAGCCAGCACATGGCCCAGACTCCTTGGTATGAAACCCCAGACAGGGATCCTGGCCCAGGGTTGTGTCCAGATGAAGGAAAAGTGTCACATGCACCATGCTGCTCTCGATAGATCAAGGTGCACCAGCCTCAGAGCCCCATCCTGAATGTAGATATAGAGGTGTATGCATGCATGCATGCCAGAGCCCTTCTTGGACCCCTGCAGTTGGGTGGCACGAGCCAGGTTGGGGGAAGACGATGCTGATGCTTGTGAACCACACCAAGTACCCTGCAGGACATAAAGGACAACATGGCAAATAAGTGGAGGTGAAGAAGTTAAGACCAGTTGCTCCAGCTCCTGAGTTGTGACAGGTACAACTTTGTGCTCAACCAAAGCGTGCCCAAGTCACGAGAGGGGCCTGCAAATCTCTGTTTGCATCCCAATTTTCTTTCAATCCCATACACAGACACTAGTTCACTCCCAGATGGGACAGTCTGAACATGGGCAGAGGTACAAACCTGAGACTGCAACATGAGACCGGATGGTGGTTGCGTGGCTGATGGACTTACAGCGAGGGCATCGCTGGGCTCTGCTGATCACAAGTGAGGATTTGTCTTTTAATTTCCTTGTTCACCGCAAAAAGCTCCCCTGATAGTGGATGGAGGCACCGAAAACACAGCTCTTGTGGGAAAAATAACCAGGAGGCTTCTCTCCCCTCCAGCTCTGGGCTCCCCACATAACATCCAGCCCCTCAACGCCGCGGCGGATTGGCATTATGAAAGGTGGACCTCAATATTGCAGTGAAGGGGCAGGGTCCCCATGACCCAACAGGCAAAGGGAGCCAAGGATTTAGTTTGCAGCTTTAAAGGGTTGTGGAGTGGGGCATTTTTGAAGCCACATGTAGCCCAGATCTCAGCTGCCTGTTTTCTACGCTGGGTTGCAGGCCCCGTGCATACAGCACCCACGCAGCTTCCTATTCGAAAAGGAGCTTGTCATTGCAGCCGCCCTTCACATTTGCCTCTGTGCTGGCACCTGGTGGAAGTGAGCGAGAACTCACTTTTGGTTAGATCAGTGGCTAAATCAGTGATTTTTAACCTTTTTCACACTGGAAGTATCCTTCCCTTGACTCAAGGCCTCCCTTGGAAGATGCCAACGCTTAGCTCTCACTCCTTTCTTGACCACGGAAAAATAATCGAGCGAGTCTTCTGCTGCAAAGAAAGACCCAAGCAGGTCTGAATGTGCGTTCCTATTTAAAACCACTGGGTTTATCTTACACACTTGAAAGAGCTAATATTGCGTGGCACCCTTGACAGGATCTCAAGGCACACCAGGGTGCAGCAGCATCTTGCCTGAGAATCACTGCGCTAGATGAACATACGGCAACAGCACAAGTCCAGCTGTGGTACACATCTGGGAGTCCAAGGCCCAGCCAGGTGTCTTGCTACTCCTTGCTGCTCCCACCTCAAATGCTTCAATGACTCCCCCTCAGCTCTGTTATTTCTAGAGTTAGGGCCGGCACTCATATTTTTTCGGGCCTCACCTGGATCCCAGTGCCCCCTACTACTGAAAGGGTCTCTTCTCTCCAGGGCTGAGTTCAGCAGCTGCCAGGTTGGCCGTGCTCCTGCATAAGCAGGGTAGCCCTGGGATTCAGCTGAATCTGAGACCTCAGAGAAAGATCAAGAGATCACATTCAGGTGGCAGAAACTGGGTTTTTCCCTCTGGCTCTCTCCCTCTGCACATGCAGTTTGTGTGAGCAGGAGCTACGTCCAGTAATGGAGGGGCCTGTCGATGGAGGCAGGGGACAGCACAGGGCACTTCGCCAGCTACGAGGCTGAAAGTTTCCAAAATGACCAGCTTGTCTCATTCTCAGCTCCCCACCATCCACCAGAGCTATCGATGCGAGGTAGCCAAGACAGCACCCCAATACAGGCATTAATGATGCCATTAATGCAGCTCATCCCTGCATCCCAGTGGCTTGGCTTTGAGACAGGCTGAGCTGACTCACACCAGGATCTCACGGGCAGCTTCCCAAGGCTCTGGGCCCAGGTGCACGTGTGCTCGGAGGGCTCTTCGGCTCCGTGCATGGAGATGCACTCTGCTGCTGGACCAGCGCTTCCTCGGGGAACCTGGCCCTCTACCTTTTCACAAAACCAAGGATCAAATCAAACCACCTCCCAGCTCCAAGTCTTTCCAGCCCGAGGAAACTTTGGTTCTAGGCCAGGATCTGAACCTCAGGCCCATCTGTAGTCCTTCTGGGTATGCCCACACTGACGGCTGCGGTGCATGGCATCCAGCTGGCATTGCTGGGCCCCCGGGAGCTGGAACAAGCAGCTTTGCCATGAGGCATCAGTGCTTTTTGCTTCTACTGGCCACTGCAAGCCCTGGCTGGTTGGCTTCCAGGCTGGGGGCTCTGCCATGTGTTATGGGGAGGCTACCAGGACCCCTCTGCCCTCAGCTTCTTCCCTGATGTGGGCTGCTCTCTGACTTCCTGCTGGCTAATTTGCTTGCAAAGGCCAAGTTTTGCAGCTCTTGGGTAGAGGGAAGCGTGCTGTTCACAGCCTGGAGTGGCTCTGCTCCCCCAGTGACTCAGATGTGCTCCCTGGGGCAAGTCCTCTGACATCCCCAGGGACACAGCGAACCCAGGGGTTTGCTTAGCCATTCCCATTGGATCACTTTGTTTTTTGCAGGACACAAAGGCCCATGCAATGATGCAGTGGTGGCTAGCTCAACAGATACTATGGCGCTGCCACACAACTTCCAGGGGGACATGGTGGTCAGTCCTATGGTTTTCCTTCAGACAAGGAAACCATCCTGGAGGAGCTGGATTATCTACCGCAAGGCTCTGCTGGGGGGAGAGAAAGCGGTACCAGGGCAGGCAGGGGAAGGAAAGGGCAGTGGCTTCCCTAACTAACACCTCTCTTTCTGCTCCTCCTTCTTCTGGCAACCCCCCATGGATGGAGAAAGTGGGAGCAGAATTGCCAGAGCGCTGGGAATGATGTTTCTGCCTTTTGCTGGGGGTCAAGGACTGATCCTAAGAAGGCAGCAATTAAAACAGATGAACTCCAGGCTTACACAGCATCTCATTCTTCCTGAGAAGCCAACAAGACCTGACCTGAGCACAGCAAGCTCAAGCAATTAACCTTGGGCTTCCCCAAATAACCTTCTAGCTCCAGGGGCCTAGCTGGCACACCCGACTCACCAGGGTTCCCGTGCCCTCTAATTTAATCTGAGCTGCTTGGTCATGGAGCCTGCTCAGCACAGATGCACATGGGAAGAGGTGAAAAACACCCACCACCCCCATGTCCCGTGACCCTAGCACCAACCCCTGGCTCCAGGGCTTCTCCTGGCACCAGAAGGGCTTCTTCTCTGACTACTGCAATAGCCCAGAGGCGAGGATTGCTGCTCACTGAGGTCTGCAGAGCCAAGCAGCTCCCAAATGCATAGAGACGGGAGGACAGCGGCTCAGACACAGAGGCAGAGGCTGCCTGGCTGGTGCCATGAGCCTGCTTGCAGCTGCTCTAGTGTCATATGCTCCTGGCAGGCAGGGCTGGAGGGAATTCAGCAGGCCAGGGCTGCTGGTCCCTTAGGAGCACGAGGCGGCGTGTAGCCGAGCAAAACAACCAGCAAGGAGCCCCGTCCACGTCAGCTTTGCTAGGCAGCGACGGGGATGGACAGGCATGGGGTGCGGAGAGACCAGGGCAGACCAACACGTGCGCACTTCAAATGCAATCAGTGGCTCCAGTTCTCTGGAGACCGGATTCATGGTGCAAACTGCATTTGTAATGGTTTGAGTGTCAACGTGTGCTTTGATCTGCCAAGTGAACCACAAGGCAGCGTTGGAGGTAAAGTTATATCTGTCTATCTATCTATATATATATCTAGAGAGAGAGAAAGAGAGAGATGTATCTCTCTCTCTCAATATATAGAGCTATCTATCTATCTATGGAAAGATAGATAGCTCTATATATTGAGCTATATAGAGCTATCTATCTATCTATGGATAGCTCTATATCTATCGATCTATAGATATATCTATATATAATATGTCAAAAATATATAATATATATTTCCATCTCCAGCTTCCTGTGTGCAAAAATGAAGGTTATTTCCTACTTATGGGGACTTTTTACCATCCTGAATTTTCCCTGAGCCTGATGAAGGGCATTTGAGCCCAAAAGCTTGCAGAAAAAGACCATTGTTTGCAATTTCCTAGTTGGTCTAATAAAAGGTATCATCTCTGAAGCAAGAGTCCTAGAGTTTTGCGTTTCATATATATTTATTTATTTATATATATAATAAATATATATATTTATTTATTATATATTTATTTATTATATATAAATATATATTTGTTTTATTTTTTTGCAAAAAAAATGATATATATATATATATATATATATATATATATACACACACACACATATTTTTGCAAAAAAATAAAAATAAAAATAGAGACTGGGTACACCCTGACGGGATCATCTGGGGTCCTGGCTGCTGCGAACCTTCTGCACCGGCACTCAGTAAACCAGCCCGATCCTTGCTGCAGGGCACTGGGGAGCATCTCTGCCTGGCGGGAGCTCTCCTGGTGCTCTGCCTTATGTTGAAACCTGCTGCCCTGGACACTCAGTGCTGGCAGCTCTTGCCATTATACCAGGGAAAGCAGTGTGCCTCATCACCCGGCCCCAGGCCCGGCCCCTGGCTGCCCGTGGTTAATAATTTAGACGAAGTTCCAGGATCTGATTGGCCATCTCAGCAGGCACTCCTGGCTTCTCTAAAAAATTGATAAGGTGTTTGAAAGGCTGTAAATAGTCTGCAAATGCTGAGTCGGGCAAATTTGATCTGCCTCTTGCCCTTCCACAGCAGATTAAAGCGGCAGCAGTGAAATGCCCAGCAGACGACCGCACGCCCTGGGCAGACAGCAGGCCCCGCTCCCCTCGCTGCTCCGTGTGCTCGGGGTGGCTGGGGGGTAGTGGGGAGCTCCTTCTCTTTGTCATGGCTGGGTGGTGGTTTGATGCACTCAGAGACAGCCCTGCCTTGGAAGCAGGAGGGATCGACAGCGTCACGGTCCTAGCAATGCCCCCAGTCACACCAGTGGTGAGGAGTCATGGAAGGAGGGAGGGGGTGGAGTAGATCTGGACCAGGGAGAAGGGAGAGATGGGGGGACAGGGGGACTTGGGCTGAGCAGAGAGCACCGAATGCAGCATCGCATAGACTCCCACACTACACTACAGAGCTTGTATTAAAACCCGCCCGGAGGAGGTCATTCCCGATTCCCGCTAACCAAAGCAATCCCTTCCTCTGCTCCCAGCATTTCAGCCACTCTCCTGCGCTACCCAGAGCCCCCGAGCCAGCTGCAAGGAGGAAAGCTGAATGGAGAAACCCATCCTCTTTGGGCCCAGTCCTGTTCCCATGGAAATCAAGTTGCTACTCGCTTCCCGGGGAAGGCGCTCAGGCTGTTGGAACAAGCAGTGCCTTCTTCTGACACCCTCGCAAGTCTTGCCTCCCCGGGAACGGGGCTTTCCACAGAAACGTGCATCCCCGCTCTAGGCACCAGCGCGGTGTCAGCCCCGGCGGAGACACCTCCGATGCACTTCTGCCCTTGGCCAAGATCTTTGCTGTGGGCTGCGCTGCCTGCCCAGTGCTGCCTCCTTCTTGGGGATGTTGCCCGAGACAGCCAGCAGCACCTTGCAAAGCATTTATATCCCAACTGCGAGCTTTCCATAGGGGCCAGTTATGAATCGCCCTAAGTCTTTGGCTGCAACGAGCTGCGGCAGCTTCAGTAATCAGCTGAAAAATATTCAAGTATCTCTTCCTTAGTATAAAAATACATTCAGCTCTAAGTGTCCCCCCCACTTGGGCCTTCTGCTGCAGAAACACAGCCCAGACTTTCTTTCCTTTACAGCCTTTATGGCTGGTTTACCTCTGAATTTGCTAAGGAAAGCTGGAGTTGCCCGTTTCAGTATGAGCTCCCCCCATGCTCAGGAGGCTGGTGTCTGCAGGGAAAACATCTCCTCCAAGCAGATGATAGGTACAAAGAGAGCCTGACACCCCTCTTGGCTACGGCCATTTAAGAAAGTGCCTCTCCCACACTTGACCGGAGGATGCTACACGGAGTCAGCAGCATCGTGCCCAGAGCTGCGGTGCGAACCAGCCACGCTGCATTGCCGTCTGCCCGTGGATCATGAGTATGAAACAGCTGGAATTGGGGAAAATGCGTGTCCTACACCACAAGGCTTCGTAGAAGCCTTAGAAAAGCCAGCAGACCAGTGCAATGCCTGCATGGAGGGTGAAAGTGCTGTACCTGGAAGATCCTTCTGGGCCAGTTTCCTTCCTGGGCTCTTTTAATTAATATAAAGTTGGTGGGTGTCGGCACCTAGGCAAGCCAAGAACAAACAGCCCCAAGCAGAGCAAAAGGCAGTCGAATTGCCCTTTCCTTTTGCTACTGAACTCTTGTGTTCTCCTACCAGAGCACTGGGGGATGCTGTCTGAAGGAGGAAAAAGGGTCGCACGGTCTGTGCTGTAGCGGGGCGCAGTGCTAGCTTCCAAACACAATCTCCTGCCAGAGTACATCGGTCTTCCCATAAATGCTAAGAGAGCAGCCTGAAAGCATTCAGCTGAGCTCCGATTTCCCCAGATCTGCCTGCACCTCTGTGGGGGGAAAGGGCACGGAGATATTTGAATTGAATGAGCAGCTTAGCAGTTGCTGGCTCTGACTTTACTAGCAAACCCCTGCCATGTGCTACATTTGCAAATCAATCTTAGATCACCTTGGTTTTGTCTGAATGGACCCAGAGCCCTCTTGTGCACCCGGTCATTGTGAACTGCTTTCTATAACAACCTCCACACGCAATGCTTGTCTACCCAGCGAGCCCTCTGGACTGAAGAGGGCCCTAAACAGGGCAAGGCATTCTCCTGCATCGTGTTTGAGACATGCAGACAGGTGACGTGACTCACAAAACAGCCGTTACTTAGCAAACACGGCGCATTTCATAGTTTCATAGTTTCATAGATGTTAGGGTCGGAAGGGACCTCAATAGATCATCGAGTCTGACCCCCTGCATAAGCAGGAAAGAGTGCTGGGTCTAGATGACCCCAGCTAGATACTCGTCTAACCTCCTCTTGAAGACCCCCAGGGTAGGGGAGAGCACCACCTCCCTTGGGAGCCCGTTCCAGACCTTGGCCACTCGAACTGTGAAGAAGTTCTTCCTAATGTCCAATCTAAATCTGCTCTCTGCTAGCTTGTGGCCATTGTTTCTTGTAACCCCCGGGGGCGCCTTGGTGAATAAATACTCACCAATACCCTTCTGTGCCCCCGTGATGAACTTATAGGCAGCCACAAGGTCGTCTCTCAACCTTCTCTTGCGGAGGCTGAAAAGGTCCAGTTTCTCTAGTCTCTCCTCGTAGGGCTTGGTCTGCAGGCCCTTGACCATACGAGTTGCTCACAGAAGCTACTTTTGGACCGCAGCCTCGCTGATGCATGGGCTGATCTTTACACCCATGTCCCAAGATGTGCCTGGATCATTGCCAACACACAATAGCGGACCACAAATAATACCGGCCTGGGAGGAAGATTCAAAGTGCCAATCCCAACTCCAGGAATGCACGGTGGACTTCTGTGATGGGCTTCAGCTGAGCGATCGCATTGAAGAGCAGGAGGATCTTGCGGGCTGCTAGAGGCAATTCTGATAAATGGCATTACAGCAGTATTGACATGCATCGTAGCTCTTGCTCCACGAGAGGGGTCCCATTGTAATGCAAAGCATATACAGCGCTGGGCTGTACCAGAGCATCTCCTGATGTCGATCGCTGTGCTGGAAGGGATGAGCTGACGTACGTTGGGACTGCCTTCTGTTTGTAAATGCAGAGGGTGACAACCCGTACATGAGCCGTGACTTGCTTTATACACAGAGAGGAGCTTGTAGAAGCCAGCTTCACCTTTCACACCCAGCGTCTGCAAACAAAAGCACTTGTTTCCGACGCTCGCATCATTCAGATGTCTAATTACCAACTGCGCCGGTGGCACTAACGGACAAACTGCTCCTGTAGTTATTTGTGTGGGAAAAGTTACCAAAGCAAAGGCAGACCTGGCATTAAAGTGGAGCTGGAAATCAGAAACATCCTGCAACAAAACTCAACTCTGCAAACGCAGTTTCAACCCCATTCCCCGAGACCCTGACCCCAGCATCCAATCCCACAAAGGACAATGTCAGGACATTTAGAAAGTGCCCAGTGCCTTGCAGGGGAATCACTGCTACATATCCATTCATCCTTTCTTGCAGGAGACCCAGAGTAATAAGGAAAAAAAAAACCTATCATAACATCCCACTTCTTCATCCTCACTTGACTAGACAGAGTGTTTCCTGAATGTCCAGACAGAGCTAAGACAGAAATAGGCCTGCAGGGAAAACCCCACGATGCAAATAAAATACAAATTAGCATTATATTTCAGGTAATCCCTTCAAAAGTCAGACTCCCCACGTGACGGGGATGACTCATTGGAGAGGATGCATTCAAGGAATCCAATAACAGCTCCAGCTCACTGGGAATTGCCCAAAGCGGCCATTTTTCAACAAGAAAAAAAAAAAGAAGGAAATGACAGCTCATCGAAATGGCGATGGCAAGGAAAGGGTAGTTCTGATGAACCTCTGGTTCAAAACCATCAGAGACTTCACATTTCAAGTTTAATTTTCAGTTTGAACCTGCTTTTTTCTTTGAAACTGTAGGTAATTCAGACTCAAGGGAGTGGAGCAATAAAAGAGTCAAAATTAAAACAAACTGTTTCAATTGAACCAATCCGGGGATGGATAGATGGATAATGCAATATAGAGAGAGACCTCTCTCTCACTTTACACACACAGACACACACGTGTGTGTGTGTACAGTGAGAGAGAGGTCTCTCTCTATATTGCATTATCCATCCATCCATATATAGATATATAAATATCACATTATTTGTTCCCAACAAGTCGAATGTGACTTTTCCTCCTGCTTTGGAACAAGAAAAGTGTTGGCTTGTCAGAGGAACTCCTGGGGGACAGGCACCCCGCTCCCCATCCACTTGATTAACACTCCTCTTCGAAAGGCCTCCCGACGGAGATGCATTATTTTCACTGCTGGAACGGGAGCACCGTTGCTTTGCAATTGCTGTCTCTCTGTTGCAGTCAGTGGACTCCATTTCTATTCACTCGGGGTTCAGCCTTTCCTCATCCCTCTACCTTTCTCCCCACAAAAAGGTTCCCCCTCCAGAAGCCTCCACCCCACCTCAGTTAGCCTTCTCACCATGCCAGCAACCTCTCCATCTCTGCTCTTTCCCTGTATCTGCTTGCAACAGGCTTTCTCCTCACCCAGCACAGGACCCTTCAAAACCATAGCCAACTGCATTAACAGAGCCCCCCCTCACCCCGGACATTGCTCCTGTCCCTTTGTCCAGGGGTGCCAATGCAATGTGAATGGAAGCAGGTGAATCAGGCCACCTGGCCCCACTTAATACATTTGCCTACCTGGAAGGCCCATCTCCCAGTTCACCCAGCAAACCTCCATTCCTTAGACAAGCTTTTCTATAAAAAAACAAACAAAATAAACTAAACCTTCACCCACACTTCGCTGCTCTCCCTCCTAAGTACCTTTTTACATCAGTGCAATGAGTCACAGGCGATGCAGGTAAACCCAGCTTTCTAAAAGGGCCATCCCATCCTGCACCTTTGCTACAGGGAACTTTCTTGCTTGTTGCCTGACAGAATGAAAAGAAGAAACCCATGCCCAATTACCCCAGGATGGGGAAGGTAGCAGAGCAGATGGATATTTAAATACAAGCAATGCCTTGTGTTCATTCAGCTAGCAGCTTGGCATCTAGTCCTGCTCTCCTATAGATATCAGGGTAGAGGGGTTTGAGTCTGCCAAGACTCAAACTTCAAGAGCCCTGGTAGGGGGATAAGAAGCCCAAGCAATCTAAGATGAGATTTGCCATGGCAATGTCGGATGCTCTCCTATCGCTTGCACTTTGTGCAGTATGAAGTGGGAGAACAGATCTACGGAGGGATAGCTAAAGAGATGCAATTAGCTTACAAGCTGCTCCATCCAGCAGAGGCAAAGGTTCCTCCTAGCAGACGACTGCATGGTTCATACCTGTAGAAAAACAAGAAGGTCAGTAGAAATGGTGCAAGTGTTGTCAGGGCATGAAGAGTGACTAAAGGAGCTAAATTTATAGAGTCTGGGAAAAGGAAGACTCAGGGCTGACATGGCTACAGGCTAAAAATACCTCCAAGGTAACACTGCAAACGAAGGAAGGGAATTGCTCATGGTCTCCAAGGAAGGCAAGACAAGGTGCAACCGCCGGGGGCTAATGAAGGAAAAGGTGCAGCGAGAGATGAGGAAAGTGCCCTTCGGTGTGGGGAGCCGGGAGCAGAACAAGTAAGGGACAAGCAGGCCAGGTCCTTGAGAGACCAGGAGATGGGCTGAATTGAAATGAGGGAGGGGAAGTGGGGGCTGCACAGCAGAGACGGAGACTGGGTACTGCGGGGCTGCGTGCATCTATGGGCAGCGAGGTCCCTCCTGATCCTACCAGTTGCCTACCTGACACAGTGCACACAGGTAATTTAGATGCTTTACACACACTGCCATGAACACGCAGCACCCGAGTGTAAAACAGCTGCTGCCAAGCCTGCATGCAATATTAAAAAGTGAATAAAAGGAGCCCAGCATCTTTGCAGCAGCGGTTTTATTTTATGGGCTTCGTTTTCATAGGTCGTGTTGAAGGTGTGTGAGAGAAATGCTCAGTGCATTTCCCTGAGCAAGAGGGTTGGGGTCCAAAGCAGTCCCTGAAGTGAGCTATAGCGGTCCCTGAGTTTGGGGCAGTGACTAGGATGATAGGAAGATGCCTCAACTCTGACATGACCCCTGGCCAGGCCCCTGGGACCCCAGTGGCGTGAAGAGGATATAGGGGTTTGGCCCTTTGAGGCAAATTCACCTCTAAGTTGATGCAAGCAGGTGCAATCCCAGTGGCCTCCGCAAAGGGCAGGCTCTGAGGCCCGAAATACACTGCTAGATGCTGCCCACATCCCCAAGCCCCCCTGCCCATTCCTGTGTCTCACACAACCGTGTTCTCAATGAAGGGCTCGCCTCTCCCCCACGCCTCCGGCAGACCCACGTGAACACCGAGAGGAGCTCGCTCACGATCCAGCAGTGGGAGAATGACATGGACTTATTGCAAAGTGCTGGCAAGCAGCAGAAACACTGGGGGGAGGGAAGAACATGACTTCCCTGATCATCTCTTTTACGTGTCACTGCTAAAAATAGCCGGCGTGACACGTCGGAGCGGAAACATCGTGATGATTTATTTATCACTGCCATCTTCACAGGCAGCGAGCGGTCCCGCGTTCCTTTGACAGCTCCGGGCTATGCTGCTGTCGTGCCAGGGCCCCGTGCATCCCCGCGTCTCAGTCCCCTATGCTGGGAATTAAACCTTTCTGCAAGAAAACAGGGTCCCAGATCCTAACAGTGCACAGTCTTTGTTAAAGACTCATTAAAAGGACAGCACACGGGGAAAAGGCCCAGCATCTGTGAGCCATCTATACTGCGCTCCCCTTCTGCCCCTCTTCTTTTTAGCCTGGCAGCATATTGGTTGTGGCTGAGGCTATCCATCAAGAAAGGGCTTGTGGCATTTGCTGTTCCTCTGGGCTCTGGTTGGAGGTCCGTTGTTAGGATTTTGCATCTTTCCCTCCACCGTGGCCCCTGCATTTCCAGCGATTCAGGGATCATACTCACTTGGTGCGTACTCACTGCCCTCAAGAAGGGAGCCCCTGCATTGACAGCCCTTCTGCCTGGCTAAGGGTTTCCATAAGGCATAAGGCAAAGGATGAACCTTTGGGAAACACAGGAATGGTGTTTTTGATGCATCAGATAATGTCACTGCCCCTTTCCTCCATCAGAGCCTGCCTAAAATACACATTTCTATACAATCCCTTCCCCAACCCAATGAACGGCACGCAGAACTTCACTCTGAGTCTCACCAATTTCTGTCCATCGCTGAGGGCCCATTTCCTTCCTGCTCAATTAACGGGAATGATAAGCAGGCTCCCTTGCAATTTACAGTGACGTGCCGACATCTTAATTCTTGCCTTTCCCTCATGTGAAAGATTTTGGACACTTGCATCCATGTCTCTCCAGTACCCCTGATGCAGGACCAGGGTTCATGCCCCTTCTGGGATCAGAGGTCCTATACTGCCACCAAATCAGGCGTCGTTCCTACTTTCCTACTGTTTGCACTTTATCCCTCTGCGTCGATCTGTTCTCCCTCTTCATACAGTGCAGATATAGAGATTAAATTAGTTTGCAAGCTGCTCCGTCCAGAAGAGGCAAAGGTTTCTCCTAGCAGACAACTGGATGGTTCATACGTGTGATTTCTTCCCTGCCCTATACCAGCATACTACATCCCTAAATATCCCCTATATCGCCTTTATACCCCCACCATAAACAGCTCCTACAGTTTAAGGGAAAAAACACATGCTTTGACTGATGCAATATACTCAAAGCAACAGAAACCTGGCTTGCTCATCTCCTCTGCAGACTGCTTCCCCTATGGACAAGTCCTTTTGTGCTATTGTTTGGCATAAGAAGGCATCTGCTTAAGCTGTAGAGCATTTTCCTTGCTGGACTCAGAGGTGTCATAACAGCTCATTCCAAGATGATTTCCTTTGTATGAACAGCACTTTAATTCAGGGTTTCCCATCTCCAAAACAGAAATAATTGGCTATTTGTTATAGGCAGTCATCAGCAAGACAGATCTCAAAAGTGGGGAGAGACTGATGAAAATGATTGTGTTCCACCTCTATAATTATGGAGGTGTCAAAAGCAGCTTCAGAGTTCAGGCTGCACTGACATTTGTACTTAAAGCAGGACTAAAAATTGCCCTGTTTTCTATGCTAAATGCTGGAATTTAGGTTCAGTATAGGGCACGAGAGGCCTTCAGAGGAGACATTTTGGAAGGCTGCCTTTTGGACACATTATTTTGTTTCACCACCTTTCTTTGGGTCCCTCTAGCTAGAAGGCCACATACCCTGCAAATGCCCAGCATCATGAATCCACACCCATTCAGAACACCATAGTCATGGGATGTATTTGAGATGAAACACATAAAGACCGATAACAGAAATAATGGCTGCCACGATGGCCTCTATTAATCATCATAACACGCGGGCACATAATCGATAAGCATGGCTGGCGTTCAAGGGAGGCTGTTAGGGCTGTTTAGGATGATGGTGGAGAGAGGCAAGTGGTCTTGAGAAGGGAAATGACAGGTAGAAATGGAGCTTGGAATGACCTAGCTGCTAATTCCCTTGCTTTGTACGGTCAGTTTGGATGGGACTTGTGGCGTAGCCAACTTGGTGCACAGTTAAAGCATGTTGTATGGAAATAGAGAGAGGCTGAAGACTGGCTTTCAGGGTCCGAAATAGCTCGTACACTGCTTAATGAGACCAAAGTCAAGGGTTAACTCAGACCTCAGGTACAAATAAGTACAAGCCCCCAAGGAGCAGGTGGGCTTGGATAAAAGAGTTGGTTTGGGCTCATCATTAAACACAGTGGGAAAGAGGGTTGTTAATGTTGGTGTTGACTCAACCTTGACATGCAAGGCATCTTGACAAGAAAAAATCTGGGAGGAAAGTGGGCTCTCTCTATACCATCATTTGGAAACTGGGTGATTCCCAGTGAAGCACGTGTCCAGGATAAGCATAGTCTGTGTGTGCAGGAAGGATTGACTGAGTGCTGTAAAAGCATCAGAGCAACAAACAGACTTCATCGGCTGGAGAATCGCACCCCCAAATCTCAGAAGAGCAGGGGATGGTTGCGTAGAATAGATGCAGCAGTCCATGGACTTAAAGGCATATTCTCGGTCACCCTCGGCCTGTTGCCAGGCAACTTAAATTGTGTGAGAGTTTTACTACCACCCGTGATCCTCTTGGTTCTTCCTCTGGAGAGCCTGGCACTCGAGCTGTGGAACGAATGACTGCAAGCAGAGCCAGCAGCTGCCCAGAGAAACCTGCTAGCAAAGTCTCTTCCAGGCTGAGATGAACCATTGGCAAGTTAGTTGGTGATGCCTCAGTCACTTCTGCAGAGGGCTGGTGGCTGTAAACCCTCAGGAAATGGGGTTCTCTCAGCTAGGCCTAGAATATGAATGGCATCTTGGTGACGAACGTAGTGGAAGGGACTGCTGAGTCCACCAGGCCATGCTGCTTTGGGATCTACCAACCTTGTCCATCTTGGAAGGGGGCACCTGGGAGGCAACCACAGGTCTCCTGGACAAGCAAGGCAGCCCTGCAGAAACCAGCCCCTCTTGCAAAGAACAATTTTCCAAATATTTAATTGATCTAATAAAAGATGTCACATCTACCCAAAGAACCTTGTCCATCTTGAAAGGGGACACCTGGGAGGCAACTGGAGGTCTTCTGGACAAGCCCTGCAGAAACCAGCCCCTCTTGCAAAAAGCAATCTTGCCAAGGAGTAAAAGATATCACATCTACCTAAAGAACCTTGTCCATCTTGGAAGGGGACACTTGGGAGATAACCAGGTCTTCTGGCCAAGCAAGGCAGTCCCTTAGAAACCAGCCCCTCTTGCAAAGAACAATTTTTCCAACTCTTGACTTGGTCTCATGAAAGATATCACAACTACCCTAAAGAACCATGTCTACTTTGGAAGTGGGTACCCAGGAAGCAACCCCAGGTCTCCTGGCCAAGCCCCTCTTGCAAAGAGCCATTCATGCTCTCTCTATTTTATTCCTTGGCAAGCTTGCTTCCAGCTCTCGACTTGGTCTCATCAAAGATGTCACATCTACCCTAAAGAAGCATGTCCACTCTGGAAGGGGGCACCCGGCAGACAACCCCAGGTCTCTTGGACAAGCCCTACTGAAACCAGCCCCTCTTGCAAAGAGCCATTTTTCCAACTCCTGACTTGGTTTAATCAAAGATGTCACATCTACCCAAAGAACCATGTCCATTTTGGAAGGGGGCACCCGGCAGACAACCCCAGGTCTCCTGGCCAAGCCCCTCTTGCAAAGAGCCATGCATACTCTCTCTATTTTATTCCTTGGCAAGCTCGCTTCCAGCTCTCGACTTGGTCTCATCAAAGATATCACATCTACCCTAAAGAAGCATGTCCACTTTGGAAGGGGGCACCTGACAGACAACCCCAGGTCTCCTGGCCAAGCCCTACTGAAACCAGCCCCTCTTGCAAAGGAGCCATTCATGCTCTCTCTCTTTTATTCCTTGAAAAGCTTGCTTCCAACTCTTGACTCGATCTCATCATGGATATCACATCTACCCTAAAGAACCCTGTCCACTCAGGAAGGGGGCACCCGGCAGACAACCCCAGGTCTCCTGGCCAAGCCCCTCTTGCAAAGTGCCATTCATGCTCTCTTTATTTTATTCCTTGGCAAGCTTGCTTCCAACTCTTGACTTGATCTCATCAAAGATGTCACATCTACCCTAAAGAACTGTGTCCACTTTGGAAGGGGGCACCCGGCAGACAACCCCAGGTCTCCTGGCCAAGCCCTACTGAAACCAGCCCCTCTTGCAAAGAGCCATTTTTCCAACTCTTGACTTGGTTTAATCAAAGATGTCACATCTACCCAAAGAACCGTGTCCACTTTGGAAGGGGGCACCCGGCAGACAACCCCAGGTCTCCTGGCCAAGCCCTACTGAAACCAGCCCCTCTTGCAAAGGAGCCATTCATGCTCTCTCTCTTTTATTCCTTGAAAAGCTTGCTTCCAACTCTTGACTCGATCTCATCATGGATATCACATCTACCCAAAGAACCGTGTCCACTCAGGAAGGGGGCACCCGGCAGACAACCCCAGGTCTCCTGGCCAAGCCCCTCTTGCAAAGTGCCATTCATGCTCTCTTTATTTTATTCCTTGGCAAGCTTGCTTCCAACTCTTGACTTGATCTCATCAAAGATGTCACATCTACCCTAAAGAACTGTGTCCACTTTGGAAGGGGGCACCCGGCAGACAACCCCAGGTCTCTTGGACAAGCCCTACTGAAACCAGCCCCTCTTGCAAAGAGCCATTTTTCCAACTCCTGACTTGGTTTAATCAAAGATGTCACATCTACCCAAAGAACCATGTCCATTTTGGAAGGGGGCACCCGGCAGACAACCCCAGGTCTCCTGGCCAAGCCCCTCTTGCAAAGAGCCATGCATACTCTCTCTATTTTATTCCTTGGCAAGCTCGCTTCCAGCTCTCGACTTGGTCTCATCAAAGATATCACATCTACCCTAAAGAAGCATGTCCACTTTGGAAGGGGGCACCTGACAGACAACCCCAGGTCTCCTGGCCAAGCCCTACTGAAACCAGCCCCTCTTGCAAAGGAGCCATTCATGCTCTCTCTCTTTTATTCCTTGAAAAGCTTGCTTCCAACTCTTGACTCGATCTCATCATGGATATCACATCTACCCTAAAGAACCCTGTCCACTCAGGAAGGGGGCACCCGGCAGACAACCCCAGGTCTCCTGGCCAAGCCCCTCTTGCAAAGTGCCATTCATGCTCTCTTTATTTTATTCCTTGGCAAGCTTGCTTCCAACTCTTGACTTGATCTCATCAAAGATGTCACATCTACCCTAAAGAACTGTGTCCACTTTGGAAGGGGGCACCCGGCAGACAACCCCAGGTCTCCTGGCCAAGCCCTACTGAAACCAGCCCCTCTTGCAAAGAGCCATTTTTCCAACTCTTGACTTGGTTTAATCAAAGATGTCACATCTACCCAAAGAACCGTGTCCACTTTGGAAGGGGGCACCCGGCAGACAACCCCAGGTCTCCTGGCCAAGCCCTACTGAAACCAGCCCCTCTTGCAAAGGAGCCATTCATGCTCTCTCTCTTTTATTCCTTGAAAAGCTTGCTTCCAACTCTTGACTCGATCTCATCATGGATATCACATCTACCCAAAGAACCGTGTCCACTCAGGAAGGGGGCACCCGGCAGACAACCCCAGGTCTCCTGGCCAAGCCCCTCTTGCAAAGTGCCATTCATGCTCTCTTTATTTTATTCCTTGGCAAGCTTGCTTCCAACTCTTGACTTGATCTCATCAAAGATGTCACATCTACCCTAAAGAACTGTGTCCACTTTGGAAGGGGGCACCCGGCAGACAACCCCAGGTCTCTTGGACAAGCCCTACTGAAACCAGCCCCTCTTGCAAAGAGCCATTTTTCCAACTCCTGACTTGGTTTAATCAAAGATGTCACATCTACCCAAAGAACCATGTCCATTTTGGAAGGGGGCACCCGGCAGACAACCCCAGGTCTCCTGGCCAAGCCCCTCTTGCAAAGAGCCATGCATACTCTCTCTATTTTATTCCTTGGCAAGCTCGCTTCCAGCTCTCGACTTGGTCTCATCAAAGATATCACATCTACCCTAAAGAAGCATGTCCACTTTGGAAGGGGGCACCTGACAGACAACCCCAGGTCTCCTGGCCAAGCCCTACTGAAACCAGCCCCTCTTGCAAAGGAGCCATTCATGCTCTCTCTCTTTTATTCCTTGAAAAGCTTGCTTCCAACTCTTGACTCGATCTCATCATGGATATCACATCTACCCTAAAGAACCCTGTCCACTCAGGAAGGGGGCACCCGGCAGACAACCCCAGGTCTCCTGGCCAAGCCCCTCTTGCAAAGTGCCATTCATGCTCTCTTTATTTTATTCCTTGGCAAGCTTGCTTCCAACTCTTGACTTGATCTCATCAAAGATGTCACATCTACCCTAAAGAACTGTGTCCACTTTGGAAGGGGGCACCCGGCAGACAACCCCAGGTCTCCTGGCCAAGCCCTACTGAAACCAGCCCCTCTTGCAAAGAGCCATTTTTCCAACTCTTGACTTGGTTTAATCAAAGATGTCACATCTACCCAAAGAACCGTGTCCACTTTGGAAGGGGGCACCCGGCAGACAACCCCAGGTCTCCTGGCCAAGCCCTACTGAAACCAGCCCCTCTTGCAAAGGAGCCATTCATGCTCTCTCTCTTTTATTCCTTGAAAAGCTTGCTTCCAACTCTTGACTCGATCTCATCATGGATATCACATCTACCCAAAGAACCGTGTCCACTCAGGAAGGGGGCACCCGGCAGACAACCCCAGGTCTCCTGGCCAAGCCCCTCTTGCAAAGTGCCATTCATGCTCTCTTTATTTTATTCCTTGGCAAGCTTGCTTCCAACTCTTGACTTGATCTCATCAAAGATGTCACATCTACCCTAAAGAACTGTGTCCACTTTGGAAGGGGGCACCCGGCAGACAACCCCAGGTCTCCTGGACAAGCCCTACTGAAACCAGCCCCTCTTGCAAAGAGCCATTTTTCCAACTCTTGACTTGGTTTAATCAAAGATGTCACATCTACCCAAAGAACTGTGTCCACTTTGGAAGGGGCACCCGGCAGACAACCCCAGGTCTCCTGGCCAAGCCCCTCTTGCAAAGAGCCATGCATACTCTCTCTATTTTATTCCTTGGTGAGCTTGCTTCCAGCTCTCGACTTGATCTCATCAAAGATGTCACATCTACCCTAAAGAAGCATGTCCACTTTGGAAGGGGGCACCTGGCAGACAACCCCAGGTCTCCTGGACAAGCCCTACTGAAACCAGCCCCTCTTGCAAAGAGCCATTTTTCCAACTCTTGACTTGGTTTAATCAAAGATGTCACATCTACCCAAAGAACCGTGTCCACTTTGGAAGGGGGCACCCGGCAGACAACCCCAGGTCTCCTGGACAAGCCCTACTGAAACCAGCCCCTCTTGCAAAGAGCCATTTTTCCAACTCTTGACTTGGTTTAATCAAAGATATCACACCTACCCTAAAGAACCGTGTCCACTTTGAAAGTGGGTCCCCAGGAAGCAACCCCAGGTCTCCTGGCCAAGCCCCTCTTGCAAAGAGCCATGCATACTCTCTCTATTTTATTCCTTGGCGAGCTTGCTCCTAACTCTCGACTCGGTCTCATCAAAGACACCCCCTGCACCCACAGCCCCCCGCATTGCCGCGCCCCGCGTGGCACGGGGCAGGCTGCCAGGTAGGTGGCTGTGCTCCCCCCTCCCTAAGGCAGCAAAGAGTTAAGGCAGGAGGGAGGGGGCCTGGCGCATGGCGGCCGGGAGGAGCCGGAGCCGGAGCCGGAGCTGGAGCCGCATCAGCAGCAGGAGCGGCAGCGGCAGCGGCAGGAGCGCGGGGGCCGGCAGAGCCGGCGGCGGAGCGCGGCGCGCGCGGCCATGTGAGCCCGCAGCCCCCGGCCCAGCTCCGCCCGCAGCGCAGCGCAGCGCAGCCCCGGGAGGATGGTGCAGAAATCCCGCAACGGCGGCGTGTACCCGGGGCCGGCGGGCGAGAAGAAGCTCAAGGTGGGCTTCGTGGGGCTGGATCCCGGCGCGCCCGACTCCAGCCGGGATGGGGCGCTGCTGATCGCCGGCTCGGACAGCACCAAGCGGGGCAGCATCCTCAGCAAGCCGCGCTCGGGGGGCGCGGGCGCGGGGAAGCCCCCCAAGCGCAACGCCTTCTACCGCAAGCTCCAGAATTTCCTCTACAACGTGCTGGAGAGGCCGCGGGGCTGGGCGTTCATCTACCACGCATACGTGTGAGTGCCCCGGCCCGGCCGTGCCGCACTGCCCCGCACCGCGGGAGGGGAGGGGAGGGGAGGGGAGGGGTGCGGCAAGCCTCGCTCCTGCGCCCGCCGCGGACGGGTCCCCGAGCCGGCACAGCGAGACACAAAGGGCGCAGCCCCCGTAGCCTTCAAGCCAGGGGTGTGCGGCGTGCCCGGCTCCCCGCACACCCCCTGACTCTTTAAATGGGGTATGTGCACCTGGCTCCCCGCACACCCCCTGACTCTTTAAATGAGGGGTGTGCATCTGGCTCCCCGCACACCCCCTTACTCTTTAAATGGGGTATGTGCACCTGGCTCCCCGCACACCCCCTGACTCTTTAAATGAGGGGTGTGCATCTGGCTCCCCGCACACCCCCTTACTCTTTAAATGGGGTATGTGCACCTGGCTCCCCGCACACCCCCTGACTCTTTAAATGAGGGGTGTGCATCTGGCTCCCCGCACACCCCCTGACTCTTTAAATGAGGGGTGTGCATCTGGCTCCCCGCACACCCCCTGACTCTTTAAATGAGGGGTGTGCATCTGGCTCCCCACACACCCCCTGACTCTTTAAATGAGGGGTGTGCATCTGGCTCCCCGCACACCCCCTGACTCTTTAAGCAAGGGATGTGCACCTGGCTCCCCGCACACCCCCTTACTCTTTAAATGAGGGGTGTGCATCTGGCTCCCCGCAGACCCCCTTACTCTTTAAATGGGGTATGTGCACCTGGCTCCCCGCACACCCCCTTACTTTTTAAATGAGGGGTGTGCATCTGGCTCCCCGCACACCCCCTTACTCTTTAAATGAGGGGTGTGCATCTGGCTCCCCGCAGACCCCCTTACTCTTTAAATGGGGTATGTGCACCTGGCTCCCCGCACACCCCCTTACTTTTTAAATGAGGGGTGTGCATCTGGCTCCCCGCAGACCCCCTTACTCTTTAAATGAGGGGTGTGCATCTGGCTCCCCGCACACCCCCTTACTCTTTAAGCAAGGGATGTGCACCTGGCTCCCCGCAGACCCCCTTACTCTTTAAATGGGGTATGTGCACCTGGCTCCCCGCAGACCCCCTTACTCTTTAAATGAGGGGTGTGCATCTGGCTCCCCGCACACCCCCTTACTCTTTAAATGAGGGATGTGCACTTGGCTCCCCGCAGACCCCTTGATTCTTTAAAGGAGGCATGTGCACCTGGCTGCCAACAGACCCCCTTACTCTTTAAGCAAGGGATATGCACCTGGCACCCCTACATGGTTCCCATCAGACCCCTTTATTCTTTAAAGGGATGTGCAGCTGGCACCCCAACATGGCTACCTGCAGACCCCCTTACTCTTTAAGCGAGGGGTGTGCAGCTGGCACCCTGACGTGGCTACCCACAAACCCCTTTATTCTTTAAGCGAGGGGTGTGCACCTGGCTCCCTGCAGACCCCATTACTCTTTAAGCAAGGGGTGTGCAGCTGGCACCCTGCGAACCCCCTTATCCTTTGAGCCAGGGATGTGCATCTGGCACCCCGACATGGCTCCCCACAGACCCCTTTATTCTTTAAACGAGGGATGTGCAGCTGGCACGCCTACGTGGCTACCGGCAGACCCCCTTACTCTTTAAGCGTGGGATATGCACCTGGCTACTGGCAGACCCCCTTACTCTTTAAACAAGGGATATGCTGCTGGCTACCTGCAGACCCCCTTACTCTTTAAGCGAGGGATATGCACCTGGCACCCCTTGAGCAAGGACCTTCTGCCTCAGAGGTTTGCTGGCGCCCAGTTCCACTCCTTGTGGGGACGGGCAGTGCCAGGAGATGGGGGTCCGTGTACCCACAGGCCGCCTTATGTTTTAAGCAAGGGATATGCACGTGGCACCCCTTGAGCAAGGACCTTCTGCCTCGTAGGGTTTGCTGGCACCCAGTTTGACTCCCCTTGGGGACTCCTGCCAGCTACCCATACAACCCCCTTTCCCTCTGTGAGGCGCCCCTTCATGCCAGCTCAGGCGCTTGGGTTCCCACGTGGCGGCGGTCACTGTTGGTTAATATGGTTTTAATAGCGGTGTTGCAGCAGGAAGCCAGGGCATTGTCGGGAATGATGGGTGGGACCGGTCATCCAGGCCATTTTGTCGGTTGAGGCCTCTCAGAGAGTCCTTGCGGGTGGCCGGGGGACGGACCCATCCAGGCTGCCCCCCAGGGACATCGGTCATGCAGGAATGACACGGGGGCAAGAAGCAAGCAACCCAAGAGATGAAGGTGTCTCTGGTTGGTTTGGAGCTAGGATCTGTATTTCCCAATGGTCCAAGGTGCTGAGCATCTCCAGCTCCCTTTGGCTTCCTTTGCAGGGGCAAGTGCTCAGCAGCTTGGAAAATCAGGCCCGTGTTTTGTGAGCAAGTCCTGCAGATGTGCATCCAGGCTGGCCCTTGCATTTTACATACCCTTTGACCGTGGCAGGTGTTGCATACCCCATGGATCAAATATTATGGTGCATACATAGGGCGGATGCTGTATGGCATGCTATAGCATATTATTAATGGCATCCCTACAGGCTGAATCAGCGTGGCGGTTCTGACTCTAGAGGGGCAGGGGTCGGGGTGTGGAGTGGGAGGAAAGCAAGATGGCACATGGTAGCATAAACCTAGGCTTTGTGTTGGCTTTGATGGGCTTGTGTAGCACAAAGGGAGACAAAGCACTCTTACTGCCTGACCTGTGTGACTCACTGAGAGATTCATCCTGCATCAGGGCCCTCTCATAAACAAGGCCACGTAACGGCACTTACTGCCCACAAGAAAGACGTGGCATTGCCCCAGATTCATGCCAGTACCAATGGTGTCACCCCGCTCTGGGATGTACCTTCCGCTGGTGAAATCCCCACTCATGCAAAGGACCACATCTGCATGCCTTACACGGGGTTAAGTGATGCTGGGGCTTTGGACCTGGAGGTCTGAATTCCCCATCTCTGTGCATGACACCTATGAAAATAGAGGCATGTTTCCCACCCTGCTCTGACCCTTTCCCATTGCTTTCAGGAACATTTCCAGGCTGTTCCAAATCGAGAAGCAGCTGTAAAGTACCCCCCCCCCCCCCTTGCAATTTGACAGCAAACTGCTTCCTTTCTTCCCCTGCAAGCTGAGATCAAAGACATGCAGGGATTTACCATATTCAGGCAGGATTAGTAACCTACATGCCATGCAGCTTCAGAGCAAGAAACACTTGTCCTAGTTGGGACTCGAGTCCTTTGGATCATGGAGGCAGCAGATTTAGCTCTGGCAGGTTGTTTATTTCTTATCCAAAGAGACAGGAACATGGTAGACAGGCATGAACAAAAATTACCTGGGTTAAATTTCTGCACGCTCGGTGCCAAGTCTGTGCATCAGTTCACCTCCCTTTGGTTTTATGTAGATTGCTGTACTCTGTGGAGGGCCCCAGTCGAGTGGGCGCTGCATTGTGTCAGGTGTTGTCTATGCATGCAGCTCTCTTATACTGGAGAGATTTTAGTTCAAGTTGGTAAGAGAGACAAAGGATGAGAGGAGAAATAGAGGCACAGGGAAGTGAAGCAACTTGCCAGGGTGTCAGAGTAGATGACTGGCAGAGCGGGGAGCAGAACCCATGTCTCCTTACTCCCCCAAAAAGCCCTTTAACCACTAGGTAGTATCCTGAAGAGGACTTATACGATCAGTCCTTTTGCACAGGAGCAAATGTCATCCGTGCTGCATATATACAGTGCTTGCCCCTGTTCCCACCAGGGCGGTGAAGCTCTGGGGAGCTTTCCCGTGTCACGGTGCAGATGGCACGAGCTTCACATGCTGAAACAAAGGCAGGTGTGTTTGCTTCAGTGAGTAGACACTCCGGCAACATCTGCTCACATCTGAATGTCAAAACACACCTAATGGGCTCCCATAAACACCTGCCAAGGGAATGGATTCTCTTCCAGCCTAGGAAAATTTTGGGAAGAGGCAGCTGGATGCTAATGCAGAAGGACCCCTGTCAGATGCACCTCTTGCGCCGCGTGCATTTGCAGCTGACATCGCTCAGTGAAGTACGCTCCTGAACTTTAAAATCCATGTGCCGGCTCCATTCATTTCCACGCGCCTGTGTCAGTCAGGTGGTTTTATTTCTCTTTTACCCATTTTCTGCATTTCCTTGGCTCTCAGCTTGCAAGATGCACACATGGCATCCAGGCTAAAAATAGTTAATGCAGGAGTACGGGTGGATGGTTTAAAACTCTGGCAAATCAAAGCCACAGAAAAACAGTGGCTGAGCTGCTAGGCCCTATCTCGGCTCTCTTGGGTTCTGCCCCTCCTTGGCTGCAAAGGCTTTGTCAGGCAGAGAGCTTGGCCAAGAAGTGTTTTATCAGCCGGTGCTGACTCTGCCTATCATTACTGGACCAGGCTTTCTTTCAGCAAGGGAGGATGGGGTGCAGGAACCCAGAGCAAGATGCCAGGCTTCTCCCGCACTTGTGTGGTGATGTGATGCTGGTGAGCTCAGCTCCCCCGTGGTCCATCTTTGAGAGGTGCTCTGCGCAAGGGCAGTGTCTTCATCCCGGTGATCAGTGTTCACAGATGAGAGTCAGTCTGCTGCCGACATCCAAGGGAAATGGAGCCTGATGGCAAGGCGCCCGCTTCCCTCTCCCTCTACGCCCCAAACCTCTCGGTGCCAAAACGCTGCTCTGTGTCACTGTCTCATGAACACTCAACAGTCAAGCAACCGGTTCCTACTCATGCGCCAAACCTTTGATGCACAAGTGATTTTTCACATGCAAAGCTGCATCTGCATGAGTGGAGGTGGGTTCCAGACTCTATAAGGACGACCAGAGCCTTATACCGATGGTTTTCTTTGGGTTATCTCTCTCAGGCCCTCTTTGCACAGGTCCCGGATAACCAGAATGTGACGCAGTAATGCTCAAGTTTGAGGTGGACTTTGAAAAGTAGCTCTCCTTGAAGGACCAACTTCAGCGTTTGCTGAACTCCCTCTGTACCCCAAGAAACTTTTCACCCTAAGTGCTTTTCCAGTTTGCCTGTCGCACGTATTTGTTCACATTCCTCCATCCTGCTCGCTACATCTGCTTGTGGGATTTACTGTCTCATACAGCTGCATCTCATTCTCATTGGAAAGATCCTTGCCCGTTTTCCCAAGGCTTGAGGATGACCTTTCCCCACCCCCCACCCCCATCAAAGTGTCATTATTTGTTTAGTCCTCTATTAATGTGAGCAAAGCTCAGGTGATCGGTGCCCATTGCCCAACTCTGCTTGTGCTTTTCTAGCTTTGATTAGTGAGCCTTCTGTGGCTACTTCATTTTAACTACCTACTCTGTGCAAAGTTGAACACTTTACCTACAATAATACCCAATCTTTCCTATGACAATGCTAGTATTGGCTGCTGTAGCAGTTGGTAAAGCAGAACCCAAAAGTATAAATGGTTTTATTGAATTGCTGTGACCATCCGATACCAAGTGCTTTATTTTTTTTGCCTATGGTAGTGGAGAAGCTCTGGGCCCCTCCATAATTGGGAGCAGGGACTTGATTTTCAGCAGAGAGGACACCTAGCATCCAGGGATTTGCCTTCCCCATCCTGGGGACAAACTATCCAAATCAACCCGTCCGAATCCTTTAGCAACAGCAGCAAAACTCTCTGGAGATTTTGCCCGGAGCATGCTCCTGTCCAAGGATGCAGGGATCGAAAGAGACTTTCGCTGCCGCTGTTCCTCCTGGCTGCTGGGCTAGGATGGGGTACTAGGATAGGAAGCAGGGAGAGGGGCTCATCTGAGCCCTTGGTCCCAAAGGGATGAGAAGGAAACTGCTCGATTGAGAAGCAGATGGAATAAGAGTCAGGCTGGGGGTGGGGAGGAGAGCAGGGGAAGGAGTGGTCTGGCACAAGGAGCCTGGGGGACTGGGAGCTGCTGGGAAGTGTGCGATTGATACTGGGGGAGGTATAGGATATATGTCATCGGGTATAGGATATATGTCACCATGTCATGAAAGGCGTATCCCCAAAGTGCCGGGTGCACACAAAAGGGGACCCTTAAATCTAGCATTCCCTAACTTTGGGACACTTGACAACCTTACCAGGGGCATTTAGTGTTGTTAAAGGAACATGGGTCTTGTGTGGTGGGTATCCTAGCACAGAGCCTAGCAAACACATTAGGTAAGTGCATAGGATTCGATGATAAGGAAGGAATGATAGTCTCTTCCCTGCATCCCCAGTTCTCGTAGTGCTCTCTCAGATAGTCTCCATCCCATCCTTCTCACCCCTGACCCGGGTCGCCCCTCCATCACGCTGCTCCCTGACGGTAAAATCTTCTCTTCTCCATTGCAGCAGCTGCTGCCGCTGCTCCTCCCAGCACAGACCTCGGGCTGTGAGTGACAGCTTCTGGGGGAAGCATTAGCAACTGCCAGCAAGAAATACTCAGCACATCCCAGTGCTGGCAGCAGCTGCAGCAGTAAGCAGAGACAGGAGCGGGGATGGGGTGGGAAGGAGCCGTTTTCAGGATGGAGAGATGGATGGGCTGGAGATTGGGGAATAATCAGTGCATACATGGCCTCTCCAACCATCTGCTCTCATCCTGTCCCTTAGGAAAGGGGAGGTCAGTGTTACTCTTCGCAGACCTGTATCGCCTATAAGCTAGGACTGCTGGAGTCCGTGGAAATCCTCCCGCTGACTGCTTCGCACTTCAGATCCGCTCCATTGCCCCTAGATACACCCTTAATGCACATCTGGTGATGTGGAATCGAATGCAAAACCTGTCTTGGGTATCGGGTGGTCGGCTCCCATTCCTGCAGCTTTAGGAGACAAGCTCTCGTGCAGGGCCCGGCCGGGGACCAGGGCTCTGAGAGCTTTCTGCCGTACAAGCAGCATGATCCCTTCCTGCTTGGCAGCAGTGCAGTGTGTGGCACCGAGCCCTGTGCAGGGAGCAGCACACAGCCCACACGCCCTGTCAGTCCCGCTCCTGCCTGGGTTATTTCCCCTTTCACTCTAACGTCTGCCCCGTTGGCAGGGGGTGTTTGGGAAGGATGCAGAGGGATGCTTACAATGAGGGTTGCATTTGTCATGAGATCTGGTCCAGCACAGACCCACCTCAGCTGCACCCTTGGGGTGGCATATTGTCTTCAAGCTCCCACGGTCCCCAGGCTGCAAGGGCTACCCCACCACAGAGAGAAAATCTCCTTGGCATGGCTGTGGCACCTGATCAGCGGTCCCTTTGCACAGTCTCCCTCCATCGGTTCTGATGTAGCTTTGCTTTTGTGTTGGCACTGGAGCTGCTCAATGCCTGCAAAGCGGGCAGGGCTTCGTGGAGCTGTGTCTCAGTGCCCTGGCTTCATTGCCCATTTGTGCAATTAGGACTCAGTGGATGAAACTCAGTGGCTTGTGCTGGGCCCTGCACTAGTCTCTGTCCTTATGAGCACCATCAAAGCCTTCCCTTCTCCACCTCACCGTACCACACCGGATTATTCTTCCTCAGGTGCTGCTTTCTTACAGGAGATAAAAACCCTGAAGGATCCTATCCAAAGAATGGTCTAAAAGAAAGGCAGATGACAGCTGAGACAGGTCAGGAAACATCTTTGCAATACCAATTCCTCGACTATTCACAAGGGATGGGGAGGGAGGTGTCACGATTTTAAGGCACTGAATCATTGATGGAGCAAGCAGGATAGATAAACTCTTAGTCTTGCATGAGCCCATCTGAAGTGTCCAGGAAGCTCAAAACCATTTGTGCTATTGAGACTGTGGGTTCCTCTTTAGATTTTCATTTGGCAAAGACATGTCTGTAGCTATAGTAACTAAAGCAAAAGCTGGGCAAGTCCCTGGATGTTGCTGCAACCCAGTGCTCTGGTGCAAAGAGGGTGAAGTCGGTGTGGTTGGTTGCGAGTCTAATCCAGCTGGGTGTGAAGAACCCGCCGTTCCCATCGAGTCAACATGAGTTGAGGGCGCTCAGCGTGCAGCAGGATCTGACCCTGCATATTGCACTTGCGGCTCAGAATAGCTTCAGCCTCCAGTGAGGATGTGCACGTTATCCTGGTGGTCTTAATTGGGTCTCCTGAACTAGTGAGAGTGAAGCCAGGGTGAAAGGAGTTGCACTGGTGAGCTCCCTGCAGGGGGGTTGCAAAGAAGATGGAGCTGGGCTGTTCTCAGTGCAAGGAGCAATGGGCTCCAGTTGCACCAAGGGAAGCTACGTTAGATATTAGCAATGACTTTCTCAATAGGAGGGTAGTAAAACACTGCAACAGGCTCCCTAGAGAGGTGGTGGAAGCTCCATCCTTGGAAGTTTTTAAAGACCTGGCTAGACAAAGCCTTGGCTGGGATGATGTAGTGGGGGCTGGTCCTGCTTTGGACTAGATGCGACCTCCTGAGGTTCCTCCCAACCCTCATTTTCTGTGATTCTATTATTTTAAAATGCAGCTCGCACAGATGGCAGGCAGGAGTGGGGCGTGGGGGGCGAGCCTGCCAGCGCTCCTGCTCTACGTTGAGTGATTTAAAGGGGACGCTAACCAGATTCAGGGGAAGGACACGGCTGCACTGAGCCCCGTGGTGATGGTTTCAGGGAAGTCCTTACATGTGGGGTCTCTTCTCCCTCCGCAACACACAACGCAGAGGAAGAATCCTTTCCCCGGTCAAAAATGAATCCGCCGATATCATCAATTCACTGAACTTGCCGAGTGGCCTTAATACCCCACACTGTTGTACCAGCTCTGTCCTGGCCAGACTAAAAATACACCATCCTATCGTATAAGCATCAGGGGATGAGGGACATTTATTTTGAAGCACTAAAATAGTTCCTACTGCAAAGTGCTGTATCTTCTATCTCATAAAGGAGCTACTTGCAAGAGTAGAGTGGAGATTGCTCCATTATGACTATTGAAACTGTGGAGCAGCCAGTGCAGAGTTAAATTACCAATAAAGTCTTTTCTCACCTATCTCACACTCACACACACACTCTCCTATCTTTATATAGGCAAGGCCATTGCTTTGCTCTCTGAAGTTGGCTTTTTTTCCCCTTCAAACACTTTCCAGAAACTCTAAACAATAAAAAGCTTTACTAAGAAAAGTTCCTGATCAGCAGTTCTTGTGTAAAACTGCATACACCAGGTACCGCATACGTTCCAGCTGTCCTTTCAGCCGGAGCACAATGACAATAATAGCAGTGCCTCGTTCTTAGGTAGCATAAGTACATCTGTATTGTCACCCCGGTCCCTATGGGAGATTTTAAATGAAGCACAAAGCCCTTTGCATGGCTCTCTGGTGAGATCCAGGGGGAGTCGTAGCATCGAAAGCTCTGGACTGGGCATTACACATTTTAGACTGACGACAGGTCGTCCCACACGATCTTCTGGGGTGCAGCTTGTCGACCACCAAGCTGCGTCAGGGTGGAGCACACAGAGGGCAGGTCCGAACCCACTGTTGCATGTTCAAATCCTTTTCTTGAAGGCTCTCGTTCCAGATAGGCCCAGCCTTCTCGGAAGGATGTTTTTTTTCCTTTGCAATTAGCTGTAATTTTATTACCAGAGACCATTTGCTCAAAAAAGGCTGCTGTTTTGATGATTTAAAAAAGCAGACGAACACTCTTGGAGAGATGCTGCATTGTTTTGACTCACACAAGGTGTCAACAGATGCCCCAAAGCACAATCCAGATGTTTCCTGCTGTTGATCTTTCATCTTCAACCCTTGCGGCGCTGGTGGTTTTTGGATACCCAGCTAGTGAGCGTGGAGTAAGGTCCCAAATGGACCAGCAAAAGAAGGGGAACTGCAAGCATCCAACCACAGCGACAAGGTTTTGCCAAACCTACATTTTTCCCATCTCTGTATGCGGCTTGAAAACGCAACCGTTGTTCTGCATCCCCTAACGTTGAAGAAAAATGAGGTTGAGGGGCTGATCCTTCTCAGGTTTTGATTTTGCAACGCCTGAGCTTGACAGCCTCTGACTCTGTTCAGCCCCGTGAGTGCGGCGGTCTTTACAAAGGGAGCTTTATAGTAGACCTCGTACACAGAGTCCGGAAGGGGAGGAGGAAGCAATAACCCTCTTCACACAGATTCACAGGAGTTTAGGTCTAGAAGGGACCTCGTGAGCTCGTCAAGTCCAGCCCCCTGCTCTTGGGCAGGAAAGACTATTATTACTATTATTGTTATTACTGCTACCGCAGTCAGACTTAGAGATGCCTGTGGGAAATCAGTGTGCTAGTGTGCTTGTGCAGTCTTTGCTCCGAAGATCTTATTCTTTAACTGTGTTAGGAAAGGCAGGGGCTGGAGATGGACATCATCGCTCATGTTTCTATTTGGTATCATGAGCAATAGTCACAACCGGTCACTCTGGAGCCATTGCACTGGCTGCCTTAGAAGGACGATCTGTAAGGTCCCCGCCAGCCCCTAACAACTAGGAAATTATGAAGGGTCACAGATAGAAACTGTGGATTTGGCACCTGCTCTGTAGGTGTGGAGCTGCCATGAGTTGTAGTTCTCAACTTTGCTAACCAGTGGATCCCTAGGGGGCTGGTTTGCAAAGAAATGCTTGCTTTCCTGAAAGGTTTGGCTTATGGCCTTTCTTTATCCTAGCATTGGCAGCTGAGGACGGTGGCAGTGAAATACAGCTGAAACAGCCCAAGTCACTGCTTCACATTGCAATAGAGTCCAGTAGCAAGAAAGCAGATCGGAAATGCAGATTCGGCTGATCGACTGCCAGTCCCTGTAAAGCGATTATCATATGCCGGAAAAACACTACCATAAATACTGACATATAAGGTGACTCACATACACAGCAGCTTTCCCATCTCGCACATGGGGAATGAGCCAATCTCATAGCTCGTGTCTTCAGAGACACCTACCCAGGTCTTTATTGTGATGTCTGCTCAGCGCTGGAGAAGGGTAGGACGATAGGACGAGAATGCATAGCGTGGCAGGAAAATGCGGACAAGTCAAAGCAAAGGTTAATTAAACTGGATACTCAGAAAAAACACAATAAGGCATCTGCTACAGCTCCCGAGGGACGTAAAGCCCCCCATTGTACATCTATGCTGTAAGAGCCAGACCTGCCCTGCAGAGATTACACTATTAAACAGACAAGACAGATGAAAGACAGGAGAAAGGGATACAACAGACAGAAATCAGAGTGATGGCTGGCAAATGTCACCACTTTTTCCCATTTTGTTGGTTTATTCCTGGTTTTGTATGTGGTGTTTATGAATGACTGGGGCCGGCACAGGGTGAGGAGAAGGGTAGCGAGAGGAGAGACCATTCAGATTTTTGCAAAGTGGTCCGACGGTGCTGCCAGAGATCCCTGCTCAGGAGGAACGTCATGCAAAATATTCAGCTCTCTCTCATCCTCGGGGTTATTTTCTCTGTTTTACTCCAAAAAAAAATAAAAATGCAGCTTTACCCTGTCCTTTGTGCCAAGCATTGCTGATGCTGCATCTGCACGATGCCGGCTGGGTTCTCGACGAGGGGTTGGATTGCTTGCTACCTCCAAGACCTGTGCATATCAGCAAAACGGCTGGTTTCATCAGATCCCCTTTCGTTTGCCAATGGTGCTGTCCCTAAAAACACCCCGGCTTCACCTCTGGTGAGAACTACAAGTGCATTTCTTCTAAGATGTGCACACAAGGAGATGCGAGGTGACAGCGGCCCACCCGCCAGCCCGACCTGGCTATCTGTGGTGCAGCCTGCTGCCCGCTCACTTGCCTTCAAGAATTTCCTTCTCTGAAATCCAACCCTGAGGATCTGAGGCGACTTTAATTCCCACGAACTGAAGGTCTCGCATGTAAAACAACCACTTTTCATTAGAAAATAACTTGTGGGGGTGGCTGGTTTGCCCAAGGACCCTTTTGGGGAGACATCGTTAGCTGTGGTAGTCAAGTAAAAGGCAGGGCACCTTATAGACAAATCTTATGGAGCCTTTGATGACGTGTGATGCATCCCCTTCCCTTTCTCCGATCCCAATAATGAAGGAGCACGCTAGGTTTTGAGGTAGCAGCACCCATAGGGATTTCTTACGTGTGTACATCTCCAGACGGGTAATGCAAGTGGTTAATAATATCCAATAGCTATAAGCCCCCATGTTGGAAAATCCGGCTTCTGCAAACCTGATCCCAACTGTCTTTCCTGCCCAAGTGCAGGGGGCTGGACCCAATGATTTGTAAGGTGCCTTCCAGCCCTTAACAACTATGAAACGATGAAACCTTGAACCATTAAAAGTGCTCGCCCTTCGCTGGCCCTGTGTGTGTGTGTTTGCAGATTAATTGTGTGCTCTCACATCTTGAGCCTCAGCAAAACTCACATGGAGGACGGCAGGACAGCCTATTCCAAGGGACTCTCCGCTGACCTTCATTGGCAACCTATCACTGCAAAAATCTCAGTGCTTACATTGTGTGGCTCCCTGCAGCACCCTTCAAAGGAGCTTTGAAGGGTGCCACTGGTTGAGAGTTGCTGATCTAGCAAAGCCTTTAATGCCTGTAAGTAAATTGGCCCGTGGGAGTTTAGCTCTGTCCCTTTAAGCGTGCTCTGTAAGCAATCAAAAATCAGGGCAAGCAGAAGGTACCGTGATAGCATCAATAGACAACCCTAGATTGTAAATAGCTATAACCATGTCATCACAATATCTCGCATCTAAGCAGGGGAAAGACAGGAGAAATCTGATCGTCTGTTTAGGTTGCTTTTCTTTTTGCAGCTTAAACGGTGACCCTTGCTGAGGATGATGTACCTGCCTATTTACAGTCACATTTGCTTTCCGTTTCTCCGCGGCTGGAAGGTTTCCATTCTGAACACAGTTGTGTCCTTATTTAGTAGTATTTTTCACAGTGGCATGAGGTTTTCTAAACCACCAATATTTATATTTTGAGCCAAGGAGTTGACATTTTCTTCTTACGGCTCTTACGGTACATTTTGCTTCCCACGGTGCACAAATGGAGCACTTTAAATCACTGCTTATGCCGTTCTTGATTACCTTATTGTGTTAGATGTGCAGTAGGCTGGAGGTATTGCTCTCTCAGACGTTGTGCTTGTGATAGATGAACAACACCCTGAGCATTTTTCGCCTTCGTGCCAATGTGCCTCTGCGTAGCTCTGAGGACTCGAAGCGATCGCAGTTTTAGTTTGTGTCAGCCTTAGTAGTGCAAAGGGCCTTAGTGTAAGGAGTGTCAAACACCCAGCTCATATCTAGCCATTTTCATCAGTGGATCTCCAAGGATCTTATAGAAGAGATGGGCATCGTCATCCCTGTTTTACAGATGTGGAAACTGAGGACCAAGCTTACTGTGTACTGATGTCCGTCCAGCCCAGTGATGCCCTTGGCTGCAACAACAGACTGAGGCTGTGGGCAGTGGGTGGAAAGCATACTAGAGCAGTCCTCAGGCTTTTCTATGTAATGGCCAGGAAACAGGGCAGCTCCGATCCGCTTTTGTACCTCGGAGAAGTTATTAGTTATTTATTATTTGTGCTATCCCTAGATCCCTGTAACCCCGGCGGTCCCTCAGGCCCCCACCCCGGTAGGCATTGGCATCATACAAACACAGACCAACAAGACGGTCCCTGCCTCATTAGAGGTACCAGGCAAAACCCATCATGAAAGTCCCCTGGGACATCTCCCTTTACAGGGGAACAAATCTGGCTTGAGGCTGGTGTCCTGCTTTAGCCAGGGTTTCACTGTAATGGCTCGACCTCTACATTGCATGTTATTCATCAGGTCTTATTGTTTTATTTCTCCAGTTAGTTCGGGTCTGCGCCACTGCCTTTCTAGGGCTTGAAGATTTTGAAAAAGCAGATTATATTTAAGACCCAGGAAATCCCTTTGCATTAGTGTTCTAGCCCTGGTTAGCTATTGGTTTAAACTCCAGGGCTAGAAAAAGGAGAGAGCGCTTTTCCTGGCATCTTCTCATTCTGCAATCGGGGTCCAGCAGGACCCGAGGTGCGGCGCGCGAGTGAGGAAGGACGTGCAGCCTCTGAAGGCAGAACCTCGCCCTTTATTTGGCATATTTTCCCTCGGGTCCGTTGTTCCCATCCAGACTCTCCCAGTGGCTAGTGTCCAACCTGTTCCAAATCTGGGGGAGCAGGAAGCGGCCTTGCTCATGTATTGGCTCCTTAAATACCTTCGCATGGTCCAGCTGCAGTTAGCAAGCCCGTCTGTAAGGCACGGGTGATGGCAGAGAGCGTTCGTCCTGCTGCTGAGTTCACACCCAATTAGGCTTTTCGTTTCCAGCCAGCGGGAAAAGTTCTCATGTTGTTATATCTGGAAACAAAATTGCTGGTGCTTTGTGAGGGCGGCACAGCCGAAGCCCTCGGGGCTGATGCATTCAATGCGTTTCCAGTGGAAACCAAACTTTGTTCACGTGCTTTGGGCTTTGAGGATTGAGACGCCCAAATTCAAAGCATCCAACCTGTTTTTCTGCTCCTGTCCAGTATCTGATATTAGGAAATGCTGCAGAAATCGTATCTCTGTCGGTGTGCAATGTAGCCAGGTTATGGTTCCTGTGGCTTTTGGATGCGTATCGTCGTAGTCACTGCCTCTCTTAGGAGAGTATGAATTACAAGGGAGATGGGTCATCATATAAAAATATCAATAGATCGAATTTCCCTTGCTCCTGGCCCTTCACCTCTCAGCCAGGACCTCACATTCAGCTTTTCTTCTTGACGCTGAATTTTCTTGGCTTCTCTCTTCTGCAATAAATAGCAAAGGTGGCAAGTGGTGGTGCGCTGAAATAAATGGCACCTTAGCGCTCTGAATCAGGAGGTGGTGTGAGATGCAGCCTGGGATACACGTGATTTAAATGGACAGTGATACTGGGGCCTGATCATTGCAAAAGCTGGGGGCAGGTTGCTAGCCCTGCGTAGAACGCAGCAGGGGTCGGGACTGGGCTGTGCTGCTTTGCAGCAAAATCTGCGGGAGGAAGTAAAGAGGGAAGAAACCTCGAGGCGATTCCTTTTCTGAGCCCTCAGTTGTTGCAGCAAAGGGGAGTGGGGTTGTTTCCCCCGGGACAGAGCTACCCCTATTCCTCGAGGATCCCTGGAGGTTTCTCTACAGGGCAAGTTGGCCTCCACAATGATTGCATACATCAGGTGCCTCCATCTCCGGCTGCTTTCAATTCGGCCGTGTTACCAGAAACTCCCCAAGCTGCGTGACCACCTGGGTCAAGGAGGTGCACCATGCCTCCCTCCACCCCTGCTCCGTGTCTACAATCCCAGACCCATGCGGGATAGCTCCACGTGGTCCAGAAAGGCGAGTCTGTGCTTGGCTGTTTCAAGATGTCCTGTCCCCTCCTCTTTGCCCGTCGGGGGGAAATTGGTACCCAAATGGTCCCTGTCTGCACAGGATGTGATCTCAATCATTCCCCAAGGACTTCATGGGGTTGCTGTAGCTTGACATCAACCCTAACCATTGCAGAACGGCTTTCCCTCTCCTTGCTGGGGAGGTTTCACTGTCTGGATGTGATCTGAGGTTATGCACCCCCTCTCCAGGTTATGCCCCCACCCCAGCTTCTTTTTTAGGAGAGTGGGTTCATATTGCTGTGAAAGGGCTGGCAGGGAGGTAACAAATTAACACACCACCGAAAAACACTGACACCGTGGTTTTTTTAGCTGTGAGGTGCTAAGTCATGAAAATGCAACCTGATGGGGAAAAATAGCCCTCTTTATCTCTGTGCTGAGCGTTACAGTTCACGGCTGCTTTGCAAAGAAGTCATCCCGGCCCCGCTCCCTCAGCCAGGAATGGAAACAAGGAGCCAGTTAATGTAATAAAAAGCCACCTGCAAAGTGCTCTAGGGGTTGAAACTGTCTTTAGGTTGCTGGGAGGAGCTGGAACAGAGGCCTTGGAGGTTGCAATGAAGACAGCACGGCATATCGGATGTGTTGGTTTGTTGGCACGATGGAGCATGGCAGGCAGGTGCTTTGCATGTGGTTTCCATGGGAGAAATGAATCCTTGGCTTAGTTATTCATGCAGAGTAGTCATACAACAGCTCAAAGTCATAGATTCATAGATTGTAAGGCTGGAAGGGCCCTCAGAAGATCATCGGGTCCGGCCCCCTGCACCAGGCAGGAAAAATAGTCCATTAGTCTGACACTGAAAGCACTTATTTTGATGCGTGAGTGTGGGTGGCATTGGGCCCAGTGTTTTCAGCAGAGCTTTGGGACGATACCCCTCCTAACTCAGCTTCACCCATAACATCTTACACTTTACTCATGGCTGTGGAAGAGGAAGGATCCCAGTAAGAGCACATTGTTGGGGCAATGGAAAGCAGACAGAGTTTGACATCTCTGAGACATTGAGCCAGTGCTTTCCTAAGGAGCCCAGGGTCACCAAGGTGGGAGGCTCAGCTTCACAAGGGAGAAGGGATCCAGGTTGAGCTAATGGATCTCGGCTGTGAGCTCCTGGGTCTTGAGCCTGGGCCTGAGATGGTTTTACATCATCTGTGCGTGGAAAGTTTGCAGTTGAGTTTTTGTCCTTGGGGAGCTCCCTGGTTTAGATACACACGCCTGAGTCTTCAACTGCATTTCCATGGTTTTACAAATACAGGTGTTTGGTTTGATGCGGATGATGCGGGTCCATTCCCCTGATTCATAGATTCATGGATGTTAGGGTCGGAAGGGACCTCAATAGATCACCGAGTCCGACCCCCTGCATAAGCAGGAAAGAGTGCTGGGTCTAGATGACCCCAGCTAGATACTCATCTAACCTCCTCTTGAAGACCCCCAGGGTAGGGGAGAGCACCACCTCCCTTGGGAGCCCGTTCCAGACCTTGGCCACTCGAACTGTGAAGAAGTTCTTCCTAATGTCCAGTCTAAATCTGCTCTCTGCTAGCTTGTGGCCATTGTTTCTTGTAACCCCCGGGGGCGCCTTGGTGAATAAAACCTCACCAATTCCCTTCTGTGCCCCCGTGATGAACTTATAGGCAGCCACAAGGTCGCCTCTCAACCTTCTCTTGCGGAGGCTGAAAAGATCCAGTTTCTCTAGTCTCTCCTCGTACGGCTTGGTCTACTTAACCATATGAGTTGCCCTTCTCTGGACCCTCTCCAGGTTATCCACATCCCTCTTGAAGTGCAGCACCCAGAATTGCACACAGTACTCCAACTGCGGTCTGACCAGCGCCCGATAGAGGGGAAGTATCACCTCCTTGGACCTATTCGTCATGCATCTGCTGATGCACGATAAAGTGCCATTGGCTTTTCTGATGGCTTCGTCACACTGTCAACTCATGTTCATCTTGGAGTCCACTAGGACTCCAAGATCCCTTTCCACCTCTGTGCCACCCAGCAGGTCATTCCCTAGGCTGTAGGTGTGCTGGACATTTTTCCTCCCTAGGTGCAGCACTTTGCATTTCTCCTTGTTGAACTGCATCCTGTTGTTTTCTGCCCACTTGTCCAACCTGTCCAGGTCTGCCTGCAGCTGTTCCCTGCCCTCCGGCGTGTCCACTTCTCCTCATAGCTTTGTGTCATCTGCAAACTTGGACAGAGTACTTTTGACTCCCTCCTCCAAGTCACTGATGAAGACGTTAAAGAGTATCGGTCCAAGGACCGAGCCCTGCGGGACCCCACTGCCCACACCCTTCCAGGTCGAGACCGACCCATTCACCACAACTCTCTGGGTGCGACCCTCTAGCCAATTCGCCACCCACCGGACTGTGCAGTCATCCACATCACAGCCTCTTAGCTTGTTCACCAGTATGGGGTGGGATACCGTATCGAAGGCCTTCCTGAAGTCTAAGTATACGACATCCACCCCTCCTCCTGTGTCCAGGCGTTTCTTAACCTGGTCAAAAAGAGACTAGATTGGTCAGGCATGATCTGCCTGCCACGAACCTGCTTCCGTTTCGGCTAAAAAATATAAGGAGCATCTCTCCAATAGTTTCACACACCTGCTGCTCCCAGCACAGGCCATAGATACCTCCCTAAGGGCTGTTCTTGTCACCCGTCGAGAAAGCCGCCAGATCCATCCCTGCTCTGGGGCGACAGGGAAAGTCACTTCTTATTGCAGAGCTGCAGCAGCAGCTTCATATCACTGGTCTCACGAGAGAGAGTTTGGTTTTAGTCATCACAGTGCGTGAGGCTATGCTGCCTTACATATTACAACCAATGTAGGACTCTGTCAGTCTTGCATACTTATATAGCTCCTATGATTTGAGCACCTCTAAATCCTTTATATATTTGTTCCCAGCCCCTGGGTGGTAATTACCCCACTCTTCCAAATAGGGGATGTAGCATTCATCATCTGAATATCTCACAGTAGTGGAGCAAACTCCGGGAAGTTTCCAGCTTCTTGTTTTTCACCTCGAACAGACCCCTTCTCCCTTCCCCTGTTAAATCTCAGGGCTGCGAGAGGTAAGGACACGGTTATGGATGTCGAAGGCTGTCAGGTGCTTCCTCCAGCTTTAAAGTGCACCTTGCTGAGAGAGCATCTTGACTCTGAGCAGCTCATCGTGCTTTAATCACCAAGCCTTTCCCCACTCAGGAAGGAGCAAGAATTTGGGCAGAAATCTGGCAGATGCTGTGCTGAAACCAGTACATTTAAGAGACATTGCACTAGATTTTTCCAGACGCTCCAGGGCTGTGAGGATCAGTGCTTTGGTGCGAACTCCTGTGTCATTTTATTCAGAGAAATGGGTGGGGTTTGGGGTTTTTTTTGTTTGCAAGCTCTTTGCAGAGTGAATCCGGTTTGCTCAGATTTATTCTCCGCTAGCACCGCACAGCTACCAGCAGGAGCAGAGATGGGCACAAATCTGCTCATGCACCAGGGGTGCTGGTGCTGGTCCCCCTGCATCAAGAAGGACAAGACATGCTATAAAACACCCTGGGAAGATGAATTAATCTAATGAAGCCCCATTCGCTCTCCAAATTAAGAGAGGCCTGTGGGTTATCACTAAGCCTCTATGTGATTTAAGCATGAAACGGCAGCTGGAGCAGAGCCTACCACTGCAGTGCATTAGCTGATACCACATCATATGGCCAGCCCACCCCTTCCATATGTGGAGCCGAGTGCCGTGGCGGGGAGACGCAGGGACGTGAGTCAGCACAAAGCAGGTCCGGGAGAAGCCGAGTCAGCTTGACCCTGACGGGCTGGCTCCATCATTTTTCATTTGCTGAAAGCATTGCAGAAATTAAGTGAAGTTTAATTGAAGCTGGGTTTTGTTTTTTGGTGTTTTTTTTTCCCCTGCTCTTTGCTGTTTCCAGGCAGGCATGGGGAGGAAATGGGTCTAACGTAACGTGATATAGAAGAAACTAAAAACACTACAGCCCTCTCATGAATGGGATGGAAGCCAAATCGATCACTCCTGGGATTGCGGGATAAATGACCCCTGCATGGCTGGGAGACGCAGCGTGGGCAGGGATTATGAAGCTAGTCTGCCGAGTGGCGGCAGGCTGGTCGTTTCATAGTTCAAACCACTGCACAGCTGTGTCCAGTTGCTGTCCTCGGTGTATAGAGCACCTAGAGATGCATAGCAAGGATCAAAGGGCACCTGGAGAGTAGACGGTGGGAAGGAACAGGAGAGCAAAAGATTGTGAAGTAGCTGTTTAAGACCTGGTGATGTAATTCCCAGGCAGCCTGAGCCTACCTAGGAGTTGGCTGATAAGTTGCCAAGGAGATTTCCCTGCCTTGCTGCATAATAAAGGTGACCCCGGCCTGGATAGGAGCAAAGCAAAGGGCTGTGCTGCAAGTCCTGGAGTGTGCCTTGTATCTTCTGTATCTGGGGTAAGCGCAGCGTGCCAAGGAGGCAGCACAAAGGCAGAAAATGTGACCCGGTGCCCTGCAATCCCAGAGAAAGCAGCATGCATCGGATGCTACTGGGGTTCAGATGCCAGCGTCTGACACGGGCATGGGTCGCTGTCACACGTCGGTGGGTAACTGGTGCCTCCTCCTCTCGGACACCTATGCGCTTAGCCAGGCAGATGCGGGCGCTAGCTTGCGGTTCCTGTTGGCGGTCTGCGGCATCTGGGAATGCACAGACTCTCCTCGCTGCAAGACGAGAGCAGGTGCTGATGGATTTTGCCTCACCCACATCTCTGCATGGCAGGGAAGGATTTTTAGGCCTTGTTTAAGTCGGGATGAGGCAAAGAGGAACGAGGTTGCTCGGGAAGTGATGGTAGCATCACTTGGTTTCCCCCAAGTCTTATGCCATAATTGCTAGACCATCCCTCCTAGCATACTAGCAAATACCACGTGGTATTAGCAGAGACTAGCATACTAGCAAATACCATACTAGCAAATACTAACCTCTGCTCCAACAAGAGCACTCTCCAGAACATGCCACCAGCCCTTCCAAGACCTTTCGTTATTGAATAGCAATAGTAGCAGAGATTGGAGGAGTTTGCAGCAGCAGTGAGGCCGTTACAAGACAGCTAATTGTCAGCACAGCACGTATCCCATTTCCCTGCCTAAGCAGTCCGTGACCACGCGCAGATACAAACAGCTTGATCTACCTCTGGGATCTACAGGAAGTAGAGCTCTTTGTTGTGTTGTTTTTTTATCTGGATGGATTGACATTGGAGGTAAATGCACAGAGAGATTTTGGAGGCCTGTATAAAGAGGAGGCTTTCCAGGTGGGTAAAATCTGGTGGAATAATTGACTTGCCTGTTCACTTTACCATAAGGCTCATCCGTTCTCGGTCGCAATGGAGAAGCCATCCCTGCAGTATCGCTTCCTCAGCCTGGTGTAGGGTATTTATACCCAAAAGCTTGCAAAGAAGAATTTTCCCAACTAATTGAGTTGGTCTAATAAAAGAGATCAGATTCACCTGAAGAGCCTTGTCTGCCCGTGTCCTTAGACCAACACGGCTGCAACCTATATCCCTGCAGTATCGAACCTTGCATTCACGGCTGCACTGTGCTGCACCTGATTTATAATCCTTTAAATCCCCAGAATATAAATATGAGGCCAGGGTTGGTTCATTGAAGCCACAGCCAGGCAGCATATTCCCGTGGGCCACCAACGTGGCATTTTAGCAGTGTCTATAGAGTCAGCCTTGATGGGTTTTGTAATGGAAGGTGCCCAAACCTGGAGCTCAAAAAGCAGATCTCCTTGGCAACCATTGCTATGTGAAACACTCTGAATTGGAATTCGTTATCATAATTAGGCTGGAGAGCGTTTGATGTTGTAAATTCTGAGATGCCAGATTTACCGAGCTAAGTAGCCATCATTGTGCTCTGGGAGCGCCCGGTGCCCAATGTCTCCTGTTACTGATGGCCATTGCCTGTCTCGTTCTGCACGAAGCATCAGCAGCAAGGCAGACGAGACAGTTTTTCGGGGGAAAGGCATAGGCAGGGAGAGTAGCTTAGCTCAGTTTGTATCTCTGGCATTTTGTTCTCCTGCGTACAGACAGCAAAGCTCGGGCATGAAGTTTGAAGTGGCTGGAAGAGACCGACAGCAATAAAATACGAATAAAAGGGGCTCTGGGCACAGCTGGAGGCGAGGGCTGGATAAGTAGTCAACCCGATTGATTTGCAAATACATCGATGAATAAAAATGTCGAGTGGAGCTTGCCCCGATTCTTGGGGTCGTATTTTTATTCATCATTTCTGAGAAGTCAGGCGGCAGCTGTGCATTTGCAACAGATCATGGATTTTAACAGCAACAAGCTGGGGCAGAAACGCATCATTAACTCTCCCGTTTAAAACATTTAATTTGTCCAGTCAAGTGGCATAAACCAGAGCACGCAACCACCGTGCCCAGCCGCCGGGCATAACCCATGCTCAGAGTACTAGTAGTTTGCAAACCTGGAAATGCCCACAGTCCAGACACATCTTTCACGTACCGGTCAGGTGGGCAGGAGAATCGATGGCCAGTTTGAAAAGGCTCACACCTTTGTGCCGAGCAAGCAGTCACCCACAGCTCATCAGATGGGCCCGACACCTAAGCTAAGCTCAGATCCTGCTGGATGGGCGGAAAGGTTTTTCCTCAAGCCTGAAAATATTTCCATATCAACAAAGCATCTTGCCCATGTCGGACATGCTACCTGTATATCTTGCTTTATGAGCGTATAACAAGTAGCGAGGGCATCTTTTCTCGTTGGTTGTATGTCTGACCGAGTGCCAAATGCCTTCCAGGAGTGGAACAGGGGGAGGATTATAACAAGAAGTTGCGTCTTAGCCATGAGAGTTGTGTTCATCTCACAAAGGAGTCCCTGGATTGACTTTGAAGCGTGTTGTCACATGGGACTGTTAAAATACATGCTTATACAGGGCTTGCAGGTATGTCCTTGAGGTATGTCTGTGCTCGGTGGAGCTAAAGGGGGCAGAAGTAGGGCACAGGGGGCATCCCCGTGCAGCCAAGAGCAGCTGCAAGCCAACACAAAGACAAGGGGCTGGACCAGATGATCTGTAAGGTCCCTTCCAGCCCCTAACAACTATGAAACTATGAAATCTTAGCCCCTAGGTTGGGCAGGGGAGAGTCCTTGCCCCCATGAGGCTGCCTCCTCTATACTTGGGAGCAGGACTGGGAGCACAGAGGAGGGCTTTGCCGCAGCCCTATACAGAGCCAAGGAGCATCAGAAATAGGCACTGGGAAGCTACCGAGCAGGCTAGCTCCCTGACCCGATCCCCTTTCACAAGCTGGAGAGATCCTAGAGGAAGAAAAGAAATAGTCAGGAACACGACCTTGTTGGTGATCTGCTTGTCTCCTTATCCGAGTCCTTTCCAATGGTTTTGCCACCTGGGACATTCTGGTTTATTGTCATGTTTTCTGGCACGCTGCTCAGAGCGGAGGACTCTTGTTCACACTGCGACGGAGGCTGGTTTTCTGAGGAACGGGTGCATGCAAGCGTGGGAGTGAAACGCTTGCCAGGAGCCAGGGCCTCAGTGAAAAAGTGGGAAAAAGTGTTCTCTGCATTGTAGGGATTTGGGGGAGCTGCTCCCTTCCCATCTATGTCCCAAGAGGGGGCTTGAAGGGAGCCAGGATGATGGCAATGCACTCTGTTTTCTTGCCAGAATGCTTCACCCTCGTGATGATGAGGATGCCAGTACAATTAGGGTCATCCAACCATATTTCAACTTAGCAGGCCCTCAACCATTGCAGTGGCAGGGCAATGATGATGTCCCTTGTATCGCTATGTCTTCACCTGCATGCCATGTCTTTACCATATCATCAGGTCCAGCCCCTTGTCTTTGTGTTGGCTTGCCCCTGCTCTTGGCTCCACGGGAATGTATCACCACGTCTTTACCTGCATTGGGCTGTGCACAGGATGGGTTGGTGCAGGCAGCCCTGTGGACCCTTTTAGACCAACGGGTGCCTGTGAGCACAGGGGCTAGAGTGGCTCAGGAGGCCTCTTCCAAGTCCTGTGTTTCTAATGAACTCAAAATGAAGCTTGTTCATCTCAATCTACTTTCACCACATTGGTTGTCTCCTTAGTGTCTTGCACCAGGACCCTCCCTGCGCTCCAGACAGGCGAAGCGTGATGCACGTTGATTCTCAAGTCAGCGCCCACCTCGCCGCCCCTCCTCACCTGCTCGCTGTGTTGAAATCATGCCGGGGAAGGAGTTAGAGATAATAGAAGTGATTAATCACCTGCTGACACTGGGGATTCATTTAAACTCCTTTTGCAAATAAAGGTTGCTTGCTCACTCTGGCAGACCTGACTTTGGGCTCTGCACGCAGGTGCAGAATTACCAAGCTCGGTTCGGAGGCTGCGTGACGAGCGCAGCAACTTTCCACCGTGAGCAGAATGAGCCGTGAGTCTAGGTTTTGTAACGAGTTTCGCTTGTCTGGCTATTTAATCACTCCTTAGTGAGAGAAAAACCAGGAGTCCTAGCACTGGCCAGGGAGCACAGGACTCCTTTTGATCCTGCCTTTTGTGGACTTGGGCAAGTCCTTTGAAGAACAAGTTTTCAAACTGGTGGCTAACTGTAGGTGCCTTCATTTTGGGGCACTTAGCTTAACCCATCTCCAGCTGCTATTTGGAGGGGCTGAGAAGTCACAGCTTAAAGGAGAGCTGGGACAACTCATCCCGTCTAGTTGTGGTCAGTATATGAAAATGGGAGACATCCAAGCAAGAGGGCATTTCTGAGTGTGTGAGCTTGAATCTCTGCCTCCCTTACTATGTGAATCATCATCATCATCATCATTATAATAGTCATTTGCCTGTCTCTCACAGGAGTAATGTGTGGATTTATAGCATTGGTAAAGTGCCTGGAAGATGCAAAGTGCTACACAACTGCTTACGTTGTTCAACAAAGCCCTAGCTGGAGGCTCTGTCCTAGGGAAGTCCAAGGAGCAGTTTTGTACCTGACAATATCATCTGTTCCAAGTGAAGAGGAAATACTCCAACGGCACTTGTGTGTGTGGAGAGGGAGGAGGATTATTAAAACCCTTGGCGCAGAAGAACAGAGGCATTTGCATTAATTGCACAGAGTTGCACAGTCATTTATCTTGGTGCTTCTCAGCGTTGCGCTCCCTGCTCACACCCCTTGGCACTGCTGCTGCCTTCAGCAATTTTCTTGCTTTTCCTGTTCTAAGCACCTTCAATTCTCCCTTTTTTTTGCTCTTCCCCCAATGCCTGTTTGTGTGTCTGCATTTCTAATGCACTTGTCACATAGCAGGGGATGGTTGGCAAAAGCTATAGCCCCTTCCGAAATATAGGTTTGTTCATGAACCCTCAGTCGTGCTTCTCCCCTCTTTGCTCAGGATGAGTAGGGTGCACATAAGCGGCCCCTTTGCAAAATGTACTATATCGTGACGAGGCGGCTGAAACGCCATCCAGTCCAAGGGACTACTGTCCCTTGACTTTTATTCTCGTCCGACCCATCCCTGCTTGTCTTTTGTCCACCAAATTCTCAGCTCTCACACAGATTTTCACTCAGACTCATAACCTGGGAGTCCTTTTAATGGTTTGGATTACTTCTACCAGGTGTGAGAATTAATTTGGTGACTCTTTGGAAACCTTACAAGTGTCCAAGTCCCCCGCAGTCAACAAAGGGAACAAAAACCGGTGTTCGGGTCCCGGTGGGCTGATTCTCCTGTTGTATCAGCCCATCTCCTTTGATCCCCGTGGGTTAACTCTTTTTGCCTTACTGTGGAGGAGAACCAGACTCTCTGGTTCTGGCCCTGTGGTCTTTTATGCCCTCCGACCCTGCGGAGGGAGTGTGGTCTGGCTTGTTTTAGCTAATCCATTAGTCTGGATATAGTTTATGTTCCTCCTCACCCCTGTCTCCAGGGTCTTCACCCCCCGTGTATTACATGATAAATACACTGTGCATCAGTGCGACTGCTTCTTGGCACTCAGTCCCTTCTAATCACTAACTGAGGGAGACAGGAGAAAATACAATTAAACAGATGGAGGAATTACCAAATAAAAGGCACATTAGATGCTTGAAAAATCATTATTTTCCAGTAGTCAGTTAATTAAATAAATTGGGTAACGAGCACATGCAATTAATCGTGGTTTGGAAATGTTTGCGTCTTACACTTCTGCGTCGCCCATTAGCTTGGGCTCAAGGGTGTTGGGCACTTGTTTTCTTTCCTTCCCGGGCAGGAGGAGGAAGAGAGATTGGGGGCGTCTCGGACGATGGGTGTTGGGGCAGTATTTAAAAGCCGAAGGTGAAATAGTGCTCAGCAATGTGCACTGGGAGGGAGGCAGGGAAGGACACTGTCCCTGCCATGAAAGGGCACCGTCCCTGTCATGTTATCCAGACAAGTTGAACCAAATGTGAGTTGAGAGAGGTGAAGTGACTTTTAGCGTCATAGAAAATGAGGGTTGGAGGGACCTCAAGAGGTCACATCCAATCCAACCCCCTCCTCAAAGCAGGACCAGCTAAATCATCCCAGCCCAGGCTTTGTCTAGCCGGGTCTTCAAAACCTCTAAGGATGGAGACTCCACCACCTTTTCCAGTGTTTAATTACCCTTCTCATGAGAAGATTCTCCCTAATATCCAACCTAATCTTCCTTAGTCCACGGTGGCCCAGCAGACCAGTGGTAGAGCCAGTCTCCAGTTCTGTGCTCACTGGGATGCCCTCCGTATTTAGCACCACCCTCTCATGAAGTGGACTTGAAGCGAGGGTTTTGTGGCTGCTGCCTTTGGGCGGTGGTTTTCCTTGCAAACAGCACACACTAAGCGGGGGCCAAGACCAAGCTCACGTTGGCTGAGATTTCCAAAGCCGGCTTCCAGACCTAGCTGTGCTATTTGCACAGAAATTAGTGCGAGCCATGTTGCCAGACCCCCAAGCAGCCTTGCAGATGCTGGTGCTTGTTTCCCAGGCCGTTTCATTCCTTTTATGCTAAAAGTAGCACATTGCCCATTGCAATTCTTTCATTCCTGTTATGCTAAAAGTTGCATGTTGCCCATTGCAATTCTTCTTTCATACTTGTTATGCCAAAAGTCACACGTTGCCCATTGCAATTCTTCTTTCATGCTTGTTATGCTAAAAGTAGCACGTTGCCCATTGCAATTCTTGCATTCCTCTTATGCAAAAGTTGCACATTGCCCATTGCAATTCTTCTTTCATTCTTGTTAGGCTAAAAGCAACACATTGCCCATCCCAAGAGGTCTGGGACGTAGAAACCTCATCCTCCAGATAGAGTGAGTGGCCTCTCAGCTTCTGGGGCTGACATTGGGCAGTAAACATTGTTCTTTCTCCTGCATGCGGTAAGGTCCATATACGTGTATTATGAGACCGTCTTCCCATCTGTAAGTAGAAGCAATCCTTTGGAGAGAGCCCTGTATCGAGAGACTTAATTTCCATCGAAGAGTGTTTAACTCAGCTGCTACGTTTATTTGTTCAGTGCAATCTTGCTTTTAACCCAGTGTCGCAGAGGACTTGTTTAAAGCCACTCATCAGCAGGGACCCTGGTTTTCTCTGATTTTAAAAAATCTCTAGATTTCAGTTAAAAAAAAGTAACCTCAAATTCACATTTTTCCATGATTTAAATGAAACACCACTAATATACAGATAGAGAATTACATATATAGGGATGTTTCATTTTAATCATAGAAAAATGTGGATTTGGGGTAACTTTTTGTAACCGAACATTGGGGATTTTGTTTAAATCAGAGCAAACCAGGATCCCTGCTCATCAGGTTGCGAAAAATAGAGGGTCCTTTAGGCTCTTGCTGTCCTGAACCTCTCGGGTCTTAATTGTTTCTCCTGCCAGTTACTCAGCTGTTCAGATGAGGAGCAGCAGGGACATACACCCAAGAAGCAGAGTTTTGGTTTGGTTTCCTAATGCAGAAAGAAAAACCACTGCTACTTGGGGCTGGTACATCTCCAAGATGGGGGCAGATGACAGAACAAGGAGCAATGGTCTCAAGTTGCAGCAAGGGAAATTGAGGTTGGATATTAGGACAGACTTTCTCACTAGGAGGGTGGTGAAGCAGTGGAAGAGATTACCCAGAGAGGTGGTGGGATCTCCATCCTTGGAAGTATTTAAAGACCCAGCCTTGGCTGGGATGATGTAGTTGGGGCTGGGCCTGCTTTGAGCAGGGGGTTGGACTAGATGTGACGTCCTGCAGTCCCTTCCAACCCTCATTTTCTACGATTCAATGAAAGCTAACCAGTACTGAGTGCTCTGAGTGTCCTGTCTAGCTAACGAAGGGAGCTCTTCTATTCCAGAGCGGTTAGCATTTATAGAGTGTTACATGGCCATTTAGCCTTCCAGCCAGCGAAAAGTCAATGGATGTGCAAAGAGTAAAAGTTCACTCACATTTTGGAAGTGGCTTAAACGCCCAGCGCTTGTGTTAAACAGTGTGGGCTTGATTCTCCTCTTAATGTGCAGTCATTTTCTTCTGAACAGCGGAGTCGTTCCTGTAAGCCAGCTGCATGCACAAATGTATTTCTTCCCACACACTGTTTATAAGCGTATCTCAGCCCCTCGCTCTGGTCCTGGGCTGAATTGTAGCACAGAAAGACTTTTTTGGCAGGTGCACCGTCTTGATTAATACATAGGGCTTTCCTCCAGACATCTGGCTCCTCTAAGGCTGTGTGCACAGTACACGGGGAATATGCAGACTAGCATTACCCAATGATTCATGTTACCTGAGGACATAGAGCAATTAATGAGTTTCAAACTTTGCTCGCATTAATTATTATTAATTCAGTTTTTAATTCAAGCTGACTTGTCCCAAGTAAGTTAAGCGATGGGTGCAAGGCAAGCTTTTTAGAACGGACCATTTATTCCTCTCATTTAACTCTTATTGTTCCCTTGTGTCTGGATTATTTTTTTCTCTAGCAGATAGATCTTGGTTTCCATGATGGTTTCTCCTCTGATTTCACAGGGCTTCCACCAGCAAAGCATTGGGGTCCTATGCAGACAACCCATCTCCACTTGGGTTCATGTATGAACCGTGTTCTCCAGCTTTTCTCCATCCTTGGAGGTTTTTAAGACTTGGCTAGACAAAGCTTTGGCTGGGGCGATCTAATTGGGGCTGGGGGCTGGACGAGACGTGACCTCCTGAGGTCCCGTCCCACCTTCGTTTTCTATGAGTCTGTGATTTTCTGTTGTTGAGATTGGGGAGGTTGTGCAATTCAGTGAAGAAGAAACAAAAGGAATAGGCAAATGTAGTGAATTGTAAACCCCCTTTTTGCCTAGAAAAGCTATAGCAGTTATACTTATTAAGCTTAGTTTTCAAAATGTGCTGGTTCCTCTCTGAGGAAGAGCGAATGATGTGAATAAGGACGACTCAAGCCCTCTTGCAAAGTGAATCCGTGCGTGCTCTGGACCCAGCCAGCCCAAGTCACAGGACCTGTGGGTGTGTGCCCAGACCTGCTTGGTCAAGGTCGTGGCTGCCTGGTCTCATCCATCCCGTTCGAGCCGTTTGCTTAGCACCGGTCTGAGAAGACCGCGTGGACCTTGAGCCATGAAAACGCTCATTTGCACAGCAGCAAAAAAGAGCTTCGCCCGGACCATCTGCGTGGGTGAAACCTCCCTCGTGCACATATTTATGGGAAGTAAATATAAAGGCAGGTCTTGGGAGCTGCTGTCATTTATCACACTCGCAGAATGGGGTTCCCATGGTGTCTTTTAGCAGATAAAAGGATATGAAATGTGCAAGTCTGAATGTTACCTGAAGCAGGCTCCTGCTCTTGAGTGCGATTATAAAAGTTTATATCCCGTGAACATCAACCTCAGCTCTTGCCAACGTTTTGCACGGTGGAAGCTGGTTTGGTATGGGGGCTTCTGGGGCGCAGCAGGGATCTAGCAGGCCTAGACTCACACCAAGTACATTAGATAACCATAGGGCACTGTAGCCTGTCAAAGCCTAGTTTATTCCCTGGCTTTTTATTCTAGTTTATTCCCAGGGAATATTCTAGTTTATTCCCTGGCCTTTTCTAGGGCATTCGCATGAGTAGTTCTCCCCTCCACATGCCAGTGGAGTCCAGGTGAGAGTAGAGGAAGGTGGGTCCTTTTGGAGGATGAGTGAGAGAGATCTGGGAAAGGCCAGATAAAATTCAGGATGCAGTCAAGGTTTTGGCAGCTTTGGATGCTGTAACATCATCATGGGTGTTATGCAGAGATGACAGGGGATGCTATGGCCTGTGTTTGGCAAAAAGTTGAACAGGATGGTCCTTCTGGCCCTAAAAACCATGACTCCAAACCCAAGCCAAACTCCCAGCCTTGATGGCTATGAATGGATGGAAGGGGCATCATAAATTTATCCATACTCTGTATAAAACCTGTTTTCTTCAGCTCCACATCCAATCGCCCAACCTCATTATGGCCTTTTCCTCTTTCCATCCTCACTGGCTTCAATCAAAAGCCATTTCACTGAAATCAGATCAGCACAAAACTAGCGTGAGACCCAACCTAGACATCTGTTTAAAGGCAGTTTTATTCGCCATGACATTGGGGTCCCGAACATGAGGACACTTGAGTTGTCTTTCCAGATTTGCTACTGCCTTGCTGCATAGCTCCAGGAAGTGACTTCGGCTGAGATGTTCAAAGGTGAAAGCCTAAAACAAGGCACCTTAATTCCTTATTTAGTAGCCCGATTTTAAGAGCTGATGAGATGAGTCATGTGAACAAGAACAACTCACACAACTGTTTCCTGGAGGGGTTCCTGGCATCATCTCTTTCTGCAAGACCATGCCATTAGCTGGGGCCTCATCCCCTATTAGTAAGAGTTATTGATGATTTCAGTCCAGCTGTAAATGCTCTGATGCTGGTAATAAGGGCTGCTGGGTATTAAAAGGAATTTTACAAGCTCTGCTTATCTTCCATATAAATGTCATTTCACCCTGGCTCATTGTTGGAGCCGCATTTTCGCAGCCTTCCATTTACATGGACGGGTTGAATTACTTTCAAGTCAGCATTTCGGAGGGATCGTGGCAGCAAGCTTGTCAGGAGCACTGATCCATTGCCTGTAATAATTCTGGCTTGGGTCAGCGTGTAGTTCACATCCCAAAATGTCATTGTCGAGGCTGTAATTATTGTTTTTAATTTATGGTTCCTCCTACCGTGTGCGTTTGAATGCCACATTACAAAATGCATTTTTCCCTTCCAGTTTCCCCCTCCTCATTTGTATGCACTGTTAAACCCTCCCTTCGCCATTTGACTCCACTGAAGCCCAAAATGAACATCAGGCTTTGGGTTACTTCCACTTCCAGGTATCTGCACACCACGCTGCTGGGCTGAAAGCATTTCATTATCCTGGTGCTGCATTATCCTTTGCAACACTGCCTTTCTGTAGGACCTACATAAAAAGCGGTTATGGGCAAATAGTTCAGGAATAAGTCATTGGATCTAGTTATTGTTACTGTCTAACTTTTCAGTGATTTCTACTGCAAAAAATCTTTTCTGCAGACAATTTGATTGATTGATATATTGGGGTCAGGGGATTAAATAGCTTTGTTTCTTTTCCATTGTCATTCAAGGTCATTCTGCAGAAAAGCAGATTTTGTGCTGGCTAGCCAATTGTCACAAGAAGTTTGCAAAATTGTGTGAGCATCTCTCATGCATGCAAGTCCAGGTTTTTATGGGATTTGAATGTATTCATAGGATGGTAATATGTCAGTATTTGAATTTATCTGTATGGTGGTAGCATCTGAGGTTTTGGAGCTGAGCACAGAGTTCCTAGTGCAATGGGAGATGTCTCCTGCCCCTAGCTCTCCATCTGTGGTCTGACTAGACAAGGGGTCTCCTGATTTCTAGCCCAAAGTACCACTGCCCACTGAACTACTCTTGCCATAACAATAGGCTTGAAACCCAAAGCTTTGATTGAAATACCCACACTTGAGAAAATTGCAGCTGATCTGAATGGTGAAACCCAGAAGCATCCTGACTTGGGCAAAGAGCACATCAATATCCTGCCCAGAGTACAAGACCCGGTATCTCTACCTCCATGGATACATCCAGCAGGATCTGGCCCCTGCCCCCTCTGGAAAGGATATCATCTCCTCCCATGTCCTAAGCAGAACTGGCATCTTTAATGTAATATTCAGTGGAGGGGATATCATTAAAGTTCCCTATTACACATTAACATTACCCAGAAGCAGTGCTGCTGATATAATTTGCTTTGATTAGATATGTTGTTTTCAAAATTAGATTGTATCCCAGTCTCCGCACCCCTTGCTGGTCTCTTCCCTTTCCCCAGCAATCCATTATGGTTCAGAGCCCTTTTCTGCCCTGTCTGGTTTAATTGTACCTAATCTACCTTGACTCAGATGTATAGCTTCCCCAAATTGCCTCTCTCCATACCTTTCTGCTATGAAGTGGACCTTTCTCTGAGTTTGAGGATGATACTGTTGTTCATTTCTATAGAGGTCATACCTAGAAGCACCAGCCTAGGATGCCTTAAAGAAGGGGACGGTGTTTTGAGCATTGCTTTTGAGCATTGCAAGTGTTGCTTTGAATAAGCCAGGCCAGAGATGCTCCCTTGAAGGTGCTGGTTCTTTTTCCTCACCTGAATTAAGGAGCAAACCAAAGAAAGGCAAGAAAAGAAATAGCCACAGCCCCTTCTCCTGGATGGCACAGCTGTTTTGCAGCCTCATGGCTTTGAAACCACCCCGGGCAGGCAGTATCGTGTCACTCAGGTCTGCGGCAGGCCCGATGTCACGGGGGTTGTGATTTCTACCCGGGGTTATGGGTGTCGGTAGAAGCGGTGGAGCCGGGAAGAGGAAGTAGCAGCTTTCCGTAGCTGGCTATCGGACCGTGGCTGGTGTCTTTCCTGGAGCCTCCCCCGCAGCGTGGAAACGTGGCACTGCTGTAATGAATGTTGGACCTAGAAGAGTGATCTGCATCGGTTCTTAATTGGGCACCATGGCAACAGGAGCCCAGGGGAAATGCTTGCAAACCGGCGCCCCGTGCTTGTCAAGGATGACATGACGGAGGCTGCTCCTTGGCAAGGAGCGGAGTAACCACGTGGCGCTGCGGCCATCTCCACTCGCTTTCTGGTGCCATGGGTGGACCTGGTGGCTGGGGACAGGTGGGAAAAGCTCTTTAACCAGGGAAATAAGCCCATGCTTGGGAAGGCATGCTTCTTGCTTCCTGCCTGGTCTGCCGCGGTGCTGCCTGTCCCCCCCCACATGCCATACCCATTGCTGGGAGGGGCACAATGCAAGCAGGGCCTGATATGTATGCTGAGCAGGGCAGAGGTCTTGGTAACTTGAGGTCCAGGGAACATTAGTAGCCAGCCCCATCATGCAAGAGAGGGAGGGTTCCCCAGGGACGTTCGGTACAGATGTGCATCTAGGGTGTGTGTACAGGGGTGTCCCTGGGCGAACGACTCGCAGCTCCTGGCTGACGCACGGGCATCGTGTCTGCTCAGCAGCCCCCTTGGGCTGGGAGAAGAAAACAAGCTGCGAAGTCCCTTGGCGGAGGAAGCAGTGAAGGGAAGGAGAAGCTGTGCTCCCTCCGTCCTCCTCGTGCTGCTTATCTGGCTTCTCACATGCTCTGCCCAGGCCAGTGATCCTCACCCAGGGGGTTGCAGCGCTCTGGGGTGCCTCGAGATCCTTTCAAGGGTGCTGCAGGGGTGTCACACAGGCTTTGCACTGTCAAATTTAGCCTCAGACTCATCCTGAGTGCCACTCCTTCCTCTGCCCAGTCTGCTGCTCTGCTTTCTGCTCCCTGCCCTGTGCTCTCCTGCCCAATCTGCTGCTTTGCTTCTTGCTTCCAGCCCGGTCTGCCACGGTGCTGCCTGTCCCCCACCCCAACCTGCTGCACGCCACGCGCAGCCTGTCCGTGTCACTTGTGGCACGTGTGTTGCACGTTACCCCCTCCTACCCCCAACTCGCACGATAAACCCAGAGGTTTCCAACAGCAATCCATGCTTTTAAAATCCTTCTGAGCATCTACATTCTTTGTCACAAAATGCTCTGTTATATTTCCATAGTTAAAAAGGGAGTGAATGCTAAAAGCTGGCCTTTTCCAAGGGGTGCATTGAGTCTAGGCTGTAGTCTGAACCTCATCAGCTTCAAGCCTTCTTGGTCCTCCCCTCTTACTCCTGCCCTGTGGTGCTCATCCTTGCAAGGGCTGCGGCTGGGAGAGGGTGAGATGGAGAGAGAAGAAGCCAGCCCGCGTGTCACAGCTTTGCTCTTGTCCAAAAGAGGACCTCCCACCCGGGTCCAGGGTCCTCAGCACTGTGGGAATGCAGTTTGCATCCTCCATGAGCATCTTTTTGCCCAAAGAGACCATCGCTACCCATCCTTCCTGTCCTGTACCTTCTTTGTGGGTCACATGTGCCCACATCATATTTTCAAGTCAGGCTCTTGGGAATTATGCAGATGAAGCGATTTTTCCTTTCCCTGACCAGTCAAGGATGCTGTCGGGTGACAAACACCACGTACAAAACTGCTCTGTTAATTAGTCATCGGTTCTTTTACCCCTGGCAGTTTCTGTTCAGCAGTTGCCAAGTTCCCTGTCTAGCAGCGACGGCACGGTTTGTGCATGTGTATTTTTATTAGGACTTTATTGCTGGGACATCAAAGGGCATCTTATCTGTTAGTGCTTCCAAAAGCATGTCCCTTGTTGCTTGTTAACCAGACTAGCCCAGCTTTGCTGCCTTTCTCCTTCCCCTCCTCTGCTCCATCTCACCCTGCACGCTTCTTTCTTTTTATTTCATTCTTCCTTTCAGTATTCAGAGGTGTCTCTCTCTGAAGTAGGCTTTTGTGGTAAAATCTAGGCCAGGCCAAGAATAGGGCCGAATGCCCCAGATTGTGGCTTCTGTCATTGCATAGATGCAAGGTTTGCTTTTCTCGGGACCAGCCCAGACAGAGACACCGTTGCAGTCTGGTACTTAAGGTCCCCGGGCGGTGCTGACCCAGGAAAACTGGAGGAATGTTTGCAATCCTCTGGCAGACTCGGTGTCTTCTCCAGCAGCTCCAGCTGTGCACGCAGCTAAGATCAGCTGATGAATGACTCTAAGTTACAAAAAAACCACCCCAAACCCCACCTGTTGCTGAATTCTTCTGTTTATTACAATACCCAGCCAGCAATCAATAGCCATTTGGGGAGGAGGGGAAAGAAGAGGCTAAGGGATGCTCTAGGCTGCTTTCTCCTACCTGGAAAAGGAAACATTACAGATGCACAGCTCCACAGGCTGGGGGATAAGCAGGCCTAGGAACCGCAGGGGTTTGCAAGCCGAACTACTGGAGGCACCTCTTTTCCAGGGGCTGGGACTCTGAAATGCAAAGGGGAAACCTCTTTCTAGCTCGTGGGCTGCACCACATCTAGCTGCCACCTTTCTAGTTCTGCCAGGCAGCCCAGGCATGGACACCTCTCTGCCCATCGCGGTCCCTCTCTCGTGCTGCCTTTCAGGCTGGGCCAGGCTGAGATTTCTCCTTCGTCAGGGGACTGTCTCCATCATCGGGTGCAAAATGGGAGCAGATGCCTGACTGCTTGGCTGAGCTTGGCTGCAGTGGGGCAGGAGGTTATATGTAGACTAAGGGATGGGGAGCAGGTCCTGCATCCTGTCTCCAGACTGAGCTTTGGTCCCATCTGCTTTACCTGTGGCAGTTCGCGTGTGACGTCGTGCATCGTGTCTGGGCGGACGGTAGTTTTAGATTGTGGATTTGGATAGCATGATTTGGATAGGGATGATCCTGGCTTGAGCAGGGGGTCGGATCAAATGACCTCTGGTCCCTTCCAGCCTCACTTCTCTATGATTCTCTGATGAGCAGTGCTCCCTGTTGGAGATGCCATTATAAAATTAGACCTGCCAGATGTGCGGCGGCGTTCACCTGCCAGATGTGCAGCAGTATTCACTTGTTGCTTCTAGCAGCTTCATGCACAGTAAGGGCTTCTGGGCAGCAGCGAGTCCTTGTGATGAGCGGATCTGTCTACCAGGAGTGTCTTGAACATAGCATGCCTGGCTAATGAGCATCTGTGCTGGGCCGGGAAAGTGCAGCAGCCAGTGCTTCCCCCACCATCCTTATGCCTTAGTTGCATTCTTTGTCTTACATCCCAGGGACAGCTGCTAACCACCTCGATGAGCTGCCCTGGGCCTGTGCACCGTGCTCAGTGGGGTGAGCTCGGAGTGGCAGCTCCAGGGAGCCAGTCTCCTTAAAATGGCCATGTTAGCTTGCTCTGTTAGGGTATAGGCACAAGGAAGTTCCCAGGAGGGAAGCTGGGATGTGAAGTTACAGCAGGTCAGCTGCTCTATGGGAAGTGCCTGTGTGCATGCTTTTTTGTTCCTTGGTGAGCACAAGGTGCCTCAGTTGGGAGAGATGCCTGAAGTTCCCATTAATTCAAGTGGCAGATGCTAATGCTACATTAGTAGGGGTGCCTAAAACCACTCGTTTAAGCCAATACACGGCCTTTGGGGAGGCATCTAAGTGGTCTAAGCTGGCAGAATGGAAAGGCCATTTGCTTACCTTCATTATGAACCCTTTTGCATTGCATTGGTGCATAGGAGAGGGATTCCCTTGTGAGCAAACAGCCTTGCCCTGGCTCCCCAGGAGCTGCAGGATCAGCTCCAAGATTCGACCCCACTGTTTACGATCCGCAGTGCCCGCTGCGGTTTCTCCGAAAGTCCCTCGCCCTCTGGGAACCGGCAAGCATTGCATAAATGCCGTGATCCGGCTAAGTGCTGTGAACCTCGCCTATCTGTGCTCATTGCTGGGATGTTTACGGCCATCGCAAACCCACAAAGACGTGATACAGCCGAGCTCTAAGGACCAACCCTCATTTTCTTTGCAGAAAGAAGACCAGCTGCCCCCTGCCGAACTCCACCTTATAAATATTCCAATTCCAATTTGCAGTAGTGCGAGGCAAAGCCAGAGGGATGAATTATTTAAAGCTTTTACAAAATGTAGGCCTTTGGTTTATCTCCGAGCCGGCTTGCTTTATTGTATCAACAAATCCATCATTAGTAAATTAATTTCCCTCCCTTGCTTGAGCAGGTTCTTGCTCTTGCCTGCTGACTTGCTTGGTTTGTGAACTGGTGCCAGATAATGCCTCAGGAAGGAGTCCCTGGCTTCCCCTTGTCACGTGGGGATGGCACCAGTGTTGCTCACTTTCATTTTTTTAAGTGGTTTTAATGCATCCAGTGCTCATGAAAAGTGCCAGCCAACAGCCTCAGAGGCTGAAGCCTTGCTTTTAGCTAAGCTGGGTCTGTAGCCCTTTCAGTCCTTTGTCTCTTCGTGCAGAGGATACTCATGGGGCTGCCAATTTGGGGTAGGCTAGGACTGGTAGCGACCCGTCCACTGGGAACTAGGCTGAGATCAGCTTAACTCCCAGGGGGCATGTAGAAGCCATTAGATGATGTTACTGTTGCTGCTACAGGCTGGGTTTGAATGACAGGGTAGCTGGTAAAATGCACCTTATCTCACTGCCACCCGCATCTCCTCCACGCCCATCTCAGATCATCTGCAAGGATAGGATCTGCAAAAGTGCCTGAGCTAGGAGCACAAGTGCAGGGAAAGTCAGTGAGAGGAGCTCTTGGGTCACTAGGGTGTGTTGGAAAATCTCAAAGCACGTACCAGAGAGGCCGAGGGAGTGGGAGGTGGGCTGGATTCACTGAGCCCCATTAGCAGCCTTCACCTCCCTGCAGGAGGGGTTGCAAAGAGGATGGAGCTGGGCTGTTCTCAGTGGGGGCAGATGACAGAACAAGGAGCAATGGTCTTAAATTGCAGCAAGGGAAATTTCAGTTGGATATTAGGAAAAACTTCCTCATTATGAAGGTGGTGAAGCGCTGGAACAGGTTACCCGGAGCAGTGGTGCAGTCTCCATCCTTGGAGGTTTTTGAGACCTGGCAGACAAAACCTTGTCTGGGATGATGGAGTTGGGGCTGGTCCTGCTTGGAGCAGGGGGTTGCACTAGATGTGACCTCCCAAGGTCCCTTCCCATCCTCATTTTCTATGATTAACTGAGACACCTGCACCAGGCCAGTGCAGCCAAAAGGGGTCCAGCACTGGACTGGTTGTCATGGGTTTGCTGGTGGCCTCGTACTGGGGGATCTCATAGCCCACTGCTCATTTCTGTATCACTGCTGTTCTTGGTAGTTTTCTACAGAGGGCAAAAACAGGGGGGAAGGCTGAGGGGCAATGACTTGCTCAAGGTCACCACATCAGACATTGGCAAAGCTGGGGCTAGACTTGTGAGTGCCAGCTCAGTGCTTTCTCTGCCGGGGGCCACACAGTCTTAGCACAGTCATGCTGGCTTGCAGACACCTGTATTGATCCTGCAAAGCCTTTTATCCCACCAAACTGTGGAGCTGCTTGCAAATGCCTTTGCCGGAAAGCTGGTTGTGCCTTGGAGTTCCCCCATCCTTGCAGGTGCTTGGAGGTTGGCAATGCTTTCTGCAAAGGGTTCATGTGTTGAGCCATCCCTCCAGGAGGTATTTCTCCAGCATCCCCGGCATGCTCTCCCCGCTGTCAGGCAAAGCACCGTGTCTGCTGCCAGACAGCGAGAGGCTTCATTTTCACACACACAGAGCCGACTCCCAGATGCAATGGAAAACAAGACAGAGGAGCGTGTTCAAGTACAGCCGAGCGCTAAATATTCAGTGCGACGTGCAAGGGTTTAGTGGCGCGCTTCTCTCTCGTGTGACTGAGGGCTGAGAAGACAGAGAAACAATTAGGTTCAAACTTAGGAAGGCCGGATCCAGATCCGCTCCAGTAATGACACTTCGGGGGGAACAGGCAAGCCCCGAGAGGCTCCTCATAATTGGCTCTCAGATACTCTGGTGGGCAACAGCACAAAAGCCCAGATGCAGATAAAATATTCTGCCTTCGTGGTGCCAGCACCAGGGGTTTCAGCATCGCTGTCGTAGCCGAGAAGACTCGCATGCTAAGAGCCAAATCTGCCTTCTGCTCTCCCTGCTTGACCTGAAAACCAGTGAATTGGAGGTCCTTTTTTATCATCATCATTTTCAAAACTGAACTGGAAATATAAAACCAGCGCGCGACGTGGCAGAAGCTTTGAATCAATGGGCAAGTAATATAATCACCAAGAAATCAGGCAGGAAGATATCATTGCTCAGGAAAGGTATTGTGGGTCCCTGGTACCTACAGTAGTGGCATGCACTTGTCCCGCAGTTGCTTCCCCAGAGGTGGCTCTTACAACTTGCAATGCTTTCATAAGGGTGAATCAAGTGGAGGGGCTGCTCTTGTGAAGGTAGACGTCTTACAGGATTGTGTGGTAATGCTGTCACCGGCTGGGAAGCGATCCAATGCATGCTCTTTTCCAGGAGCTGTTTAAATGGGAGCTTCTTTGAGCATATTGTGTGGCACCTCGCTGTGATACAGCAACGTGATGACACCAAACGATGCCATTGCATCAATGACTTCCCTAGCTTGCAATGTTTGGGTACCACCAGTTTCTCACCAGGTCACCTTGTACTGAGTATCTGTGAGAGGATATTTTTATAAAGAGGGGCAATATCATAATGGCAGCACAACGCGACCTATCTGAAAACACGCCATGGGTTAAAGAGTTTGATCAGCTATCCAAAACTTGTGCTTTGAGGACTGACATCATTTTTTTTTTCTTGTCTAGTTTTCTACTGGTCTTCTCCTGCCTCGTGCTGTCTGTTTTTTCAACCATCGATGAGTACCAAAATAGCTCTGAAGGGGCTCTCTACATCTTGGTAAGCTGAGAGTTGCAAATAAAAAACGTGTGTGACAGTTGGGGGGAAATAACCTATAACCCTATTGACTTTTTTAACCTGGACAAGCATTTGTGGTGCTGTATTCAAGAGGGGATCAGTCAGAGGCGGTATCTGAAAAATGGTGATGTTTTTGGTAGCCGCGTTGGTCTGAGACAAAAAGAAATGCAAAAATCTAGAGCTCTTGGTCCGGAAAGGATACCTTTTATAAGAATAAGATGTTTGCATTTCTTTTTGAAAAATGGCCAGCTTAGACCACTGTTATAAAAGGTCTCATTTCTGGACCAAGAGTTCTAGATTTTTGCATTTCTTTTTGGACAATGGTGAGACATTTCAGGGGTGAAGAGGTATCCATCCTTCAAACACTGTCCCCTTATGCAGACCTTTGTGTGGATTCACCATGCTTTCCAACCTTAACGGCAGGCACAGCTTTCCAAGCAAAGACCTGGCAGCCCCTGGTAGGAAGGGGTGGGTTGTTATAATCCTTAAACCCCCGAAGGTCCAAGGACCTTTCTTAAGATGAAAGTGCAAATTGGACTCCCAGTCTAAACAGGTGGAAGCTGGCAAAGTAACTCCTCTTTCACTTGGCATCGTTATTCTCAGTTTTTCTTCTCTCTCTCTTCTGGAGAGATTATAGCACTGTATTAGCTTCCCCTCACAGGACCAGCAGCACCTCCTGGTTATGCTGGATATAAATTTGAAGTCACTGAAGCTGCTCTGGGGTTGCACTGGTGTTAGTGAGCAAAGAGAGAATTGGCCTAAAAGTCTAATGAGGATGATTAAGACCCCGGCAAAGAAAATTGTCTCTGCCATTGTCAGTTCTGTGTGTGTCTAAAGATCCTGCAGGGTTGTTGGTTGTAGCTGGGTTGGTGTAAGGACAGAGGCAGGCAAGGTTCTCTAGGAAAATGTGATAGCTCCTATTAGACCAACTAAATCCGTGGCTAAACGCGATCTCTTTTATTAGACCAACTAAATCTTTGGGTACATGTGATCTCCTTTATTAGGCCAACTAAATCCTTGGATAAATGCGATCTCTTTTATTAGACCAACTAGATCTTTGGGTAAATATGATCTCTATTATTAGACCAACCACACCTTTGGGTAAATGTGATTTCTTTTATTAGGCCAACTAAATCCTTGGGTAAATGCAGTCTGTTTTATTAGACCAGCCAAATCTTTGTGTAAAAGCAATCTCTGTTATGAGATCAACTAAATCCTTGGGTAAATATGATCTCTTCTATTAGACCAACTAAATCCTTGGGTAAATATGATCTCTTCTATTAGACCAACTAAATCCTTGGGTAAATATGATCTCTTCTATTAGACCAACTAAATCCTTGGGTAAATATGATCTCTATTATTAGACCAACTAAATCCTTGGGTACATGCAATCTCTTTTATTAGACCAACTAAATCCTTGGGTAAATGCAATCTCTATTATTAGACCAACTAAATCCTTGGGTAAATCCAATCTCTTTTATTAGACCAACTAAATCCTTGGGTAAATGTGATCTCTATTATTAGACCAACTAAATCTTTGGGTAAATGCGATCTCTATTATTAGACCAACCACATCTTTGGGTAAATGTGATTTCTTTTATTAGGCCAACTAAATCCTTGGATAAATGGGATCTCTTTTATTAGACCAACTAAATCCTTGGGTACATGCAATCTCCTTTATTACACCAACCAAATCTTTGGGTAAATGCAATCTTTTATTAGACCAACTAAATAGTTTGAAAAGTTGTTCTTTGCAAGCTTTTGAGCACAAACACTCTTCTTCAAGCCTAGGGACACCAACAGCCTGTCTCTACGCTTGAAGAAGGGCGTTTGTGTTGGAAAGCTTGCAGAAAATAATTTCTGCAACTGGTTAGTTAGTCTAATAAAAGAGATCACATTTACCCAAAGATCCTTGTCTGCCTAAGCATCCTGCCATGCTCTGGGCCTGAATATACAAGCTAGCGAGAGGCCCTTTTAAAGAGATGCTGCTCCAGCCTAGGTACGTCCCTGCCTGCCCTGCACTGTAAACATTTTGGTGCTGATTTGATCTGACATAAAGGCGCATACTTTCCCTACCTAAACAGCTTGGCACGGCACATTGCATACACTGACAATGCGGCTTCTGGTGACACGCTGAGTGATCGCTGGCAGAATTAGATACTTCCTCTGGCTCCCAGGATTCATTGTGTTCCCCGCTCTTTGTCTCTCCCTTCCTCCTCCCCCTCACCATCTCCTCGCCCGATATCAAAAGCCAGTGAAAGCCTAATTAGAGCCCTGTCAGACTCAGCACACATGAAAGGCGAGGTGAGCATCGTTAATATGGGGGGGGAAAAAAGTCAGGGAAAAAGTACCATACCAACGGCACATGACCGACAGAGCTTTGACTCACGATAGTTTTAGTCCTTTCACTTTGCGGCTTGGAAGGACCCTAGTGAAATGCAGCATGGTACAAAGGGCTAGTTGACAGCCAAGGGCATTCAGAAAGATGCTGAAAACCAGTCTGGGAGCAGCCGACACCGAGCCGGGTTTCCGAACGGTCTGCAATACGCTGCTGGAGCACAGAAACCAGTGGGTGCTTTTAAAAAAATAAAATGCAACACAATGGACTTTTATTACCAACGCAGTCTGTATTGAATCTGCAGTCTTTTCTCCCCCAGGCTTTGTTCTTGGACTAATTGCATGGTCTCCCTTGCAGGAAATAGTCACCATCGTGGTGTTCGGCGTGGAATACTTCGTCAGAATCTGGGCCGCCGGGTGCTGCTGTCGATACCGGGGCTGGAGGGGAAGGTTAAAATTTGCTCGCAAGCCCTTCTGTGTCATCGGTAAGACCTGCCTTGCTGCAGTGGGCTTGAGAAGTGAGGGCAGCTCCCGTTGAGAGTGCAGAACGAGTACAGCGTGTGCCGGGGGGATCTGCGTGCTGGGGTTTGCCATATGCCAGGAGGAGGGGTGCACGGGAACCGAACCTGGAGGTGTGACTGTGGCCAGTCTGAAATCTAGCTGAGGGATTCCTGGTATCGGGGTGCAGGTCCTACAGGGAGCTAAAGGGCAAAGTACCTGCTATGGAGAAGCCTGGCTTCCTGTGCATATGTATGGATCGGATGCTCGGTTACTCCGGGCTCATGCGGAGAGGAGAGAGGGATGGAGCTACGCTGGTGCCTCTCCATACCCTGGATGGGTGCTTGGCTCTGCCCGGGTCCCCGTATCAGTCAAGGCAGCCTGAGGAGGACATCGAGTGCTCTTAGTGTAGAAACAGGCGCTTTGGAAATATCAGGAAAGGAGAAGTTGGGTAGCCCGCATGCCTCCCGCATGTCTGTGCCTGATGGATCACTTCACCTTCCTGCAGCTCCCATTTTGCCTCCCCATAAAATTGGCATTACCCGGATTATCGTCACTGCTTTCCAGAGGTGAGCCCCAGGCCCCACAGCTGGATCTGGAGCCTGACTGCGGGTACCCAAACCCCTAGGTATCGAGCTGAGGTGCCATTTCTAAATGGCCTGAGGGTTCAGGGCTTATGGTTTGGGTCCATGTTTAGTACTTTCCTCTTAAAAATGCACCCGCTTTTCCTCAAACAAGAAAAAAGGGCTGAAATTGTCCTTCCTGAAACACAGGCCTTCAGGCTTGCCTTAGTGAGTTAGGCATTAGGTGTTCACATTGCAAGGTGGTCCCTACGTGGAGCGTGGGTGGAACAAGGGCAGGCGCTTTGGAGGTGCTTATTCCAACCCCGAGCTGTTGCATTGTGCATCAAACCAGAGCTCAGGCCTTGGACTCTTGGCTCCATTTGTCCAAGAGGGGAAAAGCGAGGAGAGGAGGAATGAGTTTCATTCAGCCATGCAGTGGATCAGTCTCTTGAGGTGAATATTGGCTTGCATGGCATTATGCCTCCTCCAGAAGGTATAATGCCATGCAATACAGCCCTTGCAATACAGCCATTGCCATGCAATGGCATGCGATACAGCCCTTGCTCTCTGCAATATGCACACGCCTGTTCCCCTGATGGAGAGCTGGTAGGTGTTAGCATCTTTGCTGGTTGCTCTCCAGCTCTGGAAGGGGGACGTTGAATGATATAGGGATAGACACTATATAATACACTGAAGATGTCAGTGCAAGAGCAGACTAGCTGAGGGCATGAAGTGAAGCGGGACATCTGAGACTCTACTTGGCTTTGGCTAGGCAGATGTGGAGGAGGCAGTGTGTATCTCTCAGTTGGCACAGTCAATAGTACCACTGGATGATGGCACCAAACTAACTCCAGATTATAAGGGAAGGCTAGAACAGAGGTAATGTCTGAGGGGTCGAATGAATCCATCCGAGCGCCAGTGTCATTGCACCAAGAACAGTGAGCTGGATATGCCAGTTTGGAAGCGCCCACCCAGGGGTGGTGGGGCTGATGGTTGGTGCGTGAGACCTCTGATGAGCCGTCTCACGCTCCTTCCTTGCAGACATCATGGTGCTGATCGCCTCCATTGCCGTGCTGGCCGCGGGATCCCAAGGGAACGTCTTTGCCACGTCGGCACTGAGGAGTTTGCGGTTCCTGCAGATCCTGCGCATGATACGGATGGACCGCCGAGGAGGCACTTGGAAACTCCTAGGCTCCGTCGTCTATGCCCACAGTAAGGTGAGCGACACCTGGGCAGCTAGATTGGTCTCCATGTCTTTGCTGATTTATTATGGTATGTGTTTGACTGTCATTGGTAGGAAGCATCTTGGACAGGAGCTGCACTAATGATCTTCAAAACCAGAATGCCTCGGGATTAGTAATTAGTGCCTGTTTATACCAAAATGCATGTTGCAGAGAGGATGCACATTTTCCCCACTGGAGTCAGCTATCAGAGGGCACCACAGTCCGCCCCCTAATCATCGGGAAATGGTGCATTCATACTAGTCACAGAAGTGATCCCCAGTGTGTGGCATTATCGGCCTTTCCCCCGTTTGGAGAAGCACTCAATCACGTTTTGTTTCCTGTCACTTAATTTAGGCAATATCCGACCTATTTCCTGCTATTTGCTTCCTGTTGAAACCTTAGCAGATATCTCAGAAACGATACTTCCTTCGCCTGCTCTTGTATTGACATACCCAAAAATTGTAACCGTTTAAAGAGTCTTGATTTACCCTGGCACATGTAGGTGATATCACCCTGTTGCCCCCCTTCTACAACAGGCTGCAAAGAGTCTCAACTAACTGTTCACGCCTGCTGAAGAATAATTTTAGGGGTCAGATGCTGGGGGTGCGGGAAAGCGTGTGCCATCCTATTCCACCTACGGTTTAATAAAATGAAACAATATCTTGATTTTTGACATGGCAACTTTGGTTATTGAAGGCCTATTCGAAAGAATAGGTATGGTTCAAATGTGTTCTCATTTCTGTGCAGTGTGAATGCAATATTAAAAGAAGGGGGGAAATTAAGTACCACTTCCTCCTTCTGCACCGTTATGTGCATTGTCCTGCAAGTGAAACTCTGCATTTGAGGAAACCAGAAACAAGGTGATACACCTAGAGACTTTCTTGATTGATTGCAAACTCCATCCACATTTCTCTCCACACATTCAGAGCTAAACTCCACTGAGCTCTGCCCAAGCGAGAACCAAACTATATGTTCGTATGACACCAAGTGAGCTGCAGCCAACCCCATGCAAATCCCACCTGCTCTTCTTCACACTCATGCAGCTAATCCAGTCTCTTGTTTCTGCTACCAAGTATTCTCCAAATGCATATTAAGCCCAGAGGGGTGCTTTTCCTAAACAGGGTGAAATAAGCTACATTACCTCATACCACATCACCCCTGTCCATGAAACAGGGCATTGTCACATCCAAAGGGTTTTGAAACTAGGATATAAAATCCAGATGCAAACTTTGCAGCTGGTTTCCATGTAGATGCAGATGTGTTCCCAGCGCAGAAGTGATGTGGTCTCAGTTCTGCACTGTACCACAGATTCCCCCTGTGTGACTTAGCTCAGCTCCCCGTGTCTCAATGCCAATGGAGAAAGCCATCCTTCCTCTCTCTCACCCTTTACCTCCTCCTTTCACATGGTCAGCTCTTCAGGGCAGGGAGGGTCTCTGATTTATTACAGAAAGAGCCCCCATCTCGGCTCTCCCATAAGGCGACAACTACTATTACTAGTTGGAAAGTCTCATGGGAAGGTTCAGCACTGCAAGCCTGTCCCTGCCTTTGGGAACACCCTTGAGGGTGACAGTCCCATTATTTTGTCCTCTTTCCTATCTGTCTTGCAGGAGTTGATTACTGCCTGGTATATTGGTTTCCTCTGCCTGATTCTGGCCTCCTTCCTGGTGTACTTGGCTGAGAAAGGAGAGAACGACCACTTTGATACCTACGCAGATGCACTCTGGTGGGGCCTGGTGAGTAATTTCTGCAAAACAGCTGCCTGCTATTAAAATGAAATAGCCATCAACCCTCCATCTTCTCTTAGGAGAGGAATTGACTTATGAGCAGTTGGTTAGCGTCATTATTAAATGATTCTGGGCTACTCAAATTAGATATCTCTCTCAAATGATCCCTTTTAGAAAATGCTGCAGTCTCTCCTTCCATGAATTATCTGAAGCTGGGAAGGCAGCAGAAAAGCTCCCATCTGCTCTCAGGGCTAGATGAAGACAGCCTGAACCATGTACTTTGGCACGAACAGGCCAAAAAACCCCAGCTATTTTACTGGGTTATTAAATGGAGTGCCACCCTAAATTTGGAGGCAGGAGAATAATCGTGGCACGTTGAAATTTGGACTGCAGGGCTGCTGTCTTAAATGTGGGAGCGGTTTAAGAAGACGAGGTTGGAGAGGCATTTGTTTGGGGTGGCTTGGGAGCAGCAAATCTGTGCAGAAGGTTGGACTCAATGACCTTAAAGTCCCTTCCAAACTTTGGAGAGGTTGTGGATGCCAGAAGCAGACTGGGAGGTGATCAGCTCTTCTTTTCAGTCCTGAACAGAGTGATCAACACAGCAGAAACTTCGCGGTAGTAGCCAAAGGACTCATTCTGGGTATTGAATTTGGCCAACGAAGAGATTCTCATTAGCTTCTATGAGCAGACACCTAGCATAAGCAGAGAAGCCACGGTACAGCACTTGTGTTTCTTGGGAATACCATAGGCACAATTCCCATGGGGGTATTACAGCTCCATACTTCCCCCTTGCATGGGATTAGTTGTTCTGCAACAGTTGAGCCACGTCCATCAAAGATGCCGCATTACAAAAATGCGCCTCTGATCATTTATTTTGACAAGTGCTGCTTGCTTTTAATTATTTATGATCATTCTTCAGAGTGTGCGGTTAAATGCACTGTAGTATGTTTTTGTAAGATTAATGGGGTCTTTGTAATAGAAAAGGCCTTGCTACTGAAGGCACTCTGCTATTAAATCTTGGCTGACAAGAGAGGAAAGGGCACTGCTTTAGTTTTTCTGTGCGCACGTTTGTGCGTGTGCATGTGAATTATTGGATTAGCAGATTGACAAAGAAGGAATTAATGAGGTTTTAATCTACTTTGTTCATTGTTCTCCTGCTCCGGCACTTCCGGAAGCCAATCTGGGCCTCGTTGCAAAGCTTGTAAGACCTGCCAACGGGGTCCTGACCAGAATCCATGGTCTGAACAGCTCCAAGCTTTGGAAAGAGTCAGCTGATTCAACAAAGGGGACACAAACCTGCTGTGAAGTCAGTTCAGTGGTGGTTCAAAGTTTTTAAGTGCATTGATTACAGTTAGAAAAACAGAGCAGGCCTTGATGCAACCAGAGAGCAAAACTAAGAACTAGTCCCAACCCAGGTGCCACCCCGATCTGGAGACAGATGGGCTCAAAGCTGTGCTCCCTGCTGATCCAACTCAGATCTCAAAAAGGAGGGAAAGCACTGCAAGCAATTCATTGAGTGTTTTTCCTTCCTTTTTTTCCCATTAAAACACAATATTTAATTGAAAATTTGGCCTGGAGTAGTGGTGTGTGGTTCTCGGCATTTCCCAAGGCCATTATCGAGCCTTCGTTCTCATTCCTGCTTCATTGCTTTCCCTTGCATGAGGTCTGAGTTCTGGAAATCAGGGAAGTTCAGGTTTTATGGGCGAAATCAAGTGAACAGGATTTATGCCATTGCCTCCAGCGGGGTCAGATTTCTACCTCCGATCCCAATTTTTGCAAGTTGAGCCCATCGCTGGTAAGAACAGGCTGTTTATTAATGTGGTCCTGGCTATTCACTGTGGCCCTAAAAAACAGATTAGTGGCCCTTGAACTGAAAATGAATGGCACAGGAGAGAGGATACCTCAGAAGAGCGAGATTCGCCTGCTTTGAAGGACTGTACTTGTATTTTTAATTCATTCTTCAACTCTCGTTGTTATAAAATTTTTTAAAAGCTACCCAAATGTGCTTTATTAATGTATTTATTCTGGATGAATTTTGCATCACACATTACGGGGGCTGTAAGCATTTTGGGGCAGAGGGGGTGGTCTCATGCATTTGCAGCGTGCTCTGTTTATCCTCTACATTGAAGAAAGTCTCCGCGTTGAAGGGGAACATGCCCTTTCCCAAAATCAGTGTAAACAAAGGTCACTGACTTCAGGAACAGCTTGTTCTAAGCATATTTGATATGCATACAAGCAGTATCCACTGCTTAGACCATCTAGTACAATGCCTAAATACCCTTGTAGGGTGTCTGGCATCTGCAGTTGTTTCCTGGTCTAAAAGTAGATTCGGGTCATAATTCCAGCATCCCAACCATTTGGGGAATGTCTGTATCCTTTTCGATGGCATCCCCCCAGGTAACTCTTGGCTATAAACCGTTCGTTAACAATTCAGTGATTACCAAATGAAGCGGTGTCAAGTTTGTGATTCAATATAGAAGAGCCATTCACATGCTAAATGCTTTGTGTAAATGGCATCTAATTGATAGTGCACTTAATACTTCTGATTAGAAACTGCTGTGGGGAAAGCCACTAATCAAGACCCACACTTATTTATACATCATTTTGTTTTCAGCTGACACGCACGCAGCTTCACTAAGCACATGGTGTGGGTTTAGGGATGCTGTTTTAGACTTCAGAGGTGTCTGTGCCCAAGCAGGTGGAAAGGATGGCAGCTTTCATCTGAGCCCTCAGGGTCCAGCTGGCAGAGGGTATGTGGAAAGCTTTCTGAATCAGGTCATCTCTGCCGGCTCTGCCTCCACTTTCTGTCTGGACTATCAGGGAAGGCTGGGTCCTGGGCTGCCTTGAGCAGACTTTCTGGCACTAAAAGCCATCCATCAAAGTCCCCCCCATCCTTAACCAAGGAAACCCAGAAAATAAATCTCTGCTTGTATCTGTTTCCCCATTTTATAGTACGTCCCAACCACATCTCTCCTCTGCTCTCACAACATGTACATACCAATCTTTCAGCCCCTGCCTGGAACAGCATTGCAATACTGCTGGGGGGAAAAAAAATCTCTAAATTAGGATGTATGAAGCAGCAGTAATTCATACCGTCAGCGTAATATGCTGTTTTGAAATTGGAAGGGAAACCAGTTAATAAGCACTGTTGGAAAGATTAGGAATAAACAGTTTCAAATCTTTATGCATGCAAACAGCTCTGCCTGATTTGCAAAAGCCTCGGCTGAGATGCTAAACAAGAGCGTGGGGGCCACTGTGTTATTGTTCTCAGTCCTGAAGGAGCGATCCAGTCTCCTACAGGGAGGTTTTGGACCAGCAGAAGCATTTGCAGCAGATGGCAATAACCTAGATATGTCTCTGGGATGGTAAGAGCTGCCCATCCTGAGTGACTGCAGTAAAAGCTCGCACCCTCTTCCCTGGAGCAGTGGGAGGAAGGGGGTTGCTTTGTGGATCTAGCATGGGGCTGCAGTTTGCAGTATCTTGCCCCAAATTTCCCTTTGCAGCCCTGGGCAAGGCCAGCTGAGGACAGGGGCCACAGGGTAGGCATAATTTGGTGTTTAGGCTGCTCTGATTGAAGGAATGAAGGGACAGATCAGGGGAGAGAGGAGGTATGGCCAGGCTGAGATGCTGCACCAGGCAGTGGCTTTCAGGAGCTCTTGAAGAGAGAGACACAAGCGGCTTTCTCAGCTGGCACAGGCATTAACTCGGGGTAGATAAACATGGCCACTGGAGCAAACAGGCTTTGATGTTGTCTCATCTCCCTCCTAGATCACACTGACGACCATCGGCTACGGGGACAAGTACCCACAGACCTGGAACGGGCGCCTCCTTGCTGCCACTTTCACCCTTATCGGGGTTTCCTTCTTTGCCCTTCCTGCTGTAAGTAAGCAGCTGAATATAACGAGCCTTATTGCTATCAGCCAACCTCGGGGGGCTTTGACCCTGGGGGGGCTGAAATTGCGCCGGTGCACGCCTCTCCAATTGCACAGGGGTCATGACGTCTGAATGAATTGGGCCGGCTCCAAATTCAGGACGTTGTTCTGCCAGAATAACAAGCCTGGGAAAACTTTTGCCCAGCCTTTTTTCCCCACCGGCACTTGCACAGTCCAAAATTGTCTCCAACCAACAACCGAGTGATTTTTTTTCCACTCGCCGGGATTATTTTGATGCGGGTTTAAAGAGGGCGCTGCACAGACGTGGTTTTTTTTTCCTGCCTGAGGATCCTGGGTTGGCTGCAGCGGGGAGGGAAGGGCTTGTGTTGTATTGCAGTGTTTGTGGGAAGGGGAGCTGGTTGCCCTCGTGGCATGGCCTTTTGTGACATTTTAGAGGGGATGGTGTTGGGTAGGAAGTGAATGAATTGGAGGAGAAATGTGGTCGCATGAGAGCTGCCACAAACACAGCTGCATAGCACAAGTCCAATGCATGTCCCATTTCTGTCTTCCAGGGCATTTTAGGTTCTGGGTTTGCTCTGAAGGTTCAGGAACAACATCGGCAAAAGCACTTTGAGAAGAGGCGAAACCCTGCAGCTGGCCTGATTCAGGTAAGCAAGCAGCAGCCAGGGACAGCCGCCCCCAGCACCGATGCTAGACCCGCATCGCATGGGCTCTCACACTGCTTGGGATCACTCGGTCTCATCCAGCAAAGAGGAGCCCTAGGAAGCACCTCCAGGGCAGTTTGGATGTTTGCACGTGTTAAACATAAGGAGCAACCCCTGGTTTTGAAGGCATGGGTGTTAAGAAGCCAGGTCTGGTTGGACAGCCCAAAGGCGATTGCATTCGGGGGTTAATTTGGGGAGAACTGTGTATACTCATGCAAGTGAGGGAATCTTAATGCAGCCAAAGTTGGCTCGGTGCAAGCAAGGACTGCATGCGTCGCCTTCACCACGGGCTTCCAGCGCACCTCAGCTTCTCCTCCTGAGAAATGGTAATGGGTCGCTATGAAGTCCACTCTGGACTGGTCTGTCAGCCACACTCTGCCCAACCCATGGCTGACTCCATGAACAAGATCCTCAGCCCCCCTTTTATATTCTGCCCCACTTGTATAGCAGGCAGGGAGTCGGCATACTACATTGGGGTGAAGTGAAGATGCTCTGCCTGAACTTGTGGGGCAGTGGCCCCTCTAGGCCAATATAAATAGCTGAGAGATGGCAAGTTGTCCTAATGCCACCATCTCCACTATCCTCAAATGAGATGGCATGTAGTCCCAGGTCTTCACCACTGACCGGCTAATGGGAAATGACCCACTTTATTCCTACGACCCATCCATCTCCCTCAATATTTGCCACTGCTACTAAACAGAGGAGCATTGGAAGTCGGCCTAATACAAAACAGAGTCGTATGTGCGCTTGCCCTCTTGCTGTCAGACCCTCTTTATTAAATGTAGGATTGGAGCACCTGTGGCCCCATTGTCATGGCAGGCCTGATCTCATGCCATCATAGTCATTGGGACTTCATCCAAAGCCCAGCAAATCCCAAACCCCCATTTCTCCATAGGAAGGAGCTCTTACTTGGTCTTACACAGAAGAGTGCCTTGAAGGGGCAGGCAAAATGACAGCAAAAGTGAATCCAGCAGTCCCACAGGCAGGTCCCCAGTCAGGAGCCTTTGTATTCAAGCCTTTCAGATACACTGGGTCACATTTTTTGCAAAAACGCTGGAGAAGGTGGAAAGGTGACAGTTCGAGGCAGTGTGGAAGGTGCCAGACAACAGCTGGCAACTGGTGTTGCTTAAAAATAAATGCAAGGAAACCAGCCATGGGATAGAAGCGTATGCCGTCCGCCAAGCTGGGGAAGCAAAGTAACAAAATCCAGCCTCACTTCATTAGCGCTAATGCAGACAAATTCATTACGGCAGTCTGTTTCCCCCCAAACTGGTTTTACACAAGGAGAAATTTTCTATTGATACAATACGAGGCTGCATTCAGGAACACTTTTTTTTACCAAGAACAGATGTCTGTGCATACAGCTGTCTGGATCCCCAGCTTAAAGATTTTGAAAGTAACGTCACTTTAAAAAAAAATGGGGGAAAAACCCCTCAAAACACCCAAGCTAGTTAACTCTTTAGTGGCCTGTAACAGGCATTCGATGCATCATCTGTCAATCGCTGTAAGTCCTTAGTACCAGGAAAAGGCATTTCTGATCCGAAAGGTTAGGTGAGAGGAGTAACTTGGTGTCATCCTTGTTTCACTACAGTCTAAGTCAAAAAAGAAGTGAGTTTTGAGGTCCCTGAAAATATAGACCAATTACGGCCAAATTCTCCTCTCACCTCAAACCTCAACTTTCCTTGCTGCAACGTGAGCCCATTGCTCCTTGTTCTGTCATCTGTCCCCACTGAGAGCAGTCCAGCTCCATCCTCTTTGCAGCCCCCCTGCAGGGAGGTGAAGGCTGCTATTCAATCCCCCTCGGTCTTCTCTTCTGCAGACTGAATATGCCCAATTCCCTCAACCTCTCCTCACCGGTCAAGTGCCCCAACCCCTGAACCATTTTCATTGCCCTCCGCTGGACTCTCTCCAACGTGTCCACATCCTTTCTGTAGTGGGGGCCCACATCTGGACACAGGACTCCAGATGTGGCCTCCCCAGTGCCGAATAGAGGGGAAGAATCACTTCCCTCCATCTGCTGGCAACACTCCTACTAATAATCCATAATAATAAATCAATAATAATGTGATTTTGCTTTATGCATACCATAACCAACCAAAAGCCAGGACAGCCGTTTCAAAGCCAGTCCCATCATTTCTTTCAGGTATTCTTGTTTCAAGTCCCCAGGTAAACCCTTCCTTCCACTATCAGCTGCCTCCAGTCGTGGTGGTCCTGGAGGGGAGGTGCTGCCTGTGGTTTCCTTGCTGTGAATCAGCGGACAGGGGCAGGAGGGATCCTTAGAGCTGGTTTTCGCTCACCCACCCAGCTCCCTTCTCGCCCGCAGGCTGCTTGGAGGTTTTACGCCACCAACCTCTCTCGAACGGACCTGCGCTCCACCTGGCAGTACTACGAACGCACGGTCACCGTTCCCATGTACAGGTACCTGCTCTTCCAGCCCTTCCTCCCGTTTCCCTTCAGACGCTGATGTTACCATCCAGCCCATTCAGTTTTTCCATGAATTGAATCATTTTATGGCTTTTTTTGTTTTTTTTTTAATGCGCATTATAAACTCGCCAAGTGTATTTCTTTTTTTCCTTTTTTTTGTTCTTTTTAATTATACATTTTGGTTTTGTTCTGGGTTGTATTGTCGTGCTTTATTTTAATTTCCACCGTATTAATTTTCTTCTTTCTTTGTGTCTATGTGTTATTGTGTTCACCTTTATTTCTCTGCATCCGTTGTTAGTTGCATTGTGTTGTGACAGTTGCCCCGGCAGTGCGTGAAGACCTCCTCGAGAGCTGCCCTGGAAAGTAGGTAAATGCTTCTCTTGCCCTGCCCTGCCGGCGCTCGCTCCTGGGTGTGTTGTCATGTCGTCCTGACGGGAACCGAATTGTTCTTCTGCCTTTCAAGCTCTCGCCCCTTGACCGGCCTTAACCTGCCCCCAGAGCGCAGCCGTTTTGTTCCCTTGAATAGCAATTGGCATTCACGCGGCATGCAGCCATCTCCGGGTTCTCCGTGGCTGGCGGGGACAGCCAGGTGGACAGCCAAGGTGGTTTGACTGTAGTGGTTTGCAAATGCAAAGTGGATTGCGTGGCTTTCCCCCATGGTTTGCCTGAATTCAGGTCCTCCAGGCACATTCTCCCCTCCTGAAATTCGGAGCAGGCAATGGCTGGTGGTCGTGGGGAATCGGGTGGTCCGTGGAAGCCCAGGGGAGTTGGCATCACAGCTGCATTCCCTGCAAGTGGAAGCTTTTTTGGACTCCTGAAGTGCACTCTTGAGATCCCTGCTTGCCACGGGACAGCAGCGTCTTTCCATTTAAATCCAGCTCAGGCACAGTTTCAGCAGCTAGGCATATCCCAGCCTCAGCGAGTCCTGCTGGTTTCCTCTCAGAGGCAGAAACGGCTTGTTTCCAAGCCATCGCCTGGGTATATTCTGTCATCTGTCCTGCCAGTGTGCATGTGGAGGGGCAGCTTCTCTACAGAGACGCAGGCTCCTCTCTGAGATGCATGAGAATAGGTTCATGGTCAAGGTGATATTTTTATTAGACCAACTAAATTTTTGCAAAAAAAATTTTTTTAAAGTATTTCATTGCAAGCTTTTGGGCACAAGCATCCTTCTTCGTATCAATCTGGATACCTGAGAATAGGTTTGATTACCTGGTTTCCCCCAGTGGCAGGCCGGTGGGAGAAAATCATTGTGGTTGCAGCAGCTTTAGCATCATTTACGTGTGAGCTCTTCTGATTTTCAAGGTAGCACTTTGCTGATGCCAGTGGAAGATAAATGGCAGGTGGAGTTATTTCCCTTTTTGGGGGGGGGGCTTTGCATTTGACCTGAAATACTGCAGAAGCCACGTAGGAAATCCCTGGGATGATGCCCAAGGCCCAGAAAAGGCAGAGCTCCCAAAAAGCAAGGCTCCTTGTCCTCCCTGCCGTTTGCACACGGTGAAACGCTGTGTTCTCCCCCCCGCAGGCACCTTCCACAATATGACTCTCATCGTGTGGGTATCCCTTGCTGTTAAAAATAGAAAGCCCTGTCATTTTGCACATCCGTGGCTCCGTGTCGCGCTGTGCGTCTGCAGTCAGCGTTGTGCGTCCCCTGTCAACGTTAATGTGCTCACGCGGGTCTGCACGGGGCTCGCTGCAATGTTGTAGGCATCGGATGTGTGCGTGGTGCCAGAGGGGTTGACTTGTCGTTCTGTGTCGTGCACTGAGACAGCCCAGGGGTCCCTAATTTGCCCCCAGAGGGAATATCCTAGCACAGTATGGTGTTGTGGCCCTGCAGGTCTGTTATCTTAGCTGAACCACTACATGAAGAGATGTGCATTGTACCTCTGCCTCTGTTTCTGCTCAGCCTAATTAGGCCTGTTAAGATCCTAGCCAGAATAATGTCTCCTGGTGTAAGCGTGGTGAACCCATGTGCAAAACCCAGCATCCAGTCTCTTAATCCATGTTAATTGACCCTCAACACTCACATCCCTCATGGTCAGGGAAGTTTCCTACTGGTTTCATCCCAGTGTTTGTCTATTTGGGTTTTTTTTCCTTTGTTTAAAAATGTTTACGGACTCACTTCAGTATTTCACAGAGGAGATTGCTTCCCAACTGCATTCAACTCAGTCAAGAGATATCGTAGTATTTGACCTCGCTTCTCCCCACAACCTTTTGCCTTTAGCTCAGGATATGTAACTGGGACTGGGGTCAACTATTAGAGAGAAGGACTGCAAGCAGGATCCAAAATCCATTGTAACCCATGGAAAGACAGGTTTTCAGTGGGATTTGGATCGGGTCCTGTGGCTGTTGGAAAGAATGAGCCTAGTTACACAGCCGGACGTGGAGTGAACCCTTTTTTAAGTGAATACTTGCTACATCTTTTAAGTTCTTGATTTCACATGGAACATAAAGCTAAAAGTCATGTCAGAAGTCAATTGGCCCATTCAGTGAAGGCCATTTGGATGCATTAAACCAGAACGCAGTCCATGAAGGAGCAGGACCATCTTTACTAAAAGCCCGTAAAGGATGAAGGTCCTCCATGGCAGATGGGCACTGTGAGATAGACCTGGACATGACCTGTGTTCACTGGAAAGGCCTTGTCCCTAGTCCTAAACAGGCTGGCATGGAGGGTGTAGCTGGAAGTCAAAGGCTGTGGTACATTGGAATATGTGAGTTCATGAGCCATTGCACCCTTTGCAAATGGACAACCACTGTGCCCAAGGGCAGGGTGAAGCCGCAGGGCCAGCCCCTTGCACTTTCCTATGTCAGAGAGGGAGGATTTCTCTTCCCTTCCCCGTCACATTTTACCTGCAGAAACCTACGGTTTGATTATTATGCAGTACGCAGGTACACTGACTGGCACACCCCAGAGACATAGCCCCGTTACAAGAAAACCATGTTGTACCCGAATCATGGCAAGGCCCACAGAATGGGTCTGGATGTGAACGTCTCCAAATGGCAGATACACCTCCTATCTTTGTTTTACACTTCGGTAGTGCTTCACAGGGCTCTATTATAGTCCAGCTTCCAAACATAGCCATGCTGCTGGTAGAACAAAGACCCATGCACCACCCCAATGCTGAAGGGAGTGCATAGGGTCTGGAGGTTACAGAAACAGTATTGGGCATGGGAGAACAGGGGTTTTTCTTCAACTTTGTCTTTACTCCAGGTGGGGATTTTGCAAAAGTCACTTAGGGTTATCTCTTTGCAACAGAGTTCTCCTTCCTATAAGGGGATCATTCCAGCTCCCTTCAGACAGGAGTTGGGGGGGACTCAGAAATGGTTGTCAGCTGCTCTCTGTCCATCACGTAGACATGCAAAGCATGATTAGATACGTGCCCACGTGAAGCTTAATGAAAGCAAAAATCTGAACGAGGTCTTTTAACACCCTTGGGTAACGTGCCAGGTACACTCATTTTTTTGGGCTACATCCTCTAACTGATGCTGCATGCATGCATTAGCAGCTGTGCCAGGGAACGATTTGACACACGCGGGGTTCCCTCTCTAACGTACAGCCGCTCCTGTCAGCCTATCTTGAAACCTGCCAGGCCAAACTCACCAAAACTCCTAAAAAAATAAAATAAAAGGGTTAACTCTATGTTCTGGCTGCGACTCTCATCATGCACAGAGGCACAATATTCATCTGCCCTCTTCAACCCACCTCCCTAAGGGATTCCTGCGTTGTTTCAAGTTGGCCAGTGCAACAAGGCATGTCAGCTGCCGATGTCATGTCACACGTGTGGGCACTGGGTTAGGCCTGCCACAACACAACTGATGAAAAAGGCTGGTTTTGGAGGTGGGTAGGAGGACACGATGTTCTCCTCAGCTGGCAGGGGAGCAGATAATTTGAGGTCTCTTCTACCTTGGCCCAAAGCACTCAGGTTGGCATCGACACACCTTCGGCTCGCATAGTACTGCTTAATCTTCATGAACGGGCTGTCACAGGGCTCCTGCTGACATGGGCTTACGTATCCCTTGATGTCATTCCAGAAAAGACATCCTGCTTTACACAAGGAAATTTGGCTGGATACCTCGGGGACATCACGGTTCTCCGAAACATCATGCGCTTCAGTGCAGTAGACCTAGCCCCACATCTCATATAACTAAGACATGCAGGAGACCACTGGGTACATGCACATGTTGGATCTGTAACATAAATACCTTGCATGGACACTTATATATGCATATGTACACACTTACCTGTCCTTAACTTTTGTGCATTATTAACCAGTTCTTCAAAGCACAGTGCCCTTCAGCACCACAAAGCATAACCGTGCCCTGATCTTAAAAACATCTGTATCTCTGGCATAGGCCTTCTATATTTGTTGGGTTAAAAAAAATCAGTGGCCCTATAGCTGGATTTTTATATGTGAAGATCTGTTTTGGCAGTTGGCAGACCCAAAAGATGTGCTTCTGGAGAGCGACATCACTTACGATGTCAATGTTTCAAATTCTGGCTGTCACCCAATTCCAGGGTTTTGCTGATAAAACTTCCAGGGGTAATGATTTTTTGCAGTGGACGTCTCTATAAGGTGGTCTTCCCCACCTCCCATTTGTTTTACCTGCCTTTGCCTTTTGAGCAAATTGCAAACCAGGTGTTAGTGGAGACGGGGCAGCTGAGGCCGCGGTGTTTAGTCCTGCTGCAGCTAAGGAAGTGGAAGCCAATTTGGGTTTGCCAGCCACCTGTAAGCCCAGGTCAGAGTGCCCCTGCTGACTCGAATACATGGAGCTCACGTGCTAATTTTCTTTATTCTGTTTCTTTTACTGTTTTTCTTTCTCTTATCTCGTTGGTTTTCTTTGGTGAAAACACTTGACAAGCACGCAAACGCAAACGTACGGGGCCTCCAGGTATGAAGTGCATGTGAATCTGCCTCCTCCCGCTGTGTGTCATGTCACTCCTTGTTCTTCGTTTGGGACTGTAATTTGCTGAGCGCCTTTGCTGAGACCAAAGGTCAAATTTAAAAACCAATCCAAACCAAACCGGGCCCAAAGGAGATCCCCGCCAAGCTAATTCCATGCATCTTCATAAACAGCCTAGCTCTTTTGCACTCGTGTTGGGAAACTGCATCTAGATGACAGTCAAAGGAAGGACGAGAGGGGACCGTTTGGGTTGGTTTTCTTACAACGACTTGCTAAGGATGGTACACGTATCCTCAAATTCATGCGCCAGGAACCCGTCCCCTTGCTCTTCTGCTCCTTTTCTACACCCTTCTCTCATTTCCACTTTTCCCTTCCACTCTTTTCTCCTCCTTTTTCCACTCCTACATACCCCACTCCTTGTGTTAGCAGCTACAACTACCCCTAAAGAGATATTGCACCAAAATGATCGTCCTTGCTCAAACGGGGGCAGTCTGCCCTCTTTTTTGGAGGGCGCTTCCGTCTCAGGAGGGTGTTTGAAGGTTGTCGGTGATTCACTCAGCGTCAGTCTTCCCCGCGAGTCGATGCTAGGGGCAAGCAAGCTATCTGTGATCAATAATTCATTCAGTGAATTTAACCTCTTGGGATCTCCCTGGCTGCAAGGATTTACAGTATATATATGGGAACCATAAGAATTATTATAAATCTTATTATCCCAGAGGCTGCAGAGCGTAGTGGATGTCCAAATCCGAGCAACACTACATTTGACAGGCATCACGAGGGGTGATAAATATTTTAAGAAAGGCAAGCGTGATTTTCTATTTGTCGTCTGGTATCTTGAGGTCAGGGAGTCAGATTCTGCTCTCCGCGGTGACCGGTTTAGTCCAGATGAGCTGCACGGGGGTCATTGAAGTGCATCTGATTCAAGGCATGATGTTCAAGCCTGGCCTCCATTTTAGCAGTCACAAGCTTTTTAGTCACAGCCTAGGGCCATCGCGGTTCTGCTCCTGCAGCTAATCTACAGGCAACACACCCAATAAATTGCAAGTACAGCCTTCAAAGTCTATCTCATTTTTACACAAGGTGGAAGGCTGATTTGGGGGAAAAAACCGGGCCTTTTATCTGGTGTAAGGGAATGGAAAATTACTCTTTTTTTTTCTCCTGCTCTCATTACAATCAAGGGGAACATAACTGTGGGCTTCAGTGGGATCTGGAATAAGTCCTGTATAGTCTCTGGAAATCAGCTTTGCTGAAGCTAAGGGGAGTGTCGATGAAGCAACCCAATGCAGCTACTGGGACCAAGTTGCACTGAGCCTTAAGCCGGTCTTGGGTTTTGTGTCTGCGGTTATGGCTGCACTTGGCAACGGTGCCAAGAAAAGTGGACGCAGGATCTGAATTAGGGTTTAGAACAGATTTGAGTATTTTTGCAAACACTAATTTCTTTTAAAGCAGCAGGACTCCCTAGGTGAATACAAGCTTTACGATTGGGCTCATAATACTCGGGTTACTGCAGCCTCTGTCCCACCAAGAGAAAGGCCCAATGCAAAGGAAGAACAACTGGGAGGGTTGGGAATTGGCTCCTCTTAGAAACTGGATTTGCTACAGCTCGGTCTGCCCTTGTCCCATCTTCCTCCACAAGAAGCGGTCCCCACCTAGCTCTGACATCCCATGCCTCCTCCCACTCCTCCTCATCACCCTCACAATCTCTCTCTCACGTTATGACGGCCGCTTTACAAAGCAATTCACACCGACTCCATCGGTGGGTGTGTGCACGCACGTGCTGTGTCGTACAGCTGTCCCCCCTGTGTTGTGTTGTGTGATGGTATTGTGTTTCGGGGCATGAGCACCCTCCTGTCCCGGCTCTGAGACGCGGCCGTATTATTTGTGCTGCCCTGTACCAGCAAAATTACGCTGCTTCTGCTGACGGCAGCAAACTCCTGAAGTCGGTGGTGGGTTTCTTGGTGCTGTAACGGCAAGAGCAGGTGTGTCCATTCAAGGAGAGGTATGAGGCTATGAAGTCCTGAGCCACATGTACAGACCAAACCTGGAGCAGGCAGGAATTTGAAGACTGCTGTGTTGAGTAGCATAAACTGTGTCTATTGCTGTATTATGTGGCTCTTCTTGGTAAGCTGTTTGTGTAACAGAAATGTGCTTCCTTTCGGCATGACTGAAACTTATGCTGGGAAGAGAGAGAGAGAAAATGGAAACCACCCCCTGGCTAAGGCTCCTTCCCCGAATCTTCCCGCAAAATGCAGCAGCACTCACTTCACAAATTGCCCTTTCGCCCAGGCTCAGACGGGCAGAAATTGAGATGCAGCCTTTTAACATGAAACTCTACAAAGCCCAGCAAGTTGCATTGCAGCTGCACTGCATTGCAGTTTCATGGCACTCTGCAAAGCCCGCAGTTGCATTGCAATACACACTGATGCGGGTGTATTTGCCCTCGTTTTTTTAGCTTCCTTGCCCCATTCAGCAGCTGGTATTTGGAAGCCTTTCCCTTGACCCTGGCCCAGGATCTGGCAACCATTTTCAGTGCTCAGCTATGGCAAAGGAGTCCACTGGGACTATTTCCATGTCCTGGATCTGATTGAGCTGCTGACTGTCCAGGTCCGATTCAGTGTGTCAGTTGGATTCCTGCCGATTTGCTTATCCTTTTGGGGAAAGCAAAAAAAAAACATCCTCAGAGTTTTTACTGGATCTCCCGAAAGTAATCCTCAAAGAGAATAAGTCGCAGCACTGCCGTTACAAATCGAGGGCATCTTGTGCTTGATTTGTGCTCAGCTGGAAGGATTTTGCAGAAACCTCCCAGCCAGCCTGAGTGGCAATAATGATTAAACCCTCACCCCATGGCATGACAGCTTGAGTGAAGTCATGATGCCATCAGCTCCTCGGCTTCAGCGTGTGCTGTCCTTCAGGTGGGAGATCACCTCCTGCTGATGCTTAGAAAAGAAATGTGTGTTCATCATCAGCAGAAGCCAAGGCTACATTTTGAAGCCTATTTTTTGGGCCGGCCTTTAGATTTCCAAGCAAAGGATTTGGGAATCCTTCATGGGCCAAATTACCTTTATATGCCGATGGATAATTGTGCCTCTACCTGTGGATTTTGCAAAACTGATGTCCTTTTTCAACTGTACGTGTTCGGTTAAGGACAATTGCAGATGATTTCGCGATCCCGACAAACAACGTGTGCACCATTAGCTCTTGCCTTATTCTGTGAGAAATGCAAAAATCTGGAACTCTGGGTTCAGAAATGATCCTTTTTTTATTATGCTAACTAGGAAATTGCAAAAAAATATATATCTTTTTTTCTGTGAGAGGCGCTCATTCATCTTTCTCATTCCCCGTTATCTGGGAAGCACTGGTGATCCCAGTCTATGCGGAAAGTCCAAGTGCTCGTCATTCTTTCCCTCTTGCAATGAGGATGGTCAAGCTCTGCTCCTACCCACAGCAAACTTAGACTCTCCTTCACCTCCTGTCACATAGGGTCCAGTTTGGGATCTGAATGCTGCAAGTTCATATCCCAAACAGACAGAGGCTGCAGATATAGGAAATACCTTTGGGGTCTTGCTCTTCTTGCTTGATGGAGCACCTGAACCAGAACAGATGGGGAGAAGGGCTGCCTCTGTTGCTGCTCAGCCCCCTCCCCTTCCTTGCTGGCTCTGCAGCATCAGATCACAGCCGTTCGATGCGAGCGGCATGTTTGTCTGGAGCACGAACAAAGGAGACGGAGGCACTCTGCGAAGGAGGGCGTTCAGGCGAAGCAGCTCCTATGGAGGAGCATAAATGCCTCGCTCTGCTGCTTTCAGAGCCCAGGAGATCCCAACAGGCCTCTCCCAGCTGTGAGCAGCGACCCAGGCCCATTTGCTGCTATGAGCAAGGGTGTAACTATTTAAGACATCTCCCTTGAAAAGGATGCCGATGCAACGGCCCAGCTAAACCGAATGAAACAGCTCGACCGAAGGAAGTGTGTGGCATGCTCCTGGAGCAGGAGAGTGTAGCTCTCCTGCATGCACCAGCCTCTGGTCCTCTCTCAGAGCCTGACTCTGGAAATTAAGCACCCCCCAGCACAGGGACAGGGATTTTGGGGCTGACTTCACAGCCTAAAATGGACTGACAAAGCTTGGGAAGACAGCGGCAGTACGATGAGCCTTGTCACCCCTTCCACCTGAACGTCTAGACCCTGAGCCGGTTTTTAAGTGGATCCTGGTCTTCCCAGCTAAATGTGGCTGTTGTCAGGGAAAAGACAGGAGGCATCTCTGACATCTCTGATTCACTTCCCCGTCAGCTGGCAACTCGACTGTGAATATCACTATCAAATATTGATAGAGCCACATCCCGACCGCTCCTGGTTTAATGGAGTTTAATAATACTGCGGAGCGCGATAGTACTCTCGGTGCCCTGCACCGTTCTCAAACGTCTTTCCTCCTCCTCCAAAAGCCAGGAATAAAGGGGGGCAGCACAGTTAGTACCCACTGTGCCATTTCCACCCCATGGGTTTTGCTTCAGGATGAACATAGGGAGATCGGTGGGTCATTTCAGGGAGATAGGCGGGTCATTTCTTTAAGCAGTGATCGGGGCAATTAGGGTCAGCCTTTTTTTGTCCGGGGGTTTTCCATCATGAGCATGGGGGAAACCTTGGCTGCGTGCTAAGGAAGAAGGCAGCCCAGGCCCAACTCAAATCTGCACTGTGCATTTTGCTTGGGGAAGCTTAAGAAAGCGCCTCTGGCTCCCTGCAGTTCTCAGGGCCCTTAGTCAACCAGGAAAATCACGTTGGAGGTGTTATCCCTTCCTCCCCTGATCCCACCCCAGCTCCCAGCAGAGTCGTGCATGTGGGAGCCCTGGATCGTGTGCACTGACTTCTTCTGCACCCCCAAGACTTGGGGCACGACGTGTCACTTAATGCACAGCCCGAGCCCTGGCCTCCAAACAAAGCAGGGCCAAAAGCTCAACTGCAGGCAGTAAACAGCTGCTGCCCCAAACAGCTGTGCTCAGAAACCCTGGCAGCTGCTTGTCTTCTGGGGGGTTAGAGCTACAGCAATATTTCTCTCTCTCTCTCCCTTCCCCTTCGTTCCCTGCCTTAGGGAACTACAAGCACTCAGGTCCCTGGACATCCTCTCCCCATGAGATTTGCAGGCCATGAGACAGATTACACTGGTTTAAAAGTGTGGGGCGGCAGGTGGAGGGGACGTTGCTGGGTGGTCTTGGCCTGAATGTCATTATTAATTGTCCTCGTTCTCTTGCTTTAGACTCATCCCGCCTCTGAACCAGCTGGAACTGCTGAGGAACCTGAAGAGCAAATCGGGATTGACTTTCAGGTTAGCAACATTGCTAGGACAGCTCTGAACCCACCTGTTTGGAGAACTGTCCCTTTGCTTTCTTTCGTACGCTGACAGCTCCAGAGAATTTCGGTGTATCTGGATGCTAGTAGCAACTGGGGTCACACAGGGACCCCCGCGCTGCATCCCTGTCCCCGTGTCAGCTGCTTGCACATTGTTTTCCCAAGTCCTTCCCAACATCATCTCCTCTTTGGTGTTTGCTGGGGATGCAGGCAGCAGTCGAAAGCTGCATCTCTCTTTGGCCGTGAGCCGATCCCTTGAGGATATGTCTATACTCTGCAGACCTCTGTACTCCTGGAAAGCATTGCGTTCAACCTTGCCCTGCATATCTGCTTCTGCTTTCATTCACCCAACCCAGATAGAGGGGAGTGAAGCCATGTCCAGACTAGCAATAGGTACCTCCAGAAAAGCTTTGCCCCCTCAGATCTGGGTTTCATGTGTGTGTGAGGGGGGGAGCATGTAGCAGGGCATGTTGGAGACCTGTGCTTCCCCAAACTGGAGGGGAGGCGATGCACACACATTCTTACTCAATGTAGAGACCACAAATGGGGCCTGATTGTTCTTTTACATATCCACTTCCCATCCACTTCGGTGGATTTACTCCTGGTTTCCACCCCTCTGAGGATAGGAACAGACACTGCATTGCCCTGGAGCAAGTTTATCCCAGAATAAAGTTTATCCCAGGATTGATGCTCACACACACACACACACACACACACACACACACACATCGCCCTTTCAATCAGGGTTTGGCGAGTGGCTGAAAACACCCACACTTCAGTGATACAATCCCGGGATGACGGTTCAGACATACTTTGCAATGTTCTGGGATAAATAATTAGTCTTTTCTATCCTGTGAACCTTTTCAGGGCTTGTCCCAGGGCAATCGACAGGGACATCTGTAAAGACTGTATTTTGCTAGCCAGACCGAGCAAAGAGCTGGAGAGCTTTGGGCTTTGAGGGAGTGCATCATGATTGATATAATTGATAAAGCCTCTGCTGATTAACAAGTCTGACTAACGTATTTGATTGTGGAGGTATTTGATCCCTGGTTTGGGCCTGGCTTTTAACTTGCTGATAAGTAGCAATGGGGGCTTGGGAGTGTGCCTGTGCCTGTGCTATATTCCCCAGCCCCTAGATTATGTCTGCTTGACCAGGGAAATTGGATGGGGCTTTCTTCAAAGCTCATTTCATGCCATTCTTCAGTTGTTTGTAATGGTCACTACTGAGTATCCAAAGGTCCAAGGGGTGAAGGTCAGACCTGCCCATCCACCAGCATTTGGAGGAGCTGGATCCAGAGTCCCTGTGCAAACCCTCCTCTGGATCTCAGCTTGAACTCCTCCAATGGATCCAGGGCTCTGGATCAGGCACGTCCCTACTCAGAGGGACAGAAGTCCTTCCTCCTTTCCTGAGCTGCATCTGCAGCACGTGCAGCCCCCGGTGACGTGGGTGGGAGAGGCTGGGCTCAGAAACAATTGAGACCCTAGCACAGAATTGCCAAGTTTCCACCAGGCCAATTTTGATGTGTAGAGGGAGGAGCTCACACCCCCACGTCTGCAGGGCAGAGCAATGCACAAGGCAAGAGGAGCCTCGGGAAGGACATGTCGTATGTCAGCTCCACGCCTAAGGGGGCGAAAGGAAAGTTTGTGGAAAGGCATGAATGTCCTGAGCATGAGTCCAAACCATTTGCCTCAAAGGCACCACGGGAAGGAAGGCCCAACAGAAACCCTCCTGCCAGTCCCATGGCTGTGGGGCTTTGTAGCGATCTGCACGGCCACAGTTCAACCCTCTCCATCTCGTGCGTCTCCTCCAAGGTTTTGTGAGTCTACAGCTCCCTCCCTACCCAGCCCTGAGCCCCACAAGCAAGTGCTCCCTGCTCTCCCTCCCATCCTCCTCACTTAGCTGTACTGTTTGGTTCTGTCCTTTCGTTATGTTTTAACAGTGAATGCAACAGCATCCTTCCCCACCTGACTCCATGCTAATGTACTATTGCTTCTGTTTAAAGGAAAGAGCAGCAGCCTGAGCCATCGCCAAGGTCTGTATCACTGCCAACATGCCATTCCCATGCTTTACGTGTATATGTGCGTGTACCATGTGTGTGATGCCATTAAAACAAATGCTGTAGGTATTACGTGCTTGGTCTCTGCTCTGGGATACGTCTGTGTACCATGTATATATGTAACATTGAGCCTTAAATCATATTTTTCTTCTTTCCAGCGTACCTTGGCTATATTTTTGTAGCTATGTGGATGATGAGTCTATAAGGGCTATGGTGGTATCAAATATGGTGACAAATTTGCTCTCAGAAGCTGGTGGATCAGTTCTGGGTATCTAGCAGATCTTTGTCGAGTACACATGAAAAAGGGGATTGTTTTATGCCTCTGTTTCCTCTGCTTGTTGCCAAAGTCAGAGAGCTGAAATAATAAAGACTGTATTGTAGTGCTTCCTGCTTCCGTTCCCCTTTATCCTTCAGCACCCAAGACCCCACACCCTGTCCCTGCCTTTTTGTTCAATCCCTGTAGCCACAAAGCAAAGCATGCTCAGCCAGATATCTTCAGCCAGGGCATTGTCTTAGGACAGTGGTTTGCAACCTTTTTTCATCTGCAGACCCCTAAACAATTTTGAATGGAGGTGCGCACCCCTTTGAATTGTAAGTGTGGGTATTCACATGCTTTTGAAAACCACTGTCTTATGAGACATGCCCTGCCCTCTGCTTTGGGGGTATGGGCAAAGTCCTGTAGTGTGCAGGGGCTGTCCTTTGGCAGCAGCTTCAAATGCCTCCTGACATACATCCCTTTAGCTCTTCTTGCACGGCCAGTTCCTGATTATACACTCCGACCAAACCGCATTGTCTTTAAACACTGACTTCAGCAGGAGTTTCATACAAGTAAAGAACCCTTCTTAATTGGGCCCAGTATAATTAAAAGATCACCCTCATCATATCTGAGGCTTTGTTCCCAAATGTTACTGCAGAAAGCAGAGGATGTTGTAAGCAGATATGGCAGAAGGACCTTGGGCAGAGGTATCACTTGCATCAAGCCGTGTAGTAGAATAATGTGTAGGTGCAATATTCTCCCAAGCCTGTCATTAAATAGAGTTGCTGGGAAGTTTTAGGGTCAACATGTTTCCTAATGAAATATGGGGGGGAAATGCAGATAATTTAGGGGGCACATTTTCCCCATTTTCCATCCAACGCAAGCTAACAAAGTTGTCAGGGGCTTGGTATTCTACCGGTTCCTCATGGCCGTGATTGCAGGTCGTATGTTCATCTTCTCCTGGAGAAGGAGGGAGATGCACAAAATTTGGGTAACCAGCAAGATCATCCCCATGGGTTTTTTTTTTAATCTTCCATCCCACATCACCAAGCATAGCTTAACGTCTAAATACATTAGAAAGAGGAAAATTACACTTCTAACTAAGCACAGTTTCCAGTTCAGGAGCATTTGGGTGCATGGCTAGAGGCTGGCATTTGACAGAACGCATGTTGCCACATGGGCACGTGCTCCTTCTGTTGCACCTTTCAATTTGAGAAGTCACAAGCAGACTTAGGTTTCCGCTGGCACAAAACCCAGCCGAGGATGCATCAACAGATAAGGTGCCGGCAAAGTGGATCAGCATCCCAGCTTTCCTTTTAGTCTACTTTATCGCCTTCTCCTTTATCTCCTCTGAGCTTCGCTTTGCAAATGTAGAACCTTCCTAGTCCTCCTAAGCTGCCAAATAAAACTAATCACCAAGATCATGTTTTCACACTTACGACCTTATTTCTTCCTGGTTTGAAATTCAGACTTGTACCATTAAACAGAATATAGCCCCTAATCCAATAGTCCAGGAATCAAGTATTATTGTCAAGGAACAAAGCCCAGCAAGTGCTTTCCTGGGATAGACCAACAGGTGAAATCTTACCTTAATTGCTACTGAGTTCAACAAGGATGAGATTACACTCTGTGGCTAAGTACAGACAGTCAAAAAGCCTGAGGCTGAATCAGTTTGGTCTTTGCAGCTTAGTCTAAGCGGTGTAGATTGAACAGATGTTTGCTTTTGACTCCAGAAATGCAGCCACGTACCTGCAGTGGCCCAGGCCAGAAGCCGGGGGGCGCTAGAGCATGCCTCCGTGCTGGGACGGAGCAGACAACTTGGGCCAAGGCTAGCCCGCCCACTTTGCGAGGGGGTGCAGGTTGCAGGGGAGGTGCAAAGCATCCTGGGGTGCTGGGGGACTGTGAGTTAACTTGAATCTGGAGGAGCTCTGGGACAGAAGTTCAATAAACCGATTTCACCTAAATCAGTTCAGTCTGATACTACATCCATCCAGGTTTATCTTAAACCGGTTTCAGCCAGCATGAAAGTGGTTTATGTGCACTGAACTTCTGTTGTGTTACAGATTTGAAACAATTTCTCATCGCTTATACCACTTCCTGGGTAATTTCTGTCCCTCGATAAAAAGTCGAGCTAAATCTATTATCTTATATCAGATGTTGGTTGTTTCAGAGAGAAAATGTAAACCCCCAGAATGCATCTTCTTGTGCCACAGAAGTCTTTGCTTCGACCCAGCCCAGCATCTCTCATGAGGTCTGAGGATTGATAGTTCTTGTTAATGTTATCCTAGCCAGTGCATCTGTCACCATAGATGATATTCTTAGTCAAATAGGTATTTTTCTTTGGATGGCAACAGTCTCCTGCAGCAGTGAGTTACACAGGTTAACACACTGGTTTGAAGTAGTATTCCCCTTCATTGGTGATAGACATTTCCATTGTAATGTTATGGAGAGCCCTTTTGTTCCTGTGCTTTGGGAAGGAGTACACAGCAGTGGCCTTCTCTGCAGAATTCATTGTGTGATAAGGCCTCCTCATCAGTGATCACTAGACCCTCAAACGTTTACTTGCACTGATTTCAGTGGGACCTTCTGGTGCTACTCAGCGTGTACAGGGACATCGCCATCTGGTCCTTAGCTTTGCTTAACTTTAAAGTGAATCTGTTGCATGTGTCTCACTTCGGGAATCCTAGCCAATAAGTGACGTGCCTAATGGTTATTCGCCTACCCTGAGTAACCATAACACCGGCTGCAACGTCCTCAAGTCGGGCATACAGCATTCAGATATGTGGCTAAACACAGCACCTTTACTCTGCGGCTGGCAAAAAGCTAACTTTCATCCTCCTTTTAATAGGATGTGCATAACAGATCTCATGGCTGATGTGCAAATGTGCATTCATTCGCAGCTATGAGGAAGGAAGTGCCAGCTTTCTGGAAATACAGAGCACTGGGAAGTTAAAAATGATAGCAGTCTTTTATTAACATCCCACAAACAGCCCCTTTGCAAGTTTATTTCACTCCTAATTGCTCATAAAAATGTTGATTTGGCACGTCCTGCAGTACAGCTCGGACCTCGGGGAATCTCAGACCTCCAGCCCAGCTATCGCGTATCCTCCGTTTCTGCCTGTGACGTGCTGCAAAGTCCTCAGGTACCAAAATTCATCCCTGTCACCTCAAAGCAAAAAGTGATTTGCCTCTAAGAGGCATCTCTTAGGGTCTCTGAAATGAGGGCTGCTTTTCCAGCACAGCGCACGGGGCTCTGTGGAGGACGGGAACCACGGTGGTGGGATAGTGAGCACTCCCCCAATGACACCGAGGTCCTCAACTGCTTCTTCTGTAGCAAGCCCCTGATTTCATATGTGGTGCCTTGAACACTCAATCCCGTAGGGACTTCATTATTACTGTTTGCACTGAGGAAGCATCTAAGCACCCCAGCTATGAGACAGAGCTCTGTTGCAATGGGTACCGTGCAAACACAGAAGAGAAGAAAGCCTTGCTCCCTTATGAGTAGAGCAGCTATACCGTCTGCATTAGAGTCACCATCACCTATCCACCCCTCTTCACAGTGCCGAAAGCATCCCATACAGACCCTAGTTCACCCCACAGTGCCCTAGCATTATTTGTCAATCCTTTAGGACTATTATGTACTTGATGGAAGCATCTCAGCTGGGAGATGGGTTATGTCTTTCCTTTGCCATCTCTCTGTTTTGTTCGACACCAAAACCTGTCTTCATTCATCTGTGACCAAGTGCTGTGACGTCGTTTTTCCCGGGCAGCTCATAGGAAACGTCAGCTCATTTTTCTGTGGCCCGCAGTCCAGGTTGAGGGGGTTACAAAGCGTATTGGGATTTTGCTACTTTTTTGGAAACGGCTCACTAAAGGTGGCTGGGTTGCACGCCGCTTTGGGGGCTGCGTGCCTGGCCAGCCTGGCGTCTGGATCTGACGTGAGAGTGCAGGAGCAGGGGCAGTTTTCACTTCCTGATGGCTGACGTATGCGGCATGATTTGCTACGATCGCTCTCTCAAAAGGCCGCTTTGTACTTGCGTAGTGGAAATAAAAGCCAGGCCCTGCCTGCCAGCCTCAGGGAAAGGAGGAAGGGCAGGAGTGTGACTGTTTTCACGCCTCCTGCGGAGAAAGGCATACAATTCAGGGAGGGCGATGGGGTGTGATCATTTGTATATTAATCAGGCTGAACATTTACTGTGGCATTTTGTCTCTGCTTATTTTGTCTTCTGATTGCAGTGTCAAAAGGAGAAATGTATGGGTTTAGCCATGACTATGGGGATTCCTATCCATGGTTAGCCAACTATCCAAAGGCATCTATGGCAAGAATTGTGCCTTTCCTTTTGTGTTTTTCAAGACATGATTGGGCAGAATTTTTTTTTTAAATAACTGAAATCAGAGAATAAAAAAAAAAAATCACAAGGACTTCAGGGGATTGTGGAGTTAAAGCAGCAGATTACACAGTCCAGCATGAGTTAGACAGTGTGAGTAGCCCTAGCAAGCAGTTTAAAAGACCATCTCCAAGCTACAGGCTGAGATGCCCAGTCTGCTTCTCCTGAATTAAGTGGGAGCTTGACCAATAGATGGAGTGCAGAAATCGATCCCTTTGTGATATAGATATATATATATATATATATTTAAATCTGTGCATCTAATCTGGATTTATTTGGGGTCATGTTTGCAGTGATGTCAGGTACTCATGCTGTGACTGGGTAATCTAAAATAATCAGTTGTCCTGGTAGGGGCTGATTATTTGGAAAGAAGGGGCCTGCCCCCGTCTTTAGAGACTGGAAACCCGACAAGTACCCCACACGTCTCTTCCAAGCTGTGCATGCTGAATACTCTGTGTTCATGATAGTCATCCCTTCGCTGTCGAACTATCCGGGCTGCTAACCTGGGGGCCGGCTCTCATTGCAGAAGGGCTAAAGAAAGAGAGGGTGGATTCCTTTGAACTTGCCTGGATGCAAAGAAGCAGAAAGAATTATGCACGAATCTTTCTGTTCAGAAACCTGAGCTCCTCAGGCTGCCAAGTTCAAATCCAGGAAAGGTTGGGGGAAGGGGGGAATGGACAAATCTTCCACCCCCTCTCCTCCCTTTTAAATGCACTTGTGACATCCATTAGTAACACAGTCTAAACTGGGCATAGCAGGCTTGTTTGGCAAGCAGAATATTGCCCACCCTGCTGAGTGGGGGACGAATTAATCTAATCTAACCCATCTCACCCTCTGTGCCTGCTATGCCGTCGCACCCCAGAAATCGAGGTTGTCCTTTCGGTTTCAAGATCCCTGTTCAGGGCTCGGCGTAGCAAGGAGCCTTAATGAGGTGTGAACAGCTGAGCAGAGGCTGAGGGAGGGGGGGAAGAGTTCGGAGTACCGACTTCAGGGGCATTGATGAGGTTCCTGCAGGAGTGACCAGGAAGTCTGTGTCTATCAGCGTAAGTGATGCCTTTCACCTTAAAACCAGTGGAATTTGCCAAATGGTTAGCGCCATCTGGACAGTTGAAACGGTTGCCCGCCTTACCCGTGGTCATCTGAAGTGGCTTATACTGTACCCGCTTGGGGCTGTCTGAAACCATGGGCCACCCTGTTCCCTTTTTGCAAAGAGAGGGCTGCTCCGTGTTCGGGGAACCCTATCTTGGTGGATATCTAATGGTATGAGAGTACCTGAGCTCCGAGGGCAGGGTGACTGGGCCGGGTTCATGGGAGCTGCACCGATGCCTTCGCAAGTCAAACCCTCCTCCCAGCCTTCACGGTTTTGTTCCTGACTTGCAAGTGACCCGAAAAAGAAAACCCGATTCGGTGAATTTTGACCTTCAAATTCCTGAGGGTGTGGGAGTTCACCCCGCTCCCTTGGTTTGGGTTTTGAATCACCTGGTTTCTATGCCTAACATTGCCAGCCTGGAACATCAAAGGATCACTACAATGACTAAATATTTAAAAGAAATAAAAAGCATCCAGCACGGCTTTGCCGAAAACTATTTTTTATCCACCTGGCTGAAGCGCTGAAAAGAAAAACCAGTCATTGAATTTGTTAAAACTAAATTAAAGAGGGACGACTTGTTTCTGTCAAGCGGGCAGACGGATCTATCTGTGGGACTCGTTGTGTCGGCAAGGTCCCCGCTAGGTGATGTACCAGCCCCCATGCAGTACAGCCGGGGTCATTCTTAATAGCATTAACTGACCGCGGCACGATTCATTTCCTAAACTATCTTTTTCCTCCCCTAAATATCCCATCATGAACCCGGCCCTCAAGACACCTGTCTTTTTAAGCCTAGAAACGATAATCAATTCCTGTTTGGCATTTGCTTCCAGGTCTAATTTTTACTCTCCCCTCATTTCCAGTAAAAGCAAACCGTGCAGAGAGTCATTCTGTGGATGCTGCTCAGGAAACTCTAGGTACCACGGGAAATGCGTCGCACGGAACTAATCAAAAGCTGCACGGCTCATTCTCTCTCTACCCTGCTACCACCCGTTCTGATCACTTCTCTGCTTAATAGAGGTACTAGATGAGTAAAAACAAAATTAAAGAGCCTCCCCGCACCCTTAGCAGAAAACAGCTGTCAGAGGCTTTCTCGACCTCTCACTAATGGGGAGCACGTGAACCAAAAGGAGCAATTGCACGAGGATGGGGAAATTTGTTTCGACGTTAAGGCTGTTAAGCAACGAAGGAGGCCAAGAAGTGAGGTTAAACAATGATGGAAAACCTAACCTTAAAAATAATCCTCATTCCAAGCTAAACCCTCTATTATTTTCTCTCTACTCTCCCCGAGCTGCAGGAAACCCTTGCACAATTCATTGTGGATTGTGAAGCCATCTCAATTTAGCTACTGAAAAAGAAGAACCGACTTTTCACTGCCACTAATCATTGTGCCTTTGGCTCTCTGGATCCCGGCATCCAGCTTTCTCCCAGTCCTGTGGCATTTGGAAGCATGGCTTGCCTATCTAGCACCTCTACTATGCAGTTAGAGAAGGACTAATCTCCAACCTGTTCTAGTAGATGTAGGGATGCATCTTCTTAGCAGGGGCACGACTCCTATTAGCATCCCTAGCCGTTCTGCATCAAAGCCAGGTAGAGAATAGATAGAATAGACATTAGAGCTTGGTACCTGTAGTGTGTGCGGGGGGCTGGGAGAGTTAATCAAGTTGACAACACGGTGACCCAACAGCTTCGGAGACTTCTCCTGAACTTGTGTTCCTCGGCACGCTTGTCTGAGGACCATAAGGATTTTCTAGTGTCATCTTTTATTTTCTTTATGTATCGATATGTCCATTGTACTCATGCTTGCACTGGATGCAACTCCCCTCTATCCCCCCCGCCCAACACCGATTATGTAGGCAGCCAGGATGCACCTTGCAGATGAATTACTAATCCTCAGCATTTGCATGCCTTGAATGTTCACCCACGGATGATTGTTTTCCCCTGAAATGAGAGCAGGATCAGAAGCCCCAGGGTGGCAGGGAGTGGGATTCTCCGCATGTTTGTGAAATGGGATTGATGCATGCATTTTTTTTGGAATCCATTTTAATCCTCAAAGCCACCAGTCCTTGTCTCTGTCTTCAAAAACAGCAGAAATAGAATTTAAAGCCATTGCTGGTTTTCAATAGATTATTCCAACTGGTACTTTTTTTTTTCCTTATCACTGGCTGTGTCTACATGAGATGCTGACTGCACAGTTGTTCCTATAATCCTAACTGAGTATCACTGAACAGCTTTTTGGTGATGCTGACAGTGCAGTAGCTCATTACCGCTGTACAGTCAGCTTCTCCTGTAGACGCAGCCGCTCTATTTTTAAAATACCTGTCAAATTAGAAGCTCTAGACTCAGACCCGAGAAGGCGTGCCTATGCCAAAAGTTGAGATTCAGTGGTAAATCCCATTGCTGAATGGGTGACAAGGAGGAAGGGGCATGATCTGATGTTTCACAGTAGCCAGGTCTCCGTACTGAAATGCTCTTGCATCAGAATTAAAAGCCCGAATAAAGTGGTCGGCTGTTGTATGTTATGGCAGTGCTGCGGTTCCCTTGAATTCATCATAGGAAGGCCAGGCACTAACCTCCTTGACCAATGGTCAGTTGGATATAGATTATTTAGATATATTGTGAAAGGCTCCTTCGAATGAGAGATACTATTCAGGGTTTTTTTCCCAGTTGGAATATGATCCCCTCCCCAAGGCTCCCATCTACAGCTGCAACCTCCTTCTGACATTGGAGGTTTTCCAATGTCAGCATATCCCAATGTGATCAGAAAAGACTAATTCTTCTCACCAGGGATGCTGTTGGCGGTTTCATCTTGGGGCTGTTGGGAAGACCTTATGGAAACATGACCAATATTCATAAACTCTCCTTTCTTGCTCATGTTACCTAAATTCTCAATCTTGCAAAACTGGTAACACTGTGATCTTGGCTTCTTTTTGTCCTGATGTTGGGGGTCTATGGTTTCCTTACCATGAAGCCTTGCTTGTATGCAAAGACAGTGTACGTTGTTGTGCACGGCAGGTTGCATTAGGCTAAATGAACAACTTCCCTTTGACCAGGGTCCACCCCTTGGCTCTCCCAGCTTCAGTTCTGTGGGAGGGGAAAAGGAGCCAATGATTTAGCTAAGGATCTGGCCAAATCTGTGCAAGCTGTCAGGAGAGAGTCTCTCAGAAGGGGTTACCTCCACTCATGAAAAAATCTTGGACTTTTCTGTAGCTGGAAGAGCTCTCTTAATGGAGCAGTCTTTGAAATGGCAGCGCGGCACAGCAATGATTTTGTAGACTAACCTTAAGATAACAGAAAGGTCATTCAAATTGCTGGGCTCTCTGAAACTTTAGATTATCCGCTTGACTCTCATTTCAGTCTCTTGCTAGAAATCATTTGATGCCCAGAGCACAGACCCTCGCGGTTTGAAGCAGGAGGAGGTGAGGGGGCAGAAGCCTTTTTGGACCTAGGAGTCTCAGAAGGGATACTTGCAATAGCAATGGTCTTACAGAGCAGTAGTATGGCAATGGTGAACCATGCTAGGGTAAAATGAACCAATAGAAAATCCTGGCATTAGCCACCATGGTACCCACATACAGTTTTCATAATATAACATAACAAGGTGCATTTTAATTGGCTTCCAAATGCCTGTGCCCAGCCCTGCCAGAACATACAATGGTAGCAGAGTTTCACCTGGGCTAGACTTGCAACTCTGCTAGATTATTATAATCTGCTAGATTAGTATTTGTAGAGGCAAAAGAAATAATTCAAGCTGACCCAGACAGACCGGAGCACAACAGATATTCTTATCGACAGTGGGCGCATCTACATGTGTGCTTTAATGTGCATTAGCCTATTTTTATGCACATTAAAGCGTCACTAAAAATCCGTGCTCTTTAGTTAGTGTGCATTAGGAAGCTAGTGTGCATTAAGAGAAACTAGCGTGCATTAAGAGAACTTAATGTGCATTTTCTTAGTAGTTCACAAGGGAGGACACTTTTACACGTGCTCTGTGGGTGGGGGAGATGCTTTAATTAGAGCATCTCTCAGGGCCACTCTAATTAGAGCGCCTCAGCATCTCATGCATCAGCATCTCCATGCTTCCAAATGGCAGCAGAGGCACTTGAACTAAAGCTCGTTAAAGTGCCCCGACCGCTGTTTTGAAGCATGGGCACGCTGGTACGTGAAATGCGGAGCCTGGCTGGAGCACAGTAAGTCTAGGTTATCGAAGCAGCTTCACAGCATGTGTACAGGCACCCGGAGATACTAGATTTAATGCGCATTTACTAAAGCGCATTAATGCACATGTAGATGCGCCCAGTAGCAGGGGAGCGATGAGTAGATTGGTAATGAAACGAGGTGTTTGTAGAGCACCGTGGTTACTAGGAAGAAGAAAGGGGAGTAAGGGTGGCTGTAACTTGGAACAGAGCCTATTTCTACTTGAATAAATAACAGGCCCGGTTCAGCGGTGGGCTTGGCTTGTCTCGTGCAGCTCCAGCAATGCAAAAAAGCCTTAAAGCTGTCTGAATTAGCCAACCCCAGAAGCTGCTCGGACTTTCTCGAAGAGCGTAAGCCCGGTGATATGCAATTTGAGGATGTTCTCTGTCGTACTCCTGTCTGCTGGAAAAACCTGCTGTGAATTAGGAGAGACGAGACTAAGACTAGCAACAGCAATGCACAGTCATAAAACATTCACACAGAAAGTCAGCTGTATTTCAGAAGCATAAGGTCATAGCACAACGGTAAATAAATTTTCCAGATTAACTACCCCAGAGAGGTGAGGGTGGCTCTACCTGCAAATGGGGTTATTATTTTTTTTTCTCTCTAGCTTCTAATGGGGTAAAATTTAATCGGAGGTCTCCCTGCTCAGTCTGGTTTCAAGGCTTAAGGGGCACTAGTGCTTCCAATGCTAGTGCTTCCGGTGTTTTTAAAAATTCAGGGAGATAGTTATGCAGATTGTCCCACCAGCATTAAAATGGTGCTGCCAGCTCAGGTTATAGCTAGAGAGACAGCAAAAATGAGTATTTACCATCACCTTCATCATCTCCTGGAGTGTTTACGCTCCATAAGCCTCTTGCTCTATGACTTTACGTGTGGCTGTGTCCACCCCTGCTATAACTCACTTGAAGCCAGATATAGAGTCCATCCTCCTCTGAATTCGGAGCCCGCCATGGCAAACATTACGTGCCACTTATATTTTCTCCCTGTGATGTGTTCAGTAATTGGTTTCTGCCTCTCATTCATATTAGAAATTGGTCCCCGTACTAGTGTTAAACAATGGCTATAATTCAGTTCTGCCTGCCTTTAGCGAACCGTTCTCCAAGGCCATGAGCTCAGCACAAACTCTGGTTTGAATAATAGCCTCATTCCCCAACAAGACATAACCTCTCCCTCTCTCACTGTCGCTCCTTGAATATGGTTTTCAGGAGGAAAACCATTCCTGGCTCCTGAATTCACCCATGGAGACAAATACCGCGTCCACAATGAGTCCACATCTGCCTAACATTTTGCAATGAGCAGATTAATAAACCAAATGAAGCAGCTGCAGAAGTGCAATTTAAAAGAATGGCAGGAAGCGTTAGGCAATCATTTTTTTAACCGATGCACAAATCACAATGAAAGCAGGGAGTCCTTCTAGAAAGTAATGGGGAATGCAAATACAGCATTTCAGAGGATTGTCAAGGTTATAAAACGAGCCTTCAAAACGAGATTTCCAGAGTTCAAACCTCCGGTATCCGTCGGCATTATGGGGTTAGCCTTTTTTTTCAATTTTATATTAAACTAAGCATAAGCTGTTAACCACTTCTCTGCTGAAGGCTGTGCCTGTCCCGGTGCAAAGCCCACTGCAGTCAGAGGGAGCTTTCCCAGAGACATCAGTGGCACTAGGCTGGAAGGACTTGCATTTCCTGGAGGGGGTCATCCAGAGGCACCTACGTTAGACAACTCAGGCATGTTTTGGGAGCAAAGAAAAGGTCCGTACTAAGTGTGTTCCCTTCTTTGAGTTCAAGAGCATCCTGTAAGGTCGCCCATCAACCAGCGCAGCAGTGCGGTAGTCTTTTCACCCACTATGTTTTAAACCCATAACTCAGAGAGGCACCCTCCTTTTGGTACTGGGCCAAGCAGAGCAGCCCCAGTCTTTGACCTTGGTTTCAACACCTTCTGGTTTTCTTCCTCTCGGGATGAGCAGAATGAGCGTCCCTTTCTCACGGCAGTCCCGCAGCATCCCACTTCTGAGCTCCCTTTCATGCCGTCGCGTGTGGCTGGATAATCATTCTCGTCATCCTCAACGCCCATGCTGCACAGTGAAGCCACGTCCATCTCCCATCTGCTTGGTTGGCATCGAAACATCCCTTTTCTGAAACACTGCGACTCACTTTGCATGAGTTTCTGGTTGAATGAGAACATGATCTTGGATTAGCTGAAAGCATATATATTTCGTTTGGATTCTTCCCTGCCCAGCTCCTGCCGCCTTCCAACCGCCAGCGTCCGTGGCAGGGGCTCGCTACGTTTGCATGCAGAGAGAGTTCGGTCACCGTTTTCCAATGAAAGAATTGCATGGCAAAAGGAAAACCTGAGCGGATTATCCATGTTGTCTCTGTTGTTAATGTCTGTCTGTTTGTTTTAATGCAAAGGTGTTGGGTGTTTCTGAGTAGTGCATACTCAGGGATCAGACCTGACTGGACTTTAACCATTCATCAAATTCACATAACAATGAGTAAAATACTGTACCTCGTGCTGTCCTCATGTGAAATGCCCCTCGTCCGTGTTCATTACTGAGTGCAATGCTTTCTGCTTGGTTTTCTTTTGTTTTGCATTTCTTACTTCTTGGCAACACCTTTGATTTGGAAGTGGCACAGGGCCTGATTTATTCCATGATAGCCGCTGTCTTTTAAATCCTGAGCATGCTCACTTCTCCAAAGGCAGTGCTTTACAGGGTGAGCTTCCCAGAGACTGATTTGAGGGCTGAAGTTTGGTGCTTTGCTGATTCAGTTCAGTAAGACGCAGTTGAATAAAAAAGCCCCTGTTGAACAAAGACGTGCAAGCTCAAGGTGCCACACAAAAGGCCTTAAAATGAATAGGCTACAAAAATGCTCTTCTGTTAAAAAAAAGACAAAGAAAACCCAGGATCGTGCAATAAAGCCTCAGCGTTAGAGTTGTGTCGGAGCATTTGGATTAATCTGTACCGTGGCTCTTTGGAGCACGAAGATCTCCGGTCTGGTTTTCATATCAGGGTGGGTAGCGCTTAGCCGGAGAGTATCACATAGAGGGCACGGGTGTGCAGGTGCTGGAAAGCAGGTCCCAAATTATGCTGAATGCTGCCGCAAATGAATTCAAAGCAAAGAGCTCATTGGAGCAACCCTACCTTTTGGGGGGGGGGGGGGGGGTTCCCAAATCAATCACGAACAGATCACATGTCTCAGATGTCTTTGCAACTCAAAATAATTGGCCAAAACCCGTCACTACACACAATCCTTGGTCAGCGGTGCATTTTATAAATAGATCGGTTTGGCTGTAGTAAGGTCACGTGCTATCATGTGGTTCCCTGATAGCGTGAGCTGAAGTCTCCAGTCAGGGCTGCGGTGCAGATACCGGCAATTAGGAATTTGTGCTTTTGAAACTGTTTGGCAGCGTTCGTTTAAGAGCAGCCATTCTCAGACATTGCAGCAGATCGACTCATTCGCTGGTACGGTCACGGGAAGCCAATGCAGGAAGGGCGCACGCACAGCTGAAAGGCCTTTGTTTAAACGAATCACATTCACACCATGCTTTTTTTCCCCCCAATCTTCACCAGTCATCGGTCCCAAAATCGGTCTGTGAAGCGCAAACACATTTTCCAATATCTAGAGGGAATTGAGATTGGAACCTGACCCTCCGGATTTGCCAAATACCAACTGATTATTCAAAAGCTGAAAGGTGCTTTAGTCCCAGGAAATGTTGGGAGGTTTTTTCCAGGCCACCTGACCTAGGTGTAGTTACACACAGGTCAATGCGGGGGATGCTAGGTGGTTTGCAATGCTTTCTTCTTTTTTCTCTCCTTCCCTTGACGACAGAGCAGGAAGCTTTCACCGTTACCTCCAGGGATTCCCCCGGTGCTATTGTATTCCCTCTCTTTCCCATCCCATTTTTCATCTGTCTCACCTTTTCAGGTCTCTCGTGGAAGCCCGAGGGCCTGAGGCTCCTAGCATCCACTGTGGTTCAATGAACTTTGGACACTTGGTTTCTTTTAGGCACTTTTAAAAATCCTACCTTCCCACTGTAAGCTCTTCCAGGCAGGGTTTTATCTCTTGCTATGCATATATGCATTTATGGTCCCCCCATTTCAGCTGATCCCTCCCCATGCTATTGCAAGAGAAATGGTAGTAATAATTAAATGCCCTGGGGGAGGTCATTTCCCACTGAATGCAGTCGACCTTGAATCAGGCCTTCTGTCCCTGCTCACCATTTGGTCTGGTAAAGCCAAAAAAATGCCGCCAAAGCAAAATTTCTGTTGGCATAAATGGTTGATAGTTCACAGTAAAAAAAAAAAGCACCTTCTTCCCCACCAAAGGTGCTCCTTGAGCATCTTTAAGTAACAGCTACTCTCTTTACTGACACAACCAAGTGCTTGCTCTTGTCAGCATAGCACAACTGATGCTGCGGTGGAGCAAGGAACTGGGTTTTTTTTTTCTGCCTCGGAAATCTGCAGCAAAATCCTAATCGCAGACTTTTTTTTTTTAATGAGAAATGGTGATAAGAGAGCCAGGAAGAACAGAGCTTAATTCTGAGAGCAATGATGGCAGCACTCACAGCTGGAAAAAAAACTATGGCTTTGCCTGCTTAATGGAGCAAATTTGACCAGAAAATCACTGAGAATGGATAATTTCTCATAATGCCCGTCTGTCAGGCTCATGTGTACTTATATTGCCAAGTTGCAATATGTTCCATCACACAACGTTAGCTGTCTATTATTGCAAGAAGAGGACATTACAACTTGAATTTTAATCGCTCTCAGATTTGCCTTTCTATGAAATACCAACTCAATGGGAAGAGCTTTGTCGTAGGTGTCAAACCTTATTTTCATAATCACTTGGTATTTAGCAAATGTCAGATCGGTGCAACATTATAAAAAGCATGCCGTTTGGTTCCTAGCCATATTGCAAAGTTTTCCCCCATGTATCAAGTTTTATGACATTCTTTTTTGAGAGTTTCACGTGAAGTTCGTCTTCGGTTGAATAGAAGTTTGAGCATACAAAATTCAGAAATTAAAAAAAAAAGACAAAGGGGTAAGCCCTAAAGCAAGACTAATATTTGCACACCCTTAATAGATATGCAAATGCTTTTCCAATCTCCATATTAAATCTTTGCGTGAGATATGAAATTTAATAGTGTCTGTGCGTTTAGCTAAGCAGAGACATGGACTAGGAAAAGGTTTTGGTTTTTGACCTGAAGATAGAAAAAAGGTTAGAAAAGGTTTCCAGCTGGGGAAAAAAGATAGCGTGAGAAAAAGGGGAAAAGGAACAGGTCTGAATAAAAGCTTCTTAATTTTATTTTTAAATGCTTTTTGCTAAACTTTTCTGAACAATTTCTTACTGATGCCAGAGCTGCAGAAGGCATATGTGGGGGGAAAGGGAAGAAAGCTTGGTAGCTCATGATTGGGACCAATAAAGTGATTTAAGGAATCATTTGCATCATTGTTTAATGCCATTCTGTTCAGCAAGCCCTCTCGTTACAGGAGGGTTTTCTGTTTGAGCATTCATTATTTTCTCTCTATTAACAGTCGCTGCCATTTCATTCATTATGACAGAAACATTTCTAAAATGCTCTTCCAAAAAGCCAAAATAATTAGCCACATCTCGCTGCTGCTTTGAAATGCTGTTGGTTTCGACTGGCTGCAGGGGAACGGGTATGTGCTTTCCAGAGTGACTTTTCCCGCTGTTTCCTTTTTTTGTCTTTGTGTCGATTGGTTTCTGTGCACAGTCAGAAGGTCAGTTTGAAAGACCGGGTGTTCTCCAGCCCCCGCGGTGCTGGCGCCAAAGGGAAGGGCTCTCCGCAGGCCCAGGGAGTCCGGCGATCCCCCAGCGCGGACCAGAGCATCGAAGACAGTCCAAGCAAAGTGCCCAAAAGCTGGAGCTTTGGGGACCGGAGCAGAGCTCGGCAGGCTTTCCGGATCAAGGGCGCCGCGTCGCGACAGAACTCCGAAGGTGAGAGCATCCAAAATGCAGCGATTTATCCCTAACCCGACCCTGCTGGGCTCCTGCCAGCCTTGATAGACTCCACACTGGATGCCATCAGCAGGAGCAAGTCCAGCCAACACACACCTCTATTGCATGTGGACCGCATTAGGTACAGTATAATGCCCTGCCTAGAGTCTTTCTTCTGTGCCCGCAGCTCTCCAACATGGCTACTGCATCCCCTAGTCCATATAAACTAGTCCCTAGCCCGATAAACTTGGTGGCAGGCCATACCAGCGGTGTTGGTTGAAGCCGTGTCGGTCTAAGGACACGGGCAGACAAGGTTCTTTGGGTGAATCTGATATCTTTTATTTGACCAACTCAAATAGTTGGGAAAATTATTCTTTGCAAGCTTTTGGGTACATATAATATCGTTCGTCGGGCTGAGGAAGCATCTACAGTTGGTCTGTGCATAGGTTGAAACAGGAGTCTTCCCACCCCAGCCAGTTTGCAGGAACGATGGGGCTTTGAGCCTGCCAAAATCAGTGCTGAAATCTTTTCTGTTGGCATCACTCAGGGGAGCATCTTATCCCTGGAAGGGTATGAGGGTGGGAGAGGGGAGAAGAAAGATGCAGTCGAGGATGTGATGCTGCTGGGAAGCACTTGGAGACAGACAGGGGCTGGGAATGCCAGAGTAGATGTCACCTTCTCCCAGCTCAGGGAGAAAGCACTTTTGGGAAGATGCAAAGTTAACCATGCCTACGTTTGTGTCTCTTGGAATTGGACGCTCTTCCCTTTGGAAACATGGTCATGGAGGCTCCGGATTTTATTTCTTGCTCTTTCTTTTAAACCCAGAAGCAAGCCTCCCCGGTGAAGACATCCCCGATGACAACAAAAGCTGCAACTGTGAGTTTGTGACGGAAGATTTAACACCAGGACTGAAAGTCAGCATCAGAGCTGTGTGGTAAGAGAAGATGGGTGTGCACGTGTGCATGTGTGTGTGTGTGTACGTGTGAGTGAAGGAGAGGAAAATAATGGGGAAATATTAATGAAAAACAACTGGTTAAAAGGGATATTTTCAATCCAAGTGGAGGTGACAAATTCACAAATCCTACTGCTGCTAACTCGATTCCCCCAGGTGGTCTGACCTTCTAGATAAATGATGCAAGAAGGTGGGGGGAAAAAGGCAATTTTTGCTTAGAGATGGAGTTAGGGAGAGAAGAAAATCCTGTTCAACATTACGTCCAAGTCAGCATTACTGGTAGCGTTGCAATTTAATGCTGACATTTGCAAAACCAGATCGAGACTGGATCTACACGGCAGACAGACCGAGGGACCGTCAGGGCTGTTAAACCCCATTACCTTTTTGAATGATGAACACAAAATCCTTCCCTAAATTTTGACTCTCTTTTTCTTACTCGCCACCCTTCCACTTGACCTGCTCTTCTCCACAAGCCTTAGGTGCCAGCCTTGATTTCCCCAAGTTCTTGGCATTCATTCTCTTGAGACAGAAAGACCCAAAAGTCAGATACAGATTTAAATCCAGAGCCAAACTTGTTTGAGGAGGCGAGGTGCAGAGTCTCTGACCCAGGCCCACCACCGTCCCCCTCTAGTAGTGCTTACACCCAAACTAAGATGCTCGTGATTCACTTGGCCCAGTGACGTAGCAAACGAGTTGTCCGCTAGAGGGTCCAGAGTTTATTCTCACCCTCCTCTGCCTCCTGTTGTGAGCATGGCATGTGGCTTGCTGTTAGAAACTGCTCCCAAAGTGTCTCAAGAAAGGAGAAAGTGCTGAAAAAACCCATTGGGAGAGTGCAGCCACTTTGCAAATGGGTCATGAACCAGTCCACAGGAAGAGAGAGAGAAACATCAGGGTTATCACCTAAACCCACAGGGTCCAGGGCAGGCCTCAAAACCACCGACTCCTCTGACTTGGTCTAACACTAATTTCCATGAACTATTGTAATACGGTATCCTCTGTGGTCCCCTAAAGTGCTGGGAGCCCCTCGAGCTCATTTTTAGTGGGCAAGCACTATGTCATGATTTTATAGTCAACCCTTACTGACAAAGGAAATAGCAATCCTGGACTAGCTTTCCATTTCCTACCGACCCCTTCCCATCGGCAACGAGCCCAGACTTTTCCCTTAGTTGTAGTCATTTTACAACAGAGGCCGAATACCCTGCATTCAAACCTAAAACAGAGGTGCTTTCCCAGTTGTGTTGCCTCGATGAGCGGTGTGCCCTCTGCTGTGATACGGGGCGGGCACCACATCAGTGCTTGCAATGCAGGGTTTTAGCGACCCTTGCTTTTCTCTCTCAGTAAATACTCTGCTGCCCAGCCTGAAATATAAAGGAAAAAGCAGGAAAAAAAAAAAAGACCAGCCACCAGGGAAAGTTTTCCAATTAACGGGTTTTTTCCCCCCCCAAACCTGTGCTTCCCGCTGACATCAGCACGACATGCAAAAATTATGGAGGGCATTCAAAGAAACACCCAGCTCGAGACCATTCTGGTTCTCCCATCATTTGAAGTGCTGTAGGATGCGGTCTTTCTAAACCCATTAGCTCTGATTCACTGCTGCTGGCACCAGGGATGGCATTTTGTAGCCCTCTGTGCCAGGGGACTTGCAAGCAAATACCCTCCTACCCCCACATCTTCTCCAAGGGCCCAAGGCAGAAACTTTCCCTGCCCAGTTTCTAGTTCCAGCAGTTTGGGGTCGGTGCTGTTTGCTTCCAGGAGAGGCAGCAATGTAAGTGCAGGGTATGCATGCTTGGCAGTGGCCCCTTCCCTGTGCACTTACAAACCAACCGAAGCTTTCCACGAAAGGGGCCAGGGATACCCTTACAGAGCCCTACCTCTCAAGTCTGAGCTCTCTTTGCTTTGTTGAAAAGGCCCCTGGTAAAATGAACTGTCACGGCATCTTGCTCTGCAACGGTTCCCAAGCAGTGCTCTGCAGCATGTGCCTGTCTGTCTCTGTACTGTGCATAAGTCTGGCACAAGGACGCTATTTTCTTTCCCTCTAGCGTGATGCGATTCCTCGTTTCCAAGCGGAAGTTTAAGGAGAGCCTGCGGCCTTACGACGTGATGGACGTCATCGAGCAGTATTCTGCCGGACACCTGGATATGCTTTCCCGGATTAAAAACCTCCAGTCCAGGCAAGAGACTTCTCTGTTTGCTTTACCTCTCTCACGCCTGTCATCCCTCGTAGGGACACAGCACTGTTTCCTTAACACCCATGACCTGTTTTTCTTTCTGAGAAATAGCTTAAAGGGAAACTGTGGGTTTCTGAACATCACCTAAGTGTCAGCGTGTGAATTTTTGGCCCGGAGTACAAACTGATTGCATAAAACCCATTCGTATTAGTGAGCATAAGGGCAAGTAAGTGTTCCCTGTGAAGTGCTGGCTCACATTGCAGTGTTATCTCATCCCCTGTCTTGTCACAGGACATCCGGAGAGCAGGATGCTGAAAGAGCCTCACTGTACCATGAAACGGGAGCAAATCCTGTTCAGTCCGACTGGGCCAATAAAAACGTATTATCTCCCACTCTGGTGCCCCTTGGGAATATTTACAGAGGATTTCTCCTCTCTTGGCTCCATTCAGACATGCATTAGGGGTGTTGGTTGTAGCCATGTCATTCTGAGGACACAGGCAGACACGGTTCTTTGGGTAAATGTGGTATCTTTTATTAGACCAACTCAAATAGTTGGAAAAATTCTTCTTTGCAAGCTTTGGGGCACAAGCACCCTTCTTCAGGCGTGTTTCTCCATGGTGGAACAGAAGCCCATACGCCAAATGCAGGTCTGTGAAAATGCAAATGTGTCGCAGTGAGGATCAGAGGGAATGGGATGCAATAGAGGTGACCCGATCCTCCAATTGCACCAATTTGCATCAACCCTATTGTCTCCCATTCCCTCCGATCCCATGCATTTACACTGTCACAGATGCATTTTGCATTTGTGTGCAGATGCATGTATGCATTTTGCATATTGGCGTCTCTTCCACCATGGAGAGCACATAGCACCAGCAGACTCTCCCTCCGCCTGACGAAGGGTGTTTGTGCCTGAAAGTTTTTAAAGACCAATTTTTTCAACTATTTCATTGGTCTAATAAAAGATGCCACATTAACCCAAAGAACCTCGTCTTCCATACATACACGCATGCACCTTGTTCACATCTCATCCCACAAAGTCCAGAGCAGAGAAAATCTCTGCTGGGCCCAGAACACGCTAGGGATTGTTTGACAATAACCTCTCCCCATGAGATTTCCAGGCCAGGTTGGCACCAACCAGTGGTTTGTATGGTAGACTGGATAAGCAGTAGATAGACTTCTATTCTCCAGGAAGCTTTTAGATGAATGTTGTACTCCATATGGCTCCTCCATCACCGCTCCATTTCTCTTGCTCTCCATGCAAATACTCTAGAAAGAAAGTCACTTGGCTGACTGGTTTTCAGGTGAGGCTGGAAGTTGCTGTTTTGAATGACAAGGCCAGATTCCTCTCTCTGTTGCATCAGCATAGATAGTAAGGGGTAGGTGATGACTTTCATAATACTCCCCTGCAGGGAGGTAAAGGTGTGGGGGACCCTTAACCCTGCATGGACCCCTGCCTCAGGCACACAAGACTGAGTGCTCATTGACTGCCTCACCCCCAGAAGAGTAGGTAGGGAACGGGCTCATCCTTGGGCCACAATGCACTGGTTGCCCCAACAGAGGTTGTTCCAACGTACTGCATGCACTGAGCAACAACAGATGCTTGCACCCCTGAGCCAGCAGGAAGCAGGGTGAGAAGTGCACTTCAGGGGGCACCTGAGACATATTCCCTATGGGCACTACTCTTAAGGAAAGCTCTACAGACGACCAACCTTGCTTGGTGGTCGCTAGGGCTGCCACTTGAGCCAAAGGGGTTATATTGATGTAAATTGGAGGATTGGGTCAAAAAAAAATCTCATGAGGTTCAACAAGGACACGTGCAAGGTGCTGCACTTAGGAGGGAGCAATCCCATGCACTGGGACGGGCTGGGCAGCAGCTCTGCAGAAAAGGACCTGGGGGGGACAGGGGCAATAAGCTAGATATGAGCCAGCAGTGTGCCCTTGGTGCCAAGAAGGCTAATGGCATCCTGGGTGCATTGGTAGGAGTGCTGCCACTGTTCAAAGGAAGTGATTAGTCCCTCTATTCAGCACTGCTGAGGCCATATCTGGAGTCCTGTGTCCAGTTTTGCGCCCCCCACGACAGAAAGGATGTGGACACATTGGAGAGAGTCCAACGGAGGGCAACAAAAATGATCCCGGGGCTGGGGGACATGATTTATGAGGAGAGGCTGAGGGAACTGGGTTTATTGAGTCTGCAGAAGAGAAGACTTAGGGGGGATTGAATAGCAGCCTTCAAGTCCCTGCAGGGGGGTTCAAAAGAGGATGGAGCGGGGCTGTTTTCAGTGGTGGCAGATGACAGGACAAGGAGCAATGGGCTCAAGTTGCAGCAAGGGAAGTTGAGGTTGGATATTAGGAAAAACTTCCTCAGTCGGAGGGTGGTGAACTCCCCGGGGAGGTGGTGGACTCTGCATCCTTGGAGGTTTCTAAGGCCCAGCTCGATAAATCCTAGCCTGGGATGATCTAACAGGGGATGATCCTGCTTGGAGCAGGGGTTGGACTAGATGTGACCTCCTGAGGTCCCTTCCCACCCTCCCTCGTTGTCTGTGATTCTAACTTAGAGGAGAATATGACCTTTTTTTTGTCTACAGCAATTAAAGCACTCTTTTCTCTCTGCTGTCTCAAAACTATGCAGAGTTTGTGATGATCTTTCAGGTTAGCCCTCAGTGGCCAGCGTCTCACTGGGTTAAAGCTTTACTCAAGCCAACTTCTGGGGTGTTGACATGCACTTTCCTCCGTAACCATTCGTGACTTGCTGCTCATGTGAAGTGTACGTGGTGTGCTCTTTTCTTCCGTCTGCCATGTGTCCCATCCTAACAGCTTTCCAACCATGGATGTGTTCCCATTCATTGAGTTAAACAATCCTACAATCCAATGTATCTTGTTTACTTCAATAACTCATGCTTTTCGAAACGAGCCCAAGATGTTTTATCTGTCACTGTAAGAGCAAGGAGAATATATGTTGTCTTATATCCAACATTTCCAATGGGATATTGCCACATATATACAAATATATTCCAGTGTGTACAGTTTATTGCCTATTATATGCAGAGTAACTCCCATTTTGAGTAGCAGCAATCTCCTGAATCTTGTGTTTTGTTGGATAAGATTTGGCATATTCATGAATAATCAGGCGATATAATACTGCAATCTGTTTCGAGCGGAATATATTTTCAAAATTCTCTCTCTTTTTCTCTCTCTCTCTCTCTCTCTTTTTCTGTCAGTTTTGGTTTTTTTAGTTGTTTCTTAAGTTTCTACAACTTTCCGACCAACTTTTTCCTACATGTGGCTTCATTATGCATTTTGCTGGTGTCTTTTTTCTTATTTACTTTGCCAGGATAGATATGATTGTGGGTCCCCCGCCCCCTTCAACTCCCCGGCATAAGAAGTATCCAACCAAAGGACCCATGTTCTCTTCCAAAGAGTCACCCCAATATTCGCCTAGGTTAGGATTTGCCAAAATGCCGCTTTCTCTGGATTTTTCATTTGCTTAATGTCAAACCCCTTTCACGCCAGGTTATATGACGGCATGTACCACTTAGGAAGGCAGCTCGCAAACTTCATATTCAAAATGCCTCTCTATTCTGGATATGCTTTGATTTACTTTAGTATCGGGCTTTCACGCATAAGACAAGCCTTAAAAAAAAAAAATCACCCATATACTTATTGGTTTCCTCAGCCTGTAATCTTAGGTTTTCCTCTTGCAGATGTTTGGGGTGGCAATGTCATCAGTTTGCTAGGGTACTGTAAGTCCATTGTCAAAGACTCCAAACAGACCCAGAGCTAGCAGGATTTGCTCTCACCCTCTGAAAAAGAGCTCAGTTAAGACATCTGCTTTGTAAAGAAAGGAGCACCTCACATAAGGCATGCATCTGCAAACCAGTTTAAGCATACGTTTGCAGGTAGCCATGCGTGTCCATTGAAGTGAGCGTGCTGCTTGCGTTTCTTTCAGTGGATGATATAAAAACCAAATGTTTCATCTTTAAAAAGAAATCTAGTAGGGACCATTTATATCCCTGGATGTAACTCCGCTGGCCAGGGAAAAGGCATGGTTTTAAAAACATTACAGACATTTGGCTGACTATAATAGATGTTTTTCAGACTAGGTGCAAAAACAAAGCCAAGACCTTTTAGCAAAATCCTGGCCTCAATGAAGGCCTCAACAGGAACTTTAGCATTGGTGTCAGCGGAGCTGTGATCTTTCACTGTAGATAGAAGTTGTTGTATGAAAATGTTAACCCTGTATGTTATCAGGTAAATGAAAAAAAAATGTATATGCACATTATAGGTTGCATTTTCACAGCTTGAGTCAGGCCTCACTTTATGGTCTGGGGTGCACTGTGAGCTTATATGATTTGTGCCCACGGACTCATGCCCACAAAGCATATTGCAAGTATATGCACAAGTAGTTTCCGCAGTCAGGCCCCTCAAATCGCACGTTGTGGAGTCAACACAGGAGACATGAATTTGGGTCAAAATGTAGTTCAACCACCGCATCTTAGTGCGAATATCACTTGTGAGCGTGCGCTCACATTCTGCACACACAGTGCATGGTTTAGCCACAATGATGTCATTTTTTAAATATCACGTCTCCCAACCTACTTGTCTTCACTAAGAGCTAAACACGTGGTAGAAGTGCCATTTTCCAGGCAGCTTTTTTTGAGCAAGCCGAGCTTGGGAAATGAACATGACAAGACAATTAAAACCTTACCGGTCCACACATTCGGCTAACTCAAATATAGGAAGACAGAAAGATCTGGCACCCAATCAGCAAAGCCTGCGCATAGCAGAGCAAGGAGCAATGGGCTCAAGTCGCAGCAAGGGAAGTTGAGGTTGGATATTAGGAAAAACTCTCTCACGAGGAGGGTAGTAAAGCACTGGAGCAGGCTACCCAGAGAGGTGGTGCAGTCTCCATCCTTGGAGGTTTTGAAGACCTGGCTAGACAAAGCCTTGGTGGGATGACGTAGCTGGGGCTGGTCCTGCTTGGAGCAGGGGGTTGGACTAGATGTGACCTCAACCATCATTGTCTAGGATTCTCTGATAACTTCAAATGCCTGCGAACCCCGAGTTAAATCAATGGGATCCCTAAGGGCCTTAACATTAGCTTGTGTGCTTAGCTTCCTTATAGATCTCACCAGGCTTAACTTCCTGAAGTCCTTAGGCAAAACTGCCTGAGAGGTACCATTTCTGGATTTGGTCCTAGGTGGAGGATAAGTTTAATCATCCCAAACTGCCTGAGAGTTACCATTTCTGGATTTGGTCCTAAATGGAGGATAAGTTTAATCATCCCAAACTGCCTGAGAGTTACCATTTCTGGATTTGGTCCTAGGTGGAGGATAAGTTTAATCATCCCAGCTATGAGGTAGGCCAATTTGCCCCAAGCAAGCCACACCATCAACATATGGTTCCTTATTTCAGCTAATTGCTGGTCCATTGAGAATTAAAAAGGGGGAAAGAAAAAACAACCTGTTGAGGCAACAGAGGCAAAAAGTCACGAGCAATTTGTATGATGCACCTCAAAAGTGCTTATGTGTTGAGGGCAAAATGCAGCCCTCAGGTCTTTGAGTATAGCTCCTAGTGAAGACAACAGATTGCAAATGCATAAATAAGGTCAGGTTTTGGCTATAGCAAATGCCACAAGCTACACCAAAGATTTCTGGGTACATTCTGGCGGGCCGTCACAAGATGCAACCAGGTTCACGGTGATTTTTGTTTTTGAATAGCGCAGACTTGGACACTAGTAGCGTTATTAGATACCAATTTTCAAAATCGATCTGGTACAAACATTAAGCAACCAGAAGGTAAGTAGCCAGTCATATGGCATGGATGAAGGGGGTTTGGCTTCAATGCCTGGATTGTGTCAAAGACTAAATTGAATCTCTCTTTCTAAACACTTCATTTTTTTTCCTCATTTGAGCCGTTTGACCTTTGATGTCTGCTTCTGGCCAGGGGGTGGCAGCTGCTCCCTCTTTGCATGTACTGTAAGCATGAAGCATAACGAAGCATGAGAAAACTGCACTGTGGCTGCTGCGAGAATTGACATTTTTCTGTATCATTTGAAAGAAGAAGAGGTGATGCTTAAAATGAACGGCAACGACCCTTTTTCGGAGTAAGACTGCAGCAGAGCCAGGCACATAGCAGGTGGGATAGGATGGCAGGTCAGACAGCATCAGCCGTCTTTTGGCCCTCTTAAATCCAAGGGATGTGTTCTCAAAGGCTTGAGCCTATGTTAAACCCACATGAGTATGTGTGTGTGTGTGTGTGTGCGCACGTGGCCTGGGACCCAGTACCTTAAAGGCACAAACTGTCTTAATGATACGACTACAGAAGCCCACCACCCCAAGGGGATGTCCAGGAGGAGCTGTGCAAATCTGGAAAGGTTGATGCTTCCTGAATGCAGCAGGAAGGCAGACCCCACGCCACCCAACGTGTTCTCTCTCAGCCCTGCCAGTCCTCCGTGATATGGCCAGTACCCCAGGAGGGGCCAACATGGAGCTTTTCCTGCACTACTGTGATCACAGGGTCTGCAGTTGTGCCCGGTTCCTGAAAGGGGATACAAAGAAAGACCAAGTTCTTTGTCTCCCCACTTCTTCCACCCAGAAGCTGGTGCCTGCAAGTGGATTTTGAGGTACCCCATTACTTAATGCCAGTGCTCATGTGCTGGTAGCAAGACCTTGGAGAACACAATGAGTTTGCACACTGATTTTGGGGCATGGGTTTGATGCTTCCTTTGAAGAGCTGGCCTGGAGACCACACACCCTTGACCCAATGTCATAGTGTATGTTGAGAGAGTGAAAAATTGCACATCTCGTTTTCCATGGGGAAAAAAATGGTAAAACATTACAACTAAAGAGGACTTAGTTGAAGGATAAGACCTTTATATGTGCTTTAGAGAGCCAGTGCTTGTCTACACAGGAGGACTCTTAGGCAGGAAACTAAGGGATGTATCTTATTCCAGGTTAGGAGTGGAATAGGCCACCATGCATATAGACACTCACAAAGTGCACTTAATGCACGGTTAGTGTAGAGCAGCTACTACTAATGCTATAACCACGCAGCTTGCTTTATTCCTCCATAATTCCTTAGCAAGCTCCTCCATTCTCCCTGGAGAAAGGCACCTGGTTTCCTTGTGTCCCTTTGGAAATCCCATCCTTTCTGCCTTGCACTCTGGCTAAGAAATCACTATGCGCATGAAAATCTTAGTCCCAATCATATGGGGCTTGATACAGTTAACAGGATATAGCTGGGAAGGGCCTGAAATTGGAATAGCAGGAGGCTGTTGAACTGGAATATGTAGATAAAAGTGCATTTGAAACACCTGCACAGCAATCAGTCTGCAACTGGATGTTCACGAGAAAAATAACACCTCTTGGTCTAATGGCAGCAGAAGCTCGTGGCCTTACCAGCTTCACCTTGCCATGGCACCAGCACTGGAGGGGATGCGAAGGCTAGAAAGAAACTGAAGCACTGCCCTTTTCCAGGACCAGGCACAACAGAAATCCCTGCTTTCTACTTTCTTCTCCCTGAGACCAGTCCCTTTGTGAGTCCTTCCGTAATGGAGCAAGAGCTTCAGCCCCACTTTCTGATCTGCACCACCAGTGGAGCTGGCCAAATGCACAAGGAAGTGCATGAACATCTTGCTAGGGCATGGCCCGGGGTCCCCCACCCCTGCACCCAGGGCAGAGCCACACAGAGCTCCCCTGGAGAAGTTTGCCTTCACACCACACTCAGGTCCTAAAGACAACCCCTGGCTCTTCCAAGCACTGCAGAAAAAGATGATTGCAGCATGGTGAGTCCCAGCTGGAACGGATGCTGCATTGCCCTGGCAAGCAGCAATACTCCCAGGAGGACAGACGGTGGGTTGGGAGCAAGAGACGCCTGCCTGTGAGTGCCAGCTCTCCCGGTAGATCATGCCCATGTGCCTTTCTTCCTACTCGAGGCAGTGGGTAAAACCAGCCCTGCTGTGAGAGAGGCCAGTAACCTCCCCATATCCCACCTGTGAAGCAGCTTTTGGAAGCTCACCCTGATTTGCTTCACTGGGATAGCGTGGGGCTCAACAAGTGTATGGAAAACACTTTAAAGCCCCTGGATAAAAGTTTGACCTCTTGACAGGATCTACATGGGAGTCCTTCATTGACTTCTGTGAGCTTTGGATCAGGGTTGCTGACAGGGTTTGCATGTGCCCCTGGGCGACTGCATTAATTCCCCCATATTTCAAATTTTTTTCTCTTGTTTTTTTACCCTGCAGTTTTTGTCAGAGGACATTTCCATTTCCCTATCCTGCAGAATAAGAAAGCTCTCCCAGTGAAATGGCTGCAGCAGAGCACTTCACTGGGACAAGAGGGCCACTTATTTCCTTGGCCTTTCCCCCAGTAATCAGAAGAAATCAGACACTTTTGCCTCTTTAAATGGGGCATCCTATTTTACTAGTCTAGATGCTTGTGCATGTTGGAAAGAAGATTATACAGTGTTTTTATTCACATCATAGCCTCCGACTCCAAGTCCAGGTGGCCCCCGTGATCTAATTAAATGCCTCATGGCTTACACAATAACATTATTCTTATAGTATGTACCTGATGCATACCATGGTGGTAACCCATGCTCCTCTTGGTAGGCCCCGTGCATGCAAATCACATGCACTTTGTACTACGAGGAGAAAATAAGGCATGTATCTTACTCACACTTGTAAAGTATCACGTGGTACTCATCCTACTGCTGTACTTACCATGTAAGCAAGCAATCAGCCATTACCCTGCTAAGAAACGGAGTCAACTTACCTGGATCAAGGACGACACCTAAAAAATGGTGGCTTAGTGTTGTGTGTGTGTGTGTGTATGTGTGTGTCTGTGTGTGTGTGTGTACACATACGTACATACAGTATAGTAGGCAACCGTTGATCCTCTGGATCGTGGTGTACTTATAAGAGGTCTAGGCAGGTGCCTGATGAATCCGCTTGTATGGAGACCTGTGACCATCATACCCAGACCTTCGACGCATACGCCTAGGCAAGAGTATGGAGGAGTGGAAGCTGCCCAAGACCCACCATCCCCTTTTAGACCATCGAGACAGGATCCAAACACTAGACCGAGTCCAGACATGCAGTGCCTCCATGGTTGCATTTTCTTCCAGAGATCAACAGATGAGAACTGCTGCCGACTGCCTAATGCCCCGGTGAGGGCTCGTTTCTGTCAGCGTGATGTCCCTTAGCCTCTCTCCAACCAAGAAGTACCCACAAGGCAGTGGGGGTTAGGGTTTGGAGGTGCCCTATACTCACCTTACACTGGAGGTTGCAACACTGTGGGATTTTATGAGCTATCCCCACCACGAGTAGCCCCGGCACGTTGCCACCAGGCCCTTTAGGCAGATGCAATTTACGGTCATATCCAGGACCAACACACACACACATATATGTATTTATATAGCTTTATATATCTATAGATAGATTGATAGATAATCTATACCTATATCTATATAGAAATGGAGATATAGATATAGATATCTATGTATACACACACACATATACATATACTAGATATATGTGTATGTGTTTGTGTGTTACCTTAGCTATGTTAATCTGCCCCGTTTCTTTTAGCCAGATCTGCAGCTAGTATGCATCTGTGTCACTTTAATGCATTTAAAGTCGAGGTTAGTCCCTACCAACTGACGATGTGGCCCAGTACTGAAAATAAAATGTATACTGCATTAAGACCCCCTAGAAGTCAAGCAAAGAAACTGCTGTATTGTTGGAAATGGCTTTCTGTCCCATCCCTTTCCTGGGTTTTGTTTGTTCCTTTCCTTTGTCTGTCCACATTCAGCTCCTCCTTTTTCTCATCCTGGTGCATGGATTCATTGCCCACACTGCAGAACTGCATAAGAAGCATTTTTAGTTCCGCTCAAGACAACTAACTTGGTTTTAACCAGATGGACGAATCTATTTTTATCACCCTTATTTCTGGCACATTATGCAAGGGTAAAGTTTGCCAGGGCACTGCGAGGAAGACGGCTGTACATTGGGATAGTCTTAATCACAGCCAAAGTTGGACTTGCCCTGTTGGCCAGCATGAGATCTCAAGGTTCCCATGTTTAATTATCTATTTAAAGCATCTCAATTTGTGACCTCAAATATTCTTTGCTTCTGATCTCCTGTCTGGCCTCCCCAGATCTCCTCCCTAACTTTGCACTGCACATGGAGACTTAAATTCCTAGCCTGCAAAAGAGGAATGACTAATGTAATGCAAGTAGCCAAAACAGAACATAGCACCCAGGAGACCAGTAGCTTGTCCAATAGGCTTGCCCTGACCTCCCATTTAAATGGCTCCCTGTTGTGTAGACGAGAGTCGCACAAGTGTTGCAAGTGTGCAAGTGTTAGCAGCCCTGAGAAGGATTATGCGGAGTGGAAGCAATGCTTCTGATAGCGTTTTATTTGCTGTGGCCAAATTCATCCCCAGTGCACCTCTACCTGAAGGCTGTGGAACTATACCCATTACATTTCCACTTAAGTGGAGACTTTCTTTTCATGTTTTAATTTGGAAAACTACACGCTTTCATTAGTGCTGAGGAGAAAAGCATGTTATAATGAAAGACCATTAAAAGGAGATCCAGTCAGCTGTAAAGATTATCCACACACCAAAAAAAATTTTTTTTTAATTGCTGTTTTTGTAATTAGTAAGAATAAAATACTGACTCGATTGGCGGAAACTTGTCTGAGAATGCAATTTTTCCCAATGGACAAATTTGCTGTGCATAATGTGCCAGATAATCTCCTTGTAAACAGAACCGATAGACTTTAAACTCTGCCAATACCAATGTGAAAATATAGATACGTGTTTGCATCTAAGATAAAACACTTAGCCGAAACTCTCTATTCCTGAGTAATTGGAAGTTGGGAGAGAGGCTACTGCCGTATCCCTAGGGAGCGAGAAGGCAACAGTTTTGTCTCCCTGATGTATCTGACTAATTCAAGAGTCTTTTCCGGGGGGGATGTTTCTGTTCCTGGTAGAGTTGACCAGATTGTTGGACGAGGGCCATCAATGACAGACAAGGATCGAACCAAAGGGCCAGCAGAAGGGGAGCTTCCCGAAGACCCTAGCATGATGGGCAGACTTGGAAAAGTCGAAAAGCAGGTATGGGCCAGGTTCGACGGTAGAACAGGGGTCATCCTAGGGAATATCTTCCTTAAGGTTATCTATAAAAAAGATTGCATGTAATGTTTTTTTGAGGCATATAAATGATTTTTAAAAATTGGAAATAAAAAAGTAATTCCGGTTTGAGAAGCGACTTAGATACATGGCAGTCACCAAAAGCCAAGACAAAATGTCAATGACACTCAAATGGCTAAGTGCCTAAATCACTTGAATGCCCTTGAAAATGTCACCCTTCTACACTAAACAGATTTCAAGACAGACTATGGGCAGGTTTTCTTGCTGCTGTGGGACCCACATTCAAAATCAGTGTATAGCCATGCACAAGGTCAGTACAAAGCCCTGGGTACCATTTTCCATCTAAGGGTTGATCCAAACCAAGAGGAGCCCATCTGGAAGGGCTCAAGGAGTCTCTGCTCCTTTTGCAATCAGGTGAGCTCTGCAGATATTACTTAGCAAAAGTGCCAGGCATTAAAAACAACTTGCTCTAGTGACCAGTGGATGCGTGAAAGGATAAGTTAGAAGTATTAAAAAAATAATAATAATAGCCTGTCTAAAAGCAGAGAGTGCCTTCCTCAAATTCACACTGGATTTGGATCCCAGACCCCTCCAAGTCCAAGGACTTTTGATGCTGCCCATTGGTGCCTTTGAAATTCGGAGCTGGGGTTGGGGGCAGGTGCTTTTGTATCCAGAGGATTGGTCTGCCCCAATCCCTAGACAGCTTGCAGTACTGAGACTTTTGTTTCATTTTTCAGGTTCAGTCAATGGAGAAGAAGTTGGACTTCCTGGTGAATATTTATATGCAGCGGATGGGTATCCCGCCGACGGAAACAGAAGCCTATTTTGGGTCCAAAGAACCAGACCCAGCGCCCCCCTACCACAGTCCAGAAGAGAGCAGGGAGCACATCGACAAAAATGGCTGCATCATCAAGATCATCCGGTCCACCAGCTCCATGGGACAGAAGAACTTCTCCGCCCCGCCAGCTCCGACGATGCCAACCAACACGTGTCCACCCTCAACATCGTGGCAGCACCAGCCTTATCAGCGACAGAGCCACGGGTCCTCCCCCGTTGGAGATCCGGGCTCTTTGGTACGAATCCCACCCCCGCCTTCGCACGAGCGCTCCTTGTCAGCATACGGCAGTGGCCACAGGGCCAGCGCGGAGTACCTGAGGAACGACGACGTTACCACGAAACATCACGAGAGCGCCATGAGAGACAGCGACACCTCTATTTCCATCCCGTCGGTTGATCACGAGGAACTGGAACGCTCCTTCAGTGGCTTTAGCATTTCCCAGTCGAAAGAAAACTTGGACATCCTGAACAACGGTTGCTATGCATCAGTGGCCCCCTGTGCCAAAATCAGACCCTACATCGCCGAAGGGGAGTCGGACACCGATTCTGACCTCTGTACGCCTTGCGGGCCTCCCCCCAGGTCAGCCACGGGTGAGGGACCTTTCAGTGACATGGGCTGGTCAGCTCCTAGACAGTGAAGCATCGTGATGCTCTACTGGGCCCAGTCGGAGCACTGGCCAGCCGCCTGTCCGCACCGTCCACACATTGAACTTCTCAAGGAGATTTTCAGCTAAGGTTTTACCACTACAGAACTTAGCTGGTGGATATTTTCTTACAGCTTACTCTGGGGGCACGTGCTGAGCCTGCATTTGGTCGAGAAAGGCCAGTGGGGTGGAATAATTTGGAGTTTGAAGCATCTGGATTTCTTTCGTACTCTCTTTCTAACATAGGTGAAACTTTATCACAGTGCAAGGTGGGCAACGGCATTTCTTGGTAACCCTTTAAGATAAATATTGCCTGGGGGGGATCTTTTCGGGGAGGTTTGAAATAACAGGTGACTGACAATATTTTTTTATAACGTGATTACCGCAAAGAGGCACTAAGGGATTACGTACTCAAATACTTTGGAGTTGGAAAGCAAATGTCATGATGTCAGTCTCATAAGTCAGATTTCGGCTGATGGGGTTTCCAGACTGCGAGTCCCCATCAAGCATTGGGAATGTGGTGTAATTGCAATATAATGCACTGAAGCTTGAAAAAGGCTCTTGAAAAGAAACATGTTCATGTTGAGGTAGTTGAGGTAGTGCAGGGTAGAATAGTATCGGGTACTGTTTTGAACCATTTGGTCAAGCGGTTTAGGGTAGGGGGATGTTGGAAGATTCAAAATACATGTTTCAGGGCTAAAAAGGAAACACTGGGGAGGAAGAGTGATTTGGGACACCAAGGAAAGACAAGAAAGACCATCAGAAAGGAGGAATTCTCCAATGTCAAGCCGTGTATTATATTTAATAACATCCTTTCCAAAGGGTACAGGATGGGGGGCTGTAATTCAGTAACTTGAAGTTGCTCTCCTAAGCTTGCAGTTTTGCTGAACAAGCGCCCATGGCAGAATTACAACCTCGCGGTGAATCGCTGATGGGAGAGGGGCCTTGCGTTACAAAAAGTAGCGGTCGCTCCATTTTTGCAAGAAAAGTACCAAGCGCTCCATCAGCGGTTGGGTCTTGCCATTCAAGGTGTTGCCCATTTCTTTACACAGTTCGCATTGTGCCTCAATGCTTCTGCACGCCCTCTCCTTCCCTCCCGTGGTCCCATCCTTCCTTTGCTACCCCATCCCAAATCACGCAGACGTCCTTGGGACTTCTCCACCGTTTTCATTGGGACCCCCATGCTGAGCGAAGAGGTGTTTCTTCTGGCCTTTTATAAGCCTCCGGTCTGTAATTTAGCCACAAGTGCTGCCAGTGAGAGTCTACCCTTTCTTAAAGGAAAAAAAGAAAAAAAAGATCTTCTCTCTCATAAAAGCCCAGTGCAGATCCTGGGATCGTGAAGCTATGGGGAAGGTGATGAAGTCAGTTTTTTTCGGGACCAAAATAAAGTCACAAAGTGATCCTTTACTAGCAGAGATGTGCAGACTTTATCCAAGGGGACTGATGTGGGCATTTCAGGAGCCATCTCCAGGGCTGCTACACAGTGGTCATGATCTCGCCTCTGAATCTTCCCATGTAATTAGACATCATTAATGTGCATGTTTGGGGAAGGAGGATGAAATGCAGTCTGGGCTGTCTCAGTCAGTCCCTCTTTCTAACCCCCGTCTTTCCATACGAGCGGTCAGTTTTCTTAGCATTTAAAGAGGTGGCATGAGTCCCTTTCTGTTGGGCTTTGCCGTACCTGGGATAAGTACAAAACCTCAGTATGGCAAGGCTGAATGTTAAACTGCTGGTGTCGATGGGGAAAACCATCTCTTATTCTGTCACCTCCACTACAAGCTAATTAGGAGCAAAGGAGGGAAAATGGCAGCTTTGGCCTTAATGACCCCCCAGGTCATAGGTCCCTGAGGAGCTATGCACCACTTGGAAGGTGTCAGCTGCCTGTAGGGAAGCATGCATCTCCTTCACAGGAACTCAGTTGCAAGGGATCTCATGCAGGAAAGGAAATCTCTGCCAAGAGAGGTGGCTTTTTGGGGCTTCAGGATGGAAAATGAAAGGGTTGCATTGATGCTTAAGCACGTGGCAGGGGAAAGGATCTATATAGTCTTCTCAGCCAGTTAGCTCCAGCATAGGTGGGTAGAGAAGTGAAGGGGAAAGCATTTCTTTTCTAAAGAGGTCAATGTATCCTTGGGTCCAGGGGAAGGACCTTTGCAGACCCAGCACCTCCTCCCCATTCCTCAGGTCTGCATTGATGTAGTTTGCTGCTTGGGGGAGGGGGATTTGGACACACACAGCCCTATACACCTGGATGATACTGCTGCCAGTCCTGGCAATAACCATATTGTCCCTACCATCACACATCATGGGTTTCAGGCATTAGGAAATCTGGCCAACTTGGTTGTATTCAGAATGGGTATGATGGAGTCTTTCACTCTATTGTCTTCGTAGCCTGTGACGATGGAGAAAATTGAGATAAGCCCTTGGCTCAGAGTGCTCTTCTGAATCAGGGGCTATGAGAAAGCAGAGGGGTTTTTTTTTAACTACCTATGATGTTCAGAAAAGAATGCATTTTTAGATACCTGTGGTGTGCAACGTATCCCAATGCATGGGAATAATTGGGGGGGTTTCTGGGTAGATTTGAAAATATAGAGTTACTAGTGAAGTCACAAGGAAAGTCAGGACAACCATCCAGATTCAGCTCTGCAAAAGGCCACCTCTTGTTGATCCTTGCAAACGACTCTAGTGTTCACCCACAAGAGCGCCATGGATTTTAGTGGAGTGACACCAGGTTTTTGCTGGTGTGAATGAAACCAGAAGTCGCCCCTAATGTATGCTTTTTGTTGCCTAACCCTTTACATCCTTTTCCTCATCCCAAATCACACTCGACAGCTCCCAGCAGCTTCCTGCTCCCTTCCTTTCCCCACCTCCCTTGTATATGCAGTTGCTGGCGAGCCAGCAATGAAACGTTTTCTTAGTTTCTCAAGTTAGTGGTTGAGAAACAACACGTTTTTGACGAGAATGTTTGAATTTTTGCTAATAACAGTGTCCTCCAATGAGGATGTTTAATGAAAAATGTTACGGCAACCTCTGTGTCACTGCTGTTTGGCATGTCTGCAGCATCTGTGTTACTTCTGTTTCTCTCTCTCTGTAATCTCCGTATGTTTGTAAACACAGAAACTCGGTTTTGGTGATGCCAAGTTGTGGCACAAACCCAAGAAAAGCTAGGAAAGTCAGAGGTAAGAACAACACGGCGCCAGGCGAATTTTGAGCTGAATTTTCAATGGGCCTTTCTTAACTGCATCTGGGGTATTTGTAACTGTGATACTTGGTTGCACATACAAAACCGGTGTGTGCACACATATGCTTGTGCACATCCATGCAGAAACAGAAGCAGTGGCCTTGCGCTAAAATCCAGGATCTGAACTCCAGGGAACTGGGGGTGGGGGATCTGGATCTGAATGTTAAAAATGGTCCCCATCAGTGTCACGGGCCATTCCAAAACCTTGGAGCAGAGACCACACTGCACAACAGGTTGTCCTGCCTTGAAGTTTGGGGCCCAAGTTCTTGGGTCAGTGTGCGTCTCTGAAAAGATGCAGTGCATCTGCAGTGCATCTCACAAAATGACCCTGAGACTTGAAAACAGAGCACTCGCTCTAAGTTGAATTTCCCAACATTTGGGAAAGGGACTTGACGTTACTTAAATGCAGGTGTTGTATGCAGATTTCCTTGTTTGCTCGGTTTCTTAATAGCCGTGTTTAAACAAAGGGGGGGGAAATAATGACAAGCAAATCGTTTCACCCAAAGAGCCATGATGTTTCATTAAGCGACTGATGTAGGAAAGAATATTATTTTTAATGCTGCCTAATGGAGCCAAGCCACTTCAACAAGGTCATTCCTATTTACAGTATAAGTAGGAGTACTTGTACATTTTCAATTTTAACCTTTTCAGTTACATGGTTTTTAAAAAAATAATATTTGCATTATGCCCTGGCTAGACCAGATGAACTCCAAAGATGTAATAATTTGCTTACTTAATATTTACCCAAGAGAGTGGAAAAAAACATATATTTGCCATGAAACAATTGCTAAAAAATCCATAATAATGAAATAAGAGTCAAGAATTAAAATGTATTAAAGTGTCTAAGTAGAAAAGATGTTTCTGGCATAATTGAAGCAAACGAGAAAATCCAAAGTTATGGTTGAAATGTCTAATTTAACACCTAGTGGAAGAGTGCCGTGGCATTGTTTATAGGATCTGACTCCATTTTAAACATGCTTCAAGCAGAGGGAAGAGGCAGAAATCCAAATAATGGAAGAATAATGTCGTTCAAAGTAGGGAGGTAAAGTCTGGAATGAGATTCATCCCCAGAGTCAGGGCTTCTGAAAGCAGAATTTGGCCCTCAGATATGAACATCTTGGCTTTTGGCTTACTCAGAAACCTAAAGTAATTATGTAGTTTAAATAGGGGTTTTTTTATATATGAATACATGCTTGGGTTCAGTTAATAATTTGATAGGAAAAGGTCATCAAAAAATTCTTAATTCAGAATATTAAAAAAAAAGAATTAAAATAATTAAGACTTTAAAACTTCACTTTTTCTTTAGACACAAAAGAGAAGGGGTTTGCTTGGCTTGGCTGACTTATGCCTCATTTCTGTCACATTCCCAAATAGAGAGCTTTGAACTCAGTCATTTGAATACCTCCATGTCCATAACTGCTGTCTCTCCAGCTGTTCCCTACTACAGCAGTTCCTTAATCAAGAAGAGCGTGTGCTGTTCAGCAGTGCCAACAATTGCCAATGTGCTACCAGTGGGGCTTCAACACTTGATCCAGAAGAAATAGGACTTAATTTCCACTAGCTAAGATGACAAGGGACCATATCTAGCAATGGAAATGGGCCATCGGATGCAGCTTGGGAGAATGATTATATGAACACACAAGTAGGACAGTAATGTTCATCTGTGAAGAAGGTCACCCCTTTCTAAGTACAGCTAATACCAACCCTATAAATCATGATTTTCATCCGTGGTCCCTCCCGGTATTTCTTGAGGGGTGACGGGAGATTTTTGTCTTTGGGCTGCACCAAACATCAGGCACGTTGAAACAAAATTAGAGCAGGAGTATCTCTCTTTTTCCTTCCAAAAAAGAGCTTCTGTCCAGTCTTTGCCATTGCTCAGTTCAAAAACACAGACAGCAAGGGTTATTGCCCTGAAGACAACGGGGCTGTTCTCAAGGACTGCTCCAGCTGGGCGTGGAAAGTATATGCAGGACTATCTGATGTACACAGAGCCAAATCTTTTATATATATGTATATACATGTATACACACACACACACGCACATATATACATACACATATATGTATATATATCTATACATACATATATACATACACTCACATACATACACACATACACACACATATATACATACATGCATGCACGCACACACACGCAGACTAGGAATTCAACCTGGGGGAAAAGCAAGTGCTCTTTAAAGAGAAAGACACATTTAGCTTGCAACTGGGCCTTCCCTTATGGAAGTGCCCTCATATATTTAATGAAGTATTCTGTTCATTCCCAATTTCTTGAACCCCTCGAGAGGAGTCCCCAAGGCAAGCGCTGAATGTAGGCATCTCCCCAAAAACTGCCCCCTCCAGCCAGAGCCTCCCAGTTGGGAACAAAGCCCCAGATCTTCCCTGTGGTTGTTGCCTTTTCCCCTGCAAAGGGCCTTGGCATGTGGGCTGTGCCAGCGATGGTCCATTGAAGCCCGAGTCCAATGGCCACCGTATGTGTGTAACCATATTCCACAATTTTTATTTTGCCTCCTCTCTTGGGTCAGTATTTTCCGTTGGATGGATCTCCTTTAGCGAAACCCAAACAAGGAAATCGGGATACAAAATGCCCTTGCTTGTAAGTAATGTGAAAGTGGTGACACAAAAGCGATGCTGCACAGGAAGTTCAGAAGGAAGCCAGGCTCCTGCAGCTTTTCATGTGATCGCGGGGTGGTTTTGTTACGGACTGGTGTGAAAAGGGAACTCTTGCCTTGATTTGAAGCCTCCGTGACTTCTCCACTTCACGTCACAACTTGAACGTGAATATTTGAAGCGTCAAGTTGCGGGGGGGGTTGGCGAGGCTTTTTTAATACTTAAAATAAATACATAGGTATCTTCTTTAGTGTTGATGCTCTGTTGGCACAATATTGCTTGCCTTATATTATTGTCTAGAGGGAGAGGAAAATACACAGTTTTGATACAATACTACCAGAGCTCATGTTTTAGGTCTCATCTAGCATCACTTGCAGGTCTCCCTCCTACCAGGAGGAACCATCCGTTCATTTTCAACATATGAATGTGCTTTTTCCAGACTCTCATATCAGACTCTTGATTTTGCCTGCTACTGCATGCAGTCTGGGCTGAGCAGAAATCATACCATGATGTCTATATCTGCGTTCCTAAGTGGCTGTAGGGTTTAAAGAGACATCAGTTTTGGAAGAAAACACACAAGCAGTTATCCGTTGCATCGGGCGGTAAGGTGCATTAAAAACCCAGTGGCTTTTGTAGGTAACACTAACATACCACGTGTCTTTGATGCTGCGATTCATTTAGTGCACTATTCCTCAGGTATGGCATGCATGAATGACTCCTGTTACCTGTGTCTACAAGAGGTGTATGTACGTGGGAAACCTATGGGATGAGCTACATAGGAATATGGATTTCAGGGAAAAGCTGTGGTTGATTCTGCATGAAATGCTGTGCTTTTTTAGTCTGATGGCAATGATGGGAATGTGATGGACATGCCTAAGGAATACTCTTTCCTGCTACGGTGGGCCTCAGGGAACCAACGTGTTGGTGTCCATAGTCCAAAGGGCTGAGGCCTGGCCTCCATTGCAATGGATGCAATTTGAACCCACAAAACAGATGCCTGCATCTTTGTACCTGCCAAATGAATCGCAGGAGCAGGTCAGAGCATTGTCGGGGCACCTCTCTCCAATCTCCCTACACTTTCGTGCCTGAAGGTGCAAAAATGGGAATATACAACTTCTGCCGTGGAAAGTAGGCCCTCTTGCAAAGGGCTCCCTTCCCCCTCCCTTGGGCAAGGTGTCCACCCATGTCTACAGTGTTCGTGATCAAACTTACGGGAGTTTCTCCCTTGCTTTCCTGTACTGCCCCCCCTTCACTAGGTGCAGAGCATTTTTTGGGTGCTACTAAAAGTCTCGGCACTGTTCTTCCTACAGCATCAGTCTATGCTGTCCAGAGACCATCAGTTCCCCCCAGACACTCGACTTTCAATCCCTACTTCATTAGCATCGGTCTAGTAACATAGCACCATTTTGTCACCATCCCAGCCCAGGCCACATCCAAAGGTATCAGTTGCCTTAGTAGGGCTATCACCCTGTTCTTGAGGCTTTTGAAACGCCATAACTAAGTCCCCCATAAGCCCTAACACCTTGTCTTCTGGATTTGTATTTGCTTTTCATTGAGCAATTCCTTTTTACCTCTTGGGGCCATTGGAAATGTCCCCGTTTTATTTAGATCGATTAAGCCTTCTGGTGCAGGGAGAGAGGCCTTTTGCCCATCCACCCAGCACGTGGCATGTTAATGGCAGGTTGTGGTAAAATAACACCAGTCCTGGGCTCCTGCCAGCCATGTCAGAGTAGCAAGGAGGAATACGTGCCTCTCTCCACAGCCTGGCTGCTTCTGCTCTCAGTGCCCCAGAGGTTGCACGTGCCAGGTGCCCACGTCGGCCTCGTGGCTTGGTTTGTGCAAGATCCTCTCTTTGCAAAGGTTGCCAACGAGCCTGCTCCAAACTGCACCCAGAGGCCAGGTGAGATGCGAACGAGATTGTTTCCAATATGAGCCATGCAACCGCTTGTGCGGTTCTGATCCAAACCCAGGTCGAAATCTGGGGTTGTCCAAATAGCATTCGCTTGTGCTTTCAGCTCTATGTGGAACTGACAGTCAAGTTAGGATTTGGGGTAACCGGCTTTTTTTCCCACCCCCTTCATCCTCTGCACAAGGCACAGAGTCATCCAGGAGCTCATTTCTCCAGCCTGCAATGAATGCTGCCTGCCAGCACAAGTTGTTTCTCTCTGTAGTCTTTTAAAACTAGCACACCCGTGGCGACTGTAGGCGCCTCTTCACTGTGCAAGGTGAATCTCACTCCGTGCCTGGGCCACGGGACACGAGTCTGCTTCAGCAAGTCGCTGTAGCGGGGTCAGTCCCATTAGCCCAAGCCAGAGGCTGCTGGTTTGATGACCAAGATGAAGCATGTTACATCTCCTAGTGTTTAGGCTCTTCTGCGCCTCCCAGCAAGTCAGCGCTGCTCCTTCACCGGCTTCACATCTGTCCGGAGTTTGAGAGCAGTTGCAGTCAGGCCAGCACCCAAATAATATGGACTCGTCTATACTCATATACTGGCTCGCTAGGCACCACTGGGCTCGGTTTCCCTCAATTCAAGCAAAATGTTTTCTGCTGGCCACACCGGTTCCAAATTTGCATTTGCACAGGGAGTGGAGAACTGGAGGTTTGCAGAAAAAAGATAATTAATCAAGGAGAGGATTTTTGCTACGTTCCTTCTTTTAATTTAACAGCAGGTTTTCCAATAGCTGCAGTAACTGAGCGGTATATACATGCTCCAGGGGAGTAAATTACTCTTATCGACATTTTATTCTTTTATCAGTAATTCACATAGGTGGGCTTCCCTGGACTGGACCAGGAACAGCCCATATACTAAAACTATATTCCTGTCTCACCAGTATAGACATTGTATTTATGAGATCTGTCTTGCTTCGTGTCATTTGGGCACAATATCCACATGTATCACACAAGACTTGCACATTACATGCCAGCTACGGATAGATATTGTTACATGTACTCCGCTTACGTGTGTTCAATAGACACCAAATATAGAGTGTTACCTGCCTATTTTGTGATGTGACTCAAAGTGCACGGAGGGGCGGGAAATCCTGTTGTGTTAAGAGATACACTACATTTGAATGCTTCTTAAAAAACACATTTTACCAGAAAGCAAAAATAAGTGAGACTGTTTCTGGAATGGGTTTTTTGGGGGGTTTTGTTGTTTTTTTTTTTTACAAAAAGAAAGAACAACACATTAAAAATACCTAAATACTGTATTTCTATATATTCTTCATTCTTACTCACCTGACCTGTAAATACTGTACAGGCTGAATGATGTATAAAGGTTTCTCTTTGTCAAGAACTGCAAGACAAAAAGGACAACATAACTTTGGCTGCAGAAGATTGTGTTCACGCAGTTACACGTGTGCACAGTCATATTTTGCGTGCAGGCGTATGCATGCAGAGAGATGATTTAAAGCAGAAAAATGCATTTAATGTGAAAGGAAAAAAAAACTGCCTTTTTTTTTTCCTTTGAGGAAAGATAATCTTTTCTTTTGGTTTGACCCAGACACTATTTTAACTTCATATTTCTATCCAGGTAGAAAAAGATCCTAAGAGGGACTGAATACATATTTTCCCATCCAAATTAGTCTTTTTTCACAGCCCCGTTTAGAAATTTTGAAAATAGATTGAAAAAAAATAGATTTAATTGGCTTTTCCTTTTTACAGTTCAAATCATAGGATCAGTGCCCACTCCACTACAACCAAGGTCAAAACCAAGACTCGTGTTGACTGCTTGCTGAGAGCAAACCTTCTCCCAGAGGTTTCAGACATGGATATTCATGCATGAGCAAAATCTCTTGACCCGGCCTCATTCATAAAAATTAAGTTGATTTTATATAACAGAGGCACCATTTTGGGGTTTTTTTTTAACTTTAGCCTTTTAACTGCGTTCCAACACACAGCGTGTCTTCTCTGCCAATGGAGATGGCATAGGGCAATGATGAACCTTTAGAGATGATGGGCCTGCTTTTCAATCGCACCACCAAGAACCATGCAATCCCAGTAGACCCTATAAACAGCCCCTGGCACCTTACCTTTGAAAATACCACTGATCCTCCTGTCTTCATAGTATTTGTCTTTCAAAAATGTAACTTCAAAAACAAAACAAAAAACCAAATTCCTCAACAAGGATCATTCAGATGTTTAACCAAGTGACGTGAGACATGTCTGGAGTCCCCGTATCTACTTTATCTCTGAGCACAGAGTTGGCACCAAGTCCCTCTGGGAAGGGGCAGGTTCTTGCTTATGGTTTCATTGCAAAGCTCTGACGGTTTATCCATGCAGGGGATCAGCTGTAGAGGTTTAAGCAGACAAAAACTGCTTTCCAGACTTGGTGCCAATTCTCTGCAGAGAGATGAGTTTCATCCATGAAGTAGGTTTTTTTGACTGGGTGTTTGTGTCTGCCTTTCATTACTCAGCTGAGCCCTGAAGTTGGGTTGTCCTTCTGAAAGCAAAGACAGCTGCTTTGCTTCCTTTAATTTGCTCTGTTGCCTTGGCTTTTTTGCACTTTTGTTCGAGCTCCAAAGAATATTTCATAATGCCTTTGGTACTGATGTACAATTTTAAACATTTTGTATGTATTGAATGGTACACACTTCTCTTGTAAAATAGCAATCTGACTTTTTTTTTGGTGAATGTGTAATTTCCTCTGTACATTTCAATCATGACTTTGTGCACTGTACATTTTATAGGGATAGAAGCCAAGGGAATGACCTATAGTTTTCTATTGGAATAGATAAGACATTAAAATTACACAAATCACAGATGGTTTTACACTATGCCCACTGAAGAGCTATGTAGCACAGACTTTTACATGGAAATGTCGAGCATGAAACAATGTGTACCTTCACGTGGATGACTGTGACAGCTACGAAAATGTATATGTGTGATATTAAAAAACAAACAAACCAGAAAACAAAATAAGTTGCAATCTTAAGGGAAATAGAGGATAGAATATCAATTTAAACCACAGAGCATCAGGAAGGAAAACTTGCATTCCATAAAAATGCCAAGAGATTTCAGCTCCATGAGATGAAATACACATTTATTTTTATTTGAAAGGAAAAAAAATACACTAAACCACCAAAGTGGATTGAAGGAGAAGTACAAACTGCTGTATGGACAAAGCTGATGCACAGGAAGACCCAGCCAGCGAGGAGGTGACTCAGTAGATCCAGCAGAAGTCCCCAATTCTGGCACTAAGCTATACTACACCTCTTGTTTCCTTTTTATTCCCGAGCCAAACATATCCTTTCCTTTCGGATGTGCAAAATCATGCTCTGGAGATTTTCAAGTTCAAGGGTTCCTGAGCTGCAAGGACACTGTACTGCCAGAGGTCTTTAAAACATTGATTTAGTTAAGTGATGCAGCATGTAGCATCAGTCATCACCTGACAGGTAAAGGATTAGACTGATAAGTAAAGGAACAATGTGTTACACTCTTATCACTGTTATAAATAGCAGAGGGCAATGACATCTGAGAACAGTGGGTAGGAAATGGGTTGCAGTATCATCAATACCATTTTGCAAACTTAAAACATATACACACACACACACACACACACAAACATACATATACACATGCATATCTATACACACCTATCTATACATACATATCTATACACACCTATCTATACATACACACACACACATATACATACATATATCTATACACACACACACACACATATGTAGATATATATATATATATATATATATATATATATATATATATAATTTAGTTGGTCTAATAAAAGAGCTCACATTTATCACATAATAAAAGATATCCTATTTAGTTGGTCTAATAAAAGAGCTCACATCTACCCAAAAAAATTTGTCTATATATATGTATGTGTGTGTATACATATATATGTACATATGTATACATATATATGTGTGTAAATATGTTTGTGTATATATATATATATATACACACATATATATGTGTGTGTGTGTATATATGTATGTATGTATGTATATATATATATATATACACATATATATGTGTGTGTGTGTATATATGTATGTATGTATGTATGTGTATATATATATACATACACACATATGTGTGTGTGTGTGTGTGTGTGTGTGTATACACACACATATACATATACACACACTTCAGCATGAGCATCCATGTTAAATTGAAGGGGGAGAGCCCCACTTTTCAGATTCGCACCTGTCTGGAATCGAAAACCAGAAAAGTAGAATTGAAGTGATTTTATATTTCTGGGACTAGCCTAATGCAGTTCTTTCTCCCCATGAAAAACTAGCTGGCTTCTCAAATAATGGAAAATCTTCCCCTAGAGTCACAGTGTTAAGTACCAATACCTGACACTTGCATTTGTGTAATTTGGGGGAATATTCTCAAACCGTCTAAGAGGTAAGTCTCGGTCTCTTTTTCAGAAGGGCTGTCAGCCTGGACAGGCAGCACATCTGCATCAGTTTACTACAATGATCTAAATGTGCTGGTGTTTCTCTCCACTCCTTTTTTAATATTGCCATACATACCCCATCAGTTTGGTGGCCTGCCCCTGTAGTGGACCACATCATAGAGAAATCAAGCTGGAAGCAGCAGCAGATCACCTGGTTTCCCCCCCTTACTCCATGCAGGAGCATCCCAGTCTAAACCGACCCAGTGTTTGTTGAATTTGGGCTCAGAAACTTCCAGTAAAGGAAAGTTGGGATCTCTCAGAAATCTGTACTAGTGTCTAACCATCCTCAAAACCATAAGTATGATGGATGTGCTGACCCTCTTGCAAAGGTGCACTGAGCATTGCTGTGTCACTAGAAATCCAGCCCTGTCTTAAATCACCAGGAGGAGCTACCTGCCATGCAGATCCAAGCCCAAAGCACAGAAAGCTACTCTGCAAGCAAAGGATCTCTTCTCCAGGTACCGTGCGCCAGCAGATGGCAGTGACACACATCCTTTCAAGCCTTGCAAGAAGAATTTTTCCATATATTTGAGTGGGAATAAGAAAAGATATCAGACTTACTCAAAGGACCTTGTCATCCTTACAAGCCAACACTCACAGATCCAACCTATTCAGATTCCACACCCATGCAGGCTTTGCAAGGCAAACTGAAGTGGCAGGATACCAGAAGGGTTTTTAAAAAGCAGCCAGCCTGGCAGTTAACCCGGATGCTGGTACGTATTGCAACCCCATCAGGAAATGAGCAACAGTGGGTAACTAGCTGCCCTTGGAGTTGCTGGCTTGTGCAGTCACAACCCATGCAAGTGTGCAGTGGTTGTACAAACAGTGACCCAGATCTGGCAAGGTTTTGATCAGAGTAACCCAAGCAAACCCATGGAGGTGACGTGCTGTTGGGGGAAAACATCTCTGTGCAAATGCTCTGCTATTTTTGTCCCCAGTTTGTGCAGCTCTTAGTACAACGGGATGCTGCTCCAGGACTAGGACCTCTGGGCACTGCTGGAATGCAAATACAAAATTATTTAGGGAAGCACTTCTAGATGGGCTGAAATCCTATGGACTTCAAGGGGAGGGAATTGGGATTTAAACAGTAAGCAAGTGGTCAGATGCTTTTTTTCTGAATTCAGACTCGTTCCCTCTCTAATTTGGGGGTTAGGAATGTGGACACAGGATGGGTTACGAGGCTCTGCTGCATGGAGCCGAGGATGTTGGCAAAGTTAGAAGGCACCCAAAACAGTATTTTTTTCCCTAGGCTTCCAATACAGTCTTCAACTAGATCTGCTAATCATAGAAAATTAGAGTTGGAAGGGACCTTAGGATGTCATCTAGTGCAACCCCCTGTTCAAAGCAGGACCAGCCCCAACTACATCATCCCAGCCAAGGCTTTGTCAAGCCAGGCCTTAAAAACCTCCAAGGATGGAGACTCCACCACCCCTCCGGGTAACCCAGTCCAGTGTTTAACCACCCTCCTAGTGAGAAAGTTTTTTCCTAATATCCAACATGTCAGATAGTGTCAGGTTATCTACTGGGCTTTTCTGGTAGCATACCCCTTCTTCCTGTGTCCTATAGTGAACCACACACTATACACACTTAATTAACACTGGAAGTAGAGAAGTCTTTCCCTCCCATCTCACCAGCACAGGAAATCCATCACACAGAGAGCTTAAGGGCCACATTTTTTTTAACTCAACGCTAATTTGGGCTTCCCAGTTTGAGGTACCACGTGTCTGATGTCCGCTGCATATCTGAAAACCAAGGCATTGGTCTTTACTGTTGGCCGTACAGGAGCTGCAGCATGAACAATCAATGCACATTGCTGAAAAACAGCCCCCTTTCCCTTTTCAAAGCTACATGTTAAATCAGTGACCAAGCCACCAATAGCATCCAGGTACACCGATAATCCAACTTTTACCCTCCAAACTACTTTACATGGCTCCTGTCATTATTCTAAAAGATCTTTAGGACTTTACTGTATTAAATATGTGGCATCTGTCTTCTGTCTCCATAGACAGTAACTCAGTTGGGGGTTTCAGGATGTGCAATGAAAAATTTCTGGAAAAAGAAGCTTTTTTTAACCCACTTAGTAGCTACTCTTTGCCTTTCTCTCTCCTTTTATATATAAGAAAAATAATAATACATAGAGAAATGGCAGGACAGACATAATCATGAAGTGGACGAAAACAGCAAGGGAGCAAGGAACTCAGTTTAGAGGATGACATGATGCAGCAGGACTAGAAAAAAGATTCAACGAAACTTAGATTATGAAGTCAGCAAACTCCCTGCCAAACAGGCGAGTCATCAACTATGTTTCCATGCTACTTGCCCTTCATCTAGCATGGAAAGATGCTATATAGATGGCATCTGACTCCCTTGCCAAACATAGGAGTCATCAACCACGTTTCCATGCTACTTGTCCTTCATATACCACCAGACTCATAAAAGGAAAAAACAGGCAATGCAGAGATGAGATTTTTTTAAGGTAACCGATATGCCAGTGAGATCATGCTTTAACTGCTGATCTGATGCCAAGGAAATACATTTAAAATACCACACTTCTTTTTTTCTCCGAGTACCAGGGATCCTTCAGCTACAGTTAAATTAGTCCCAGTCCCAGCACAACCTTCAGCAATTCCTCTCAGGCAGTGTCAATGAATTATACATTCATCAATGCTTTATTTAACAAATGTGCTTGGATTTAACACAGTTAATGACTCCACATTGCTGCTAGCTAAAATAGAAAGTAGTTAATGAATTCTGCGTGTGTCTGTCGACAACAGCACTACCAGCAGCAGGCTACCTCCCTCGCTGCAAGCAGCATAGCTGCATTGCATTCCCGTGGTGTTACGTCCAAACTAACCAGCTCTTCTTCCAGGCGAAGGTCTGGACCAGAAGTGATATAAACCACTTCCCATTTCAAAGGCTGTGGAGCATCCTGGTCTACATCCCAGGTTTGGCTCTCTAAGTGCTGGTTGCGTTAGGAACGGACAGATGGGGTAGCAGCATGGCAGTACTGGGGGGAGACGCAGAATAGGTGGCTATTACTACATTTCACCTTTATGTGCTTGTTCGTCTTTAGCAACAATTAGCCCAGGGTAGCTGTGGACAGATGACACCTAAACTGGTATAACTTTCACATGCATACTTAGGTCCCTGATTCTTTCAAGGGTATTCTCTGCCAGATTGGACACTTTATCCCAGTCGAGGGGTGTGTGCTGTCTATTCAATACGGTTTGGGGGGGGGTTTTTAACTCTGGAGTATTACCAATTACACCAGTGTAAATGTGCATGGTCTGCACCTGTAACTGGTGCACAAGCCCTGTGCTGCTTCTCCGTGTAGGGGTGAATCCCACCCAGAAGCAATTGCTACTTCTCAGGTCTTCGTGCCTAAATGTGGGGATAAATCCTAAATTATTTCCTCCATTTTTCTGCAAGCCAAACTCCAAGGACATGGAGGAGCCTGTGAGCAAGGTCATGCAGTGATTAATATAGTTATGGCATTAAACGGCACTGTGAGATAACAGCGATAGTGTGGCCCTAACCCACCTTTCTTTCCATGCTTTGTTCATAAACACGACAGCTCCAGGAAGAATTCAGGAAAGCAGGAGGCTACTCCAACTTCCGCGGTGGATGTAAGCTCAGGCCACGGATGCTATCATTTGTGTTCGACCCATAGCCTGCCTCTGATGCTTATGCTGCGGATGGGGAGCATCTGGCTTATGCCGGGCAAAAGTTTTGTAGACTGTAGACCCTGCCCTTGTGCATCCGTGGAGACCTTTTCATCTCAGTTGCCCATTTGCTTAGGTTGGTCTGAAGCAGTTTTGATGGCACAAAACTAAAGTCCTGGCTGGTTTCACGTGTGCAGAATTAAACAAATTGGCAACTAAAATGTGTGGGTGATGCAGCTATCAAATGAGGCATGTTTCTAAAACGAGCAACCTGATCTGGGCCAGGTCGTTTCTATTGTTCTCCTTAAGAATTGTGTTCTCTTAATTTCTGTGTTTGGTATGGGAAGACTCAAGTATTGAAAAATGATGAGACAAGTTCCTTCCCCACCGCCTAAAAATGATGCAATTGGTTTAAATATCATGTAATCAAGGTGTTTTTATTTGCCTTTTGGTGCTGTCACCCCGTTGTGTCTTGCACCTTTCCCCCACAGTTGTAAGGGTCTAGAGAAATGTCCTTTTTTTTTTTTAATAATGAAAGCTGAGGTTCCCAGTTGATCACCTGAATCCAGGAGGTGGAGACTTATGTAAAATGCCACGTGTCACAAGACTCACTACAAAGTTGCAAGAATGACAGTATTTTACTTCTCAGACCCCCTCCCGCTCCAGAGCAGCAGACGCCGTGACGTCGCATCACGAAGGGAGCAGCCCAGTCACCCTTGTATCCAGCCGTGATCAAGGAGTAGCATCAAGAAGCCAGTCTCCTCCTTTGCCTTCTGCTCGAAACCTCCCTTCCTCAATAGATGATCCGACTCAAAACTAACTCTGCCCTTTGCCTTTCCTTGTTTGGCCTGTTACTTAGTGAGAACATCGATTTCCTCCCAAATTGCAGGTAGCAACTACTGCGAATAGTCTCTAGATGGCAGAGCTAGCACATTGCAGCGGGAACCTCACAGAGATGTGCTGCAAGAGAAGACATCTGGAGGAAGCAGCCATGCGCATGGGTTTACAGGAGCTAGGAGCTTCATGGGCCAATTAAGTAATAATAGTCATCATTTTTTGCTGATGAATACATTTGTTTTAGCATATGCAGTGAAGTGACTGGTTTGAGTTCCCTGCAATGGCTATTCCCACGATGCTTAAGGATGGGAAATGCTACTGAATGTCTAGCCAGCACAGCCAGGTAAGGTAAATGTAGGATCCCAATTCATGTCCTTCCTCAGTTTCTCTTAGGTCAGGAGCAGTCCAGGGAGCCACCTGGCACTATGGTGCAATTTAAATGAAATACTGGAATCGCTATATTCCTTGCGAATTATACAGACCCCTCTTACCCCAGACTGAAGCCATTCACTGTGGGGACGATCACAAGATCATAAATAGAGGATTACTCATGAATTCAGGCTGTGCATAAATTGGAGGAACAGACAACTCTTTCAAGGAGCCGGGAAGTGGAATTTCAGCGCTGCGCCCTCGCTGACAACAGAGCAACGATTTGCCTTTGATGCAGATCTCTCATTGACCTCAATAGGACGGAGCTCAGCAAGTTGTTTCGCAAAGTTTTCCAAGTGATTGCAGTCCCTGGTAGAAAGAGCAGTGGTGCGCGCTGGGCCTTTTGTTTCCAACAAAATGCATTTTGCATTTTTGCATTTTTTTGTATTTTGCATTTTTGCAAACAAAAATTGCATTTTTGTTTGCAACAAAATGCACTTGTTCCAAGAAATGCTTCGAGGAAAAGATATATCCTTGCCTTAGACTACCAGTGAGCAGCAAACACGTCGGCTAGATGGAAGTGAACGCTGTTGCTCCATTGCTTCTTGTGGACCCTGAAGAAAAACAGCTTCAAACTGACAATAGAGCAACTATAGTGAGAACCAGCATCCAAAATGTAGTTTGTATGTTCAATAGCCGGGCTCTTACAGGTGCCAGGCTGTTCACAGGCTTAATGCAGAAGTCAGAGATGGGGGGGTCAAAGTCTGCGTGGGTCCCAACTCAGTTTGACTTCCTCTGCCTAGCTCCTTATGGTGACTTCAGTAATCCCATGCTGGGCTAATTAGGTGCAAACTTCCAGCTGTTGCATAGGATCTTGCTGGGATCCTATGACCCCAGCTGACTTCCTGCCCCTGGGGCAAGGGGCTGGACTCCATGATCTTCTGAGGTCCCTTCCAGCCCAAATGTCTATGAATCCGTGAAAAACCAGCACCCTTTCTTCCCCAACTCACTGCCCAGGTAAACCAGGAGAGCGTGTTCCCTGCAGTTTCTTGGAAAGAGAGATAGGGCCTTTCTTTCCTTCAAACTCCTCAGCGCTGCCCACCCGACCTCCCTCCCTTCACACCAAGGGCACCGGGGACAAACACCAGCTTGCTTTCATCTCATGATTTATTTACGGCTTCTCCTGTATTATTTAAAACCTCCTCCTGAACCTTTATAATTGGCCATGAACCAGGAGAGGTAGTGAAGGGGATGCAAACCCATTTCCTACCACAGCTGGTTTTCAAGCCTGGTTTTACACTAGATGCCCTGATCTATTCTTCCTCCCATCACGTTGGTACCCAAGTCTCCATCAGATACCTAGCTGACAGAGGAGGGTTGTAACTAGGCCGGCCAAGGGCTCACTGGGGTATTTCTCCAGCTGCCAGGATCCCATCAAAATCCAAGGGTTTGTAAGTGGCTTCGATTTTTCCTTTGGTCTCAGTTATAGCTAGAAGACGCACAGCTTGATCGAGCATCTAGAGCACTCAACTAGGACTCAGAAGACCATGGCTAGCAATCTTTAAAAGGAGTGGCCCCTGATCCTTTTGTGGGTCTAGGCATTGAAGTCCAGGAGGACATTCAGGGCGAAGAGGCTCAAATGGGGGCTACCACCCCTCTGCAGCCCAGAGCTGGGCAAGAGGGAATCGGCCACGTCCTGTACTGTCCCAAGCAGTCTGGCTTCCAGCTCATCTCGGGAAGATCCTGGGTAATGCTAAAACGACTGCCGAAAGAGGCACAAGTAATAAATGCATGCACGCGTGCCTGGCGAGCCAGCTAGCAAACCCAAATACCAGGACGCAGCACTGGATCTGCTTTCTTTACTCAGAAAGAAAGGTCATTTAAGGAAATTTAAGGCAAGAAAAAAACCCTCAACAGACAGGCTGAGAAGAAACCAACTAACCCCCTGAGTCAGCACTCGGGCATTGGCAGCAGGTCACGGGCCTGAATACATTTCTCTCCCGCACGAAGAAAGAAGTACCGAAGGATGAGACTTCCAATTAGAGACTTATCAGTGTTAGCTGAGCCGTGGGAAAGATGCCAACTGCCCGACCTCTGGCATGGGCCACAGCACCATTGGTAAGCTGATTTTCTTTCTGATTTTTAAGAGAAAAACAGGAGAACAACGAACAATAGTTTTTAACAAGCCCTTTGAATGACTGATATAAAGACACCCCCACCCCAAAGGCTTCTAGCCTCTCTGGGAGCATCTACATGCGTCTCTTTTAAGCAGGCTTAGCCTAAAATTGCCATTTTTAAGGCATATTAAGTGCATGTGTCTGCACATGAGCATCCTTAATGCGCCTTAAAAATAGTGATTTAAGGCTATGTGAGTCTAAATGTAATACCTGCATAAAACAGGTATCACATTTAGGCATGAATAGCTAAGTTGCATTAGCTCACGTGTAGATGCACTAATGAGCATTAGCGCAGTGTGTGTCAATGGATACACACCGCATTAATGTGCATTAGTGCATCTGCATGTGCACTAATCTACACCGTAGTAATGTGCATTAGTGCATCTGCACATGCACTAATCTACACTGTAGTAATGCGCATTAGTGCATCTGCACGTGCACTAATCTACACCGTAGTAATGCGCATTAGTGCATCTGCACATGCACTAATCTACACCGCATTAATGCGCATTAGTGCATCTGCACGTGCTCTACTGTGACATAGCTATTCGTGCTTAAATTTAATGTGCTTTAATGCACATTAACATGTCCATGTGTAGACATGCACTTATATTTCTTTCATGTGCCTTAAGCATTAAGTTTAGGTGTGTGTAAATACATGTGTAGACATGCCCTGTGTGTAATACAGATGGCTTCTACCTCCCCCAAATGCAGCGAAACTATAGGATCTCTACTCGAGCGAGATGGGAGGGTGTTTGCAAGACCCTGGATAGCTTCTCTACAAAAGGGGAAAGGCAAGACAAGTCAGGAGGTGCTGATCAGCTTTGGTGATTAAGGGCAGGCTGTATTCCACGCATGGCCATTTCTCTTGCAGAAGCACCGTGGAAGGGGCCAAGCAGATGGCAATAGAGTTGCTTTGCTTCTTTTTGGATGGTCATGTAATCTGGGTTATTTAGTTTTTTGTTACAGACACAGGAGGGACGGGGGGAGGAGGATGGTTTTCACCTTAAGAAAAAATAGAAAATAGCCAAGAGCAGTCCTTCAGTAGCTTCAGAGAAATTTGAAGATTAGCACGGTAAAGGCCATCTCTTTGATAACCCAAATGGAAGAGTTTATATGGGACACAAGTGAAAAGTGTGCTTCACATTGCAACCCGTCTCTGCTGCGGACTCGCGTACTTCTCCTCCCCTGCACTGGCCTCGGCTACAAAGAGGAAATGCTTTGGCTTATATCACCTCCATCTCCCCCACCCTGGCTGAAGGAAGACATCTCATGATCATGTTGTATGCAGCAAACTTTTGTGTAAATTGGGTTCTTAGTAATTCTCTGCAATTTCACCAGAAAATGAAACCAGCAGCAGCAGAATAAAAGTCACTTGTCTTCTACCTGCCTGAGCATAGAAGAAGATTAGATTTTCATTAAGTCATTTTCTCTTGTAAACTGATGAGCTCTGAGATGGAGACTTTGCCCCTATAGTTCTCCTGATTTTCAATGCTTTATTCAATCAGGATGCAAACTTCCGTACAGTTTCCTACATCCAATGTCCACATCATGTTGGAGTTAGAACTCATTGCAATACCCCTGCTGCAATCACAGAGTTGGAAAAGCTCAGTATGAGTTGTGTCTGTGATCTTCCAATGTATTTCGAAGTGTCTTTAGAGCAAGATGCAATTCTGGACACCCTTGGTATGGTCTAATAGTCCATAGATAGGCAGAACTCTCTGCTTTCAGTGCAAGTCTCCTTGCACAGAGATCACAGGAGCAGGACCAGTGAGAAAATTTAGACTCCTGGTGTGAGCAAAGTATCTGGTGTTTCCCTTTGCAAATCCTTTATCAGGTGGGTTTGGAGAATATCCTTTTCATTTGTTGAGTATATCTCTCTCCCTCTTCCCTAATGTGGGGATTAAGTCAGAAATGTAGCGGGTGGATTATATTTTCAGCCGCCAGACAAAACTTAAGTGCATGAATTAAAATGTATCTGGCACCACTCAAGGGATTAAATGTACTCTCAGACCACCAACCTTTTTAGGGGGAAAAAATGCATTCTGGAAACGAAGGCAAATTTTTCCCATCAGAATAAAACATCAGGTTTTGAGTCCAGAATCTTGCACATCCTGGAAGAAGAAAATAGCAAAAATTAAAGCCTCCATTGTGACTGGAGAGGAGCTAGTTGTAGAGGAGAGGTAGATAGATGAATCTATGAATCTAAAAACCTTGATCCAGCCAAACAGTTAAGCACAGTTTTAACTCTAAGTGTGCTATTTCAATGGCACAACCTACGTGTTTCTAATTAAGTTTGGATGCAAGTGCCATGCTGGACTGGGGCCTTAGAAAACCAATGGCTGACAAGACTTAAATTGAGCAACCCCAAATTAGTGGCCATTTCTGCAAACTTTGGCCATGGAGTATGAAGCTGGTGTATTTTTTCTTCCCTTACAGTTCAGTAGTTGGATCAGGGCCATCGTGGGTTTTGAAATAATACCCCTGATACAATTCCTGGGTATTTACTGTACAGCATCTTCCATTATTAAAGTGTCAAACCTCAGAATTGGAAAAAAAGCCACTATACAGGAGCTTTAAAACAAAATCCTTCCAGCTTGCCTTATTCCCCAGATTCTCCGAAGATAAAAATCAACTCACGCAGGGCCGACTTCTCCAGGGCCTTGCACTCTGGCAAGCAGATTGTCAGCAGTATGCCCTGTATGGGGTATGGCATGTGCAGATCTGCCACCCCAGAAGGAAATAATCCATTTAAGTGACATGCTCCAAAGAACAAAAATAAATAGACCCCCATGCTGGACAAGTCATTCCCCCTTTCAGTGGGTTGGAAGTGGAGAAAAAGAGAAAAAGAAAGGCTGACAGAAAGAGAACCTCGTGATAATGGATGCTGAGGGTTTCCTTCCTTATTCAGCTTTTACCGTTGACTCTACTGTCCTTGCCCTATTCTGGAAACGTTCGTTCTCCTCTTAAAGTACAAATATTTTGTCCTTCAGCACCCTTCAGAGATAGCCATCTGCATCAGCATGGATTTTACACACACACACACACACACACACGGCACCACGCACATGAAAACCTGCAACCTTCACAATATTTCATAGTTTAAGGCACTTGGACAACAGCCCCCTTGCCATCTCACCAAAGCAAGTTTATCCTGGACGTGGGGCAGGGAGTGAGGTGGGGAGACAAGTAATGGACCTGATGTCTTCCACCTCCAGAGAAGCGTTGCCAGCAAGTGAGTTGCTTGCTTGGATGTGCTTTGGCCACGGGGAGTTTGGGAGATGTGAAATGCAAGCTGCTAGTTTTAAACTGTGAGAAGGGCAGGAGTTTCAGCTGGGCAATTGGCTTCAGCACCACGCATTTACAACCGCTGAGCCCCCAGCCTGAATCTGGAGGGAGAATGGGGTTGGTGGTGGAGACCCCCAGCGTCTTTACTATCAGAGTAGGATCCATTCAAGAGGAGTGTGAACATACAGCTCTTGGCACTCAAAGGGACTTCTGGACACACCAACGGTATAAATAACTCATGACAAAAGGAGGAAGGTGGGAGGATATGCTGGCAAGAGCTCTTATAAGACCCTGTTAAAATGTTGCCACCAAACCAAAAGGCAGCATTGAGCTGCATTCACTCTCCGATGACATCTTCTCAGGCGCCAAGTATTTAGCCCTGGCCATACCTCTAGAGAGCTATGTATTTGCCCGTGAAAAGGAACCGATTGCACTCAACATTGCTAATTTTTAAAAAAAGATGTATTTTTATAGGGAAGGATCTCCCCCAAATCTCTCCCTTGCAGATCAGCTCTTCCAACTCCCATTATCCAGGGTATTTTCATGGAGCACTGTGAACACAGACCAACTGGATCCCTTCCTTCCCGGAGGGCCACTTTCTCCAGGCAGTGTGATGCTCGAAGGGCAGTTTGCTCGAAGGGTATCACATGAGTCGATTCATCAGTGGCCCCTTTGATGCTCAAGGAGTATGTCCCTCCTTGGTATATGGAGCATATATGTATACAGCATGTAGCCTGTATAGATATAGGCATATAGCCTATAGATACAGGCATATAGCTTGTATAGATCTATAGATACCCCCTGGGCAGGGATGGGAAGTACATAGTGTATCACTGGATATAGGTATAGCCTAGTAGATCCTCTAGTTAAAGTTTATACACCAGTGAAGTGAGCATAAAGACTATCAAATGGCTTTGGAGTGGGTCCTGAGAGTAGTAACCTTGCATCTTCTGTACAGTGGAGCTTCAAAGGAAGGCCTATGCATCTCAAGCACATGCCTAGTCGATGAGACTTATAGCACCACGTCACCATCTCATGAGCTTGGCCTTGGACCGCACTTTCCATTTCAATGTTTCATTCAGGCAAAGAAAAAACAGACAAATCCCCATTTATGAGAAAGAAAAACTAAGTGTTCTGTTCTTTTGCATTTGGCCAAAATGTGCTAAATACTGCTTGGCAAAATAAAAAAATTAAAGCAAACTCTGTTTTGGGGTTTTTTATGGCCGGGCCCGTTCAGAAAAACATTGCATTTTTGATAAAGCCCCAAATGCAATTGTTTCCTCATATGCACAAACTGTTTTTCCCCTGGTTCTAGCTGTTATAACAAACCGCTTACCTTAGGAGGGGTGTTTCAAAGCATCGCATTAGTTCTGTAGGCAGAAGTTGAAAGCTGGCAATAAAAACATGAAAGGCATCCCACAGGCCTGGCTTGATTGGGATTTATAGGGTAAAAGCATTTTTTTTCTACTGCTTTTTCCTCTCTGATTAAATTGGAGAGAACGCTATTCCCATTCACCCCACAACATAGCCTTTTCCTCCGCAGCAATAAATAAACACCTGCGGTGCATCCAAATACCCTTGTATCTTCTGAGACTTTCAGGTCCAAGTCCACTCTGGCAACATTTGTATGGGTACTAAAACAAATATTTTAGAGTTGCCCACAGAGAAATTTGCTAGCACAGCAACAGGGCAATAATTATTCCTCTACCGCTAACAGCGGACAATTTCCCCAGGTAGGCAGACTCTTAGCCATAAAGTAATGGGGTTACCAAATGATGAGACACAGCAGAGACTCACTTCTGTGCCCGCCGTATCGTTGCACTGGGGCACTGGCACACCGATACTTGCCAAAACAGTCAATTAAGTTGGTAGTTTATCACGGGTACAAAAAAAGTCATTTAAGTAATTAGATTGCTACAATCCAGGCAGCATGGGCTATATTTTTGCATGAGGCTAACATTTAGCATGAACATGAGTCAATCAAAAGCAGGTTTTAAAAATAATTGATTTAGATTTTCCCCGAACATCTGCTTGGGTGATTAGCTGTTGGATATTGGGTTCTTAGTGGAAAGGTTTTAAGCAAGGTTTATTTTATGCCTTTAGTCCGCCCCCAGCATGAAGGTGCTCCTTTAAACAGCCTTCTATGACAACTACAAGTTTGCCTTTGCATATATGAATCCTCCACTTCTATGGAAAATGTAAGCAGAGATTGGCTAGCATTTTTCCAAGAGTCTAAGGGTTTTCAAAGGAAAACAGGATGAAGGTTGTAGGAAGAAGATTTGAAAATCCCACTCGGGGCCTAGGTGAGTTAGGTACCTAATAGTTATCAAATAAATCAATGAAACATTACTACTTCATTTGTTTGGGGGGCTTTCAAAATCCTGCCAGGCACCAATCTGCATTGCGTGTGGCCAAATGCATTTGCAAATCTGCTGCTAAGTCATGTAGAAGCCTAAGTGAGTTAGGGGCAGATCTTCAAAGACATGCCAGGAGCTAGCAGCCACGAGCTAGGAAATAGCCCATGGAAATTAAGACCCTAGGCATTTTTGAATCTTCCTCTAGCTTCTGATCTTCGAATCGATTGCCTTTTCCTAAAGAGTTTCTGGTCTCTTTTGGCCAACGTCTGGGGCCCCCATCACTCAGCTAATAAAAACAAAGAGCCAAATCTTTAGGTGCCCTTCAGTGCACCCTTCAGTTTATTAGTGGTAGCATTCACTGTGAGTATCTGATAAGCAGGCACGACATCTCTCAACAAATAAATAAGCATTTGTTCTGACATGCTGGTGAATAGTGCTGCAAGCTTGATACCTAGATATACACACCATATGGAGGAAGCCCACTGGTGCCAGACCAGCCCTCGTTGAGAGGAAGATCCAACTATGCGTAATAAAAGCAGCTTCTGCTTGGTTAGAAAAAATCATCTCTTCCCCCCGTCCCTGCAAGCTGAAACAGTGGTCAAAGAGTGAGTTGAGCAGCTTAGTCTGGGAGAGGGATTTGGACTGCAAATTCAAATGGGACTTCCAAAGCAGCCTCCCAAAAAAGACAAAATACCTGGAGGGCTGAAGAACTTCTCAAATAATCTTTGTCCATGCCAGCCTCCCCTTGCATGCAGTGCCACTTTCATTCATTCATTCATACTCCTCCCCTCACCTCCCCAAAAACTTTCTTTTCCATCTTCTCTCTCATGTTTCAGCACAGGCAAACCATTATCCAGCGAGTCTTCTGTTATAGGCCAAAACGCCCCCTGTACAACCCTTCGCCCTATCTATTAGGCCTGTGCAAGTAGGCTTCCCTCAAACCCCTGCACCGATCTCTTTGAAACTTGGCAGGCTTCGTGGCCTCACCAGGGGCCACCATCCCTGCAGTTTTCACCCCACTGTGGTGTAACACATACACATGACATGAGTTTTGCATTCAAGAATTTGGGGTACAGTTCATCCCAAACCCCTGCACTGATCTTGAAACTTGGCAGGCTTCGTGCTCTCAGCCATCCCTGCAAGTTCATCCAAATCAGACAAAAAACAACTAAGTTATCGATATTTCATTGATTCTCCATTATACCCTATGGCCACATCTCCGAGGCAGCTCCGAAGCGGTTCAAAAAGCCGAACAAAGCCAGCGCTTCGATCTGGACACGCTGCTTTGGATGCCAAAGCATCTGGAGCTTCTCCAGACCCAAAGCATAGTCCAAAGCCTTGGGTTATTTTGGATAGGTTGTAGGGCTGCACAAGGGCAGAAGTCAGGCCCCTGTTATTCTCAGAGGAGGAGGGCACCTGGGTGGGAAACTTGCTCAGTTTTTCATGGGTCCTGAGCCAGCACCAGGCTCTGGAGGAGAAAAGTCCCATGGATGCATGATACCCCCTTGCACTCTGCGCCGTTGAGAACAGGTTCCCGTACGACACTGCCCTTCTCGGTCTCAGCATCTGGCAACCTCCCTGGCCGCTCGCGGATGCTGCATTGGGCAGGTCTGTGTGCCCGACACCTTGCTCCAGTGCAGACACTCAGGGAGCTGGTCTGCATTTCTGAATAATGGCCAACCTTATCTTTCCAACGTGGGGATCCAGAAATAGCTGCACAGCCCACATTTGGGCATGCCATCTGAGAGAGACAGATGCACTCCGTGCAACTCATTGTATGACATTCAGAGGTGCTAATTTGTAATGCAAACTGTTGCCTTGACATTTGCATCTGAAATCATTTTCATTGACTCTGTCTCCATGCCCTCTGTGATATACAGTCGGCAATTGCACAGGGATCCCCTAGCAGCCAGGTTATTGCATGAACCCTACGCAAGTCCACAGTAGGGAAAAGATGCTAGATAGACACCTTCTTCTCCCTGTGAGCTCCATGCAAGGGCAGCACCGTTTGCAGTCCACCAGCAGCAAGTGCTACATGACCAGGAGGTGCAGCACCAGATCAACCCCCATTCAATCAATGCAGAAAGCAGAACAGGCAAAAAAAAAGGCACACCTCGGACTCTTCCCACATTAAGAAAAGAACTGGCAATGCCAACACAACCCAGCTATGGAAATAGATCTGTTCATGCCACTAGATTTGTTTCTGCCTGAGAGTGGCATCGCCCCTTGCAAATTAGTTTATATCTGTCCAAACTGGTGGGAAGGCAGGGTCCCATCCGACACGCACAAGAAGGGAGGAAACTCCCAGTCAAATTTGCAAAGAGCAATCTAGCTCTGTAGGGTATGCATGCCATCTCACACATGCACACTGTTCACACATGCACACGATACAGTCTGCATATGAAATAAGAGTGCATTGTGCCAAGTCTTTCTTTTGGGAAAACCAGTGACTGGATGCACAAGCCTGCCACTATAAATTGGGAGGTATTTTGTAAACTCATCCCATCACTATTCTCAAGCGATGTTGTGATTGTCTCTAGATATTCCTAACTCCCCGTTGTAAGGAAACAGCACGACAAGGCCTTGCGGTAACTGTGAAATCCCTATGTCACTATGGTGCTGCAGTAGGGACCCAGGCCATAATTCCCTTTCATTCACAAGCTGCCCCTGGCACACGGGTGTTCAGTTCTGATGCAAACCAGAGGGAAAGTAATTAGCATCGGGAGCAAACACGTCTTCCCTGAAAATGAATCCATTGCAACCGTCGGGGTGGAGAGCGAAGGTCATGCCTTGGTACGGCCATTGACACAGGCCCTGCCTCGCAAAGGGGGCTACAGAAGTGTTGCAAGGACTGTTTTGCATGGAGGAAAGTACACCTCACTGTGCTCCCTGGACACACACACCTCCTCCGGGGAGCACACGCAGCTGAGCCATATGGTGACGGTGGTAAGGATGTATGTGCATCCGGCGCAGAGTGCAAGGGGGTGTCATACATACACTGCTAGCCCTCTAGCCTCACACAACAGCAGCGCTCGAACCAAGAAGGGCATACAGAGCTACCAACAAACTATATTTGCAATGTATGCTCACCAGTTCTTTTGCAACAGGGACATTTGCCCGATTTTATGCCCCATGTGAGAGCTATTGCTTATCACTAGACTGTCAATGCTCTCGCCTGCTTGCTTCTGCCTCTCTCCTCAAACTGCTGGAAACTTGCTGTAAAAGCAAGTGCAGTCTCCGTTAGTATCCGGATTCAGGATCTGGAAATGCACTGCCAGTCCCTTTCCAGGATCGGGGCCTACTGTAGGAAGCATGTGCACAGCGAAGTGATTGACAGTGCTTCCCTTCTGGGAAGGGACAGCGTGATCTCACCCAGTACGATAGCATTTCGGCCGGGAGTAACATAATGCAGCCAGCCGCCAAGCGGGAAAACATACTTCACTGTTCCCAGCAGCTTAATGCAGCATGACTTCAGGCTCTGATGATGAACACGGTTATTTTGTCACACTCTCTGCGATCGGATTCAATGCCTTTTGAAGCTGTGCCCCAGTCTCTCTCCGGGACCCCCCTGGGACTGAGATGAGGAGAGATATGCAAGCACAGCGGATGCACGGAGAAGCAAATTTGACAATTTTGCTTGCAACAAAGCCTGGCCCTGGCAAAGTCACCAGCATCCCAAAGTCACAGCCCCTGTGCACCAGTTGCTGGGATGGATGCAGCTCCCTGTAAGGAATTAAGCCTTCAGAAACTCACTGCTAATGGAACCTGTCATTTGTCCCTTGTCCTTTGGTGCAGCTGGAAAAAATCACGTGGACAGATGAGATCAGCTGGGATGAAACACGGAGCCAAAAAAATAAAAATAAAATACTTGTCTGGGATGTCTGAGAGGGAGCAAAGTCATCGGTGGTTGTCTCGCACCCTTCACACAGCAGCCCTGAACACGACAGACAAACCAGATCTTGGATTGCCGTTGGTACAAAGCTCCCCTGAATGATGCACTCAATATAGACCTTCATCCTCTGGGTTAAGTAGCCAGTGTCTGAATGAAGTACCAGATACAGTGATCAAATGCAAAATGCCCGCTAATCCTACAGAGAGGCAAGGATTCTTTTGGGGTGATGCCTCTTGCTGGACTGACTGCATGGCTGGGATAAAGTTAGCCCCACTTTCCAATGCAAGAGGTTCTTTATCAATTCCTAATCCTAAATTGAGACAAAAGGCAAATTGTGGCCACCAAGAGCTAAATCGAGTTCAATATTTGTCAAACTTCAGCTTATAAGGGATGGATGTGCTGCGCAATGCATTCACATTGTTTCCTCGTGCTCCTCATCTGTCTGGATCTAGCTGTTGTCTCGTGTGTTGGACCACAGACTGCTCTGGGAAGTGACTGCCTCGTTGTGTGGTTTGGGTACAGCACCCAGCACAGCCAAATCCCAATCAATGAGCAGCGTTCCTAAGTACCGCTAAATTCAAACGATGGCAATGGTACTAGGATGTGCGGAAAACAAGTGAGACGGTTACTGACCACGATTTACGACACTTTAAATGGCTTGCACTAACACACCCTTTAACCTTGTAATCTTGCTGCCCTCGTTCTAGCCTCTCCCTGCCTCCTGTCATTGCATCTCCATTACTACTGGTTTGCAGAGCTGGGAAGCCCCCAGCGGGCACAGGCGAGGTGCCATACATCCACAGCAAGATGAGCCCCCTGACTGATCAGCATCCAAGTAGAGAAGAGAGGGTGAGCATCCTTGTTTGACAGAGGGAGGCAGCAGCGTAGGACTCGCTGTCGGTGAGATGGAGATTTGTGATGAGACCCAGAGCTCTGGATTTCCAGATTGCAATTAAAATACTACAGCTCCATTAAGTGGCTGTGTTCTCATGTATATATATGTTCTACCTAGAGTAAGGGTCCCCCTATACCACCACCCAAGGGTCTTCCCCAATGCCTTTAATGCCTGGTAGAAGGCAACCTCAGAAGTTAGATTATGCCTGTATTCTCTAAACTGCTGTTCCAAGCAAGGAATCCATCTTCATTTGTTGTATAAACAGCTGTGTGCATCCAAATTTCTACATAAATAATAACCAACATCTCATTTAATTAAAATGGAGGCCTGGGTCCTGATCCAACCCCAATCAACGTCAATAGGGATCTTTCTATTGGCTTTAAAGGCCCTACATCATTTGAATGTTGCAAGTGGCTTAATTGCACTAGGAGAGAGAAGAGTAATCAAATCGGGGCGACAGATTGCTGAGCCAGATGAAGGGGGCACAAGGAATGCAGATCCTGCTCAAATGCATTAAAAGCAGAATTGCCTGAAGATCGTTTCTGCTAGAGTTTTAATGAATGGTTCTGTCAATTTGCTACTCAAGCAAAGAAGTGGCGATGCTGTGCCCCAGGTGAAAGTCTGGCCCACAACATGTCATGTATCTCATTCGGAGATCCCCCCTACCCCTCTCAGATGTCTTTGGATGTTCAGCTTGGTTTGGCCTGCTCCAAAATGATCCCAAACCTCCTCATCCCTTGGGGGATCAGGTGTAACACTAGCAGCCAACTCCCACACTCTGGGATCTGGGACAGACATTGCGTAAACTGGTTTGACCCAAATCAGTTAAGTCTGATTTGGTTTCTCTTAAACCAGTTTCAGCCATTTTGAAACTGGTTTATGTGCATTGAGCTTCTGTTCTGTTACAGGTTTAAACCCGTTTCTGATCACTTAAACCGCTTTATGTGTAACTTCTGTCCCTAGCCTGGGGGAGTACCATGAGCTCCATGGTTTAGCATTGCACTGGACATGAGTCACCTTCATTTGTGAATGCAAGTAGGTCGCTAAAGCAGTGGTTTTTAAAGCATGGAGCCTTTTTATATCCCTTCTTCTGCTGCAGAACCCCTGCCCTTATCCCAAAGTTGGATGCAGAGCTGGGCAACCTGGCCCCACAATAGTGGTGCACTGCCTCCCGGCCCCCCAGTCTCTTTGCAGACCCCCTGGTCACCTATCTCGGACCTCCACAGAACTCATTTTGAAACCCATTGCTCTAGAGAAAGCCTTGAGAGAAAGAAAGGGCACTGGTCTGGAAACCTGGAGAGTCGAGTTTAACTCCTGCTTTGCCGCTGGTCTCACCGTGCCTCCAATTTCCCATCTGGAAAGCAGGCATAATGCCTCGTCTTGACCTCACCGTGTGTTCGAGAGTGAATCCCTTGCAGACAGGCGAGGTGTTCAGATGCGACAGAGGCAGAGGACTGGACAAAGCTGTCTTGCCAGAGGTACTTTCTTTAGTCCTCTCCCTCCTGCACATTGTATTTGACTAAAGGAATAAATCCCCGAGCTGAACCGTCTGCAGAGGAAACTCAAAGAAAGTCCCTGGGCAGCATCGCCCCTGCCTCTGTTTCTAAAAAAGCATTAAGTTACCTGAATACAAAGCTTCTCTATTTATCTGCTAAGCCCTGGCTGGTCACGCCGTGTAATCTAGCAGAACAGTTATCTGTTGCGGGCAGGCGGCTCTCGACAAGGCTCAAGTCTTTGTGCATATTTCTCCCTCTGTCTGTAGAAAGGAGATCTCGATCTCTCCGATCAAGCCTCTGGCCACTGCCAATTATAATCAAAACTCCTCGCCAAATGGGGTGCCATTATCTCCCGACTCCAGGCCCCAGCTGAAAAACAGCCACTTCTCCATCCCTTCCCCTGCCTCCTCTCCCCCCTCTTCCAGGGACCTGCACACTTGCAGTGTTTATTATAGAAAGTTGATGAGAAAAGCTGATTTGAATTTGCAATGGACTTTTCCCCCCAAAGCCCCTGGCACGTTGCAGGTCAGGTAAAGATAGACGGGTTGAGAGAGACGCTGCAGCCAGTTCTTCAGCAGCACTGAAGTGCACAGGTTTTCACTGCCCTGGGAAGCAAAGCTGTCAGGAGACGATTTATACTTCTCCTTACAGACAAACAGCCACTGGGGACCTATTTATTAGCAGGCTGTGTCCTTCTAGGAGTGGTTCACCAGCTTGGTACTGCCTACAGTGCACAACTAAATACCTGCTCGGCCCATGCTCATAGCAAGAAGGTTTCGCTGCTGCAACAAAAGCATCGTCCTTTAGCACAGCGCTGCCGTGCCATGAGATCCTGCCTCGCTGAATCAGAGACGTCCACTTCCACTCCTTAAAGTGACTCCCAGGCAGTCACTGGCTTACACCAGAGGTGAATCCGGCCTCCCTTTGCTAACCAGGACTAGTTTGCACAGTCAAAACCTGGGCCACCCCATCTGCTTTCCTCCAGAAGATGCAGCCCATGCATTAAAGCTGCTTACTAATTTTAAAATTTGCTTTTCATTTTCTCCCTGTCCCTTGCAGACAACTGGTGGTTTGAGCCCTAAACTCCTGTTTCACATTGAGACCCAGCTCCATCATCACTGACCAACCTGGAATGAAAACAGCAAAAAAACCCCAATCCAGTTGCTGTGGATATAGGTTTTCACAAAGCAATTAGAAAACTAAAGTGTTGCACTTGCTACTATTCTTTTCCCTCGCCTATTTTCATAAATAATTCACCCTCTTTCCTTGCCTTCCAGGGCTGCTCCCAGCTTCACTGCTGGGAAATTTCTTGTCCATTATTTGATGTCAGTCGAAATGGGGAACTTTTGCCGGCTGCGATTGCTGCGGTGACATGCCCCAGCGTGGCAGGACAGTGCCTGCGAACATGTCCATCGGAAAGTGCAGTCCTTCTTTCTTGAGGCAACTCTTCAAGGATAAATGTTTCCCTTTGCCAATTATCCCCTTCACATTATAAACTCAGGAATGTATTACTGCAAAAATTGTCATCTTCAGCCCCTTTGACAGAAAAACCAAGGATTGCTAGGACTCTTTTAAGTGCAAATTCTCCAATGCATCCGTCAGAAAATCCAAAATAGACTCTGTGGTTGGGGGTTTTTTTGGTTGATATCATGTTAAAAAAAAAAGTCTTTTGCTACTGGAAATCTTCAACAGTTCTTCATTATCTAACTCTATTCTCCTGGGTTATCTATTCTCATGCTGGATCATATTAAAAAAAAAAGAAAAAAAAAAAAAGAGCATGTCAAATATTAGGCTATTGTGGAAGAAAGATAATTGATTCATGTAACCTAGGCTGTTTGAACAGCCAGTATCAAATGCAGTTTAATGATTTCTCAGGGTGTCAGACAAGTCAAATCTGGCCTAAAATGTTGAATGAATGTATTCATATGAGATTTTATTCATACATGGGTGCACAGGCACCGGAGGGATAATATGGCAGGTGTCAGCCAGATAGCGAAGGGATCTGAGCCGGGGAACTCGCCCCCGTGTCTCACTTTTAAATGACAACACTGTCAAATGCTCCCGCTTTGGTACACTTTGTGCTGGGGGGGGATTTTGCCCTGAGGTTGGAGGTGGTAGGCTTCAAATGACATTTGAAAATCTACCAGTTCTCTAGAAAGGGCCCTAGCAAACCTTTGGGAAAAGGAGTTTGGCAATGGGGCTTCGATCCTTGATTGCCACGGGAGCAGAAACGAGCCCAGTGGCTGAGTCCATCTCCAAATAATTTGTAGACACAATCCTTAACAACCCTGGAAAAATGTCATAGCATCCTAGAAAACAGAGCTGGAGGAATCCTTGAGAGCGGTCCAGTCCCTTCCACTGCCCACAGCAGCATCTTTATCGAAACCTTTCCTGACAGAGGTTTGCCTACCGTATAAATCTCCAGAGAGAGAAATTCTCCAACCTCCCTGGATAATTTATGCCAGCACTTAACTTTCTGAATGTAGGATAGTTTTCTCCTAATGTCTAACTTCAACTGCAATTTAAGCCTGTTACTTCTTGCATTATCCCCAGTGAACATGAAAAGCATTTATCCCCTTCCCTTTTGCAGTGGCTTCCTATATACACAGTTTTCTCTAGATTAAACAAACCTAATTTTTGCAATCTTTCCTGATAGATCATGTTTTCTAGACATCTGTGCATTTTGCTGGCTCTTCTCTAGTTCTCTCCAACTGGACCAAAACTGGACGCAGTACTCCAGCTGAGATGTGCAGGCACATTATTACCCGTGCCTTGCCCAGCCCAGTCCGATTGCTTTCTCTGTTGACTTACGTTCGGTTTGCAATCTGCTCTAACCCCCCGATCCTTTCCTGCAGACCTGCCCCTAGCCCCTCATTTCTTGTATTGCTTTTGTGCCATTGATTATTCTTAACTTGGTACTTGGCAGTAGTCCTCATTGAACTTCATCCTCCAACTTCCAGGGATTTCCAATTTGACAAAATAATTTTGAATAGTAATCTTGTCCTCCCAAAGTACTTGAAATCCCTCCCAGATTGGTATCATCTGCAGAGCGAATCATTGTACTTCCTATTGTGTCATCCAAGTCATTAATGAAATTACACAAAAGTAATAAACCTAAGACATACCCCAGCACATCCATGAAGTCTGAAAGCAATCCATTGCTGAACTAATCTGAGTTTGGTTTTCCACTCAGTTGCTCATTTGCCTTTTAGTCATTTTATTTAAGCTATAGTTTCTTAGCTTGCACCTGAGAATGTCATTCGAACAAGTGCCAAAATCCTCTTTCAAGTCAGGATGTTTTGCATCTACTCCTATGCACCTATCTATCTAGAAAGGGGGTTAACATCCTAGCTCCTTTGTGCTGACCTAGACTAGGCTTCCCTCATATCCTTTCCTTTGGTGTATTCAGTTTTCAGGCGTCTCCATTTCAGTCATCCTTGTGAAATGTCACACCTGCTAGTATCACAATATCCCACACTTCAAAACTGCTGCTGACCTCTGCAGTTACTGAACCAGAATGCCCCGGACCGACCTGAAACCTCTAGGCACACAGTTAAGCTGCCCTTGATGGTTAAACTGGGAAGAAATGAGGTGCAAATCTAATTAGGCACTTGTGTACATGCTTAGCTTTGAGCAAGAGTAGCTCATTAACTCCAATTAATCACAGTCTTGAGTGGCTGGCTGGCTAGGGGCATTAGCTACCAGACCCTTTTGCATGGCTATGTGACCCTGATTTTGCAATCAGCCAACAGACAGAATCCAAGTTCCTCTGGAAAACACTGACCCTTGTGTCTTCTTTGAGTGATTCGATATAAAGTAGGTAGGTACGGTCATGCCCAGGCAATTGCATGCACAAATTTTAAGGTACAAAGCAGGACTCTGACTATTGCTAACCACAAAAGAAATGTCCTCTCTCACCTCTGTTCTTCAATCATGCAGAGCCAACTAGAAAGTACAGATGCCACCGGTCTCTGCGGAGGTAACCAGGTTTTGGAATTGCACAGGATAATAACTGGGAAGGATGAGCTGCTCCACCCAGATCCCTAATGTATCTCCTCCAAGACCCATGGCTCTTAGGAGGTTACAGGGGTGGTTTTCCAATCAGACCCCTTCTCAGGGCATTATGGCAGCATGAGGATACAGTAGTAGGCTCATCCCACAAGCCAGTGGGGACATTGGGTGGCCTTGTTGCTTCCCCCGTCTCACCAAGAAGAGAGCAGACCCTTGGCCTCGATCTTCTCTGCTCTCAAGGGGAGGCTGACCCCGCTGCTGCTACCGAGGCCAGAAAGAGGAAAAACCTTTGGGGTGGAACAATGACAGGTGCTTTGTCACTTTGAACATTGGATCCTGGCCTCTGTCTAGCCCAGCTCTGCTATTTATCTATGGTTTTGTAGATACCGTTCTCCCAAAGATGCCATAAGGAATTCACTGCAGTACAACTGGATCCCCACAGTGACTAAATGAGTCAACTCAGTTCTTCCTTTTGCCTGCTCAGTTGACTGCACCTTCCCATTGTATCTTCTCGTTGGAGGACAGATTTTATTTCCATCAGGGCTCAGTTATTTAGCAAAGACCAACTGTTCAGCATTTGCTTGTAGTTTTGATTGGAGCCTCCACCCAGGCTTTATTTGGAGCCTGCAGTAGGAGTTGAATAACTAATGCACCATGACACATATGGTCTTTTCCTACTCAGAGAATGTCTTTGAGCTGTTCCCAATCTCTTTCCTTGACTTTGTAATTCAAATATATTCAATGGTGGGGTTTTGGCCACCTCTATTCCCTCTGGAGGGATCCTAAAAATAGCATGCATACGCTCCCCCCAAATTCAAGCTGTGTTGGTTAATTTTTACTGGTCATACGCTGCATGTTCTTGTGTTATATTGGAGGCGTGTAACTATTATGAACTCGAAGACGGTGTGGGGGGAAAAAAGCATATGCAAATGTTGGGTCTCTCGGGGACAGGTACGAGAGAAACAGGCTCAAGGAAGCGAGGAAAGTGTAAAACCCTTTTCTTTCCTGGAATCACACAGGGTGGGATTTCCACTAATGCACTGACCTAATTCTTCTCCTATTGAAGTCTGGGGGAATTTCAGCTTTGAATGGTATGTAGCTAGGCCAACACAGCCTGCTTTTGAAAATCCCATTGAGTCTTTTGCTGAGGCATTGTGACACACACTGAGAAACATGCCTGACAGCTCGGAGCGTGGAGGACAATTCACCACAATGTCACGATCAGAAATGGTTTTTTTTTTTAATAACCTATAACATCTCAGATACAGGCTCATGTTTTTCCAACTTGAGCAATCAGGATTTAACCATCCTATAGCAAATCAGTACCTTCATTTTGAGTAATTGATAGGATATCCTGAAAATGCCTTCCCCACGCAATTATTCATTGGCAATACCCTGCTCCCAGCGCATTTCATAGTTCAGCGAATGCATTGTGTGACGATGCTCATCGACAAAAATAAGAGGAGGAGGAAAAAAAGAGTGAGCCAGCCTGAACTACTTTGTATGAGTTTATTAATTTTTGATTGTTTGTGCCCAGAAAGAGGGAGTTAATAATGAATGATTGCTGAAGGCTATACCCAGTCTGGATAGGAAGGCATCAGAATGACAAAGGCAGTGAGGCATAAAACAGGGACACCGACGGACAGAGACACCCGTCAGTACGTTTCCGTCCTGCAATTGGAACTGGAGAACAAAATATAGCAACGGTGAAGATATCCGCTGCTGTGACACTTGATGCAGGCCTAATTGTGCCAGGCATTTCTCTTGGTGCAAAGGAATAATGTCACGCCCCCAGCAAATGTGCAATCTCCCCCTTATGCCATTTGGCTAATGCCCTGATATTCTTCTGATGCAGACTTAACTTGCTAGTAGAGTCAGGAGAAAGCTCTCTGATCCCAAAGACTATTTTGATTTGCTTAGGATGGGGCCTGTATATTCGGGGGGAGGAGGGGACCAAACTCACTCCAAACTTTGGCCTCAATCTAATGCATTCACTGTATGATTTACTTTACTCAAGTCTAATGCATTCACTGTATGATTTACTTTACCCAAGTATGGTGGTTAAAGGGAGGATCTCACCCCTCTGCACAGACTGGATTGCATATGGTTGTCCTGGAATCATTTATTAAATATTGGACACTTAAGCCATCAATTTTATTAACATGTCTGAAACAACTGCTTTATCAAGTCTTCATTAAGAGATGGCCATACCAAGCCATCTCTTAATGCATCTCATCCTGCATAACAAGCTAAACGCTATTACAAGATGAAATGTATTGTGGGATCCCCAGTGGGAAATCATCTGCAAAAAAGCACATGACCTCAATTAACAATGTGCCTAATTGGAGCTGGCTGGTTAAGAAGGGCATTGCAGACTCAGACAAGCTACCACCACTGTAAATGCTCTCCTCCCCGGTAAGGATAACAGTGCCTCTGGTCAACCCATTAGACCCAGAAGGCTTTGATAGTGTTATTCTTCCAGAGGGAAAGGAAAGGAGTCAGATCAGAGATGAATAAGACATGCTAAAAGCTCTTTCCATCTTCCACTTCCTAATTAAGATTAGCGCATAATCTCCAAAAAACCAGAGGTTCAGCTACACTGAGACCAGGAACTCTGAAAATAGAGGACTGGGACCTTTCTTTTATGATATAAAACTTTTAAGTACCCTCCATAAACCATGAAGCAGACAAATTAGCCTCCACGACCCCATACATGGGGGGAAGAGGGGAGACCGAGAACGATGAAAGAGGAAAAAGAAAGAAAATACTGTGAAGTCTGAAATTGTAAGTCTGGTTGGAATTGCCTTTAATCAGCCTGTGCAAACTTACTCATTGTGTTTGGCTCATATTTGGTGACATCTATGTACTCAGCAGCAGCCCATATATCAAACCTGTCATTTCTAGCACTTGGGTTTGTAAGACTCTGCTGTGAAAAGCTTCCAGCTATGCTGTCAGGATGTGTTTGCTGCCTTGCCTTGTGTGTGCAAGGTTAGGCCATATGGGAATTTGGGCACCCAAAATGCTCTAGAGCTGCCTGGCCTGTGTTGTGCCTTGGGAAAAGCAAACAGAAAGGCGGTGGGAAGCGAACACATAGTCACAACACTCAGCTGTGACACGCTGCGCACAAGTCAATCCAGCAAGTAGTAAATCGGCGTTGATTAAAGGGGAGTTCTAGAGACGTCAATGGAGTTTGCTGTTTGTTCCTTCAATAAACTCAATGCTGCTATTTTGCTTTATGCCAGATACCCATTTCCCAGCTCTCATATAGGAGGCATTTCTGAGCACGCCGAGGGCATGAAGGGCACAGCCTCTGATGGTCCTTGGTGGAAGAATGATCATTAGATGCTCCAGCTAGAGGATCTTAGAGCATTTCTAAGGCTGGCCTAAATGAATCCAGGGCCTGGCTTGGTCTGTGACCTGCAAGAGGAACAGGTGTGTGGCTAAGCTGCTAAAAGCAATTCATCCAGACTGGGGGCTTTTTTGCTGCTTGTTCAATTATCGCGCCGCTATATCACTCGGCATCCGACACACAAGGTCACCTTGCCTCCTGTGCCTGACATCCAGCCTGTGTTTAAAGCCAGGAGCTGGCTTTGTGACAGCCAGGAGTCGGGGACGAGAGGTGATGCATTACCATCTCTTCACAGGGAGCTGGGGTACAACACTGTTTTAGTAGCTGCAAAAACGGGATCAAAACACCCTAAGTAGAGATGATCCATCTCCAATGCCTGGCTCAGTACTGTACACTGAACATAAAGCCATACTATGAAAAGAAAAGGAAGATAAAACCAAGATAAGCTCCCCCCAGGACATGGAAACCCTGGCAGCCCAGATGCATGCCACATGCGGTCTCAGGCGTAGACTAGCAGCGCTGCCAGCATAACAATGCACAAGATCTCAAAGGCAGCAGGGATGCTTATGTACCTGCTCCACTAATTGCCTCCACCCACAATCTTATCCCGCGTCGGTGAAAGCAGGAGACAATCCTGCAGAAAGCATCGAGTTCCTGAGAAGGCCTAGCTCAGCCTTCCCCCCTTTCTATTGCCACTGATAGAAAGGGATTAAAGGTAAATCCATCTTCAAAGGTGCCAAGAGTAGGGAAGGTACATAGAAATGAAGCTAAATCAGGCTCAAAGGGAGTTCTGCTACAACGTGAGTAGGAGTAAAAGAGGAAGCCAGCAGACAGAGACACAATGGCCAGATTATTTCTCTTACTTTTCTCTCTGAAAAGCGTGTTAGGGAATAGACAATGCAGCTCAATAATGAAACGGGGAATAGCGAGCTGGAAACTCATTAGGAGACTCTTCTCTCCTCTAAATGGGAAGCGGCGGCGGGGACCATTTGTTGATTGGAGAGGGGGATGGGAGAGCCCAGAATTAGTCTATTAACTCCATGCAGAGAAAAAACAAAAATCTGATCCATTTTTCAGGGGCTTTTTTGGCAGCTTAGGAAAAAATGCAGCAAATCAGAAAGAGATGGCAGGCTTCAGAGTGGGCCAGGTGGAAATCCACAGACGGTTAAATGGCAGATATTTGCAGAACAGGGGGAAAACATGCTGGCACCAAGCAATGCAATGAGCTGCCTGATCAAATGCACTGATTTTCCTGGCCCCGGGGAAGAAATCAATCAATCAGGAACTGAACTTCCAGGCTCAGATTGCTTCCCACAGGGACAGAGTCCTTCAGGCTAAAGGTAGACTGATGGGCATGCCCCTTAGTGCCTGTTTTCTCATGTGTAAGGGACTTTGAATCCTTTAGTTAATCTAACTGGATCTTCTGGTGCAGGGTTTCTGGGGGTGCTGGTGGATAAAGGAGAAGGAAGGGGAGGACTTGGTGAAGGGCTGCTCTCATTGTATGCACCACAACAGCCCCTTGGACGGATGGAGCAAAGCAGCACCCTGCACCAGTAAGGCTTGCTACACCAGAGCCAGGGGAGCGGGGCAATGCACACGCGCTGGTTTATGTCATGTGGCATTTCCCCTATAATGGAGAATCCCTGGCTGCAGATGATGTAGGGTTTCTGCTTTGTGCTCCTGGAAGACAGGCCAGAATCTGGCCCAACGGTGTAAGAATTAAGCCCTCACAAGGAACAAGTGGCAGTGACAAAAATCAGAAGAGTTTCAGCTTGGACCCATCAGGATTGCCAAGCCCATGAAGCTTGCTATTGGAGACTGGAAGCTAGACCAGTTGCTAATTCACAGAAGTTTTGGGCTGGAAGGGACCTCGTGAGATCATCGGGTCCAGACCCCCTGCTCCGGGCAGAAAAGACTGCTGGGGTCAAATAATTGTACCGGCAGGGGCAGTCCTCAAAATCCATTTGGAAAAACAGGCCGCAGTCCCACTTTGTGCAGTCAGGAGCAATGCCCCTTTGCTTTCATCCTGCAGAAGGAGACTGAAGCATTTATATGTGCGCTGCACTAAGGACTGGATTCCTTGTCCCCACCCCATGCCCACTGCTAGTGCCACCAAGCCGGAGATCCCTTTTGCTACCATCAGCGACTCCCGAGGAGATGGATTCATTCAACTGTTCTGCAACCCGCAAACCAGCCCTGTTGTGATCTCTTGACTAAGTCTAGTCCTTCTCCCCTGGCAGTGTTGAGTCAGTATTTGGTCATATAGGACAGTGCATTTTGCAGAAAGCAAGTGGAGACTCGCCCTACACCTGAAGAAGGGTGTTTGTACCTGAAAGCTTGCAAAGAACAATTTTTCCAACTATTTAGTTGGTCTAATAAAAGATATCACATTTACTCAAAGAACCCTGTCTGATGGATCTCTTAGAGGCATTTTGCTATGGATTATCAGACGTGGACTCGGCATAGACATGCATTTGTCGGAAACGGCAGTGTAAATCCCAGCAGGGCTGGGAAAGAAAGGCTACAAAAGTGCAGACACCAGAAAGGATTTGGTCTGGAAATGGCAGAAAGGAGCATGGAGGTGGGGGCTGCGGATAGAAAGAGAGAGACAGGTGGAGGATGAGGGAAAGGGAGAGGATGAGAGAGGACAGGAGGAAGAATAACATGAGTGAGACCAAGGGAAAGGAAGGACAGAAAGACCCAGTCTGGCAAGGGAGCATGCTGGGCAGAGCATCAGCACAGTGCCCGCTGCCTGCCTGCATAGCCAGGGTAATGTGCCCTTCTCTGTGCCCAGTGGAGTTATTTTGCAAGGGACAGGAGGATCTGTCCCTCTTCTGCCCACCTTCTCGGGCATTCAGGAGGCTTGGCCTCCACCCCTGAGCTGCCCTCGTTTCCTTGGGAGGGCCTCTCTTTCCGGGCTCCAAGCCCTATGCCCCATGGAGGAGCGGTAACGCGCCATTCATTAAGGTTTGCAATCTCAGCACAGAGTCCTGCGAAAGTTGCTATTACAGGAGAGCTCTGAAGGGAAAACGAGCAAAAAACCTCATTTTGCACACTTCTGTTGTATTCTTTCTTTTACCACTATTAGTGTCCTCAGTCTTTAAGGGAAGCCCCTAACCTCCCATACTCATATCCTCCTTCTTGCTGGAGGCCACTGGCAAGATCTCTGGAGGACTTGCATAGCGCTCTTCTCTCTCCACGGGGCCACGGGAGACCTGGGAGGTTTTGCTGGGTGTTAAAGTCTGCAAAAGCTGTTACCAAGTAAAACCTCTCTCAAAATCAGCATCTCCTCCTCAAAAGAGGGGAAGAAAAGGTTTTTTCTTGAAGTAAAACTTTCCTTCTGGAGTGAAATGAGTACATTTGGGTGGGCCCATTCACGCACCATCTTTTTCTTACACACTTGTAGAGTGCCTAGCACAGAGGTCCTGCCTTCTGCATGTTACCACTGTGCAAATAAATAGGTAATAGCCACATAGGCTCCTTATAAGGGCCAGCAGGTCGTTTCCATATGTTCCAATCCCTTGTTTTATTACATGACGATATGAATTAGGACTTTAAAAAGTCAACAGGTATGACAGTGAAAGATCTTTTAAATACTGTTTTTTTCTCAGGCCATCTATGAAAATAAAGTTTAAAGGCAGGAACACACATGAAGGGCAGACGGGCGGTGAAAGGCCTGTGCTCTATGCAAGCTGTCGTGTTGGATTCAAGGTCAGAAAAGATGGCTCAGCATCCAGAAGAGGGTCTGCATGATTCAATTTGTCTTCTCCATCTCTAGCCAGTAGGATCCTAACTGTGGTGTTCCCCCATGGTCCCAGAGGCTCCATCCCCTCCTGCAGCACCCTGGGCATTTCTTCTTTCAGCACCTGGAGTGGGCAGCTGCTCTTTGTCCAGCGGGGACAGCTTTAATAAGCCATCGTTACACTTGAACTTCTTCCCATCCATCCTCGTCTCAGCATTCGCGGTGACTCACACCTCACAGCTAGCATCTCCCCCATCACAAGACAGATTTGCCCTGAGGTCTTCATCCACATCCTTTTTTAGACCATCACCGGTGGCATGTCAGCCCTGTATATTATTATTGCTATGTGACAACTAGAAACCTTCATGATAGCCTGCTCGCATTCTTCCCTGGGTTGCACTCCACGCTTTGCAAGTTTGCTTTAACTTGCATGTGAAAATTGAGCAAATCTGTTCTTGTTTGCTTTCTTGCCAAGACCGGGATTAAAATATATGGTTGGGACTTGTGTTCTATTCTAACATATGTCTATACATTCAAAATCCAAATCTTGAAGGCTTTTCTTGAGCATAATTTGCATTGGAATCAATTGCACTACGTGTTTATGCAAAGTACCCATGCCCACAACGCGCTGTAGATCAGACCCAGATCACAAAAAACTTTCAACGTAAAGGCCTATGTCTGCTCAGAAATGATGAAAGCTTGCAAAAAAAAATTGGTCAAATTTGGTTGGTCAAATAAAAGAGTTGGTCAAATAAAAGATATCAGATTTACCCAATGCCTATGACAAACCTCATGTACTGTAGGGACCTGTTAGCAAGGACCATATCATTACATCCACATTTCAAGACTGTATGCAATGAATGTGATTAGCATTCCTTCCTGAATTCCAATTGTACTGTTTAAATATTGTTTCGAGTAAATATTGAAATAAGGTATTTTGAGTGCCCAGCTAACTAGGAAGGGAGAAGGGGGGTTGGAAACCTGATAAGTTGTCTAAGCAAATTAGCTGCCTGACAAATGACATGGGTGCTCAAAAGAATATTAATACAATTTGACACCTGAGGACAGAATACAGGCTATATTTCCTGTCTTGGGGGACTCTGTTGCATGTCCATTAGGCACCCAACAACCATATCATTGTGAAATTTGAGTGCACTGCAACTGGTTCTTGTAATTAGTGTGATCTCTCTGTGAGTGGGCCAGCAGGGATGCTGCAGTTTTATTTAGCTTTGCCTATTAATACGGCTTTGTTTTGTCCCAAAGGAAGTAAATACTCTTAATACATCGGGCAACATGGACCACGGGAAACTCATTCACTGTTCCAGGTGAGGCCAAACCAGCGTTGCTCCATCAAAGCAAGCATAGCCCAGCTGAGCTCCAAGAGCCGACAGTCTGGCCCGCAGAACTGCAGGGAGATGCAAAACACAGATGTATTGGATAGAGCCGCAGTTAGACTCGTGCGCTCTGAAGACCTGGGGTTTTTTTTGTGTCCTTCATCAAAGTCAAGATCTTGTTATGGAAACCACTTGTCAGCCTTTAAGACAGCAGCGCAGCAGTAGAGACGGTGTTTTGCAAGGTGAATAAGGATAAGTTATAAATATTTGACCAAGGAGGAAACTCATTTCACAGCATCAACTTTTTAGCTGGCAGTAGAAAAGTATGTTTGCAATGGGCTTAGCAATACCACTCCTGCCTAGGCATGTGTGTTGAAGGTCTGGGCGACCTCCCATGCATACGCCATGATCCAGAAGGATCAACAGTTGCCTACTGCTTCTTTTATGAGATCAGAGGTATGCCATGTGCGAGGCACTATATAATAAAGATGACTCACTAACCCCCACCAGAACGGCCTTGTGTAGGTGGGAATTCAATGATGTTCTGCTCGCATGGCAGGATTAACCATAATGAATCACATCCTCCAAGGACAAGTAATGCCATCTGAGCATAAAATGAACTGGAAGGGGGAATCCATTATAACAGCACAAGCAGATTTACAACTGGACTGGTACCAAGTCCCAAACACTGACCGCTCGCAGAATGGGCCACAAGTCCCTTGTAAATTAAAAGGACGCTGTCCAGGGTTTTGAGGTCTATACAGTGTGAGCTGCCTTTTAATAAGTGATTTTCAGGTAGGGAAAACTCAAGGAATTTTCAAATACCCCTGGGTTTTTCATTGTGTTTTATGTCCCAGCTGTGAGGGGAATAAAAAAAAGTAAGATAAAAGTTTGGTCATTTTCCTTATTGTAAAGAACAATTTATTTTAAGAATGGGTGGGAAGAGCGGGGATGAGTAGAGATCTAGCTAGAGAGCGCTATATTCTGCATTCACTTACCCCAGAATAAATTCAGTGCAGTTTCATTGACTTCATCGGATTTACACCCTGTGACAAAGAGCAGGATTTGGACCATAAATCACTTATTTGCCTCGCTCTACTACCTATGTTCAATAAAAGCGTTCTTTTCTTATCCAAAACATGAGATTTTATTCTAATCTTTCTCCAGCAATTTTCCACCCATTCAACCCACCTCTGAAAGGCATGAAAGTATAATCACCCACTGCATTTCCACCCCATGCCCTTCTCCAGGTCTTCAAAGTAAATGTGATATAATGTGCGTGGAGAAGCCAATAGCGCATCTAGTTCTGAATGGATGCAAGCAGCATCAGCTGACACCAGTCATCTGCTAAATGGTTGTCATGCCAGTTAAAGAATTAGTCCCAACAAGGAGTTATTACAGCTGAAGTAAACACGGCCAAAGTGTGGAGGGGGCTGTCAGGGGAGCCAGAAATGCTCCATTTTCTTCCTTTGGTGATGTCACTCAGCTGCAGATGGACTTGTCACCTTGAAGAGACGCACCAATCACAATGTTAATGTTCAGCTGGCATTGAAGCAACCCCACAGAGCATCGTGCTGGCTCGCAAGCATGAGAAACAGTCCCTCTCGACTGCTTGTCATCCTCCCACCCTTCTCTAAGCTTAGTCTCCCCTTCTCCTTGACTTCAAAACCCTTCTTCCCAGTAGGCTGGTATGATAACAGGGTGGATATCATTGGTAGGCCACAAAGACTGTGTAGTGTGCGTGCCAACCAAGAATGATTTCCATAACTGGTCTGCCCTATTTTGGGGTATACTCTCAGATATTGTCATTTCCTCTGAAGATGGATTCCTGTGGACCTTCAGCAGAGCAGGATGCAGGGTACGGTGCCAACTTAGGTTCTTTGTCCTCCCCCCTATTGTCTCTAGGGGCCATCTAGAAAACCATTAGTTACATAGTCAACACAATGGGCGTTTGTACATGCAATGTTTTTTGTCCTTTCTTGTACAACAACGGCATGACTGTCTGCACAAGTGGATTTTCTGGATGCTTTAAAAGTCTTTCTGATGTATTAAACTCCTCAGACATAGTTTTGTTTGGCTTGCCGCAAATTAAAGCATTGCAGCCATGGATTTATTGCATGCAAACACAAAGGCACTCAAAGATATATAATGAGCCTCTTGGTCCATGAGATGGTGCTGCAACTTTTTTGCAGTTCACTCCTTTGAATTGCTTCTGCTTTTGAATTGCTGCCACTTTATTTTTTTCTTGTGCCATTTGCCGACTCCCTGCTTCCACAGCTGCCTGGCAGAGCACAGGGTAGGGGGCCCTAGGCCAGGGGAGGGCAGCACTGTACCATCCTGCTCTCCCACTGCACCAGCCAGGGGCCAGGCTTAATTCACTCAAAAACCTAGTGCATGCAAAAACTGATGCGATGCTTCAAAGCTTAATTCATTTGAAAACAACCCAGTGTGTGCAAACACTGATGCAATGCTCCAAAATTAACAAGTTTAAATTTTATAAACCTACTTAATTTAATGAGGATTAAACCCCATGGTATGTACAGGTGCCCAATGGCACCAATAAGGTCTGTATTCAAGGGGTTGGCTGTTTTTCCACCACCACTCTGTGACAGTTGCATCATGAGGTTCAATCATGCTAATTGCATTAACTGTATCATTCAGTATCTGACATCAAAAAGCACCCTCCCTCAGGAAAGAAAGAACAGTGTAATTTATGTATCACTAAGCCAACAAGGTTCTAAGGTGAAGTTTCCCCCACCACCAGCTGGTTAATTATTTTGGAAAATTAATCAAGGGGCTTGGGAAAGAAACAAGAAAACACAGACTTTCTATAGATGATTTTGGGACATCTCCAACTTTGCAATGGGAGAATTTTTAGAATCCACTGTAAATCCCTGAAAAGAAGGATTTATAATCGTGCCTTTTAGGGCTGCTTCTCAGCTGATGGCAGTTGTCGTAGCTCCAGTCAATGATCATCTGCATCCAATCCATCAGCTAAGGCTGCCTCCTTGGCCTCTGTGCAGCAAGGCTGCACTAGTAATAATGTCTGCAGATATCACTATAACAACATTTACAGCTCTCCATTTTTCTTCCCTGTGAAAGCTAAAGGGGGAGACCGAGGATTTGTGTATGCGCGCAATGGGACTGCCTCGTCTTCTCGGGCTGGGGCGACTTGTATTTATCACTTGTACCATATGCTGTGGTTCTGGGGGTGGATCATTTCCATAGTCCTGTTAGCATCCTTGCCGAGGTCTCTCCCAGCCCTGCTTGCTATGATTTCTCTAACAGTTGCCAGCTTGTGTTCACGGTGACCGGATAGGGAAGCACTCTCTCCGGTCTGGAATGGTGAAGCCTTCCTACAGAAGAGGTATTGCATTATATGCCTATCGTGGTGATCCGTGACTCCCAAAGAGAGCCACTGGTGGCAAGCAGCTTAGTAGGCTGATTTTCAGTTAGTTATTTGCAGTTATTGAGCCCACTGTCTGGCAGAGGGGTACCATTTTCTGAATGCCTCAGTGCTACGTTGCATCCAGACGGTCCATACCAGCTGATGTTAAATGTGGTGGTAGAAGGTAGACGTAAACCAGAAACCATATCGGGAGTATGTGTGACTGAAAGAACTCCCTAAAATTACCATGACTATGTGTGAAAAAGACCCTGCCTGATTTCAAGGTACACAGTCTAGAGCCCCGAATTACAAGCGAGGCATGCTTCATAGTCCTCTCCCACTTGGCCAGTGTGACTTGAGCTGCAATTTGAATCTCTCTACTGGGACCTGGCAGCTTATTAGATAAATTAATTCACAGAATTTTCCAGAAGAATGAATAGGGATGGAGGGGGGACGGTGGAAGAGTCTGAAATTGAGAAGAATGAATCAGTAAATGATTCTTTATTATCTATTTACAAAGCCTAATCGCTCCATCAATAAATGCCATGGTGAGTAGCAAATCTGCAATCAAATGTGATCAGCTCATTATCTCTGCTGATAGATCTGACCCCAGAGCCCTAAGAGAGAAAGTGCCAAGTGAAATGAAATTGGTCCCCTCTTAGCTCAAATCTTGGGGGGAAATTTGTGTATCCACATCACTCCATAACCTGATGTGAGCCTGAACGGCATTGTAAGGTTAAAGGGAGACCAGTGAGGGAGGGATAGGTCAGTACTGGGATGAAGCTGGTTATATTTAGAAATTTCCACTCCTCACTGGGCTGTGCACATCTGACCTACAGTGCAAGGACCATGACAATAGTACATCTGTGGGCTCTTCTTGTCACCTTGAGATGTTTCAGTTTGGGATACTGCAAAAGTCCTCTGAAAATGTGCTTCCTGAATGGCGCAGAAAAAAGTGTGAACTAAGATAATAAATGTCTCTGGCATAAAAATGCATTCAATGCATACCTACTTAGTCTGAGTGAGAGCAAGTCTTACGTTTTCTTTCTTCGGTTGACTTCTTAAAACAAGGGTGATGACACTGTGCCTGGAAAACAAGTCTCCCTGCAGGAGCAAAGGTTGGATAAATCTAGCCACTGCTTTGGTCTTATGTGAACTATGTTCAGTACAAGCCACAGTCCTTTCAGACTAGAAGACCCTCCACAAGTGCTCCCTGTCCCTATGCTTCTGTTACGCTGGTCTTACATTCAAGACTGAGATGAAATCCCTTGCAATGGGTTCAGGTCATCATTCATTCAGGATCGAAACATCTCCCAGATTTTAGAGAAGTTCAGATCCTGATCCATCTTTGCTACTGGATCTAACCCAAGAGACCATACCATAGTTGTGTTTGTTCTTTAAATAAGTATATCACACCCTGATAGAGCATCTTCCAACTTGCAGCAAAATAATCCCATCTATAAGGCATAGCCATGCATCGTGCAGTGTCCTACTCATCCCCCTTTATCACAAGACATCTGAGCAACTGCTTAAGGTCAATGCTGCATGAGAAAGGAGCTGAATCTCTCTTAAGGGGCTGGTTGTGAGGACGAGATTCTGCTACTTACAAGATGATCTTTCTGTAGTCAGGAAAAAAAAGTCATAGCATGGAAATCAGGAGAGGTAGGAAAACAATATACTTCCATATGTGAGAAAATCCTTGAATTCCCCTTGCGGGGGCAGCAAGTTCATCATTACAAGAACTGGAAAATTAGAAGAGGGACTCAGGTCCACATCTCTTTTGAACTTCCTTTCCCTCGAATCATCTAGTCGTTAATTAGTTTGCTGGATGGAACACTTGCCTGGTGAATTTTAAGTAATTACTGCAAAATATAACCACATGTGGTTTTCAAATTCTTATTAGTGACTCTCTAGGTAAAAAACTTACAACCACGCTCATCCAATCAGGGAAGACAAATCGCAGCATATAACTGGTGTCTCCAGGTGAAATCGTTCCCATTTCAAGCATCGAATGCTCTTGGATAATTATGAGCACGAGTCCGCGGATTACCCAGGAAATAATTTCCAAGTAACAGAGAAACTCTACAAAATTACATTTCTGCTTGCAGACCCTATGTGAGCAGGAAAAAGAAATGCATTGAATAAATAAAGGATTTGTTATGACTTGATCACTCAGCTGGAGCCCTGGACTTCGAGGGTTCTTGGTTCAAGGTCAAACAGTCGTTAAATTCTGAAAAATCACTGAGACATGACTAGCAAGAGAGCCCCTGTCCAGCTAAATTGTGATGGATAATCTTCAGGGTAACCAAGATAATTCAGTCTAGGATGCATGGAAAGGGAACAGCATCCTATAAGGGGTTGTGGGAGGTGAAGGTGGTCATGGTAATGAGTAGCACGATGATAGCTAATAACATGCATATCTCGGTGCATTAGTTTAGAAACAATAGCTTGCAGCAGAGGAGTCTAGTGTGAGGGCTGCTGAATCCTCACTGATGTCCCATGAATCAGCTGGGACTGATATGCTACCAGTGCTCAACGAAGCAGTGCTAATTTCTCCATCTCCTTAATGAATGCCCATTTCTGATGCAAGTCAAAGGAACCACACCGTAAATGACTGCTCTAGTCCCTGTAGTGCACTGACAAGCTTGGATCCCTTTAACATTGATCATTATTGTTTCTTCTGACCTAAAACGGACAAGTGGAAAGAGTGGAATAAAAGCCAACTAGAGAGGAAGTCTTTGATCACGTCTCCTACGGGCATCGCCAGACAAACTGCTGCAATTCTACCTTGGCACGGCAGTGCTTTGAAGAGAATCGCAGCAGGCCTTTGCTCATCCCTCTGCTAGAAAAAGTGCAACAAGACATTTGTTTTTCCAGAAACAGAAGGCTCATTATAGTCTTGAAAGCCCACGATAGATCAAGAGTCTAGGTCTCTCTGTATTGTGTCCAGTTGTGCCTACAGTGATGGGGTAGGCTTATCTGTCTGTGGCTGGTGGTTTGGATGCTAGAAGCAAAAACTAAGCTAGCACAAAAATCATGCCTTTTTCTAAGCACTGCACAGCCAGACCCCATCAAGTCATGGCAATAAGACAAGCATCTGCCCAAACTGCAGGAGCCCAAAAGATGCAGAGGGTGCTCAGAGAGGGGAAGTGAGGCTTCCTAGACAAAACGCTGCTGAATTAGGATGCGGTATCAGTCACGGCCTTGGCAAAAGTGTTATTGGGTGCAACAAGTCAGGCAAAGCATTTTGAATCCTCGATTATAAATTCAATGTTTCTCCAACTGCATGTGGAAATGCTAATTATTCCACCAGTTTTGCTTCAAGGAACCAAAACCAAAACGAACAGCCATTTTACCATACATCCCTTTTGTTGGACAGGTCTTGTAAATGCCCAACGCACTTTTAATGGTTAGGGCTCACAGTTTCCCAAAGACAGGTTGGCTTACACGAATGCTGATCGATAAAGTACCATCCATTCCTCTACATATAGAGAAACCAATCGTCATCGCTGGGAGGGGTCTGGTTCTTAATACAGCTAAGCTGGTTTGGAAGATGAGGTTTGCCAAAGACGCACTTGGAGGAAGACAAGGCTGGAGGCCTCCGGACTGTGTCTTTGAGTTCAGTGTTCAAGGGAACCAGGCTTTTTGATCTAAAAGGAGCTGAAGGTTTTGAAATCAGAGGCTTGACAAGTTGTTCTTCCCCCCTCATATGCTCTCTGGAAGATGCATACCCTCCTCTAAGCACAAGTGATTGGAGTAGATGCAGGATGAAGTTCACTTGTCTGCATTATGGAGACAGCCAGACCAGATGAGCACCGGTCTTTGTCTCTTAAGCACTAAGATTTATTTTTGGAGGGAGAAAATTGGGGATTTGAGCAATATGGAAGCCTATTGTAAGCCATCCTTGCACAGGGAACAGGCCAATATGGGATTGCTTGTGGTTTCTCACTTCCCCGTCCTCCTCTTCTCCTCATTTCATTGTTCACAGAGCTCTCTCCGGCAGGGCACTGCTTTTCTCCACTCCCACAGTCATAACCACACAGCGATACCTTGGAAAGCTCAGCTTCGGCTTCAGCTGTCCGCCTCCTGGTCCTCAACAGAAGTAGAGCTGAGGAGAAACCCTAGAGAGAGAAACAGTCCTGCATTTTCAGGGGTGTAGGTTGTAGCCATGTTGGTCTAAGGACGTAGGCAGACAAAGTTCCTGGGGTAAATGTGATCTCTTTTATTAGACCAACTCAAATATTATTTTTTTCCAACTATTTGAGTTTGTTGGGGGTTTTTTCCAATGATTTGAGTTGGTCTAATAAAAGATATCTGATTTACCCCAAGAACCTCATCTGCATTTTGACCTAAGATATAGCAAGACCCTAAACCACAGCAAGAGCATCTTCCATAGAAGCCTGTTGCCTGCTGCAGGGCAGCCCTTTTTTAGGTTTCTTTTCCCCAGCATGCATCGATAGAACGTGGCCTTTAAACTGGGTAATTTCGGCGACTGCCGAAGCGCTGGTTCAGAGTATCCATATCCAGCAGCCTCTTCAGACCTGCTCTGAGCAGCCGTGTGAGATGACACAGCAGTAAAACACCTGCAGCCAAGTCTGTGCTGCAGCAGTGATGAGCAATTTGCCAAAAGAGCTCCGGCCTACCCGACTTTTCTCATGCATTTCCCTTAGTACATTACTTTTTTAAAAGGAAAAAAAAAGGCTTATGAGTTCCATTTCAGCCTCCCTGCTTACTGCATCTGAAGAATAATAGCAATAAAAAAGTTTCCATTGAGCAAATGTCTTTTGCCTCTTGCACAAGCAGAATGCAGCCTTGCGCAGCAGTATGTGTGCAAAGTCCTAACAATATGCTATACTGGATTTTGTCACCTTTTGCCACCAGACATTGCTCCCCTGCCTCCCAGCAGCAGCCCTGAAATGGCTTGGAGTGAACATTCAGCTTGCTTGCTAGAGGAAAGCCGTGTATTACAGAAGTAAAAAGCAGCCCTCAGATGTGCAAACCCATCACCATCTCCTACACCCTCACCCACAGTAAGGCCAGTCAGTGCCTCTGTGCTTCTTATCTAGACGATTATTTCTAACTCCAAACTCTTACACCAGCAAGGGCAGAGAAGGACTTTAGCAAAGCCTCCATCAAATAGCAACATAGCCTTGTTGGTGTTAATCAGCAGGGGGGAAAAGGCTCTGAGAGTTGCAGTGGATGAAGCAGAAAAGCTGGGCTCAATTGCAGGAGAAAATTCCATGCAAACCCTGGGAACCTGCTACATTTCCTTTATCAAGTCAAAGGTTTAAATTCAAGAGAAAAAGCTGTGGTTTTTAATGAAGAGTGTGGGGTAAGAAACTCCTTGCCAGACTGTCATTGGAGATGGCGAAGGGCACTTGGTCCTAGCAGGACAGGGCAAGCTGCAGCTCAGCTACTCTCTAGTGTGGATGTTGCCAAGAGCTGAGGAGGAAACAAAACCTAGGGGTTCGGTGTGACACTGCCAGCAAGACTGTTAAGACTAGATATAACATGAAAGTGAGCTCTTCCCATGCCTTCTGTTCAGGGTGAACAGAGTTCACATCTGAACACAGTCCATTACTTATTTATTGGAGTTTTTGCAACCTTTCAGAGCACTCCAGCTGCCTCTAACAAATATCTACCAGCATAATAAAAGAGAAACTTTTATTTAGAGGGGGGGGTGCAGCCCCATCCTGTATTAAATAACCCAGCAGCACGAAGAGGAACCCAAGTACCCGTCTCTTCCAGTGCATCGTCCCTATGGTCTGGGACAGACATTGCATAAACCGGTTTGAGCCAAATTAGTTAAGTCTGATACTACATTCAGCTAGGTTTATCTCAGACTGGTTTTGGCCATTTTGAAACTGGTTTATGTGCACTGAATGTCTGTTCTGTTGCAGGTTTAAACCAGTTTCTGATCACTTAAACTGGTTTATGTGTAATGTATGTCCCTAGCCTATAAGTATTTGCTGCTTGGGTAACCCTCTCCAGGAGATGAGCCCAGCAGCTTGCTCTGCGGGTCAACACGTTCGAGCTGGGGTAGGGGAGTGTGGTCCCAAAACAAGGGGCCTTTACAAGAAAGGCTCGTACAGCAAGGAAGGGTCTGCTCCAAATCTCTGCTGTGGTGGGGTGTCACAGCGAGGATAACTTTTGGGGTAGTTTCCATGCCTTGCAGAGGTGCCCAGTCTCTGTGCAGGCTGCATCTGCATGGAGCCATAAGCAGCTAAGGATCACTGCTGCTCATCATGCCCACCCTGCCTTTCACCCCAAGGACCCACTGCTTGGGTATCGTGGTAATCCCTCTCCTGCCTGATATGAGCCAGGGATTTCCACCCAGACCCACCATAAAAACGTCCTCACTGCTGGATTATCAGGTGCACCGATGCATCTCACCCCTCCATCTGTCCTCTTGAAATTGGTCCCCTGGAACAACCTGCTGTTTATTAGAGCAGAGGCTGAGACCATGGGTCTCCCAGACTTGCTTTCATTTAGTCTCAGGCTCAGTCACTTTGTAGGTATGTCGTACCAACGCGGTCTCCTCCTCTTCACTTAGGTTTGTGCAGAGTTTGGGCTAGGAGACATCATCAAGGCCTGCTTGTGAAAGAGGTCGAGGACCACCTCCTGCAGCTGGCGAGCATTTTGGTGCCATTGAGACCTGGGAGGCTGCAAGGGACTTTGCTGCTGGGAACAGGTGCCTCTGGGAGCAGGTAATAGCTGAGGGGCTTTCAGGAGCACCGATGCTTAAAGAGGGTATTTGGCAGCTTAGTCTTTTGTTGCAAGTCTGGGCCTTGGAGCTAACCAGAAGCAACACCGTAAGTGCCCCTGCAGGTTCCCATTTGGGATGTGGGATCCCCTTTTTAACAGCCAAGTCTGGCTTCTCCTTTAAAGCTCTGAAAAGTAACTTTATTACGGCCTTACTGGGCTTGGGGTGGAAACTGCGCAGTGACACCGAGTAAAGGCTTTTGCAAGTCTATTTGCAGCCTGGGGATGAGATCCACAGACCCCCTGGGAATCCAGCCTTAATCTACAACTGCTCATTGGTCAGTAACCTGGAACCAAATTTTCTGTCGAGCTCAGCCCCACATTTTCAGGAGATCAAAGTTTTCAAATAATAAAGATTGGCGCCTGATATATCGTGTCATGGTGCAGCCTTTTGAAAATCCCAGCCATGCTGCCAGTTGCATCCCTCCCTAAATGACAGCCAATAAATAGACAATGGAAGCAGCTGAATGCCAAGACTTCAGCAAAAATGGCAGCTAAGATCTCACAATAATAAGCAAGTTGCTGATGGACGATGCGTTTATGCTGGGCTCTGTCGGTGCCTGTGGGTTTGTGCCAAAATCTGCCCTAACACAGAAGGAGGGATGTAGGTTACATTGTTCAATATTATCTCTGCAATTTGTTGAGACTTTTGTTAGAGAAGACAAGGAGCTAGGGAAAGATGGGGTTTATCTTCACTCCCCACCTGCGCCCGAGATGCAGGCTGGCCATTGACTCCGGTTGGAAAGTGCATCCCTGCCAGCTCTTCCGAAAAATGGAGCACGGAGCCAGCAAAAGAGCCGTTCAGACCGTTCACTTAAATCTACCGATTCGGCATGAAGAAGAGTTGAAAGAACAGCAGAGCAGAGGGTTGTTTGGTTTTTTTTCCCTCTTGTCTTAGGATCCAAGATTTCAGATGAAATGTTAGTCTTGGGCCCTTTCCAAGGCATGTTTGAGGTTGAGTGTCAGCCAGAAAACTCCTGAGGTCTTCCTCTGGCTCTGCAACGGATTGCCTGAGCAGCCTTGAGCAAATTGCTAGCCTCGCTGGGTCTTTGATAGCTTCGCCCATTAAGTGGAGCTAACGATGCCCACTTTCCACAGGTGCCATAAATACATGCCGATGTCTCCGCAGAGTCCAAATGATGTTTGCTTGCCGACTGTTAAAGCTGCAGGCGGTAGGAAAGCACGGCATTTGATCTTTCTAATTGCACACCAGTGAATTCTCAACAAGGTGTACGGCCACCCTGGGGATAGATGAGCGATAGTAGTGCATCTCTGCAGCAAGCCAGCAAGGCATTCTTGAAGCATCCTATTCTGTTTGTAGGAGCCAATCTTGCTGTCAAGTTCTCTCCGGCATATAACTCATTAGCCGGCTTGTATATAAAGGAAGGGGGAATATTCACAGGAGGGGAAGGATGAAGGGGGCGAGTTGAGCAGTCCTGTGGGAGGAACTCTAGGAACAGCCATTCTGGGAAGAAGGACCGAGTTCATTTGAGTTGCATCTTTATTTGGCTTTGTTAGTCATGAGAGTCCTGGAAAAGTGGTTACAGGGCATATGGGTCGTGTCTGTGCGGCAGGGTGAGAAAGATGGAAAGAAAGTGCTGCTCAGTTAGCTCTACCCTCAGAGAAGAGAGAAATAACTTCTGCGTCTTGGCTGCAACAAACTGATTGTATTTGTACCCCTGCACGGCGCCCGGACGTATTAAATGGCAAGACCGCACACAACAAAAGCAGCCTCTTTGCAACGGGCAACAGGTGCAGAATGATGCTTACAGCTCCTGAAGAGCACAGCAAAAAGGGACAAACCAACCCCCCCACCCCTCCATACCGGGCAGTAAATAAAACAGCATATGCCATACACAAGTAGGAAAGAAAACTGCAGAGGTCTGCTCTGGAGGAGGACCTGAGAGGCGCTGGAGTAGATGAAAGGAGGGTGAATACTTAATTCAAGCCCTCTAAGGAAAAAGGTCTGCCTTCAACCCTGGATTGACGTTGGAGAGAGCTGGCAGATACAGTCCCAGGAGGAAAGGGAAGAACCCGCTGTTCTTCACTGGTTTGAGCTCATTTAGAGTCTAACCATAATGCAGTTATAATTGGGGAAGTCTCACTGGCCACTGCAGACAAACATGACACATAAACCAGTTTAAGTGATCATAAACTGGTTTAAACCTGTAACAAAACAGATGTTCAGTGCGCATAAACCAGTTTGAAAATGGCGGATACTGGTTTGAGATAAACCCGGTTGAATGCGGTGTCAAATTTAACTGATTTGGGTCAAACTGGTTTATACAAAGTCTGTCCCAGACCCAAGTGTCTCTCTGCTGGAGTCCTCCAGCAGCCGCTATTGGCCTTACAGCGTTTTAACAGTGGTTTTGTCAGAGACCTACAAGGAAGCAAAAAATCCCCATAACTTTTGAAGCTGACACAAAAATAGAGAAGATAATGAAGACGACGGGACAGTGATCCAGAGAGATCTAGTCTGTTTGGTCAACTGGGCACCACTAAGTCATATGTCTTTCAATGCAGCTAATGTGTAAAGTCACACATCCAACATCACCCCTACCAGGCTCGCTGCCACGAGTACCAGTACAACAGATGAAAGGACACAGGCAATATTTTGTGCAAAGATATATGAGATGCTCTTGGCTGTGAAAACGCCCTCCCGTGCATGCAATGTGTGGGTTTGAATGACTACGACCTGATTATACAGGAGGTCAGACTGGATTATTTATAACAGCGTTTTCTGGCACTCTGCTTGAAAAAGGAACCTGGGACTAAGCTGTTTTTCTGTGCAATCAAAGCAGACTCCGTCTCTAACTTCCAAACGGCAGCAAGAGCGTCCCACATTTTTAAAGTTGCTTGTATTTTAATGAACTTTTGTACGAAAAAGACTTTCTAGAGCCAACAAAAAATAGGGGCAAAAGTCAGCTCTCAATCACCCCAGCACAAAACCACAGTAATAGGCATCATGTCAAGAGGCTTAGTGAACAGACCCCAAATCAAAATCTGGGCTCAAGACCCCACTTCATTTCTCTATGAAGTCTCTCCTCCATGTAGCAGAAGTATTGCTGTGATAGGAGTCACCAGATGGTGCTGTTATACACTCCCTTACCCGTTGCTAGCGGGAAAGCACTGTTCAGTCCTTGAAGGTCCACATTGTCATTACTTTTGCGGTGCACAATCTGGTTTTTTTTACCGGGGCACGAGGCTGAATTGTTGCAAGCAGCAGGAGAGCTCGCTGTGCCTCTGTTTCCTCGGCTAGCCTCTTTTAGGAGTCGATTTGCTTCCTGGATACTTCCCTCTCCCATTAGAGGCATTTGTCACCATCTCTGGGCAAGGACGGATGTACGCCGCATGCATAAAACAGCTCACGTTAGGACCCTTGCTGGGTTCCTGCTCACTGATTTCACCTTCAGGGAGAGGCTCGTCTACAGGACTTCAAAATCTGCTGCTGTCTGGGTGAAGGACCATGGCATGTAAGAAGGGTAGGCTTCATTTCAATAAAGAGAGACCAGGGTAGATGAGAAGCAAAGGTTTCTAAACTAGTGCTTGATGAATTTATAAACTGGGGTTTGGACATCAGTGTCCTCAAAGCAATATGAGACGATCCAGTGCAGCTCAAAGCCAGCCTCATCGTGGATGGAGGTCTCCACCTGTCACACAGCTATTGTCACCTGGATGTGTATAGACATGGGCTGAGAGAGAGACAAACCCTAACCCTGACCCTTTTCCCCCCGACCGCTCCCCCCAGTTAAAAATGAACATCCTGTTGAACTACAATGGGACCAGTTCTGCACCGGATTCATTTGCACGTGCACTGTTTCCCCCTCCTGGGAGCTAGATCATCTCTTTCTGCATTCGCGCAGCAGCCACTATGATTATATCCTAACCAGGGCCTTTGTGAGCGAGCAGAGGAGAAATGCTGACTACGCATCATTATTCATTATTCAATTATAATAAAATCATATTATTGCTATTACCTAAATCATTCTACAAAAAGCTTAAAGTACATGCAGAAGAAGCCTTCACACTCATCCGGTATACAGGAAACTGCCGGGACTCCTTAAGTGCATCAGCGTTGGAGAAACCGCCTTGTTTGACAGCAAATGTCAGAGATGACAGCCCTTCAGCCAAAACCCCCACGTCCCTCTTCATTTGCCCTGCAACTCCCACGAATATGACGGGCGATTGCTCAGATAAATAATATCCCTCTTGAGCTATTTACACACACCTCTCAAAGCATCTTTCCCTGAGGCTGCAGGCCTGGCTTGCTTAAAATGAGGGACCAGGACAGGGAGGGAGCATCTCATTTTGACTCACCGGGTTCCCAGAATAACACCCACGCTTAGGAGCTAGTCTAATCCAAAAGATCACAACCACTGGCTAAATACAAGCCTGGATATTATCTTGCCCTGTTATATGTGCTCTCTCTCTCTCTGTCAATACCTGAGACCAGCAATAAGATGAATGAAATTAAATTGAAAAAGCTGAGCATCACACAAGCTCGTAAATGGAGATCATCTTCTATATGCAGCCCATTCTCACAAGCCAGGGAGGAGATGCAGTCTAGCATTTTTTGTGGGCACAATAATGATTTTTTTTTTGTTAAGAACACAAGCTTTGGACTTGAGAAATACAGCTTCATTTCTGTCTCCTGACCTATTGTGCCCCTTTGGCAATAAAAACAGCCCGAGTCACGTTTTTTAAGGCATGCTTCAAAGCTTTTTCACAGCCTGCTGGAAAACTTGGGGAAATGGAAACCTACTCCTTTTTTTTTTCTTTATTAGAGAAGAGTTATGTTTGTTTAACCCAGTTCCTGCACTAGCTTTTATCTGGGAGAAAGTATTGTGTGGATGCGGTTTTCATTTATTTGCAACTTAGACTCTTAAGAAAATGATCATCCCAAGGCTATTTTTTTTAATTCTGCATAAACTTTAAATAGCTTTTTATCCTCCCCCTTCAGCACAAAAAACAGGCGCTGGCTGAGTAAATATGTAAGCCTGATAAGCAGAAATATGCTGTTATTCTGTTCAGATTCTTAAACAGCCCTTATCAGCAGATGATCTGAGCATCTTGCAGAAGGGTATTAAATCACCTGACTGGCATTTGTCATATGCTGTTTTTCCCCGCTCCTTGCTTGCTCCTTCTCAACAAGGAGAAATTGTATGGCGATTTTTTTTCATGTATCCTATGTGCGCTCTGCTATTGTCTTGCTTTAGCAAAGGCAAGTCTTATTAGGCACCATGCCTTCAGAGTTGTGCAGTTTACTTTGGGGACGTGGGAGCATGGGCTACCGCGTCTCTAATGTGAAGGACAGACGGATGGACAAAGAATGAAGTCCCTTCTGCCCATGGTGCAAAACTGCAAACAGTGACCCAGAAGAGCCCCAGATTAGCCACGCTGTGTTATTGTGCTAGGATGGATTAGATGGCGATTGCTTTGTGGAGGGGATGTCACTTCGGCTTCTTCAGCCCCTTCGTTAAAGCCCAAGGCTAACGAGTCAGATCTTTAACCACTTCAGTTTATCAGTCCAGCTGATTCCCTGCTCATCCTTTCTTCCACCTTTAATTATTCTTCAGCGCTCCCAGAGGCCTTGCGGGGGGGAGGGACGGGGGGGAAATGATCATTAGCAGGGATCCTGGTTTTCTCCAATTAAAAAAAATCCCCAATTTTCAGTTTTAAAAAAAGTAACCCAAAATCCACATTTTTCTGTGATTCAAATGAAACACGACTAATATATAGATTAAATATGTAGATATTGGAAAAAAAATTGGGCTTTTGGGTTAATTGTTTTTTTTTTTAACTGAAAATTGAGGATTTTTTTTTTTTTAAAGAGAAAACCAGGATCCCGGATCATTAGACCTAGGGGATTTTTTTTTTTTACAAAGAAAAAAATGTGTTGAAAAAGTGGAGGTTTGGGCCAAAGCTACACACAAAATCCAGCTGAATTTGGTGAAAAGCCTTGGATGAAAAGAACAGGGAACTATGCGGGAGCATTTTGCACCCAGGCTTTCAGAACAAAATGTTTATTTCTAGAAAGGTTAAAGGTGTCTTTGATGTTTCCAAAGTGAAACAGTTTGACTTGGAGTTTCAAAAAGGCATTTGAAAAGAAAAGAAAAGAAAAGAAAAGAAAAGAAAAGAAAAGAAAAGAAAAGAGTTGAGAGAAGGGTGGGGGAAACCTATTTCAAATGGCTAAATGGCCTAAAAATGAAATAACCCAAATGTCCCAGTCCTTCAGAAATGCAATTGCACTTTTGTCTCGCTGAAGAAGTTAAAAATAAGAGGGTAGGTTTGACTTGAACCAGATTTGTTTGCTGATCGTTTCGAATTAAGCCACCAAATTAAAAGCTCCATTTTGTTGCTTGGCTGACTTTTAAAGCTGACTTCCAAAAAAGGGAAAGGTGCCCTGTGTCCCGGGATTTCTCCTGCCGAACTGTTTCAGATGCAGAGAGCCAGAAGACTTCCTTTTTATAAGACATAGTTTCATCACCTCATACGTGTTGCTTCCTATCCCCCATCTTCATCACTTGAAAACATCTTCCGAAGATGAGGCAGCCCTAGATCCTTCACCAACCCCTTTACCTTGTCAAGAGCCCAGAAAAAACTCTGAGGAGGACCCCAAGGAAAATTTGGGCTGCAACCAGGTTTACAGCCAGCAAGGGGAGGGTTTAATTATTTCATAGAGGTGGAGAAACCTGGCAGGTAGGTGCTGGGTAAGCGGATGTAGGCTTATTGTTGCAGCTAGACATTAGCACAGGAGCACTTGGGTAGGCAGAAAGGCTGGACTGGCAAAGGTTTTAGGTACTTAGGGTATGTGCACATGAACAAGTTACCCTGGGCTGCCTAATTAGCTCTGCAGTAAAGTCTCCGCAGCTACACGCGTGGCCCTATTCGGCGGAAGTAAATTAATAAGCTCCAGTGTAGGATAGCACTTGTAAATACAAGCACTATCCAACAGTGGTGTTTTTTAGTGCACTTGTGCCGGAGTTTATTGCATTGCATTAATTTAATGTATAGATTTACACCCCCTGCAAAGGTAAATTTGGGTGTGAATCTGGCACGGCATCTACTTTGTGTCCATTGCCCCATTGACATGTTCTTACTCTGCAAACGTCATGCTGATGCACTGGAGTTTATCACCCAGTTTCGCCATGGGAGAACATGCCCCTAGCCCCTAAATTTCTTTAGAAACCTAGCCCAGATTGTGCCGGCAGAGAGGGAGTCTCGTACTGCTTGGAAACATTTTGCACTTGAATGCCTGAAGACAAACACCCCAGGTTAAAAAGTCAGCAGAAGGCAAAGTGGTTAAATGGGAGCAAGAGGCACGTTTCATCTCTGAAAGTGAATCTTCTGCCTTTGAAAGAGAAAAATCTTATTACCCAGAGAGGCACGAATCTCATTTGTAAATGTTAATGGTTGAAATAGCCTCTTTTTTTTGTCCATGTGCATTTGATCATTCGCGCTCTCTTAAGCTCTGGAGAGTCTTCTGTGGACTCTCCATCTTTGCATTTTTAGCTCCTGAGAATATCTGTCAGTTTGGAGATTTAATGAACAAAACAAACCCAAGTCAGATGAAAATAAATCAATGCCTGGTAATAAGTGTTAAAGAAAAGGATGTTTCATTTGGTCCTAGCTAAGTTCCTGCACGGGAAGCCTTCATGCAGAGGCTACAGTGCCACGCTAGCCCTCGGGGCCAGGTCCCAGCTTTGCTTCATGGCCGTGGCTCTCGCTGTCTGAGGCTGAATGCACTGCAGAAGGGCAGTGGGGCAGAGGGGAATGCTTCATTTTTGCTTCCAATTTCTCCCAGCTCACTTAAGCTGATCTATCTTCCATCTAAAATACCATTAGGGGAGGCTGAGGCTAGCTGGCTGGAAAGATCCCCCCACCCCCCTTTCTTTTTTTAATACTTGGCATTAATTTGCAATGTTTTTTCCCTTCTTTTTCAGACAGCAGCTCCCTTTTGTTACAGGCTGCTAGCAGAGGGATTGGAGACAGTGCTGCACGTGTCTCTCTCTTTACATTGCTTCCCCTCCCACTGCTTCCCATGTCCTAACAGTGCCTTAGTGAAGGGACCTGCAAGTTCCTGGGCCCCATGAAAGCCCCTGGAAGTTGGTTTGGTGCTTATTGCATGGTCCTTTTGCATTCTCCTATATATATATACATATATATATATATATATATATATACATATATATATATATATTTAGCATGTATATATATATACACATACACGCATACATACACACACACACACACACATATATACACATACACGCATACATACACACACACACAAACACATACATATATATACACATACACACACACACACACATATATATGTATGTTGGCTGACACACACACACACACACACACACAGACACACACACACAGAGCAAAAGCTTTGTGTTCTGGCACCCATGGGGAATGGGGGGTGCTAGATAACAAAATATCCTCTTACCTGCTAGGCAGCATTTCACTATGAAAGGCTATCCTGCAGGGAAAACTAGCTGCTGGTTTCTGTTTTGCTCTCCCATAATACATCAATCTATTCATTTTTCTGCATTTTTTCCATTTTCCTGTGGGAAGCAATAAGCCTGACGCTGGCACTGTCCCTTACCTACTTGCCCAAGGTCATATGGTGAGATCATGGCAAAGCTGAAGGTTGAACCAAGATCTCCGGCGCCCCGCTCTGCACCCATCCTGATTTGAAAAGCTGATGTCAGAACAGAAAGCCAGGATGGAAACACTTGCTCTCCTCAAAAGCTTTTTGCCAATCGGCTTTCCACACTCCTGTTCATAGCCTGATAACTTCTAAGGCCTTATGGGGCCATTAGATCCTCAAACCTGATGGTACCGCTGCAGCTCACAGGCTAGAAAACTTGACCCCCATAAAAAATCACTTTGGGTTTTGTTTTGATTTATTCATGTGTTAGTAAAGGAGATGCCCCAAAGGTGCAAACAATGGGCTGTACCATTAGGGTCCAACACAGGACAAACTCTGTGAAAGAGGTATTGGAAAGTGGAGTTCATTGAGTCCAAGACCGGTTGCCCGAATGATTTATAAAAAGAGCTCCAAGGCTGACATTGTCATTCAGAAAGGGAAAGATGGCATCCTCCAAGCCCCACCTCTACAGTCACATTATCCCTTCTGCTGCTTGTGCTGACATGCCTCTCTCAATAAAAGGTGAAAGACTGGGCATCTCATTGGATTCCCATAAAGCAAGAATTAGACCTAGATCAAACTGATTTTAATTTCAACATCCTTGCAAGCGGGAACATCCGGAGAGATGCTGAGCAGCCAAGGCCTCAGCTAATTAAACTTTCAGCAGTTCACCTTGCACAAGCTTAATTAGCTCTGATGCTTACTTCTCTATATTTATCTGGCATGCACGTCTCCCAGAGAGCTGTTCTTCAGGAAGGAAGTTTAACTCATGGGTTAGGTCATTTTGGAGCGCGCCGAATCTTTTCTGTAGATCTTTCCGCATGCATTAGATACACTGGGGGGGCAGTAAGTTTAAGTTTTGCATGCAGACATAAAGATACAGAGTGTGCATGTGGTTTTAAATGCAAAACACTCACTGCTGCCAATGGGTATGGCACAGCTAAGGCTTTAAAAAGCTCTAGGTGGCCAAGTGTGAAGCACCCATGCATGTTTAATAGCAGCCTTCACCTCCCTGCAGGGTGGGTCCAAAGAGGATGGAGCTGGACCGTTCTCGGTGGTGGCAGGTGACAGAACAAGGAGCAATGGGCTCAAGCTGCAGCAAGGGAAGTTGAGGTTAGATATTAGGAAGAATTTTCTCACCAGGAGGGTAGTAAAACACTGGAACAGGCTACCCAGAGAGGTGGTGGGGGTCTCCATCCCTGGAGGTTTTTAACACCCGGCTCGACAGCCTTGGCTGGGATGATGTAGTTGGGAATAGTCCTGAGTTGAGCAGGAGGTTGGGCTAGATGTGACCTCCTGAGGTCCCTTCAACCCTCATTTTGTATGATTTTGTCTGCACGCATTTCTCTTGTGCTGCTTGCCTGTGTCTATCATTATGCTAGTGTTTAGGTCTGAAACAGCGTTAATTGATCCTCGTCGCTCTCCCTTGGGAGAGGTGATCATGGTTTGAAGGGCAGATATGGGTCAGCGCTCCATCAGTCACGGGCATTTGTTGGACCTCAGTTTTCAATTTGTCCCACCCTACTGCTGGCTTCTTGGATAGAAGAAAGATTCCCTTGGAATAAGCTCCCACATACTCTGCAGAGTAAGAAATCAATAGCCTATTATTAGGCTGGTTTCCTTGTTTCACCATGGAGATCAGCTGATGGTTTATTCTCTGATTTCAATGAGATTGGCAAGGTTTAACCTGGCATAAGTAGCAAAGGCTGCATACCAAAAGGCTTTGCATTTACAGAGGGAGACAGACAGACAGATAAATTGTGGCCTAGTTTTTCATAACCATCCATGCTAAATTGCACACCCATGCACCCGCTGTCCCCTTTTTTGAATGGGCACGGCTGTGCTTATTGGGGGCCTTCCTGCAGAGCTGGATGGAGAGCCGTGCAAGGTCTGTTGGGCGAGGGGCTGACACGTCAAGGTGTCCTGAGGTCTACAACATGTGCGTGATGCTCCTTGGGAGAAGTGTGCCGGGGGTGATCAGGGGCAGCGTGCTCCTCCCCACGACCCACTTCTGTTGTCCATTTGCCTGAAGCTACATCACTCTTTTTTGGTGTATATACACAGCTTGGCCAGCCTGCAGTTCACCCTGCTGTACAACTGGTCCAATAAAAGAGAGGACAAAAAAAATCCGTGCCTCTCATACACCCCAAAGGCCACCATTTTCCCACATACCCCCATATACAGGCTAAACCAGCCGCTGGCTCCTTTCCTCAGGGTGAGAAATAATAAAGATAGCATCACAACCCATCCAAGCCTCACCCTTAGTGATCTAAAGTGCAGGGGTCTGGACTGGACGATCTGTACGGTCCCCTCCAGCCACTAACAACTAGGAAACACCAGCCCTTTGTAGGTCTCCCCAGGACTTGGGCGAGAGAGAGGGGTCTGAGGCTGGCTGGGAGACAGCATATCTTTTAGATTAACAGGTTTCTGAAGCGATGTCCTCCAGAGAAAGCCTTGCTGACAGCTTGTTCTCAGTTATACCAAGGTGGGGGCTGCATTTCAGGCTCCCCTGCTGAGTGCAGTTGAACCAATATTCCCCAGGAGAGTCCGTGCTTCCACACGGCCTGGCCTAAACCAGTCAAGGCTTTAAAATAAACCCCTTAAAGCCCACCTGGGAATCAAAAGGCAGTCAATGCAGATCCCACAGGCAGGGCATCACGTGCACCTGGCCAGAGACCTCTTGTCAAGCATGCATTTTCAAGCTGACAGTTGACATGAGCCATGGTCCCATGTAGAGCGCTGCTGCTGAGCAGCTCCAAAGCTTCATGGAGAGAGCACTTTCCGGCTCAGCTTTAGGTTGAGATGATCAGCTTCTCAGGCTGGGCCTTGTCCTACAGATTCATCCCTTAATAAGGAGAACAAAATGCAATGCAAGATGTTGTTTGCCCTTGGTTTGGCTTTGTTTGGTCCCTTGCTCTAGGTCCATGCTTTTCCTGGTATAGGCAAAGATTGCGAATCCTGGTCTAGGCACAGGATACAGATGCAGAAATAGCATCTGAATGAAACGTGGAGAACTGGCCTTAAGGGGGATGGAAAAAAAGATAACCAGGAAGTCAGAATTAGCGAAGCATACACCAGGGAGGCTTTGTAAGTCTAATTAGAGATAATTAGCAATACTCAAAAGCAATCTGCCAAAGCCCTGCTTGAATATTCATCGCCCTTCCAGGGACTCTTTGCAGGTATCCTCCCAGATCAATGGTAGATGGAGCCCATTTTGGGAGGTAGACAATGGGTTTATTTTTAAAGCTCAGCACATCCCTGAGTTTGAATCCAAGAGTGTTGTGCTATTTATAGGGGTTTTTTAGTTCTAAGGAGAAAGAAGATAGCTTTGCCATGGAGTTAAGTGAATAACTCACAGCAGAAGACATATTCACGGTATTTACTTCTTTTTCTGCTTGTGACCTGTGCTCATGAATCAGATTTTACCCCTGTCCTGAAGAAGGCTGACACCTTTCTTTCACCCATGGACCAATAGGGCAAATTCAAAGGAATGAGCCTGCTGTAGAGGATACAGCACTTGCTTGGGAGTTAGGAGACCAAGGGGTTTCTCTGCTACCAACAAACTATATGGCCCTGAACACATCACTTCACCCTCTCTAAGCTTCTGCTTCTTCGCCTGACCTTTGTCTCTTTAGACTGCAAGTGCTTTGGGGGAGCACGTGCACAGGCTACCCTAATACACATCATAATCTATACACATACGTCTATACACATTAAACTACCCTAATGCACATCATAATCTATGCACATACGTCTATACACATTAAGCTACCCTAATACACATCATAATCCAAGCAGTATTCACAGCTCAGTGTTCACAATAGCCATGCTTTGAAAAAGTTTTACTTCCTCAGTCCCCTGTTTGGAAGAACAGGGCTCTTGAGGATCGAACAGAGGGCTCAGAAAAAAACCCTGGAGGTCTGAGTGTCTCAGGAAGAGGGAATGGTGCATGGTGACAAGAAAAAACAGGAGGAACTATTACACAAATCTGGCAATGATAAAATGACAACCCCATCACACTGCATCTTCAGTCCCGATTCAGTGAAACATTCATACTGCAGAAACCAGCCAGGAAACCATTCGGAGCAAAGATTGGCATGACGAGCTTCTGGTGCTTTCACCCTTCAGCCGCTCCGGACAGACTCCAAAAGCAGCAGGATGAATTGCATGAATAAATGCCTGACAATAGGTCCCAGCGTCTAGTTCGGAGCCATATTGCCAACGATAATGATGCAACGTATGACATTTATTGCTTTTCTTCAGACTACAGCTCCTGGAGTGCTGACATGAAACTCCCGGGATTTATGTTTAAAAGTCCCCATCCCTTCTGTTTGTAGAAAAAGCTAATTGTCCTCCAACTAGGTTAAGCATTATAGAGAGCAAAGTGAAAGAGAGAAGAAAGAGAGCTTGATATCGATTGCTTTAAAATCTCCTGATTTTAAGCTGCTTTTGCGATTGGGGGGCCCGGAGTCATGATTGTCTTCTGGTATATTATGTCCTGCTATTGCTATATTATGTTCCCGCAGGCAGCAGTTCTGGAGGGTTCATTTGCACTTTGTTTTAATGAACCTCAAAGCCCAAGACAGCAAGCTGCAGCTATAAAACATGCTCTTTCCAGTCCCACTTTTCCAGCCAAAATAAAGCCAAGAACTTTGTCTGCAGTAACATCTACTAAACCTGCTCCACTGGTACCAGCTCTCTGCAGCTCTGGCGTTCATATTCCCCCCCAGCTAATCATCCAAGCTGCTGTCTAGCAAGTTTAATATTGGGAAGTGAAGGGCAGTGTGCCACATTGATCATTTGGCTGAGGAAAAGAAAAGAAAAAAAAAAAGCCAAGTGCTAACTGAAGATAAAGGCTTTGCTATCTGTGTGCAGGATGCCTCACCAGATGGAGACAGCCGAGGTTTGGAGACTCCTGCTGACTCGTCTCCAGCCTCTAGCTGGGGAAGGTAACTGGGAGACAATCCTTAGTCCATACAACCTCTGCCCACCTTGGTATGGGCACAAATAGACACCAAGGTTGAGTCTCCAGGTACTGGGTGGCCCCATTGTGGAGGGCTGTGCTTACCCCTCCTTTTCTTAGACTTTGGCATTTTTTTGATACCTCTGACAATAGAAATGCATGAGCTGGTCTCTATCAGAGGACATCCTTTGCTGCAACGAGTCATTGCAATGGAGTTTGTGTTATTCTATCTACTGGAATTAGACACTCATTTCCAAGCTTCCCCCAGCTGCAACTCAAGCTAGATTTGAACCAGTGACCTAGCAGTGAGAGCACCCCCATGCCCTTTATAGCGAGGCATGTGTCTACACAGTGCTGGTGCCCACACATGCTTTGCTCACCCATTCACAGGAGGTTACTCAGGGAATATCACTCATGATCCCTTCTCCAGCATGCTGGATTCAAGAGTGGCCAAGGAGAGATGACCCTGGAGTAGTTTCACTGCCATATTGTCAGGTTAGATGCACTCATGGGGGAGTGGGTAGCCATGGTGTGCTACACCCGGTGCTATGCTTATCCTAGGTGATTATCTACAGGTATTTCCAGGGTACTAATGCCAAGGAGAGGGAGAGGAGTTATCTAAGAGGGGACAGGCATGAGATGCAAGAAAGAAGGTCAAGTCACTTTGCCTCCATGCCCCTATTTTCCTGCAGACCCATTACCTCTCTAGACTCCAAAGTCTTTGCCTAATAGAAAAAAAGGTTATTCTCCAGATGAGGCTCTGTATATTTTCCCTAATGCAGGGATCTGGCAGCAGTGCCTATATTTCTAAATTTCCTCCGTTCTCTTTATTTTTTCCATGAGGTTTAGGCTCCTGACCACCTACATCACTTCTGAACATGCAACCCAGGCACTTAAGTCCCTTAGGTCCTTTGGAAGTTGTTAAACCAACTTCTTACACCGCTAGCTGGCTGGTGACGTCCCCTCTCTCTAAAGCACAAACCAGTCCTTAGCAAGGGATGGTTCATCGTGCTTCTCCTGTGAAATCACAGCCTGGGCTGTGGGCAGGAGAATAAATGGGAAGAAGAGCCATCAGATGGCTTCCTAATTGTTTCCATGCTGACAGTCCTTAGGTGTCTTCCCTGGCATCGCTCTCCTTTTATTGCCAGCTTGGGATGCCAGGAAACCCAGGCGCTGATGGGACAGGTGAGCAAGCGTTTCCTCCGCGCTGCCGCGCCTGCAATTGCCACTAAGCGATAACTTCGTTAAAATGTTCCAAGCCGGACAAATCCAGGACGATTTCCTTCCTCTACGAGGGGCAGCGGCTGGGGTCGTTCCTTCTGCTGATGGCAAGGATTGCTAATGCATCAGCTAGGCTGTGGGACCTTTGCCGAGGCTGTCATTTTGCAGAAAGAGGGAGCCAGCCAAGGGATGCTTGCCTGCATACTAATGCAGCGTTCAGCTTCCCCACCTAGCTCCAGCCGGGAGGGAAAAGAGGTCTTTGGAGATCTGAGCTGGACACCAGTTTGGGCTCACGGGGCCAAATGGATCCATGGCCTGTCTGGCTGGAGAGATGCTGTTTGTTCATTGCTTTCCCAGGCTGGGTATGAAAAGGCAGCCTGGTCTCTTGTTCCCCATGGGTGTATCTCAAGCTGTTTCCCAGTCAGGGCAGGAATGGGCTAAACTGGCTTACAAAAAGGATTTTTTTTGATTCCCTGCTCTGCCACTGACCCAGTGTGCGACCTTGAGCAAGTCACTTTGCCTCATCATCAGGGGAAAAAACATCTGGTTTGAGCCAAGCAGTCCTGTAGCCCATTGCACGCAAGGGAGTGATGCAGCTGTATCACACCCAGCTGCCTTTGACCCCCCCAGCCTGACTGGACAGGTCCCCATTGATGACTGGGAGCAGCCTTCAGTACAGGTCCAGAGCAGGGCTTGAAGAAATGCTCCTGAAGCCACGGCAGGATGCCTGCACCAGATTAAAATAAGGGGGTCTGACCAAACTGCCTGGGCCAGGGAGGAGGTCCAGCAAGATCATCTTTACCCAGTGAATTTCCTTTTTTCCCTTCCACCATTTGGCTTGAAAGGCCTCTCCAAAGGGCTGTCGCTGGACCTATAGCTGAAGGCGAAACAAGCTGGTGCAAACCATGCTGCAAGCACAGACCTCCCTCCTGCCGTATTGATCGCGAGGATGTCTGGGCCTTGTAACCCTACCACTTTGTCGTAAGGGGCTCAGGAAAGCACGTCCCCTCTCCTCCTCCATGGAGCAGTTATACAACTGATTTCCTTGCAGTCTCATCTTTGGCCAGCGCTGCCTAGGGTTGGATACAGATTGCTCAGCCCCACGATGGTCCCAACCTATGCTTCTCCCTCTTGATGTGCAACAAAGGGCTCAGCTGCAGAAACGAACCCGCTGCCTCAATGACTCGGTCCATGCAGAAGTGGGTGTGTGCGTCTGCACGTGCTTGGGTTAACGCCGGGACAGCCACCAGGCAGCAAAGCTCGCTGCTACCAGCAGTGTTAACCCAAGCACATGCAGATGCACACACCCTTGTCTGCTCGGATTGAGCCATTGAGGCAGCAGGTTTATGTCCACAGCTGAGCCCTTTCCAATCTTTGCTGCATATCAAGAGGAAGAAACATGTGCTGGGACCTTCATGGGGCTGAGGAATCTGCATTCAGCCATCAGGTAGCAAAGCTCGCTGCTACCACGCTGGACTGGACCCTGGGCTCTGGTTCCCTAGAGTAGCAGGGGTGCCGGTCATTTTGTAGCCTCTCTGACTTCTGTTTTTTTGTTGAGTGCTTGGATCCTTTCCATGGACGGGGCTGTAAACTGAGCCCGATTGCAATCCACTGCAACAAGACTGAGTTTGGGGAAGCCTCCGTGCGCAGCCAGTGAGTGACGGAGCAGCCTGGCTCTGGGGTGGAGGGAGTCCCGGGCGGCCCTTCTGTATCTCCCCTGCGTGCATTTTGGAGCATGCTCTTCTGAGGCATCACTTTGGGCAGGGGGTCTGCCCCTTCCCTTTCTCCTCAAACTATAATGGTCCTGGGAGAAAATGCAATTCTGCCGATCCAGGTCTAGGCTCTTGAAATGGCCAGACGCTCACCCCCAGTGCTCCGGCCTTGGCAAAAAACCAGGTCCAACAACAGCAGCAGCCCCCCAGAGCAGGATGGAGGATGGGGTTGGTACAGGTCACACTTTTATGCCACGTGAAGAAATTACCCCGATGCCTTCAGGCAGCCGCTCTTAGATGAGCTCTTGCCTTCTCATACTCCAGTAGGTATCCGCACATTAAAGGCACCGATTTCTGCTGAATGCAGAGAAAGTTTGCCCTGTGGGTATTGCCTCTATATGTATGTGGGTTGGGGCTTTGTTTGGTTTTTTTCTCACTGGTTTCCATCAGAAAAAATAACACAGCTTTATGAGAAACAGGCCAGGCATCCCCTGGTGTGCAGTAGGTCTCTTTGCTGTGAGTCAAGCCATTAGTTTTTATAGCATTTGAATTTGTAGACATGGCACGCAAGAGTCTCTCGTCTCTCTCTCCTCTCCCCATGTACGTCAGACAACGAAGCGCCGTGTAGCTTGGCAAGCACCCACCTGCCCCCCGAGAGCAAAAGGCTGAAACTTTGCAGGAGAGAGGGGCACTCACTGAACCCCCTGCCCTTAAAACTGGGCTGCCCTTGAGTGAGACGAGAAATACCCTCCGTGCTGAAGGCAGAGAGCTTGGGGTACACGGGAGGGAGGGCAGGCACCTCGGAAATCTCATTCCACCCGAGCCTAGCTTCTTCCTTCCATAGCAAACGTTGGGCAGTTGATTTTGGTGTTGTTTTCTTTCCTGAAATAAGGGGGCTCCAAGCACAGATGTAACATAAAGATTAAAATAAAGGGAGAACTGAGGGGCGTAGGGGGAGATAGCTGCTTTGTGCCTTAGCTTCTTATCCCTGGGGCATTAAAGCGTGCCGATTCAGTGGAGATTCATTCTGAAAGCATAGCACCACGGGGCTCCCGTTTCTATTCTCAGAGTCTCTATCAGATGTGCTCTTACATATCCTTAATTCAATTCATCTTACTGCACTTCCAAAGGGCCTTAATCTACATAGAAATAAAGTCGCTTTAATCCTGAATAAGAGAGACTGCACAGAGGTTTAATGCAATTTAATTTACCCCCATTCAATTCACACTTTTTAATTAGTCTGAATTAACCTTCAAAGGGCAGCCAAGCTCTGAAGCCATGTCTGCACGTAGAGGTAGCATTAGCCTGTACAAAACCAGTTTAAACACTGGTAGTTTAGTGCTGATAAATTTCTACTGGTTCAAACTGGTTCTATTGGTTTAGCTTTTGCTCATAAATGGACTCACACAAGGAAATTAATGTAAACCAGACAGTGTCCATAGAGGAGTTTACACTAACAAGGTTTAAAAATATATCTTAAGTTAAACAGGTGTTGATTCATCTGAAGATCAGATGGGGATGTGTAAACCAAACCAGGGTAAGAATACTCACAAAAAAGGGATGGTGATTTTACATATTGGATTGAGAGCACAGTTAATCCAAATTAAGATCGAGCTTGACTTCAGAGTAATCCAAATTAAGATCGAGCTTGACTTCAGAGTAATCCAAATTATGATTTTGTTTGAATTCAGAGTAATCCAAATTAAGATCAAGTTTGAATTCAAAATGCAATAGCTATCACAGAGTAACTTCACCTGTCACTGCTTTTATCCCACGGTAAGAGATCCCTGTTTGGACAAGCCTAATCCACTGGGTAGTTCCTGAGTGGTTATTCTGGAAAAAAAAAGGTCATATATAGACAAGCCCTGTTAAACTAGTCAAATTGGTGCAATAGTTGTCTGAATACAGGTGTATTCAGAGTTCAGGGTAACAAAGACAGCACCGGGACAAAAGCTTTAATTAGGGCACAATTAGGGTCCTAGTGGATGATGCACCAGAAGGAAAAACTCTCCGATCCAAGATGTGGGCTAGGGACAGAGGTAACACATAAACCAGTATAAATGATCAGAAACCAGTTCAAATCTGGAACAGAACAGAAGTCCAGTGCACATAAAACTGCTTCAAAGTGGATGAACTGGTAAACCTGGATGGATGTAGTATCAGACTTAGGTTAAATCAGTTTATTGAACTTCTGCCCCAGATCCCCAAGGCCCGTGATCTAGAACCGGTGGGATGCACTAGCCGCAGAGCCTTGCGGTGCAACTTTTTCCACCGCCCCCTGCTTGGCCAGTGAATTGATTCACCTGCTCGATGCCGACAATTAAAGACATTTCCATCGTTGGGCAAACACAGAAGTGTCAAGGTGCTTTTTGAGCCTGAACCGGCCTCTGGGATGTTCAGGGAGTCACTCCTTACAAGTTGTTGCTATGGCTCCAGGACAGATTTTCTTGTATCCTAGCAATGATTGTCTTTGATGGAAACCTCGGCTGCCAGTTGGGCTCCTGATGGTGGAAATATTCAGTCTGTCAGCACTTCTCCTGCTCAAATGGAGTCTGCTCTTCCAAATGATCCCTCGCTTCTCCCCACCCTGTGTAACCGATAGCTCGCCTGCGGGAATACCATCTCATACAACCCAGCAATTTACACCTTGCTGAAATGATTGGGAGATTAGAATAACATCATTTCTTCCTGGGACCTGATTTGATTTTTAATAAACTGCAGCACTGGTGCAGCATGTATTTCTGAGTCACGGGCTGTCACAGAGCTGAGTAACTCCACGCTCCTAAAAGAAAGGAAAAAAAAGCTTTTTCAACAAAGGGCAACAATTGGGAATTGCTCAGGTGGTATCCTTACACATCCACACATTGCTTCTCTTGCAGGAGTAAGATAGCAACTCCCAGGCCTGCCTTTAACCAACTGCTTTCATTAATGAAGCGGGGTTTCATTAAGGCTGACGCTGCTAAAGCAGGGGAGGAAGAATGACTCTTGCAACGAGGGGAAAAAACACGGTCCTATTTTTTGTGGAAATCTGAACAGATCAACCATCTGTAGTAAATACCATCTCTCTAACCCCCCCTCCCAAAATGCAGCTGATCTCTTGGATTTCCAAACATTTTCACAGGCTCCTGATTGACAAGTACACCCTCATGAATAACAGCAGAGCAAACACAGGCTGTTTATTCATAAAGCAATATTTATTTGCTCCGGACGACTGAAGGGCCGCATACGGCTTGTGAGCGAAAGCGATAAGCCCGTTGTTGCCAGCTCTCCCGATTTTTAACGCAGCTTTGCAATATGTGATGCTATTCTCAAATGTCCCAGCTGCTGATGTCATACGAGTAGGTGAAAATCAAAGTTTTCTTGTCCTTTAAGGATGTAACCCTCATGGCTCCAGAAAAAAGCTGGGGGGAGGGAAGCAAGGGCACGCCCCTGAAGGTTCAGAAACCAGAAGATGAATGAAAAGGGCCTCAAATATGAAATTTTGGAAAAACCTCAAGACTTCTCAGTTTCAGGGCCCATTGCATGATGTTTCCTGGCACACACAGAACAACGCTACACATGCCACATCAGTGGCTGAGTTCGACTGATGAGAAGAAAGGCATGAATAAACCAAAGAGCATGACACGGGGATCTTTTCTGTAAGAAGCGGCAGAAACACCGCGAACAAAACCGGCAGCTACCTTGGTGCAAACTGCATCCCTCAATATTCAAAGCTGCGCTTCGCAGCAAAAGGCATCACTGCTTCGTATCTACGTGATGCGCCGGGGATAGAAATAAAAAAGAAAAACAATTCGTGCCACGTTTTGAAAAGGGGCAGGCTTGGCTTGTCCTGGCCTGGTAAAACGATGCGAATGTCAGACATCGGTTGGAAGAGCAGAAAGTAATAAAGGTGCAATCGTAGGCACTGGAGCTTCCAGCCCCATTTCAGGCGAGGGTGGACCCTGCATAAAAACCGCGATGCCTGCTCTTTCCTAAGCTGACACAGGCTGGGTTCCCTCTGTCTCCCGGTGGGTGAGCTTGCAGAAAGCACTGCTCTGCAGAAGCTAGAGCACAGTCAACAGGGAAAGTCCTATAAATTCCTGCAAACACTGGCCTGAACCCTTTGCTCACTGCCACCCCCAGCAGCCCTGCACACGGCAATCGTTCAACAGACCAGGCCTCTTATTTATTTCCACCCCCCCTGTTATGCAGACCCCTCCAAGACGAGCCGCCGTGGCTCCTTTCTCTCACCATCGCTCCATGCTGCCTCAGGCCACTCATTTTCTGCGCCGCATTAAATTAGCATTGCATTCATTTCCAAATATTGAATCATCTGAAAGGAAACTATCTGAGGGTGACAAAAAACCATCATCGAGGCCCTCAGGCCCCCAGCACGGAACGTCAGAAGCAACACGTGGCAGCCAAAAAGTCCCAAACTAGCTTAGTTTTCTTCTCTCCCACATGCATGCACCAGGGCTCACTTTGCTACAGCGGAGGCTGAAGCTCTGCAGCGTGATCAAGTCGCTGCTTTCTGCGCCTTCGGACTAGGATGGTGCAGCAGACTGCAGAGAGCAGCGGGTGGGCTGCAGGCTCGTGCGGTAGAGGTAGGATGGGGAGCTGGGATGCAGTGCCCTTTTGGGGCGCCAGACCTAGAGGAGACCGATGCTGTGTTGTTTTACCCCAATGAAGAACCCCATTATTGCTGTTACTCTCTGCTCTTGTTTGCCAGCAACCATTATGCATGAGGCCAGTGGTCCTCAACCAAGGGTTCCTGGTCTTCACATTGCTTGTGTGACTCTCTGGCATGGCTCAGGGCTATGGACCATTTTGCTTTCTGCAGGTCAGAGATAGGCGTTGCCTGAGGTTACTTGTTCAGTGTTGTTACTCTTGGGCCAGGAAAGACTTGGGGTCACTCTGCTAGATGCTATCCCTCCCTACAGGCTAGAAGGACACATCCTTGCTATAACCTCATGCTCAAATTGGTCTGGGACAGACATTGTATATACTGATTTGACCCAAATCTGTTAAGCCTGATGCTACATTCAACCAGGTTTATCTCAAACTGGGTTCAGCCATTTTCAAACGGGTTTTATGTGCACTGAAAGTCTCTTCTGTTACAGGTTTAGAGCAGTTTCTGATCACTTAACCAAGTTTATGTCCTGTGGATAGATGTGTAGGAGGTGGAGGTCCGTTCCATTGCATCTTTTCTCTTATCACTTTACTACCCCCATTTTGGCAGAAAACTATCCTACCGATCCACTCAGATGCTGAACAGCACTGGAGCATCGATAGACGCCAGCCCCCGTCCGCGTGATCTGTCCATTCCTGCAACCGGTGTGCTGACTTGGAGGGAGGAAAGCTGTCTCCCAAGGTCACTGCGGTTACACTGGGTCAGTTTTAGTCAGACTGCCTGTCCTCCGTCAGGATTAGCTCTGCTCCACTGGCTGAGATGGCACAAGCAAATCCAGGCCAGGGTTGTGATAATGGCTTTTTCTGTTCCTGTACCACATGCATAAGGGCTGTACCTTGATCAATCTTCCCGTCCCCATAGACTTCCTTGTGCAAATGGTGACATAATCTTGGCACACCGTGAGCTTCACTCTCCTGCTCCTTGCTTGGGTTTTTCCCCCCTCTTCCTTCCTGTTGATCTGAGCGGAGGAAAGAGAATATGAAATATGCAGCAGAGCTGGCTGCGCAACTCTGAAGCAATGGCCAGCAAAGCACAGATGCCAGTGATTTGCTGTTGTCACCTGGACTGAAAGTAGGAGATTCACTTTTCTTCATTGCAGGTAAAAAGCATTCGGCCCCTTTGCATTTGGAAGGCTGATGGCCATTTGAAACAAGAGGGTAGAGATGTCTGAAGCAAGCGTCCTACCCGTGCCTTGCCGAACCAGCTGGGCTGAGGCTCTCTGTGAACCTCCATTGACGCAACTTCATGAACAACTTAAATTGGTTTGCACATATACCCACCCTCAGCTGGAGAACTGAACAGAGCTGTGCATTGATACTGGATTACTGGATGGCCAATTCTCCAGTAGCAAGGGGTGCATATCCATTTGTGAGTACAGAAACATGGGTTTATATGCATTTTAGTAATGCATTAAAGGTTTGCTTGAGAGCATTAGGTACGTGCTTAAGTCTATCCCTAGACTCAGATCCTTCAAATGCCTGTGGCTCACATCCTGATCCATTGAATCAATGTAAGTTTGAATAGATCAAAAGTTCAGTTGGAGTCAGGGATTTTGTGAGCCATTCCCAACAGACAGCAGGGGTTATTGATCCTGGCCTGTCTTGTCTTTTACTCCATAACCCGTACTTCTTCCTACATCCCATAAATGAGCCAGTGAGTGTCCTTATGACTGTATTGAACTGCTTCCACTGGGCTTACATGAGAAATAATTAAAGTTAGCATAAGCCCTGCTGCTTACAACAGGGGCTTTGTACAGTTTACTTGTCTGCATGGAGGAAGGCACCGCGGGAGTCACATTTCCTCTCTCCTAACACATGACACCTGCACTTCCCAAGGGTTATTGTGGGAATGCTACAGCTGAATCTCCCACTGAGGGGAGGGATTTCAGAAGCAGAGATAAAGCAAGGCATGGGGAAAGGTATGTGAGGATTTTTCGGGTTCCAGAATTTAAAGACGACATCAGCCCTGGAGGCTCAGACACAGGCTGGGGTGGCCACTGGGAGGGCTCTGGCATGCATCTCTGCTGCAATATCCCTTGGAAACCATGCTGGCAGTGGAGTATTACTGGAGCCCAGAACCAATCTAGCCATTCCCTTTCCTTCTGCAACACATGCATGCAAACCTGTACCCAACACACATGAATGGGTATTCACACCCAACACACATGCAGACCTGTACCTACCACACATGAATGGGTATTCATACCCAACACACATGCAGACCTATACCCACACACATGAATGAGTATTCATACCCAACACACATGCAGACCTGTACCCACCACACATGAATGGGTATTCATACCCAATACACATGCAGACCTATACCCACACACATGAATGAGTATTCATACCCAACACATGCATGCAGACCTGTACCCACCACACATGAATGGGTATTCATACCCAACACATGCATGCAGACCTGTACCCAACACACACGAATGGGTATTCACACCCAACACACATGCAGACCTGTACCCAACACACACGAATGGGTATTCACACCCAACACACATGCAGACCTGTACCCAACACACAAGAATGGGTATTCACACCCAACACACATGCAAACCTGTACCCACACACACGAATGGGTATTCATACCCAACACACATGCAGACCTGTACCCACCACACATGAATGGGTATTCATACCCAACACATGCATGCAGACCTGTACCCAACACACACGAATGGGTATTCACACCCAACACACATGCAGACCTGTACCCAACACACACGAATGGGTATTCACACCCAACACACATGCAGACCTGTACCCAACACACAAGAATGGGTATTCACACCCAACACACATGCAAACCTGTACCCACACACACGAATGGGTATTCATACCCAACACACATGCAGACCTGTACCCACCACACATGAATGGGTATTCATACCCAACACATGCATGCAGACCTGTACCCAACACACACGAATGGGTATTCACACCCAACACACATGCAGACCTGTACCCAACACACACGAATGGGTATTCACACCCAACACACATGCAAACCTGTACCCACACACACGAATGGGTATTCATACCCAACACACATGCAGACCTGTACCCACCACACATGAATGGGTATTCATACCCAACACATGCATGCAGACCTGTACCCAACACACACGAATGGGTATTCACACCCAACACACATGCAGACCTGTACCCAACACACACGAATGGGTATTCACACCCAACACACATGCAGACCTGTACCCAACACACAAGAATGGGTATTCACACCCAACACACATGCAAACCTGTACCCACACACACGAATGGGTATTCATACCCAACACACATGCAGACCTGTACCCACCACACATGAATGGGTATTCATACCCAACACATGCATGCAGACCTGTACCCAACACACACGAATGGGTATTCACACCCAACACACATGCAGACCTGTACCCAACACACACGAATGGGTATTCACACCCAACACACATGCAGACCTGTACCCAACACACACGAATGGGTATTCATACCCAACACACATGCAGACCTATACCCACACACATGACTCACCCCCTTCAGAGGGATATCCTGTGCTACAGGTATTTCCAAGGGCCTTTATGACCCCTTTGCAAAAGGGTTGGCTCCACCACCTAGAAGAACCTGGTTTGTCATGCTGTTCAGGCTTGCCTTTGCAAAGGGAGTTAGACATCCAATACCTGTGTCATTACTGTCTTGAGTGAAGAGACAAAATACACACATGCATGTGCAGCTAAGGAGCCCCTATGGTATCACACATGCCCTTTTGTTCTAGGCTTGCACAGACTCCTTTTATCATGTGTATTGCGTCTGCATCCGGGTATCTCAGTTCTGGACCAAGGGTCTGCCACACAGATGCAGAGCTCCTGCCCCAAAAAGCTTATCTCTACATGTAAGACCAGAGACAACACCTAGATATGGGCAGACAGAGGACAAGGAACAGAGAGGACAAAAGCAGTCAGCAGAATGGCTGGGGTCTCTCCTCAGGAGTTTTGCCATCATCATCATCATTGATGATGTCCATTGATGAAGTCATTGTCATTGATGGAGTCAACATGAGCCATAGTGACGACTGTATGGTACACATTAAAGTCCAGGGCCCAAGGATATTTAAGCGTCTGAAATCAGTGGGCGTTAAGTCCCTAAATACCTTTGAGTATTGTCCTTATGTCCTGACAGGCCCAGCAAATAGTACCTTATTGAAAGCCGCCTCACAAAACACAATAACAAGTGCTTACACCACAATCCAACCCCAGATATAGGGCCTATGGGTTATGAATGGGGAGAACGTGTCCTCTGAGCGGACGATTGTGACGGCAGAGGGGAGTTTTGAGAGTTGTTGACCAGCAGCTCATGGGAAATGGGCACTTGCTTAGATGTGCCTTGGAAAACCTCCCCCTTCATCGAAGACCCAGAGATACAGAGAAGTGTGGGAGGAACAGATGGTAAATGGTTCCTGTCCTACCGGCCAGTCATACAAACGTGCATTTGAAATAACAGGAAGATGATTTGAGCCCCAAAATATCAATAACTAAGGAGATGGATTCAGACAAACACACAGAGGGAAACCATCTGCCACCTTATCCTCTATCAATAGACGGTTCCCCCTCGCTGTTCCGAAATCCAGGATGATCGATCAAATCATTAGACTCAAAGAAGAACTTCCCCTGCAGATTTCTGCCCTGGGATACATGAAGAAAAGATCTTAGCATCTACTAACTCCAAGACAATGGCATTCAGCTACTGGTAGCAAAGGTAATATTGACCCAATTCCACCGGTGTCCTCAAAGGACCTTTCCCCCTCCAAAGTGGGCAGTATTTCTGCAGGTTCAAATGGCAGGGATGCCCACCTTTCATATGCAGACCTGTTAAATGCATGAGAAAATGAAGTGCTTTTTAATTATTATTTCTATTACCAGTATAGTACAAATCCATTGAGACACAATCCGAGCTGAGCACAGCCATCGCTCAGAACTTTAAATTAAGCCAACATTTCTTTTCTGGCTTAGGAAAGTTCAAGTGCGTGGATGATATACATATTTTTTCCGTGTTCCTGCACATCAGCCCTTCTAAAAAACAGACAGGAGCAGGGACCAGAATGCTACGATCCCATGAGAAAGTCAGGGGGGTTTCAATATTTTTTGCTCACTGGAAGGAGGGAGAATCAGTCATCGCAGCAAATAACTGTTCCTCTGTAACATTTCCAGATCACCTTTGTGTCTTGAGAGCGGCAGAAAAGCTTGGAGAAAATTAAGACATCTGGGTGTCTGTTGAAACTGAAGCACCAAACTGCCTGAAGTTCAGCTGTTGCTACACCTCAGCATTAGGGAATTACCTGCAACAGGCAAAAAGGTTGTGAGCACATATCTCTGTTTCACTGGCAATAGAGGGACTCAGGACCGATGCCTGCAAGCCAGTTGTTCCCCTACAGTAATGAAGATTTAGCATCAAACATATACTGCAGTTTAACCAGGCAGAATATTTCTGGCCACTTTCCAATAGTTTTAATGCTGATTTTAGGCCACAGGGCACCAATCACATCTTGTACAGTGTGGTCCCCAAGGGCAAACCAAGGTCACTCGATGGGTGGAAAGCAGAGAACTCCTTTCTTTGGTTTCTTAGCCATGTTGAAAGCACCATCTTCTCTCTTCCTGTGAAATCTACCTTTTCCAATGGGATGCAAGGGATATAAGGAAGCTTAAACCAGGGAAATGTAGGGTTGAGTCACCTCTGCGATACAGCTACAATCAGTTCACCTTTGCATGGGGGAGCTAACAGGCTTGTGCAGGGTATTTTAACATTGTGACTGGGCCCCATACCTCAGGGGGTCATTCCTGCTCTTGGCCCTTTCTGACTGGGGTGGACAAGGCAATAAGCCCACTGAGGGGAAGGCGATTGTGGTGTCATTATCCCCATCATGGTTACAAGCATGAACTGACAGAACAAGGAGCAATCGTCTCAAATTGCAGCAAGAAACGTGGAGGTTAGATATTAGGAAGAATTTTCTCACTAGGAGTGTAGTAAAGCACTGAAACAGGCTACCCAGAGAGGTGGTGGACTCTCCATCCTTGGAGGTTTTCAAGATCAGGATAATCTAGTAGGGGCTGGTCCTTCTTTGAGCAGGGGGTTGGACTAGATGTCCTCCAGCGGTGCTTTCCAACCCTCATTTTCTTTGATTCGGTGTGCAAGGCAGCATGGTTTAGTGGTTAAGGCCAACAGCCTGGGAGTCAGCATGCTTGGCTTCATAGATGTTAGGGGCTGGAAGGGACCTCATGGGGTTCAGCACCCCTGCACTTGGGCAAGGAAGATTGCTGACCCCAGCAAGCTCTGCATCAAGTCCTCTGCTCCTGACCCACTGCCCATCTGTGATTGCCCTCTGTGTCTCTGTCCTGCTCACCAGGGGGAGGGACTGTCCACCTCTGTGTGCATATACCAGACCCTGCAATCCTGTTTTGCTCAGGGTTGTGACATTTGGGCACTTAGCCTTGTTCCACATGGTCCACGAGTTCTCCACAACACAGAAGAGGAGTCCTGACTCCGTGGTTGTGAGCATGGGTCCTGGACCCCGTGGTTCCTTGTCAGATACCTGCCTGGTAGGTGTCCCTGGAGTTGCACATCAGGGCTCCCACAATCTGGGTTCACTTTAGCCTGCTGGCTGCACTGCCAAAGAGCCAGGAGCCCAGAGGCCTGGACTCCAGCAGCCTGCTAAATTATGACAGCTACTGGAAGGGTGGGAACCTGACTGGTATGTGTCTTCAACATCAAAGGGTCCCCCAAGGCTCTGTCCTTGGGCCTATACTATTCAACATCTTCATTAATGATGTGGACACTGGAGTCAGAAGCGGACTGGCCAAGTTCACTGATGACACCAAGCTCTGGGGTAAAGCATCCACACCTGAGGACAAGAGGGCGATCCAGGCTGACCTAGACAGGCTCAGCAAATAGGCGGACAAGAACCTGATGGTGTTCAACACCGATAAATGCAAGGTTCCCCACCTTGGGAGGAAAAACCCGCAGCACGCTTATAGGCTCGGCAGTGCTATGCTGGTTAGCACTACAGATGAAAGGGACTGGGGGATCATGATTGACCACAGGATGAACATGAGCCTTCAATGTGATACTGCAGCTAGTAAAGTGAGCAAAACGCTGGCTTGCATCCATAGATGCTTCTCAAGCAAATCCTGGGACGTCATTCTCCCCCTGTACTCGGCCTTACTGAGGCCGCAGCTGGAGTACTGCGTCCAGTTTTGGGCCCCACAATTCAAAAAGGATGTGGAGAAGCTTGAGAGAGTGCAGAGGAGAGCCACGCGCATGATCAGAGGTCAGGAAAACTGACCTTACAACGACAGGCTGAGAGCCATGGGACTCTTTAGCCTGGAAAAGCGCAGGCTCAGGGGTGATCTGGTGGCCACCTATAAGTTTATTAGGGGTGCTCACCAGGATCTGGGGGGGACGTCTGTTCACCAGAGCGCCCCAAGGGATGACAAAGTCGAATGGTCACAAAATCCTCCAAGACCGTTTCAGGCTGGACATAAGGAAGAACTTCTTTACTGTCCGAGCCCCCAAGGTGTGGAATAGCCTGCCACCAAAGGTGATTCAAGCACCTACATTGACCACCTTCAAGAGAAATTTGGATGCTTGTCTTGCTGGGATCCAGTGACCCCAGCTGACTTCCTGCCCCTGGGGCAGGGGGCTGGACTCGATGAACTTCCGAGGTCCCTTCCAGCCTGAATGCCTATGAATCTATGAAACATTTTTCTGAACAGCAGCAACAGGGCACCACGGACGTCGAAAATAATACTGCTGTTCTGCAACAGCCCCAAAGCCTTGAGCAGACATAAGGCTGTAACTTGCTTAGACAATCCAGTGGAAGTCCTATCTACCCTACAGTTTGCAACCAGGATCTCTGACAAGGTTATGCTTGTTGAGCAGATGGGGCCAGTATGCAGCACCGACTACCACGCAGCAGAGAAGAGGACTGTTGTCCATCATTTAATCAATCACTCAACTCTACATGTCTTCGGTGAATAAATTGGGCAGCACTTGCCCTTTGGCTGGGAAGGACGGAAGCCTAATTAAATCTACGAAGCTGAGCCACGAAACCCAAGATCTCCTTGGAGAACCAACTTGCCTGGAGAGGCAAGCTTCTGTTCTCTCATTTAAAGTCCATCTGCTTGGCTCTTGAGGGAAGCCAAGCTGCCTCCTTGCTCTCTCCCCGCCCTTCATAATCATAGCTGGCATTTCCCAATAACACTGAGAGCTCTCTCATTTGAATGTAAAATCTTTCGGAGGCTTGGAGATGACTGCTTCAGCCACACTGTGATTTGCCATCTGATGATCCTTGTGTAGTCAATGGCCTATTCTTGGTTTTGATACGGTTAGGAGCATAGCTTTGTATCATCATAAAGCACCTTGCGATGAGGACAGCGTAAAAAGGAAAAGCCTTACACAGAGCAGAGGGATAGATGGGGCCCAGAGCTGCAGGTAGAGACTGCAACTAGAGGGAAGAAAAGGGCAGTCAAGTGATACCAGATTGTGTGTCAGAGGGAAAGGTCATCTCCACAGGCAACTGGTAAGGACTTTGCCCCTAAAACAGCCTGAAAGCTCCTTATCCAGTTCCCCACATAGACCACTGCAACTGCCCCTGTCCTGGACTGTCTAATGTGCCAGCACCTTCTGCAGACGTGGCCCAGAGCAGACCCCTTTCCCACCCTCCAACCTTTCTTCTGGGCAAGAAGCCCTCTTGTGAATACAAGGCAATGCTGAAGTGGCACAAAGAGCCTCTAATAAATTCACCACCCCCATCCAGTGCAACTTCATGCTCCTCCAGAGCTTTATAACATGCCTATTCCTACAAGGCCCCTTATCCCCAAGCTCAATAAATGGATAGAATTGCAAGGCAGCCACCGGGGCGAACGCACTGAGCTCCCACGCTTGGGTTCACACCCTGACCCTGGTCCTGATCTCACCCTGGTAAGAACCGTGGGTTGACCCACACTTGACATCTAGCAAGTATTTCATGGGGCTGAACGGTGAAGGTGACTGCAAGTCTGAAGTCAGATGGGTTGGCAGACTCAGGAGAAGAAACCTGCAACCTCGCCTGAATGCCTTAGGTCTGGGGGAGATCTTTGCAAGAGGTCGTAATTGCAAAACATTACAGTTTGCAATGCTAATTACACAGACCTGCAACGTGCATGGTACTGGGAGGAAACGGTAGACGAGACAATGAGTTTGGGGAAGCACCTGCAGACAGCCCAGCCCCTCTGCACTCCTGTCCCCAGCCCAGCCTGCTCCTCTCCCTATAATGACTGCTCCAATTCTTCCTGAAACAGCCACCTATTTGGCTTGTGACTGCAAGGTTGTCCAGCTACCTCAGTCTCCTCCTTGCTGCGTTTGTCCCTGAAGGAGACCACGATATAAAATTAATTCATGAGACTTCAACGAGCAGAAACAGGCAGCAAAACCCCGGCCTTCCCCAGAAGGGTAAACGATAGGTGTATCCTCCCTCTGCAGCTGCTGCTGCATCCACTGAAAACTTTCTCTGCACCTTGTTTTATTTGTCATGATGCAGCTTTGGAAGAAATTCAGTTCACACAATTTGTAGGTTTGAAGGGCACTGGCTGCTGCTTTTGGAAGCTGAGAGCGAGATTGTCATGATTGCAGCAATTATTAAAGGAAAATAACATGATGGAGATATATGGGCATGAGGGGAATAGGATGGGGCTGTATCAAAAATAGACTCTGTGTATGTACAGCAGTCCCCTATAAATTATGTCCCTGGGAATTGGTGTCAGGCAGTCAGATTGCTGGATAACTGACCATTATTCACCAATGAAAAATTGGTTTCTCAGGGCAGATGCTGGCATCTATTGTTTTACCGCCCAGATACTGTCTTTGTCCTTAGAGTCTGGTCATTGTCATGAAAATGTTTTGACAAATAATAGGCTATGAAACAACAGAATGGATGAACGCTCAGGCCCTGAGAAACCAGGCTGCTCAAAGAAGTCCAGCCGCTTCCAAAACAGGGGGAGAAAAAATTACTGTTCATTAGAAAGACAACACCCCTGGAGTCTAGGGGGGACATCTGGCTTACTTGTGTGTCCTAAGGGTTTTTTAAGGCAATCTAAATTCAACAGGTTTTTATCCAGGGCCATATCTTTAAGTCCTTACTCACACCCAGATCATCTTCTCCTTGTTCTTATTACCCCGTGTTTAGGGTAAGGCCATAATCACAGGTTGAATACAGCCCATGCAGAGGGTGGCTAGGGGACAGGTCCGCTGACAGCTCTCCTGCTTGCCGGGATCTTGTCTACCCCCTTCGGGGCTGCAATCTCGATGGGAAGCAACAGGGCTTGTGTTCCCTTGAGTCAAGGGAGGTTGGGAAAGGGGGACCTGAGAGCACCTGTCCTTAGGGATCCTCCAGGTTTGGGGATGTCCCACAGCCCATTCTGGCTGGAGTGGGCAGCGTTTCATCCCAAGCTAATTGGAGCGGCTGGAATCCTTATTCCACACCCAGCCCTAAATGTTGCTTCCAGAGACCGGTCCTTGCAGATGCTCTCCCGGGAGCATTTCCCTATCACCGGTCCCTTCGCTTTGCAATGTGTCATTCAGGACCTTCAGGAGTCAAAGGGACTTTCTTGGGTCAGGACCAAGGAGAAATTCATTAAGACAATTAGGTCTGGCTTCCCTTGGGAACAACTCCTCCTTGTATTGCAGCTTCCCCTGGGAGGAAAAACAAAGCCCTGGATATGAAATCACTTGGAATAATAGGAATAAAGCCATTTCACTGGCCCGGGTCCCCGTGACCATGCTTTGAAAGGAAATGTCACACATTTCCAGTTTCACCTCGAGTGTTTTTGTTTGCACACAAAAGCAGGAGGCCGGGACCCTGGGACCACGCTCGATTCAGCTGAGACTGTCCTTCAAGTGCCGCTGAAGCCTCAGGGGTAAACCCAGAGACACATCAGGCCTGATCCTCAGTTGCTATAGACTGGGGAAGTCGGGGATCCATTCTGATCTCCACCAGGCCTGGATCTGGCCCCTTCTGGCTGCAAGCAGCTCCACACACATGTTCCTCCATAGTCACTGCCTCTCCTCGGTTTGTCCCAAGCTCGTTTTGCACGGGAACATGAGCTCTGCCCCTCCAGTGCTGGTTTGCTAGTCCCCACCTGAAACCAGAATCCCCAGCTGGGGACAAAGCATTGGTTGCTGTCGTCCAAAAAAGCAGGCAGGGAAAAGAAAGCAAATGGGGTTTCTGTAGGGAAAAGGGCTTTGAACTCCAGGAGAATGCTTCCCCGACTCCCTCCTGAGGGGTCGAGCGCTCTCGTCCCCTCGTGAACAGATACACTTTGCCTGGGCATCCAAGGAGGGAAGAGCGCTGCAATCATTTTCCCCTTACGTAAGGCCAGAGATGCGCAAGACATTTTGCAACGCAAATGCAGAAGAGAGGGCTGCTGTGGAGAACAGGCAATTCAATCCAAGAGGAGATCAGGGACGAGACAGCAAGGCATAGATTAGGCGAGGAAGGACAGAATAAGACAGTGTCGCTGTTTGACTAGGCAGTGCGGGTGTCTCAAGGATTGCACGGACCTTGTGTGTGTGTGTGTGTGTGTGTATATTTTATTATTATGTAAACTGTTATAGGGGAGGGTGTTCAAAGATGCAAAGAAGAGCTATTCACTATTATTATTATTATTCATATTAGCCTTTCCTCCTCCAAAGAAACACACACGAGCATCGCAACTTGCTGGGTTAAAATTTCAGATTGTCGGTAAACATCTTTTTTTTTCCTTTTCCTTTTCACTCATTTGCAGTTGCTTAAGGAAACAAATGATGGTTTTAGGTTTTTTAAGCCCATTTGTTTAACCAAAGACTGTTTAAAGAAACCTTTTTTTTTTTCTCTCTTATTTTTTTTTGGTTTGCATTATTCAGCAAAAGCCTGCTACTGTTATATATGGAATTTGTGGGGAAATGCAATTCTCCCTTCCTTCCCCCCCTCCCCACCAAATTCCTCTTAAAAGTAATTGATAATTTTTCACCTAACTCTGCTTGGATGCATAAAAGAGAGTTTAAGATTGTAAAGGACAGCACGTCTTCAAGAAAGGTGGGGGGATCAGGATCATAATGAAGGGAAGTTGTTATTATTCACCTTCCAGAAGACAGACAGCTGAAGACTCTCCAGCTTCCTATTCCCAATTATTTTATTTAGCTGCATTGTTGGCTCTTTAACACAAATGCAACCAAGTGTGGATGGGACGGAGTGAAGAGTGGTGGATGAACAGGAGGCCGAGGAAAATGAGTTTGCTGTAGAAGTCACTGGAGCTACGGACTGGTATTGTGACAGCTGGATGCTGTAGGTAAGGCACATTTCTGAGAGCCTGTACAGGGACAACACAGATGAGACTTGCAAGGAGAGGCAAAGGGAAGAGGGAGGAGTGGAAGACAAATGACCTGTTGGTTCCAGGAAGGAGTGCAGTTACTCTAAGCCATCATCCATTTGCTTTGGCTCCAGCGTCAATATTACAAGGCCAAAAGTCAACGCTCTTTAGTCTCCCGAAGAAAGGTGGGTTGCCAGGATGCAGTCTCCCATCGTTTTTTGAGACAAAATAATATGAAAGTAAATTGGATCTTATGCTTATGGCCCACGAGGCCCAGGAATTACACTGTTCTCCTTGCTCAGCATTGCACAATTAGCAAAACGCTAATACTGGACCGCTACAAAGGGAGGGCAGGGGAGGCGAGTAATTAGAGCACAGCAACGGTCTAATGAAGTCGAGCAAATCCCGTGCTCTTCTAACTGCATCGGCTTCACCCCAAAACAGTGGATCCAGTGGACCCTGTTCAGTGGAAACAGATGCAGTTTTTTAAACATTTCAAGCACCTACTTTGAACGCTTTCAAGAGACATTTGGATGTCTATCTTGCTGGGATCCTGTGATCCCTGCTGACTTCCTGCCCCTGGGGCAGGGGGCTGGACTCGATGATCTTCCAAGGTCCCGTCCAGCCCTAATGTCTATGAAACGTCTATGAAATCCTAAAGTGTAAATGCGTCCTTGAGAACTGCTCTGGTCCAAAAAAAGCCATTCTGATTGAGAATATTTTCCACTTCTTTCTTAGTTCCTGCTATCAAACTCATAGCATGGGAGACTATTCAAAATCTAGGGAGGAGCTGTACCAATTACATTTGCTGCTCGGCTCAGGTCTGACTTTAATTGTTCAGGTCCAAACTGGCACTACTCAGATGCTTGGCATGATGTTTGAAGACCTGTATTTCAAACAAATGCGATGGAAATATCTACAGAGCCTTGGGTAAGAATCCCACCCTATCCCAGGTTCTTCAACAAACATTAATTTAAACCCATTTATTTTAGATGAGTATAATCGATACTTATATACACTTTCCCCGCCATGCTGAATTTTTTGTGGATGTTCCAGTGGAGAACTGCCTCCCAAATACACATGGGAACTGATGGCAATGTTGTTATGGCCCAGTGATGCAGAAAGAAACTGGCCGTGAGATTTAACAAGGTCACTCCAAGGCACAGAGATCTTTGTAAAATATGCTCGCTCCTCCACGTCCTCCCAAAGCAGGCCGAGGGGGAGGGAGGTGGGGAGAAAACCCTGTAGGTCTGGGGAATGATGCTCTGTGATTAATTTCTGCACGAAGGAAACTCACTATTAATCAACATTATTTATAGGGTTAATCTAAAGGCAGTGTTTGCTGGAGAGCGAACCGGCACGGGATATGACATGTGCGGGAGATGGATGGAGTATTGCCACACTACTTTGAATCAGTTTGGAGCAGAGAGGGTGGTAACCAAGGATACGGTATAATTGATGGCGAAAATCTTCCAAAGCAATCAGTGATTTGGGAACCCTCAGGTTGGATGCCCCCCGTGAGATATCTGGAAGAGGCCTCCTGTTACCTTGAACATGCTGGGAACCCCAGTCTGAAAATCTGGTCCTTCTTGAAAATTGTAGTCTGTACATCTAGGATCCCATTTTAAACCAGGAGGGAAATTGCACTGATCCTTAGCATGTGGTGTATGTCTGCTGAAATGAGGAATATATTGAAACCCAAGACTTTCCTGTCTTTTGGCTGCCTGTATGAGCTGTACACCCCAGATGCAAAAATAGAGGCCAATTTGAAGCCACAGGTACAAGGAAAACTCCCTGTACCTTGAGTTGCTGCCTGTCAAATGGGGTTAACGCTTCCTTCTTTCGCATGGCTGTTGGGAGGATACACTCTAAATCCCCCAAAAAACACAGAACAGGAATCATACTGGTATTTCAGTGATAGCTAGAGAGAGAAAATAAAACCTTGCAAAACCTGGGTAGGGGCTGAGATCCACCAACACCTTCTCTAGCTTCTAGGAAATTTCCCAGCGATGTATTTGGTAGCCGTGTTGGTCTGAGACAAAAAGAAATGCAAAAATCTAGAACTCTTGGTTCAGAGATGATACCTGTTATTAGACCAACCAAGAAATTGCAAAAAAATATATATCTTCTTCTGGAAGCTTTCAGGCTCACACACCCTTCCTCAGGCTCAGGGAAAGTTAAAGAAGGTAAAAAGCCCCCATAGGTAGGAAATAAACTTAATTTTTGCACAGAGGAAGCTGAAGCGTCAAAACTGTCCCTCTGAGTCCATTCATTGACAGGAGCTTTGTTTCCCCAGAGGGACATATTTCTGTGCACCATTATCCGGAGCGACTGCCGGACCCTAGCGGAGTAATCATAACCCCGAGACCCTGCAGCTCTCAAGATTATAGGCCCTTCCTGATTTTTATTTCTGAGGGCAATGCAGCAAGCGTGGTGCCTTCAGACTACTGCTGAGCTGAAACAGCCATCTCCTGAAATAGGGATTCCTCTAGCAAGAAGGGCTTCATGCAAGAAGGACTGCATGGGGGTGACATTTAGTGGGTGAATGACAGGCAAACACTGTCCATTCACTAGGATGCATGATCGGGAAGAGTGGACGAACACCCTTGGATTCACCTGAGCTCTTGCAGCACCTCTTCATTCACATGGGCAGCATGTACCCTTGCACTAGAGGCAGGCAGAGAGGTGGCTGCTGGTTCAGTGCATTTCTACAAGGAAGGCCCCTGCTCCAGTGGTGCAGACACAGGGGCGAGTAGCTGGAAGTCCAGAGGCCGAGGTGTTCGAAGCCATAGCAGAAGTATTCATGGTGCGGCTATGTCAGATTCCAACAAATCTCCAAATTCTGCTAAATACTTTGTCACGAGGACATGAGAAAGGCCACTAGTTTGCCAAGAGAGCATTTGTTCCTACCAACTAAAACCACAGGGCCCTAGTCCATGAAGCTAGAGCTGGGGACTCTGATCAGTGCCATACCTAGATTCCTGGAGGCCCTGGGCAAATTTTAGTATCAGCCACCCTTTGCCAGAGATAATGATAATAATAATTGCACACCGGAAAAAAAATAAAAATCACTTTCAGGCCTCCTTTCTGTCCAGCCGCCCAGTTTGCCTGTGCCTGTGTCCGGCTCTGTCTGTGATCTCCAGACAGGAATTTGCACAGAAGTGGCTGATCTCTTCTTTTGTTTAGAAGGGATTTCCACCCCCACCATTTCACTCCTCTCTCCAGCATGGCAGTGTGGAGTGCTAAGGGTGGCTTATTTAAGGAAAGCCATCTGCACACACAAAAAAGGCAGAGCCCACATCACCCTAATAGCCCACCCAGTTCCAGCTTTTAGCAGGACCTGCAGTAACCCACGCACTGGCACCGAGACCAACCGGATGAGTTGGATGGGATAGAAAGAAAATCCTGCAGCTGTTTCAATCCTCTTTCCACGTGTCCTTTAGCATTTTACACAAACTGAGATCTCCAGCCTGTGCCCATGTTGCATTGGGCAATATGCTGCCTCTAAAAAGAGCCCGAGCTGCTGTTTTTAGCCCAGCACATACATGGAAGGATACTTTTGTCTTTTATGAATTATGGCCTTTCTGCTGGTTTAGGGCCTCATCTTGTGTGAGGCTCTCATCTCATGGTGCTTTGTGCCTTGGGACCCGGCACACTGCACAGTTGTAACCTGCTAACTTGATCTCCTGTCTATCCTCTGCAAAAGGATTCCCAAGAAGTCAGTACCTAGAAAGAAGTAGAGAGATGCTCAGAGCCGTGGTGAACAGCACAGAAAAGAGCATGGCGCTCCGCTTTGATTTCACCTCTGCTTTTATCACAGATTCTGTGTCTGCGGCCGCTTTAATCCCACCTGTTTGCAGATCCCTCCTGCGTTTATTTTATTAGACACCACCGGAGGTGTTTGGGGAGAAAGGAAACGCTCCACCTCAAACTAACTAGAAGTAACCCATCCAGCCTAAAGCTTGCCCACACCATAGGGCTTCTCGTTGTGGAAGCAGCCCTGATCACCAGGGCAGGGCTGAGAAGGGAAATGGAAAGAGTACGACCCTGTCATCTCAAAGGACGTCTCACAAAATCATGGGGCCTCTATGCAACCCACCAATGTGTTTGTTGGGAGATGCAAAGCATGGATCATCTCCTGAGAGGCCCTGTTGCACCACCGTGCACCCCACGAGATCTGGCAACCGCAACATCAGAAGCACTGGGACCGGCCCATATAGAAAGGGTGGATTGGAGACACAATGAAGCCACTATTGAGTAGGAATATTGGATCTGAAGCCACTATTGAGTAGGAAATGGCAGGGGTTAGGGTGGCTTTGTTTGCCCCCAGCAGCCCCAACATCCTCACTGCCCGCATGGGCTGCTGCTCCCACCCTGCCTCCCCCTCCTGCGAACTCGAGACAGGAATGACGCATGATCTGAAACGGGTTCAAATGTGTAACACAACAGAAGTACAGCAGACTTAAACCCTTTTCAAACCAGTTTAAGCTAAACCTGGATGGGTATAGCATCAGACTGAACTGATGTAGGTTAAACCGGATTATTAAACTCCTGTGCCAGATCCCCTCCAGATTCAAGCTCCGGCGGAGCAGGAAGATGCGCTCTTGCACCGTCCAGCTTCCGCTGCATTTCTGGAATCAAAAGTGAACGTCTGTTCGTTTGCTTGTAGGGTCAATCGACACCGCTCAGAGGAAGAGGTTTTATGGGCAGAGGTGGAGCGGCATGGGACTCTTCAGCCTGCAGAAGCGAAGGCTCAGGGGGCACTGCCTATAAGTGTACAGGATCAGGGCATCTGTTCACCAAGGGAAGACAAGGTCCCATTTGAGAGTGGACAGAAGGAAAAACACCCGGACCTGCGAGACTCTGGACCCCAGGTGGCTCGCAGCCCACGGGGCAGGGGCTGTCCCGAAGTGGGTGCAGATGGATGGTTTGGTGCGTGCCCAGCGCCGCGCACAGCACAGCTGGGGGCAAGGGGCAGGCTGATCCCCGGGGGGTTGGAGACCGCAGGGCGCAGCCGGGGTCCCTCCCCTCGCCCGGCGCCCCGCGTCCCGCCGCCGCTCTCCTCCCCCGCCCCGCGGCAGGAGGCGGGCGGAGCGGAGCGGAGCGGAGCGGAGGCAGCGCAGAGCCGAGCCGGAGCCGGGAGAGCGGCGGGACCTGCCCCGGGGGATGCGCCGAGCCCCGCGCCCCGCACACCGCCATGGGCTGCCCGCGGGCCGGGGGGGGCCGCCTGCTGCCCCCGCCAACGCCGCCGCCGCTCCTGCCGCTGCCGCTGCTGCTGCTGCTGCTGGGCGCCGCCGTGCTGCGGGGTGAGTGCGGGGCTGCTGGGTCCTGGCAGAGCCTCTGCTCCGGGCTGTGTCCCTTCTCAGCATGGGAGAGACCCCTCTGCTCTGGGACTTAGTCCCTCTAAGCCCGGGGAGACCCCTCTGCTCTGGGCTGTATCCCTCCAAGCATGGGAGAGACCCCTCTGCTCTGGGATTTAGTCCCTCCAAGCCCGGGGAGACCCCTCTGCTCCAGGCTGTGCCCCACCAAGCATGGGAGAGACCCCTCTGCTCTGGGATTTAGTCCCTCCAAGCCCGGGGAGACCCCTCTGCTCCAGGCTGTGCCCCACCGAGCATGGGAGAGACCCCTCTGCTCTGGGATTTAGTCCCTGCAAGCATGGGAGAGACCCCTCTGCTCTGGGATTTAGTCCCTGCAAGCATGGGAGAGACCCCTCTGCTCCAGGCTATGCCCCACCAAGCATGGGACAGCCCCCCTCTGCTCTGGGATTTAGTCCTTGTGCCCCTCTGAGCCTGGGAGAGACCCCTCTGCTCTGGGGAGCCTGGGAGAGACACCTCTGCTCCAGGCTGTGCCCTGCCAAGCATGGGACAGCCCCCTCTACTCTGGGATTCAGTCCTTGTGCTCCTCTGAGTCTGGGAGAGACCCCTCTGCTCCAGGCTGTGCCCTGCCGAGCATGGGACAGCCCCCTCTACTCTGGGATTCAGTCCTTGTGCTCCTCTGAGTATGGGAGAGACCCCTCTGCTCCGGGCTGTGTCCCTTCTGAGCATGGGAGAGACCCCTCTGCTCTGGGATTTAGTCCCTCCAAGCATGGGAGAGTCTCCCTCTGCCCTGGGCTGTGTCCCTCTGAGCATGGGTGAGACCCCCCTCTGCCCTGGGATTTAGTATCTATGTCCCTCTGACCCTGGGAGAGCCTCCCTCTGCTCCGGGCTGTGCCCCTCCATGCATAGGAGAGACCCCTCTGCTCCGGGCTTCAGTCCTTGTGCCCCTCTGAGCATGGGAGAGCCCCCATTTGCTCTGGGATTTAGTACCTATGCCCCTCCAAGCCTGGGAGAGCCCCCCTGAGACTCCAGGCTTCAGTGCCCATGCCCCTCTGAGCACGATAGGACCCCCCTCAAACTCTGGGCTTCAGTCCGTGCGCCCCTCCAAGCATGGGAGAGCCCCCCTCTGCTATGGACTTCAGTGCCTGCACCCCTCTGAGCTGCAGAGCTTGTGCCCCTCCAAGCCTCCCTGCTCTGGGCTGCAGAGCCTGTGCCCATCCGAGCCCTTCTCTGCTCTGAGCTTCGGTGCTTGTGCCCTTCTGAGCGTGGCAAAGCCTCCCTCAGACTCCAGGCTTTGGTGTCTGTGCCCCTCTGAATGTGGTAGGACCCTCCTCCGCTCCAGACTTTAGTGCCTGTGCCCCTCTGAGCATAGTAGGACTGACCCCACTTAAACTCCAGGCTTTGGTGCTTGAAGCTTGCCACAGACACAGCCCAGAAGATTGAAGGAGGAAACGGGCTCATGTTGAGCCTTTCAAATGCTTGTTAACCATCGGCTGCACCCATCCCAGACAGTCCTCCCGTGTTTTTCAACACTAGCATCCAGAGTTAACCACCGTGCTGGCACTGCCTCCGGGTGCCTTGGCATTGGTGCGTCACTCTCCTGCAGTGCTCAGCTGAATGTGTTCCTCCTGTACGTGCCCATCACCCTGGCACAAAGGGGCTGTGCATGTAAAGACAGGCTCTGTAGTCTGCCAAAGGCCAGAAGGGACCGGGTGACATGCAGGATGAAGTCTCTCTGGGGTTTTCCTGGCTGACATTAAGTGTCTCTGTCTCGTGCTTTCCCTGCAGTGTGCGGTCACGTGGAAACCCGAGCCCACGCTGAGGAAAGGCTCCTGAAGAAACTCTTCTCGGGCTATAACAAGTGGTCCCGCCCTGTAGCCAACATTTCGGACGTGGTGCTGGTCCGCTTTGGATTGTCCATCGCACAGCTCATTGATGTTGTAAGTGAAACGGACTGGAGCAAGGAGCACTGGAAGCTTTTCAGGCCAGGCCTAATTCCCTACCCAAATCCCTGCATGCGGAGACGCTCTTGAATGATCCCGGGTCAGATTGTGAGTGCCTTATTCACCTGGGAGAAGAGTTATCACAGGAATAGTCCTGTAGAAATGAATGGGACAACTTCCGTGAGTAGTTGCTCAAAGTGTTCACAGCCTGCTCTTTTATTAGTTAGTTGTGTTAGTCAAAACTCTGAAGTCCGTAGTGAAATATGAAAAGAAAACCCAAGCATGACTGTAGTAGATGTGGTACAGTACAAATCTAACTAGGCTCCTGCCTGAGATAGACAGACCAATTTATCATCCCACTGTTAAGTTCAAGAAGAATTTGGGCTGAGCAAGAAACAAGGCAGGAGCTTAGCATAGAAACTGTAATTATGAATTATGCATTATTATCCTAACCGGTTGTTACACATGTAACTTATCTTGTCCGTTTGTCACTTTGGGTGATTGGAGGCACGGTATCTGAGAGCAAACGTTCCCATGTGTTTGCTCAAAGAGAAGCTCCCCGTAGGCAGAATTAGATATGGCCTCCGCAAAGTGGATGATGGGTTGTTAGGATGATTCGGTATGCATTGAAAGGGTATCAAAAAGCACCTAATTTTGTAGCATTTGGAGCTCAGTTTGCAAAGAAAACATGCGTGCGTGCTTGCTTGCTTGCTCACTCACGCACAGCGAGGGACAAATGCACACAAGCTTTTAAATGTGCAAAATGGGTTGGTGTGATTGTGCGTGCAGATGTACATTCATGCATGCAAGTGCAGTTTCTGTGGGTGCAGGGTTGGTGTGTGTGTGCACATGCTTATTTTGAATAAGTGGCATGCTGTATTATTGGAAGCTGTCTGAATTATTTCCTTCGGATATGCACTGCTTGTGCGTGAGACAGAGAAAAGAAAGGTAATCTATGCAGCTGGAGTGTAGTACAAAGATTTATTGGCACACATTTGTGCTTACACACAAATGGTACAGCCAGAAGTGAGTTAAGCAGGTCATTCCAGATGAGTGCTTATTAACCTTGCAAACCACGCTGCGCTATCATGCATTTTGCATATACCCTCTATGTAATAGAAAACCCATTTAAAAAATGGATTAAAGGGAAAGAACTATGGAGGCTAATTTTCATACCCCTCCCCCTGAGAAGCCAAGATTTTCCAGTGCCATGTGGGACCCAGAAATATTAGAGCTAAACCAGTTTACAAACCTCTGAAAGATCTGTAGTAGCTTTTCCATACATCATATTACTGAGATCCTTTCGTTCTTCGCTGAGCCAGGAGGGCACGTGTGAACTCTCTTGGGAAGATGACAAGTGCTCTTTCCTAGTGGTGTGAAGCTCTGATTTCTAGCCTGAATGAGCCATGAGATTTAACTCAGACCTTCAACTCATCATCATTGCTCAAATATTGTCCACCTTGGGGTTTATAGTGTGATGTTGTGGGATGCTTTCTGAGTTTGGAGGGAAAGAAGAAAACAGGATGGTCGGTTCTAAAATGGTGGGAATTTGGAGCTGCGGTCACTCGAGAGCTACTCAAAAAGAGGGGAGATTGTTGGTCAGGGTACGGGGGATGATGATGGCAGATTACTGATGCAAGCATTTTGCCATATGGTACTACTATATCTTACCCATCCATAATCACATTGTGTGTGGCGTACATACATCTGCACAGTGAACCAGCGTTTGCAAAAGGCAGGGCCTAGGTGTCCAGGGGGTTGTGCCCATCTCTGCCTAAAACCTTTAGCTCAACTTTGCAAGCTCGAATTTGTCTTCCGTTCTGTGCCTTTCCTTTGCATCAGACCGAGAAACACAAATCTGCCTGCAAGCTGCTCGTGTTTAGGCTGTCTGCATTTCATGTGAATAATTGATAAGACTGAAGATGGTACATTACTGATCGCGATGGCACAAGATAGACTTTCCGTTATGCACCAGCCAAATCATAGAAAGGCAAGATCAATACTTGTGCTTTGAAGTGCTTTTCCTCTCCTACCTAAGGAGAATCTGCCTTGTGCCAAATGTTTTGGTGCTTAAAACTCTAACCAGCAGGCAGTTCTGCCAGGCACCTGATGAATACATTTAGGAAGTTATATGTCTCATTTCCTTCCAGATTTGCTCAGTTACTGAGTGACCCTTTCCCTAATACTATTCCTGCATCACGGCCCCAATCCAACCAAGCCTCGGTATAATTCTCCCTTGCACTGATTCTTTATGATACATAGCCTGGCTGCTGGGCATGCCGATAGAAGTACTTTGTGCCATTTGCAGTAGAGTTTGTGTCTCCTACAGATACATCCCAATGTCAGGTGATTAAAAAAAAAAACAGATGCAGGACTCAATTTCTGACTCAGGCTGGCAAAAGCCAGAGAAATCAATGTTAAATCCACTGTCCCTCTGTATTCCTATTTCACGCTGTTGTGCTTAGGTCAATTTGCTCCAAGATTATAATGATAAGGTATCAAAGGCATATATGTGTTCAAGAGCAGACTGGGATGAAACACATCAGCCTGGTAAGTCGCTCTTTGCTACAGTGCACCTTGAGAAATCAGCTATGCAGTTAAATTCCACCCTCGGCTGTATAGATTGCATTTTCTCACGTATAATACACTTCAGACTCTTAACACGTGCCTTGTTTTTTGAAAGGCTAGGTGAAGAAAAAAACCCAAGAGATTTCCTGGTGGTAAATAACTGAGTAGCATCACTAGGAGGTCAAGTTTGCTCACGGTTCTGCTCTTTTGGATCTCTGCAGATTTTTACTTTTGATTTTAACAGACCCCACTCGTACCATATTTCTCACATATAATGCACACTTAAAATTCTAGCATCTGTTTTTCTGGGGGGAAAGGTGCATGTTGCATGTGATAAAATGTGAGACTTGCATGACCCTTCTGAGCCAAACTGTATGAATGCTATGAGGGTGTGGTTTAGTAGAGGAGAATGAGCCAGGGAATAGTTCGACACAGTTTGGTACCCTTTTGAATAGCAGCGAAACCCATGAGACCAGAATCACTTCTTGTATATCGGCTTAATTGGAGGAAGTGCATTACAGGGATGGATGGGATCCAAAGCAGCAAAGCAGCAGCTGGCAAGAGGGTCAGGGTATAACAGTAAGGAGAGCACATCCTTTAGCCTTGGATCTCCAGGCTTGTGTTTGATATTCCACCACCCAGCCTCTTTCCATAGGAAGGATCATCAGTGGACCTGCTCCTATGCTGGGAGAAACAGCGGAGCTTGCAAGCAGGAAGAGCCCTGATGGTTTTCACTCTTCTTCTGCATCTCGGTTTGTTTTTGCAGCATAGGGGAACAGGCAGGGGCCTGTGAAACGGAAAAGACCCTAACTCACCCAGAGTTCCTGTATGCAGTAGCGGCAGCTCATCCTTGACTCCAAATCCCTGCCTTTATGATTCAGGCATTTCAGAGCAGCTCTCCGATCAGTATTAGGGGTTTAGCATTGCAGCTGCAATGACTAGGCACAGCAAGGGTGAGTTAAGGATGAGGCATGGCCTAAGCTGCAATGTTCTGGCTTTTAAGGATCAGCATTAAGTGTGAACTGGAAGGAGTATGCAGTTAATCACGGTGAGCCCTTGGCTCTTAAAGGGTACTGACACCTGAGGATAGTTTGAAGCCAGGCCAAGGAGGAGGAGAGGATAAAAAGCTCTTGGTTCTGCCGTGGAAATTCAAACTGGCAAGAGCTGAATGGTATCCAAAGTGTTTTTCCTTGGTTATTTACCAGCAGATGTAATTACTGTACAAGCCAACTAGCAAAGATTAAACAATTCAGTGTAGTTTAGTGAATAATTCCTCAGATGTTTGCAGGGCTTAGATATCTGCCTTTATTTACATGCTTCTGGATTTTGCACCTCAGCAGTCCCTTCACGTTCAGAGCTGGAAAAAGAGCCTGATCACTCGAGCTCCTGAGGAGGTTGTGGGTTTGCAGAGTCACTCCCAGCTCCTTGGCCAAGTGAAGTGAATCGCTGCTCTTTCAGGTTATGATATTGCACAGCATGAGGCATACTGCTGGCACTCGCCTCTCCCCAGACTGTACCTGCAAAAACAGGGACACAGATTTTCATTAAGATGGGACAAAATCTCCAAGCAATTGCTTGTGCAGAGTGTGTGCCCCTTGGAGGGGTGGTACCCTGCCCTGGGGGGGCATATCCCGCAGGAGAGACATGCAGTGACACCAAGCAGTTGCCCCATCTGACCCCACTATGTCCTGACCTCTTCGCTGCCGCTGAGCACTAGCCATTGTGGCCCCCCTATTTTACCCGTGGCAGGTTGCAATGTCTCTGCTTGTGTCAGGGTTGAATGTGAGATTTTGGTAAGAGGTTAGACAGTGGCCTTGGAGAGGATGGTTTGGATAAAGATATCAGGCAGGGGGTTGGACTAGATGACCTCCAGAGGTCCCTTCTATCCCAATTTCTTTATGACTCTATGAATGCACCCTAAGTCATGCAGACAAAAGACTAACTAGCTCTGAATATACCCATATCCCCTTCCTTCTGCAAGCACATGTGCAGATGTGGTAAATGCATACAGCAGCAGCCAAGAATGCCTCTAAGTAGCTGCTTGCCTAGATGCTTACTGCCACCAAGCACGCTTGCTCTCTGAAGGGGAAACTTGTCTCTGGTAAAGACTTTATGTGCAGTTTTGCTAAGAGGTGCGACAGTGCATTTGTATAGGATGGTTTGGATAGGGATGATCCTGCCTCGGGCAGGAGGTTGTTCTAGATGACCTCTGAAGGTCCCTTGCAACCCTACTTTTCTGTGATTCAAGGGCACAAATAACTTCCAGTGGGATTAAGTGCCTAAATCTCCTAGACACTTTAAAATATCTTACCCTACCTTCAGAGACTACGCTCTTTACAATGGCATTCAGGCTTCTCATTTACCCCTTTGGGATGGTTTTTTCCCACAGTATCTTTTATCCTGGTATCAAGTACCAATCAGCCAAGACGCTGGTGTGCCCAAGTGGATGCACAAACACGTGCCTTCTTGTTCATGTCCTTCCGAACTTTAATTTACTCTGGGAGGGAAAAAGAGAATGCAAGACAGGTGTCAGAGAAGATGTTTAAATGGTGTTGTGCTCTGGGATTAGTCTTGGAGGGAGCAAACATGTCAGGAAATAGGTGGCTGACAAGCCGTCATTTGTAGATGACCAGTTCAAACACAGTTTGAGTTGGTTATGATTAAGAAGTTGGTCTCTACACAACGGCTTTTCAATGACCTCTGTTAGAGTGATTGGATCTCCACTTGCTAACACTGTTACAGTAATGGGCCCAAACTATTAGTGCCTTTGTTAGCAGCTCCCTTAGAGGTGTGAACAGGTCCAGAGACTGGGCCACCCTCTTGTCTATGGAGGTGTTCCTTAGGAAGAGCTGGCTGGGCGAGAAAGGGAAGATTTCGCTGGGTTTACCCATCTTATGGATAGACCCTGACCCATCCGGAGCTGCAGGTTTGTCCTTTACCAATGCAATGCTTATTTTAAAGATCGAGAGCAAGAGAAAAATGGGTCTTGGGAAAATGAATATTGTTTTTCAAAGAAGATCATTGTAAATTAAATTACAATGAGTGTGTGAGCAATCGCTGCAGCAGACAGGCATTCCTTTCCCAAAGGAAGGCAAGCTTGCAGGCTTGGGAGTGTAAAAATAACTCTTAGAAATGCTTCACGCTTTCAAGTCAGAGTGTCAGGATGTGAATACTGATAAAACCAACGGCCAGCTTTCACTACCAGCCTAGCTGAATGCCGTCGTCTGGGACCGGCTGCAGGAATTCCCTTGTGAACTGTGCAGGTACGTATGGAAACACGGTGCAGTCAGGAGGAATGAGGAAGGGCTTGGAAATAAATGTAGCAGGGTTGAGCTCTTTGCCTAGTATGACTGCTTCTCTTCCCGTCTCAGCATCTCCAGTCTTCAGAAGGGGAATAATAATGGTTATTCCCCTATATCAAAGGGCAGCTGTGAAAACTCCCCATCATTAAAGTCCGTGCCATGCTCTGGACACGCTGCGTATTGGTATTATTGGGAGGTGGCGATACCTCGTTTTCTCAGAGTTACGTTGTCAAACTTCATTAAAGCAGGAATCCCAAACCTGCCCCTAAGGCAGACAAGGTTCTTTGGGTCAATCTGATATCTTTGATTAGACCAACTCAAAGAGTTGGAAAAAATTCTTCTTTGCAAGCTTTTGGGTATAAATACCCTTCGTCAGGCTGAACTGCAGATGCTTCCTCAGCCTGACGAAGGGTATTTATACCTGAAAGCTTGCAAAGAAGAATTTTTTCCAACTCTTTGAGTTGGTTTTATAAAAGATATCGGATTTACCCAAAGAGCCTTGTCTGCCTATGTCCTTAGCCCAACACAGCTGCAACCTATACTCCTGAAACCAGTGCCTAGTGCACGTGAGGGAACAAATCCATCCCCAGCCCCACTTCTGCACCCAGGTGCGACTGCGCTATGGAGGGAGGTCTTAAAAAGGACGGCTGGGAGGTGGCCAGTGAGACAACTTCTAAGGAGGTGTCGATGCCCCAGTGCTCAGGGAGTGATATATTATGGGGGGGAGATGATATATTAATCTAGCAAGCCTACCTCTACCATAGTATGGGTAAAGTGGAGCTGTGAGCCCTTTGCTGCACTTCCCCATAACACCATGCTCAATGCATAAATATCTAGGAAAATCCAAATAAATCCAAGTTGGTCTGATCCCAAGACTGATTAGTCCTTGCCTCAGCTGTTGGCTGATAATCAGCCAAATGCATTCGGTCCCGTGCTAAACCCCAGAAACATCTGCTTTTCTTTCTTTTCCTTTTTTTTTTTTTCTTCTTTTAGCTGGCGCTTCCACATACATTTAGGGCTGCGATTATGTATGGCTACAGAAATAAATGCCAGTAACAAAATGCGGGCATGGCACGGGCTGATTGGGCCACGTGTTCTCATCCGCCAACAAAGATGTTGCTTTTGCTTTTCAGGATGAGAAGAATCAAATGATGACCACGAACGTGTGGGTGAAACAGGTACGTGTCCCCGAAGCACAGTCTCTCAGGTTTGTTCCCCGTATCCGTTGCCGGCCTAACTGTGGGAGTTGCTTTGTCTTTGCTAGGAGTGGCACGACTACAAGCTGCGCTGGGATCCCCTGGAATATGAAAACGTGACATCAATCCGGATCCCCTCTGAGCTCATCTGGAGGCCGGACATCGTCCTGTACAACAAGTGAGTCTCTGCTTGGTTATCAGAAGGCCACGTTAACCTTCAAAATCCCGTATGTTGCTTAGACGGGTCTAAATTGTTATTCCCCCCTCATAACTGCATGCACCTTCCAGTTGTGCAATGAAGAATGTGGCCAACATCTGTCGCGTACCGTTCTCATTCTCCCAGGATGATAACTGTGCGTGCAATGCAGCGTTTGGTTGTGTTGAGGGTTTTGCTTCCATTTTTAAACATACATTCCAGGGACACAAAGCTGCCAGACCTGAGCTTCCAGCCCCATGGAGCACTTTATAGTCTTTCACCATCAGCTATAACACCTGACTTCTGGGAACGGTGCTGTAACAAAACTTACTGGCAAGTACTCTGAAAAGGACTCCTTGCATTAGCTGGTCCCTGCTGCTGATGAGTTGTGGTCTGAATTCCCCTTGGCAGCCTTTCCCTCCTAGACATTACGGCCTCCAGCTTCAAACCAAAGTGGTTTTCTGGACTAGTGTTAGAAGGAAGGGAAGGCTCCTATTGAAAAGGGATTCACAACCTGCTACATAGTGTTGAGGGGTCATTTTTCAAGTGATGGAATCAGCCCCATTAATTTAATTATATCTGTTAACAAAAGTTCGTTGCACGATCTGAGCGTTTGAAATGTGGCTCTCAGATGGGCACATAACAATGGAGTTGGTTGTTGCTTTTCTGTATTTTAGAGGCTGTTGATCTCTTTTGTCTGGTTGGGGCCACAGTCTGTTGTTTGGCAACTTCACGAGCTGGGTTATCAGACTCTCCAATGCCACAGTCCGTGTCAGTATGGTTTAGTGAGATGAGATATGAGCAGGTTTAAATAGAAAGTTATTCGGGCGTCGGGAATATCAGAGAATACATTTCCTGTACTGAAAGGGATCGAACAGTGCTGGCCAAATCTAACAAACTCATCTGCAAATATTTTGGGGAAGAAAAGCAGTGAATGTGCTTTGCTGTTCATCAGGGCATGCCGTTATTCATTGCTGCTGCACGTTCAGCTGGCTGCCTGCTGCTGATAACAACCCTTGTGCATCTGAAAAGTTTGAGAGTTTAACACAAATGATTCTTTTGTCTACAAAATCCAACCGGAAACTATCGCTGGGGATTCGCTATTCAGCCTTCTCCTCTTTGCAAGGGTTCAGTCGCTCTTTTGGGAGGTGGGTAATAATACTGTGCTTTTTGTGGACAAGCAGTCAAAGAGCAGAGACTACTCAGGGCTCTTAGAAATTCAAATGTGCCATAATTTATCCTTGGTGCTTCTGGGGAAAGAGGAAGCAGGAATGAAGGGGATTCGCAGCAGCTTTTTTGCTCCTGCTATGATGGATTCAGCCAGGAAGAAAACTAGCCCTGACGTAACAGAGCAGAGTAAAGGCTGCTCTAAGTTACACCAGCTGGAGGACCTGCCCTCAATTCTTCCCATCCATGTTGTGCGACGGGTGTGCAACTGGGAGAAAGAAGTAGGGATGTAGCACACAATGCTCCATCCGGCTCTTTGCCACATAGGAGAACAGTGAAATTAGAGGCACAGATCTGCTCTTCTGGAGCTGGTTTAACATGGGGCTGCTTCTCCCTGGGTTCCTCCCTTCACCATAAAAAAAATCCCTTGCCCTTGGGTGAGATCTTAAAGGTTCAGGGCAATATCTGCACTCCCTCTATAGTGAAGCAAAGAGCAAAGAGAAGCACAGGCAGAAGGGCCCTTGCCAGCCAACACTGTCCATTGAAAGCCTATACCCTGTGGCAGTGCCAGCCCAAACCTCTCCTCCTCTGTAATCCCAGCTGCATGGGCCCACGTTGAGTTGTTTTTTTTTCAATTAATGTCTAAAGTAAAAATATAGTAAGGGGATCGGACCCTTTAAATCAATGGCATTTGCATTTCCTTGTCTCTAGGGACCCGATCCATAAATGATGCTGAGCAATTGCAGCTCTTACTGAAACCCCTGGGAGGATTGCATGCTCAGCACCTCTGATGATTACGGTGGTCATTATTAATTCATGAGCACTCAGACCTCCTCCTCCTCCTCCTCAATGCAGACCCAAGCACAGCACTAATATCATGTGATTAGGGCCTTAAATTGAAACCGAGGAACACTGCACCCTTCCCAAGGGGGAATGAGTCCTTATTGCTACACAAAAAATATGTCATTCTCTACATCCAGTTCTCAATTCAGGAGCCCCAGACATCCACCTGAATAGCAGTGAACTCTGAGAAGGTTATTAATACAACAAGAATGAATGAACTTGGATCTTATTTACCTTCCCCATCTGATATCATTGCCATCACCATCATCTCTATTTAGGAATGCATTGGAGTCCCCATCATCTAAATACAGAACAAAGCTGTGGTCTTTGCCCCAAGGAGATTACAAACAAAGTAGAAGGTCGCAGGAGTGTTGCTAACTGTTTTACATGGGCATAAAGGTCTGTCACATCCACGTCCCTGGATCTGTGGATTCAGGGGTTCATTTGAACTGCAAGTGTCACTGGTTGGTTTTGGTGGGATGCGCTGGTTGGGTTTTGGTGGGATGCATATGATAAAGGACACAGCAGAGAGATAGGCGAGTAGACGTTAAGAGTGGGGTGGTAGTGGTCAACACAAAAAGCAGTAATCCAAGCTGCAAAGATTTCCTCCTATGCTAGGGTTTGGGGTTGGGTTTTTTCGCGGGGTGGGGAGGCGTTGCTAATCTAATGCAGGTGTAAGTAATTAATGGCCACTTGCAAAGTGCTGTATATTGCCAGAATAGGGGGGCTCTTGTGGCACTGAACATCTGGCCCACTGGACTTAGTCCAGTGTTTATCCATTTTAAGGCCAAGTATTTCCTGTGCGGACAAGGAGAGTCCTAGTGTTTTTATTGAGGATGCAATGTTTTGGGAGAAAGTTTCTGGATAGGAGACTACACAGAAGGCTTTCTTGTTTTCACCTTTGGGACTATACGGAAATGATGGACCTGAAATGGAATCGAGAGATTTTCATCTTCAAGGAAATCATACCCCTTGTTGTTAGTTATTCTCTTATCTAAGCTCATTATTGCCAAATGCTTCCATTTATTCACTCTAGAGGCCCAAATTAAATCAGTAAATGTGGCCAGTGTGGCCTAGAGAGTATATGTGCTTGTCAACATTCATAAGGAATTTAAAACCAAATTAATATCCTAGGGGGAAATTAACATGCTGTTGGGTTTTGCAGCCTTGATGAGATAAACTCCAAGCCTGAAAATAGTTTCTAGTCAACGTGACAAAACACATGTAAAATAAAGGAAGGCGATTTAATCGGGAAATGGCAAAACCTCCCTCTCTTCCCTCCCTGTGCCAAGAAAACCAGATGCTCCATAATGGGATTTGTAGCGTTCAGGCAGGTAGTTTTACCCTAGGCTCGCTCGTAGGGGCTGACCCATTTGTAGTGAATAGTACTTTGAGCAGGTTTGCCCTCACTTTCCATGCGTACGTTGTCATTGAGCACCTTGCAGTTTTCCTGAACTGATTTGCTTTCAAAATTATTCATATAATAGTTCAGAGGGGAAATCATGAGTTCTGGTTAACCCTTTCCTGGTCACCCTTTCGACTTGGGCATGAGGCATGCACCGTGCTATCGCCTGTGTCAGTGCACGGGGATTTCTGCAACAGGAGTGTAGCTGCTAGCTAGCTATTTGACATGGAGATGAAGGTCTGTCAGATCTGTAGCCGGCCATGGCTCTGGGTCTGCAAATTCATCAGTTCACTTGAAAAATTCATGCTTTGCTGGCTGGTTTTGGTTGGATGCCTCTGATGCCACCTGAGTGAGTGTAAGTCTTAAGAAGCGGAGTCTAGTGTGAGTATTTGCAGTTGGGAAATATTGCTCAAACCAGGACTTCTGCAAAAAATCCCATTCTGAACACCTCACCTAATAGCTAAGATTTACAGCTGTAAAAAAAAAACAACCTGCAGGTACATATAAGTGACCGTGCTTATGGATTGGTACACATACATCTATACTGCACCTTCTCAGAGTTTAGCGGAAACTGCATTCCTCACCTAACTCAGTCATTTGTAGCAAGTGTTTCCTTGGCACAAAATATTTGCTGAACAAACCCTGCTTTAATTTGCCATTGGAGAGTCATTTAATCTGAATATTACAGTTGTATCTCTTTAATGCTTAGTAAGGGGGGGCAGGGAGGTAGAAGGTTTGAAGGAGAGAGAACTTCAATAACCCAGATCTGTCTAGGTTTCTGCTTGTGGATGAAAAATGCTCTAAATGAAGGACTATCTGGCTATATCTATATATGTATATAGCTAATTTGCAGGCTTCTCGAGCGCTGTTTAAATTAAAATTGTGTAGTCAGAAATTAAAATAAATTTGTGCTTCATTTATATGCATTCTGAAAACATTTAATTTTATGAGCTGATGTATCTCCCAACTGCAGGGAAAATAGAAATTGGCAAAAGAGTCTTCATCAAGGCTTTTTAATGAGGCGCACTCGATATTTGTCAGTAGAACAATACGGCTCTTGAATCTCAATTCAGCTCTTTTTGTGATAGCTATGAAGTGAGAAGTTCAAGGAAACATTGAAGTAAGGAAGGGGCCGCCAGTCTGCGAACAGAGGGAAGAACAATGCCGAGATGTTTTCAGAGGTGGTTAACGAGCGTCTCTCTTCTCTGCGTTGGTAGAAGTGATTGTGTCTGGCATAAAAAAAAAAAATTAGGAGTTCTGGAAATAATTACTGGCATATATTAAAGAGCTTTCAGGGCCTGAATAGTCAAGAGAACTTGGCCACCTTAACTGCCTGGAAGGCACTCTTCTTCTGATGTACACCTCTTACTAGCCAGACTTTCTGAATGCTTTTTCCCCTGCGCCAGTTTGCAGCTGCCTTGTCTTGGTGGAGCAAGATAAGAATACGGTTCTGCTCTGAACAATAACTGCATTCAAATGGCTCAGGTTTGCCCATAAGGGACTATGCGAGTCAGATTTGCCAAGTGATTGCTAGCGTGACGTTTGTCCCAGGCAGTGCGAGTGTCTCGGTTAGCGTGGTCTGAAGATGAGCTTTCCTTCCTATGTGGAGCCAGCAAGAGGAAATGGGAACCTGGGGCTTTGCCCCATCCTCAAGGAGATGTGGCTTATGGTGAATTGCACCAAATGGGGTGAGTGGCAGAGGCAGCTGGAGTCCTCTGTCCCTCCCACCGATTTCCACCAAAGAGTGGCATGCTTTGCTCTCCAGCATCTCACGTCGCCCACACCTCTCCGGCTCTTCACAAGGCAGGTCAAGCAATGAAGAACGGTCCATCGCTGACCAGCAAGCATCAGTCCAGGTCAAGCATAAGGTTAGCAATGCTGGTTGGCCTTCGTATCCCACCACCTACAGTCAGCCATCATATCCCACCACCATCAACCAGTTCCCAGTCCTTTAAAAGGAAAGTAGTAGCCCCCCATATTCCATGCTAACCAGTTCCACAGATCTGCACCTGGAAAGGAAAATGCTGATGGGGACACTCATTATCACTCATCTGCAATGCAAGTCCAATGATAAACATACTGTTCCATTAATGAATGATTTAATCATGCCTCAGAGATCTCATTAAACGCAGAACGAGGTTCCAAATTCCTATTGTGGTTTAAAGGGAGAACAACAACACTGCTTACCGAAGTGTCAAATGTGCCAACGGTTTCATGGCTTGGTCTCGCTTTCCAGGTAGGCAAAGCCTGGGGGCAAAAAAAAAAGTGTGTTATAGCCAAGAAATGAGTAGTAGGGAAGTGAATAGCAAAGGAGTGGAGTTCTTTGGATGGAAGAGCAGCAATGCCTTTCTTCAATCAAAAGACAGCGGAAAGCTAGGGCAGTGTTTCCAAATCCATAAACCCTGCTGGGGGTGCCTCGCTGGGTGAAAAAAAAGCTCATTGGAAAAGTTCAGAATTTGTCAGAGAGCCAGAAAGCCAAAAGTTTTTGATGTTTGTTCTTTTTTAATGAACACACACAAAAAAACCCCCAACGCTGTGGACAGCAGATGCTTTTAATTAAAAAAAAAACCTGCTTAGTCAATAGTAAACTTCCCTACAAAAGTAGCTGAGATAACAGGGTTTTTTTAGTGATCCTGCTGGGATCATTGCATGGCTAATGCACAGAGCCGACACTCAAGGGTTGGACTTCTGCACCGTCCCTGCCAAAGACACCTCTGTGCCCAAGGCAAAGGACCAAGGGCTGCATCCCACCATCATTACTGGAGCTTTATTTCCTGAGTGGCCTCTCAGTACGGTTACGGAGTAGGACCGAGATGTGAATAATCTAAGCATGGGTATTGGAAACCTTTCCGTGCCACTGTTTCCCAATGTGCAAAGCAGGGACCTTGATGCCCCCACAGCTGACACCAGGGATTTGAAGTTCAATCACTCGAGCACGGTGCTTGGAGACTCGAAGACCCACCTGTGCTAGTCTCAAGACGTAGGATGCCACCTTGTCCCTTGGCTGCTGTTGCACTTTGGTGCTGCTGAATGCAGGGCAAAAGGCATCTTCGCTGCAGCAGCCGGGCTTGTTTTGTGCAGATCGCAATATGGGCTGGAGGTAAAAGAGATGCCAGGAAATGAATGAACTCAGAGCTGTTAGGGACTCTGAAGAGTGATGAGAGGTGGCTCCATGTTGAGCACATGGTGCAAAGGAAAATAGATGCGGAGAGCTTGAATCTGGTCTTCCCCCCCATCCGCCATCCCTCCCTTCTGATGCTGTGTGTAGACGGCAATGTCAGAAACACTAACAAATGATTGAGCCCCTTTATTGAATCTCAGGCTCCACAAATTCAAATTAAGCATTTAGCCTGCCACTTGTCCCAGCTCAGGGAGGCTGCAGAAACGAATGTGCTTGTTAAAAGTCCCAATTAGCCTGGCAGGCCTTTACCGCTCTGCATTTCTCTGATATCAGAAAGCTTGCATTTCTCATTCAGTTTGATGGTGGCCTGGGGAAGAAGCCATATCGAACGCCTTTGAGCTGGGTTCGGTAGTGGTGTTGAATGAAATGGAGACAGTACTCTCTAAAAATGACCTGGTGATTTGGCAAGTGCTATTTTTTGCAGGCTCAAACCCCCCCACACCCTAGTTCATAAAGATAGCGAGCCAGAGTATCAAGTGTGCAAATCAGGCAGGTAACTTGTACAGAGGATCACTCTAAATGTGCCAGCTACTCAGGTAGTTGTGCCTCAAATCACAGATTTATCATTTGCACTTGAAAATTAGGCACTTAACAGCATGTGCGTTATGAAACCGCCATCTTTGGAGGCTTTTAAGACCTGGCTAGACCTGGCCAGGGTGATCTAGATGGGGCCGGTCTTGCTTTGAGCAGGGGTTGGACTCAATGCGATGTCCCTTCCAACTCTGGTTTTCTGTGATTCTAGGAATCTCAGCCATACAAAGCTCTCAGTCCTTCCATGCATGTGTGCGCAGATATGGCTTTGCATCTTTCAAAAATAATTTTGGACCAGGATCCGTGTATCAGATGCAAAAACTTAGAAGCAATCTGGATCCAGATGCAATTTTTGCTTTCGCTGATTTTTTAAAATTAAACTAAAAATAGCAAGCGGGAATTCAGACACCCAGCGGCGTGAAAACGTCCATGGCCTTTGAAAGAGTCACATATGGCTAATGTAAAAGAGAGCAATAAAACCAGCACAGTGGCATCTTTGTGGATAAGTTGGGGGCATTAGTTTAGGTCTTCTATGGCTGTGGCTGGAGTCCAAAAACAGGAGAAACGTCGCGGCATGCAGATTTCTGACAAGCAACAATGCTAATAAATAAACAACAATCCTAAGTGGGGGCAGAAAAAGTCTGCTAAAAACTGGAGATAAATTATTAACTGGGTTATAGATAGAAACCACTTTTTTCCAGCCAAAAATCTCTGCAGATGGAGCCGATCCAGGCTGCAGCCTGACAGCATCCTTCCCCTGCTTCGGCGCTCGGATGTGCTGTGACAGCAGCAGTACAATAGCAGAGCGCGCTGGGATTAGACCTCTTTTGTTCGTCTTTGGTTGCAAGATAAATGGCACAGGCAGGATCCGTTGGGGCACGTGGCTGACTGCCGAAAGTGCAGCTGGAATAATTAGCAAGGCTGAGATAGATGGGGAACTTAAAGTGCTCTGACCATTGAAGAAATGGTTTGAGCCACATCTTCCCCAGCGCCCTTTCCTAACAGGCGGGGACACGGGCTGTCAGGTTGAACTCAACGGTAGACGGCATTGAGGTGAGAAGCAAGACTCTTGGCCATGGTATCAGTTTGCGGCACACAACGTTTTGCCATAACAGGAAAGCAAATACCTACAAAATGAGAACATCTTGCTTAGAAAAAGAAAGAAGCATGACAGGAACAGCTAAATTCAAGAAATCCATGATTTTTTTTTGTATTTTCAAGTCAAGATCTGTTGACTAGCTTTACAAAAATGTGGTAAACTGCATACATGAAAGGAAGATCTTGCTTTCACGAGAGTGGTGAATTGTAGGGGTTGATGATTTGTTGAGTTGCCCAGGATATAAGAATATTTTCTTACTCTATTCAGCACTGGGGAGGCCACATCTGGAGTCCTGTGTCTAGTTTTGGGTCCCCCACTACAGAAAGGAGGTGGACACGTTGGAGAGAGTCCAGTGGAGGGCAACGAAAATGGTTTGGGGGCTGGGGGACATGACTTGTGAGGAGAGGCTGAGGGAAGTGGGCTTATTTAGACTGCAGAAGAGAAGACCGAGGGGGGATTGAATAGCAGCCTTCAACTCCCTGCAGGGGGGCTGCAAAGAGGATGGAGCTGGGCTGTTCTCAGTGGGGGCAGATGACAGGACAAGGAGCAATGGGCTCAAGCTGCAGCAAGAAGATTTTAGGTTAGATATTAGGAGAAACTCTCTCACTAGGAGGGTAGAAAAACACTGGAACAGGTTCCCCAGAGAGGTGGTAGACTCTCCATCCTTGGAGGTGTTTAAGACCCAGGTAGACAAAGCCTTGGCTGGGATGATGCAGTTGGGGCTGGTCCTGCTTTGAGCAGGAAGTCAGACTAGATGTGACCTCCTGCAGTCCCTTCAACCCTCATTTTCTAGGGTTTTTGGTAAACCAGCTGCAAATCTTAATGGAATTCCCTGGGCCCAGGTACTAATAGAGCAATCATGACATGAATATAATTGATCAGGCCTACAATATATTGCAGGCCTGATCAATCCCCTAAACTAGATCATTGCAAACTCTTTGCATTATTAGTAGAGATGTTCCCAGACCAAAATTCACAGATGCAAACCACCTGGGAGGCAAATTTTGGGCGTGAGGCCAGATCTGAACTTTGCAGTGGTTCACATCCTGCTCCATGGGGAATCCACGGTCGACAGAAATGCACTAAAGCAGTAGTATCACAAGTCCACAAATCATGCAGGGACTCAATGCAGCCATGTCCCCAATGTTACCTTGATATGAGAAGTGTCTGTTTTGCCAATCAACTTCACTTTGTAATGAAGGTGGATTTCCCTGTGTTGCTTAGAAACTAATTGCTGGCTTTTAAGTCTATATATAAAATAATGTGACAAAAGCCAAGTTTGTTTCAGGTCATTGGTGAAAAGCCTGCCGATTCAAGTCCAGGAACACAGGTGCCTATGTTAAGAGAGCAGGGGGTTTGCAAAGCATGCAGAGCTCAGTGGCTGGAGAATCCAGAGTTGAGTTTCTCTCATTATTAGTAGGATGTTCTCACTAGTTTTCCCGGCGACCGACTAGAAGATTACCCTGGAGTGCTTTATTTATAGCAACCCTCACAATTAATCTGGCATAGCCTACAGCCAGGATGTTTGACAGCATGATACTTCCACAAGCAAGCTCCAAACTGGCCAAGTAATTTGATGGAAGACCTTCAGGGAGCACCTAGGTACAGCAAGACACGTTGGTACTAATGAAAAAGGTTGTGCCCTTCCATGTCTGTACTGAACCCATGCTTCACCTGCATTAGGGGACACTGGGCTGCTGGAAGTCTGGTCTTTTGGAGGAGAAGTAAAACCAAACCTCTGGCACCAGTTCTGAACCTCAGGGCCTAATTTATGCAAGGTGAGGCCTGCTATTTTTGCCTGCTTAGGTTGGCACTTGCAAATTGAACATTTGTGCATGCAAAGAGGTTTCTTAATCCACTCTAAATACATGTGCCCACTTCCCATGCGCAGTGTAGCTTGTTTGTGTGCTGGTGCACATGGGAAAAAAAGAAAAGTGCCTTTGACATCATTCGTTGGAAGCTGTCTGGTAATTATATCTGCACTTTTAGCAAGAGCTCAGGTCTCAGCAGCTTCCCCCAAAAGGAGGAACCTGCCAGGTAGTTACAACTCACCTGCCTAATGCCACAATGCATATGCAGCGTAGAAGTTCTCTTTAGTGCCTGTCCTAAAAGGGCTTGTCGTGTTGATGTGCGTGGTTAAGAGGGCCGCCTCGGCAGTGGGCCCCGTGCTCAAAGGTAAAGTCATCTCGGTATCCTGTCAACAACCAATATTTTCAAAATGACCTGCACAGTCTGGCTCACTTGTCTGCACAGCTGCACAGTCACACGGTGTGTACACATACACACACACACACACACACACAGGAATGCACATACAAATGAGATGTTCAGAATGCATGCACTTTTGTGCGCACAAGTGTGCAAATTGCGAATGGCATTTTGCAAGCGTGAGCCACATTTTGCAAGGTTTGTGAACGGATTCAAAAAGGATGAATGGATTCTGATTCTTTGGGTTTTTTTCCCTTCTTCTTCATTTCATTTTCCCCTCAGTGCGGATGGAGACTTTGCCGTCACTCACCTGACCAAAGCCCACCTGTTTTACGATGGCAGAATCAAATGGACACCTCCTGCCATCTACAAAAGCTCCTGCAGCATCGATGTCACCTTCTTTCCCTTTGACCAGCAAAACTGCACCATGAAGTTCGGCTCCTGGACCTATGACAAAGCCAAGATAGACTTAGTGAGCATGCACAGTCACGTGGACCAACTGGACTACTGGGAGAGTGGGGAATGGGTCATCATTAATGCCGTGGGCAACTACAACATCAAGAAATACGAGTGTTGCACAGAGATCTACCCTGATATAACCTACTCCTTTATTATCAGGAGGCTGCCTTTGTTCTACACCATCAACCTGATCATCCCTTGCCTCCTCATCTCCTGCTTGACTGTCTTGGTCTTCTACTTGCCTTCAGAGTGCGGTGAGAAGATCACGCTTTGCATCTCCGTGCTGCTGTCGTTGACTGTCTTTCTGCTGCTCATCACTGAGATCATCCCCTCCACCTCCCTGGTCATTCCCCTGATCGGAGAGTATCTGCTCTTCACCATGATATTTGTCACCTTGTCCATCATCATCACTGTCTTTGTACTGAACGTGCACCACCGCTCGCCACGCACCCACACCATGCCAGACTGGGTGAGAAGGATCTTCCTCGATGTGGTCCCGCGCCTCCTCTTCATGAAGCGGCCCTCAGCAGTGAAGGACAATTGCAAGAAGCTCATCGAGTCCATGCACAAAATAGCCAACGCTCCAAGAATTTGGTCCGAGACTGAAGCAGAGCCCAACTTTGTGACCTCCTCTTCAAACAGCCCTCAGAGCAATGAGCAATCCCCCACAGCCTCCCTCTGTGCCCATCTCGAGGAGCCAACCAAGCCCCCATCGGTCTGCAAGTCACCTTCAGGCCAGTACTCTGTGCTGCACCAGGAGCCAGTGCAGGTGAGCTGCTCTTCCCCGCAGCCCCCCGGCCATCCCCTGAGCGACACGCAATCTCCCTCCATCGCCAAAAGCAGGTCATTAAGTGTTCAGCAGATGTACAGCCCCAATAAAGATGAGGAAGGGAGCATCCGGTGTAGATCCAGGAGCATCCAGTATTGCTACCTGCAGGAGGAGTCATCCCAGACCAACGGCCAGTCCAGCGGCTCTCCGGCCTCTCAGCGTTGCCGCCTGAATGAAGACAGGTCCCCGCGCAAGCCCTCTCCTTGCAAGTGCAAGTGCAAAAAGAAGGAAGCCGCCGGCACGTCAGGGCAAGGCACCAAAGCTCACAGCACCAAAGAGCAGCCCCTTCTGCTGATGTCCCCTGCCCTGAAGCTGGCGGTGGAGGGGGTCCACTATATCGCAGACCACTTGAGAGCAGAAGACGCAGATTTCTCAGTAAGTATAATGACCCAGCCCATGCTCATCATGCTTCTTAAAGAGGGGTTACAAAACCTCATGTAAAAAGCAACCAGTAAAAGGAGGGGAAAACCTTCTCCGCTCTCTTTTTCTGAATTTTCATGGGAGTCTCCACTCAAAATGTGGAGTTAAACAATTTCAAAGTTTGAACTATTTCAACCAGGTCTAGTTAAAACCAGGCACAGGGTCCAGCCAGTGGGAACTCAGCAGCTTGCTGAATTGGGTTTCAGCTTGGCCCCAAGGCTGTGCTGCCGCCGGAGTTATCCGTGCCGGAGAAGATGGTAGCGTATTGTCATGCTGTTGTCGAGAACCGAATCTCCCGTTGATCTTTTTAACCTTGGCAGCCACAATGTAGTTTTAACAGGCCCAGCTTTGCTAGCTTTGTAATTCACAGTGCCAGTCTCCTGGCTCTGCGTCTTGTTTAACACCGTTGTTTCTAAGTTTAGCACACTGCAGTTGCCTACAAATAAAAGACCAGGACACGGTCTTATAACAAGAGAGCAAACTGCACTCGCTGAAAGCAATTCATAACCGAGCAGGCTTCCCTGAGCTCTTCCGCCCTGACCTGTGGTCACGCCAAGTGCTAAACAACTCCTGTGAGAAGCTGGATGCTGTAAATCCCATTAACGGTTGGGGAAGCTAAGAGTACTCAGTACCACCCAGGATTGGGCCCTGAGTGCTGCCAAACACAATAACCCATCCTTAAAGCTATTATCTGGGAGTAGAAAGCCTGTACACTGCAAACATCAGATAAAAAGCAGAAAGAGAACTAAAAGCAATCATTTATTGGGAACTTAACTGAATTTTGCTTTAACAGATAAGCCTCTGACAGGCTGGGAATTATCACTCCCTGCTTTCTATTAAGTATTGACTTGGGTTATTGAGTCTGGCAGTGCAAAGCTCCTGCATGGTTTATTGATGCAACCTTTCATGCTGTGGGGTTAGGGTAGGTTTACTGCTCCTAGGTCTGATTTGGGTACTACTGGTTTTATACCGATGGGCAGGTATTCACACAGTAGAGTAGGCATCTACTGTGTGGTGCATCAACAGTAGAGTAGCCATCTACACCTACTTTACAAAGGGGCAAATAGTCAAGACTCTGGGGGATCAAACCGAACGTTTTTGGTGCTGCAGACAGAAGTTCAAATCCTGGCTCAGCCCAACAGAGGAGAGGGCTGTGGTAGGTTGCATACTCTTGATGCAAGAGGTTGTTAGAGAAGACGACCAAATACCACCCCAGGTAAGCCCAGGACTGGAACAGCACAGGTGATCTTGTCCAAACGTGGGCCATTAGTAGCCCCCTTTCACATGCCTGAGTGCAACGTTCAACTCCATCTATTGCCATTCTTCCAGCAATGGGATGTCATGGGGAATTATGGCAACACCTGATGGAAAGTTTGGAGATGACTTGATAACACCTGCTGGACCAGAAATGCAGAAATTCACCCACAGGCAGAGAAAGCTCCTGCAGTTGGGCTGTTGTAGCAAAGGTAGTCTTGAGGCTCTATGCCTTTGTGAAGATCTGCAGCGCATGGTACTTTTGTAGCATCACTGCCGTTCACCCTTATGGGCTGTCCATCCCTCGGGCATGAGCACTCTTTTTGCACATGTGTCTTGTACTGTGCTGAGCAGCACATCAACACATGAGTAGCGAACCTAAGCATCACCATCATAAATCCAGGCTGCCATCTATTTTCATATGCTCGTTTACCGGAGTAGCCAAGCTCCCAAAAACTTTCATATATTTATATGAACACCCCTGTGAAGGCAGGGGAAGGCTAGTATTGCCATTTTTTTAGATGGAGAACTGAGGCGTAGAGGGACTAAGTGAAATGCATTAAGTCACACGAGTCTATAACAGTGCAGAGACTGGAACCAAGTGCCCTGACCAAGAGACCACCCTTCTCTGCAGGGTGAAACCATCACACATTGACCCGAGACCCTAAGAACTAAATCCTGGTCTCATTTTAACAGTAGAAATCAGAAGAAACACCTGGAAGTCCATAGAATTTTTTTCATGCCTTAATTAAAAAAGAAATCATATTTTCCTTCTTCATCAGAGCAATGATACCTTCCATTTGCTACAAACCTCCTTATAATAAGCGTGTTGCTGTCTACAAAGCAAATGCCTATATTGCATTCCTTGTAATTTTTATATTCTCTCATTTGCAATGTTGATAGTGCTTGTAACAAACTGTTGAGTGTTATCCAACATCATCAGATACTTTTTCCTTGTGAAACGTTTTATGTATCTTCAGGGGACAATTACCTACATCACAGATTTCTCTGTATGGGAAAGAAGGGGGGGTTGGCATCCTGTAAATGAAGGGCTTACCACATCAGTCTGTGGGGTTAGTTGCAAGAAAAAATCCAGTGAGAGAACTGAAAAGCAAACTGAAAAAAAAAATATTACCCTGGGGATCCCTGCTGCTTCATCTTTCATTGGGGAAAGAGGGAAACATCTATAATATTAAATTGCTTTATTTGATTGCTAAATAAACAAGATGGTTTCATCAGCATCTAACACCATAGAGAGCGTTGCAATTTCCTTAGAAAATAGAAAGAAAAAAAAAAGGAGCAATAAAGAAGCCCTGGGGCTCAATGTCTTTGTTGGGTGGAATAGCTAAGCTCTTTGCACTGATTTTCTGCCCTCCCCAGCAGGTTTTGCGGGGTTGCATTTGTTCTGAATCCAGGAGCAGAAGCAGGCGTGATCCATACTGTGAAACAAAGGCAATGGTATAATGTGAACCAAAGCTAACAAGGGAGAAACCCATGGAAAATTCCTGGTATTTCAAAGTTAGCTGTCATCTGAAGTCAGAATGAAGAGTCATGTATTGACATATTTAATGGAGCACAAATCCCCCTTCCCTTCCCACCACAAATTATATATATATGTCACCAGTTACCCTGAACCTATCTACAACTTGAGAGAGAAAGCACTGTTGCTGCTACTTAGTATGTGTGTGTGTGTAGTAATGGAACCAGAGTTTCTCTGGAAGTTCCTGACTTTTATTACTGTTAAGTATTGTTGTCACAGGGGTCATGTTGCTAAATGAAAAGAAAATACCTCATTGAATTCAGTGCTTAATTAGAAAGAAGATGGGGAAATCCAGGAGCAGTCGTGTGTTACAAAAGTAGTGCATTACAAAAAAAAAAAAAATCTGTGTACAAAGGCAGGCACAGGAGTTCACGTCGAGAAATTAGAGAAAATTGGATACTTCCACTATATACTAGAAATGCCATCAGAGGTTGCTTGCAGACTTTGATAAGCAAGACAAGTTGCATAGCTCAGGTGAGCCAGCCAGGAGCCATGCTGCCTTTTCCAGTCCCACATAAGAGTCTGGCAGTACAGTTACTGGTGACTGTATCTGCATCTTGGCTTGGGGGTTGTGTTGTTTCTTCTGTGCAAAGAAAGTTTTGCTGGTAATTAATTTGCAGCCCAGCTCGGTGCTGGTACCTTTGGACTATTTGCATTTTGCTTCTTTTTCCAGAACTGGTGTTTGAAGTGTGCTAGAGGCCAGCATTATGGTGTGATACAAATTGTCCTGTGAATAGTACAATAAGAAATGGTAGGACACAGAGCATCTGCGCTCAGATCTTCTAGCTGGCTGAGAATCCCAGCGCAGCTCGTATTCTTAGCAAAAGATAAGTCAGATTGCACAGTATGGACTTTGAAATGCTCCATCCTATTTTCCCTAACTTCAGATCTTTGCCATTTCTTTTCTCTCCAACTCAATGGATATTCATTTGTTAAAGCTGCATCGTTTCATAGTTGTTAGGGCTGGAAGGGACCTTACAGATCATTGGGTCCAGCTCCCCTGCACTTGGGCAGGAACAGAAAGGGAAGAAATGGGGAAATAAACTGTGACCAGAAACAATCAACACATCCGACACCTTTTTCTATTCCCATTAGCCGTGATTCCAGCAGGGTAATTGAATCCGGACTAAACAGAAGTGCCAGAAGGATCCCCCCTGAAGTCAGTAGCAATGTACACACGCTTCTATAGTCAGCCCCCTTTGGCTGAATCAGGTTTCGGTTGTCTGCAGGCCGATTTCCTTTTCTCAGATGTATTGCTTATGTAGAGTTGTTTGCTAAATCATTGCTTGAAGTAGTTCTTTGCCCTGCAGCTTTTCTTCTCATTCCCTCCCTGTAGCCATCCCACGTCCTAAATCTGAGCTGTTCCAATATGACTCAGAGGTCCCACGGTACTTGTTTCTGTTCCTGGATGGCATGACTTCGCCTCTTAGATTTTCTGCCCAGTTGTAGAGCAGGTAGGAGCTGGATATTTGCTTTCTGCCTTATAGTCTGCAATGGCTGCTTAAAATGCTTGGGCCAGCCTTCCTGCCAGGGAATGCATTTGCTGGATTAATCAGGGAAAGCAAATTCAAAGATGTGTGCAACGTTTGATGCTATTTTAAAATAAAATCATTTGGTACGGGAGGGATGTAGTATCCCCTCCCTCTCCACCAGCCCTCCCTACCACCAGCTTTATATAACAAGGTATAATATATACCTTTGGGACTGCTCTAAACTTTGCCACAGACTATGGCCCCTTAAGGACTGGTCTGCCAGCTTGCAATCCCTGGAGTACATCAGCATCTCACACCAGTCCTTACTCTAGGGTCTGCAAGGACAGAGCATAGGGGTGTTTTAGAGATCCATGTATTTAGAGACTCCAGATGGGGAGATCTGGCTTGTTCACAGCCCCTCATCCTTTCCTTTGGACAGCCTTAGAGGTTGCCTCTTAACAACTTATGAGAACACGGATCAAAACTTCAAATGTCCAATGCTGACATCTGTAGCCCAGCTGCTGGTGACAATCTCTGCAAATTGTGCTCCACACAAATTACTACAAAGAGGGCGATGTGAAGAGGAGTTGAAGCCAGCGGGAAAGACAACCACGCAGTCAAAAATACCTCCCTTTCCCGTTCTTTTTTCCATCTCCTCTCCAGGATTCAACCATCTCCCTTCTGTGCTCTGTCTCTGGTGCTGAATAATATCCACTTAACGATACTTCTTGCAAAATGAGATGGTCATTGTCAAGAAGAGCGAAGTATTCTGCAGATATAGTCAAACTGGAAGGGAAATTTCAGTAGAGCTGTTCAAAACCCTCTTCATGTTTCCTTCCCTGGAACAAGCAAGCACCTAAGCCTGCCGCGCATAAAGAGTTGCAAAAAGCCCTTTTGCCACAAAAGCTGAAATATTTGCTGAATGTGGATTTCCAGTTGTGCACCCGACTGCAAAATTCACAGTCGGTAATATTGGGCTGCAAACATCCTGGAACAGAAATGACATTTCCAAACTTATTTAGCTATGGCAGCCAGCATGAACGCTGAATGTCAAACTGTGACACTCGCACGCCGGCGAACAGCTCAGAATTGCTCTCAGCAGTGGTGAAGAAGGCAGAGGACAGCGTGACCTGCTCTTTTCCAGTTGATAAAGGGGGTGGGGAAAGGTGGAAATCACCGCATAAATTGCCTCATTTAAATGAGAGGGCTCATCCCAAACAATTGCAGGAGATTTCTCACAGATTCCAAGAGTTGTTTTAACTTGATTGTATTTCCATAGAGCCTAGGAACCCCAGTCCCAAATTGCGACCCTACATAATTGGTGGTGTACAAATACAGAACAAAGAGCCTGTCCCTTCCCCAGATTGCTCATGAGATTCAGGATCATGCCCGACCTGCTTGTCTTTGATTTTGAATAGGAAATCTGAGCAAGAAATAAGCATTATATCCTCCTTCCCCCCCACCCAGCTATATCTGAGCACAAGGGCTCAATCCTACCAGGACAATGGCCTCAATGCAACAAATTGTTGATACACATGTTTGACTTAAATCATCCAGAGAGGTGACTAGAACAGCTCCATCGCATAAGCATTTGCTGAATCAAGTATGAATACTTTGGACTTTGCAAGGTTGCTTTATTCCTTGTGATATATCACTTATACCATATTTTGACCCACCCATCTCAAGTGACAAGTAGAAGGGGGTATATTTAGCTGCAAGCAGTCTCACCCAATTCAACTGTAGCACTTAACCTATTACTGCTGCATTAGCTTTCCTTACCTGTCACCAGCATGCCATTTCCTCAATCACCCTTCCTTATGTATCGCCAGTCTATCATTTCAGCAAGTCCTTCCCCTGAAGTGGGTAGACGAGTACAGTCCATCATGTATGTTTGGGAATGCAATGTCTGAGTTGCCATCTGTTAGATGCAATGGATACAGCTCGTTGCAGGGGGTACCCCGTCTGTGTCCGGGTACCACCTCCTCTTGATAGCGCGCCCTTCTCAATGTCAGTGCAGATGCTCAGTTGATAGTGCGCCCTTCTCAATGTCAATTCAGTTCTGCTCTGATGTTATAGCTGGCCTGTATAATATGTGGACTGAGTTCAAAACATTTACTCTCATGCTACTGAAATATTTGTTTTTCCTCTTTGAATTAAATTCAGTCACAGAACTATTACCCTAGGATTTTAATTGCACCACTGAGCTAGTTCATAGAATAGTTGATATTAATTCAAGGTGACTCCTGGAGAATGAAGATACAGAAAATTAGGCACACATTGGTTTAAATAAATTAAGATAAAGCAGGGAAATGATTTCTGCACTTGGCCCTTTAGATTCAGCACAGTTAAATGTCTTTGAAAAGGAAGAGAAGTCCAAGATGACTGTAGAATCAAATTACCAGCTTCCCTTCACAGAATTTATTATCACTTTCCAGGGATCAAGGATATATGAAAGTACAAGCAGGGTGGATACAAGGTAATAGCGTGCGTTACACTATTAGTGCGGAGTCGCTGAAGTTTCATGAACCGCAGTCTTAGGAGCAATGCATGGGGAAAGGGTGTTATTCCTTCATCAGTGCTTGGCAGTTCTTATTTCCTATTTAAAACATTCATCTTTCCATGCAGGGAGCAGGCACAAGACCAGGTGACTTACATAATTATAGCAAGCTATAGGATTAGAAAATAATCAAAGTAATAGAGTGACTGCATTACACCAGAAGCAGATTTGTATGAACTAGTCAATGATCTTTGTCAATGGCACATAGAGTTGAAGATTTACCATTAATTCATAAAAAAAAAAAGATTGCAAGCCAAAATAAGAGCTAAATGCAGAAAACTTGTATGCAATGTATAACCCACTAGCTCTACAAAATACCGCAACATGTTGCGCAGAAGCTAGAATTGCCTTCTGCCAGCAGCAAGTCATAATTTCTCTGCAAACTTGAGTGACTTATCATAAAACAAAACTCTGTTACACGTCCATTAATAATAAAGAAAGGAAAGAGGCAGGTTTGGAAGGGGACTGGATTTTATTCATAGCAGCTGATTTGTTTGACTATATGACAGATCATAATATTTTATTAGCTGATGCCTGGAACATTGTTTATGATGCCACTAAAACCTGCAAAAACCCACTCCATTATTTGAGATGGAAATAGCTTTTTCATTGACACTTGGAGAACTTCCTTTCACTTTGACATGCTTAAGAGCATTTTCAGTAAATCCAGGAAGCCCATAAAAGCAAGCAACTGTATTTAAGGGCTTTTACAAAACTACTCGTTGCCTACCTTGTATTTAGAAATGAGCTCAGCTACTCTCCAAAGAGTAGATGTTTTAAAATGGCATGATGTACAATGGATGCTTATTGATTATTCCCTGTGGTTAAAGTGATAGGTATTTTGCAGCGTGGATTATGAGGTTGTAAAGACTGAAGTTAACCAAAGAGGCATCTCCTGTCTCCTGTGGGGCATCACCAAGATGCCTATGATATAGCTTCCAGGACACGGGGCCCTGGCTAGCACCAGCAGCATGCCCAGCACTGGCTCAACATTGCTCCCATTAAAAAAAAATTTAAATAAGAAATATTATAGTGTCATTTTAACTCTTCAGAGTTTAAGCACAGTGGACAGGGGAGGGTAATGGGAGTTAGGAGTCTCTACCTAATGCTGCTAGCAACTTGCTGCATTTCCTTCAACAAATAACCAACCTCTCTCTACCTCAGTTTCTCCATCTATAAAGGGCAGATAATAGCACTTAATGTGCTTTAGAAAGGCGGGGGGAGATTTATGGATGAAAGCTCCTGCAGGAATATTACATATTACTGTTATTAATTGCTGAACCCTTCAGCTATGCTACGGTCTAATAAATCCCCAGCAAACAACAAGACAAATTGCCACATTTCAACCCGGAGCCCTGGGCAGTGGTTAGTGTATTAACCACCATGCAGTACATTATAGGTAATTGTAATGGGAACATCCATATAAATTAGGACTTCACTGTCTTCTCCTACTGCTTCCTGGGAAAGAAATTAATGGCTGCAGTGCAGGGGTTTTTTGCCCTTGTTTTTTTAAAGCTTTTCCTGTGCATGCAGTTTGTTATTCAAAAAAAAAAAAAAAATGATCATCTGAGATGACTAACTCCAGCTCAGTGGTACAGAAAACCTTTTGGTCTTCCAAGGGGAAAGGTCCTTGGAAAAATCCTCCCGGCACAAAATGCGAGGGGTGCGAAGGGGAGGCAGTGAAATCATTTCTCTTCTTTTCTAGCTCATTTGCACTTCTGACTCAGCAATAGCAGAAAAGTCCCTTCCCCAGATAGACTTGGTTTTAAGTCCATTTCAGCTATTTAAGCAGGGCAGAAAGAAATGCCTTTTCTTCTAGCTTGAACCTCTGCCCAGCTTACACATACCCACGCTCATGGAAAATTGGTTACTGCATGTACCTGATTAGTTATTTGCACAGTGAGTTATTGGATGGGCTTGCTCGGTTGCAAATTCAGCATATCCGCACTGCTACTTCAGCTCCTTTAATAGAAGAAACCCCTGACTTTGCATAATGAGTGCACCGGCCTTTCACCGTAGCTGCCCTAATTGCTCCTCTCATCTCTGCATTTCCAGGTGAAGGAGGACTGGAAGTACGTTGCCATGGTCATTGACAGAATCTTCCTCTGGATGTTCATCATCGTTTGCTTGCTGGGAACTGTCGGTCTCTTCCTTCCACCTTGGCTAGCAGGCATGATCTAAGAATAGCTTTGGCAAGAACAAAGTTTGCCCCATTCGGAGGGTTTTCGGCCACCTGGAAGGAGACGGAGCAGGAGACAGGTCTCCCCGAATAATTTACCGTGTGTCTGCGCATGAATCGTTCCTGAGAGCTCTGGGAACACCTTCTACGGTTCCATCATTTGCCAAGCCATTCTCATCTTCTGCATCTTCTTTCTGGGGGAAACTGTTATTAATGTGTATACATAGCATGGTGGCATTCATTGACGTATATCTAACAAAGGAAGGACATGGGCACGGTTCCTGAAAGCAGTGCAAATGGTGGCATTGTAGACAGACCAGCCAAATTAGTTCCACTTGACTCGAGAGAGGCGCCCATGCATCCTCAAATAGCAAGGTCACCTCTAAACCTGAAGTCATTCAGGATGGTATGTCCTTGTGACGGTCCTTTTATAAATAAAGGGTCAGATTTGGGATTCCTGCCCAGGAGATGCTCTGACAGTCAAGGTGTAGACACAACTGGCCAGGTTGCAAGGCATGCGGGGACTGGGCTGCACCCACCCAACCTTCCCAGAGCCCACGCTGGCGCTCACCCTGTGCGGCTCCCAACAGCTGTTGCAGAAACAGCTGCATTAAATGATAAGGCCTTAGTCTTGACATCTTTACTCATACAAAACTTTGGAAGTGGGAGTTTTACCTGAGTAAGGACCACATACAAATTAAACACGGTCTTCAGGGTTGGTTCCCAGTGCATGGCTATCCATCCAAATTAGCTTTTGGGTTGTGTTCATTTTCTTCAAGGGGCCAAGGGCTTTGGCTATATAGCAAAGAACGATGAGACGCAGCCTGACTGCAATGCATGGCATGAAAGGAGAGATAGAGAGGCAGGTTTAGAAATCTTGCAGTTATACATAAGGGCCCAAACTGTTAAAAGTGGGCACCAGAATTAGATGCCCCAGTTCCCTTTTTGGGACATGCAGCTAGCCATCCAAAGTAGGACCAGCAGGCATCTAGGCAAACTTCTCAGAAGACATTAGTAGCTCCGGATGTCTTCATTTCAGGTGCCCGAGCTGAGACCGATTGTCCGAAAGCACCCACCTTCCGAAAAATCAGCCCCCATCAAAGCAGCTGCCTTTAGAGAGCATTAGTCACTTCTGGAAACCTTGCCTGTGTATAGCTGCAAGTGTCCACCCAGTTCTACTTAGGTGGCAATTGCATTTGCAAATAGTCAGGTGATTATACAGTCTGTATACTAAGATTCCTTTCTACGTGCAATTTGTTTTTATAACCCCCAAGACTTGAGGAAACCTTGCTGGATGTTTAGGGCTCACACCCAACGGGCCTGCAAAAATTCAAATGGAAGTTGAAATTCCAGAAAATACTTCTCCAGAATGTGCTGGCAAGCTCTGCAACTCCAATCCTCAGTGAATTATTGACCTTTAAACACAGTGCTTTTAGGTGAAGAGCAATGAGAGAGGGGTGAGAAGAAGACATATTCTCTGGTGTCTAGCATGTCTGTCAATATTTGAGAAAGCTTGGTTTTTATTTTATTTTTTTTGTCAAGTCTGTCGCAGTTACAGATGCTTCTGAACCCAATCAGTTTTGCAGATGATCAGGGAGCGAGGTTGGCCAGTGCTGTTATCACCCTGTCAGAAGGATCAGGCCCATCTCCCCAAGGCAGTGTTAATGAGACATGATGCTAACTTTCACTGGCCCAGGGTTTTGCCTAATTAGCTTTGTGTTTTGGATGGAAGGAAGGAGCAGCAAAGGGAGGATAATTTGGGACAGCAGAGATGCTTCATAAAGTGGACTCATTACAGATGCATTACACGTGTTAATGCATTATGTTTCCGCTGCGAAGATCTAGGTCCTATGCTTGACTCGCATCCCACTGGAAAAGGCATCGGTGGCCTAATTCTCATCCTCTTACATCCACATGATCAGCACACCAGCATTGGCAGCCCTGCCTCATGAAGGGTTAGATTACTAGCCGGGGATGTTCAGTCTTGCTACTCAAGGGCAGGGTTTCATGTCTCACCACCCCTGCCTGAACTACGCCAGCCCAAGCCCATTGTATCCCTCCCTTGCTTGCGTGAGCACGCAGTCCACACCAATGCTTTCTGTACAGAAGTGGGGAGGTGGACGGGAGGCAGGGAAGCGGTTGGTGCCGGTGATCTCTGTGCAGCGTTCCCGAGGACTCTGAGCCAATCTTTCTGGATAAAAAGAAATACAGCGATGAAACTTCCTGAAACGGCGTGAAATAAAGTCTTTCCAATCCCTTGCTTTTGTTTCTCTCTCTTAACTTCTGTTGGATGGGAGTGGAATAAGAAAATGTCACTGCATTCGCGTGGCAGATTACAGCTGGCATCCAGTTCTTTGCTAGCAAGTCGTCAGAAAAGTCAGTCTGAAAAGGTGGAGAGAGCATTTTTTGCTTTGAAAAATGTCTCCCTCTCTCCAGGCTCCTGAGCACTTAATGGATCATGCTATACCCCAAGATCTAAAGTGACCTAAAAACACATAAAAATATGTCATCCGGCATCTAGTTCCCCTTGGGATTTCTGCTTCACTAAAAGGCTAGGACCTCATTTGAAGTTAGGGTTGCAGTACTGACATTTTCTCCTTGCTCCTACTTTTCTAATTGACTCTATATAGTGTGGTGGGCAAATAGCTGCATTCAGACGGTGCACAGCTCACGCCCTTCCTACAACTTTCAGGTCAGAAAAAAGATGAATCTTTTCTTTTGCAGCTCTCAAAGAAAGAGACAAAGGCAGGATCTAGGAAGAGCCCTTCTTCATATCTTCCACCAGCAAATCGCCCTGTTAATAACTCGCATGCAAGCTGTTCCGTGGGCTGTAAGCTGAAATATTATCCAGGACCTTGCAGTGCCAGTTAACCCACCGGGAATGATCACTTTGCTTCAAGATTGCCCCCAGTGTAAAACTCACTAGAAAATGTCTGAGGTGCCACTTAAACCCCACTCAAAATAGAGTGCAAGTGGGACTTGCATGCTACATAGGACTCCTACAGCCCCTCAGCAAAGGGAGATTTTCACCTGGAAGTGATAGTATTAAAATGCAAGGAAAATGTTCAAAATCTGGTTGCAAAGATGGATTTCTGCCTACGGTTAAGCTTCAAGTACAACGAAAAATAGCGATGCATTGAGACAAAGGGTGTTAACACCAAGACCATCTTTCCCATCTCAGTTGCAGCTTGACTGAAACGGGAAGGCAGTCTTTGATGTTACAGCTGCAGCACCGACCTTCAGCTTTGGTTGAAGGTTGGATGTTTCCTCTAGAAATTCATATGAAAGTCAGCTTGCAGGTATGCTCCTCGGCATTAGGAGTGCTGCTTGCCTCCCAACATCGAGTAGACTGATACAGGAGGATCCTGGTAGCCTCCCATTAATCCTAATGTGACCATAAGAGGATGGAAAACCAACATAGAGGCATCACAGACAAGAGCATTAGGGGCCAAACATCAAGTCTCACCTGTATCTGAACCTCCAACTTTGCCCCTACAACGCCAAGCTGCCAAGTCAACGGCAGGTACCATTTGAAGTCATTTGAATGTCTACATTTCTCATTGCAGCTGCAAATCAGGGCCCAGGTATTCTTGGGTCCAGATCAAATCCTTAATTGCATTCCTCTAAAGTTGCCTTTGCCTCCCACCAGCTGCACTGGGACTCCGGAGAGCTGTAGTCCCAAGCCTGACCGTACCGTGCTTATTTTTCAGCTCTATGTACAGGCAGAAAAACCATTGCCAAAATTATTAAAAAGCTGAATCCCAAAGCCCTCTCTTCAGTTCCACTCCATTTATTGCCTCACTGAAGTCAGCCATCTGGTTTGCATATCAAACTTGTAGCAGCTCATTCTCCCATGCATGGCCTGGTAAGATTTGATTGTCACAACAAAATTAAAAGAGACCTCTGACCCAGCCAGCACACCAGGAAGACAATTAATTTTCCACGTGGTAGGAAGGAGCTTAAACTGTACAGGTAAAAATGATCTTATGAACTCTACGGACTGACAGTGAGGCTAGAAATGAACATTCCTTGCCTTAGGACCATCGTTATTAAGAATAACATGGAGTGAGTGACTCTTTCATCTTGAAGATGGTCTTCACCATTCAAACATCTCAGTGCATCTTACCGCGCTGTTAAGATTTGGTAAATAAATACGCTACTTAGCACCAGATCCCGAACTGCCAGGGCAGGGGGAAGAGTATCCCCCAACTCAACTGGTTATGGCCAGCATGCTTAACAAGACACCGCATCATTTATTTCCCATTTCTTAGCTTTGGGGGGCTCAGTGTAGCTCCTCTTGATGCCAACTGGAGTTTGCCCATGTACTTCAACATGCTCGGCTCCAAGGCAGGCGGTGACGGGATGGACTGGCAGGTGCCAGGCATTGCATTTTGGAGGCACCGCTTCTTCCTGCAATGCTCTTGCCGGCTGGGTGTTTGCAGCAGGCAGGCAGACCTCGGGAAGGGTGTCGCAGAGGCTCGACTCTATTAGAGAGTTATTTTTTCATTCAGCTTGCTTAAAAAGAATTAGAAAAAAAAAAAACCTCATTCAGCTAATCTCATCAGAAAACCCGGTGCTGTGCAATCTGGCTTGGCAGAGCAGCTGCTGTTTTTCATAACTCTGGGACTGGAGCTTTAAACTCTCCTTAGGCTTCCTAGATAAATAATAAATATACCGGCTTCAAAGGGGCCAGATTGGTGCAGACAGCACGCTCCCCAATGACTTACAGCTGTTCTCTTGTAGGCCCCAGGCAGCTTTCTCCTCCTCGCAGCGTATTTGCTGTTTGGAAATGGAAAGAAAGGGGATGTGTGAATTAAGCCGGGTTGGGGTACGGGAACCCTGCGGGACAGGGATCTACCCTTTCTAGTGCTGCTATAACACTGACACCCATTTGGGAAAGTCTCTCTGTGCTTAGGTTTCTCCAGCCCATCTTCCCTGACTCCATGGGGAAGCTCATCCAGCCTGACGGCTCCTTCTCCCTAAGCAAGATGCTTCTAAGATCAAATCGAGTAATGCAAACTGGTTCAGCAGTGCCATTACCACTCAGTTTGTGGGACGACAGGTCTCTCCTTTACCTGGACCAACACCAGCCCCTCTTCTTTGAACCATGCTCCCTTCATTTTCGGAGAAATGCAGCAAGCAGGACCCCATGGGGAGCTGATGCCAACCTCTTTGGGGGGCATTTTTGGTCCTTTTTTCCCTTAAAGACAGGCGCATTTAGCAAACTCCCTCATTGTCCGGCCTCACTGAGGCTAAACAATATTCGCTCAGCATAGGGACTTGCACAGGCTGATCGATCAAGGCAGCAAGGGCTGTGCCAGGAGAAGAGAAGTAGTCCTGGGACCTGAGGGTAAATATGTCCCACATCTAGAATAGACATGTCCCCACATCTCTCCTATGTTTCATTCGCCATTATTTTGCAACAGCAAAGCACAAACCAGGATAGCTTTTGCCCTCTGCCTTTGCCGGAGAACTCCTGTGTGTACGGGGATATAAAACAGTTACTGTAGCATGCAAAAGAAGGATACAGTCTAAAAATACAGGCCTCTCCAGGGACCTGGCAAGATTGCCTGAGTGAAACATCAACGTGGCAGCCAGAGAGCTGCCGGCTCTACCCAGCAGTCAAGCCCCGTAGCCTCCCAGCTTCAGTCAAGCTTGCACGGTCTCCATCTGCAGCCTTCGACCGCGAGGTGTATTAACAAGTAGCACCGCTGAGAAGTGCATGAAACTGGGAACAGGATGGGTGCTGTTGTGGAAATATTTTATGAAATCCTACTGAAGGAATAGAATGGCCTATTCTCATTTAGGATAGCCCATGACTGTGATGCTATGCCCGATTAGGACTTTTCCCATAAAAGCTTCGATGGGCCAAGAAGTCGTGTGCTTAACCCCTCACCTGTCGTCAGTTGGACACGTGCACACATTGTGCGCAAGTAACTGCTTGCAAGTTCAGTATTGGGCACATAACACTCGTGGCGCACGGCTCCCTGATTGCTGCGCTGTGGGGTCCCATGCATGCTTTTCAGCAGTGGCTTTTGTTGCCTGTTCAAAAGGGAATGTATAAAAATCAGAAATCAGGCTGCAATTCTTAGGTGTTTCCCAGCTGTAAATCTTTAACCCTATGTCCAGTGGTGATTTTAAAAGTTAAGAGTTAATGAAACCCCTAAGAGGCTATTCCACCCACCCACCCTGGGTCCATAAACCCTTGTAAGCAATGCAATGCTCTCTCTCCTAATAATTTCCCTGCTCTAACCAGACTTCAGCGTCTTTACTGCTGGCAGCCTCTGAGAAAACACATACATACAACCTTTCATATGAGTGCAATCCCAGTCACAGCAATGAAACACAACAGAAACACTGAAGGAATGCATGAGATTTTAATGCATCTGTGGCTCGATATAGAACTCTTTAGTGAATTATGGATAGATTCCTGCCTATTATGTATTATAATTAATTCACATGCTATTATTTCTTAATATTAATTTGTATTGCACAGCTCATGGACCACGACTTGTTTGTGCAAGGCGTTGTGTGTTATATCCCAATTTGCTAATCAAAAATGCTAACAAGATTTGGTAAAATAAACCCCAGCTATTTGGATAGCCTTGCAGCAATAATGATACAGATGAAACAAACTGCTAATAATATTTTCTCAACTGAAATGCTTTAATCAAACACAAGTTATTGGATTCAAGACAGGAATTACTGAGTGAAAACCTATGCTCTGGGTTATAAATATAGTTACTTTAAATGATCTTCTCATCCTCTTCTGGCCTTAAAATCTCTAATTCTATAAATGATCTCCTTGTTCATGGATTCAGCCATGTGCTTCTGACAGGATCATGAATGTGGACTATTCATGGAGTGGATTTTTTATAACAACATATTGGTCCTTATAGGTACGATGGGGAGGGGGGTTGAATCACTTGTCCATACTGTCCCTGTTTCATGAGGAAGTAAACGACCCTTAAGTCTTCATTTTAGGGATGTTAATTCACTCCTGTCCACTGTCAATGAGTTTCCTTTAAAACAGCAAAGGAAAACAAGCACCTGAGCATCCTCAAGGTCTGGTGCACCGGTGCATGCACGTGGCTGCAGCTTTGTATGAAGTGTGCGATGCTGAGAGCAGCACAGGGAGGCTGCGCGCTTGCAACAGAGATGCTCTGTTTGCATCCCAGTCTGGTGGGGCTCATGCAAACCCCCCAACCCAAATTCTAGCAAATAGCTGTTCATTTTCCAAGTGTATTGGTAAAATATCCAGGAATGCACCAGAACAGACAAATGTCCAAAAGCAGGTGGCTTGAACTGAGCATGCACTTTCACCTGAGCATGGGGATGTGCGAGAAGTGCAGCAGATCACTGCTTCCCGGGAAGGAAGAAACAAGCAAACCCCGTGATCATGCTGGAGCCATGCCAGCAGGGCTGGGGGGGCTGGAAGACTAAGTGTGCATGTCATTAGATCTAAGATGTCCCTATGTATCAGAGGAGAGGACCTCAGGTATCAGAGAGAAACCAACTCTTACCCAGGGGCTGCAGGGGGGGGAGAAAAGGGGGATCATTATAGTGTTAACTATTCCCTTCTTTCATCTTTCACCCTTTGATTTAGTCAGAACAGGGCTCATCCTAATTACAGCAGTCGTTAAGGTCCTTGCTTTGCTACCGTGCAGCAGCTTCGGTCTGGTCTGTTCAGCCTGCAAGACCGGGGCATAGTCCCTGATCATGGAGCCTTTTCTGAACAAAACAATGTAGAAGAGGATCGCTACACAAAGATGCCCTTACTCACCAGGCCTAGCCCCCCTCAGCTCTCCTAGCCTAGTGTTTGGTCCCATGCTCTTCCAACAGGGTGAGTTGCCAGGCTTATCCCAGACCACCTGCCTGAAATCCCGATGCCTCCAGAGCCCCTGCTACAAAAACTGGAATATGAAGTGAGCAGCTGGAACATAAAACTGCAATTAAGCTCACTCACAGAAGTGCCCTGGAGCACAGGAACGCTCTCCCCCACACCCCTCTGCCCACACACATTTGCACACACCAGTACATCCAACACCATGTCGGTAAGTGTGCTCGGGACATTATAATGTCCCCAAAGACTCAGCAACACTTTGGGATTGAGGGGCTGGCAAAGCAAAATGTAGAAAGAAAGAGCTGAAAGCTGTGGCAAACATGTTGACTTGTATTTTGGCAGTCACTCTGAATGCACCCCAGGGAGCGGGTAATGTAGATCCCTGACCTCCCCTTAGCGTAAGGCTTTTCTAATAATAAAGGCAACACCATTTCTCTTTATAGGGCATCATTATTTTAGGACTAGCCACCTCTCTGCTGGGACTCAAGACCCCAGCAAGCTCTGCAGGACATGCCTGGGGAATGGGTTTCACTCGCTGCCATCTCTCAGCTTAGCTATAGGCATTGCCTGCTTCACAACATGCTTTGAAGAGGACAAACTCAACCCTAGGCATCATAGATTCATAGATAGGGGCATCCTTGCCCCCAACCCTTCCAATTCAGATCTATTGCTGGCTTATGCTGACATGCGTGTCCTGATTATTACACCCATGAGAGGCAGCTCAGGGGACCTATAATGCCAGCCCCTGGATTTCTTGGGGAGCACTGTGTCAGTACCCCATGCAACTGGCTAAGGTTTGCTGGCTTCATCAACCGTTGTAAAACATTAAAGAACCTTCCCCAAGAGTTTTCCTGGATTCAAATGAGGACATCAACTAGAATTTAACTGTAGAAAAATGAATTCTTCTGTTATTCTACCCCCCCTCCACTGCCTAGTGATGGATGAGATGAAATTTGAGGAGAGCAGTTTAGCATATGAAAGGCTCGAGAGAGATGAATATAGCCAGTGTATTAATATTTTTAATACTCCCCGCTCAGAACTGATCCAGATGACTCAACTGGCCAAATTAGCTTTAAAAAATAAAGCAAGGAATCTTTGATGATAACCAAGGGGTAATACCAAACACTAGCTTCAGCCTCAACCAAGGGGGAATAACCAACGTGTTGTGTGCATCCAAGCCTATTCTGCTCAGAAGAAGCAGTGACCCATCCCACAGTAACTCCTCTGTATTGAACCAAAGTGCCAACATTTTCTACTTGCACTGTGCAAGGTCAATCATGCTATTAGGATTGAAAAGGAGCTGAGGATCAGTCACATGTGCCTGATGCTCATCCATATTTTGCATTGGTGCATCTTCATTGACTTTTCTGGAGGCTCTTAGTTTACACCAACATGAACTAAAGGGAAATTAGGGCCTGGAGAGGTAGTCTAGCTGTGACCCCCTTAAATTGCATGCCCTAATTGGTATGCTATCTCCCCCCTAGGCACTGCACTGCATCTTGGTGCTTCAGTCTTGCCCAGTTTGTCTCATATCCTCTCTCCCCAGCCATGGGGCTTCTCCCTGATAGTAATAGCATCGTCTGCAGCTGCATGCTAATATAAAACAATGTAAGAAGGCAGAGTCTTTCTGGCATTACCCCAGTGTTGCCAGTGGAATAACATCAGACCTAGATCCTGCTTAATGTTGGAATTCCAGGAAAAAAGGGATTTAGGAGATCAACTAATCTATCCTTCCAGCTGTAGGAATCAGTCCCTCCAAGAACATCTCATTTTCTAATGCTCTAATCCATGGAGCTCCTATTGCTTTCCCTGCCACATAATCCTGCTCCACAGGAGTATAAAATAAGTCACCTTGACTCCAAACCTTATCTATCTACCAAAAAGTATATATATAGTAAGGTAACAGCAGAACACTAAGCAAAAAAAAATCTTAAGAACCAGGTCCACCTCCTTTTACAATTACCCATCCCCTATAGAGTCTCCTGCACTGAAATACTGCCCTTTTATAGGACCTTGTTTTGCCTCCCAGCATGCCTTCCTGAGTCTGACCCTTTAAATGGGAGTGCATCAACCAGCAGGGACCCTAAAGCAACCAGTTTCAAGCTGAGTGTTGTTAACTGTTGTTTTTGCTTCTAGCTGGTGAGTATTTTAGCCCTTGTATTTCTTATTCCAAGTCCTTGATCCTGAAGGGGTGGTAAATACTCACCTTCCTCGGGACTTTAGCAACCTAAACTTCTTTAGCAACTTTAGTAATCACTCCTTCCCAGTCATGGTGTATGCAGGGGAAAGCACCCAGACCTTTGACCCTTATATCTAGGCATGAGTGTGGAGGCTGCCTAGCTCTTCCCTCCCCATTTAGGCCACTGAGACCAAATCCACAGGCCAGACTAAGACCTGATGTCTAGTGCCTCCATGGCTGTAGTTGTATGAGCATCCAGGAGCTGAACCCAAATCTCTTATGGGGCAGACAAAATCTACTGCCGAACCACAGGAGACTCCACTTCTATTATAACCTTTGCTCTAATGAGCTTGTGAAGCAGGTGTGTGTTTATTTTGTGGGCTGTGGCAATTACCAGATTGTTTTTACCTGTAGTTTAATGGGGACCCTCTTTACACAGCCTCCTGTATGGTCATTGAGAGGCCTGGGGAGGCAACTATAAAAAAACATAGTGCTAATCAGTGTATATAGCAGGCTGGGGGGAGGTGTGAACAAAACAACCCAAACCATCTCATGCAGAAACAAAAAAGCCTTATAAAAATATTCCCAAATAGACTTTCAGTCCTACAGCCCTATGCATCCCTGAAAAACAGACCCCTGTTCTACAACAAATCCCACGTGCACTTTCAGCAGCTGGAGAAAGATCTCAGAGAACGAATACAAAACCCCCTCTATGGTTCAAAATACATCTATGAAACGCCTGACCTCAGGGGAACAAAACTTCCTCCATCTCTTGTGTAGATGGAAAGATAAGGGCCAGTAAAACAGGCTGAATGCTAGGATACCAGTGTTTCGGGGGCGTCTGGTTGTAGCTCTGTTGGTCTAAGGACACGGGCAGGCGTGATTGGGTAGATGTGATCTTTTATTAGACCAACTAAATAGTTGGGAAAATTGTTCTTTGCAAACTTTTGGGCACAAACACCTTTTTTCAGGCATCGGGAGAGTCTGCTGGTGTTTGTGTTCTCCTGGAACTGCAAATTCTCCAGATGCCTGAAGAAGGGCATTTGTACCCAAAAGCTTGCAAAGAACAATGTTTCCAACTATTTAGTTGGTCTAATAAAAGAGATCACATTTACCCAACAAACCTTGTCTGCCTAGGAGACCAGTGGAGACTCTGAAAGAAAAAACAACAAAAAAAAAAGACTACCAGCTATTCTTGGTGTTAATGAAGGAATGATGAAAACTTTCCGTGTCAAAAGACACCTTTCTACGTTCTCCAATCTATTCTCTACAGACTAAGGAAAAATAAGCAGCCTCTCAGTCCTGTCCAATCTTCTACTTGCCTGAGCAATGCTTATTTACATGATTTAAGCTTTTCAGGCTGCAACTCCCATTGGAAAATAGGTGAATGATTTTTTTTTTTCCCCCTTTTAATATTGCACTTGTAATACACAGCACTATTTTTAACTGCAGTTTACATTTAAAAGTGATAAATGAAGCCAGAAAAGTACGAGTCGTATTAAAGACAGGTACAACAGAGAAAATGATAAGTTGTGCTCATCATCAGGGGAATAAGAGATTGAATATTCATGAGTAAATGGCATCATTATTCATTAACATCTAAAAAAACTACCAGTGAAATACATTTTGGCCCTGATTCTTTTTTGAAAGCTTTCTCCTTTTCCAGCCTCTGGTTTTTCTCTGCTTAAATTCCCTCCATGTTATATTGACAGTGCTGGTTTGAAAGCCTTCTCCTTAGTCCCCCCCCAAACCTGGAACAGCATTAGCCATAGCACTGATTTTTCTAATCTCCTTGGAAAACCTGTCTCTCTTGCCCATCATTAAATGCTGTGTCCTGTCCTACTCGTTACAAGTTGGGTACCTGCATGAATTGCCTCTGGAAAAGGAAAAAAAATGGTCTATGACATGAAGCAGCACTTTCCCATAGATAGTTTGTGTGTAATAATGCAATGCAGTCCTTGTGAAATGCTGTGTTTCTATAGCTACAGAAATGCAGTAATTTGTCACTTAATCGTGTGTATAATTTAGGACCTGATTGTGACATTCACAGTGTGCAGTAACTGGCTCACCACTGATTTAATTGACTGGTAGACTGAAGTCCTTTTCTCTGGCAAGCGTATTGCAGATGGCTCTTAACAAACGGACGTTCTGCTCATTAACACGAAAATAAAAATAAACTCCCTTTCACTTCTTGAATGAGTCTGGTCTTGTACTACAAACACAGGATGTAGACAAGCATTTCCTTCGAAGTGTGATACAACCAGCGTATGCTTGCTAACTGCAAGAGATGGATGATTTTTTTTTTTTTTTTTTTGTCGTAGTGGTATTCATGGAAACCACCATCATTTTAGAGAGAACTGTTAATTTATCCCCTTTTCACACCCAAATGCATGTGGAAGGACCTCTTAGTATTTGTATTCAGCTGCCACTTCTAATGAATGGCTGAATTTCTGCGGCTGGTGGACAGGACATCCCTGGCGTGGTGCTCCCATCTGTGCGTGAGTCATCTGTTTGGAGTCGGATGCTCCTACTCCCAGCTGCAGTTGTTTGAATAGCACCCAGTTCTTCTCCAGTCTTATCACTTGCAGGTTTTCAATCTGCCACTTTCCCCAATTCTCATTCTGAACATGTCATGCCCAACAGGAAACCAGCCAGCCTGGGGACAGAGCTGGAGGACTTCCTTCCTTCCTTCAGGAATGAATGCATCTTCCCTCCTCATACTTGGGAATGTTCACTGTGTCTTTATGTAGGATGACTTTCCACTGTTTGCTGCACTGAGTCCCATCATCTTGATTTGTTCAGGGTAACTATAATTCCCAAAGGTTACCTTTTTTACCAAAGCTGTTCACGTCTCACCTGTAACATATGCGCGCTGTACAGATAATATTCCCCAAGAGCCGTATGTTGGAGCTCAAATGCATCCGTTCCATGTTTGGCTTCCCCTGCAATATTCCATGTGGGACCAGATGTTTAAAACAGGATCCCTGGTGTGTCTCCAATGACCAGACAAAACTAATGCTACTCGGGTCTAGCCACTCATTAGATCCCAAATCAGGGAACCACGAGCCAGGTTCATAAATGATATTAATGATGCTCTCGAGAGATGGCTTTAAAAAGAAATGCATCAAATAATTTGCTCTTGCAAAACTGCAAGTATGAAGAGGGAATCTGGTTTGTGTCTCCCGTAGAAACTCGTGCCCTTATCCGCCCAGCGGCGTGTTCTGCTCACGAAGTGACTTGCTTTCCTCAGCCCACAAGGTTTTTATGGGCACAATTTGGATTTGTTTCTAAAAGTGCAAAGAAAGTCCTTCCCTTTCCCAGGGCACAGCCCTCCTCTGAAGTGTTTTGTTTCTCTAGAAGTTTAATATACAACAGAGAAACAAAGACGCATTCGGCGCACAAGTTCATGTAGGGCCTGGAGATTTATTTGGAGACTGTTTCTGCTTTTCAAGGAAGGGGAAAAGAAAGAACAAAAGCTCCTTGACCTTTCCAAATCAAAGCATTCTCAGAGCGTAACAACTTGTATGCAAGTATGTCTAGCCCATTAAGTGCATCTTGTTTTAAGCATCACCTCCATGATTTGTATTTCTGTTCCTCTTCTCTCTCCTTTTTCTTCTGCCTGGGGATCTTGCCCTGATGACACTTGGTTTAAATTGTAAAGATTACCATTTGCAGAAGTGCCACTTAAAGCAAAATTGGCAAGCTTTTAAGGAACTAGAAAAGGTGACCTCTACAGAAGAATTATTTCTCTCCGCTTTTCTATATTGACGGTAGAGAAGGCAGATCATACTTCAAATAGTCACCCTAGGGAATGGGTTCTGGAGAACCCTAGAGAATTAGTAGTGTTGAAGTGAATGGAGTCCAATTAAAATTATTCTAAATATTTATAGGATGTACTGATCACGTTTCTGTGTTTTGTGAATTGTCCTGTACCTGGCTTATGGCTGTCTATACAAATCTGTGATGATTAAAGCTGCGCTTCATCTTTCAAGTGAGGATTACTTTCAGCGAGCCGATGTCTCACTCAGTGTAATGCTCCTGTCTCTCGAGACGGACGGATGCCTACAAGAAGCAGCAGCAGACTTCCATAAGACTGCTGAATAATATTTAGCTAGAGGTCTAAGCCATTTAATTTTTAAGAACCTCTATCTTGGGTTTTGCGGGGTGCCTAGCAACCAGGCTCCAAAATCTTGGGTTAGTCCGGGTTAAGATTTCAGGAGTTAGCCGTGCACGCTTGCCAACGGTGCAGTTGCAAATAGCACAGTTGCATGTACAAACTCTATCACGATTAGCCATGTGTATGCACAGCTAAACAACTTGTGGGTAGTCAGAAGAATATGCACATTTAAATGCACGGTAATGTACACCCTCTGCTTTGTGAGTCTAAGTTTTGTTGAAACTCTGCACTGATCCTTCTTGCCTCTTGCTACTTGTACAAAGGCCGCTTTGTTCATGGGATGTCCTCCTCTTTGTGTCAGTCCAGTTTCAGAAGCAATAGCCTGAGAGCAGTCAACACTGTGGAGGCAGAAGAAGCTGGCACAGGATAAAGCAATAGCAAACGAATTGCAATTAAGTCTTCGTATTACTAGTATCATCACAATTTGGTGTTGTTATATGCTGATGGATTATTGGCCACGCAGTGTCATCTAGTAACAGTTCCCTCTGTATCACATCGGTAAAAGCAAGGCCTAGCACTACACCATGTTTTATGCTGGTGTATAAGTGTTAATATGGCAATGTAGGCAGAAGTGGATAAGGCCTGGGATGCCTGCTCAAACACAGTCCATTGCACTCTATATTTTCTAGTGCATTGTCTAGTCTAGTTTAATTTAATACATCTCTAGTCATGGGGCTTTCAGCATTCCTGGGAAGAGATGATCCCATTGTTCAGTAATCAGATATACAGTGAAACTGGGAGGGTGACCCCAGTATTGCTCCAAAAACAGTAGAAATGGTATTAAACTCCGTGCCACTGTACCCAACTAGAGAACACGGCATTGCTCCCACTGTAAGAAATTGCATTTTTAGCGCTTTCTACCACTGCTCTCAGCAACCAGTTACCCACAGCCATGGCTGATAAATCAATCACAAGCAGACAAATATGAGAGATTCATCCTGGCTGTTTCTGAACATTTCAATACCATTAATGCTACTGTTGGCTCAACCCCTCTGGCAAATCCAACAGCTTGAACCACTTGACTGTGCTTCTTAATCCTGTTGTAGGACATCAGTTCAGTTGCAGCAGCTGCCCAATTCAAATGTTTGTAGATAATAAAGGAAATGGGCATGAAAGAGAGGATGATCGATTTACAGTCTGGTTTGGGGACTATAGTTTTGAAACTCTGCACCCATACAAAAATTCAATGCGAGTGGGGAGGGGGGAATACACATTTGGCGGTCAAATTGCAGTTCATATATAGAAGATTCAGGCCGAGGTCTCTGAAGGAAAGTACTGTGCAAGCAGCCCATCAACCAACCGTCATGGGATGAAATCTGTGTTTGGAGACAAAGACAGGAATATCAATGCAAAGTACTCAAAATATATCTCTCCTCCCTCCTTCCAAATCTCCTGTCATGCACCAAAGCTTTTCTGTGTTTCTTAATGTGCTTGAATCTTCCTGTATGACTCACAAAGGTATATTTAGGAATTGTGACATCTGTCCTGTGCAACGTACCACGAAAATACCCCAAGGAACACGGACTGGAAAGGGGCATTCTGGGTCATCAAGTGCAGTCCCCAGCTATAGGAGGCAACCACCTCCTAATCCCTTTACTGAACTGCCCATGCTTTCAGTGGATAAGATGCACCAATTTGATGAAGGACTGAGCTTGGTGGCTAAGTATGGAGGAAAAAAAATCTTTCTTGAGAGACGGCCATCATGATGATGAAGCAGAATCATCTTTTTAAAGTAGCAAAGTAGATTTTTAAAGTGGTTGGGATAGATGGAGAACCAAGGAAAGAAGCCCTGGGTCAGCTGAAAAGCTGGGTGCAAATACTGTCCTGAAGCAGAAGTCTTGTAGCACTTTCCTTTGCTTTACAGACACGAAGGGGCTGGGAAAAGAGGATGAGACCAAGACCATCCTGGAGACTCCCCATGGTCAGTCATGTACGACTTGGCTCATTTAAACACTATACCTAGGCTGACGAAAAACATGTCCAGCCCAAAGGGAGCATTTCAAGTGCTCTTTTGAAATGCAGTTATTGCTAGGCCTACTGGCCACCCCTTATTAAATAATAGCTTTGCAGAATGCACATATACCGCAGGAGAGCTCTTCACCCTTGGCAGGCCATTATAAAAGAAAACAGTACAGAGGCCAGCGGCTTGCAGAAGCCAGGTGCAGGCAGTTCCCAGGAAGAATTCCCCCATGCCCTTCGTGAGATATGAAACAGGGAGCGTATCAAAGCTGATCTAATTCTCCTTTTCATGCAATCCAAGTCCTGTGAGAGTTCCTCTAGTCTACAGCATAATGTCTTGTGTTAAAAGGGGGGGAAAAATATTTGAATGAGATGTGGCTATCTAAGTAAAGAGCAGAGCTAGGCAGTCAGACTCAGTGAAATGACCCAATGTTGAACATTCAGCATCCAGTCGGAGCCCCTTTTATCTTCGTGGCTTGATCAAGCATATTAAGGGCTTAGGAAAAGGATGTTCTTCAGGACTAACTGTCCTTGAAGAAGAGCCCAGAGGGGATACAGCTGTCAAAGACTGCTGAGCCAGGAAGCTGAAGATGCCTGTATAGAGCAGAGTCTAAATTATGACCTTTTATATTTAAAATAATTGGGACTTACCTCTGGTACTCGCCCCATAGCATCCAGAGAGATCGCAGCCCCCTGGATAGCCAGGCTCCCCTGGCTGGCCTCTGTCACCAGGAAAGCCCCGTGGGCCAGCACTTCCAGGGGCCCCGTTCGGACCTGGTTTCCCTACCACGGCTTCTCCTGGTGGTCCTAAAACATAAGCAGCTCAGGATCTAACTTTGGCTGTAGCTGGGCAATACCTATTTTCTGCTGTCAGCTTGTGACTCTGTTGCTAATTACCTGTGAGATGTTTCCTTCCTGTTGTGAAAGGATTAAGCTGAAAAATCTCTGCATACTAATGAAGGGATGGGGACCACTTCCTCACTTCCCAGCCTCTCCTTGCCAGCACCAAAAGACCTGCATGAAGTGGCCACTATCATTCTGGGTGGGGAAGCCTAGAAAGGACATACCCGTCTTGCCCCTAAGAAAGCTTCCAGCACCTGCTGAGCAGGAGATTAAGATGTGGGAGTCCAACCAGGTTTCACTGAAAACTGCTGATCAAGAGATGCTGGTCCAGCTTTTTATGCTGTTGCATCTCAAGCACAGACATGAAAACCCATTGCAATGGTATTTTCTATTGGGTTCTCTTCTTGGACCCTGCATTTACCCAAATCATACAACTAAAGCAGATGGGAACAGAGCCAGATTGTCAAAAAGCCTTCCACTTCATGGGCCACATCCTCAGCTCATTTTATATCATCTGAGCATCAGAGTCTGTGTGCCCAAAACCTGCCTCTGCATTGGCAAAATGATCACTCTCTGCACAGACCATGCAGCTAACACGCAATGACCTAATATATGCACTGGGAACTGGTACCTACAATCCAACAACTGTGTAGGAAAGCGGGGGTCCTTGGAAAGCATTGCCCACTGGGTCCCAGGAAGAGGGGAACTGCAAAATTGGATAGGACCTGTGAATGGTCTAGTGCGGTATTCTCTCTCTGACAGTGGTGAGATGTTTCCCATGAAGAGGAAGCAAACCTCAAAGTAGACACATTCAAGTTCATCTGCCCCACTTGGAAGTCTTACAGAGCTGAAGGTTGCTTTGCACCTGGCATGTGGTTGTTGCAATACAAGAGCTGTTTGCTCAACACCCTTCTGCACCCTGGATGAAAACCCAAATTGCCCCTGAAGTAAATGGACTAAATTCCCTTACCTGCTCGTCCCCTGGGTCCTTGGACCCCTTCCCGATTTGCTCCAGGCATCCCCTTTGCACCCCTTGGTCCTGGTCCTCCTGTTTGAGGATGAGAAATAGGAGCTTCATATATTACCCTGAATTAATGCTATCCCTTATAGCCTTTCCATCAGGCTGCCCTTATGTTCCATGATGATTAAGGGACTTGCAAGCTATTTGTACTACTCACAGTCAGTGTATCATTGTCATTGTAGCTCTTAAAAAGGATCACAGTGAACTTAAGATTTTATGGCTATTTGTCATAGTTTTATATTAAAAAACTGAATAACTTCCCACTATTATTTACAAGGCACTGGGCTCAAATCTTTCAGGTAGGGCTGGCTGGAAAGGAATTTTTTCATCTTGGAAAAACATTGGGAGATTTCAATGTGTGTTTTCCTTCTGGGGAAGAGTAAAAGTGAGATATTTAGTTATTTTTTTGCAAAGTCTCACTAGCCTGGAGCTTAGGACACGGGCCTGGAATGAAGGTGGCCCCAGTTCAAGCACTTGGACCAGCTCAGGAAAGAAAAAGCGTGGGTTTGAACTTGGGTTTCCCAATGCCGTCAGCTTAAGAGTCAGTCCTGGATCTTCCCAATGCAACAGTCATGCAAAGCAATATATTTCTGTGAGTGCTTAGTTTTAATGGAGGCATTTTTATGAGACTCTCTGGACCTGCTCTATAGTCTGGACTGTTTTTCCCTGGGACGCATTGCCTCCCGTGTCCTCATTTGACATGCTGGAAATATCTGCAGGCTGCTACATCACTGTTCCTCTTAGCTGTCATTTTGATAAGTTATATATATATATATATATATATATATATATATATATATCCAGGCCCAAACCAAATGACCAGGGGGTTGGAGACCTAAATAAGCAGTGCACTTTTCAGAGGGGTTAAAAGGCCACCAAAGTCAATGGGGTTTGGGTTAATTTTGTTGAGATGATCCCAAGAGACATCGGTTGTTGTCATAACATCCAAGCAACATTTCTATTGCCCACTCTATCAAGAACTAGCATTGTCATCACACACTTGCACAAGAGACATGTATTTGAGCCTGGGTCTTCCCATGGGAACATGAGCTTGAGAGAGGCATCACCCAAATATTTTAGAGCTTAAACCACAGAAATTTTAAAGTCCAGTTAAGTCTACCGAGTCCAAGGGTGCTGCTGTATGACCTAAGTTTCCTCCTTCCTCTATCCTGTCAGATAGTCATATCCTTGGCTATTGCAATAATGAGTCTGGGGCTCAGAGGAAAGGGAAGATGCAGAGTTTTAACTGTGGAGGGAAAAGGATGCTTCTGAAATAACCTTGCTATCCCCCAAAACATCTATGGAGGAGATGCTCACATGTGTGCTCCAAGTAGGGGGGATGATAGGGAGCCAGAAATAATGACGCAGTGTCTTCCCCGAGATATCTTGACAGATTCAGGTTGCTGCGTGATCCGCAGGCTGAAGCATGCCAATTAAACCAGAAACCTTGATTTCTGACTATAAATGGATGGAAATGCCACATTATAAAGCATTGCCAGAAAGGAGGGGGAGACTTAAAATCCGTCTTTGTGCATGCACACCTCCTCCTCCACCTTTAACAAGGATGCTTGTGCCTCTTTGGAATTGAATCCGAAGGGGTTTTCTACCAGCACCTCCTTATTGTGGCCATTGTGCAGTGGTGGTTGCTAGGGTGGCTGTGTGGTTGTGATGTGTCCTACAATAAAATAAATGTTCTTATGCCGCTTCCTTGCAAATGCAGCAGCTCTTGCTTTGGGGGGCAATGAGGGCAAAGATGAGAGCATGGCCTCTCTGAAGCAAGCGCTTCTCCGAAGGCAGCCAGCAAGTGCTTTGCCTGCTGAGCACTGCGATAAGAAGATTTGCCTTTTGTTCTCAATCCTTTGCTTGAAAATGCCCTGGCCAAATGCTGACATCTTTGCTTAGTCCTTACATGGATTTCAATGAGTCTTGTGTTGGAAAGGATTTTGGGATTTGTCCCTGTCTGCTTGTCTGAGCTGGTTTGAGAAGGCTTTTCATGGGGTCCTGCACCACACGGAGTAGAACAAGAGCCTGCCTTGGACAGAGAGTACTTTTGCAGGGACAGAGAGGGTCCACTTGGTTTTGCTCAATATTTATGATCTGTTAGTGCCCAGGTGCCTCAGTCAGGACAGCAGCTCAATTGGGCTGGGCACACTACTGACACACACACAGATAGTTGCCAACTCTTTGAGGTAGGGCTGTAAGACAAGTGTGAAAGCAATGGATGGGAGGAAAAGGCATAATCGGATATCCCCAAGGAGTCAGCAGCTAAGACGGGTGATAAAGCAATAGATGAAAGGAAAAGGCGCACATAATCAGATCTCTGAGTCTATCCTACACCATCAAATATTGCTTGGGCCACAGATGAGGCTCCACTATCCACATCCATCCTAGTTATTTATTACCATGTCATCAAGGCCTGAGTCTTCCCTTTGGAAGTCCAATGTGACAAATGGGACTGATGGAAATAATCCTGTCCAAAAGCATGCCACGGCAGACACACTGCCTCCAGTCTTAACGTGAGGCCCGGCTAATTTTGAGGCAAGGAGTTTTGGAGAGGGGGGTTGTTTTAAAGGTGGATAAGGAGTTGTTGAACCTGCTGCTAACTCTCTGCATGTATTAAAAATTACTCCTTGTAATTCAGACCTCTAGCCATGCTTTTTGGATTTCCAGCTTTCGGCCTTTTTCTGAAGATGGAAGAGCGTGTTTAAAAGGAGGAGTTTGTAGTGTGTGCATGTGTAAAAGTGCTGATGAACAAATCTCATTCAAGGTGATAAATGCAGTTGCCATCTTGCCAGTTCACAACCTCATGAACAAGCCCCACTAGCTTCTGAACATCCCCCACTAGCTTGTGTGTTGAAATCAGTTCACATCCTAGACTCACTTTTTATTTGCTTTCCTCTTTCCTAATAGATGAATTGGGAGCTGCTTGGATTCTCATTAGATTTGTTCCCTCATAACTAATAATTAACTGTGCCTCTCTGCTGTGCTGCGTAGTCGGCTGCATGTTACTTTGGGCTACGTTCTCAGCAAAATCCAGATCTGGAGCACTGCGGTAATGTCTTGCCCATTAGCCTTTAGCTGCCAATTTTCTTGGTCTTCAGGGGTTTTGCTTTTCTTTAAATTTAATCTTCAGTCCTGCCACACACAGTTTGTGGCCAGTTTTGAGGCTGGCTCTTTTGTTTGCTCTGACATCCTGAAGAGTTGATCTAAAGTGACCATCTACATACCGGAAAGCAATCTAATGCCTCAGGGCCTGTCTCTGGAGAAATTCAGGTTAGTTTATGGGACATCTTTTTGTGAACAATTAATACTTCTTGTGTGTGCATAGTGTTTTACCAACGAGAAGCCCTGATGCCAGGCCAGGTTGTAGCAGTCTTTCCCCATTACGACCCGCCCCATCCCTTGTTTCTTCTGTTCCACTGCTGTCATCCACAACGCTGGCATTGAAATTCCTCATTACTAAACAGGTGTCATGCTTGGAAATACCGTCAGAGTTTGCAGGCAGTTGCCGTTGTCGGCTAGCACTGAGCATTTGATACCTGCCACTTTCATTTATCAAGTTCGAAATCTAGCTTGGAGCAATGGACTGTCAATTGGCTCCCAGCCTCCAAGAGATTTCTGTTTTGGAGGGCCTAATTAATGCTCTTCTCTCTCGGTAGAAACCATCTTGCGTAACGCAACAATATTGCAACTCTATTTTCCTTTTTAATTGATTTTTTTAACAGGTTTTAATCATTAATCTTTGCTTACTTGAAGGCTCTTGAGTTTCTATCACTTCATTTTGTTGTTCGCCTGAACATCTTTTGCTGTCGGAACTGCTGTAATAATGTTCTGCAAACCTATTTTCATAACCTGCTTTAGTATTGATGGCCTGTGCTCATCCATTACATGGGTAAGTTAAGTTATTTCCCAGTATTGCTGCCTGATACCCAAGTGGGATGAAGGTTCGTGGTTGTGCAAAGGACAACCATGTTCTGCCTTTCATTAGTCGGTGTTTCCAAAAGCACAAGCACTGGTTAAAGAAAACCTCTCTCCATACCTCTTTCTCCTGGATACCCGTCTTTGCCTGGCAGTCCCAGGAAGCCATCTTCTCCTCTTTCTCCTCTGCTTCCAGGGGGACCTGCAAGACCCGGCAGTCCCGGCTCTCCTGGCATCAACTTCTCATCCCACATGGGGACTGGCTTCCTGGTATGTTCATGGATGAATGAGTCAAACTTCAACACGTGAGCTAGGAAAGCAAGTCACAGCGTGAAGCATCAGAGGAGAGGCTCAGCTGACCAAAGACTTTGTGGCACAGCAAGAGACGGTGGGCTAGATTCTCGCGTGTAGAAATGGGAGTAGCTTCAATAATGTTGACAGCTACAGCTGATCCGCAGCAGTTAAGGATCGAGCTTTGCACAGTGACACTTTAAACCTCTTTGGATAAGACAAGAGCATTTGACCAAATTCTTTCAACGGATTCAGAAAAGGTTCAAACCAACCCAACAAAATTTGGGACATTCGGATGGAAAGCAATGTGGGAACAAGTTATCTTAAAAAACTTTAAATACAAATCATATCGGGTACTACTAAATTGTTGGTCCAAACTGTAATGATCATGAATTGAAGGGGAAGACTCTGCGGAGGAATGGCCTTGCTATCTGACTTTGAGAAAAAATACTTGATCTCTCTGTGAGTCAGGCTCTCGCTGAAAATCTCCAGAAAAAACTCATATTTCCTTTTGCATTCAAAGGTGAGTTTACTTTATCCTAACTGCATCATCTGAATTGAGCTGTCCAGGTTAGATAAATCCCCCCAAAGGAAAAAAAAAACTAGTCCCCTATTACGTTTCTCCTCTGCTTTGTGATGGATTAAGAGAAATCGCTGCAATTTTCTTTGAAACTTGATTCTTTAAATCTAAGCCGTCTTCTATGGGAAAGAAAAATGCTGTACAAGGCTGGAAACATCGATGCCAAACAATATTTCATAAGCTTTTCTGCTAATGCAAGCTAGTAAAAAAACTGCATTGCTTTGAGACTCTTATGTGAGCTTCCTGCCTGACATAATGCTCATCATTTCACAGGATCAAGATCTCTGGGTCTCGTCCAAAGCCTGTTGAAGTCAATGGATCGTGGATTAGATTCTTAATTCAGTAGCAAAGCAGCAGGTACAGGACAGCACTGACTACCCCCGGAGCCGCACCAGGGCGTACTTACTCTGAATCATCCGCTCACAAGCCTGGCTAACTAGCTGGTAAATTGTGGCCAGAGACTGTGGTTCACCCTAAAGGGAAAAGTGAAAAACAATTGCTTTTGAAATCAGGTGGCTGCAATAATGCACATTCCCCGAGAGCACAGGGCAAGGCCTCAGGGACAGGCTCTTGCCACCAACCGGAGCGACTGAGATTATTAAACATCTGCAGAGGTCTCCTTACTTATTTATCAATAATCTCCGAAGCAGTAAAATTGTAACACTGGCAATTGTTTTTCCTGGCACTGAAACATTGACTAAATAAATTTCCATTGTTAATACATGAGATGATACACAAAATTTATTCCCTTTTCTTAGTAAATTTTTATATAGCCTGCAGTCTGGGAGAAGAGCATCTAGCCCATAACTCAATATTCTGCAATACTTTAAGAAAACTAATATGCTCACATATTACAGTTTTATGGCTTTCCGTCTGAATCTTTAATGAATGAATATTGACTCTTACTGTTATTACATTCAGAATAAGCAACTGATATCAGAGTTTACTTTTTTTTTTTTTTAAGTTTCTGCAGAGCAGGAGCAAAAGTCCTTTAAAAAAAAAAAAAGGAAGAAAACTTGGAAATAAACACTGGCACTGTCCATAAAAATTCATAACTAGATCAAAATTGAATCCTTCCAACCCCATTTATAAAACATCCATCTCTGGCTGGATCAATGCGCAGTCCTACACAAAATTAAATAAACCTGGGCATGGTGCCCGGGGGGGGGGGAAAGAGCAAACGCATCAAAAAAAACAAGTTCTTAAAAGGAAAAAGCTGTAAGAGGAGGCTACCCCACCCCATCTCCTCCCCGCACGCCCCACACCTGATCAGGTACCAACCTGAGACAAAAGCTCTACCCGGGGTCTAACAGACATCTTCAAAGGGGGAAGAGTATTGAGGAGGTTTCTAAGAGCCTAAATCACAGTGTTTTAACCTCAGTGGACTCTTGGTCACATCCTGAATGAGACATGTCCATGCCAAGCTCTGCATTTACATCCGTTACAGACATGATTTGCATTTTGCTGGTTTTTATACGTGTTTCATCAACTGACTATTTACGGGCCCGGGCAAGACGTACGTGGATACACTGGTGCCCTGTACAACCTGGAAGCACCCAGGTCAAGCAGCAAAGGGTAAATGTTTCAAAAGCAGCTAAGTGACTTAGAAGATGAAGCCCCATTACCTTTCACGGAGATGCAGGTTTCCAGATCGCTTCAGTCGATCATGAATCTGGGACTAGATTCAAATCACTCTAGGCATGTCTACACGTGCATTTACTGCGCAGTAACTTACTGCAGTTTTTAGACCAGCGTCTACATGTGTAGGCATTACTGTGCGGTAACACTGTGTGCGCTCCAACTTCGGAGTAAAGTTACTCCCAAGTCAGAACACACACACAGTGTTACTGCACAGTAGGGCATCTACACGTGCCTTATTGCGCAGTAACTAAGTGGGCATAAATTTGCTATCTGCATCATGCAGGTAGCAAATTTACACCCAACTCAGCATAAGTCACCATAGTTACTGCACAGTAGGGGTGTGCACATGTAGACATGTGCTTGCACTGCACAATTACTTCTGGTTACTGTGCAGTAACTGTGCACATGTAGAGATGCCCACTGGGCATCTAAAGCTCCCTAAGGCACCAGGGAAAAGTCTCCGCTTGATGTACAAGATCAGCTTCTCAACTGATGGAAATCCACTGATTTCAATGGAGATGTCTATCCAGTCCCCAAAGTGGAGTTATGAATTAGCTGATTATTATAATCAACTCCACTCCCCAGTAAAAAAAGATTTTTTCTTTTTTAATTTATTACTCCTATGGAGACTAGCTCTTGTCCGACTGTTGCAGAATTATAGCAGTTTTGCCCAGAGCAAATGTCTCAGGGGAATGGAAAGCCAAGGGGCCATAGGCAAATGAAGTGGTTCAGCTTCACAGCAGCTTAACCACAAGTGTCACGGGTGTCCCCTCCAGTACTGTGCACAGCACCAGAAGTGCGTGATGCAAAGAGCTCCAGAAGATGCACTCACCTTCTCGCCCCTTTCTCCTTTGGGACCAGGCAGCCCCTGCAGAGAACAGGAAGAGAAAATCAACACTTCTTAAGAGAAGGTGGGAGACGGTGAAAAATAAAAATATAAAGTCAATTGAATGATAGAAAGTCTATTTAGTACTTTGCTTTGTCCTTCTCCAGAGAACAGCTCCAGAACATTTTGCACGCAGGTTTTTACAAGCCGACTCCCAGGTGAGAGCCTGTTCTATTTATTTATTTATTTTTTACTGGGTCTGATTTTTTTCTGAACACTTTCAAACTCCAAAGATGATCAGCTATGGCAATGCACTTTGCTACCATTCATTTCTGCTTATGATACAAGTCTCATTAAGCACTTGAGAGGGCTCCAAACATGGAAGAAACTTACAGTTGGTCCAACGTCCCCTGGAGGTCCTTTCTCTCCGCCGCCGCCACGAGAGCCTGCCATCCCTTGGAAACCCTGCAGACATTCGTTTCGAGATGCAGCTACAGAGACAGCCAGTTCCTTCCAAACTTTCTTCCTCTGCTGTTTGCGCCTCCGCCCACCCCACCTCCTCCCCACCGGGACTCTGAGGACACCAGTACATTTAGTTTTGAGGGCTCGGGCAAGGGCACTGCACCCTTAGGGTTCATGTCAGTGCAGCATCCAGCCATGAGTGCCATGTTAAGAGTATATCATGTGTGAGTCATGTTCACATCATTTCCTATTACCGTCTCAATTATGGTCAAGGAAACAGAGCTGAGTTGTGCCCAACTGCAGTGTGGGTTGGATTTTATTTTTTTTTACCCTTCAGGTTTTAGCATTTCATTACATATTCAGATTATTTTAGTCTTAGCCCACAGCACATCCTTTATTATTATTATTATTTTTATTATTATTCTTCTTTGGACTGCTCATGCCTCCTCTTTCTCTCTTATAACTATTGCACTTCCCTCTTCAGAGCAACGTCATTAGTAGAGATGATTTTTTTAACAGGAAAAAAGCCTGCCTGCCTTACACAATGCGTCTCCCCACATGTCTCTCTGCAATGGATAGGATGATATACTAAAACAGCCACCAGGAATTTGCTATTCCTCTTTGTAATTTTGGTTGGATTCCAGTGGCTGGTGCCGAACAACTATGAGGCCTCTGAGAAATAAGAGTTTTCAATACAATTACATAAGAGATGCCAGACTAGGTCAGCCCACAGGTCCACCCAGCCCTGCCCAAGCCTCTCGCAGTGGCAGAAAGGGGATGATAAAGGAAAGGAGTGTTTACACAGGGCCTATCCAGACTGATCCATCCCTTGCTCCTCTTCTACTCCAGCTTTCAGTATCCAGAAGCCAAGGCAGCCCTAATCTGAAAGCTGTCTTGCTATCATGCTTGATACCTTTGGGTGCACAGATCCTGATTGCATGTGTCCAGGTCCATTTGACCTTGGCTAATTCTTAGCTCTGCTATCATGTTGGCAAAAAGGATGTTCTCTGTGTGAAGCACTTCAGCAAGCCTTGGGAAACCATTTTTGCCTCCTGCTCCCAACATGAGACAAGGCATGTCGTGGGACCATGTGAGCGAGTGCGGCAGTGAAGGTGAAGCAGAAGCAATGTCGCTCCGCTGGATGGGAACCAACAAGGCATCCGTCTTGGGCTGGCTGGCATGGACCCAATGCAAAGTCAAGGGTAACTAATGTGCTGTGGTTTCCTGCAGGGCTCCCTGGCACAGTTTGGAGGTGGTGTAGACCAACACTTCCTCTGCTTCCTACATGTGCCTTCAGGATGTAAGTCCTTACTCCCAGGGGGTTGTGAAGTGGAAGGGATCTGTGCAGAGTCCCAGGCTCCAACCTCATGAGGACCCAGGTCAGAAGGAACCAGCAGAAGCTGAAAGCTCCTGTTGTGTGGACAAGCTTCCCTTCTGTGTATGGGACTCAACGTGTGCTCTTACCCTTGGTCCGGGTGGTCCCGGAGGCCCAGCTGTGCCCTCCAGTCCTCTCACCCCCTGCAAAGGCAATAGTGTGTTAACAAACGGGGGTGAACAGCTGTGCTGGGAGGGGAGGACACAGGCTTGCACCAGCTAACTCCACAGGCCACTGAACAAGAGCTTGCAGGAGAGGAGACCCAAAGGAACAAGGATGCCGCAGCCACTCCATGGAAGAAAGCTCACCCCAAACTGGAGCAGCAATCCACCCCCCTTACAGCCTGCCAGGTACAAACACAATCAGGAAGGAGAAAAAACATCCAGGGACTGGTTGACAGCAAAAGCACCAGGCTTCCCCCAAGAACCTAGGGAAAGAACAGGCCTCCAGGGCTCTTTGCAAGGTGTGGGGTCGTTGGCAGGTGTCTCCCCAGCACCACACCCAGGAGCAATTTCCAGGAACTGTTGCATATGCCCCAGACCCAAAAACTTGGCCTCAGTTTGGGCTCCTAAGTCCATATTTAGGCACCAAGAAGTAGATCAGTTTTCAGGGCTGCAAAGCCACTCCTATCTGAAGCTCAGGGCTGTGTGTTTTACCTTGGCTCCCTGAAGGCCATCTCTGCCTGGAGCTCCCTGGACACCGGGAATACCCTGTAAGAGAGCAGCTAGTCAGGTCTGGTGTCCAGCTCTTACTTCCTCCTTTACAGATCTGCACTGGGATATAAGGACAAGGAGGGCAATGGGGTATGGGCATACAAGATATGTCATTGAAACACTCGCTCTGTTTTTAGGTGCCTGGGCTCTTTCACTGCCGTTAAGGACAAAGCTTCCCTTTCTCCCTTCATCACATCAGACATTTAAGTAGCTAAGCATTGTATGGGTCCAGTTGCATGTTCTTTGACCCATTCGAGCAGGGGGCTAGACTGCTCAGAGCTGTTCTGAACTCCTCTATAGGTTCAGTCTCCCCAAAACCAAGTATCTGTGATGAGTTTGCCCCTCTGTGAAATGGGCATAATACTTGCCAAGCACAGGGCACATTTGCACTGGCACAGCCCTGGCGTGTGTTTGGCTGAGTGAGGTCAATACCAGTAGAAGGTATTTTTATCCTCGTGGGGTTTCAAAGCAGAGAGGGTCAGTAAGGAAAGCGAACCCCCTTGCTGATACCCTCCAGCAGGAAAGCAGGTGGATCCATCCTTGAGATGATTCAAAGGAGCATCTTCCATTATTACCTGCATGCCTGGGATTCCTGTGTCTCCTTTCTCCCCTTTGATCCCTGGTGGTCCCTTCAGTCAAAATACAGCAAAATAATTACATATACTCTGCCGCTTTCTTCCCTGCTCTGGGCGACTCATTGCAACAGCCCAAGAAACCTCCCTGCAGCCTTCAAATACAAAGTGCCCTTCAAATGCAACCGTCCCTGCACCCTTCAAATGCACACTTCCAATGCAAAGTGACTTCTGCTCACTGGGGTATCACCACAATCTCCGTACCTCTGAATTTTGCCTGGGCCTCATAGCAAGGCAGGCAGGAGCGTATGCAATGTGTATGCCCAAAGGTGGGAGGTATGCCATAGATCTCCACCCGCTGCCTTGTCTAAGCATGGTCACTGCACAATCACCCTTTCTGGGGTCTTGAAGGGAACCTCCAGGTCAGAATAGACTTCACCCCAAATAATTCAATTGAGTGCTTTGCCAATACAAGAAAAACTAGTGCCCCTATGGCAGCTGCTAGCAATGAGGTTGTGGGCCCTGATGTGGACAGGCTTCCGGTGCTCTTGTCACCCTGTCCCTTTAGAAAACCCACTAAGGTACTGCATAGCACAAAGAGACAGAAAGCCGTGAGCTCTCACATACCACTGGACCTTGCACGGTGATTCCTTGGGATCCCGGAGAGCCTTGCTGTCCGCCAGGACCCTGGGGGCCGACCTGTCCAGGAGGGCCTGGCTCACCCTAAAAGCAAAGATATGACACAGGAAAGGAAGGCATATTTGTGCCTTCCAGCTGCACAGAGCAGCTATGGCAAAAGGCAAGAGCCCATGAATGCCAACTCATCACGTGCCCAGCTTTACCACCTTTGCCTTTGAAGTCCAAGGTGTTCATTCAGCTGCCTCCAAAGTCAATGGCAAAACTCCCCCTGATTTGCAGAGGTGCAGGCACAGCCCAGCCATTCAGCAAGTTAATCTAATGATTCGAGTTTGTCATAAAGGAGGAGGGGGAGAACCTTAGCTGAAAATTGCATCCATTTTTCATTGGCTTTTTCCTGACTAGCTCTATAACTATACGGTCAGCTTGCAAAGGGGAAAGCAGCACAGATAGCAATGATCCTGTCTCATGCAGGGGGTTGGACTAGAGGACCTCTGGAGGTCCCTTCCAGCCCTACTTCTCTAAGCGTCTATGAATCTATACCATGCTGACACTTATGTCATGCTCATCTCGGCTATTTTGCAGCAGAGATTTAACCTATTACTGGGATTTTTGCTGTAGTGCAACAATACCGACTCAGATACCTGACGCCACAGCAGACACCAAATCAAAGCAGGAAGAGCAGGAGAAGGATGAACACTTTCTGATGCAGCAAGGCTGCTTTCCTAAACAGTCACTTATCGGGTTAATTTACTTCCCCAATGCAACGAAATGCCTGCAAGAGTCTTAGAGCAGGTATCCTGCCTTAATCCATATTCCGTGGCAAAGAGAAGCCTGTTGGCCCTCAGCATGGGATAACAAATTGGTCATCCTCCATCTAATTACAGAGATTCTCATTGTCTGGTTTTTAAAATGCACCGATCCTGTTCTACGCGGCTGGATACAGCGAGAAGGCTACATCCCGAGTCAGCGGTGTCGGCTTAACCTGGACCTGGGACATGCAGACACAGCTGTATTGGAGAGCAGGTTTCAGTACGGGCCTCTCAGCTTCAAGCCACATGCAACAAAATCCAAACCCCAGGTCGTGTTGAAGGGCATCACTCACCTTGGGGCCTGGGTGCCCCTGCTCCCCTTGAGGTCCTCTCCGCCCCGGACTGCCCTGCCCATATGAGAGAAAGCACCAGACTGTGGTTACTGCCAAATACTCTCTGTCCTACCATGCACCTTGAAGCCCGGGAATGGGTTTGCAGAGCAGACTGGTCATGAAGGCTGTTAGGGTTCACATGCAAGTGGGGAAAGCTCCTTCCATACAGCCCCTGCCTGCAACCTTCCTGCCCCATACGCCCCCCAGGACTTTAGGTAAGTCCTGGGTCAAACTGTAACAAGCAGGTAGTGCTTACAAATCACATCACTCAATGGCATGAGACCAACATCAGGCCACTGGCCTTAGGGCATATTCAGTAACCTTGAACCAAGAAAATAAGGACGTAGGAATACCAGGAAACATTTCCTGATGATAATGAGACTCTACTCCTTGTTCTGAAAGTGCCTCTCACGAGGCTGAGTGGCTTCATCTCCATTTCAGACCTTTGCAGCAAGATGAGGATGAAGCGCGGGCTCCTACTTGCAAACACTCAAGAGCAGGCAGCTCTGCTGAACGTCCTCTTCAATCGAACACGGCGCGGGGGGGACTGAATCCACGGAGACCTGGCTTAGCTACGCATCTGCACAGCCCCTGGGCCTGGGAGGAAACTAATCCTCTCCGATGCACAGAACAACTGACATCTTAATCTGAAAGTTTCTATTCTTGATTGTAAACTGCAATGGATTTGGATGCCGTCAGTCTGACCAGGAGGCTTTGCTGAGGGCTCTTCCAGAAGTGCCCTAAAGCTCATTCACAGAGTTATCTGGACTTATCTCTGGCCAAAAGCAGCTCATTAAGGAGGATTGAATATGTCTGAGGTGGGAGGCATCCACACTCCCTTTACTCATTTGGAATCACTTGGACCATGGGAGGAAGTGCTCTTGCAATGATTATGTCAGTCAGGGTTTCACGTCTCATAACCATATTCCCTATGAGAACCATATTCATAAAACCTGCCTCTCTCCACAAGTGCACAGTATAGATATCATCTAAAATGACCAGGCAATGTGAGCTCGTAACTAGGTGGCAGTACACTGATAATGCAATGTGCTGTGCACTCCCATTTGGCATTAATAAACTAACGTTCCTTCTCAACTACGAGACTGCCCTCACCGCTGGATCATATCATCGGTTTGTTTTTTTTAGAAAGCTGAACAAGCTAAACCAAACCTACTAGCTGGGACAGGAGCAATTACTGTTAACATGGTTTAATAGCATGTAATCTCTGGGAATGTTGTTGTTTTGGGAAGGAAGCTTTGAGATAGACTCTGTTGCTGTTTGCTCAGGAAAAAAAAAATCCAACCGTGTTTTGCAAATGCAAGCGGTTCCTGCAGCTGCCAGTCACGGGGCACAAAGTTAGACTCTCAAGTTACAGCAAGGAAAGCTGAGGCTGGATATTAGGAAAACCTCTCACTAGGAGGGTGGTGAAGCACTGGGACAGGCTCCCCAGAGAGGTGGTGGAGTCTCCATCCTTGGAGGTTTTTAAGGCTCACTCAACAAAGCCTTGACTGGGATGGTGTAGCTGGGGCTGGTCCTGCTTGGAGCAGGGGGTTGGACTAGATGTGACCTCCTGAGGATCCTTTCAACCCTCATTATCTATGAGTCTGTGAATCTGCACCCCAAAGGATTTTATAAGCACTCAGTGTACCTAAAGGGTGAGAAGAAAAGCCAGAGTTGTAATGTTTCCCCTCTCTACCTGTGTGTCCTGAAATCTAGAGTGTGTGCTTTATTTTTTTGTCCGGCAATGCCTGCAAGACAGAAAGGGACAATTTTCCTCTCCCTTCATGTGCCTCACTTACAAGCCCCTTGCATCCAAGTCCCTGCCCTTTGCACATGGCTGTGACACGGTTTGCAGGCCACCAGCAAAACCTTAGGCAATGCAAGTAGATCGAATTGTTCCTGTGAAGGCTTGTACAGAACCAGGTTTTGTACTGGGGTCTCCTCGTGGGTTTGTGCACTTCAGAGAGCAGAGGTTTCACTAAAGCCTTAAGAGGCTCCCTGTTCTGTGCATTTAATCACAAATAAAAGGGAATAAGGGTTTTTTGCATTTCAGGTCTTCACAAAGCTCCCTATCTAGCTGATCTCTATAGACAGAACAAGAGGGCAGCTGGCCTTCCTCCCCTAAGAGGATTAGCATGGTATCGGGAAACACTCTCGCTGGTCCCAGCTGCCATTACCGCCCTGCCGGATTAGTGTTTGCACTTTGGCAGTGAGAGAGGAAATCAAAGCCAGGCCATGGTATGCTGCTGTATACAACTCCTCTGTAGAGAGGGGGTTGGACGCAGTGCCAGGAAGCCCTGAGACACTGGGGACATACAAAATCAAAGCAACATCTTTTTGTTTCAGCTACCATTTCTCCTCCCTCCAAAGGTGGGACATTCAGACTTCAGAGTAGCATTCTGGTCTGGTCCTGTATTTGCTTGGTGTGGGAATAGCAATCGCAGCGATACATCCCTGCCCACCAAAGCTGCAGGGTCTAAAATGACCAGGCACCCCTTCAATCAGGAGGTCACACAAGAAAAGGGAGAGGGGAAAAAAGACAAAGCCCTGCAGTGGCACATGCCATCTTTCGCTGCTTGTGTTCATGCTTCTGTGTGGCATTGGATTTCTTTTCCTATGCCCACCATGTGCCTGGGCTGCTGGAAGCACCTGCCCTTTGCCCCTGGCTATGCCGTGCCCCAGAAGCACTAAACCATAGAGCTGTGCATAGTTGTTTCTGGGGACAAACATGGAAAGCTGAACTTACAGGAGGCCCGGGGGGACCTGGCAGGCCTGGAACGCCGGACATGCAGGTACAGGCAGGAGCCAAAGCAGGACACGTCTCTTCATCTCTCTGAAGAAAGAGAACAAGCTTGTCTTAGTGGCTGTGTGCCCAGGTGCATGTTTCCCCTGCATTCAAAGCATGTGCACATGCATGAGTCTCAAGCTGATAACTACATGGCCTTAGTGTCTCAAGGGGGATATCATCACCTCCTGCGCCCCTCAAAACACCAGCATTTCCTTCTTGGTCCTACGTGATAAATTCCCCCGTTGGATGTCAGGGAGCAGAGAGGTCCTTTGTGTCTTACCAGTGCAGGGAGCTCACAACATCGGTCATCCTCTGCCCACAAAGCATTGCACACAACCTGCAAAGACTGCAGCTGGAACTGTGGAGCAAAGAGAGAGGTAGATAACACTCATGAGAAAAGCTGCAAAACCTACATCTATGTAGGCATGCCTAGCTATTCCACCACCCTGCATTGCTGAAGCTGGGGGCCCGATGAGAATACAAGCATAGAAAAAGGGTAAGACCGCGTGGATATCTCGATGATCCCTAGTACAGCAGTTACAAACCGAATGCAGAAACTATTTTATGCTTTTAGCAAGAGCTCACCCCTAATCTCATTAAGACAACAAAGGGAAGACTAGCTCGTTCTACCTGCCACCCCGCAGAGAGATCTAGGGGGAAAATGCATGTCGGCTCTTGGCTGCATGCTGCGGCAGTCAATTGCAAGAGAAACCCCTATGAATTCATTCATGTCTTTTGTTCCCCACTCCACTTTACACCAAGACACTCATTTGGTTGCAATTGGACCAGATACAGGTGCACAGCGATGTAGCACTTAGAAGGAGCACCCGGGAACTGTCTTCGGGTCTCCGAGTCAAGAGCCGTGCAAAGCGACACACCGGGCAAGACCCACACCCATAGCGTTGTGTTCCTGATTTATTCACACATCAATAGCAGCTCCCCGAATCCCAAAGCTCCGAGTAATTGGCTTCGGCACCAACCAAAATGTAAAAAAAAAAAAACAAAAAAAAAAACACTTTCCTTTGCTGCCACTCAAGGAAATTGGTAGGAGAACAAAAGCAGCAGGTATTCTTGGGAGACGTTCCAACTTCCCACCCCCAATCTCCCCTTCTTCCTCTCCTTCAGCTGCCAGATCCCTCTATTTTGATTAGCACAGGGGACAAATGCCACATGAAAACTAAAAAAAAAAAAAAAAGAGCTGGTGCATTTTAAGATAGACTGCTTTTTTTTAAATGCCATTTTCACTGAATCAAGGCTTTTTTCTCTCATGCACTTAACAATGAGAAAGGGGACTAATGGAGGGAGTGTGACGTGTAGCATATAGATATAAAATTAGCCTGGTAGATCAACTGGCATTTAAAGACGTCTCAAATGAAATAAGGCTGGATGATAACCGATAATGAGGCACTCTGTCTTCTCAAGGGCAGCTGAGCGGACGTAGATGTGAAGCCTCACTAGGCTTGAAGGATGATGGAAGTGGAGACGGTGCGAGCTGTTCATTAGTGGCTCCTCAATTACTCGACTTCGCTAGCTAAGCTGCTAAAGGGGAAACGAAGACGAGCGCCAGGTATTTTAACTCCCAAGAAAGGATCTGACGGGGTCGCTGCCAGTCTAAACTGCAGCAGCATTTTTTTGTGGCGTGCAAACCGAGGTCTGCTTGACTCGGTGTCCCCCTGTTTTGTTACCCATCTGTTCCTGTACATCACAGGGAATGCTGCTGACTCGAGTCAGGTACGTTTTTCACGGTACGCTGAATGACTGCTTCTCCCTTGAGTTAGCTGAGCCTGCATGCAATGCCTGTGGCCACATTGCTTATGCAGAGCTGTCTTTAGGTGTGGGAAGTTGCAACCAGCTGACCTTGTCTGGTTTGCAAAGCCTTAGCTCTACAGGTGCAAGCCAAGTGGAAAAGGCACATCGTTCAACTGCTGACCAGCCCTTTAAGCAAGGGTTTAGAGCAGCACAGAGTGAAGTAGTCCTATGATCTCGTGGCGATTTTCCACTCACTTTACACTGCTGTCAGGGCAACACAAAGTGCAAGGTAAGGATGAATCAGATCCAGGGCATGTTTTTGTCTCTAAATATTGCTTGACCCCATGGGACTGAAGCTTGCCCATTCACTCCTTTATGGAACCCGCTGCAAGGTCCATGTGCTTACTTCCTCTCTCCCTAGCAAGCCAGGGTTTGGTTGTTTTTGTCGCGTGCGCTGGCATTGAGTTGGTTTCTCTTTGGTTAAACTGGCAGTGAACCTCGAAAGCCGTGCATTGCTTTTCAGACATCCATGCACACACCCAGGAACAAGGCTTTCTTGGGAGCGAGACCGAACAAAACACATCCACATGTACTGCCGTGCAATCCCCATTACTGGCTGACGCTACTCCGTGGGAGCTTGCCCTCCAGTCCTGCCTCTTCTGCGTCTTACGGCAGAATCAGAGTTTCCTCTGGCTCTGAAACGAGGCAGTATTCAAGCGAAAGGCCTTGCAGGTCAAGCACTCCACACTATGGCTAGTCCCAAACCTCAAAGGCGGCACTTCCAGAAGGAGAAAGGAGAGAAAGCCACTGCATTAAGAAAAATTCATTAAGTCTCTAAAAAAGGAAGGGGGAGAGAACACACTGCCTAGCTTCACAGATGTGCTGTAAGGCACTCTGCACCAGAGGGATGGGAGACCATCATCCTATCCCCATCCGGCTGAATTTGGACTCACAGATCCTCCTGAAAATGAATAAGCCTTGGACTTACGGTGGCCGATCCACTCCTCGGTCCTCTGGTCCTTGTGAGCTTCCCCAGCATGACAAAGCCCGCAGTGGAGATGCTGCCCACTGCATTGACTGGTCTCTCCGCTATTTTCCTGCAGTCCAGGTAGAGTTTGATCTTGAAATGACTCACAGCTATGTGCACCTGGCGAACAGGCAAGAAGAGACGTGTTGGACCTCGACTGTGGGATGGTTCATGTACACATCTACCGGCAGAGGCAGGTGTTTTTAGTGATTGCAAAGGATCTGGGCTGGAAAGCACTAGAGCAGTGATTCTCAACTGGGGTGCCTTGATATACTTTCAGGGGTGCTGCAGGGAGCTACGCAGTATTCGCACTGTTACGTGTGCAACCATGGGCCACAAGATCAACTCAAGAGTGTTCCTACAGGAATCTATAGTGTGAACAAATAGTCTGACCTGCTGTGGTCGACCTGAGGGGGTTTTTTGCAACAAAGAACCACTCTTTTATTTTTCTGTTGTCAAAAAAGGAGCGACTCGAGTCACAAAAATCTGAGAAGCACTGCAACGTAGAATTACTTCTAATGGCTGAGACAAGGTCCTTTGGGTAAATCTGATATCTTTTATTAGTCCAACTTAAATAGTTGGAAAACAATTATTAACCCATACTTCTAATAGCTAACGTATCTAAAATGCAAAACCAGCGCTTCACAACTCAAGGCAACCATTCTCTGGAGAAACCATCCCCAGGGCTGTGATGTTAAATTACTCATCATCTTCCAGAATAAATCCCATCCTGGGTCTGCCTAATGAGATTGGTGCATGGTGCATGGTGCTGGTTTTGGGGGTGAGGGCACTTATCCACTGAGATCCTATAGGCTAAAGAGCCATTGGGGACACAGATGGCTTTCAGTCAATTAGAAATGAACATTTTTTAAATACTGAAATTTCACCAAAAATTGGGAGATGGGATCTCAGGAACAATTTTTTGAAACACCTTTTTTTTTTTTAAACCAGTTTGCAATTTTTCAATTTTTGAATTAAAAAAGAAAAGTGAGAAGGGAAATTCTTCCCCTTCTTTCGACTTCAACTAGTTCTGCTCTCCCTGTCAGCCTGGTCCAGATTTTAACTGGAAACCTTATGGTGTAAGGACAGGAGACCCCATTAGCAATCCATGAGTCACGTTCTGCAGGGCCTTGGAAAATAACTTTATTGCAACACAAATACCTCATTTCCTGCCAGACATGAAAATGCAAGGCCTCTCTTTTATATTCCCCGGGAGCTATTCTACAACTCCAAGGTATTGTTCTGCTTGCAAAGTGATTATTAATGGCATCGATAGAGAAGTGTGATGCATACGGGAGAAAAGCATGTTTTCCCCTTTGCATATTTGACACAAAACAAAGCAAAACACTTAAGAAGGTGAAAAGCATTCAGGACGTTTAGGTAAGAAGCAAAACAGCATGTCCCACCTGGTGGAATATGACTTTAAATCCACGCTACTTGTCCCTGCTTTCAAAACACACTTAAGCCACCAACTACACTCCAGCTTTGAGTGGGACTGAAATCCGTGCCTTCGTTGTGACAAATATACTCCAGTACAAACATTGCATTTCTCCGTTGGCACAGCATAGCTTTGGGAGGTATGGGCAGGCTACCAGGTTGAAAATGCCTTGTCTACCAGACTTACACTCAGGAGTGAATCCAAGTTTAATCCAGATGCAATTTATGGGTCTGGCTGGATTTGCAGCTCTGGTTCAGTCCACAGACAGGAAAGGATCCTAGCTATGAGGCTAGATTAGATACCCCACAGCACTGGGGTCTTTGAATCTTGGTTTAGGGTTTGGGTTTCTCACTCTTCTTGTTTTTATAAATTAACTGTACTAGAGAAACCGATCTGCCCACTCTCCGCACTAAGCATGTTCGATCTAGCAATATTTCACCAAAAAAAATATATTCTAATCGTGTCAAGTCGAGTTAGTTGGAAAACTCAAGGGAAGTTTAAACACAGGAGCCTGAAACAGATTGCCTTTGACAATAGTTCATACTCGGGACACAGAGACACAAAGTTAAGATGGAATCAAAGGCCAAAATGAACCCTGTCCTTTTAAATAATGGTGGACCAGACTGGATTTAAGATGCTGCCGCCAGCAAAGACAGGTAATATTAAAACACCATGTGGTCATAGATGCAAGAACACAGGGCAGAAGGGGATGCTTATATGCATGTCAAGGTGGACTGAGAAACTATAGTGCAGACACACATTCAAATGCGCTCTGGAAGATGTATAGTGAAACAGGACCCTGAACAGTTTATCCAGTGCCAGAGGGAAAGACATGAGACAGAACATGGCTATCCTCTTTAGAAGGCACTAGCATATGAGGGACTTCCAGACTGACACGGGAAAGCAATCATCGAATGCATCACCGTGGGACAGCGGCCGTTACCTGCAGGGCATCGGAAACCCAGGTCGACGGGCAGAGGCCAGGAGCCCTGACAGCGTATTCTTGGCCAAAGTAACACTGCTTCATTGCAGTAACCACATGAACTACATCTGCTTAGTTTGGGCCTTGCTGGGTCTAAACTTCAAATATTATGCAGACCCTTCCCTTAATCAGGTTTGCTCTCTCCTGAAGGCACGGGGCTTTTCATTAGAGCATGCAGGACTTGGACTGCAGGGTGGGGGGAAGCCACTGTAGTCATCCTGGGGACGACAAAGCAATCAGGACCCGTGGTGGAGATGATCTCTTTTATTAGACCAACTCGATTTTTGCAAAAAAAAAAAATCTTTAATTGCAAGATTTTGGGCACAAACACCCTTCATCAGGTGTTGGAGAAAAGATCGTAAAAGTGCTCCTGGGTAGAAACGAAAGTTCATCTTTCATAGGAGAGTTCAAGGCGTGATAAAATTTCCTGTTCAAAACGGTTCATTTTATGCAGGTTAGGCTCAAGGAAAAGTTGGAATAGGCTGTTTACCTGGAAGTTGTTTGTTGGTAAAGCAGGATGGATTCATATTTCTCTGAGCCTAATATGCTTATAAAATGAACTTTTCCAAACCACCTTCAACTCTCCTATGAAACATGAATTTTCATTTCTACCTAGGAGAACTTTTACAATCTTTTCTCTGATGCCCGATGAAGGATGTTTGTGCCTGAAAGCTTGCAATTAAAGAATTTTTTGCAAAAAATTGAGTTGGTCTAATAAAAGATATCACCTCTACCACGTGTCCTGGTTGTTTTTTTCCTCTAGACCACCATGACTACAACCTGGATACCTGCCACTCTGGAGAGGAACATGCTTTTCTGCCCTCTTGCAGGAGACATTCAAAAATCAAACGCCTGAATGAGGCGGTCGCCCACAGAAAGCCTGAGGCTGGTGGTGCAAGGAGTGAAAGATAAGTTACTACTCTCTCCTGCTCTTCCCCCTCTTTATTGCCAAATCCAATTTGTTACTGCCCTGAAAGCTTTTTAAACCTCCCCACGTCACGCTCCACGCTAACTCGCTGACCTGCTCACCATTTCTTCCACACGCCCCTCCACGGCTCTCCACCAACAAGCCTCATTTTTTCATTTCAACCTAAGTCTTCAAGGCAGTTAAGTATCTGGCCCTTAAGGAGATGTCTAAATTCCCCTTGAAATCAATGCTACATTAGGAGTCAGGCACCTAGGTGCCTTTGTGGATTTGGGCTTATGTATCCAAAAAAGAAAGGACTGTTTGGTTAACACAGCTTCTCCTGTGATGCTTTTTCTCCGCGCCCCTGAAGCTCCCAGGCTGCAGCCAGAAGGGAAAAGTGCACATTGCAAGGAATAAGTCAGTTGAGAGAGAGAAGTCAGGGGCAACATTAAATCAAAGTGGATGAATTGAAGGAGCACGGTAGCACTTATCACGCATCCCTTAGGGAGAAAAATACATATTTTTCAGACAGAGGTTATAACTTTACCAACACGTATATATGAAAATATATAAAATATGTATATTGTACAAAACTGGCAAAACTTCATATTTAAAAAAAAAGGGGGGGGGGGGGAAGAACACAGTTCAACATACCAAACTTATTCCACTGCTCTAGTGTTTCATGCATCTACCAGATACTATCTTTTAAATGTGAAAATTAGCCAAGTTTGTAATGTAGCAATATATTTTATATACTCACACATGTATATTAAAACATATAAGTAGATCAAGCTTTTTTCTTTTTTTTTTAAACAACGTGGAAAATATATATTTTTCATATGGGATGACCCAAAATGTCTTAACATCGCAACTCCAGTAATTGCTACTGATTTTTTTTAGCACATGCTAATAACCACTTTTCAAAATGAATAATATATACTGGTTGCATTTTTGTTTCTCAGCCTGCACTTGTGAGTTAATGAGCTAAGTCTCTCCCTCTCTTGATAAGGACCTTATGAAAGCTCCCATAGAATATCTTCTTCACTTCCTGTTGGTCAAAGATGACTTCCTGTAAATCAGTCTTGTAGTCATGATTGAAATAGGTCAAGGATTTCTTACTGGCTACAGGGGAAAATAGGACAAATAACAGCTTAGAATCAAAAGAGAATTTGATTTCACCTACAGTATGTTGCAAAAATTAATAAAAGCAATCTGCTTAAGCATGCTGAAATATTTCATACTTCACAATAAGAAGTTGTAAGACCAATGAAAGGAAAATAATAGTACAAGAAGGTATTACAAAAGAGTGTAAAAGAAATTAGGGTTTTAGGGAGGATTTTTTTTTTTTTAATTACACAGGAAGCATTTTCAAGCATTACACAGGGAGTTTTTAATTACATGGGGAAGCATTTTCAAATGTTACGCTGCTAGCAGTAACAAATGCTTCTCATCTAGGCTTGGTGCACACCACCTTTCGGCAACAAAAACATCCAAACGACTAATGAAAGCAGGGGTGTCGCTCTCATAAAATGCATACATATACCTGAACCTAATCTACGCCACGTGAAACCTTACAGTCAAGTATAACACCAAGGAGAGGCTGGAAGTCTTCATCTGTTATCTGCCACACAGCAAAGGGCTCTTTAGGAGTCTCTGGCAGGAGCCGGAGGACGAAGCTGAGGGTGTGCTCAGGTGGGATCCCTGGGAGGGGCGTTTCACTGGAAGGAAATAAGGAGAAGACGCTTCGGTGGTTTATGATCATGATGCCATTGACAGATGTTCACTTAAAGGAGTGATGGGATCTACCCCGCGATCCCAATCGCACCTCCTGCCGTGCTACACGTAGATGACAAAACATGGCATTTTAGGATCAGGAATCAGGCCCTAATCATGCTCTACTTGCCAGTACAGGGGGAGCCTGGGATTATGATCCGAGGCTCTGTTTGCACCAGCAAAGCTGCTGACAATCAGCTAATTGTCACCTGGCTCTGAGGACCCAATGGGTCGGTTTGACCCCCAAGAGCTGGCCAATGATCTGCTGATCACTGGCTGGGTCGGGATCACACCAGGGCTGGAGTGGGTATGGTCCACCCAGTTACACATTCATTTTAAGGAGAGAGAGAAACCAGCCACAAATGGGAGACTCCTCCCTAGCTTGCTCCTGCGGCCGTATGGCTGACGGCGATCAAACTTGGAGACATCCAAACCCCAAGCCGCCGGGCTTGGGCCTGCACATAGGATGTCCGCCAAATGATTTGGAAACATCTTAAACCCCAGGTGAAGGTGGAGGATATTTGCTGGTAGTAGGGCCACATATAGTTCTTGAATGACTCATGGATTTGGAATTGATTTGGCTTGGAACATGAAACAATTTACTAGATAAAAATAAAAATATAAAACATAAAAAATAAAATAAAATAATGTTGCAATTGGTTTTGCTTTTTGCTATGCCATTAATGGCCTGAATGCATGGCCAGGTTACACTTTAAGACACAATTCACTTGTCCATTGTATCTTAAGTGTAGTGTCTACCAGAGACCGGAGAGTCAGGGGGTAACCTCCCACCGTCCTGGGAGCAAAGCTGTTTCTCACTGAGAGATGGGGGCTTTAGAGGCACAATGGCTTGATGTGAATCAAAGTGAGGGCCAAAGCCGCTCTTAGCACAACTCTGTTACGACTGAAGGAATTACTCCACTAGAGTATTTCATCCATGTTTTGCATATTCCTCTTGGGTCTTGATGCTGTATTTTGAACACAGCGCTCAGGACATCCCAATGGCTTTTTTCATAATGCCACAAGGAAGATCCAGGCACAGTCGTTCCTGTCAAGCTGTCACTCCTTGAGTTGGCTCAGGGGTTGCTGAAGAGGCAGCAGAGGCAGCCCTGCCTCCTTCCATATAGACAACTCTAGCAGCTGATGAAGCAACTTGGATGAGTCCTGAAAGAGTCCCACACACCCACATCTTATCTTGCTGGGATCCTTTGACCCCAGCTGATTTTCTGTCCCTGGGGCAGGGGGCTGGACTTGATGATCTTTGAGGTCCCTTCCAGCCCTAACGTCTATAAAATCTATAAATCTCCTTGTCAAGAAGAACAACTGAAGGATGCATGACATAAGAAGCTGTGAAAGACCTGGGAGCCTTAATAGAGATGCTTAAAAGTCCTCGACAAAGAAAAAAACATGACCCATATGAAGATCATGCCAGCCACCTACACCCAAGGAGCTCAAACACAAAAACCTTGAAAATGCAAATCCAGATGTGGATTCCCGGCAGGGTCTGGCTTTCTTTTCGAGATTGCTGTTGCAAACGTATGAGAAAGCACTTGATTTATGCAAATGTCACTTAAGAGCTACAGATTAAAACTTAATGAGGTAGGTAGAATTAGCAGTCTGAAATGCATTCTTAATCTGCGTGGGACACATCTGCGTGGACAGATGCACAACTCATCGTGCATCCTTTCAGCACCGATTCAGAACTAGCGTCAAGTTCTTGTTTCTCTTTTCTCCGAGACACAGTGTCCTTGCAAGGCTATATTTGTGTGCCTGACATTCCCCCTGCTTAAACAAAAGGATTTGCCCATGATTTTCTGACTACTTAGACCAAAGCGCCTTCTGAATCTCCTCCATTCTGTTTACTGTAAGAAGCTTTGCTTCTTTAAATAAGATTAAAATGATCCCAATGCCACAGTAATTAGGCTTAGAAATAAAATAAGACGGAATATTAAGAGTCAAAATCTACCCTGATTTCTATGGTATAAAATACAATTAAGGTCACAGGGGGGGCGTGGAATGACAGCTTGTCCGTTGCGATGTTCAGGATTTGGAAAGGAGCTCATTGAAAAGCAAGCGCGGTGAAACCGTTAGTTAAGACTACTTGTCAATAAAAATCAGCCCACTCAGAGCAACCACAAAATTGCCATGTTACAATATTAATTGCCTGGCTCCAATCCAGGAACACTAGGAGAAGGGTCTAAAATATGGTCTTGTGCCAATCTTGTTTCCGGTTGGGACAGTTGCCTCCAAGTTTGATCTTTTAAGTCATGGGGTTTGAGGGTTAAAGAAGCCAGTCCTCCACCCAACAGATGAGAATTGAACAGAAGTCTGTTTATCACAGGCTGTCTCCAGATAGTTAATAATACTGGACAAAAGGACGATGGAAAGCCTGCTGCTAAGTCCCCATAGATGGACAAAATCTGAGCATGGCCTTGCATAAACTCAGTGCTCTGATCAACCTGTTGCATGCAATTAAATCCTGCATGAGAGACCCCATCTTCTAACCTGTTTAGAGGCAGCTAAGGGGTTAATGTATGTGTCACCACATACACATGCTAACGTTTGTGCATCACATAGCTAACGAGCAGTTGCTGTGACGGATATGGTCTGAAGTGCATTTGCATGGGCAGCTACACAATTCAAGGAGCATCTTCCCCTGTGCACATCCACCTCCCCAAGCTACCTGGTTCTCCGGGTCAGCTGAGTATCTCTGAACAGAGTGTAAGTCCGGGAGCCACTGAACACATACGGTTCCATAGCCACTCCTTTAATGGAGGCATATTCCTTCTCCACCAGTCCAAAAGCCTCCATTATATCAAATCCTGGAACAGAGAGAGGTAAATTAAGAAACATTCAGAAGGAAAAAACTTTTCAAAGTGGTCTACCTGAAAAATGACTCCTCTTTGTTACTTCCGAGGGTGAGTGCATGCGAGGAAGGGAGAGGGCTCTACACGAGTCAACAGCCCGACTGCATTTGGATTTGGATCCTTTACCAACATCTGCCACCAAATTGTCTCTGTCTTAGCAGAAAATGTGCACAGGTCTATTTTCCAGAGGTGGGTGACTGAGGAGCAGACAGTTTCCAAGATGGATTTTCAAAAGAGACCAAAACCCTTGGATCCCGCTCGGGCAATTGCAAATTTTCTCTCTTGGGAGCAGAGCATGTGCACTTCTGAAACTCTGGCCCTCAGTGTCTCTTGCTTAAAGTCTGGAGTTGGGAACAGAACGTTTATCGGCAAGGTGAGTTAGATGTAATGCAGTCCTTTTGCAGCATTGGAAGAAGTAAGCCCTCTGCTTACAAAATTTATGCTATACATTTGTGATTTAGTTGGTCTATAAGGTGCAAATTTGCCTTGCTCTATACCCTTGCAATGCTGGTTTTCAAAGCTCCAAAATGAAAAAGAGTGTGTGTATGTGTACACACACGCACACACACACACACACCCCTCTTTGAAAAAAGAGGGTTCTAATACATTCAAGTTTTTCAGCTTGATGCAACATATAATCAAAGAAGTGGAATCAGTCCAGTAATTGCTTGTGGGGGGAGGTGGGAAGAGCATTATCTTTTGCTCTGAAATTTGTCCTTGCATAGGCGAGAACCACAAAAGTTGGAAAATAATTTTTAAAAATTAAGTATTTCCATTTCTCTCCTTATTCTTCAAGCACTACACAGAGGTGACCTGTTTCAGGCAGTCTACAAAGATTCTCCCCTGACATCTTTGACATCTCATCTGCGGCTTCACATAGCTTCATCTCTCTTCCCGATTCGTCATTACAGCTCTCTGAGTCACTCTCTCATTTCAGATTTTAATATGCTCAGACCTTGCAATTGCAATTCTTTTTTTAGTTTATCTGAACTTACAGCAGGCTGGGCTGAAGGGGCATGTAGGGGGGAGAAGGAGAGAACTAATTCATTATAAATAGGAAAAGGAACACGTTCTTGCCTCATTCCTCACTTACGATTTACTGCGCCGCAGTTCTGGCTGCTGTTCTGGCTTAAGGCTGCTGGGGGATGCACTTTTATGATGCAGTATTAAAGAGTTCATCTGATCCACCTCAGAGTCACCTACCTTTGAATCCTGGAATTACCAACCCCATTAAAACGTGCATCACATACAGTAATATAAATGGTTATATGTGAAATGTAAGTTGTAATGATGACCACATTATACATTGGATCTGCCAGCCCAGTGAAGATGCCAAGACAAAGGGCTTTGATGGTGCCGGGTGTTTGCTAATGTTTGCCCCAAGGTTTATGGCTTGGTTATTCTGGCTTCTACATGCAGAGACTGAGCTGCTTTGCAGATTAAAGGGAGACAGAGGTACTGATGTGGCTTTCTTTACTGATGTTGCATCTGAAACCCTGACAGGGGTTAACATGCATATTCTTACCGCACCCCTGTACTCCCCACAGTGCTACTCAACAGCAAGGCTTGTTAGTGAATTGATAGGATCAGTCTGTTTTCACATTCATGGCCGAACACAACTGAAGCTTAAAACTCCTAAGATACCTTGTAGAGATCCTTCGACGGAGTTGAGAGTGGGGCAAGCTGCAAAAAGAAAAAAAAACACACACACAAGGGAAGTGGGGAGGAAGCTGATGAGAACCCAAGCAAGACAATCATGGTATACGAAGGAAGCAGAGGAATGGAAAGCCCAGGAAGACACTATATCATGAAATACGTACTGTTAGATTTATCGGTACATTTTGGTCCATTCCTCCAAGCCAAGCCCAGTCTGAGGGTACACTGAGGATTACATGCATCAGTGAGCCAATAGTCATGTATTCGGGCCATATTTTCAAAGGCTTGAGGACATATCCCTTAGGCTAAGTACAGACAGTCAAAAAGCCTGAGACTGAATCAATTCAGTCTTTGCAGGCTAGTCTATAGCTGTGTAGACTGAACCAATAAGCAAGTGAACAGACATTCACTTTTGATTCTGGAAATGCAGCCACAAGCCTGCAGTGGCCCAGGCCAAAAGCCGGGGGGCGCTGGAGCACGCCTCCCTGCTGGGCTGGAGCAGACAGCTTGGACCAACACTAGTCCTGCAAGGAAGGTGGTTACAGAGGAGGTGCAAAGCATCCTGGGATGCTGGGGGACTGTGAGTTAACTTAAATCTGGAGGGGATCTGGGACAGAAGTCCAATAAACCAATTTCACTTAAATCAGTGAAGTCTGATAGTACATCCATCCAGATTTATCTTAAACCAGTTTGGGCCATTTTGAAAGTGGTTTATGTGCACTGAACTTCTGTTGTGTTACAGATTTGATCCAGTTTCCAATTACTTATACTGGTTTATGCATAATTTCTGTCCTGAGCCCTACAGGTTTCTCACTCATCCATGAAAAATCAGATCAGCAAAAAGAAACTGTATATTCCCATAGCCAATCTGCATGTGAAAAAGATAGTGATATGCAAGGTTTTACATAGGTCAGCCATGAAATTATTTCCCCCTCTCATCATCAGGCTTCATTATACCTTTTTTATTTTGAACAAATCAATCTAGTACTGCTGGCCCATTACAATCTTAAATGCGGTCATAATTTGCTCATCCTGGAGGTAATTGTGGTCAGCCACAATCTAGATGTCAAACCTGTTTGAAGGAATGTAACTGCGTGCCCATTTTTGTACCCCAAACTCTGATTCCACCTTTGCAAACATATCTCCCTCCCCATCTTTATAAGATGGTCATTCATGCGGAGATTCTCCAAGCTATGGATACAAGCAGCTGTGCATGCATTTACAGGCAAAAGTGGATGTGTATTCACAAAGGTAAAAACTCTGCACAAAGATCATGCATCTCTGTACATCTGGGCTGATGCATATTCTTTCATTGTCATAGACACTTGGTAATTAAATTTGGAAACTTGCACATCTTTGGCAAATCTCTGCAGTTCACCTTTATAGGAAATCCCCTGCTAAATCCTAGAACATCCCTGAAGCTGCGCGTGTGAAATGCAGCTCATACAAATTGGGGACAAAAGACTGGGATCAAAGGCTCTTTGGTGAAGAGCTTGAGTTATAAATGGTTTGGGTAAAGGAGTGTTTTAAGAATCAGCGCACGAGCGCTCCTTTCAATTATGTGTTGCTGTTTAAATCCCTGGCCGTAGCTGCCAGATGGAGCTGGGACAAGGAGAATGTTTGATGCAAAAAAATCAGTGATGTCCCTGAAAATCAAGGACACTTGAGAAGATGGACTATTTAATAAGTGGCTTTTTAGGTCAGTGTTTTAACGCAGTTTAGCTGCTCATTATATTAAGGCTTCATTAAAAACATTCTATTGCTGTTATTACATCCTAGGGCATTTGACAGCTCTACCAGACAGGCAGGGCTTCCAGTCTTCAGTACCTGACTTCTGTTAACAATGTAAGAAAAGGTGGGGGAGAAAGGGTCCTTCCCTTCTCCGCTTCACAAGCGGGGGGACATTTTAAAAGCCCAGTTTTACTGCATTTATTTCTGCCCTTTCCCATCCACCGCTTTGTGTCGCAGGCTGATAGTGCCATGGTGTTCCTGGGTAGGACACGGACCCAGCAGATGTGGTACTGGCAGCTGCAGGGAATGCAGAATCTAAGCCTGGAACCGTTTTCCATGCTTATTTTCACCTACATCGGTGTAGGCTCATGGAAATGCCAGCTTTTCCTTCTTGGGAGATTCCCATTGAATCAAGACTAAAAGCAATAGGGGAGCCACAGAAAGCTGATAGGATTCCAACCAAATCAGCCCCATCCCTGGATGATCTACACTGCTCACCCCTCGGTAGGTCTTGGGCCACCACCTCTCTATCAGGATGGCATCATTCAGCTCTTCCACTCAAACTGGGAGCTGGGTGGTAGGTCCTATGTACCAACTGTGGTTTTCTCAATAAATTCATTTCTACACCTTGCAATTCTGTTTGCTTTGAGGCCACTGCAGCAGTAAGTAGCAAATACACAGCTTTCTTCTTCTATCACTTATTGAGAACCAAAGCATGTCAGAGGACACCTAAAACAATTTGACAGGTTATATGCCTGCTGGCTGAGCAGGTGTTTAACCATTTTCCATCTGGACTCCATAGGAGGACTAACTCCTTCGATCCAGCCCGTGCTTATGGACCCTCCCTGGCCAATCCTTCACCACTCACCTCTGCTTTGCAAGAACCTGCATGCTGTTTTATAGCCCTCTAATCTGCCAGCTCCCAGATGGAGCAAGGCACAGCTTGGACACATCCTCCAAGCCAACGCATAGTTTTTAACCCAATGCATACTTGTGGACTTCATTGCCACAGGATGTGGCGAAGGCAGATAGCACAGCCAGGTTCAGAAAGGGACTGGATACGTTTATGGATGATAGATGATCTATTGACTCGTATTGAATAGAAAGGTTGGAGATGTCTCCTATGGCATCTCTAAACCACTAATGATGGATACCAAGGATAGTGAATAGGGGTTAGATCACTCTAAAGATACCAGATTCAGTGCCCTCTCTCCATAACATCCATTCCTGCTATATTTGGAGACAGCAAACTGGGCTGGATGGACCACCGGTCTGACTCAGTATGGAACTTATTATGTTCTTATGTTTCTAACCATTTGGCCCTTGGTCTTTTAGGTACAGTTACCACAACTACAAGAGCCTCAGCAAGGACATCACCCCCGCCCAGTGCTCCAGGATGTGAGGCAAGAACTCAAAGTTGCAGTATTTTGGGTCTGGGATGTAGAGCAGGCCATGAGTGTTTCCAAACATGATTGCCCGCTGCCATATAGGAGCGATGCAGGCTACCCAACAGTGACAAACATTTTAAGCCAAGTGGGGCAAAAATCACCATCTTCTAAATTGGCTACACCAGGGCATCTGGTAGCTATCCTTTCATGTGTGAGAGCTTGGGTGTGCTCATGAGTCCTTGCGATTCTTCTCTCCTTGTTCTTCCTACAGCTCCTCTTGAATTCAAGCCTGACGGTGTACAACAAGCATCCTGCAACCTCCAATGGCGTCTCCCAATAGCTAGGTTAGCTACCAATATTCTCAGATTCTTATAGAGCAACTCTTACAGCACTTGCAGTGTTGTTACATGTCAGCTGGACTTCTGTCACAGGCACAACTTTAAAACCCTATAGGATTTATTATCTTTTCTATTGGCTTTTTGAACCCCATCGGAAAGACGGTTCGCTATTAAATTCCACAGAGTGACTCATAAACCTTATGGGCTGTTATTTTCCATTTTAACTTCCACAGGACATTTGCATTACGGTCTAAGTATGCAAATCAATATGCAATTTAACAATAAGCCACTTGAAAATTTAGGCTGATGTGTTCTTTTGTTTGCTACAAATGATGATTTTCTCAGTTAATCTGCTTCCCCCCCTAGACTTTCCCTAATAAGTATTAAAGCTGAAGTTCTATTAGCAGCATTTCAAATGGAGAGTTACATACGCTGTTTCCACAGTATCTGTATTCTATAATTTGCTTTATAACCGCTTTTTTATATCCCCGGCTGTATAACATTTGTTCTTAATTCACTGGATAACATGCTTTACATCATGTAGCTTGCAAATGTAGCTGCATACACTCATTAAATTTAATAACACGTTTTATTTGGGGCTTTAATTTAAAGTATTTCTGACATATATTTGTTGCTCTATTTTAGCAGAGTACATATGAACATGAGCCTTTAAAGTATTGCTAGGAGCTCACTTTAAGGGACTCTAAGCCTGATGGTTTTGCATGTATTTTGCTTCTTGCTGGACAGATTCATGTCCCCTGTACTGCTTGCAACCAGGGGAGAGATAACATATATCCCCCATCCTGCTTAAAATAACGACCCAGATGCTGCACTTTTACTGCTACAAGAGGAAGCTTGGGAACTTCACTTGGAGCAAGGCTGACTTACCCTCCATTTTGAAGGGAAGAAATCCTCGTGTTGAAGGGAATTTAGTCAATGCAGAAGCTGGAAAAAAAAACAATGTATTCATGAGTTCTGGTCCTGGAACTGGGATGTTTGGCTCTCTATTCTTCAAGGCCAATGAGCCTTCCCTGTGCCTTTTCCAAAGGCAGTCATGTCTCAAAAACACCATATTGGATGGGCATATTGTTTGAGCGGCACCTTGTTCCAGCCCAAACACCTTTAGGCTTCCCCTTGCCCACCTTTTCAAAGAGGTTAATATTTGCAAAAGGGCAGAGGGGACATAAGTCCCTTTGGGTACATCATTTTTAACCCTGAATACTCTGTGGCCTAGTTTCAGTGTCTGAAGAACGATGTGTGGTCACACATACAAAGTCCTGGCACTTCTCACGGCCTGACCCTGCCACGTAACAGTTAGCATTGCTTTCCCCAGGCTTTTGGCCTTCTCGTCTAATGGGGACAACGATTGCACCACTCAGTGGGGATGTAGGGATAAAAGGAAAGCTGCATATGGGATAAGGAGTGACTGCCCATTTGCTTACCAGTGTGGCCAGTAGTAGACACGGTGTCGCTCTCTCCTGTGTTATGGATGGCAGAAACCATCACCTTGTATGCCGTGCTGGGGAGCAGAGACTGAAGGGTCACACCGCTACTTTTACCAGAAGCTATTATCTGCAGCGGGGAGGAGACGAATGGATTATGCTCAAGCAAGGTTCTCGTTTAGGCTTTTATTCACATGCAGATACAACACAAAGCATGCGAGCTATCCAAGACTACAGAAACACCCTACATCCCCCATCCTCAGTATCCTGCTGAATCCACTTTGGATTCACTTCAGGTCATCGGAGAAGATTCTCAACCGTGCAAAGGGCTGTTGTGTGTCCAATTTCCGCCGAAAGGGAGAAGACAGAGAACTTGCTTCCTTTTCCTACAGACCGGCAGAAGGGCAGTCATCCAGGCTGATCAAGGTGCTGAGTAGTTCTTCATAGGACATGTTTTAAAGTCCAGAGGACTTTAAAACTTCCTTATGACCCTGCAGTCTCTCTGGAGCCAAGCAGAGAACCTAAGCATTAAAGATAAATGTTCAACCCCTCTAGGTCGCAGGGGTAGTACGTTTGTCCTTAATTCTCCATCGCTCCAGTCTAGGGAGGAAAGGGGATGCTCAGAAGAGAGATTTCAAGATTAATTCTACTGATGTCTTATACAGAAAACCCAAAAAGGAGCCTAAAAGGCTTTGGGTCAGACACACAACTGGAGAACCTCTTCCTAGTCAGTCATTCAGAGGAAGCGGGGTCACTTCTGAGCACCAAATTCCTTGCAGTAACGTAGCCTCTGAGCAGCAGAGACGCCCTATGCCTAAAGAAGGGTGACTCCACCTGAAAGTTGGCCAAGAACTTTTTTCCAACTACTCAGCTGGTCTAATTAAAGACATCACATCTACTCAAAGAGCCTGTCCTTAGACAGACACGGCTACAACCCAAAAACTCTGGCCTTAATGGAGTTACGTCTGGCATGAAGCCGACTTCCAAAGCACTTACTGTTTCCCGAGCGCCCTCGTCAGATTTGGGGGCATAGGTCACTCTGTAGTGCTGGATGCGGCCGTCTGGGGGTGTCCAATGGATCTGCAGGCTGCTGGTGGTCTCTGAATCGATGAACAGGTTGGTGGGTGGATTCCTGGAACCTGCAGCAGGAACAAAGATGAGGGATATTCACTGTCCGGATCGTTGGTACTTGCTTCCCTGCTCTTTTGCTGTAATAAGCAGAGGTGTATACAGAGATGGAGATATTGTAGAGACTGGGGGGAGGAGAGAGCAGATATAAGAGAAGAGGACATTGCCTGGGAGTTTAGACAGGCCTCAGCAGAGAAGGAAGAGGAACACTTTGGAAAGGAGAAGGGACTTCTCAGAGCATAAAAAATATACTAGTGTATCCCCTGCTTCCCCAACATGTGTATGGGATCAAGGATATCATGGAGTATAGACCAAGCAGTGCATGATGTGATGAAGCTAGTCCTCCCTCGTGTCACCTGTGCATCTCACAAAGTCATTTCGTACCACGGTTGGGCATGGCTCCTATTGCAGAGCCTGTTCTCAGTGACAGTCCTACAGTGGCAAAGGCAGGGAGTTAATGACTTACGGCATCAGCACCAGTCCTACTGGGCAGGGTAACTGTGAAGCCCCTAGTTTCCAGACTGGGAGAGAGAACAACAATAATAATTAGCACTTGCATCATAGTGGACATACTGCAAGCGTGGGGATAACATTGATGGCAGGGCTGCATGGTACAAGGCAACACAGTGCACGAGGCCCGAGGAAGAAACAGGGGGTCACCCCCATTTTACCAAAGGGTTACTTGCCCTACCCAAAGAGATAGGGCCTGGTCTTCAAACCCAGGAAGGGAAGAGAGTTGTACTAAGAAAGGAAAGGGAATCTAAGAGAGACTAGAAATTGGCAGCTCAGCCGAGAGGAGAAGCAAGGACAGGGCTGCTTCCAGGGCATGAGCTCGCTCCTCTCCAGCTTTGTCTGCAGCATAAAAATCCCACTTTCCAGCCATGCGACCTTAGCACATGCTTTGCATGAAGTGGCAGCTCATTTGCATTCTCATTGATTCCCTTTCCACTTTCTGGGTCAGATAAGCTTGGTGGTGCCGAAACCAAATAAAAAATGATTGACCGAGCTTCAAAGCTGTTGCTACACGCCAACCCCAGGTGAGGCAGGCAAAGAGGAACTGAAGCCTCTTTGCTCCATGGCAGAGGGGGAGGCAGGGAAACAGCCTGCCTGAGCCCAGGGCAGGTGCTCAATTCCCAAGCAAATAGAAATCAAACCAAAAAAACCCAAATAAACCAAACATAAAAAAAAACCAAAAGCAAGCAACCGACCCCGCTCATCTTTATTCAAAAGATTAAAGAGTTCCAGCAGAGTCCAAACAATATGTGCTCCATGCTTTCCTTATTGCAAGTTCATCCGGCAGGAGTAGAGATCTCATATAGGGAAAAAAAGCCTTGTCCACACACCAGTGCTCCCTGCAACGTCAGTGCCAGCAGAGCTGCCCTGGGGTAAGATCAAGGGTGAAAATAATCCATGCATGCAAACCAGTGTGTGGCAGCACGCTCTTCCAGTTGCACTATCCCCTAGGGCAGCCACAAATTAGCCCTACACCCCAAATGCCATTCCAATCCCCTTCCCCGTCTGATCTGCTGCTCTGCTTTCTGCTCCCTGCCTTGCATCCTTGCACTCCCTGCCCGGTTTGCTGCTTGGCTTTCTGCGGCTGCGTCATGCACAGAGGCTACCCGTGCCACAGGTTGGCCACTTCTGCCCTACAACATGCATCTACAATGCAGTGCTGGGCAGAGATACCCCAAGTACCTCTGAAAGGGTTTGCTCGGGCTCTGGAAGCTGTTTGCTTGCATTAGTGCATGGGCTACGACTGAGCTCTGCTGAGACGCAGGGTCGATTAGCCCAGGTGGCCTGTCACCCAAGGGTCTGGCTGTCTCTTCACAGCACTGCTTTACAGCATGCAAGATACCTCCAATTACACCCTGGCCTATCCTGAATCTCTCCCAGGTTTATGGTCTGTGTTGACCATGACGTTCAGCTAAGATGAACCCCAGATTCCCCTTAGTCTTGCAACCTTAAGAGACTGGCTTGCAAGGAGAGACTGTTTGAAAGCTCCCAGGTCCTGGCAGAAGTTGACAGCATGGATCTGATAGAGAAGGGAAAGGTCACATTCCCAGGTTGCCCAGGAGGAAACCAGTACTTCCAGCACAGCGGTGCCATCTGCACCAGTGTCCTGTGCTGCCCCTAAACCTCCCTCTAGCTTTCCTCCTCCACAGCAGGGCTGCCGGCTGCCTGACTCCTCGGGCTAATCATAAAACCCACACATCCTCAGATAACAGTGAAGCCCCAGAGACCTCTCTGTGCTAAGAGGCACCGCTGCCCATTTCAAACATCCTCTCCTAGGTTCACCCAATCCATCACTATTATGTGCACAGTGAATGCCCTGGCTGAGAAATAGCCTGGCTTCTTCTCAACATCTCTGCTCCTCACCATAAGTCGTCTTCACCTTCTTTACCAACCAGCAGCTTGCTACTTCTATCCAGGCTCTGCGCCTGGGAATCTCAGCTGCTTTGATCTGTATTCAGTTCCCAGCCCATATAATTTACCCTGGCAGTGATGGAAACCTGGACAGTTGAACTAGAGCCTATGTTTGGAAAATATAGAAACGTTTGCTAGCCCTGTGGTCTTGGGGCTTCACTGGGAGGCTGGAAAGATGTATGGAAACCCCATCAGGGGGCAGGGAATTAAATGGGGGTGCTGCATCTTTAGTGAGTGTCCTAACCACTGGCTATGGGGCAGGATGGGGTCTGTGGCTGTGTTTTGTGGCTCTACCATCAAAGATAACACCCCCCCTTTCCCCAGAGGGGATATTCAATGAATTCAAGTGCAATGTCCGCGTCGTTCTGAGCAGCTGAAATCACACTTTCCAACAAATTTACTGAAAACAAATCCCAGCCCAACTCGACAGCAGAAGGTAACGCTTAGTAGTGGGTGATTAAGGATCCTACTTCTCATAACCAGCTTTCCCTAAACACAACCACGTCCCCCTGGACTGAGCGTTGAGCTGGGATGTGGTCCTAATTAAGATGAACTCAGTGCTCTTACCTCATCCGTTAGGGAGGAATATAGGTTCACTTCACAAAACCAGCACACCGAGGCAGGTATTTCACTGACTCGATTTTTTCCAAGGGGAGGATATTCAAGGGAGAAGCAGAGATTGAGGGGAGCTTGTGTTACTGATGTTCCCCGCTGTGTTTGCCTTCAAAGATTTCCCTTAAAGTACTGTGGTTTTTTGCAAGATTCTCCGTACAACCCTATTTTAAAAAGTTAAAAAAAGCCTCAACCTTCATGGCTGAAACTTTTCTAATTTAAAGGGACGCTGACAAGAAAGGGAAAAGAAAAACCAGCAATGGAGTCACCTTCCATCCCCCATATCCACTGCATTTTGCACTTTGCTCTGGCACCAGGCACTAGTTTGCAGAGATGAAATACAGCAGAGAGCTTGCATACTGTCTGAATTGCTGGTGCTTTCTCAGGTCTGGGACAGACATTGCATAAACTGGTTTGACCCAAATCAGTTAAGTCTGATACTACATTCAACCAGGTGTATCTCAAACCAGTTTTAGCCATGTTCATGTGGGCTTATGTGCATTGAACATCTGTTCTGTTACAGGTTTAAACCGGCTTCTGATCACTTAAACCATTTTGTATGTCATGTCTGTCCCTAGCCTCAGCCTCCAGACTTTGGTTATAAAAATGGAGCAAAACCATGGAAATAATCTAATTTTTTTCTTCCAAAGAAGCTTTTCCTGGTTCAGTTTGAAGCCCAAAACCTGTGTCCGCCTTGCCTAGCACTTTCATCACCAGGACACCCATGGCCTGAGCCATTTTCCAGCCAGTGAGACCACAAGCCTCTTCAGCAAGGAATAGGAAATACAGGCTCAGCAATGTCCTTAGCCTCTTGTTGAAGCCTGACACCAAAAGCCACAACATGGAGCATTTGCAGTGGTCTGTATGATGTGGATCTGCTCTGTTATTTTACTACTCAAGCTTCAAAACATATCCAACTGTTTGATGAAGCCTCTAACTAGCTATAATTGTCCCTTTGTCTTATAGACCATTATGGTGCACTGCATCTGTTGCATTGATTCCCCTTTTTGCTGTGCAGCATTTTAAGGCGCAGCTAGGGCAGCGTTCTGCAAGAACATGTTGTTATTATCATTATTATTCATTATTAATAAAACCAGGGCTTTCGATTCCAAGACAGCCATTTACTCTGATCTTCATCAACTCAGAAAACACAATATGGTAGCTAAACAAGTTTACTCTGCAAATAAAGTTGAGAACTAAGGCGGCAGAGGAATAGGAGATGGAGGAGACTGCGGATATTAAATGAATCGTGTTCCTTTCACTGCCAGCAAAGCCATTAGGTGGGGAGTATTAATTAGGAGAACCTTTGGGAATGCCGGTTTTTTTAACCTCCGTGCAAAGCAAGATTTAGCTTCTTCCTCCAAGCAGCATTTGACTGCAGGGTTCGTTCTCATTTACGTAAGTGCCCCCAATGCAGAGTGACTCAGCAATTAGGCACCCACCAGATTTTGCACCTTCCTTAATAGACGGCATTTGATAAACAAGCAACGTGCATTAAGCAACGTCGACACGGCAAATTAAACACCCCGTGGTAAGTCGGGACAATCTGCTCCAATACATGGTGTATTCTCTAATGGGGGTGGGGAGAAGGGAACAGAAAAGAGGACTGTGCTCTGCTTCAAGGGTACCAAATGCAATCAGCTTTTGTGCACAAGCTGCAGATCTGCAACGTCCCAGCCTACAGCACATCATCTGCGGCAGCAGGAGCCCACTTCAGTGGAAGGTAGGAAGAAGGCATGGCTTTCAGAGAGGAGACACTTGGGACCCTTGAGGATGCCCAAAGGTGGACATCCAAAATCAGCGAGCCCTTTGAGAATCACAAACCCAATACCTCACATGCAGCAGTGGTCACACCTGAGTGACTGGCTTGCAACTAGATAGCCCCTGGGCAATTCCCTCCCCTATAACCACAGGACCCGTGCACTCATCACTCACTGGTCCTGTGCTGAATAGAGACCGTGTCACTTCGTGCGCCATCCTTGTAATACGCCCACATCGATATCTGGTATTCTGTGTTCTTCTTCAGCCCTGGCAAAACAGCATTGGCCACATTGCCAGCAACAGAGAGCTGTGATATGCAAGAGAAAGGTCTGTAAATGGAGGACCCAGGCAAGGGCATCGAGCAAGAAATAAAACAGCAAAGGCTGAAGTCCCTTCATGACAAGGGAGACTTCTCTGGAGAGTCTCACTTTCTACAAAGAAGGTGATCTCCTGCAATAGCTTGCCCCACGTCCTCTCTGCATAAGGAACCGAGTGTTTGCAGACGTATGAAGACATGAGATGTTCCACCTGCAATCAAGGCTCTTCTTTGCGACGTTTCTACAGGTGCTGAGCCACAGTAGATTGGGGCAAAAGCTTCCTAACTGGACTCTGACCCCAGCAACCCATTGTACAGACTGTGGTACAAGGGCTGCAACCCCAAAACTCAAGAAGCCTCAATTACTTTGCACAAAGGAAACACATTTGACATATTCCCGTTGTTTCTTCCCACATGGACTGCATTTTATATCATGCACATTAACTGGAGCAGCTTCAAAAGCACTAGTCCATGTGTATATTGAGCACCCCTCATAGCCCAATGCCAGCATACAACATATTGTTCCAATTATAAGTTGACCCTGAATAAGTCAAGCTCATATTTTGAGGTTCAATAATAATAATAAAAAAAACCCTTGAATAGAAGTTGCTAAAACTCCAGGTAAAGACTTCAAACTACTCTTTCCCTTATACAATCCCACAGGAGACTCAACTAGCCATGGGAGGGACCCCAAGAAATAAATGCATGAACTGAACTGTAAAAAAATTGCAACTGGGTATTGTGATTGCATGCCCAAAAATACTCCAGGTCAAGGCTATCAAGAGGCCAGTTGTAGGTTGGCCACATGGAACAATAGTCTGATGCTATTTTCATGTTTCTTTTAGAGGAATAAAAAGGTAAGCTTATCATCAAAACATCACAGCCCCGGCCTGCTCATCATAAGCATGCCCCACGCCACCTCAGGTGTTCACTGGACCATACCTCCTGAGATTTCGCCTCGCCAAGCACATTCCACTTAATCTGATAGACGACCACATCGGAGGCCGCGGCCGCTTCCCATTGCAGACGGACATAGTTTCCTGAGAGCTCGGTAACCTTCACAGCGCTCGGTGGAGGAACTTTTGCTGAGACACAGAAGGAAACAAGCTGAGGATCAGGAGCTGACACCGTCTTGTCAGAGCCCTGGTGTGGAGCAGATGGTCAGGGTGAAAAGCATTCAAGGAGCAGCTGGCTCCAACCAGCCTGTCTTTCACTTTGTCAGACCCCCCCCGATTACAGCAGCCCATCAAGATAGACAGGGATAAAATATTTTTTTTAATGCTAATTAAGGATAATTATTTCATTTTGCAGAAGGAATGCTACCGTGCTGGCACTTGGGTGGGGGAAGAGGCTGGGAAGGGTTTTCAAGGACAAAGAGGTGAGTGCTACACCCCAGGCTAGAAGGCAAGGAAATCAAGAGGGTCTGTTTCCTTCTCATCTTCACGGTTATAATTTAGGATGGGTTGGTTTCAACTTCATTGCTCCTGGGTGTTCACACAAGTCCTGGCACTGGTATAAGTAAGGTGTTATTCGGGGAGACTTCAAGTAACACGGCTAGGCATTTCACCCCCCCCCACCCCCCACCCCATCCCACAAATATTTGCTCGGGTTTTGCACTGAGTACTTTTGGTATCATTTTCCAGGACTATATGCCTATTTTAAGCAAAAAATCACGCAAACACCAGTTTGAAATGGTGCCACTATAACAAAGATTTGTTCACAATGCAAGCTAGGCCCCGGACTCTACAAAGAGCTTGATGTGAGCGGACCCTGGCTGCACTGCTCATGGCCGGACAGGGGCTTTTGAACGTTTTGCACTCAACTTTTGCCCTGCCATTGTCATAAGATGTTGGCAGTCAGGAGCCAGAAGAGATACTGCATGGCTTTCAGCCACAGTGCAAACGGCAAACCTTTGCATCTACAGAGCAACAAGGGTCGGCTGTGAAATCCGTGAATAATTTCAAATCATGAATGCATTCAAGAATCTCCCAGGCTGCTTCTGGGTGAGTCACACATGGGAAGGCAGGGGGGGATTTGCTGAATAACATTAACGGTTATGACTTATTTATCCAGCTGTAGCGCTGACCTCCTTGGATAAGGCATAGGAAGAGTTAAAGCAGCCCCATGTTTTGCCTGAAAGTAGAAGAAGATTCTTCTGCATTTTAATTTTGCTCAGAAAATATTATCTGTCATCTTTATCAGTTTGCTGTCCTGCTGTGCTGCTTGGGAAATGCAAGGGAGACGACACATCCACAGAACAACCCAGATACAAGAGGCCAAACTCTCCTGCGTGCAGCAAAGCAAGATGCAGGCCGAGCTGGATAGCAAGGGCATGAGCACAGGGAATTGGAAACCAGGAGAAAATCCTGAGTGAGGAAGGTGAAGGTTTAGGAAGGGCAAAAACACATTTCAGTGGGCTGACGGGGGAAGTACCTGTGGGGGAGAGAGGAGGAGAAGTGGGCAGGCACAGGGAAGGTATCAGCGAGACCAAGCACCCACCCAAAAGAGGGGCAGAAAACCAAGGAAGAGAAGGGAAATGAAGAAAAGGAGAAGGACAGCAATTGGCAGCAGTTACAATGGCAGGGATGGGGAGTGGAAGAGACAGAAACAAGTGGAAGAGCAACGAAGCCCCCTTGACGGATTGGACTTTTTATTATAAATGCCCTGTGTTATTTTATTTCCCCAGCACAAAAGGGGAGCAGACAAGAGGGTTGTATTTACCTACCTACTGGGCACCATTGGCCCATACAAATCACCAAGCAAATCAGGCGTGGACCCTTGCCTGGTGGAAATGTCACAGTGAGAGTCTCAAGAGTGCAAAGTGCAGGTGGGTAGCCCCCGGCCCCACCAGGGGAGGAGAAGAGGGAGAATTGCTGCTGGGAGCTATTATTAATCTCCAAGAGGCAGAAGGCTTCATATCCCATGCCCAGTCTCCTGATGGCACTGCATTAAGCCCCGCAGAGCGTTGCCTGCACACTGCCCAGAGATGCAAGTGTAGCTGCAGCCTGGCTGGGAGATGAGCGGCAAGGGCTGGGGGAGCAAGGGAACAGGTGGCATCTCTCCTCCAAACAGCTTTGGGTGTTGGGGGGTCTCCTGCCTGCATGCACTGTTTTGCATCAACCAAGCTAACAAGTCCTACACCATCCAGCTACTGCAAACAGGAGACTTCCAAGGACCTTGCCTGTGGGAGCAGCCAGCGCTGCGTTTCCTTTGCTGCTGGAAAATTAATAATTTCTGCTGGTTACATAATCCCCTGGAGAGAGGCAGAGAGCGAGAGAAAGCAAAGGGAAGAAGGAAAGAGAACCATTTCCCTCTCGTTTAAAAATCTCCGTGCTCCGTATGAGCCGTCTCGGAGCGGCTCCGCTCCGAAGTGCAGCCACCTTCCCTTCGCGTCCGTCCCACTGCCTCCCTCAGGATGGCACGCAGCCGGGGTGGGGGACAAATTTCCACTATAGACCAAATGTCCCCAAAAAGGATTGGGTTATAAGTGGCATTCCCCATTCAGATGGTCACTGCACTATGATCAATGGCTGCAAAAGTCTGCCTTGACCCGACTTACTCGTGGTAACGTTGCCGGTGAGCGGGAAAGAGTCACCTTCATCGTAAACAGACCTGACGCTGATGAAATACTGGGTGAGAGAGGACAGAGGTTTCAGGGTGGTGGAGGATGCTCCACTAGGAACTCGGACCTGCAATGAAACACAAACACCCGCGTTCAAGTCGCAGCAGGGAGCTAGCCTGCTTCCCCATCCCCCTGGCAATCCAGGCCTGAAGCCCTTGCACAAGGGAAAAGACAACTGATGAACTAAGACAGACCGAGCCACCTTCTGCTCTCAGGTCCCTGGAGGTAAGGAGTAACTCCACCATTGGGGTAACCTCCAGCACTGCTGCCCTTCTTTTAGAGCAGCACCGCGATGCCTACTCACCTCCCCAGTGTTGCTCCCTTGGCTGGAGACATAGGTGACCCGGTGTGCTTTCACATCAGGCGACGCACCTTCCCAGCTGACCCGGACAGACCCGTGGCTGATCTCTGAGAAACCAAGGTGCCTGGGGGGGCTTAAGGCCCCTGCAATGACAGTCATCAGAAGGGTATGAAAATGAAGGTAAAAACACTGGCTGCTTCCTACACCCCCCTTAACAAGTGGACTTCCCCACTGGATGGGATGTGTAGCCTCCGGCTATGCTGCTCCACCTATCTATGGGGTGATATCCTCCGAGGATGTCTAGCATATGGATGGAGAAGGGTCAGACCACCCCACCACCCACCCCAAGATCCAAAGACCTCAAACTTGCAAGCAGCTCAGATCTTGATCCTAATTTTCACACTAGTTGTAGAGTGGGTCAAAGCCCCTGGAATAGGTGTTCAGATGCCACAGTGGGTGTGATATTAGAAGCCATATAATTAGGGCACACAGACACAAAACTTTGGTTGTGAACATCCCCCTACATGAGAGAAGCATTTGGCTCTTGAGCCAGTCTTTACACATAGATTTCATAGATATTCGGGCTGGAAGGGACCTCGCGAGCCCATGCCCAAAGCGGGTCCGATCACCCCAGGAAGGTGAGCATCCAGGCATTTCCTTGAAGGTATCCAGAGTAGGTGCTTGCACCACTTCTGGGGGGCGTCTATTCCAGACTGGAGACTTGGGAGGTAAAGAAGTTTTTACACCTTGCATTTTGTTCAGAATTTGCCTGGATAGAAGCATATTCACAGTCCTGGCACCGGTATTGAAAATGCATCTCTTGCTCCTACAGGGACCCTTGGGAAACCGCATATGTTTAATGTCAGTCGGGGAAAAGCAAGCCCGTTTACAAGCTATGTGAACAATATGGGAAGCATCTCAGTGGATAAGCCTCTCCCGCCCCGAGTGCAGGGAGCAAGAACTCACAGGTGGTTTCCTGGATGCTGGCTGGATCGCTTGCATCTTCCCCGTACATCGCATACACTGCGATGGAGTACTCTGTGCTGGGCGCCAGTCCATCCAGCAGGACCTCAGGCCGGTCCACCTTCACCTGCCACAGGATAAACGGTGAAGCTGGCTCCCCACACCACCAGCAAACCAAAGCAGGACTGGAGAGCCCAAAAGGCTATGGCCAAGGTCCCTTTGCAACTCTCTGAGCATCCTAGTAACAGCCCTTACCAGCCAGGCAGGCATCTCATAGTAAATCGAGGCATTTCAACCTCTCCGGAGGAATGAAACACAATGAATACATCTCCCCATATCCCACCAATTCCCTCGACCTGTGCAGCACTGCTAAGCAGACCTGAATACCAGTCAAGCTTGCTGAAGATGAACATGGGTAGAAATAGGATGGGTCAACAATGGTTTCTTTTAGAAAAAAGATCTAATACAAGATCTAATAAAAGATTGCTACGAGTCCTGATTGCCTTGTCCTCCAGACCAATACGGCTACAACCTGTTTCTCCTGAGAAAGTTATCATGCAACCTTTAAAAACATATATTGATGTTACTGAATCATTTCCAAATTTGGTTGCAAAAGGAAAAATGAATAGTTTCTCCCCTCTGCTGAAATGAGTTTTGGGGTTTGGGAGAACAACAACTGTAAAGCTATTAGGCCAAAAATAACACCTCCTTTTCAGTGACAAGTGTTTTGGTATAGAAATGATTCCGCTATTTGCCTTTGGGCTTGTGTGACTAGCTCTAGAGAGAAACCAGTAACAACATAACAGGCTAGGCAGGGTTCGGCACGCAGGTGGCTCGCACATGGGGGGGATGCTGCCCAAAATCTGATTCTGTCTGCATGTAAAAAACAAGGCGTCATCATCGAGCGATCAGTCTCTCTTTCATTCGCAGATACTCAGCACAGAAATATCTTGTAATGCAGCAATTACGGGGATGAGATGGGTTCTCTCAAATCAAGTTGTTTAGCCGAGCGGTTCCTAAGACTCTCCAAGAGCAGACAAATCTCGCAGCCCGCCAGCTCCCAAAATAGGGCATGCATTGCAGAACAAAGACTGGAAAGGAGACACAATAAGCAGCTGCAGAGAACAAAGCAGGAGCAGCTTCAGTTGTCAGCATTTGTTATGGAAAATGCTTTACAGTACAAGGGATGGGAAGCTGGCGGGGCTGTGCAGCATGGTAATGAACTTGGGTCTGAAGCAAAGGATGCGAGGTCCCATTGACAGATGCCCGCGCGGGGAGCCAGCAGGACAGCTTTTCCTCGGCCTTCCCATGTTATAAGTCCATCGGAGAGAAACCCAGCTCATTACAGCCAGATTGCCACCATCTACTGTCTACAGAGCTGAACTGCACGGGGCTCCCAGGCATGTCTCACAACGCTGCTTCTTGCAGGGCATCTTAGAAATGCTCTGGGAGCTTTTCAAGACAATACGGTAGTCATTACTACAATGGGAAGCCTTACCAAAGGGGAGGATGAGCATCAGCTACACAAGCTTCCTAACATGGGCTGCAAGGATTATTAACCCCATGCTCTCAGATGGGGACGGTGAAGCAGACAGATTGCACCACCTGCCCAAAGCTGGACAGAGAGCATGAGCGGCAGAGTCTCCCCACCTTACATTTGGTCACTATCCCAAGCATCTTCTCAACAGCAGGCAAGGAAGCAGCCAGGCTCTTCGATTATATGTCAGATGCTCAGAGCTTTGTTGCACAGAGGCTTGGAATAATTCATTAAAAATTTACACTGGGTTAGATAACCTGAGAGCCCTTTTCTCCCCCTCTTTATTCAACTGTATGGGATTCGCTCGTGTTTATGCAGTGCCAGAGAGGCAGGCAGTGTTTGTACAGACAGCCCAAAATATTGGCAAGTTTGCAATTTATTTTCGAAGAGCAAAATAAAAATGATGTTATTTTCGTATTGTCTAGTGGCTGGAGCATGGGCTCGCTTCCTGGTGCTGCAAATAGCCTCCAGCAAATCACTTGTCCCCCTGTGCCTCAGTTTCCCCACCAGTAAAATAGGCATAGTGATGTTTGGCCCCCTTTATAAAGTGCTTTCAACTGTATCTGATAAGTACTAGAAGAGGCAGATATTATTAATAACTATAGGCTCAATGCACAGGATGTCGCTCTAGCCTAAATCTTTCCTGGATGCCAGGGGCTGTTGAGCAGTGGGGTTTACCTTCAGTTTTTTGTAGCTACGCAGGCCAGCGGGGAGGCTTGTACCTACATCCAGACTCTCCCAGAGTCAGCACTACACTAATCTGCTCCTTCATCTTTCATTTTATTTCTCATCTAAGCCTTTCCAGAGCTGCCTAGGGCTGCAATCTGGGTCCTCTGTTTCTGTGCATACCCCCAGGGATAGCAAAAGGACTCGTTGGCACTCTATTGAACTATACCTCTTTTGTATCGTCCTCTGCTCCTTTGAGTCCTGCTGAACAGAGCACCAGGTACTGAGTAGCTCCATCTGCCGGCTGCCAGCTTAGTTTTATACTGTTGTGGGTCACCTCGGATGCTCTCAAGGAAACAGGAGGAGGCAATGGTACTGAAGGGAAAAAACAGGACAGAAAGTTTTACCAGAAGCAGTTAACTCTCTCCCCGAAGAGTCAGCGACATCAATCAAAGCGGTACTACAGCAAAACAGAAAGAAAGTATTTTAGGAGAGGATATAGGTATAATAGAATAGCGGCTAATAGAGGCCTGATTCTTTGGAAATGGGAAGTTTTTAACATCTGGAGTAAAGAGACATGCCGAGACCAGACATGATGTGTCCTTGCCCTGGGACCTGTTAAATGCCAACTCTTTGGCCCGGACAAAAATTCATTAGTGCTATCTTGTGCAGGAGCAGGAGCTCAAAGTGTGCAAAAAGGTATCAAGACTTGGGATCCTTGGGCAGGCATCAGGGTAGATAATTGGTGGTCTGAGACCATTGTCTATGTAGCTGACCACAGGGCTTGAATACCTCCTAGTGCTCCCTACTGCGTCTCTGGTCTTACATGTTGGTGCTCTGTGTTGGGGCGGTGGTTGCCTCTTGGCTGATCCATGGGGAATCAATCCTGCAAACTCCAGAGCTAAAAGCATGAGCTGCTGTTACCTGAGGTCTGAAGTCAAGGCGCCGTGACAGGTGTGGACTGCAGCAGCTCCTATCTTCTACAGATCTGGCATTGAGCAGGTCTCATAACACCCACTCCCCAGCTAATTACCTTCACGCTGCCTTTTCTGTGGCTTGTTTCAATTATCACATAGCATGGGAACACCACAAAGTTTGAACCTTTTAAAATCAGAGTAGCAACAGGTGCACAAGCCTAAAGAAACCTTAAAAGAAGACTTGGAGGGGAGATGAGCTCCTCATTTCCAAGCACTCGATGCCACAAAATTCCCTTGAGAGGGGATGTCATTCTCTTATGTCTTAGCACGCTGTAGCCCAGAAACAGACAAGCATTCAGAGCATAGGATAAAGATAACAATAGATTAATTCATAGATTTAATTAAGATAAACATAATTAAAAAAAAAAAAAGAGCCAACAGAAAGCTTAAAGTTAAATCCAATGTGTTTAGGTAACGTTGCTTCTTCTTGCCAGAAAACTAAATAGCTAATTTACTCCCCAAAAGGAAGCTCATTCTTTTTTGCAGTCAAGCATCATCTCTACTTAAATTTACTGAAACGAAATTCCTGCGGTCTTTATTCCGCTCTTAGTTAGATGACATTCCCTTTGACTTCAGGGAGCATTTTCCCCAAGACATCAACATTAAATAGAAAACTGTCCTAATGAAGTTTTCCTGACCAATTTTAGCTGAGGCACTGTGCCTGAAGAGATCAACCCAGGAAGACGTTGTTTGCAAGGAGGAGAGCGAAGATGTTTGGTGCATCAGAAGAGAAAGGATGCTCAACACAGGGGAAGGCAAAATGCAAGTCAAAATATGGGCTCCAGACAGGGATGTAGGATGCAGTGGGAATGGGAGCATGGGATGAAAAAATGGAGATGCAAAAGGGCTAAAAGTTGGAGAGAGATTTGCTTGGAATCAATGAAGACCCAGTGATCAAATCCAAGGAAGATACTGGCATTTCTGGGGGGAAAAAAGGACCCGGCTAACATACATTAGCACATCCACCTAGCTTTCCACTCACAACCTTCATGTCGAGGTGATGCCTCTCAACCCATCTCTAACCACATTCTCATAAAGAGGAAACACGGAGACCAGATATTCTGCGTGCAAAGTCAAGTTGACAAGCCGCGAAGAGGAGGCTGCCCCATCTAGACCAACCTGAAGACATAAAGAGTAAGGACATCATTTACTTTAGAGCTGAGAAAGCAAATCAAACCGACACCAGCACCCACAACACCAATTGCCACTTGGCTGAGGCTGTTCAAAACCCCCTACTAGCCATCGTCACTGCAGAGGCAATTCTACCACCCCCCAGGGAAAAAAAGCAGTAAAAAGTCTTCAAAATATGGTTTAAAAGAGAGGCTTCAGCCAATTCTGTCCCCACTGAAGCCAACAGAAACCAAATCACAGCTTTTTGGTCTGCTTTTCTAATTTACGGTCTCTCTCTACCATGAGTCACTGGCTCTTGCTTTAGGGGACACTGGTGACATCAGCCGCTGCCGAGAGGTGGCTGGGTTACTCAGATTAGTCATATCAGCCCGCTTGCTGCTGGAATGGAAATAAAAGAAGAAGAAAATCAAATATAACCCTGACCTTAAAAACATTGCCATGGCAGTACACCAGAAGACAAAGCTCTGAGCAAACACCGAGCGAGGAGTGAGACTACGGGCCAAGAGGCTGGGAACCTCTCTCCTCCCAGCGCCTAGAGAATGAGCAGTCGCAGAAAATCCTATTAACAGAAGGAACATGCCAAAAGAGCCTGGCAGTTATTCAGGGAATCACAAGTCAGGGCTGTCAGGCCAAATTAATATCTAAGGGCAAAACTGAGGAGGGAATATGCTTCCTGGGCAAAAGTCTATCCAGCTCCATTGAAGCCAGTTGTGTTATTCAAAAGAAACAGAAGCAGCATCTCTCCGTGCCACCGTAAGCGAGGATCCAAACATTTCAGGCTTGTAGCAAATTATCATCAGTTCATTATCTGCGGGATGCTGAACAGACAGCAATGAAGGGAAGGGGCCTGTCACGATAAACTTCTCATTAAAAAGAGAGAGCTTGCAAGTGAGTGAACAGAGCAAAACAGAGGAGCTGGGAAGAGGCAAAACTAGTATGAGTGTGACCAAGGGCAAAGCAAGGCTTGTAGCTAGCCAGTTAGGTGGTTTCTATTCAGGGGGTTTTATTAATGAATACATTCATTGATTTCTTAGTGTATTAATGACTAATGAGACAAAGCAATAAGAAATCAATGAATAATGAGACAAAGCATTGATTCATTGATTTCTTATTGCTTTGTCTCATTAACTTGTTGCATTCGGTGAGATGAAGAGATTGCTGCACCCACTACTTTCAGCCAGCCTACATTAAGCATCTTCCCCCCTATTGATTTCCAGTGATAATTGGATGCATAACTACTTTTCATGTCTTTGAGAGGTCTCCCCAAGAGTCTACTGAAATGTTAAGCCATTGTGCGGTAGATCCAGCTAGCTCATATATCAAGTCACGAGCTGATGTACCTGATTGGGGCTTCCACCCTGGAAGGATAATAGACAATCCTGTATTTCTTTGGTTGCCTTAGGGGAGGACTCCAGGTAAGACGCATGCTTCTGGAGGTCACTTCTGATGTATAAAGGTCAGGGGGTTCAAATGGGGTCCTGCATGAGCAGGGGCAAATTTCACGGGACTGCCTAAGAAGCCAGAATGTGGTTACCGTCTCACAATGCCTTTTCTGCCCATGTATACTTTCTAGCTCATAAATTAGTGATATGTTCTAACCAAGTTACAGACTTCTTCCCTCAAAAGTATGGAAAATGATCCAGCCAGCCACCCATGAGATCAACTCTGCAAAGTTGGGCATGGGGAAGAATATAAATACTCCGCTGAGAACAAACTGTGTATCTTGTAGGATGCTGGCAACTTATTTTAAATCTCAGCGTGAATCATTGCCATTGATTCAACAGATGGCCCAGGCCTTTGCCAGTTCCAAAGAGTTAGAGAAATTGAACAAGCAAACATAATTTTAAAAAGCAGCCCATTTTCTCGGGGCTAACTTGCGTCTGCCTTAATTATATCAAACAAGTATGGATTAATAGAGATGAGTCAATTTATTTTGCTGGAATTTCAAATCCACTTGAATAAAGCTGTGTTCAAAAGTTAGATGCTCCCATTCTGCATATGAAAAACGATGAGAAAAAAAGAAGAGGGAGAAAAGATTATAACTTTGTGCAGGGAAGGAGGAGGGCTGTGTGTATATTCCTGGGCATCCAGCTTACCATTTGGTCTTTGATCCCTAGTTCGCGGCACCAACCACAACCCCCACAAGTGTTTTTTACTTGCATATCCCCTGCAGATGCACAGTTTAAATTATGGTTGGAGATAGGTTCAACCTTAATACTCCTGCAGTCCCTCTCTCCAAGAACCCTTTAAAAGCCCATTGTGTTCATCAGCAGATCCCTTGTTTCTTCTGACGTCTCAGCAATGCACTCGGGAGGCAGTAGTACATCCCAGAGGAGGTCCAGGAAGGAGGATGCATTTATCCTGCCTTCACAAAGTATACAACTGGAGGGAGAAATCTTCTTTTTCTCCTCCCCGACGGTTTATTGTGACTATTATGTCCTTGCAGTACTACCTCCTGAGTGCTAGGTGCTTTCCAAATGCAGAGCATTTCAATGAGGGGAACCAACCCATGGCCAAGGAAGAAGAGTTGAGCCATGGCAGGGAACACAGACAGCGAGTGGGGCTGAAGGGCAAAGGAGGCTTCACCTCACCTGTGTTTTCACTCTTGCTCCTCTCTTTGATCCTGCTGCACAGGACCTGGGTGAGCCTGCTGACCAGTGAGCCGAGCAGAGGGAAATCCAGCACGTTGTACACCGTGAGCTCCAAGGGCTCCGAGGCCACCTGCCTCAACTCTGCCTCATCTGCATTTTTCACCCCTGCAAACACAAAGTGCAGACAGCAAGTCAATGGAGACCTCCTGGGTAATGCTACAGATAGGTCTTCCTCCTACCATTGCACCCTCAGCAGGGACCGGACACAACTGCAATGACTGTGCTCGTCTGGTGGCCATGTGGCCTGGCCATCCCCATGGAGGGGACTGTTCTGCAGTGTCCCCAAGGCTTGTCTACAATCCAGACCAGAAGAAGCACATCTGGACTGTTTTTTAACTCTGCAGAGTCAAGGGTCTTTCTTCGGTGGCCTAGAGTGATCCTGGTGAACGCTCACCGTATTCCCCCTCCATCACGTTGCACCTGGCAGCACTAGGTAGGAGGATGATATTGTTACACTAAAGGACAAACACCACCGAGGTGGACATCCATGAATGCAGAAATAATTGTCTGTTATTTGCAGGGCACCAGCTTGTCCCACCGGGGATCTGTTGTCCATCGTGATATTGCATTGCTCTTCAGCAGCATGGGTCATGTCTTCCTCCTTCATTACATTCACTGCTCACAGAGGTCAATGATCACACCAGGTTCAGGAGAGTGGGGAATCAGCTCCACTTCTTATGGCCCTTCAAATGCCTCCTGGCACATTAAAGAGACAGAAATCCTCAGGTGAGGTCTAGCGCATGCCCAAAGAAATCAGTGCAGCTGCTCCAAGGGATGTCCAGAAGGGATGTGGCCACTGGTCTGCAGTTCTCTGGGAGTAATGCTTCCTTGAGATGTCCTTTGGGTAACAGGCATAAAGGAGCAAGCACCAAAAAGGATCTTGCATGATCTCAAACATCATACACATATTTCCCAACTCTGGCAGGCCTAGAAATAAGATCAAACCAGAACCTTGGACTTAAGCCTTCCTGCATGTTGGGAAAGAGCCAGGCTTGAGCTGGGCCCCAGCTTGACCTGGGATCCACCTCCATAACTCCTCGCCATGTTATTCAGGGAGGTGAAGAGCGCGTTTACACAGTGACACTCAGCAAAATTAAATCCGAATGAACTTTTAAAGTGGATTAATAACCCACGCTGCACTCTTCTGTAGGTGCCCTCTGCGGACACATGTATATGGGATTTTAAATGGCCTTAATTTGGTTTATCTTCATTCATTTGGAGGTAAATTAAGCTAAACTAAATTGAAGCAAGTCTAATACTTAACAAGATTGTCCGAGGGGGACTGCAGTTTAAGTAATCCACTTTGATTCCTAATTTTAGTTAATTCAGATTAACGTTCCCAGATGTCCCTGTGTAGACAAATCCCTAAAAGAACACTCTTCTTACTTGTTCAGCAACCTTATTACTTAGCCTCAGGAGGCAGCTTCTCATCATTATCCAGCCGTGCCTTACATGTCCTTCTCATGACAAATTAAACCCAGGGGGCCTGTAGGGAAATACAAATAGTGCCAGATAGGAGACAAAGGCAAAGAAGAAAGAGTGAAGCACACATCTATGCAGCTCATTAGACATGTTCGTGTCATAATATTAATACTTTGCATCCCTGGCTGCATCTTGCTTACATCCTCGTGGAGCTCTGGACAAGCATTCATTCCTATCGCTTCACCATGAAGGAGTACAAATATATCCTCATCTGGCAGATGAATAAGACAAGAGGCTATGACTGAGTCTATCAGTCCTGGGATACAGATATGCCATTGCTTCCATAAACCCGTCCTGGGTCCGATTTGGGTGCTGGGACAGTGTCTCCATCACTGGTATCAACACACAACAATCCCTGTGCACAACGCAGGTCACTACTCAATGACCCCCGGGAAGCCCAGGAGATGGGGAAAGACAAGGACGGACATATCTTGGGAGAGCAACTCAATTCCACAAAAATCTTCCTTCTGGCCTTTGCTCCTTTCACCTGATCTCTGCCATTTCCTGCATTATTTGCCTCCGGTCAAGAAGTGAAGAATTTAGCTCGTCGGGGTGCAATGGTAGGAGGAAGATGGTGCAGTACCTGATGGGTGCAGTACCACTGCTAGCTGGTGTGAAGAATTTGGTAAGAAAATAAGACCAGTTTAGTGCTGAAAGCCTTTGCGGTCAGATCAGCCTTGAGTTTGGTCCTCAGGACAAAGCGGTGGCACCGTTTGGTGGCTTTCAATGTTTTAAGATTTGCACTGATGTACCCTAGTTACTGAAGCAGCACTAGTGCTGTAGCACACTCAACAGCTAGTTGACTTGGGGAAGCTCCCAGGGGAAAAGAGACCTTGCCTTCCATTCCCCCATCGTGTGAAGCTAGGACCATCTCCCCGGGACACCAGGATCCCTTGAGGCTGGTTGCAAGAGCAGGCACCCCAGATGCAGGGCCCCTATTTATTTGGCGCTGATCTCTAAAGCATCAACATCCAAGCTCCTTGCCATCCCAGATGTCTCTTTGCTCACAACTTCAGTGAGGCAGGGGTTCTTCAGATCTAAGGGAATGGAGACATAACAATACCAAGTGACTAGTCCAAGGCCATGCAAGATATGCAAACTCAGGAACTGAATCAGATCCTCCTGGACGTGCCACCGGCTTGGCCCTGCTTCCCACTCCCCTGACAATGAGGGCTTGGTGTGCTCAGCATCTCCAAGCCCTCCTTCGTTACAGGCACTAAGGGATGGAGCATCCCCCAGAGCTCGTAGCTGAAGCCACGTTCCTCAATGTCACTGCAGCAATGACGTTTATTCAGACCAGAAAGTCTGGCCTCAGTTCTGAGCAGATGGCTTAAATCCTATTCATCTTTGGAGGCTGTAACTCAGCCTCTGAAGGGCAGAAGCCAAATGACATGGTACTGCAAAGCTGTCTAAGGGGAAAGAACCAGCTGGAGCAAAGGGGCAGCACATGGTCAGACTGGCTTCAAATGCACAGATTGGTTTCTCTCTTATTCCTCATATTCAGTGCCTCCATTCAGGGCACTAAGAAAAAGGCATTGCAAGAGATATCGCTGTTATAACACCGTGCAAAGATTCCCCTTGGATGTACTCATGTCATAAATGAGCACTGATCATTTTGGAGGTGATGTTTTAAATATTTGCCTGTTCAACTTTCTCTCTTCTGCGTTAACCCCTCAAAGATTCGTTTGGTTATGCATGAGAGTTGCTCGCTCAGTCATTTCATGCTTCCCTTTTGGTGTCAGATAGCAAGGGGGAGATAAAGCTAACAGAGGCACCGACTGTTAAGCAAGTGACTGTAATTACAGGCGAAGTGCTCCACTGCTGAATGAAATGCAAACTCGCTTAATCCCAGATACGTGAATACAGGCATCTACCTCTTAGGCTGGTAGGGATCTTCCAGGTAACAGGTGAGAAACCTTTAATTAACACTAGTCTTTAAAGAAAATCTTGCCATCATTAACCACCCCTTGGAGACTCTTTCAGGCATGGGTGAATGAAGAATGAATTCCCCGTTCTGTTCCTTGTCCTTCCTCACCATGTGTCCACTGGATAAGATCAACTATACGGGTGCAAGTTGCAAACGTACGGCTGCATTGAGCTGACCCTGCTCCTATTCAAGTCAAAGGGGAGGTTATCATTACTGCCAGTCAGAGCAGAATTAGGCTCATCCCACCTTGTGCCTTGTACATGGGTGCAAACTCGTTTGCTCATCCCTTACCAATGGCAAATATTTCTACACCCAAGTTTTTCAAGGTCTGGGCAGGCTGGTTGGCATCATCCTGGGACTTTCCATCCGTCAGGAGGATCACCAGCTTCACTGCCTCCAACCTAGCACCAGCTTCTGGCTTCAGATTCTGCTCGAGGACGTGAGTCAAAGCGAGACCTGGGGAAGGGCAGGAAGGACAGGGTTAGATCCTAGGAGACGATGTTACAGAGGTGCCTGTAATTACGGAGGCTGGGCTGGTGTTACCCGTGAATGTGTTGCCGCCTTTATACCGCAGGCTCCTCACTGCCTCCAACACCTCGTCTTTGGTAGCATATGTGTTCAGGTTCCACTCTGTCCGCGGGTCACCGCTGTACTGTGACAAGCCTGGGAAAAATTCATATATACACATATAAGGCACTCCTCCCCAGCCCATCAGCAAGGCAAGAGCTTAGTAGATAGAGCACCGGATGGCACCTAAGCACACCGGGTTTTTGTCCCACTGACGTCGCTAGCTATCTACGTACATCTATTTGCCTTTATTTCCCTGCCTGTCAAATGCAGACATTGATACCGACTTCTCTGCAATGCTCCTTGATCTCAGAAACATTTTCTCAAGATCTGGGAAGGGGGTCAAATGCTTAGTTGTGGTTTGAAAATTCAAGGCCAATCGTGCACCTGCCAGGAGGGGAAAGATATTGCACTATCCTGCAACATCACCTCCTACGCTTCTCTTCCTGCATTTTCCCCACTGCCTGGATTTCACCTTCCCCCCCCAGAGTTGCAATGGCTCAGACTTCTTTATGTTGGCCTTTGTGATGGAGCATCTCAGTCTGGGGTGTGCAGTTGGGAGCAAAACTTCTCCAAAAGTCGCACCCTTGTGCTGTACGTGTTATCGCTTGCAGCCGCTAGAGGTCAGTCCTTTCCATCAGACCTAAGAGCTGTCAACACTGAAGTGCAAGCACCTAAAATGGATAAAGAGCAGAAATGCAAGCCCTGAAGCCCCCCAGAGCAGCACAGGAATGAGAGTGCCAAGAACTAAATGGGATGCAATGCCTTCTTTGCCATGGATAATGTGCGGCCATTTGAGTTTTGCCTCGCTCTGCTGCTTAGAAATGTGTTTGTTCAGCCCTGTGAACCCGCAGCAAAAGATCAGCCAAAGTTAATTTAGGGGCAGAGAGTTTAGGGGGAGGAGAGGGGGAAGGTGAGCAAGCCAAACTCCTCCTAGGGAACATTCCTGAGGGAGAGACTATGGTGGGTTTTATACCAAGGCTGCAGTCGAGGTAGGGGCCAGGCAGGTCTCTTACCTATTTGTATCTTGTCCTGGGCAACATCGAAAGGGGAAATCAAGGTGCTCAGAAACTCCCTGATGAGCCTGAAGTTGTTGCGCCCGATGCTCCAAGATCCATCCACAAGCAGGACAATGTCAGTCATGGCAGATGAGTCGCACTGGAAGTGAGGGCCTAGGAGAGACCATGCTTGATGCTGAGTACATCTATGAAGGGCAAATAGCCTCCTTTCAGCTAACAGACAAGATTAACGTCTGGGGTTCTCCAAAACTGATGCTCCCGGCACAACTGGAAGGAAGCCGTCAGACAGAGGATGGGATGGACCCAAAATACACTCTCCTGACCTTGGCTCTAAGTCAATTAGTGACACTAAATACCTGTGCTGCTAACTCAGGCTGCAGTCTGGACACCCACAGCTTTTCAGTACAGCACATGGGGTCCTACCCCTCTTTTACCTGGATTTGGTCAGCAAAGAAACCAGTCTGATTGACCTCTACAACATGATGGATCACTTGAGCCTAGGGGACCTTTTGATCTCAATGCCTTTTACACATTGCAAGTCTAATTCCCATTTCATGGATAGGAAAACTGAGGCACAATTAAAAAAAAAAAAAATCAACAAAACTTTCCCAGGGCAAAAGAACCATTTTTTCTTGAGAAATTGTCAACAGGAGAAAAGTCTACAGGCTTGTCTGAGCACAAGCTCACTTAAGATATCAGCACACAGGAGCACAAGGATTAAGGGTTATGGTCCTGTGGTTAAAGGGTTAAGCCTTTTAGGAAATGTGTGCCTGATTTAGGCACTGCTCGGTGTGAGCTGTCAGCTCCATTACACCGCGGCTCTAAACCAGCGCTTCCTTTTCATCTTACCTGAAATTCCATAGGATTTAGAGCGAGTCGCTCCGTTCCCACCAGAGATCCCCTATGGGCTATAATTATTTAGATGCTTTCTCTGTATTAAATCCAGGCTCTTTCTGCACTGCTGCCATTATACATATGCACCCCTCCCTCCCTGCCAAGCCTAGGCCTGCAGCTAAGGGGGGGATAAGATAAGGCATGCTGTTAATAAACTGTATATTTCCCCATCTTTTTTCCAGGTAAGAGCTTTACTTCTTGAGTGAAGTCCAGGCTGCACATGGGCTGGATGCATTCCTGCCGCATCCCCTGGAGCTGCCATGCGATTGCCAGGGGTTGGACTCGTCCCAGTGAACTGAACCCAGCCATATAGCGATCCATTGGGTTGGTTCCTCCCCCAAAATGTCCCCACCATCATCATTCCCTATTAAGGAGACTGAAGGAACAACCAAATTCAGCATCACGGCTCTGTGTCCTCATTTTTATCAAGTTAGCTAACCTGAAGTCTAAGCCTAGTGAGGACAGGGCAGTTAATAGCTTTCCCATGAGTTAGATTAAATATGGAGGAGCCTGGGCTTTCTTTTCCCCTCCTCACTTAGGTAAAAGCAAGCTGTCTTGCTAGGATGCTGCATTGTTACAAGCTTGGCTGAAGAATACACTTTCTTTCCCTACCAAAAAGACAATCTCAGAAGACTGGGCAGAAACAGCGAAGGAAGCAGGAGTTTGCTTCCAGTGGGATTTTGCATTCTCAGTGCTATCTGTTGCATGCCTAGCCATTTCCCACTGTTTAAAGAGAACTGGAGACTGATCCCAATGGCCTTAAATGCACTGTTTTATTCCCAGGAAGGCAAGGTCTTTTGGGTAGATGCGATATCTTTTATTAAACCAACTCAGTAGTTGGAAAAAAGTTCTTAGCAAACTTTTGAGCACAATCACCCTTCTTCAAGCATAGGAAGTCCCTGAGAAGGGGGCATAGGAAGTCTCTGAGAAGGGTGGCCATGCCCAAAAGCTTGCTAAGTACGTTTTTCCCAGCTACTCAGTCTAATAAAAGAGATCACGTCTACCCAGAGGACCTTGCCTGCCTATGTCCTTAGACCAACACAGCTACAACCAAAAACCCAGCAACCTGGCTGTTCCTAGATAGCTGCTAAGATGCTGCAATCATGGGAGCTCTGATCTATCCATCTAGGATGCATTTATGGCCTCAGCACTGGAGGAGCTGAGTGTTTCCTGATCTTTTAATAAATGTATAGTCAGAATTACCCAGGGAAGTAGGAATGTATCTTCTAGATGGGAAAATAAGAGGTTGACCCAGGACACAGAGAAGGCTTTACCAAAGCAGACTCCAAGCCCTAAGCTGGTGCCCTTACCACTGAATCATCCTTCCCCCCCAGTATAAGTACGCTGGTAGATCTGAGCATCAAGGTGCAAAACTCCCTTCCTTAGTGCCGTTCAATTCAACTCCATTGCTCAGTGCACATGATCCTTCGCCTCAGGTGCCTAGTATATATATTTTTTTCTACTTCAACTGTTTACTGAAGCTTTTTGATTAGAGAAAAATGAATGGAGAATAGTGGGTAATGAGAAAATGCCCTTTTTGGAAGAAATTTCTGGCAAAGTAGCCGTATTCGGACTATAGTTTCTGCCAGTCTGCAGCGTTGCAAACATTTCTTGCAATACACGGCAATCTTCCAAATAATGTCCCTATAGATAAAGACAAGCCAAATGATGCCTTCATTCTGGACAGTATTGGTTGATGGGTGCAGGCTGGATGATTTGTCTCTGAGCTGGGTTTAGTGGGCAAAAAGGAACGAGATGCCTTAGAGACAGATAATAAACCAGAGATAAGGAATGGTCCCTTTCTTGGGACTGTCAGGAAGAAATCACTCCTCTTTTGGCAGGAGGATCTGTATTTTAAAAATCAGAGAGGTGTGTAAGAAACTCGCCTCTTCTTAACGTTTCCTTTGTGGGTTTTTCTTTGCTGAGGTCGTCTCGCTCAGATTTTGTCTGGCCGTGCTGCGGTGTTTTCACAGTCGTCAGGGTTGCTTCTGTCATGCCTAACCCGGTGCTCGGCTTGCTCCGGGGTTTCTCACTTGAGCTCTTAGATACAGCGGCCTTCTGTCTCTTCTTTTCTGGCCGGTCCTTCGCTGCATTACAAATGATCACAGAGAGAAGGCCATTGTCCCCAGCTATGTCATGTGTGCAAATGATACCCACCCCCTCCCCTCAACTGTTGCATATTGGCTAAGTGCATCCCCTTGCACCCACCTGTCTGCGTGAAGGAGTCGCTCTGGGCCGGGGAAGACGTCTCTGACTCCGGCTCAGTTGCTGTGTTTCCAAGTGAGACGAGGCTCTTTTCTGGGCCAGTTGCTGTGTTCCTCCGGTTATTTCGAGCCTGAGAGAGGTTTTTCAGCTCTTCAACTGCAAAAACCACAGCGGAAGGAGATGGTGACATTGCAAATGGGACCATAAACCTTATAGCAGCCTGACTGGCTTCATGGACAGCAGACACTAACTGATTTCCAGGCTCTCTCCCTTCTCTCCTCCATCTCCCTTTCCCCAATCAACACTGTCTTGCCCCCCACCCCTTAAGACACAATTGCACAAAAATCACACCCACTGTGGGCTATCTGCAGCCTGCATCCAAAAGCACCCAAGGGATTAACCGCGAGGACACCCACTCATGGAAGGCCAGCGGAGATGGCAAGTGTCGCATGTGCCACTTACTCACAAATTTCCTCTTGGCAAACAGGGCTTCCTGTGAGCTGTTGAGCACATAGATGTGCAGAGTATATTCTTTTGTGGGGCTCAGCCCCCCAACCGTGGCTTTCGGCGTTTTGGTTTTCAGCATGACTTCCTGCTCGGAGTCACCTGGGATGGAGAGATGGAGCAGAGAGACGCGGTGGCTCGGACCAACATCCTAGTTTTTAAATTTAAGGGAGGGGGAGGGAAAGGACTGGAATGAAAAAGAAGCTGACATTTTGATTGACTAAGTTTGGGTTTTGGATCTGGTGGGTCAGGAAAATTATCAGGCGTGTTAGATCTTTTCATCTGGGGACAAGCAAAGTGTTTCCGGTCCAGCACCTGGACTTCTCATCAGCTTCACAAGATGCTTCTGGGGACCAGCCCTTCTGGAAATCAGGTCCTTGGCAGCTAAAGGTTGGGTCCTCAGGATAGGAAGCTCTTCAGTATAGGAAACCGGTTATGAAATCCACCCCCAATGTGGCTTGCCCAAGGTCATAGAGGGAGCCTGTGGCAGAGCACTTAGGATGTAGGTCTCCCAAGACCATGGTGGGCATGCCACCCAGCACATCTCCCTCCTCTTCCACTCAGAAAACCCTGGAGCTGACTCAGTCACTCTGAAGTGCTAATGTGTGTTTCAGGAAAGCCCATTAAAAGCATGGCCATGCATCCATCTCCTACATAGGGGAGTCTACAATCCCCTGTTGTTGCAGTAAGGATGCCATGGAGGAAATGGCTTTGCCTCATTTCAAATGCACATGGACATGCTGGAGGGGAGCCTGTGGGAAAATCCTGCTGGCCCACTCCTTCGCGAGCCCGTGGTGCTGCTGTCATGGGAGCAGGCTGGAAGCAGACTAGAAAGGGGAGATCAGGCCTCGGTGGCGGCTGTGTTACGGGCACCGTCAGCAGCTCCCAGGGCTGTTACTGCTAATGGAGCTGTCAGCAGCTTGGTGGTGGCATGTGGCTGCTCTGAGCAACTGCATAGGAGGCAAAAGCCCAAGGTGGCCACTGCCTGCCAGTCAGTGCTGAGCAGTGACGCTCTCAGGGGCATAGCATTTCCCTGCTGGGAGGCTTCCCGGGCCCAATCCTTCTTCTTCTTGCTGCAGGGACTAGCAACCTCAAGCAATGCAGTTTGTGACGCCATCCCGGCAGCATTATATCCCCAGGAAGTGCTCATTCGAGAAACACTGCCTCCGCTAGCTACTACTTATGCATGGCCTTTCAGCTGGCGATGCAGAGCGATGGCACGTAGGCATCTGGCCCCACTGTCATGCCACTGGCCTCCTGCCTTGCCTGTACCAACTTGCCAAGAAGCTGTGGAGCAGAGACAGCCTGACCAAGGAGCAACCACAGAAATGGTATACATTTGCAGATGAGGCAGAGGGATGGGATTCAGTAACAAGAAAAGCAGATGCCTGCGGAGCTGTAGGGACATGACCTGAAGTGCTTTAGGGGTAGAGCGGTCTGGTGTTTTCTGATGGGAGCATGACAGGGAGATGCCAGCTATTTTGTGGCAGGAGGATGGTGCCCCCAGCTCTCCTCATTCTCCCTCCCCAGCCCTGGAGCAGGGTTTCATCAATGATTTGTGACTGCTGCCTAACAGCGCATGCATAGTCTGCCTATCCATCACGTGCCATCCTGGCTTCCCTCGACTTCCGTGCCAGAGCCTGGGACAGGGACAGCCCTATTTGAAAGCCAGGTAGGAGTAAACTAAACTTCCTCCATCTGCTTTGCTTTCCAGCCTGCTGTCAGGCAGGAACAGAAGGCACCAGGCAAAAACAATGCACTTTCCAGACTGCCCAGCCCCTACCTACATTGGGAAATGTGCCACTAATGGCAGGAACAGCCTGAGCTGCAATTTTGGGGGTGTCTGAGGAAGGAAAGGGAAATGTCCCACTCCCATTCAGGGACGAGCGTCCTGCCTCACTGCTTGTCCTATTGCATTGCTTTGCAAACATGTTCAGGCAGAGAGATCCTGGGAGATGAGGGCATGCAGCGCCATGCAGGGTGAGGACCAGGGAACTGGCCTGGTAATTAGTAGTTACCTTCTTACTCCGTTTGATTGCTCCAGCATTTCCTATTACCTGTCACTTTTCCTGCTCTCCCTTACTGACGCATTCTCCCACTCTGCTCCTCACAAGATGCTCACGACTGCCCTGCACTTTCTGACGTTGCTCCTCGACGTAGGCTCATCTGTAACTCCTTTAGTATCTCGCCCCCTCACCCATTCCCTTCCAACACCTATAATCCCCTTTTCAGCACCTCATTAGGGGTCTGTTAGAGGAATACCTGTGATTGCTACATCTAAAGCAAACAGAGGTAAAAGACTCTCGAAACGTTTGATTGATTTGTATGAGCGTTTAATCACGAGGAATTATTCTCCCCGACTAAAAGTGGTGCATCGCCTCCCGAAATCTTGGATCTCATCCATCTATATTTCACAAGCATGTTACTGGCTTAACATTGTGGAATGACATGTCTGCATTTTTCTACATTTGATTAACCAAAGTAAAACCCTAGTAGCAGCTGAACTGTTTACAGTGTATATGTATTACCCGAGAGGCAATCTTGGTAAAGATGAAGAATTTTGTATCTACTGCTGTAGTCTGGTTTTGAGATGCTGTCATTCCTGGGATAGGTGGTCAAGGGGTATGTATTCCCTGCAGAATTCAACCAAGCTCCTATGCTGTTTTTTAATCCCACTTCCCATCCCCGGCACTGCCAACCACACAGAGAAGCCTCCTACTCGGGTTTGGAGGTGCTTTAAAATGGGGCTGGGTTTAACTTTGCATTGTGCCATTTAGGTTCGACTAGATCATGACTTTGTGTGGACACTCACACCAGCTGAGGCTAATCCAAGTTCAAATTCAGGGAGATGTGCTTCACAGCATTTCAATGTTGATGAATCAACTTTCTTATTTTGTTTTACCCCAAAACACAGACAATTCCCAACCTGCATCAATTCTGTTCTCCAGGGAGTTTGAAGAAGATTATGGAAATTATCCTTAAAATAAATTGTGGCAGCCTCCCACTTGGTACCACAGGGTGGCAATTAAATCAAAGAGCAAAGCGAAGGTGAAACTCATGATGTCCTATGATGTGTCCAGCCAAAAAGTTCATTAATCTCTCCCAAATCCAATCTGGGTACCATAAGTACATACCTGCCATGGGCTTCACTCGAACCTTGTACCCATTGATGTTCCCTTCAGTCTCTTTCCATTTCATCTGTAACCTGTCTTCAGACAGGACTGTCAGTTTTAACCGGCTTGACCCTGGAGGAGAAAGAGGAACATAAGTTATCTCATGTCCAGAGTTGCCTCTGACAGCTAGACAGCCAGACCACCTTTGCCTCTTAGTTTATTGGGCATGGTTTCCTTTGATTCTTGGAACTGAGGTCCTTTTAACCAATTTTTTCTTCCCCTCATCTCCTGGGTCATCTACTTGTCTCTTGAGGCTCCAGCTGGCCAGCACTTTCAGGAGTTAGTCTTAAGCAGAGGAGGGTTTTTCAGTCTCTTGAGACTCCATGCATCTTTGCAAACAGCAGGAGTAGCCCAACTGGGAAGGGTAGAGCAATGCTGCCCTTTGTGTGGCCATCTTTGCATGCCCTAGATTCACAAGACAACAATTCCCCATCCCCAGGCTTTTGTGCTAATGTGTCCTGCAGGGTATCCCCACATCCGCGACTCTGGCATTAGGAACGAATCAAAGCGACGGACATCCGCTCATTGAAAAGTATCAAATATAACTCATTTGGGAGCTGCCAAGATCATGGGCTCCATAACTCTGCAGAGGGAGAATTTCATAGGCGGCTCTGAGGCCAGCTGGAGTTAGAAATGCCAAGCCTGATAAAGTGTAAGTAATAGCCCCTGACAGGACCATAACTCACAGGCACCAGCATGTACCAGCCTCAAAACCTCCTGCTGCTGCAGAGAGTCAGCAAACTGAAAATCAAGAAAAAGAACAGCAGATTGGTAGAAAAGAAACAGATTTACGGTGTGCTGGGCATGGGCACACTCCCACTCCCCTACTCTCCATTTCACAGAGGTTTCCTGTCTTGCAATTAGATCTCTAAAGACATGTGGCTCTTAAATGACTCTTAGCTCAAACATACACAACAACATGAAATGTGGCCCACTTAAACATTTCCTTGTGATGGGAGGTAGAATGGAAACTGGAGGAATTTAGAGCCCTCAACTTTAACATCACATAAAATGCAACTTGTTCGGCAGGTTTCCACTACAACATCTCCAAAATGCAACGCGTGCAACAATATGCACGCAACCGCCCACCTATTTTGCATTTGCTATTGGCATTGGTGCAAACGCCGACTAGTAACTGCTGGCATGTATGCAGACAACTGGTGACAGTTATTCGTGTACATGATAACCGGAGCTGCGCAGACAATGTACAAATTAGAAATGCATTTAATTACGTGCAGGATTTACACACACAAATGCTGTCATTGAAGACCAAAAGGCACTGAATTGTGTGTGAATCGTAGTTGTATGGACAATGACCTATTTTGCAAATACAAGCATAGGCCGTTGCTCATTTTGCACGTTCAGATTAGAGAAGCTCACTGAAATGTGGGCAACAATAAATAATATTCCTGAGCTGTGACCACAGCACAGGTTTGACTCGTCCTTAGAAAACTGTCTAGGAGCATCTTTCCCCCGCCCTCCCTTTACATTGACCCACAGGCTCCTCCATTTTCAGCATGCACGTCTCATGCCCTGAGATCACAGCCCCGGCCTAAAATGACTCCCATCCAAATGTCTTTTGCCATGTTGCCGAAACCCAACATCTGTGCCTTACCCTTTCATTTCAGAGACTTCCTGCAACCTTCTCCGCCTACAGACAACTATTTTGGGGGAACAAGGCTCAGATTCACATATCGCCCAAGGCACAAACAAAGGGAAGAGATGAAAAGTGCAGGAGGGGAGTGCCGGGTGGGACTGGTCCCGGAGTCAAGTGTGAGAAGAAACGGTTAAAGGCGGGGGAACAATGGTGGGATTCAGAGCCTGATGAAACACAGCGCTGTCTCTTGCTGGACACGTGCTGGCCAGCTTTTCAGCGGTTACTCTAGGACCCCAGAAGTTAAAAGGCAAAAATGTCTGCAGACAAATATGACAACAACAAGGGTCTCTTCAGCAATATTCGATTCTAGATGCAAATGAGGTCCCACGCCATGAAAGCCCCACTGTTCATCTACCCCATGTTGCATGCGCACTATTTGCTAGTGTAACCTCGGCTCCAAATGACTTGTAGTTACACCCAGACTCTCAGTGGGTGCCCTTGGCTGGCTCCGGTCTGGAGGTTTCCCAGGATGAATATAGCTCCCTTTCAAATCCGGAAGCATTATCTAAGAAACCCAAGCACTAGGCATTTATAAGGAAGATGATGGACCCAACACCCAGCACGAGTCTCCTTCATACAAGGGGAAGGTGCAAATGGTTACAAAGGGGACGGTTACAATCCGGCACGCCACAAAGGCTTTCTCTGTATCAGGCGCGTGGATAGGGGATCCAAGGACAAGTTCAAGGATGGGAGGGCAGGTGCATACAAAACTACTCAAAACTATTGGTCTAATCCCATTGCTACTTGTCTTCCCAGAAGGTGACTTTGTAACAGGCCTCGGTGTCATTTCCCTACATGCCGCACGTTCTGGAGTTGCAGAGGGACCTGGGTTTTGATACTAGACACTGAATGCCACATGTAATCAATCCACTAATTACCAAGGCTCCTTTCTAAAGGAGCATTCAGGATATCTGCCCAAGGCAGCCCTACAAATGATATGACACTGAGACAAACAGGATATGCTTTGATCTTGTCCAGGAGCAAGATCCCAGAGGCTTGGCAGCTCTTTCCAACCGTCGGATTTATTTCTCACACTCAGCGAGAACAGCTGCAATATAACCTGCTCGCTACTTTGCATTTCGGCCTCCTTACGTTCCTACTGCTTCATGCACCCAGCAAAATAAGGATGAATGGAGACTCTGCCATAAAAGATGGTCCTCCACATCCCAAATGATACCATAATCATGAGCTGTTCCAGGGATTCCCTCCAACAATTCTGGAGGGGCTCAGGTCCACCCCAGAGCACACAGGAAATTTTCTTTTTAAGTAGCAAAAGTGTTTGAAGAAGATGGAGCAATTCATCAAATTAGCTCCATCTTTGCCTCTGATCATGTAACAAAGCACACAGCCATCAATGGGAGCAAACCCAGCCTCGGGTATGAAGCTCACCTTGATTTTCTCCCTACTCCTTCATCAATCACCAGTAAGAAAAATTGTGAAACTTGAACTCCTCAAACAGGCAAAAAGAGAATCAAATTTTCTCCTGAGGTTGGGTTCCCTCTGCCATGTTGGTAGCAGCAATACTATCATTGTCAGTAAAGGAAGGGAGTAAGGCTTTTTGTCATGTTTCTGCCCAAAAAGGCCCCTGAAAGCTCCCACAAAACCCATGGATCACTCTCCTCATTTGCCTTCGTCTTCCTTCTCCCACCACCTAGGAAGGTCATCACAAAAAAGCAGGCTCTTAAGGAAGTATCTCTACTGTCCATTAATTAACCCCACCATGTTCACAGCAGTTCCCGTAAGCTTTGCAGGTAGCCTCGCTGCGACTGCTGGCACCATTACAAAATAAATCAATAGAAGTGAAAATAAGAGAGACTGCTGATGACTCTCGTTAATGGGAAGCAGAGGAATACATCATTGTGTAGCCTGGATCTATCTGGTACCTATGGGTAATGTAGACCATTGGCCTCTGAATTCCCTACCTTAGAAGGCCAGGGGTATTGCTTTTGCATAGCAAAGATGGTGCAACTTCCGGGTGCAAACCATCTCAAGTCCATGCGTGGGCACCTGTATTCAGTGCATACATAAGCAACCTGCTGGATGCTCTTTAGGAACCAAAGAGACCCCAGTGCTCCTCCTTCCTCTGCACGGAGAGACGTGAAACGCCACCAGGCAAGCTGGTTTGACATTTTTAATGCTGCCATTTGTTTCAGGAAACCGGTCAGAGCAACAGCAATCAGACACCTTGATAGGGGTGTTTGTCTAAAGAGCAAATTACCTGGCACCGAAATAATAACAGGGTTTTGTAACAACCAGGAAAAACCTTGCCTTCTGCCAAGGTAACTCAGACCTTGTCACCGGTCTGGCTGCTGATTGTCTTAAGAAAGCCTTTATAACCATCGTCATTCAGGGACTTGGGACAGTGCTGTCTTCCCCAATATGTGAACAGCAATCAGACTGCTATTTCAGCCGTGCCTGCGCCTTGTTTCAAACCAAGGAGCTCTCAGCTGAACTGAGAAAGGCCTTCAGGGGTTACACTTGCCTCAGGTCTTCCAGGCATCCAAAACACAGGTTGGCTTCAATGATAGTTTACAATGCACTGCTTGCTGAAAGATGCCTGGGTGCCAAACACAAAGCCAGTTTAACAAGTTATCACCTTTGCATTGAGCACAGAGATGTAGCCATCAGCCTCGCTGTCTGTGCAAATACCAGCATGGGAAACGTCAGATGATTATGATTAAAACAGGCCTAACCACAATGACATTTAAGAAATAAATAGGCACGATGGGAAGCCCATCGGCCCCGTTTCTTGCATCGAGATAAAAGTCAGGCCCTCAATTCCTTCTTGTGGTAATGAGTTCCACCAACTAATCTTTTCTTGTGTGGAAAACATATTTCCTCCATTTCAGGATGCTCTCTCTGGGGTGTTGTTTTTTTTGCAAAAATCTAACTAGTCTCATAAAAGATATCACCTCCACAATGAGTCCTGAATGCTTTTTCCTCTAGACCGATACATCTACAACCTGGATACCTCTCTGGAATGGGCATTCAAATTCATCGTGTATTGATCAGAGCCGGGCTAATGACCTGTCTTGGGCTAAATCTGCCCAGCTAGTAAATACACTACACTGTTGTATTCTGTCCAGGAAGAGTCATCTCAGTGCACACCCAGGTGCGTAACCCTTATCCCAGGTTAATCAAAACCCGTCCCTAGCAAAGACATGCTCCAGACTAAAGCACAGGCTTGGATTCAGGAAACGGGGACGCCTCCTCCATCAGCAGCACCTGGCAATTTGCAAATGATATGAAAGACTCATAACCACTTGTTATGTCAGAGCACTGCAGAGCACATGGGAGGTTGCCAGAGATGTTTTCTGCTCAGGGTGAAATCTTGCCTGCAACACGGAGGGTGGATTGCCCAAGAAACCTCCTGGGCGAGCTTGTGTCCAAATGCTGCAGGGCGTCCCAGCAGGGCTTGCAGACAGCAGTAATTAGTAATAGTTATGGCACTCTCTCATACCCCCTTTCAAGCTTCAGTGCAGATCTACAAGGCTGCACATGCTGCTGCTTATGTGGGCTCTGCTCTCATAAGGACTGGGATATGCACAGGGCCGGTCCAAGGGTAATTGGTGCCCTAGGTGAACTATGTACCTCGGCACCTCCACTACCTCCAATATAGAGGAAATTAAGAAGTCTACAATGACCTTTTCCATGTACTTATTTGATATTCAAAATGAACAATACAACAATAAAAACAAAACATTTTAATGGATTGTTTCACACTTTTCATTAACCCCAACGTAAGTCTGCTGGAGAGGTGAAAAGCTAGGGGTTGCAATTCTAGCGATCGCTGCTCTGAGATCTTTTCAGAGGTCTTCCTCCCCTTACCGAAGCAAAGGTCTAAGGTGGAGCCGTAGCCAGCCTGGGGCTGTTATTGAGAATGATGCTCCTGTTATTTTGTTCTGCATATAAATTTGGCGCCTCCCAAATGTTGGCACCCTAGTTCGCCTAATGTTTGGACAGGCCCTGGATTTGCAGTGGAAGAAAGGGAGGGGATAATCCTCTAACCTGTATCACAAAATGGGCACTCTTAAGGGCCTGATTTTCTTTCCACTAACCTGTGGAAATCAGGCTTTTCCTGTGCTCCCAGCTGTCACCCACATCAATAAGGTTGCACCTACCAGCGCCTATATTCCCTGGCATGGTCTAGAGGGCAACTTCCAAAGTTACCGCCTGCCCGACAAACACGGAAGTGCTGGCAAGCCAAGTACAACCACATACATGGGCTCAGCCCAGGTAATACCCATTCCCTAAAACACTGCCCCTTTTAAAAGAGGTGGGAAGACAGCTCCTTACCTTGCCCATGCACTTGTCCCGCAACATGACTGGCCACGGTGATCCAGGCAAGAAAGACAGAACTGCAAATCAGCATGATGTCTCGGGCCTGGAGGAAGAGAAACATTTGGAGGAAAAAGGCATAGTAGGTCCCAACACCCCACACAAACCACATTCACCCTACTGACACCTGTACGGATGATATGCATGACCAGTCAGGAAGAGTTTACCATTTTGTTATAACCCAGAGTGATTGCTCTGGGCCTGGTTTGATAGGCACTATTGTAGCGATCACCAGATTCAATAAATACAGGCATACGATGAATGAGAAGAATTAACAACAATGAATCTTATTGTGGAGCAGCAGGCAACCTCTGCTGTCCCTTAGTTTCTCTAACTAAAAGCTGCAACCCAACTGAGTGACTCTATCCTAGTTCCCATCTCTTCTAAATTCGGGAGTTTCTTTAAATTACAAATGTTATCATCAAGTTTCCATCGCTACCGTCCAAGATAAATCTATTCTATCCTCTGGCCCATCACTAAATGCAAGTCGATACGGCTAGCTGAGAGCATATTTTGGTCCTCCATATCTTTATGTCTTCTTGATTTAATTACAATGATTTTGCAATTCCGGCACTACAAAGCTCATACAGGTATGGAGAAGGCGTGGGTGTTGCTGTGCTTCCTTTTAAGTCTTATCAGCAAAAAAAACCCCAACCAGATTCCAGAATGGTTTGGGTATTTCTGAAAAATGAAGTGGGAAATAATCATTTGCAGTCATCGTGGCAAAACAGTGACACGCATTCCTCTCCTTTCCATGCTGTTGCTGTTGGTGTGGATCAGGCTTTGCTGGGAAAACAGCTCCAGGCCTCCACCTCCCTTCTTGCATGGCTTCAGCTCATTTCCCTTACAGAGTAGCCAAAACAACCACCCCCTGAGAGCCTGCATGTCTGAATATTGAGCTTTTCCCCCTGGTACCAGTAAGGACCATCTTCTCATGGGTTTCTTGCACAGGCATTTTGTGGGTTCGCAGTCAGTTCAACTTTCCTTCTCCCTCCCCAAAGCCCTCATGAGACAGGAGCAAAACACGAGGATGCACTGCTGCGTGGAAGGTTATGATGACTTCCCTGCCTTCAAAGCAATAAAAAAGAAGAAACAAGCACAGCGAAAGAAAAGGGATAAATTACACTATGCTAGGCCAAAAATCTGCATTATCTGCATCTCACTCAAATGGGTATTTTGGAGTTTGAACACTTGGCACTTTGCAAACTCAACAGGCCACTGGAGGGTTAAAATCCCCAGACCCTTTTCCAGGATTTTAAACCTTTCTGGTTTAAAAGAAATAAAGTCAAAGCCCTTGCCATTTAGGTAGGTCCTATGAGAAAAATAAGCGTCTTGATTCTGGGCTCCCCAGTGACACTGCTACAGGATAAACTGGCCGACCTGCTTCAGCCCAGCAAGGCCACTGCATGGGAACCGAGATCTGCTGAACACAACCCCCTCTTCTCCCGTGCCCCGGATGAAATTAGAACTAGGAGTATGTCAATCCTGCCGCCGCTGCGGTGACCGACACGCATGGTGACATACCTGAGCTAGCTTCAGACACACTGGCATAGGTCCTGCTAGCCATATAGCTACAACAGCAGACCAAGGGGGGATTGAATAGCAGCCTTCACCTCCCTGCAGGGGGTTGCAAAGAGGATGGAGCTGGGCTGGTCTCAGTGGGGGCAGATGACAACAAGGAGCAATGGGCTCAAGCTGCAGCAAGGGAAGTTGAGGTTGGATATTAGGAAAAACTCTCTCATTTAGAAGATACTAAAGCACTGGAACAAGTTACCTAGAGAGGTTGTGGTCTCTCCATCTCCCCAGGTTTTGAAGACCTGACTAGACAAAAGCTTGGCTGGCATGATGTAGTTGGGGCTGGTCCTGCTTTGAGCAGAGGGTTGGACTAGGTCCCTTCCAACCTTCATGGTCTATGATTCAAACATCATGGAGCTCAGCGTGGGCTGCAAAGCCTGTGTTGAATAGCAAGCTTTACACTCAGGCAGCCAGCCCCTGGGGAGCTTTGCACTGCAGCACCAACACCTATCGGTGCCCAAACGAGCTCAGATGTGTCGGAACAAGTGACTGCAGGGCAGACATGCCATAAGCACCCATCCGCAGCTTGCTGAGACCAGTGGAAGCTGTCCTATTAACATCAATGGGCTGTGAAACAGGCCTACTTCTATTCAGGACAATGGTGTTACGCCACAGGGAAAACCCATTTAAGTGATGGAAACCTCAGACCCATTAGGATTTTGAGCTGAAAATATTTCTGCAGGCTTCGTGCGATGCATCACCAGCTTCTGCCATTTGCAAAGCGGCGCCATTCGTTCCCGCATAGACAGACCGAGCACGGCGGTGCGGCCCTTCCGCCTACAGCCACGTTGCAGCTCCGTGGAAGATGATGAACAGGTATGAAATGGCTCCTGGCAACTTTCTATTACACTCCAATGTTATCAGCTGCTTCTTCATCAAGAAGCAAAACAAGAGGTCGGCCAAGAATCTCATACATTTTTTTAATGGCCCCAAAGCCAGTGAGAATTAATGGAGAGACATGCGAGCCATAACCTAAAGCAGTCGCCCCCCCACCCATCCACACCACTCGGCGTAATGTGAAATAACTGAGAGCTTCCCCCATCGGAGGCTCTGGCTTTTCATTTCATTTTGACACAGTCATATCATTGCCTTGGGAAAACAGACAAATCGAGCTTCTGAAATCACGGTCAGATGAAGACCAACCTTTCACATCAAAAAACCCAATGCAAAGTCTGCGCTGCTTATAAAGGCCTCGTGCAAAGCAAGCACGGTCTAGCTGTGCAAAAAGGCCTTGAAATAAGAATATTGCAGCAACCACCACCATTGCTCTGCGTTCACTTATACTCTCCCTGTAACTCTGCTAAAAAGTTTGCTCAGAGGCAAACCGGATGCCATCTGGAGGTACGATACTGAATTGTATCAGGTTGGGTTTTTTTCCACTTGAGTGAAAATTAGGCTGAGTTTAAAGCCTACTGAAGTGAAGAGATGTATTCTCCCATTTTAGTTCATGGACGCTGGCTCAAGCCCGTTGTAAGGTTTGGATGCAGCCAGACAAGGCTCTTTGGACGGCCTGCCTATGTCCTTAGACCCACACGGCTACAACCAACAACCCTGATTCAACCAGAAGCTTTTACCTTGAAGCATCAATGGGAAGAGGAGTTTTAGTTACCGAGTATTGACTCAGGAAAACACCCAAGAAAAGTTCACGTGCAGCCTTGTGATCTGGCTCGCACAGGCACCAGAGCTGAAGACACCGGGATCCTTTGTGCGTCTCTAGCACCAGCCTGCAAGTAACCTCGCTGCTCTGTGCCTCATCTTCCTCCTCTGTAAAGCAGGGAAAACAGTGCTGACGTCCTTTTTTGATGTACCGCTGGGAAGCACGAGGTGTTATTGTACTTGCAGCCCAGCAAAGATGCCTATCCTAAGGGAGTGATGCTAAACACCAGACTTCCCATGCAGTTCTACTGTAGTCGTGTCTTATTTATTGCCGTTGTCCGTCACGTAGGCAGTCAGCCATGCGAGATGCAAGAGCACAGTGACATCCCTCTGTCTGATGGCCCGCAGCCTCCAGCGGGCAGATTCCTTTCCCCTATTACTTACTCAGGGAAGGAATTCACAGGCAGCATATGGAGCGCGCAGCGCCTATTTTCCAGTCACCGGGAATTCTTGCATGCAGCCATGTGTCACCTTTCAGAGCGGGTCTGAAGATCGTGACTTATATGGTAACATCACCCATCAGGCTCACAGTGCAAGGTGCTGTACAAATGCATAGGGAGAAAATCACAGCGCGAGTGCAGCAAGATGCAACAAGTGCACGCAGCAAATATAGGAGAAGGGTGAAAATAGCAGCAAAGATGACATCCATTTACATTCACCCACTAGCTGGGTAACCCGCTCCCCTACCATTACATGCTTCTTTGAACAATACTCATTTACCCTTGCACCTTCTGCCCTAATTATTGCCAAGTCTTGGTTTCCCATCCTCCGCAAGGGTAGTGCTACATGAAGTTTCTGAGGCTGCAGTGGAAATTCTTCCAAAAAGGGAAACATTTGTCTAAAAACAGGGTTGGGAAGGCACGGAAATGTCTACATCTCAGCTCAGATGAAGGAAGACAACACAGAGGACCTTGGCTTAGTTGAGAAAAGATGATCCATATATAGGGAGGGGACAGCAAGAAGAAAACCTGCCGAGGTGCTCCCAGCAGAAGCACACAGGTGGAGTTAGCAGTCCTGGCAGAGCAGGGCTCCCCTTCAGAGGGTGAAGCAATGGGGGACTATTAAACTGTCTTTGGGAGTGCTTTCCAAAACCAGCCGCCTGCCCTGGGCACAGGCGCCAACCCCGGGTGACAGGCGACTTACAGCTGGAATATTAGTTAGGCTTTTAAAAAAGTACTTGGGAAAGGGGTGGCAAAGAGATGCTCAGGAATGGTTTGAAATCTTTTTTTTGGCAGCTTGTGTGTGTCAAAACCAAAACTGATTCCTCAAAACCCAAACTTCTTAAGGAAAAGAAGAGATCAGATTTGATTCATTTCTATACTCAAAACTTTGAGGGGGGGGGGGGGAATTTAAATTGTCAAAAGGCTGATTTTGAGGCAGCTTCCCTGGCCCCAAAATGACATTTTGGAATTTCAACCAGAGTAAAACCCAATTTAAAGTGACAGCATCAAAAATCAGAACAAACCTGTTGCGAGCGAGCACTCCCAAAGGTTGTTTCTGACGGGGTTGAACCGTGTCTACACAGGGAGTACTCACCCGAGCTCCTGTGTTTTCAAAACCAGAACTATTTTCTTAGCCGAGGTCAGCAGGTCGTGACCCCATTTGGGGTCGCAACAATAAAAAAAGGAGTCTCAAAGACGCTTGACGGTGTCGACCAATTATGATGAACACGCTTCCCGTTTAGAAATATGCAGCAATAAATGCATTTAATAGCTGTTTTAGACTTTGTATTCAGTGCTGATTTTTACATTTTACAAATGATTTAAAACATTTTAAATGAAAAATATAAAGACCATAAACATTGCCATGCCCTATTTATGACTTGTTGATTGTGTCTGTGTCATTTTGGGGTTGCAAAAAATTTCCAATGTTTAAATGGGGTCTTGCTGAAGGAAAGGTTGGGAAGCCCTGGTCTAGATGATCCCTGAAGGCAAGGACCACAGGAAGCCATCGAGTTCAAAGTCACCAAATAAATATGCAAGGAAATCAGCCTGGGCATTTCCCCCCAGCACAGCCAGGTTCAGTATCACCAACTTGGTGCAGGGACACTGCATATAAGGAGGTGAAAAAACAGCCCAACCGACCACAACCATCATCAGACCTTCATCTCCAAGTTTACAAAACTTTCTAATTCCTTTGCTCCTTTGGAAGAAATCCCCCTCTCTACCCCCCAACTCCCTCCAGGGCTTCATACTGCAAAAGTCACCGCAAAACAAAACCACGCTGTTTCCAGCGTCCACCAGCCTCTGCAGAAATGAATTCCTCTCCACAAAACACTCGATAGTGCAAGTCTATAACAGAGTTACTTGGTCTTAAAGTGATCAACGCTTTCAACTTTTGGCACTTTTTGTCACTACGTGAGTCAGGACGGTACGAACCCACCACGCTTAGTGGGGAGTTTCATGTAGTTTGCAGGTCTAGAAATGTTCCTTATTCCAGGGAGAGGGGGGGAAACAAGCCAAAAAATAAACCAAGAGCCCCATGCACCACAAAGCAACAAAGCCCCAAGCTGCGCCGAGAAACCCGAGCACCCGGATTCCCAAATCTGCACGTGGATCTGTCACAAACCTTTGCCTTTCAAGTCTGTTTTCCCTGAAGTAGGCTGGGGAGGCAGGAAGAAGCCGACTACATTCTTGATCTCCGAGAAGGGGAGCAAGCGCCTTGCCTGGCTCTTGGAGGGTTTTGAAAGATTTCTAGCCCAGACGTCACAAGTGCCGAGAGAGGGAGAGACCGAGAGAGAGTACAGCTGATTCCCCCACTCCCCTCTCACCACCAGTGTGCAGAGCACTGCTTCAAACACCAGCAGCTGCCTGGGGCTTAGGAAAGCTAGTTGGTTAAATAAAGATGGAGTAGTCTACACAAAAACCCACACATGCTTCTGCACAACTTATTGATTTGGTTCATCTTGCTGGGAAGCTCACCTATTAATTATCCTGCCAGGAATTAATTATCTAGCAAGATGGCTATTCATTTCTTGGGCTGCAGCAGAAGGCAGTCGAGGCCCCCACACCGGTTCGAAGCAGAGCTGGCTATATTCACATCTGATTACCTGTGTCCGAGAGCTTGGGCCCTCACCATGGACATGCTTGAGTGAAGATAAGCACATGCATAGATTTTGCAAAGGCTTGGATTCGTGTGAGTGGGATTCAATGGAGCAGAAGAGAGACCTTTGGGAAAAGTGTTGGCTCCCAAAATGCAGATGTGAATTTGGCTTCAGGGCACTAGATACATTTTGTTCCAACCAAAATTCAACACAAAACTTTACTGAAATGTATAAAAAAAATATTTCTCACACTGTCAAGTGGAAGGGGATCGGCCTGGCCTTCCTGAACCTGACTTCTGTGGATCCAAAGCCAAACTTTAATAGCTGTACGTGGGCGTCCACATCCAAACAGGTTGCCAAGGGAAGGCTGGCCTCCTTTCCTCCACCTTGCAGTGTCATGCAATGAGCTGTTCTTGTTTAGTCTTAGTCCAAGCTGCACTAGGACTACCATGGAGAACCGTCACCCATCCCCACCAAAGCCAGAAAGCAAAGAGGAGTTTTTGTTCAAAAAACAGAGAAAATGGTTAAAATGCTCCAGCAACCACTCAGGGATAAAGGTTGTAGCTCTGTTGGTTTAAGAAATACAAGCAGTCAGCGTGCTAGAGGTGATCTCTTTTATTAGACCAACTAGACAATTGCAATTATTTTTCTTTATTTAGCTTTCGGGCACACGCACCCTTCCTCGGGCATAGGGGAATGCAAAGATCGTACAATTTCTCCCAGGTAGAACTGAGAATTCATATTCAATCTATAAATTCAATCCAGCAACCGCTCAGCTTTCTTTGCACCCCATCTGGCTGAAAACGAGAACAGCAAACAGGTGGATGGACGCACTGAAAGACTGCCTGGTTTCACCTTGGTGCTCTTGGATCCCTGTGTATTCCCAGCGAGATCGTCACGCTGTAACGTGCTGGTGACAATCCCAGCAAATATGCCCGAGGCTGGTGCACCGGTGCTAGACAAATTAATAGTCTTGTTTCAGCAGCAGCAGATGTGCAGCAGCCTCCGCATTAGCATCAGCATCAACACAGCAGCCATTTCTACTCTCACAGCTCGTTTATGATGTATATTTAGGGTCAAATTTTCAAGAGAGGTCAGCTCCTATTTAGGTACCAAGCTGAAGAGCCTGCAGCACAGCGTCCATGAGACAACAGCGGGAGATGCAGTGGACACAACCTCTGAAGATACAGCTCTAAGCAATGCAAGTATCTATGTTGCTTAGACAGTTGTCTCCTCTATCAGTATGTGGCATTATATTCATTTATTTTTCACAAGCAAAGCTTCAACTTTAGGGACAAATTATTAGCAGTACATGCAGCAAACTGATAAATCAGTGTCCTGCTATGAAGAATAAGGCTGTATGTCACTGATGGCAGAGAGGGTGGCATGTTTGTATTCTTCTGCTAGGATCTGCATCATGTCTAACTGGAAGAAGGCTAGAGATGCATCCAAATCTGCACAGAGATTTGAGTAGATGACTTCTGAGTGAGACAACACTGGGCAAACTCCAAGCCTCACCAAACTCAGTTAATGGCAGGACTCATGAACACCAATAAGGCCACAATTTTCCTCCTGCCTCTTTGAGTCATAACGTATCATTTTCAATCAAGGGACTCTGGGTTTTGCTCTTGCCAACGATCCTTCCAGGTATATCATTACTAGGGGCAACACCACCACACAAGAAAAGGATCACACAAAATATAACACAAGACATTTATTGTATTATTTCCAGTATGTTGTTGGATGCCTCGCTAAAGAAACAAGAATATACTTGCTAAGTATTTTGTGAAGATGTGAGTGCCCTCAGCGATCAATCACCTGAATGTGAAAACCCATCTTCACCAAAATACATATTTTTTAAATTCATCTGGGTATCAACTTGGACAGGACCAGCTGCTGTGGCTTTTCTGTTCGTCTCCAATCTGCTTTTCTCAGGTCCAGGAATCTTCTTACCCCTTGCACTTAACATGAGAGTCACCTGGACAGATCTTATTCATAAAAGACACCGCAAATTACAGTCGTTTAAAAGAAAGTTAACAATTTTAGTCATTGGCCATACAGTCTACGAACACCTTGAAATAAAAATGAAATGTCCCTTTGGAGTATGTCAGGTTTCAGTCAGAAGAGGTGGCGCTTTCTCATACATCAGGAAAGGCAACCGGGCAGCCTTTACTTTCCGAGGCGGGCAGCAGCACCGTTCAGCAGCTCATCTGGACGTGCACACGCGGCTGCCAAAAAAGCATCTCTACTCGACTCTTTGCACAGGAGGGTTGAGGGGGACTCGGATATCCTGCCTGGGGGCATCCCACGGAAAGGCAGGACTTGAACCAACTTCTTGCTACTTACCAGTCTCTAGACGGCAAAATGAATTCGGGTCTCACTGGATTTGTGACTTGACTAGTGGTCCCTGTCAAGATCTGGATCACTACCAGTGTTGAGCCCTATTTTAGACCCTGAACTACCAGCCCATGCCATGAGACCTGTCCTATTAACTTCCAATTGCATTAAGAAACATCAAAATACCAGGCTAAACCTCAAACTTCATCTCTGAGAGTGAAAGACCAGGTTGGGTCCCTTCCTGCCGAGCGGGGAGTTACTTAGAGATACCTAAAATGAAATGCCGAGCGCTGGCGTGCGTCTCAACTCTTGCCCCTCTGCAGAGCTTAGATACCCAGCTCAGGGCTGGACACAGGGGAGATTTGGGCACTCTTTGGGAGCTATTTCTTGAAGCAGAGATTAGGAGCAGACAATTCTCCGCTCATTCCACGGCTTCCATGACCTCCATCACAAGCGTCCGGGGTCCCGTCATGATGAGGCTGCTGATGGTCGGATAGTCCAAATGCAGAACATACACTCCATTCACAGAGAAAACAAACTGGCACACCTGGAACGGAGAGGGAGGAATGGTTGCATTTCCTGATGCCATGACCTGCCGGACTGCAGCAATGCAGGTACCTGCTACGCTGCACGGCCACCAGAAAGCATCCGGCTTCGGTGGTTGCACTAAGAACCCTGTCTTCCAAACAGCAACCAAAGGCATTGATGCTCAGAGCTACCACAAAGTGCCTCTTTGACCTTATGATGAAAAATTTCAGCTGAAGTGAGGCTTGATAGTACAGTTCGGCAACTTTGTCGTAAGTGATTAGAAGAAGGAGTTCAAAGAAATGTTTTCTCAAGCAAATAAAGTAAATGTCACCAGTACTTACCCTATCCGGGTCTGCCCAAAGCAGGTGAGTCTAACCCTTGACCTCTCTGAGAAAGTGACATTATTTCAAATATCACAGTAACTTATATTAGATTTGTACAAATGACCGTGCATGGGCTTTTTACCCTCGACCAGCAAAACCACAACTTTCCTTTTCCTTTCTTTCTAAAATGTTTCATCCAGAAGCACAAAACCCATTTACACTTGGTCTGTTGGTCTACCATGGTTCTCAGGAGCTCGGCTTATTTTATGCCAGATGGAAACAGCAGAATGATTGCAAAATGAATGCATCCAAATGTGCCTCCTTCCCAAGACAGATTTATCCATCAGTGCAGATCCAAACAGCTTTCACATACCCAAAAAAAATTCCACGGAGCAACTTTGTTTTTAGTAACCAAGGCAAAGAAAAAACACTTAATTACCCTGAAATATGTAATAAAGAACATGATGCACCAGTGTTCTCCTCTTTCCCTAATGTAAATTATTTGCTTGAAGTTATTAGAACTGGACTGGGAGTTTTCTATTGATTTTTTTTTTTTTTTAACTTAAATTGCAGTTTCAGAGCTTTCCAATTCCAGTTTTGACCGAATTATTCAATTCTACATCAGGAAACTTGAAACAAATATTTCGGCCAAATGAAATCCAGTTTGGTTCCTTGAATTGAATGATCCAGCTATTTTGACACGAACTTGTGTCCAACTGAGCTGCAGGTCAGGGGTCTCTGCACCATTTCCCTCTGAGCTGGACTTCAGGATGTGCTAGATCTCCCTTGATGCTCTGCAGTCTCCCTAATTGAATCCCTGCAGAGGGTGATGGGAAACCTGTGACTATGGTACTTCATGGGTAAAACAACCCACAGAACTGAACAGAGGTGTGAGACACTTGACCTACGACTCCTGCCAGCTCCGAGGAAACTCAGGTGGATGTAGTTCAGTCCAGGGCACAGACCAAGCACCCCAAATCTGAACAAAGATTTTTTTAATTCTCCTCCCCCCCTCACCTTCCTCAGTGGGGAATGTCCATATTTTTCCCTTTTCATCCTAATTTAGGGCAAAAATGAAATGCCCACATTTTACACAAGACGGCTTCTCCCATGAGAGGGGGAAGAGAACGTATCCGGTGAGCAATATGCAATGCATGCAATGCATGAGCCCTTTGCAAAGTGGTGATAAGAGCCAGCTAATGAGTTGCTCCTCTCATTCAAGCGGTGATGTCTGGGAAATGGTCTGGCTGTGTGGACAACCCCGACACGGGGAAAATCACAGTGACCACGCTGCTGCTAGCAGACACTGGCTCAAGCCACGCTCCCTGCGCACCGCCGTGACAAAGCACTCCCTCTTGTCTTCTGGAGCACAGCTTTGTCCCAGGTCTCTTCCAAGCAGAGCCAGCAGCTATTAAATAATTAAAATATTAAATAAGCTAAGGAATCCTTCAGAACAAACCAGTCAGGGGACCTACAAGCCACGGCTTGTTTTCAAGCACCCATCAGGTATCAAGTGACACGGGCACTTGCTGGCAGTGGCTTGCAGAAGCAAAAAAGTATCCGAGCGGTAACGCAATGGATTGCATTCACTTCCTACCATCGGCTTCTCTCGCTCTTCAAGGATTAGGAGGTAAAACAACAGCACTCACCGTTCTCCATATATTCCTGAAAAGAGCCAAGCACCATAACACACGGCCAGCAAGGAGAGACATGCTTTAAAACATGATAGTGACTATGGGTTAATTCTTTCCTCCCACTTCAATTGAGGATGAATTTGGCCCACTGGGTTTAACGCACCGGAAAGGGCAAGAGAAGACAATACCTTCATGCCAGCTGCAGCAGCAGGTCCTCCAGGGTCCACAGCCTGGATGTGGCAGGGTCTCCCTCCTCGGACCACAAACCCCCAGCCCACGGCATCCCCTACAATCTACAAGCAGAACAGAGGGTAGGTGAAGAGCAGTGGACTGATTTTCTCCAGGGTGACAGTCTTCAGGAAGTCCTGCTGAACTGGAGATAAGGTCATCCTATTAAAACATTTCCATCATCGTGTGCCCCGTATGTTCTACATCAACAGGACCTACAAGTGCATATCCTTAATACCATGACCTGGTGGGAGTACTCTCCATCTGAGCAGAAACGCTCTGCAAGATTCAAACCCCATTTCCATAGGAGAAATGGGCACAAAGCTCCTCAGCACCAGGGGAGATGAGATCTAGTATCAAAAGTCCATCACTAAGGCACAAGATGCCCTGCTTCTCACTTAAAATCTCCTTTCTACAGAAACTAAACCAACCTTCAACTCCCTGCAAGGGGGTTGCAAAGAGGATGGAGCTGGACTGTTCTCAGTGGGGGCAGATGACAGGACAAGGAGCAATGGGCTCACGTTGCAGCAAGGGAAGCTGAGGTTAGAGGAGAAACTTTTGCATTAGGAGGGTAATAAAGCACTGGAACAGGGAGGTGATGGAGTCTCCATCCTTGGAAATTTTTAAGACCCAGATAAACAAATGCTGGGATGATGTAGTTGGGGCTGGTTCTGCTCTGAGCAGGGGGTTGGACTAGATGTGACCCCCTGAGGTCCCTGCAACCTTCATCGTCTGTGATTCTATCAGGGGGCTCTTTTGCATCTCTCTACCAGCATGAAAGTTTGCCAGGGAACCTGATACATCATAAAATATTTTTTTAAGTGTAAGCATGACAGCGGTGGCCAAACCCAACCCTAGAAGTGAATGCCTGTGACTCTCCGGAAGTTGAACAGAATGCAGTCAGCTGCCCAAACCACCTATTTCTAATGAAAATGAGTAAGTGTTGAAAGACTTTTCTCAAGTCACGTTGTTTCTCTCTGTCTCCACACAGCACTGTCTCCAGGATACGGCGCTTCTGATGAAAAGGTGTGCTTTTGCAAGAATTAAACCCTTGCTAAACACACTTCCGTTGGCAATTCTGATGCACCTTAAACTATCGTGAGCCTAGTCAGAGTGCCCACTCCTGCCCTCCCTAGGAAAAAAAGTGAAAGTCCTTTAATTTAAATAAAGGTTGCCTTAGCATTACAAGCCAAGATGTAGTCTGCAGAGAGAAATAAGCCCATGGTAGGTAAGTGCTCTTTCACAGGGAGGTTATGGTTTTCTACTGTCCTCCAAACAGTGATTTGTACCGTCCTGTTGTCCAGCAACGGGTGACATTCCCACGTGTCAGCCCCAAGCAACATCGCTTGTTCTGTGGGTATCCCATCAACTGCCTGTCTGTGTCTCCGAATGGCTCTACCGTGTATCAGATATCTCCAGTCTACTATTTCTGCTTATCGGCGTTGCTGGGGCTACGTGGCAGCTGGCGACACAATCCTGCTGGAATCAAAGCAGTTGTTGGTGTCACAACAGCGTTTGCGAGTGCAGCAGCAGAATGGCTCCTGGTTTTCTTCCGCAGCCAGAAAGAGACTTTGAATTCGAGAGGGTCATGCTGCAGACACCCCCCTCTTCACCTCTGCATCCTGCTCCACTGCAGGGACTGGTGCTTCCCCCCATCTCCCCAACTCCTGGGTAGCTGCATCCTCAGGACACACTGCAATCCTACTCCCCACACTGCTTGCAATATTTGGACTTTTTCTTTCTGATTATTTCTTTGCTCTCAATCGTCCATTTAGGTGCCTGCAGTCTGATGGCCCGTCTCTGCCCTGCTTCCTGGATTCCTCTAAATCACCCCTGTAAATTTGTGGTTGTAACTGGTTTGATCCTTTCCCTGAGTGTCATTGGCACTTGCTATATGGAGGGATTTGTCACTGGAGAGACTGTTGTAATGCATCTGAACTTAAACTGCAATCACACATCCTCCAAATAATCCTATCTTTCATGAAGGACCTCTAATCTTGCCAAAATTAATACACCTGGATGTCAGAGCACCCAGGGCTATAACACCAGGCTTCTGGGTAAACCAAAACCACAGGGTTTCTTCAGGCCTTATTCTGTCTGGGGCCATAGTACACGGATACTTCTTTCACCTAAGCCAGTGGCTATTCCTGGAGCAGCTTTTCATTCATTTCTCATTTATTTTGCCCCCAAATGAGGTAGTATAAGCACTTTATTTTCATCAGCTGAATGCAGAGACTCCCACTCCCCAAAAAGGGATTCAAGCAGCACAGCTAGAAGGGAAAGTGGTCTAGGACAGGAACCGCAGCAGCAGAGGAAAGGCCCAGCCTGACGGTACTCACCCTGGAACAGAGCCACAGCCCCTTTGCATTGTGCTGATAGGACAAGTGTGCCATAAAGCCTTCTTAACAGTCTAGCTAGGAATTATCCCTGCTTCAGGGGATAATTGTTCCAAGTGTCTTTGAGCCAGACTAAAGGATTTGGCTCCTGCATAAGAGATACGTTCTCTTCCCTCCTGTGCCAGGGAGAGACCAGGAGCTCTGTGCAAATAAGCATTTACAGGAAGAGTCAGGGTGGGGATTGCATCCCTACATGCTCATAAGGCACTTAGCAAAGCGCCGGCTTCATCTTTCAAAGGAACTACCAGCAGATTTCAAAGTAAAGCAAATAATAATTAAGAAAACCACGGCTCAGGCTCCTCATGGCATGCCAGAGCCTCAGCTCGGTAATTAAGATTTTCATAAAGGGATGGGTCGTGCCCAGCAGCCCACCAGAAGAAACAGGAGTTCGTGGTCTTGTTGGTCAGGACAGGTTCTTGTGAGCCCATAAAAAACTCCATGGTAAAGCTAGAGATGTCTTCAACTCTCTGACATAAATGGGGTTAGAGCACCCTGATGGACCCACAAAATTACATGGAGAAGTAATCTTCCTTCCAGAGGAAAGGTAAATGAATGGCACATGGTCTTGGTTAAACACAGCTGCAATTACACAGGACTGGATGCAATGCAAAGGGCAGCTTTGCTCCCCATCTTGCGACTCCGCTGCCTGCAACATGCACAAAACCACCACAAGTAGCAGCACCCTGAAGACACTGTCTGCCAGCTCCAACCCAAAGAGTATGCCAAAAATCACCCAAAATCCAATGCCATTACCCAATAATCTCACAAAGGAGGAGTCTGGATCTTCTGCACAGAGAAGTCAAGGCAAGCAGCAAGCTACAGCGCAGCCAGCAGAGGTTAGCGACATCCCATTAGCAGTGGCATTCGCAGTGGTCACTTACGGTTAGCGTTTTCTTGATGTACGGCGCCCCGGGGGACAGCAGCTCCTCGTTGGTGACAGGCCTCTTTAACACTAGAGCCAAAGGAGACAGCTCCTATCAGAATCAGCATATGCAAAGGTTTTGTACGGTCCAACGCAGAACAAGGAAGCCGGGGGACTCCCCGCCTGGAGACTGGTTGTGGGAACCCTCCCCGCAGAAATGTTCTCCAAGAACCAAACGCACCGACAGACACCAAGACCTCTTCCTGAGCTGTTTCTCCAATAGAGAAACATTAGAGCTGGTCACAAGTTTTCAGCTGCTTTTTCAGTTTAGTTTTGTTTTTTAATAAACTTTCCACAAGAAAAAAAGGAGCATGCAAGCATTCAGGATTTGAATACAGATATAAGCAGTCTACTTATCAATGAGAACTTGAAAAATTCTGGCGTGCACGTGAACACACACATGCATGCACACACACACAGTCTTTAAAACTTCTTTGCAGAAATAACTCTCTGAATGCTTTAATAAACACACATACACCCTCCCAAAAGAGCAGTCAAGTGTTAGCAAAAAAATCAGCACTCCCCCCAAACACCCAATGCTTCGAGATCAAGCTGTTCTGAAGATACAATAAAGCAAGACGACAATGACAGATATCCCATCATCCCCGCCCCCACAGAGAATAGATGGTAAAACCAGTTATGATTCAACGTCCATCATTTTAAAACTCATTTCCTGATTTATTTTTTTAATATTGTTTTAAAGCAAAGCAGCTTTGCCTCACAAGAAGATGTGGCATACGGCAGCTAAGGGAAAGAATCATTTATTGCAAGGGAAAGATCATTGGGCTCCTAAAGGAAACCAGCTTCCACCTTAAGTGTGAAGAAGCAAAGCTAATGACGTCCTGGTTACCATCACTGGTTCATGCTGCATCCCTGCCCCCTGATCCAGAAGAGGCATAGAGGTGTTGCAGGCAGCAGGAACTAAAGCAATTCCTCCCTTCCCCCTTTGAGCTCTTCAAGCAAGCTCTGTTATCACTAGTTTAACAGCTGACACCCCTTCAGTCATGCAAAACAGGGGGGAAAACCCAAGCAAAAAGCACTGGGCTTGAGATCCTGCCTTGCCCCTTCATCAGCATGGCAGGAAAACACGTCCGGACCTGATTTGGGGTTGCATTCAGTTGCTGGCAGGAAGCCCAAGCTGGGGGTAGCGCTGAAATAAGGGTTGGAGCTTCCAGCCAGAGACGTGACGCTGCTTCGGCGAACAGCTGAGACGAGTTTTATCTCCTTGTTGGGCTGCACTGAAAGACATGAACACAAACAGCAACTGGATCTGTGTTGGCAGACCCAGGTGAATCCCAGTACGGATGCAGACAGTTAAGCCTTTCTCCATTGCTCCCAAATTTCTCTGTTCCCCTAGGGTCCGAAGTTCCCCGTTTCCCTGTTCCAGCAGGGTCCTTGTGAGATTCCCACTCCATTCTGGGGATGCAAGCGGTCTGAATGGTTTGTCCCCACAAGCTCTGCCTCTTTGGAAATCACCCTTCGCTGCTCTTTGTGCAGCCAGAGCTGGGGCCTCAAGGATGGGAGCAGCAAGACTTGCAACGAGATCCTCATCTCCCACCCCCAGGGTCGAGGTGCATTTTCCCAGCCTCTCTCCTTGCTTTGCTTGTTCCCTGCTTCCCATTCAATGCTGCCGCTCAGTGTAAAGCCAGTTCCCTCCTGCATGAGCTGGGATCTCTTCTCCTTCTACATAGAGGATCTCACATTAGTTGATGGGACTTCGGGTGCACAAGGTTGCTGGTTCCTGAACCAGCAACGGGAAGTTTAAACAGCAGCCCTCCTCCCCTCCGGGGCAGCAAGTAGCCACTCAAGCCCAATGGAGAAGCTATCCCAGTGGAAGGAGGACAGAGAATAGGGTGATGCTAATTCAAACCAAGGAGCAGAGGGGGAAGTGGGAGTGGACACAGCAGAGCAAGGACTGCCATAATCCGAGCCAGACCCCAGGTCATGAGACTGGACATTCAAAACCTCCCTCCCATCAGTCCCTCATGCTTCAAGCACTTAAGTAGACCCATCCCTTCAAACCCACCGCAGTTACCCGAGAGAAAGCTGGTGTTGCCTTGGTCTGGGTTGAGCTTCCGGAGGCAGAAGGGACTATCTGGGCTGTCCGACAAAGCCCGAGGCGAGTTCTCATTGAGCAGCTCCGTGAGCCGCCGCCTCCGGCGGAAGTTGATCCGGAACTGGTAGAGGAGGTTGCTGTCGAAGAAGTGGTACCTGCTGGAGACTGAGGAGAGAAAGGATGGCCAGGCAGGTGGGTCTCTGAGCACAACTGCATGCGCTCTTAGCTATGCCGACAACTCTCTCCATATTTGATGCTCTCCTTTACGCCCCAGCTCCCAGAGTCGAGTGATTAGATAAGAAACTCCATTTTCACTAAATAACATGAGTTCCTCTCATCCTCATCATTGCAAGCAAGCATGCCTCCCGGCTCGGGAGCACAAGGCAAATGACAAGGCCCTGCATGAATGCATTCAAATGACAACATTTTCTGGTCTTTATAATTAGGGGTTGCAATGCAATGCAATGCACGTCCTTATTCCCACATTCGCCAACACAGGGTGCATGGGGGTGGAAGTGGGGATGCTCCCCTACCAACCGCAGCCAGGGGACACCTTCCCATTTTCCCTTTCTCCATCTGGAATGGCAGGGAGGATTCAGAGCCGTGTCCCCCTCGATGCTGCCTTAGCAGCCACGTGCTGAACCAAACGTTGCTACCGTGATATAAGCAGCCTTCCATTAAAAACTGCCCATTACTGCAGCCGAGGGGCTAAATGGCAGGGCAGTCTTTCAAGAGACAGCTTAAGACCATCTACTTGCTCAGCCCCCATGAGCTTAGCAAACTTTGAAAAACCTCCATTGCCCCATGCCGTTAAACTCTCAGGGGGGTTCTTTGCCCCTAATAAAACCTCTCTCTCCCCAGTTTCCCATAAACTTAATTACTGTTGAAAGTAAAAAGCATCAGAACTAGGAGAGTGTAGCAACCCAGACTGGCTCAAGGTAGACCCACCTTTCCTGGAGGTGACCTGCAGCCCCCCCACTGAATTGCATGCATCTGTGCTGGGGAGAACTCATTTGATCCCTAGTTGCAAATACCCTCAGGAAACTATCCTGGGTCTCCTGTCATTTTTGAAAGGGTAGGAGCTGTTCTTCCCCAACAAAGATACGAATAAATATCTGAATCTCTGATACAGGCATCCATCACTGACTTCCAAACATCTCCTTAGAAAAGGACCCGACCCTGGCCCAGTTCCCTCAGCTCAGCTGTTTCTAGTGTTAATGGCAAGTGTTGGATCTGATCTCCCTCCCTGCTTCCTCTCTCTCTCTCTTACACACATATATACACATGCACCCTTCAACATCCAGAAATGGATCCTAGTTCAGGCTTCAGCTTGAAGCTTTGAAGAAGTGCCAAGGAATGGCTCAGATTGCATCTCAAAGCCTTTGAGGGTTGCCTCAGACAGCCCGGCTGCCAAAGGTCCCATTCTCCATAGATAGCACTCAATAGGCTCATTACTACCGCCGAGGAGGAACCAGTGCTCAGCACATGACAAGCATTTGCTGCATGGCATGAACGGAGGCTTGTTCCCAGCACTGCAGGGCCAGGAGCCCCATCCTCCCCATCCTGGGGGGTTCCCACGTACCATGCTGAATGATCCCGTGCTCCAGCAGTGCCCGGCCTAGCTCTATCGCTTCCTTTCGGTTGGCAGTCTCCCCTTCTTTGATGAGCCAGTCAATCATCTCACAGCCCAGGAATGTCCTCTGGTACTTAACGGCGTTCTCCTCTCTCGCCTTCAGTATCGAGTCCTCCACACTGATCAGCCTGGCACAGAAAAGGAACGAGGCAATGGGTAAAGCAGAGGATAGGAGGGGAAGCAGTCATTTTTCTGTTAGCCCCACTACTGCAAAAGTGGTGCAGGGCTTGTCCTACCTGCAGTGGCCAAGAGAGCTGGGACAAGTGAATGAAACAAGGGGGTGTTGGTTGTAGCCGTGTTGGTCTAAGGACATGGGCAGACAAGGTGCGTTGGGTAAATGTGATCTCTTTGATTAGACCTACTAAAATAGTTGGAAACATTCTTCTTTGCAAGCTTTCGGGTATAAACACCCTGCAGATGCTTCCTCACCAACCGCAGATGCTTCCTCAGCCTGACGAAGGGTATTTATACCCGAAAGCGTGCAAAGAAGAATTTTCCCAACTTTTTGAGTGGGTCTAATTAAAGATATCCAGTTTACCCAAAGGAACAAAGGAGGTGAGTTCACAGATCGTTGCCTGCTCTACACAAACACCCCTGTGGGATACTCCAATGAAAGTGGAGTAAGCTTCCCAATACGCCAAGAGCATTTACACTGGGATTCAGTGTGTTCACTCACTTCACAGTAACTTCCCTGGAGGAAAAGCCCTCAGTGGTGTCATTTTAACTCCATCTATAGTTAAACCAGTGCAGAACCATGTATAAACCCTCCAATGGGCAAGTGAAGTGAAAGCAAAATGTAAAGGCTCCCCACACAGCCCACTGGCTTATGGGAATAAATTGAAAATGCTGTCTTTAGTTAAAGTCATGCAGACCTCTCACTCAGACAAGCCCTGAGAAGTAGCAGAAAGCCCATTACTTAAAATATTTAAGATAGCAGAGAGAACAGGCAACCGATGTGAGAGGTCGAACCCACCTGATCAAAGCTAAACTCTAGGTCTCCTTCTAAACACAGATGAGGAGGAGGCAGCTGAGGCACTCAACAGATGAATGCACAACCTGAAATGCCAACTCACTCGGAAGATAAGATGAGAGGTAAAGAGCTTTGCAAGCATTTGCAACAGAGCCCAGAGCCAGGTTGGAAAGGCACCTGGCGTCTGCATTTTTTTTTAAAACTTGCATTTCACGTGCTCAGGGGCAGTCATGCAAAAGGCACTCCTTTCTCATGGGTTAAAAACAAGCACAAAAAAAAAAAGGGTTGGAAGGGGAGGTGAATTAATTCTCCTGGAAACTCAAGGCAAGACCAAGTGTTTGAGCCAAGAAAAGCAACCTCAGAGAATTAAAGCTGGGTAAGGGTAAGACAGAGCATAAATGCAGCCCAGTGTCCTGCAAGGAGGAGGTTTGACGCTTCTGCCTCCACAAGAGGGTGTATCAGCCTCACAGACGCGGAGAGCTAGCGGGAGTTTTGCAGAACCCAGTTTCTTACACTGTGCAAAAGCAGAAGAGAAATATCTCCTTCCCCCTGCTCGTTCCTGCTGGTTTGAGGGCAGACCGTGAGGCCAAGCCCCGACCGACCCCTCTCCCTGCTTGCCTGATGCTGGATTCCCACCTTAGTTGCAATTCTTGAATCCGACTGTTGATGCTCAGCAACCGATGGAGCATTAAGATAAGAGGGCACTTGAAACAGCGAAGTACAGAGGTGATTTAGGGGGCAAAACAAGTTCAGATAAAAAGGGCTGAATGTGATTCAAAAAAGACAATTTCCCAGATTTAGAACAGGAGCTGATGGACAGAAAAGTCTAATCAAAAACACTGAGGCAGAGAAGAGTTTTCCTTTCCAAATGAGAATTTGTTTTTCAGTTGAAATGATTTGTGTATTTATCTTAACAACACCCTGAGGAGGCAAGGCTGTGCCAGAATACCCATTTTACAGATGTGCAACTGAGGCACAGAGGCAAAAAGACTTCCCCAAGGCTGTGACTGAGCTAGGAACTGAATCAGGGGCTTGCAAAGCTTCAGATAGTTCCCCACGGGAAGCAGGGAAGCCCATGCTCATTACTGATGGCTCCAGGCGGTGAAGTTTGGGCCTGGATCTGAACACAGACCCTCCACAGCATCCGTGGGCTCAGACTCTGCATCCAGCTCACATCTACCTCTGAACTCCACCCAAGCCTGTTGCTTTGCTGCAGCAACAAGGAGAGCAAGACATCGGGTGCAGATAACTGATCAGCGACAAGGAGAGCAAGACATCGGGTGGAGGTAACCGGTGGGGTCAGCATGCAGGGCACGAAGGAGAAAGAGCAGCAGCAGCGAAAGGCCCTGAAGCTGCAGCAGTGAGAGCAGCCAGGCCATCGCATGGCGATAAGCCATGCAAAGAAGGACTCACGTACTTCTCGTACAGGCTCTGTCCCCTCATGAAGACCTTCACATCTTTGTTGAGAGGGAAAGTCCCGTCGTCCTTGCGGAAGCGGTACAGCAGCTTGGCGTCCTTGTAGTCCAAGTGCTCGTCGCAAACTGGAAGGAGTTCAGAGCAGAGCCATCAGCGCTGCAGGACACAGCGTACCCTATCCCACAAGGTCTACAGAATAACTGTCCATCGTTTGCAGATGCTAAGTGGTGGTCCAAGCATCCTGACCTCGGTTTTGACCTGCGCTATAGCTGGCTTCATTAGAAACCAGTTCTGAATAGGATCTGGCACCTGACCAGGGGGTCTGAATATACACATCCACTCCGGGGGTGGGGGAAAGGGTTGCACGGCTGTCCTGGGGAAAGCAATCAATCAGGTCTCATGCACAAAACCTATGGGTGGGCTCAGCTGAAATAAGGCAGAGAGTTTCTCCCTGTCCTGCTCACATGGTTAAGTCTAAAGGTTGCACTTTACCTAAAGTTATAAGAAATGCAGCTCGCTTACAGTCTGTTTGGTTAAAAAGCCCCAAAAGGAGTGATGTCAAGTTCACAAAAGCATGTGCTTGATATACATCTTATTTAATTTGTCTATAAGGTGTGTATCTACACCTGCCTCCTGTCTAACTTCAGGCTACCACGGTGAACTCCTTCTCTAAAAAGGCCCTGCCATTTCTAAGCAAACTAGAAGGGAGGGAGGGAGGGAAAAGCAGCAGACCAAAAAAAATCCTAAAGCATCATCAGAGTATTGACAGTTCTCTCCTTTTATTGAAGATGCTCTGAAATCTAAATGCATCTCCAAGAACTTTTCCCATATAACAAATCTGTGCTGTGTCTGCCCCGCTCACTCATGTGACAATCCAATCTGGGGCATCTCTGTCTGGAAAATTCAGTGCATGAGACTGCGGTCACCTCTTTGCTTGCATGACTGTACTGCTTGTACAAGCACCACGGTTGAGAGTGTGCAGAAGTTAGCACGCAAATGCACATGACACCACAGAGAGATCGTACGGTCACAGAAAAGGACCACTGTCCTGCGACCCACAGCCCCAGCTCTGGTTCTCATTTACTACTGGACCTTGAGTAAATCAGTTAGCGTCTCTTCCTCAGTTTCCCCACCTGCAACACAGGGACACCACCAGCTTAGGGATCCATCGTGGTGTAGAAGTGGGAAGAACAGAAGGTCAAATAGTCTGTCCCAAAAATTGAAACTCCCCCTACCACCTCATCCCCATCCCTCCTACCCCCCCCCCCCACACACACACACACAGAGTGAGAAGCCACTTCACCCACGAAACAAGGTTTAATTGGGAAACAACTTTCCCAATTAAAATAAAAAGGAATATTTTTCCACTAATAAGTCAAGAGTGATCACCCCTCACTGTCCCACACATAGACAGATTGATCCAAGAAAGCATGTGCGATTCAACATGCTTCATTTGGAAAATGCATATCATTTTGGAAAGAATTGCATATCATTTTTTAAAGAAAGTTTTGAGCAATAACGCTTACTTCTGCAGAAAGCTTTAGGGACAATACACCTGCCTTTTACCGACCAGCCCCTATGCTAAGTGCTATTGCATTCGCTCATCTTCAGGACTATGTTTTTTGCCTCCTGGGGAGATGAATGGTGATGCCAGCATTAAATGTTCACGCTGGAGGATCAGCCCAAGGAGACCCTTCTTCTGGGTCTTTAAAGTGTTACCCATCTTGACGAGCAGTGCTAATGGCTCAGCTAGACTTGTAGTCAGTCCTTCGAGGGGTCGGGGGACAAGGGAGTAGACAGGAATTACAGAGCTCAGGGGTGACGACACACTTTGGCCACTTGAAAACCCTGTGCATGCAGGTGAAATCCTAAATCCAGTTTCCCACCCCTATGGTAACCATCTAATCTACATCACTCAAGTAGGCGATACCATAGGCAATGCATTTCAGGAGGTAATTGTTGCCTTTCTCCTCCGCGGAGACTCAGAAGGCACATGATTGCAGAGGGATGATTGCAGGGAAATAACCCCAACATTGGTAAGCACACAACGTTGTTACTAGAAGACAAAAAAAAAAATAGGAATAGCTAGCTGCAAAGCAGGCTGAAGGTTTTTAAAAAAGAAATAAAAAGAACGGAAGAGGTTGATAAGGGTTTGTAGGAAATGTAGGCAGTGGACGCCCTTGATAACCAATCAAAAGCTTTGTTTGCACCCTGTGTTTCAAAGGCCTAATTAAATAATGGATTTCTTTGAAATTGTCAACCTGGCTGTGAAAAAAATAGCTGGGAAGATGGAAAAATAATCAGATTTAAGCGTTAATGGTTAACCCAGAACTAATGGCTGCAGCTTTATGCTTCTGTGATAAAGCACAGAAACAGAGGTTATTTATATTCAAGGCAGCTTAATGTAAAAGGGCATTAATCTCTCAGCAAGCAGCAGATGGCAACAGATAGTGTTTGCATTGCAGCGGCGACGGGTTTATTTCTAGACACCAGTATAACAGGGGTTGGAGTCAATAAGAATAGCACCTGCTTCCCTCTCCTCCGCGGCAGCCTTTCCTGACCGAGGAGCAGCGCACGCCAGCGTGCCCATGTCTCTCATGCTGGAGATCTGGGGGCAGATTTTTCAAGGGCATTCGGCTCCCATTTGGCCGCTCGGCAAAGTGCGCAGAGTTTTCCCGAGCACTCAGCAGCTTCTAAGAACAAAGGTAAAACCGGCCCATTGCAAACAATGGATGCCACAAGTTTTGGGAAGTCTGGCCCTTCAGAGAGAAGCTTCCTCTTCAGCTTTCACTTTGCAGTTTTGGCTTGCTTGGACCACCACTCACCAGATCCTGCCAGGTGAAATCCAGCTCTTTACAAGGCGGAAATACTTCAAGTTGATGGGGTCCCTGTCCCTAAATGTGTCCCTGCAGAGCCCAGCCCATCAAGCTGGGCAAGATACCTGCTTAATACAAAGAGCAACTAAGATTTAAAATCCATTTCTGCAAATAATCGTATACGTCCACAGGGTTGCACCCCCACAGGGTCCAAAAGCCACTGGCTGGAATAACAACATTATTATTATTATTATTATGCTGCTGCTGTCTGTGGGCAGGACAGAGAAGCCAACTAGCTGGTCCAGAGGTGACTCAAGGACACATGGCTCCAAGGGCACCCTGTGCGTGCACACTGCATACTGCGCTCTTGAGTAGGGCGGGCAAAAATTTAAAAAAACTCCACCCAAACAAACAATCATGCACAAATGCAAATGCTGGCCCTTCTTCTTCTGGCAAGGACGAAGGAAGCAAGAATTCACACCTTCTCCCAGCCTGTCTGAACTTGCCCTAATCTACCTGAGCGAGACGGCTGGGAAAACACTGCCTTCACTGAAGGACCCGCTGGATAAAGGAGCTCTTCAATCAGTGTCCCAGGCTCCTCTTCTTGCTTGGTTACCAGCCACAAGGAGAAAAATATCAAGTTGTCCATCGTTCTGCGGACACTCAGCCTGGAGGACCCCTCCCCACAGAGCTGAGTCCTCCCTACCCGGTCCCGAGCTGCGTGAGGAAGGCAGCTCCTCGCCTTGCCAGCCTGTGTTTATTTTAGTTTCATCCTGCCTTAGGCTGCAGGCAACACACACAAGCCAGCCTTGTGCGACTCCTGAAAAGGAAATATGCTCAACTCGTGCTCTGCCAGACAGCGCACTGAGAGCCGACTATTTCAGCTCCTCCATACAACTCCCCCTGGCAGCCCCAGGGTCTCTGCTGCCGATTCTGTCTTTGCTAATTATCTCCCTGAATCTAGACACCCCAAAACAAGTTCTGATGATAGCATTCATCTTTAAAGAGTCTGTTTCCGTTCCTTCAGAGACCCTATACTGCATGGCAAGGGTCCCTATACACAACCCCGTGGAAGGATCTAACCTACTAGAAAGGCATCATAACGCTGAATGAAACGCACTGCAAACCTTGCACCTCACAGCAGGATAATGACCTCTCTCACCTCCTGAAAAGCTATGAGCAGTGCAAAGTGAAGGCAGAGACCATGCACACACATGTGTGGCATTAAAAAGGTAGGACCACTCATTTGAATGACTGTGCAGACCTTAATATAAGTCTCTCTCTCTTTACATATTGGATCTTCAAATATTGGTCCATTATAAAAAAAAAAGCCAAAAAACCCACAGCAAATGTGTGCAAAGTGTGGTTTAAAAAGCTAGCACCCAGATATAAAGGCCTGTCAATCTGGGGGTTTGCTTTCAAACCAAGGGACATGGCAGTGTCTCTGCACTTGGATTCTTTCAAGATGGAGTGTATTATAGAAAATATGTACAAATTCAGCCATGAGTTATTGGGCTTCATGTGTGAACCCACAGATGAAATCTGAGACATGTCTCATAGAAAATGACCAGTCCATTCCAGACTTCTGCTACTATACCTGTTTCTTGGAGAGGGGAAACTGAGATATCTTCAAATAGTGGATATCCCAGATGCCCCAAAGTTTGGGTCTAGACCAAATACACAGCTTCAGCTTGGCCCATTATAAAAAAAACCCCAAAACCCAGCAAATGTTTGCAAAGTGTGGTTTCACAAGCCAGCACCCAGTTACAAAAGCATGTCAATCTGGGGGTTTGCTTTCAAATCAAGGGACGTGGCACTTGGATTTTCCCAAGATGGAGCATGTAGAAAATATGCACAAATTCAGCCATGAGTTATTGGGCTTCATGGGTGAATTCACAGATGAAATGCAAGACATGTCTCATGGAGATGACCACCCCTTCCAGACTTCTGCTACTATGCCCATTTCTGAGAGGGGGAAAACTGAGACATGGCTGCACCCAAGGGCAAGATGTTTGCATCAGATCCAGGATCAAACCTTTGGGAAGGGCTCTCTCACGCTGGCATGCCTAGGACTTGGTCAAACCTTTCTTAAGAGTAATGTATGTCCGGGGTTTGTACAGAAACAAAACAGAGCTATTACAAGAGAGGGAGAGAAGTCTCCTCCTATTTTGGGGTCTAAGTCGAGACTTATCAGAGCCAAGTACCAAGCTAATTTGTACTCAGAACTGCTTCCAGAAAAGGCCTGTAAAGGGACACTGAGGATGCGTCTACATGTGCACAGTTACTGTGCAGTAATTTAGGTAATTGCACAGTACCTGTGATGACTTACACCGAGTTGGGTGTAAATTTGCTACCTGCATCATACAGGTAGCAAATTTATACCCATTTAGTTACTGTGCAGTAAAGCACACGTAGATGCCTTACTGCACAGTAACACTGTGTGTGCGAGCTCTGACTTGGGAGTAACTTTACTCCCAAGTTGAAGTGAACACAGCGCTACTGTGCTGTAACACCTACACATATAGATGCCGGTTTAAAAACCCTGTACTGCGCAGTAACTTACTGTGCAGTAAATGCACATGTAGATGCACAGAATTTTTTAAATTCCCAAAGGAGGCATTTCTGGGAGTTTATTTTGACCCATGGTATGTCAGGGTCACCTTACTCCGTGGAGCTAGGGGGTCTGCAACCTGCCCCACCTCTCTGACCGACCTTCATGGGAGCTGAGAAGCTAGGGGCTGGTGCAGTGAAAATAAATTTAACTGCATTGCTTTTTTGCTGTTGTTATTTCTTCCATTTTCTGGTTTTGCAGGGCACAAACAAGGTGGTGGGATCAGGCTCTGGGCATGCTGAAGCCACAGTATTTTAGCAGCTGCTGGGGTGTTCACTGTAGGCAAGAGCCTGCTGAGAGGACGGTATTGCCCTCTCCAAAGTGACACACCTGGAAGGACTACATCGCTCAAGCACAGCCATAGCCTGTTTTCTGTAGCAATCACAACGCAGGGGCCAAACTTAAATAGCTGGGAAAATTAATAGGAGACCAGTCCCATCAGTAACTCCACTGACTTCTGGGGAGCTGCCCGCGGGTTTGCAGAAGGGAAACCAAAAATGTAAGCCAGGGATCATGGAAAAAGGGACAGACACTTAGAAGAGTCAAGTGAAAAGGTAGCTAAAGGATTTCACCAACCGTGATGGATGATGTAATGGTCCATTAGCTTCTGCATTAGGCGGATTCCCGTCTCGCGGTCTGGTGCTTCTTTGTGGTCAATCAGCCAGTCTGTGAGCTCCTTCGCTACAAAGCAGTTGGGATACGTTCGAAGGTGGTACCGCCGGTCCTTGATGAGTTTTCCATCATGCAGGCGAAGCCTAGAGAGAGAAAGCTGCTGAACATAACTGCAGCCCCCAGGACAGCTCAGAGGAGCAGCTCCATGCAGGGCAACCCTGGACGTACCCTCCGAGGCTGGGTACTCATCCGTGCTTCAAGCAATTACCGGACAATCTGGATGCTTAATTAAGCCTCTCTGATTAAGACTAAAATTTGACATGAACTGGCAGGCCCAATCCTGCGAAGTTTCTGGTAACTTCTGCAGAACCTCAGAAAACCCCGGACATGGTTTGAACTGGTTCCTCGCCTGCACAAACCAACCGATGCATTTCTTAAAGTGTACAGTAAACACGCACGTTCACAGGTGACAACATTGCCAGGTGCTACATTTTGCTGCCTTAACAGACAAACCAGTTATTCCAGGGGTCACAGAGCATACACGTTTCTAAATTTAGAGTTTGGTAGCAGTTTGGGCAGAATTAATAGACCCAGAAAAACCTACAGGTGTTAGTGGCCTCCAGGGACAGGCATGTTAATGTTACAGGGTTAAATGATTAGGTTCAGAGTTTGGAAAGCAAGGCGCTCAGCCCGCATACCACAGCCCGCAAACAACCAGTGAAAATCTTTTTAACCTTTTGTTAAAGAGACGCTAGGAGGAGGAAGCAGTCCCAGCGTTGGAAATGTAAAGTATTGGTGTCGTTTTACATTTTAAGCAACGTCCTTTCCCTCACCCCATTAACTGCGGAGAGTTTTTACAAGGAAGCCCCTTGTTTGATGGTCTTCCAGAGGGTCGTAACTGGCCTTTTTGGGGGAAAAAAAAGTTTGTTCAGATAATCTGTGACAGTTGTTGTCAGGGTCTGGTCCCACTTCCTTGAAGATACAACTAGACAAACCCATGTAAGCGGAAAGAGAAGAACAGCAAAGAGAGAAAAATGTACACTTTCCATTTTTGATACCAACTGTTCCCTGCAAATTTGCTGCTGAAGAAAGGCACAGACACAGGCTGCTCAGGTCTGAGACCTGGCCAAATCCTACCAGCACCAGCTGCTTAAGGCAATGCTTTTGAAGACATGCTTTCTTGGTCGCGGGCTCGTGGCAGTGTTGACCAGCAAAGCCAGATGTCTTTTAAACAAAAGAAAAGAGAGAAAAAGATGCTAGCTTGGAGACAGAAAGAGGCAAGAGGAAGGTGACATCAAGAAGCCAAGTGTTGTTCAGGACTTAGCTAAAACTGGTGGAGGTGACCGTCTGGGTTGTCGCTAGCTCTGTCTGGCCAGCCCACCTTCAAAGCTCAGGGCAATAAAAGCCCAACAGTATCACGGAGGATCTTGGGGTCACAGCCGACTACACCAGGGAAGCCAAGAAAGTAAAGCTCACTTTTCTGCCCGTTCTATATTCCTCATTTCGGCAGTAAAATTAAGGACCCCAAAAAGGGGTTATGGACAAAAACCCCCCCCATCCTCATGATTTTGTTCATCAGTGACTTCCAGCACATTGATCTGGGTTTATTGATTTCTGTTCCAGTTCCCTCATTCATCAGACCTGAGCTCAGTCCAGGTTGCATCAGTCATCTTTTGCCTGCAGTCATTTGGCTTTTCAATCATTAATTTTTCCCGATTTTTAGAAATAATTGTACATGCCAAAGGTAACTAAAGTCCACCTCAAAATATACACTTTACATAAGGCATGATGCCTGCGCTCCCTCCCCATACCACATGCACACGTGCATATACACTCTACATTTATGTGGTTTCTCATCATTCATACTAGCCTTCATCCTGAGCAGCAGTACTGAGGTCATTTTTAACATGCATCTAGAAACCCACATCTGCTGATTAAGGCTTGCAAAGAAAAGCAAATAGATGAATTGCTTATATGTTCACTATTCTGTAGTAAGGTCCCTTCTCCTGCTAACCATGCCAGCAAATGCAGCAGGTCAGCTACAGCATACACTACAAAGCATCCAGATAGACCGTCATTGGTTTTGCTGACAAAGTGAAAAACCTTCAAAGCTGCTCTTATCATTCAGTTGTGTATTCTTAAATACACGTAAAACCAGCCCACGTTTACGAGCACAACAGAAACTTATTAATTTCTATTACTCCTGGGGTAGTGGAGCATTAGTTTTCTGTAGGAGATGAAAAACCTAGTCGTATACATAGTTTTAAAACTAACATTTTCTTTCTCAATCACGTTTGCCTAGTCTGGGAAGCAGTTTTCAGCTGGGACATTTGCAGTCCCTAAGGTCTGGTCCTTCAAAACTCTGGCAACAGTCTGTGACTTCAGTAGAAATATTTGCAGGAGTGAGCATTACTCACATGATGAAAATTTTGATCTTCCTAGTGACCTTGACAACTGAACAGGGCCACATATCAAAGCGATCTTGTGTTCAAGCCAAAGCCAACTGCAAACCAGAGCATACCAAACTTGGCAAGAGACTTGTACCCAAGCCCAAACCCTGCCGTACAGTCATTACAGTTTTCACAATATTAACATTGGAAAATGCCCAATGCATGGACTCTTCCCCCAAAGAAAATATCTGATCCTATCTTCTGCTTAGTCCCAAGAGGTTTCGAGTTTCAAATCATTCATTTTAAAACACATTCCAAGGGCCAGCACATAATGAACCACTGAGCATTTCTGTAGATTGCTTTATTCACAGTAGGACTTGGAAGAATTTCTTTTAAGCCTTGCAAGGATCCTTTCCTGTGCAAGAGACCATTTGCTGGACAAAGTACTAGACAGTACAGTCCTGCTGTCCTGGAACAAAAAGACAGTCATTCTCCCAAACGTTGCCTTCTTCATCGTTGACAAGAGGGATGCCACTATCTAGGAAAGCTTATTATAGATGAGAAATATTAGGTCAAGAGTGTTAGGAGAAGTCTAAATCGTTATTAGTTCCTGCATCCACGAGGGCACGTAGAAAAGTCACACGAGGAACGGCCCGGACAAAACCTAGCTGGCAAAGTACAATTTGCAATGGGTTCTGGTTTATAGCGTTCATTTGTCACTGTTCGGGATTTTGCCAACCCCATTATACAAATCTTGGATAAATGAAAAAAGTTCCCATGTTGCTAAGTTGTAATCGCTAAGAGTCGGCGATCACAGAGCTCGCTCTGCTTCGGCCATCACTTTCCCGCGCTACCTTCCTGTGCATGTTTTGGAAGGGCTGGTTTGAGTAATCGCAATGTTTCTTGGTCAAGGTCACTGGAAGAGCAGCATTATTCATTCTCTATGACCTTGTTCAAAGGCAAATTCATAGCACTTTAAAGAGGGAGGGGAGCCTCAGGGGCTCCATGGGTTTATTCTGGGAGTCCCACACACAGGACCTCATGGGGATTACTGGGAACAGTACAGGCTCAGCAACCTGGGGCGCAGACAGCTCTCTCTCTCTTTCCACCTGATGCACCTACAATTAAATTAATCTTTCCTCCTATGTTTTTTTTTTCCCTTGCTTTGCTTTTAAAGTCCCTTCCTTTAAATGAAATGAGTGCTCAAAAGGTGCATTATTCAGATGCATTATTGGGGAGTTGTTCTCTCACCTGGATAGGTAGCCCTTATTCTCTACCATTTCATTTCTGTTCTTTCCTGACCCCAGGCTTTGAAAACTGACTTGTGATTTGGAAAAAGTCCCAAGTTTTGGGATCACTAACCCGAAGGGCTATGATTTCCAGAAAGTGCTGAGCACCTGCCCTGAAAGCCAAGGCACTTCAAACTGTCTCAAATTGGGAGCTTCAATAATTTAGACACCCAAAGTCACTTGCCAACTTCTGAAGATGCTGACCATCATCCCCAGCCTTATGATAATGGCTAAGCCAGCCATGCCCCTTCATGCTCATTATTTTTGTGGAGACCACCTCCTAGGAATTAAATAGATATTTGTCTGCTTGTTTCATTGAAGCCCCTGATCAGCCCTTTGCTATCAGAGGATGCCCTAAGAGCCTGGAAGAATAGCAACAGTTTAGAGAAATGATCATCTCTGTGCATTTGCCAAGATCATCCCTTCCTTTTGGACTCTCTGCAATGAGGCACGCCTGGGATTAAACTCGGGGTGAAGGAAGGGAAGGCTGGAGGGTTATGCCAGTGTGGGAGAGGAGGGAGAGAGGGGATACAGATCACCCGACCAGTGGGACTGGATTCATGCCGGGGGTTTTGGTGCCAAGTGCAGCAGCTGCAAACGTCGGTGTGCATCCTGCCTTGCCCCCGCAACCTGTTTTATAAACACTGGTGCTGTTCAATGCCAGGGGAATCACATGCCCACGAGACTGCCCTGTGCCCTCGATCTCATGGTTTTGCTGCACTTGCACGACAGTGCTGGTCCTACAAGCACTCACTACCAAGCAGTGTTTTGTTTTCCTTTAAATGCCAGGACATGTCCTTTAAATGTCTTTTAAAGTCCAGGACCGTCCTGGGATTAAGCTAGCAACAGAAACTGGATTGGATCAATTGAAGCAGACACCTGGCCTCAGTTTTGGCTGGCACTAGAACAGACTCCTTCACAGCTTAAATGTAGATGTGTGCAGTGTCCACACAATTCAAACCCTGGAGTTGTATGAAGGGTAAAGGCATGGAGGAGAAAAATTTGCAGCTGCTTCTGGCCAGGAGAGAGCTGTCTGAGCACTGAAGAAACTCATCTCAACAGACAACCCAAACAGGGAGTGCTTGCAATCTTAGTCTAGCAGCCCAAGGAGCCTGAAGACAGATCTAAGGGTTGTTCAGACGCACACAGTTAGTTTGGGTGCAGGAAGGAGGGCGGTACTTTGGGGAAAAAAAATCCTATTGCTGATTTATTTCAGCCTGTCACAAATGAGCCTGTTCCTCACAATACAGCAGGCTCCTGCGCAGGGGATATGCCCGTGGTTTAATGGGTGAGGCACTATGGAGCTCCAGTCTTGGGTTTAACTTTAACACGTGTTCCTTGTGATGTGGCCTGTGCCACGTCACTGCCTCCGGGTCTCCATCTTTACTTCCCGGTCTGAGAGTGCTGGGAGGATCAACGACTGTGAAGTCTGGCATATTCAAGCACCTCGGTAGTCTGAGCTTTCAGCTGTGGTTGCAGCCTGACAAGTTTGAGTTGACTTCGGGGTTTGGCAGTAGGAAGAATAGAGGAATGACAGCCAGCCACTGGGTCCCGTCTCTCCACCTTCCTGCCTAGAAAGCTTTGGCTCCTGCTGCAGTGCTTACCTATTCTGTCTATCCAGCCTTTGTGCTATACAGTATTGCACCAAGCAATGCCCAGGATTCACCAGGGGACTGAGGGGAAAAAAGGAAAAGTCTCTGCTGGCTTCTGTAAAGGCACCTTAAACCACAGCTGCAGCAAAAGGGAGTGTTATCTTGCTGGTGCCATACCAGACGCACAGCACCCGGACGTCAGCTAACGCAAGCGCGGAGTATGCTTTGAAATCATCTTCGCAGACAGCAAGTCAGAGCAACTCGGGAAGGGGACAGCAGTTGTCCTGCATCAAATTCAGCTGCTGTTAGCCAGGCGAGAGGGAAATCAAGCACGTTGCAAAGAGGAAGCCCAAGGCACAATGCTTCTTGCCCCGTTCCCCTCTTTTGCAACAGCCCCACGTCAGAAACTGCCACCTTCATCCGAGTTCACCTTAGACGCAGCAAGTTACCTGAGACTGATTCTCTAGGAAGTGAATTTGGGCTGCAATAAGCTCATCCCAAACAGTGCTTAATCTGCTCAGCACCCCACTGACACAAGGACACCTCTGCATGTCTTGGCATCCATTCCCCAGGCACGCTCACCGAGTGCAGTCCAGATGGCCCAAAAGAGGGAGATTTATGAACAAAACAGTGGCTGGAGGAATTGCTCATCACAGGACCACACATTTGGTTGCATTTCTTCTCCTGGCTGCTAAAAACTAGGAAAATATAATGGATCATATAGTGGAAGAGAGCAGGCTCCTTTATGGGGGGCTAGTCAATGGGTCAGGAATTTGTTGCATCTTGTCACAAGCATCCTTTCTGTTTGTGGCTACAAATTGGATGATGTAGGTGGGGCTGGTCCTGCTTGGAGCAGGGGGTTGGACTAGATGTGACCTCCTGAGATCCCTTCAACCCTCATTTGCTGCGATTCTAGGTCACTGGACAGATCCAGGATATGCTGGACTCCAGTCTTGCAAGGTCCATACTGATGCACCATCAATCTGCAGAAGCTTGACTGTAGTTTCAAGCTGGTAGTTTTATTCTTCCTCTGAATGTCTGCCCTAATAGTCAGCCCTTATGCTGCCACAAGACATGGGCAGAGCACTAGAAAACCTACTGTAGGGACCACTGTTGAATTACCATCAGCGCACAGTTCTCGACATGAACCATTGCATTGGTGACATTAAATAAGAAGTCTGGCAGCTGCTCGCTTTCCTCTGCAGGACATTTGGGGTCTGCTGACTTGCTTTTTGGACTGAACACATTTCAAAGGCAGTAAGTGTTGCTTCGGGGAGAGAAGGGGTGGTCAAGCAGCAGTTCTCCCAATTGTTATGTATAGAGAAGCCTTGAAGACAGTTGCTCTAGGGTAAGAAGATGATCTCTGACAAGGTAAGGTGAAAGGAAGGGGAAAAAGAAGAACCAAAGGAAGGGGTTGACTCATCATCCCATTTCGAGTGAAAGCTCTTTGAGCCAAAAACTATCCATTTTTTGAGTGAGTAAATGGTGCAGCCACAACCCTGCATTAGGAATTAGAAACACTTACCATGATACAAATATGCAACGAGGAGAAGCACTCGCCAGTAAGACTCATTGAAGACAGACCAGGCACCCAGTCCCTTACCTACCAGTCTCTATTCTCTGCCCAGATTAAAATCTCTTATACTTTAATATAATTCCCCCATTCATAGGCATGGTTACAGAAGAGGGGAGTTTTCCATTTAAAAAAATAGTGTTTTATACTGTTTTTCATCCCGTGTCTACACAAGAGGAAGGGAAAGTGAGTGCTCAATCCCAAAGGCTCTTGTCAGGTACTTTAAAAATATGTATATAATAAGTCTACGTGGGACTGAACACGTTAGACCTGGGGCACGAACAGTGGGTAACATTTTTAAGAGGGACTTAAAGGCCACAATGTGTTTTGCAAAGTGACTTAGGACACTGCGACGTCCTTTGGACTTTCCCTTTGTTGAAAATAGGAGAGGATGAAAGCTTCGCTCGGGATCAAACGCCATTCGGCTAAAACTCCTCTCATCCAGAAGAGAGAAGCAGCGGCTGATACAGGCACTTAAATAATGGACCCAGCAGCCCAGGACCTTGGGTTATCATCTCGGTGTCACATCCCAGACACCAAGGCTGACTGGGGGTCCTTCTCTCCGGAGGCTGTCAAACCAAGCAAGTGTTAACAGTGGTAAAAACTAAGCAGCGAGGGAGAGACTGAAGTCCTGCCTCCTTCCTCCGGAGTTTTTCCCCGGGGTCTTTTCAGCAAGTGAGCAGATTCCCCCTCCAACACCTTCGCTAAGGACGTGTGGGATGAGACAAGAGCAACAATCCAAGCTGAACAACCCCGAGCACCGACGAGAAACTGGTTTTAAATCAAGCCAGGATGGGAAAGTGGGACCAGGTAACCCCAGGGAAAAGGAGCGGGTTTCTGGCCCCGAAGGACCGCTGCACTGAACAAGCATCTTGAAACAAGGAGGGGGAAGGTATTAGGCAGGCAGGCAGCAGGACTCCCCTTGAGACTAGTTCAAGCACATGTTATAGTCTTTCCACCCCTCCTTCTCTGTCTTTCCTGCAAACCTCCCACACACAAACCTCCCGATCAACTAGTCAAGCCAGGCCGTGGCTAAGCAGAAGGGAGAAGAGGGATTGCTCCCGCTCCCCCGGGTTTGAGCACATCCTACCTCAGCTGCTCCCCGGCAATCATCACCTCTGCCCTGTGCTGTCTCTCCGTGGCTTTTTTCTTCAGGCCGTTGCTAATGCTCTCCATCCTGGCCCCGGCGCACGTGAGGAGTGCTCACACAGCGGCAGTGTTCAGCGTGTGTGCAAGCAGCGCTCTGCCAGGGCCACTCAGGGAGTGTTTGACAGCTCCTCTGGATGGCCCTTTCCCTCTCCGGGCTACAGAGCAACCGTCAGTCCCCTGGGAAGGGCTTCCCGGCTGCACGAGAGCACCTGGACTAGGCTGAGGGCAGCTGTTTTAGGAGTCCCTGCCATGGGCACTGTGGGTGGTGCCAGGTCTGGACGGTCTGACAGGTAAACGCAGGTAGTTCTGCTCCTGAAACCTGCTGCCTGGAGGAGGAGCCTGCGGCAATCTGATCCTTGCTTTTTGCTCTCCTTCCTTTCGGCCCCGAGCCTGGCTTTGGATGGAAAAAAAAAATCCCAGGCTCTACCTGGCTTGGTGGGAAGCCAGACGACTGCTCCTAAAGGACGAACAACTTCCTAAGCCTGTTGCCAGCCTTTGCCTGTTGCTGCCTAGAGAAACTCCTCTCTTGGCTCCGATAAGGCTGAGGTTTAAAGTTGGATTTGGCATCCAGAGGGCCGTCGCTGCTCCTCCCCCTTACCCCAAAGCATCTCACAAAGCTTTAGGGGGTCTCGTGATGCCCCAAAAGCATCTCACAAAGCTTTAGGGGGGTCTCGTGATGCCCCAAAAGCATCTCACAAAGCTTTAGGGGGGTCTCGTGATGCCCCAAAAGCATCTCACAAAGCTTTAGGGGGGTCTCGTGATGCCCCAAAGCATCTCACAAAGCTTTAGGGGGGTCTCGTGATGCCCCAAAGCATCTCACAAAGCTTTAGGGGGTCTCGTGGTGCCCCAAAGCATCTCACAAAGCTTTAGGGGGGTCTCGTGGTGCCCCAAAGCATCTCACAAAGCTTTAGGGGGGTCTCGTGATGCCCCAAAGCATCTCACAAAGCTTTAGGGGTCTCGTGATGCCCCAAAGCATCTCACAAAGCTTTAGGGGGGTCTCATGCTGTGTACTTCTGCCCGTAAGGTGGCTCATTCATTTGGGATTGTCCTCTTCTAAGGAATATGGACAGGGTTTAAATTAACAGGACATGGTCACTTCTATGTCAGTGCCCTCTTTTAGACATCTGAGGCATGGGGAGGTGCCTTGAGGGGCAAACCGAGCAATGACATAAGTAAATGGCATTCCCATTGATTAAGTGTGTAATCCTTATCCAGCTTATTATAGGAGGTGCGATCATCTGGGGCAGAACAACTTAGTTCAGTAGTGAGCTTAGAGTCAGCCACTACCCTTGAACTAGTCCTGAAGCCCACGGTCCCAGCTCACGAGGCATTTCTTCACACCGAGAGCAGTCACTCACACTTGGAACAAAGAGTCGAAATAATGCTTTGAGCAGTCAAACATGGAGTTACCTGGGCTCTGTGTTTGTAGGTCTTGATAACAAGCAACCAAGGCCTGGACCCACAAAGGTAATTAGGTGTCCAATGGAGTTAGGTGCAAGTTAGGTGCAAGGATTTATGCACAAGCCTAATTTTACACACATGAAAAACCCCACTGAAGTGGAGCACACATACAATCAAGCCCTGACTGGCAACAGGTGGGTCTGAGCCAGCACACACACCTGTACGGTCCTGCTACTTGTTGGCCATTGGGTCCCAGGGATGGTTTCCATGTCAGCTGCTGCTGGTCTCTTCCATCACTAAAGTCCCATTTTCCCTGGGGTCTGGAGTGGACATAGATGCAATACTGTCTGTCTGCAAGGGGCAGGGGAACTAGCATCAGGAGCTGATTAATTAAGTTTATCACTGACTTGAACACACACACACTGCTATATTCCCATCAACTCAATTGGGAGTGAAAAATATTGCTGGCAGAGATGAGGAAAAAAAAGAAGTACATGGAGCAAGGAAAACTTGCAAAGCAAATGCAGGGAAGAGTGAGGAAGGGGCCAAGGGAAGAAGCCATGCCAGCTAGGGAGATTTGCTTCAATTAAAAGCCTAATAAAGCAGCAGCAATAAACCAGATGCCATGTTTAATTAGGTCAGCTTAAGCAGCGGTTCACCGTACAAAAATGAGCTAAATGGTACCCCCAAACCAGAGGACCAGGCCTGTGGCTTTGATGGATGGAGATGCATTTCAATTAGGTCATTAAACTCAGCTCCAGCCCTCACACAGGCTGAAGTTTGCAGGTCAGGCCCTTCATCTGGTTTGCATGGCTTTGAATGGGATCACCAGAAACAATTCCCATTGTGCAGCGGGAATGCAGGTCTGAATGCTGCAGTGAGGGTCTTTCTAGATGAACGGGACAAGACACAGGTAGGAAAAATATGAGATTGGAAACCACCACTGAGTTACTCATCGCTGCATGGCTAGCTTTGGTTTCATCCTACATGAGCTGAACTAGCAACAACTCCACAGTGGAGCCCGGCACAAATTGCTTTGCACGCTGGTCTCAGTTTTGCCATCCCTAAAATGGAACTAATGCCCCTTTTGGAAGGCTGAGAAAGGATAGGATTGCTTTTATATAAAACACCTTCCAGGGATGGAAAAGACCTAGTGAAGCTGAATGTGAAAGTGAACATGCTGCTTCTATGAAAGGTTGTTAATATATACTTAAAAGACTGGGTAGAGGGCGATGCCCCCACTACAGAGGAAGGCAACCCCCTCCCCAAGTCCATACCAGTCTGAACAACTTGGTATAAACTGGCCATAAATATATTTAGGTGGAAACTAGGTTTCTAAGCATCAGAAAAGTGAGGCTCTGGGACAGTTCATAAAACCATTTGAGGCAATGTGTTTTAAGGTGAGAGATGATAGGTTTAGGGAAGGGATTCAATGATCTGGTTGCCTGGGGTAGCAGAGGTCTGGATTCGGGGACCCACAAGGCTCCTCCCAACTAGACATTTCAATCGTGCTATAAAGCAAGCTCCGGTGAGCACTGCAGCCAGCCCGTGGGATGCTCGAAGAGGCAGATCTGAACTCACAAGGGGAGCTGTGTGTGCTGTCTGCAGCAAACCAGCCAGGGGAACCACAAGCCCTTGGCAGCCCCGAAGGAGCTTGTGTATTAAATCACTACCCATGGCTTGTGGTCAGGAAATGGCATCTGAGTAGAGCAGGAGCCTCCCCTGGACACCAGCTCCTGTCACTGCCCAGCTTATCCGCTGCGCCCCATTCCTCCACGGTCTTTCCCAACAAGAGGCATTAGTGTAATCCTCCCCAACTGTCACCGAATCTCGGCAGACAAGCTTGCAGCTGCTGGGCAGCTCGCTTGTAATGCTGCGGGTGTTAGACAGGACTCGGGGAGGAAGCCCCCAGGGGCTCTCTGGAAAGCAGGGCCCCACAGCCCCTGGCCGACTCGGATTTGTGCAGAGGGGCTGGATCTCAAATGGGAGCGCGAGACAAGAAGGTAGTGGGATGCAAGCATGAGCTGAATCCAGGCTGCTATGAGGAATCATGCCATGCACCCTCATTTGCCTCCAGACCCTACCCATAGTCACCCAATGGTGAGCACAGAGGAGCAAAACAGGAGATTTCCAGCCATGCAGAAGAACAGCTATACACAGCAACCTCCCAGTCATGAAACGGCCACGTCTGGCCAGTCCCTTCTCCAACCGCGGGGAAGCGATGGTGCCCTTGATGCTAATGCAGCAGTGAACCCGGCCAGCTGAACAACTCTCCTGTAGTCAGGCTGCTCCGGTCCAAGGCAAATAAGCTGCAGCATTCGACTGTCTCAAAAAGGCCCTTTATACATCTCTAAGCACCACAGGGTGCATCCTGGCCTCGTCTCTGCCCTGCTGATTGCACCACATCGTAAACCTGGGGAAACACAGACACCCCTTGTCTGCAGGCAGATGCTGCTGATGGAGGGCTGGAGCCCAGCAGAAGGCCCTCACTGGTGCCTTTCATGGCATCTGCTTACAATTTCCATTCCTATTGCAATGGCTGGGACTTTCCAGTGCCATGCAGGTATTTAGGGCTCTCATTGAACAAGTGTAAGGGTGGCTCAGTATGGGTAGAGGCAACCCAGAGAGGTGGTGGCATCTCCATCCTTGGAGGTCTTCAGAAGCAGGTTAGACAGACAGACGCTTGGATGATCCTGCCACGAGCAAGGGGCTAGACTAGATGCGACCCCTTGAGATCCCTTTCAGCCCAACTTTCCTGCGATCCTGTATAACCAAGTCACAGAACCGGCTCACTCAGCAATTAGGAATGTCCCTTCCTATCTCCTTGTAATCAGTTTTACACACTGAGGTTTTGTTTGCAAAGCAGCTTTGATTCAGACTGGAACCTGCCCCCCGACTGTGGTGCTAATGGGGGAAGGGGCTATTCTTCACTCCAGTTTATACAATTGAGCTAGTGTTTTTGTTTTGTTTTTTAATTTTTACTTCATTCTAAGCTTCTTCCAAAAAATACAAATTCCAAAGGAAACCATTTCAGAACGAGCTCCCACATCTAAGCAAGAATGATTCGCTGGCCTAGTAGCAGCTGAAAGTGCTGCTAACCTCTTCCATCATGGCATGTGAAGAAGAAAGGTTTCTTGGCTCTGTACATATCCTCACCTAAATTAGTCTTGCTTAAGCTACTAAAACAAGCAGGAGTTGCCAACAAGTGATTCAAGGTCTCAGCTCATAAAGCACAGTTTCTACAAGGACTCCAAGGGGTGCTGCTGGGCACCAGCTCAATGCAAAGGGAGGCCACACAGTGTTGTCTACACAAGGGAGCCAGCTCCACCCCAGGACTACTATCCACCTGTCTCCCCCCAATGGGGCCAGACCTGGTGAAAGTTGCTGCCTTTCCAATAAGGACTCAGGCCAAATTCCCCATGGTTACATTTGCTAAGGGTCAGTACTCCAAGTTAGCTGCTCAGTTCCTCGTGCAGTTGCACCCAATCCCTCTAATCAGGCAAGCTCCCTGCTGCCTGCCCACTGAGACGCACACATTTTTATACATATCCCTTAGGAAGCCACTGCTTTTCACTCTCCCTATAAAAGCAGGGATAGTAATGCCCCATCTCAGAGCCAAACATGCCCAGAAGTCACAGCGTTACCTTTTTTTTCCCTCCCCCCCAAGCATGCATTTACTGCAGCAGCATCTCTTGAAAGCCTGAGATAACATTGCAGGGCATCACCAAGCCGGTGATCAACTCCACCCTACACAGATTCATAGATGTTAAGGTCGGAAGGGACCTCAATAGATCATCGAGTCCGACCCCCAGACATCTGCTATCCTACAGCTATCCAGAGATAGCTGAAAATGATGCCCATTTCTGCCTTCCCAACCTCCTTCTCCCACATGCTGAGATGTGGTGAGGCTTAATTAGCTGCCAGTTAGTTGCATAGAGGAGAGGGCATTGAACAGATAGGGCAAGCATTATTTTGCAATGCTAGGGTATCATGCACATGCATACCCCAGCATGCCTCATTTAGGTTTCCTCTCCAGAGGAAGTCCTCTGAAGTTTTCCTGCGCTGGAGGACTACCAACTAAGGTAGCTCATTAGAGGCCCACCGGCAAACTGGATCTCTTGTTTCTAAGCTCACAACTCTCCAATCTCACCATGGGATAAAATTCCTTCCTGACCCCAAACAGTCAATCTGGCCCTAAGTGGAAGGATAAAGCTGTTTATGCTGCAACCTCTGGCTTTAAGTCCCAGCAGGAGCATTGGCACAGCCTCGTGAAACCCAACCTTGGCTCCAGCCAACGCTTAACGCCCCCGAGGAAGGCAGAGCTGGAAGAGACCACGACAGATCCTCTACTGCAGTCCACTAGCACCACCTTTGACAGAGGTTAACAGCCATCAGTGAAAGAAATTGTGCCTAATCCAGGTAAATGTCAGGACAAGGGAGCTGTCGACTTGTTTGGAAGCGGGCTAAGGGGGCTGGCTGTGCAATGACGTTAAGTTATTGCCACGCTCCCAGCTGGCTCTAGCAATCGCCGTTCATTATTTCTCCACCATATTCTATTCAGATTAGCAATAAGTGTTCTTCTTCCCAGCCAAAACCGGCACAATCGGATCCCCGAGGCCACCCCTCACCAGCCAATAGCAAACTGTTTTTGCCGGAGGCCATACTCCTTAGATACAGTGCTTTGTCTCATATAGTCTATGTTTAACCTGTTCTGGAGCCAGGCCAGCAGGAAGGGCTGATAGAAAGCAGGGCATTGTTCACAAACCACCCCCTCTCCCAACCTTTTTCCAGAGAGGTTTATACTTGGCTGTGTTGTTCCTGATCCAGTCTTGCAGCTGTTGGCAGTTTAACCCACTGGTTTCTGCATTGCCACTCCGGACTAGAAAAAAAAATAGAGGCCCACGTCTGCAGGGACAGCAGAGTGCTTAGCCCTAAAACTCACCCATGAAACCCACTGACCCCAGGGCACCGTCTCATGACATGATTAAATTGAAGATGGGTTTGCATTGGGATTGTAGGACAAAGTTGTCCCAGTACCCGGATTAATCTGGCTCAGGCTCCAGAAGACTAGACAGGGTGTTTCTCAAGGCCCAGAGAGGTGGGGAAGATTGATTGCATGGTGCTGACAGACACCAACCTGCTCTTCAACAGTTCCTTATTAACTAGTGAGAAATCTAAGGCTAGACTCTCCTGACATTGACTGGCTCCCATTTTGTCACGAGAATAACACTGTGGGTGCATCTATATGTGCACATTTACTGTGCAATAAAGGAGAATGACTGTACAGTAGAGGCGTGCACCCGTACTGCACAGTAAATATGGCACTTCACACCAACTTGGTCGCAAATTTGATACCTGCATATCAAATGTACACCCAATTAGTTACTGCACAGTAATGCACATGTAGACACCTTACTGCACAGTAACACTAAAGTTAGTCCCATGTCGGTCCACACACAGAATTACTACGCTTTAATGCCTGCATGTATAGATGCCAGCCTAAATCCACTTACTGCGCAGTAAATTGAATGTGCAGTAAACACACATGTAGACACGCCCTGTATGTATTGGGCCCTGCTGAAGGCAGTGGTGAGGCACAGGCAAAGTTAGCTCAACAGATAGTGCTTTCTTTTGTGGAAACAGTACTGCCAGCCATATGCAGTCAAATAACACGGGTCAGAATGGACACATGGTCTACAGCTTTGCACTGGTTCCAAGGTAAAGTTATACTCCCATCTCTGCGGTGTACTAGCTAGTGTCATCCTGGGAGAGCCCTTTGCCCATAGAAAATAGGCTATTTCCAGCTCCCCACCACCCAAGGCCTACTGAAAGCAGTTACTTCTGGAGAGCTGGTTAATTTATATGCTCACTCTGGACACCAGCATGACTTACCCCTGTGTAAGAGTGTTGTGTTCACACGCATCAAAATGGAAACTGCTCCTTAAACCAAGTGGGGCACTCCATGAGAAAGTGAGTGCATCTGTTTCAGAGGTCCTGCAGATCCAGATTAAGGAAGATCTTCATGATAAAAAGCATTTCCAGAAGTGCAGCACCAGACAGGGAGCATGGTGATTGTAAGGATGACTTGGCTACACTAAGGCAAAATTGGGGTTTGTGCAGGAGGTCACAGTATCATAGGAGAGGGCCAAGTGGGCTGTCACCATAGCACACTCCACTCCTGCCCCCTCAGCAAGAGGCAATGATGGTGACAACAAAATGCACCTCTCCCAGAGCCCTAAACACACCGACCCACCCCCATCTGCATTCGCCACCTTCATGCATCCCCTGGAATATGGCATGTCCCTGCAGATCCTGCAGCAGAGATGGCAGCTATTATTTTTACAGCACAAGGGTTAATTGCAAGGAAAGGGGACCGGGGAGGCAGAGATGTCCCATTGACTGAGTGTGAATTGTGCTGCCCATGCAGAAAAATGTGATTATGGCAAGGTAGGGGGAAGTCGCAACCTCTTCCTTGAGCCAATTTATTCTTATTATGATGCAGCCAGAGTCCCCAGCCAAGATCAGGGCTCCAGTGTGTTGGGCAGAGCACATGCACACACAGAGCCCCCGCTCTCAACTGCTGACAGACTAGAGGCAGGACAAAGAAAGCCCCAGAGGCACTAAGTGACTTGCCCAAGACCTCCTGTATCTGGCAAGTAGCAGACTCCCAACTGATTCGCAGCCCAGCGCTCGCCCCTCGTGTCACTGGACCTCTCTGAGCTCCTTGATGCACGTCTGATGAGGGCTGCCTCTGCTTGCGAAGCCAAGTCTTCTGCAGACATAGGAGAGATCCAGACACTTTGGAAACAGAAATAATCGCTTGGCATTGGTAGTCCTGGCCTATTTTATGATGTCACAAGAACACACTAACGATAGTGTAATTAGCCTTGCACTTTGCTTGCCAGAAATGGGGCCCACCACTGTGTACGAGAGGCTGAGGAGCATGGGAGGAAATGAAGATAACTCTCGCGTGCCAAACACGCACCACATTATTTAAGCCTGGAAACCGGCTTCACCTAGTAAGATGCAAGAGCTCAGCTGGAGAGAAGGGAGATTCACCCCCCACAAGATCCACAGCAATAAGGGGGAAATAAATAGCACAGCAGCCGATCTGAACTCCAAGTCAAGCACTGGGGCAGGGAGAGAGGCACAAGCAAGCTGCTAGCACTAGTGGACCGCTTTGGCCTCTAAACACAGTTTCCAGGTAGGAAGAGAGTCCCCTCTGGTGGAAATCAAGGGAAACGGGATGGGTTTGTCATCCACAACCAGTTCAACGTGCCCATGGTTGCAAACACAGCAGGGGAGCTCCCAAAGGGCTCGGTGCCTTTGCAGGTTTCTAGAGTAGACAGTGGGGCCCTGTGCCTGTGTGTCACCGATTCAATCAACAGGGTAACAACTGAACAAAAAGGATACAGCAGCCATCAGCCAGGTGAGACCTGTGGGGTGATCAAGCAAAGCTAATGGGCCACAGGCCCAGGAAGACCTGCCGCTCTTGGGCTGGCCTGTATTTTCCTGCTTGGGGGGCAAGAGGCAACAGTCAGACCCTTCATGTAACCAGCATGTACAACTAGGGTAGCAGAGGGAACAACACTGGCGTTAGCATATCAGCAACTTGAATGTGGACCTGAGGACCCTAGAGAGTTCACACTCTGATTGCACAAGTCAAAAGCTCATTGTTTTGGGTCTTTTCTCCTATTCCTTCCTGTAGTAGATAACTGAAGCCATCATGCTACACTCGCAACTGTGGTTTGCTCCACAGACATACCAGCGGAGGCAATACTCCTCTGAAAAGATGCACCACCCCATCCAATTCTGGAAACGTGGGGGGGGGGAAAAATCCCTTTGTTGATCATTGCAAATTGAGAAGTGTACTTCAAATTGAGAGATCATTGCAAATCGAGAGGTGTGCAAGTCCTGAAAGGAGTCAGCTCATGAACAATAAAAAGGAGTCTGAAACGGTGATGTGGTTACAGTGCAGAGACCAATTTTCACAAAGGCACTTTGAAGATGAAGAGTTAGCTGCCCGAGTGCACATCGTGTCGTCAGAGCAGCATTGGGAGAATGTTAATTTTATAATTATTGAGGCTGAAGCTGTGACTGCAGTGTAGCATTGACATAAGGTAGACATCCCACAACACACAAAGGTCTAAAGAGACTTGGCCAAGTTTTCAAAGTTCAGCCTGCAAAGTCTGACAAGCAAACTGCATAAAGGGAGAAGTTAAAATTCAAATGGAGACAAGAGGCTGCTGTGCTTAGGAAGTACCCACTTACCAGGCAAAAGGCAGCTTTCAGCAAGGCTGAGCTTTTCATTTCCAACATCCTTCACACTGTCGAAAGTCACTTCAATATGGTTTTGTTCACTGAGGAAGTTCCAATCTGCATCAGTGTGCTGTCAATGGCATCATAGATTGTAGCAAGACTTGTTATTTATGTGGACTTACTCTGGGCTTTTTTCCATCCTCCCCAAGAGATATCCTTCGTTGCTACCAGGGTGGAGGGGGAAGGAAGGGGGCACGGAGTGGGAGGTCAATGTTGATCTGATCAATGTTGTGTCCTTACAAAAATTCTACCTCCAAACTACTCACCTTACACTAGGGTATGGCAGTGGTGTGGTGAAGAATTGCTAATGTCAATAGAAATTTTAATTTGAAAAAGATACCAGTTAAAACAGCAACTGTTCACTCTAAAACCTTCACAGACAACATCATGCGTTAACGGAGTGGCAGTGCCACAAGGCTTCATTGAGGATGAAGACCTGAGTCTGAATTTGATCTTAACCAATATTGTGGCGGCAATTTATTAACCATCTAATTCCCTGGGCTATGGGCATAAGCTGACCTTTGGGTATTCATTGCTGGTGCAAATACATTTGTAAAGCCCCCACTTTAAAGAGCATCCCCAAGCAATCCAGTGGAGGATTGCAAATACTAGGCCTTAGCCCTTTAAATCAGAATATCTGGCTGAAAAAACAGGCTGAGGATATTTCCCCTTGTTGGCAGGAGCTGGGTTTCTCCATTTTAAGACACAACAGCCAGGACAAAGCTGGAGTCTCTTGGGGGGGTGGGAGGGAGGATGCTGCTGAGCAAAGCTCGAATGGACAAAGGCAGGTTTGCAGACTGCGAGAGGCTGATAGCATTGGGCTGTCTGCACAAGCAGGGAATAGGGAGCTCAGGGTGGTGGGGCACATCTGGGGACTTGCCAGCCCCCAACATCAGCATAGCCTGGGAGACTCCATCTATGCCCCTACACCGGTCTCCACGGGGAGTCTTCTTACAAAGGGCTTTCTAATCCTTATTCTCTCCTCCCGCTTTTAAAAGGCAGCTCGTCTCTGGCTGCTTTGGCTCCTGCTAGCAAATTTCAAGCCTGGAGGAACGGCCTGAATTAAGGACCCACACACGAGATAAGGTTCACCTTGCTTAGACTCCATGAGCAAACTGCGTCGAGGGAGGAAACATTTCCTTCCTCGCAGCGCTGATGCCATGACAAGGCCCCACTGGACCCAGGTGAGCGCCAGCAGCTGCACAGGTCCATGCAGGCTACCTGCTTTAAAGCTTTGAAAGCCTGACTGGCAACCACAGCTGGGCTCCTGCAGGAGGAAAACTTTGGTTTGTGATGGCAGTAAAAATCCAATCCGAGTCCATTTATTCTCCTCTCGGTATTTTTGGCCCATTCTATCCTCCCTTTGGCTGCATCCCAGCACTTCTACTTCGGCGATCAGCCTGCTTCACCTAGTCCAAGTGCCTACTCTACACCCAGCAGGACTGTGCCCAGTGGCCACCGTTTGGGAATAGCAATGGAAGCTGAATGCCTCCTGGCTCAACCACAGGCGTCTCTTAGGATTCCTGGCTCATTTCAGAGGAGCATCGTGGAAACAGTCAAGAAACCCAAAGGTACAGTCAAGAGCACATGGCATTATTTCAGAGAAACACCAAGCTCTCCCCAGCAACCTGCCATTTCATACTCCCAGGTGCCTGCTGCTGTTGAAACCCTCTGGATGCACTACACATTCAGCTCCTTTCAGATCCATAAAGTCAACGGCTTGGGAATCCAAGGGAGCTGGAGGGGATGCTACTTTAAGACCATGTCTGCCAGGAACGGATAAAGAACCGCTGAATGCTCTTTTCCCTCAGTAGTAGAGTGGATAACACACACAGCTGGTCTTTGCATGAGTTGCATGGAGCTACTCCGTGATCAGAGGCCCACTTCTTTGTTGTGGGAACAACCTAAGTCAAGTAGTTTTCAGTCAAGGTTGGTCAAGGTCACCCTAAACTATTCCTAAAACAAAGAGATTTCAGAAATTAGGATTTGTTTCATAGATTTCATACACGTTAGGCCTCGAAGGGACCTCGCGAGAGCATCGGATGGACCCCAGCAAGGTGAGCATCCAAGCATTTCTTGAACGTATCTAGAGTAGGTGCTTGCACCACTTCTAGTCCAGTCTCTTGTCGACACAGACAGTAAAGAAGTTTTTCCTTATGTCCGGTCTAAAACGGTCTTCCAGCAGTTTGTGACTGTTAGGCTATGCCTTCCCTTGGGGTGTCCTGGTGAACAGACCTTCTCCCAGTTCCTAATGCACACCCCTTATGTGCTGCCACCAAGTCACCCCTGAGCCTGTGCTTCTCCAGGCTGAAGAGTCCCGTGCCTCTCAGCCTCTCCTCGTCAGGCCTGTTCCTCTGACCTCTAATCATGCGGGTGGCTCTCCTCTGGACCCATGTTAATAGGTCTGGACCTATTATGTTAATAGGACTCGCTAAAAAATAGTTTAGCTCCTCCCCTTACCTCCTCCTTGCCAAGTCCAGCGGTTCCCCCTCCCCTTCCTTTTTTAAGTTCATTCCCTGAACACGAGTGCTCTATGCACAGCCACTAACCTGCAGTCAAGAACATGTGTGATTCCAGCACCAGACATGAATGACACCATTTGGCTGCCTTCTTATCTCATGTCACTCAGGTTGCCCATTGCCACAAACGAGTTTTCAAGTGAACATTGTAAAAAAAAATTACTCTGTCCGCATTGAGTGAGCTCCTGCTTCCGGACTCCTTCCACGGTGTCAACTAAACCGAGTCACACCTTTCTTCACTTTTATGAGAGACCAGCAATTGGGGATATCCTGCAAGGGTTTGCTTAAGCCACGTTTCACTGTAATGAAGTCCAGTTCAAGGCGTGTAAAGATGGCAGCTTCTTTTAAAATGAATGCAGCCCCTTCAGGAGATGGACACCACACTCATCGGTTTCTCTTTGCTTTATTGTAATGCTCTTTTAATAGATGACACTGCAGTTCAAGTCCAGTACCACTCTACAGAACAAGGAATACTGTTCACCGAAACTGCTACTCCTGTGAACTTCACATAAAACACATTAGGAAAATTAAAGATACAGTACCCCTCATTTACCAAATTCCTGCTGGCATGAAAACAATAAGCAGCTCTACAAATTGTCTCTCTAAAACATTTCAGTCCAAAACTGAAGCATGAGAGTCTGCCTCTCGACTTTTACTCAAACCCTCTTTGAAAAGAAAAAAAAAAAAGGATGTTAAAATTGGATGATGAAAAGGCAAAAGGGATTTTGTAATATTTCTACTGACTGTTAAATTAAATCTCAAAAAGGGACACTGCATCTTTAAGTAATTTCCTGCATGAGACAACAAAGGAGGTTTCACCTACACTTGTTAAATTATTGCACAGATTTTTACACCGATAAATACATCATCAACCTGTGGAATGTTACAATGTTCAGAGTGGGGAAAAAAAAAAAGCAGCAGCAATATCCTTGAGATTTCTAGAACGAGGGAAGAGTTGGCCAAGCATTTCTTGAAATTCAAAATAACTCAGGACTGATTTAAGAGAAAGCGAAACATTTTAAAAACCTAACCCCTTGGGAAGAGGAAGTCCAGTTTCTGGTTTGGGAGCACTCAAGAACTAACATGGTTTGCTCTTTTGCAAATGGCACTTAGCTTGAACGTCCTAAATCTTCTCTCCGATCACAAGGCTACTTCTAGCAATTCAGCCTGCCAACGAGGAAGCCATCAGTTTCAATGAAATGGAGACCAAAACACAGGGAAGGTTAAGCTGGATAATACAATATCAAATAGAAGACATCTCTGATTTCTACCTCCTTTGTCCCCTCCTTCTCCAATGTCTTTACAGTGGCTTTTCTGCCCCCCACAGCGTTAGTGAAAGAAAACGTGCAGAAGTGAGAGCCCTAGAAACCAAAGTTTTGTTTAACCGCAGTACAGGCACAGCATGCACCGATGCTACAGGTTTGCCCACCCTGCCAGTGCATCCCAAATACAATACTGGGGCACATCTACGAATGAGAAAGCTCAGCTCCCGGGGCCTGGGACAAGAACGGTTAAGGGTGACAACTGAGAGGGCTCATTACTACTTCCACGCCTACCCTGACCTTCCCATTTAATTTACTCTGAAAACTGATCGGTGCTCTCGGTGACGGTGCTCTTAGCCAACTCCTATCCAAGAAACTAGAACCCAAGAAAACAAAAAGATCAAAGAAGAAAATGTCCTGTTTCCCCCATCCCTCACCTTCATGCTAGACTCTGGGTACAGATGGGCCAAAATAAAATCATTTTTATTTGAGCAGTTCTAGAAAAATGGAACTGCATTTACACCTGGACCTAGCAGAAGGCCTAGTTTTACTTTTGCATCTGTATCTCCCAGTACAGTGCTGCTTTTTACCATCCTCAAGCCATGGTCCTAGGATACTTTTATGCCTCCACAACAGCATAAGGTTTCTTTACAGGTGGAAAAAAAAATGTTCCTTCATTTTTTCCTGTACTGAAAGAACATCATTTTCACAAAGGTCTACCCAATCAGGCATGTGTGGTTTCTAATTTAAAGTGCAGCCTGAAAAACTAGGCTGTGCCAAACAGTTGCAAGTGTGATATAAACAGCCCCTTATTTAGGCAAAGGATGAAATGTTGGCATATGAGGATGCATGCGCATGTGGTAAATTATTACGGATCAGACAGAATGAAATAAAAGCCCATCTTATTAGGGGGGAAGAAAGGAGGGGGAAAAAAACCCTTATTTGGGGAGGTTGACAAAAGAGACATAACAATCCAAATGCACGTGGGAAGCTAAATCAGCTTCTCATCACTTTAGACAGACAGTTTCAGCAGTCAGGCAACCCAGCTGAACAGATGCATTTTGCTTGTCACTACTACTGCAATACTTCACAAAGATTAAATGGTAGTCAAGGACTGGGCAATACCACTTCACATGAATTACATGGCATGGCCTTCAAAGAACATGCATTACAGGTTCAAACTGGGCAGCAGACAAGTGACAAGAGCAGCAGGTCATAGGAGAGTATGCATTAAAAATACAAAAACCGTTACGAGTTTAACATGCAATCAAGCCAAGACAACAGTATCTCTGGAACAGGACAAATTCGAATAAAAGGTCACCTTTTTATAAAGAGTCAGGCTGTGAGTGTTCTTGACAATGGTTCTGCAAGAGGCATCAGAGGCCTTAGATTTCCCCCATTTAAAGGGTCACTGTGCCAATGATAGTTCCTCAGTGGGACTCATGGGGCCTTACACTAATCTGGCACAAGCACCCTCTGGATAATGACCTTCACTGCATAAAGTTCTCCGAGAGGACACGTCTCTCCGCATATCACTGAAAGGGCACTACAGATGAGAAAAAGCCAATGAGGTAAAGGTCAGGACAGCAGTTTAAAAGTGGGGGCCAGAAAAAAGCTGAAAGACTATACAGCTAAGAAAGCCTGCAAGACCTACACTTCCCCAGAGTGTAAATACAGACGTTGCTACCTAGACTACAAACCAAGAAGCCGGTAATACTTTTTGGATAAATCATGATTCGGGAGAGGGGGTGGAGGGCAGAGAGGCCTGCTAAAGACACCTCATTTATAGCCCACATCCACTTGAACCTTCTCCATGGTGAAAACTGAAACGCAGCAATATTTGAGAGCAAAAAACTCATCATACCATGAGTGTCATCTGTCGTACAGTCAATATAAAGATTTTCTTGGACACACTCTCAAGGGTTCACAGTTGTTCAGATCAAGAAGTTCATGCTATCATTTGAAGGAGACTTTACCAATTGGCACCATGATGTGAAGTTTTCAAGTGGCTTCAAAATATTTAGTCACATTTGTATAACATTACAGAACAGTAACAATAAAAAAGTAGAGCTATCGGCAATATGGAAACACTCAACATAAGGCACCTTTGCTGTTAAGGGAAATAAGATCTGAATTCTTCTATTTCCGTTTTCCCTATGCAAAAGTTTATGTTTATAGATCATGCAAAGCAGCTAAAAAAGGTTGAAGTTGACACCTGACCACCATTCATATCCTGCTCCATTTTGTAATGCTGACATAAGTAGGGCTCCAACAGCCTCTTCGAAATAGTATCTCTTAAAAGAAACAAACAGAAATAGAAAGAAAAAAAAAAGAAAGGTACTAGGAAATGGTAGGGCAAAGTGACAGAACAATTATACATTTCTCTAAGTTTAACAAACTGAACCAAAATTTCACTGCTAAATCCACTGTGAAAGTGGGTTGTCTCCAGCTTTATAGTTACATTGGGTTCTCACATCTTCCACCCATTTTGTGCTACTGTTCCAGGATGTCTCATTTCCCTGCTACACTGGCAGTCCAGTGCCATGCAGAAGGGAAAAATGTTTCATTTTAACAAATATGGCAGGTGAAATTAAGAGGCTGGAAGGAAGAAAGCTAGAGAGGCATAGGAAGGCCCTTTCATCATAGTTAAATTACAAGGAACATACGCCACAACCGTGCATTACACACCTGCATGCATTCTGCACTGTGTAAATGCCTAAGCGCAAGGGCAAGAGTGTAAGTAGTGCCACTTTGAATACCCCTATATAGTCGGGCTGACAAAATGGTGGGTTACATACAAATAATTATCTAGCCCTAGATTTTTCTCATCTATGAATTCTCTCTAAAGAAAAAAAGTTTTAAAAAGTTCTCAAACCGTGTAAAGTTTAAAAACACGTTCAATAAAAAGTGTTTTAATGGCCATTTTGAATTGCCAGATTGAATGCAGTCCCAGCAATCCAGAAAGGCATTTCAACTGGTACTTATGCAACTGCAGTTCACTTTTACGAATGTTGGACATCTGTTGAAGATAGCTCCTCTCCTTTCCCTGTCTCCTCCACCCCAGGCGCTCTCTGAAGTTACGAAGGCTGGATGGGCAACCCTATGAAACTACACATGCAAATACCGTGCCAAGAAAACGTGCTTGCACTGATTTGTTCCTCTGATTTTAATTTAAGGAGGTTGGCATACCCAGCTCCAACAACACTAGTGTGAAGAGAACAGATCTACTGACATCCTTGACAATGGGAGAGCCATATCTTCATATGGACACGAGAATCAGACACTATTTTTTTCTAAACTGGAATAGAAGAAAGGAGAATGACAGGGAAGCACAAGGGAACAGGTCAATAGAGAAAACCATGTTAATCCAGTTATGTGTGTGTGGTTTGTTTTTTTTTCCTCCCATCAACCAGCACAGCCTCCCTCCTTAGCCATGTGGCATAAGGCTAGAGTCCTACCAGTTCTGGTTATCCCACCCATCCTCGGTGCCTGAGGACACCTTTTTTGTTTTCTTCGGGGGTTTTTTGGACTTGCTCTCCCCTCCTGCAGTTTCCCAGTTGGTCTCCCAGTTCTCCCAGCTGTCGCTGTTACTGTTCTTGTTGTTGGAAACTGTCCCCGAACCCCAGACATCCCAGCTATCAGAGCTCTTCTTCTCGGTGGAATTGTCCACGTATGTCCAGCTGTCACTGCTTGGAGATTTATGAGCCTTGGGTGGATCTGAGTTGCCAAACGTTTCCCAGAAGCTTTGATCTACACTATTGTTCTGGTAGCCCTCTCCTCCACTGTTCTGGTAACTGTCTCCCTCAGCTGGTCTTTTAAGGGAGAAAGGGAAAAAAAAAAAAAGAGGAAAAAAAAAATTAGATGTGGTTCCATTCATTTCAAATGACTCGACTGATTTCTCTGCTTAAGAGTAAACTATCCAACTCCAGCTCCAACTACGCGACCGTGTTAAATGAGGTGCTTCTGCTGAAAAAAGTGGTCCTCTTGGATTTACTTTTAGGGCTCTGACATTAGCCAGTATGAACAGAGAAAACAATGATGCTGCTGCCCTTTGCTCAAACCAATTTGAAGATGAAAATGAGAAGCAAGGCAGAAGAGCTGGAAGTATTTTTTCTGAAGTCAGATTTAAGCTGTAATTCATAGTCTTAAAAATATTAAATACAATGCATTCGGTACAAATTAAAAAATAATTAGTCATAAGCTATTGTAGTCTTTGTAGAACACCCTGAGGTGATGAACAGTTACATTATGAAAGAAAAACTGCATCACGAAAGGTGTGAACAGATTGGAAAGAGACCACCAGACAGCACCAAAATAATAATAATAATAATAATAATAATAATAATAATAGTAATGGCCTGGGAAACATATTTTATAAGGAAAGGCTGAAAGTATTAAGTCTGAGGAAGAGAAGACTGAGTGGGGATTTGATAACAGTCTTCAAATATGGGAAGGGAGATTATAAAGAGGAAGAAAGTTCTCTCTGTGGCTGTAGGAGACAGGACATGGGGCAATGGCCTCAAACTGCAGCAGAAGAAATTTAAGTTAGGGATTATGAAAAATGTTCTGATGTTTTTTAAAAAGAGATTGAGAAGGCAAAGGCCATACCTTTCAGGATGATCATCTGGTTTGCCAGAAAAGAAAGTGGTGACATCTCGCCATCCTTTACTACCAGCTCCCTGAACCTAGAAAGGAAGCAGTGGTTACTTCACACTCGGTGCTTTGCCTCGTTCGTTTGGACTAAGATGATACTTTTGTTATAAGAAAGATTTCTACCAAAATCCACAATGCATAGCAAAATGTTCTCCTCATTCATATGAAGATAATGCATTGAAAGTGGCCTCACACGATTCCAGTCACCTACTTTGGAGTCCAACAATAGTTTTAACTGACAATTTAAACTGGATTTATTTTTAGTGATAAGCACATCTTGTGCTTAAACCATTGCATTTTCAGGGCTTGCTGCAAAGATAATGCCCATACTACTTAGCCCTGGGCCCCAACTTCATAGGACCAAGTTTGTGCCTAAACTGTCTGGCCAGAAAAAGAAAATGCTCGGTGTTGGTCACTAGCAGGGCAGCTAGCTACATATTACGGAGTCTATTTAAGGCAAAGACCAAAGTTGACAGCTTCACAGAAACTTGGTCAAATGCGTTGAAAATGGTATAATAAAAGGAAAAGAAACTGCCCATGGCAGTTTATTCAAAGGGATTTAACTCAAAATCCTTAAGTTACGAAGCCCCATTCAAAACTATTCAATCCAACTGGAGCTTAATATTGTTCAAGAATGCATCTGGTCCATATGAAGTAACATCTAAATCAAGAGTAGCGACAGGACCTGGTTTTGGTCGCTGCTACATCATTGTCTGCGGTGCAGCTCTTCACACCAGGGCGCAGATTCCAACTGCAGCTATACTGATACAAATCCAGAGTAACTCCTAATGCAGCAAAACCATGTAACCAAGCACATGTGATGCATGGTCCAACTTTGTTCACAGATTACTAATGTAAATATTAACTGGTTTCTTAAAGTCTTTTCAATTTACAGCTCCCGTGGACAGGCCAAAAGTTGATTTTCGTGAACACTGCCGTTGAAGGAATCGTCTTCTGTTGTGCTGAGATCAGGATCGCAAGCCATGAAATGGCAAGAAGAATGGGAACTATTCTCAGATTCGTATAGACTTGTAGAGTCTCAAGGGGGCAAAGTTGTTAGGACTTAAGCAAAACAGATAAGGGACAAATTCGCTTTTTAGCTAAAAAAAAACAAAAAACTTAGGCCTTCCCTTCCTTTGAAGCAGGAAAAGCTCCTGGCAGTAAGCTGTCATGGGAAATGGCTTCCAAAGCTGATTTCAGCTGCTCATGGCAGAAGAAACATCACTATCAAAAGGGCTGTTCAAATTATTGAATTAGTTATAACATTCTGCAAGTCTCTTGTAACCAGCAGCTGTAGGAGCACTTACCCCATAACCAAGCAATGGCAGCAAAATAGGAAGAGATGAGGGGGAAAAAGGACACACATTAATAACATGAATTGCAGATACTTCATGTAAGCTGTCTCCATATTCTTTTGGCCCACATTTACTGCCAGAATTTTGTTTGCCAATTATGAGCCTGCGTCACACACTCAGTGTAATGATTATGAGGATGCTGCTGAGCTCTAATTAATGTCCCTGCAGCTATGCACACTCACCTCTGCATCAAGTGGTCGCGCTAAAAATGGCATGAGCATCTTTTATCCAGATTATCTGTATTCATACAAGCAAAACAAACAGAGGGAAGGAGTAAAATATCTGCTCCTTCTCTCTATGACCTGGGCTTGAGGAAGAATATGGAGGCTGGCTTAATATTTGGCCTCCTAACGGTCAGGCAGGCCTCCTCGTACCTTGGTAGCCAACTGAGATACCCCTACGGTGACATCCTCAAAAAGTTTTCCCTCTTTCACCTAGATGAATCAAAGTGCCTGCAGTTAGTTGTGACACAAAATGACATCAACAGCTGAAAAACAGGACAATTTGTGATAAGAGCTGAGAGACACAAGGTAAAAACCAAGCCACAGTATATTTGACTTGCTAGACAACGTTAAGAAAACAAAATATGAAGGCTACTCTTGAGTACGGGCAGTCCTCTGAAGCTAGACGAACTTTCCACTGACTTTTGAAAAGGCACTATTATAGGGACCCTGATCATTAAAACCCCAAATCCCAATCAAACTTACTACATCACTATTTACAAAGAACGTATTTTATTAAAATAAAATAAAACACGACTCTGGGGAGACTGAAATGAAGGCAATTATAAGACAAGGTTGAAAACAGGCATCTTTTCACTATGGCACAAGCCTCCTGGAAACTTTGATGGGACTGTGAAGCCTTTTGCCTTTTGATCATTTGAAGCACACTGGAATGCATGCTTTTCACCAGCTGAGACCCTGCAACCAGCTAAAAACAACAACAAAAAAAGCCTACAAGTAACTTGCCAGTTGCATAGGAGCCAGACCACTGCTAGCTGCTGTCAATTAGGTACTCGCAAAGCTAGGAATCAGAGAAAAGAATTCTACCCAGGGCAGTTTTGCACCATTTACCCTACTTGGTGAGCAACACTGCTCAGCGGAGTAACCCTCCAAAACATGGAGGATATGAAGTTACAGGAAGATGCAGAGCTACGGGCAAAGCACCCTAAGATAAAACAGTACATTGGCTGCATTGTACAACTAGGATAACTGTATCTGTAAAGAATCTACCATGTCTGGCAAAACGAAAATTGTGATTAGAAGATAAATTTCTCTCAACAGAGATTCTATTCTCAAAAAAAAAAAGATCCAGGATAACAGAGTGGAAAACTCATTAAAATGCTCTTCTGTGATTCAAGACACTTCACTAAAGGCAAGTCAACTGGATGAACGTGAGATAAAAGAGTAATGACTCTCTTGGGTGACACTACACTTTTCATTAGATATGAACCCACATCCTACAGAGCTAATGATATACTCCACCTCCTCCCCTCCCCCCCCCCCGCCTCCAGAAATAAAAAGTACTATTTCTTTCTTTTTTACCAAAATAAGTATGTTTAGGAAAGGATTTATAGGTAATTAGGTCTCTTTCTGAAAGTTATGATCTAAATTATTAATGTTTTGGAACTGCTTTAAAATATTTAAGAGTACAGAATAAATGCATGTCAAAAGGGGGGGGAAAAAAAGTTTTAAACAAAATGTAAAGAAGGAACAAGGAAGACGACAACATTTGACACACCATAAACTATGACTTAAACAGGAAAAAAAGAACCTGCCACCACCATTTGCTCCAAGTGGCTGCTTATTTTATTTGCCAGTTACTGCTCAGGATTCACCTGGATTCATTCATATCACTTTGTCTAAAATGCAAATAGCTAGACATGGGAGAAGACAGGCTCCCACCACCCCACACGCACCTCTTGCTTTTGATCATTTAAGTTGATATTCTGACTTCCTAGAAACAGCGTAGCATAAATTCAATAGTGACACCAACTGGTAATGTTTTCCAAATAAAAATGTCTCAATAGGCTAGTGACACAGTATCTAAAAAATTAATACCATCTTGTAATTTTTAGTTTGGTTTCTATTAACAGCCATCTTCAATCAGCCTGAAAGTGTATCATCGCTGATTTACACTGATTCTTATGTAAATGTAGGTGCTCTGGTAGGGTTCGAAGGTGCTTATTTGAATGGAGAAAAAGCTGGCAGTAAAAAAGGTGATCACTAAGAAAGAGAGCTCTCACAATGGTAGTATTACTTAATTAAAACACTGGCTATCATTAACCTTTCCAGACCGTTAAGGAACACCACAGGGCTCTCCATACATGGAAGGAAGATGGCAAGAACAGGACATCTCATAAGGGGGGAAAAGAATAAAAGCAACAGCAAATGGGTATTTCCCTGAATTGCTTACACAGATTCATAGCTGTTAGGGGCTGGAAGGGACCTTACAAGATCATTGGGTTCGGCCCCCCTGCAATGAACTATTTGCATTGATTTTTTTCTTGTGCAGGGGCAAAAATGAGAACATTTCTTTGGTAACATTATTAATACCAAAGTATTTGAAGTTTTCCCTTTGTTGCTATGTCAGTGTATCAATAATAAATGATGGGCTGACAACCTCTCCACGTGGCAGGAGGAAACAGAATCACTTCCTAGGTCACGTAATCACACTGCATAATTGACTAGTTTCCAAAGTTACCTTTTCTTGTGCAGGTTTGAGAACATTTTCATTTAATGTCTGCCCTAACTCTGACGCCTATTTAAAAGCAAAACAAAAAAACAAAGTCAGTTATATTTTCTTTCATAAAATACAGCCAACATTCTCCAAGAAACTAGCCTGCAAAAATCTCAAGAACAAGAACAGAAAAGCCTTAAGCTTTGCCTCAGACAAGCAACAGAGTGAGCTGAAAGCACACAAAATGCAATGCTACAAAAAATGTTATAGGAAATAAAAACAACCCCCCCCCAAAAAATAAATAAACCCCAGATATGCAAGGCTGTAAGACTGTAAAAGCTCCCAGAGCTCAAGAAAGATCTGTCTTTGATCGAGCGACAGAAGCAAGCACCAACAGCCCAGAGGGTAGCCCCATTGCCAAGTCCTGAGCCTTCACGCGTAGTGGGAGAAAAACGGTACTCGACTCTTATGTTCCTGCTAATGGTAGGCCTTTTCAGCAGGAAAGGATGGTCATGCTTTCACAAGGAAATAGTCCTTCCTGTGACACAGGTAACATCAACTGTTAATAATCTTAATAACCAATTCCACTTCCAACCAACATACTGGAGTCAAACCTATGTCAGAGGATGATTATACTTATGTCTGGCTTCAGGTGTTTGCTAAGGCATGCAAGCATTCCAGGAAAATAATAAAGTTAAATCTAGGGCAGAAGCATAAGGTTGCTATGTTTTAGAGAGGATGTTTAAACCAATGTAAATCCAGGGATTCAGAGCAAGGAAGTCGTAACATGAGTCTGGCATAATAATATTAAAAGGACAGCACGGCTTGAAACTATAAACTCATACCTTTCCTCACTCTGAAATACTGTTTTTTTCCCCGCCCCAACAACATTAGTTTTCCCTTTTGGGTGACATCTTCTATATTGATGATTCGTTTCTGAAGTCTTACTTGTGTCCTAGGCTGCCACCACTTCTCCTCTTTATAAACAATTTTTTGGGGGAAAAAATTCAATGCAAAAAAATCCCTAAAAAATTGAATGGGCTTTTCAAAGGGGCAGGTGGGAGCTTATTAACCTGGACCTTGTCTTTGCTTACTTCAATGTCTTGTCATAGAAAGAGATAACTAGCCAGGATTAGCAACTAAAGGATGTCAAACAATGCTTGAAACACTGCACGTATCAGCAAGGAAGTCTTACCTAACTTCTGTAGGCAGAACTGCACAATTTAGCTGATGGATACTGAAAAGGGAGAATGGGTGGGGATTTGTCATCTTTTGAAACACCGAGTAGGAGACAGGATACCAAACTTTATAATCACGCTTTAAAAGCAGTGCAATTCAACACAGCACACCCTAGGTTCCTACTAATGAGGCCTTCCATGGGGCATTTCTTACTGCGTTCGGTCTTCAAATGACACTCCAGCCTAATTCTGCGTATATATCATTCCTGAATAAAACATGCAAATGGAGCCCTTGACAACCAGCGCTTACAGGGAGCATGGCCTGGAGTACAGGTTTTCTAATGCATCCAGGGCTGCATACTCATCCTTTTCTTAATTAACCCAATTTATTTTTAAAAGACATTGCAGTAAAATGCACATCACTTTTAGGGGTTTTTTTTCTTTTTTTTAGAAAAAGAAGACTTGATTTAAACAAAATGAAAATAAAAAAAGACAGCTCAAGAGCAAATGCACATATTCAGCACAAACAGTGACAAAGCGCCCATGCACGACAATATATGTGAGGGCTTTACCGGCTCTGGCTGCTGCTTGTAGCCCCAAAACTTTACCCAGACAGCACAAGAGAAAGAGAGCAAGGAAAGTAGAAGAAGCAGCTTTTAGCAAAAAATCAGAAGCATTTTTCAGGCAAGTTAAGTAGCATGATCCTTAACCAACTCCAGCCTCTACTGACAAGCCAAAAACCAAGTCGAAATTTGTTTGGCCAATGGACACTAAATGATCACAAAACGCATCACATCCAAGCAAAGTCAAGCAGGTGGCAAATTTGTATTGCAAAGTAAAAGATCCAGTTTTTAATTCGTGAGTTGAGCTACCGATAAGTGGCTCAGACACTGGAGTACAATGCTTATAAAGGAACTTGTCAGTAGATCTGATTAACGTCTACATTTTCATGGGATATTTAAAAATAGCACGCTAGTACTAATAGCCTTATGTAAAAAAAGAAAAAAATTCTGAAGGGAAAATCAATTTCTGCTGGATGGTTTGGTAGAGGGAGACCAGTATTACATTAAAATTCCTGCATTCAAGCCAAGCAAGCATCTTCAACCTGGGTATTAGTTAACAGCCTTGAAGTCCTGCCAAGTGACATTTTTCTTAATCCTTCAATACATGTATAACTTCTGTAATGTGCAACAGTGACAACCTAGTGTCTGCAACTCCCTTTTGAACACCAAACTGCCTCCTGGTGTCCCTAGCCCTAATATGAACTGGAGGATTCTGTGCATTTTAGGCTAATGTCCTACATGCAACCACAGTTCAAAAGCAAGTCTCTCCTGTATCATACATTAAAATATACATCACCTCTCTGTCATACTAAATGTAACATTCAGGCTTTGGAAGATAGACTCAGCTTCCTTTCAGAGATTTTTATTCTCTCTCTTGGATTTTTCAACTCTTCTAAAGCAAACAGCTCATGCTTTTGTCAGGGCTGCGTGCCACTCTGATCTGACCAACTCTGCCTTAATCTTTGAATTAAACAAGAACATCTGTATATTTGGAATTGCTAACCTGCTTATGTGCAAGCAGATAATTCAACAATTAAATTCAAACAGTTTACCTTTTCCGGTTCATTCAATGGAATAAGCATGTGCATTCTATTAAAATGTCTACTTCGAGAAGCATGCTACTTCAGAGAAATCCCATTGTTTTTATGAAACTTAAATGTCACAGGCACATTTTATGGAGGAAAGCCACTAATTCATGTAGCTGTTTAACTTCAGTGGCAGTTGAGTATATCTGTTGTTTATATGCATGGATTTATATGCACCATGGATCATTTGCCTTCAGTGTGAAAATAGGAGAGCATCATCACCACCCCTGTAGAAGCTGAACCTAGTATCTAGGTGTTTCTTCCCCAACTCCAGGCAAGATCCTGGAATGATTATTCAGATAAAAAAAAGGTTGCACTGAGGATACACACTGCAGTTTCATAGGGACCAGATCCAAGACATCTTGTACTAAAATTCATGGAGATTACAAATAAAGCCCATTAACTGTAATCACAACACAGAGCTAAATATTACAATCACCTTTTGACTTGCTTGAGATCCAAATCTGGTTGCCTGTAAAATGGAAGCAAACATATCAATCATTTAAAATTAGTCCTAATCAACAGGCATATTAAGACATGCTGGGTAAAATCCTGACCCCACTTGAAATCAATGGGAATTTTCCTATTGACTTCATTACGGCCAGCATTTCACACCTTGTCTCCCAGAACATTATCTCCACATTTTTAAGGACAAACCACTTTGTCCATTCTTCAATTGTAAATGAGACTGAAAAAGCCTCGCTCTGACAGTGGTTGCCATTCAATGACCACATAACAATTTTGAAAAGTTGAGGCACTCAGCTGTAAAGTGGGAATATAGAAATCCCAGGGTTCATGAAGTACCAAATAAAGGATAAGCATTTAGACCCTTCTTTAATGCCTCCTGTAGTAGGCAAGGGAAGATGAGGCTACAATGTCTGAAAGGTGGACTTGAAATACAGAAGGACAAGGACTCTACCCTTTAATTCAGGCAGCTGCGTACAAGGTCAACAAGAAGCAGAGTGCCAGAGTTAATCCTTAGCATTAGTGAGAATTACTTGGGCATGTCAAGGAGGGGAAGAGATTCCCCAGGATAGAGCAAATGTCTTATGATATTTTTAGCTCCAAACCACCTGTCTGTCAGTCCACAAATTACAAGAACATTTCACTTTTTCTTCATTAGTAATGGTGAAATATGAAAAAAACCCTAAAAATATCCACTGGTTCTTCCCCATGATCTTGAAGGAAAACTATTACAAGCCCTCCCTACCTGCTGCAAAAGAAAGAACAACACAGAAGAAGGGGGAGGCAGAGGAAAGAGGGGATGAGGGGAGAAGAGAGGTTGGGAATGGAGACTATCTTCCTTTAATTATATAAATCCATAAGAGGCCTAATCAAATTAACAGAACCCCTTTTACCCTGCAAAAATCAGACAGAAGTAACTGCTTGTATGTACTTACACCCTCTTTAGCTGCTGTGGCAATCTTGCTTGCTCCAGTTGTAAAGCTACTCCATCCCTTAAAAAAAAAAAGAACAAGTTTTGTTCTACTATTGCTTAGTTAAATTAATGCAATATATTAAATAGTATATCTTGTCCTGTAGCTATGGGAAATGCCTACTGATTGAGACAGGTTTGTAGCAAAGTCCTACTGAACAATAAAAATACTGCGATGATGAATTTCCCTTGTTTTCTTTTGGATTTCTGCACAAATCACAATTATGACTACTGCAGGCTGAACAGCCCTGAGCTGCATGAGTTATTCTAATGAAAAACAGAGTTTTATGAAGTTCTCGCTGTGGAAACAAAATATATTTTCACAATAATAGCAAGAGGCTGCAAAATGGTAGTAGAGCCCAAATAAATACAGGTATCTTCCAGGCTACTTTCTGTGTATTATGAGTGGAAAAAAAAAAAAGGCAGAGTGTACTCTGACATAAGCCTGGAAAAAGCTAAAGCCAAGAGCTATACATCCAAACAAAAAAGGACTGATATGCTCGTAAGAGGCAAATACAAATAAGTTATTGATTTTATCTGCCTGTTTATGAGAAAGCCTGAAATAACTTTTTTTTCCCTTTGTAGCCCCAGAAATACAAGCCTTTGTTTGTTGCCTTTTTTCTTAGAGGTTTTCTTGGAGGATCCAGAAACTCAATTATGCACTCTATCAGACCTTAATTAAAGTAATAGGGTACTGAATCTGCAAAAAAACATTTTTCTTTCCAATTTTGTGTCACATCTAATAAGGAGCTAAGCAAAAAGGAGGAGGAGAGGATACATTATAAACACTCTTCCTCTCAATTGTTCAGCTTTCAGTTCCCATTAGTTACCCAGTCATCCAGAGTCTTCCAAGAAAAACAAGGCAGGCAAGACCTGAATTTCTAATGTAAAAACCCCCAGAAAAAATGTCTTTAACATTCTTCTGGGCCTTCTTTATAAACATTATAAAGAAACAAGGGGCTTTGCCAGTTTCTTTTCCTTTGCAGGTCACCTTCACATAAAATTGTCAAGTTATGCAGCAGCAGCACCATTTAACCACTTTAATGCCAAATTCAAAGTATGTTAACAAAATGCACTGCTACCATCCTCCCATATAGTTTCATAGTTGTTAGGGGCTGGAAGGGACCTTACCATCAGGTCCAGCCCCCCTCCACTTGGGCAGAAAAGACTGCTGGGATGGTATTTTTAGAGCACTGATGTTCCAGGGACATAATGGCTTGAATATATCCTTGAGTGAAGGCTGCTTATATAAAAAAAATAAATAAATAAAAAATAAAAAAGATCAGAATGTCTTGCTTGCTACCCTGTCCACTTAATTGTGCTAGTTTGCTTATGGAGATGAAGAGACTTTTCTTTAAAGAAGTCTTGTTAAAACTATACTCTTTAACTGACCCACACCACTGAAGCCTCCTAATTAGCAGTCTTGGCTTGTCTTTATTTCTTGCAGGTAAACGTAATGACATAGATGGCACTGACATGACAATGGAAAGGTGATAGTTTCTGGAGAGTGTGATGTTAAATATAGGCTCAAATTGAAAATTCTGGCTTTCTTATGGAACAGGCTGAATGGCTTATCATCAATTCGACAGCAAATGGTCCTCTTGATGTGCAATGACAGGGAAAAAGCCTCCTGTGTATATTCGTTTTTAACACCCGCTAAAAGGAAAGCTCTCTTCCCCAACAAGGTGATAATTTATGAAGGTAATAAGCTTTACTTCTATTAAAAACCATTTAACCTGCAGAGATTCCGTGTGGTCACAAGAGGGCATTTTACCACTAGCTTCAACGAGATCACATAATCAGTAATGGCTGTCAGCAAAGAACCTCAAAGTGAATATATAATGACATCCATTAGTACCGTCTCCTTCCTTTCAACTAACATTGCAAGTGCGACAGTCAGATCTGAGTAGATTACTTTGAGGTGAGTCTTATGTGGCAGTAGCAGAAATAAGCAATATTCCCCACATGCTAATTATAGTGGGAAGTGTGCAATGCGCAGATGCAAGTTTTCCCCTTCATTATTTATATTCCCATAATCTGGAGACAGACAGACAGAAGAATATGCTGTTACAAGTCACAGTGACTGCAAAGAAAGCATCTCCTTACCGAGTACAGCGAGGACATGGCATTATTTAGGAAGTCATCATCCTTTTTTGGAGGGGTGACCGTGTTCCCAAAACCCACGTAGCGATTCTCTTGGCCTCTACCACATGAAGGAAGAAAAAAAAAGCAGATCAGATTTGTAAATAGTGTGAGTGTCCATTCATTAAAATGTATTAAACATACAAAATATAAGATATAAAGAGGCTTTTGTTTCTTTTGTTTGTTTTTAACCATTTTCATACACCTATAAGAACTGGGCTAGAGCAGACGCCTTGGCCGTGTGGGCTCTAACGCACTTTAATCTGAACATGTAGCACCACCACTACACAATTATGTGACGTTACTGAAAGTCCGCCACAGCAAAGAGCCTCCTTGAAAGCTATATTGCCTTAATAAATCTTCACCAGAGGTATAATAGGTCAGCTGGATCACAAATCTTAAGAAACTCGTAACAGAGCTAGCGGTACATAAAATCTGAAGAACCCAACTCTAGCCTTATAAAACATCCACGTTCCATATAACATGCTCATATTCTAGCCCACTGCGAACTCCACAGCTTTATAGATCAAGAAGCTACTATGGCAAAAAGGGAATAATCCCCCCTTTAAGCCCACTGTCTATATTTAACTCTCAAGCCTCAGTGCACAAACATGTCCTTGATAGCCATTAAAAAGGCCATTTCCATCCTCTTTCTAATCCCCTCTAAAGAAAAGTGTTAATATGTGATCTCTAGTAAGAAGGCGACCAACTCTGATATGACAAAATGGATTAACTGTAATAATGCTCTAGCTTAGTTTATACACAAAGGACAGGATATAAAAGGGGTTATATAAAAGTATCTGGTTTAAAATATATTACTTGAGAGTCAAATGACTTTACCCTTGATAGGAGCCAACATCATCATTCAACCAATCTTCAAAGGCTTTGTCAGAAGAGGCGGTTGCATTCTGAGACTGGCCAGCAGAACTGCAAAAACAGAATTTAAAAACTGAAATGGAATGAACCATGAGCCACTACCTCAACTGGCACAGTGCTGTAGTTTGCCAAATTATATACCCATAGGGGTGGCAATATCAGATGCAGAAATCTTCACGGCACCAGTTCTTTTGGCCCTCAGAACAATCACAACAGTCCCCAAACACTGGCCTTTCAGGTGCTTCTTGCTACACTGCATCAAGTGCTTACTTGATGGTATCCATGAAGGACTGCCAGTCATATTCTACTTGGTCTCCTTTTCTCTAGCTGCTCATAGAGACATCCAGGCTCTTTATGGCTAGTAACCATCAGGCAATCTGCAGAAGTAGGTGTCAGCTGCCTCTACTATAGTCTCAAGAATCCAGTGAAAACCAGGGACCTATCTATCATCACAAGAAACCCAATAGGGCAGCACATCCAAGGAGCATATGCATGCAATCTGTTTTTTCTAAGTGACTTTGCTGACCTTTTCTGGCTGTTTAAATTAACAAGGTATTATGGTGAAAGAATTCATAACCCAGGTGGCTATCTTCTCTAAAAGGAAAATATGGTTTAAGAAGAGTCACTGCTAAGTTTCCAAATGTTCTGTATGATCTTAATAACATTGCTGGTACAGGTACCTTCCTACTGAAATCCAGGCCCCCCACTACTAGGCTAGAATGCACTGAGAAGACGTGAGAATAAGAAGGAAGTGAGAGTGACTGATTACAGCAATGCAAGTCTCGCTAACTTAAATTTCTTAAATTAGCAGCAGTGCTGCTGGTAAAATCAAAGACTTGACAGCAGAAAACAGGGGAGATTCAACTGCCATCGCTTCAGGCTGCTGCCATCATAACTGCATTAGCTAACCAGAAAAACATACCGATGACTTGAAGTCAGAGACATCTTGGGTTGAGGAGGAGCCCAGTTTTGAGCAGAAGAAGTTTCAAGAGACCAGTCTTTGCCCTCAGCTAAAGTAGCCACCTACAGGGAGCAGAAAAAATAATAAGGACAGGTAAGGTGCTAATTTTCAAATAAGCTTCAAATGTTCAACCCAGTGCAGCTTCAAATGCATTTGGAGACAAGGACTTTTATTTTACTTTTGGAACTGGCAGGCCTACAGGAATGATACTTCCATCACAGGAATGGATTTTACTACTTTTTATGCTTTTGTGACAGATGACTGTACCATTTTGTAGACAGCAAAGAAATCTGCTAACAATTTGGCTCTTCTGCAGAAAATAATACTTCCAAGGTAACATGTGGAGCCTCAGCTGGTATATCACTGCATAGCTCCAGTGATATCAGCTGAACTACAACAAATTACACCAGCAATAATCTGGCCCAATTTGGCCAAACAAAACAAAGACTTCAAAAAAAATCTAAATGAAAAGCCATTTGAAGATTCAGGTATAGGAAGTCTGAGCCTAGACTCTCTCAGGAATTGCAGCAGGCTTTCAAAGAGAAGTCCGAAAGTTATTTGCAATTATTTTGGACTGTTCCAAGATCCACAAATAGGAAGGGTTAGGAATGCACAAGTTGTGCATCTAGATTTACCTTATCTCTAAAAAGAGCTGCAGCTTTGCTGTTGTATTTCTCTTGCATCGACCAGCAGGGATCATAATCATCTTGAGACTCCAGGAACTCTCGAAACTTGCTATTGCCACCAACCTTCATCTTTTCCAGCTCAATATCCTTCCATTTGTCCATGGTGACTGAGCGCACAAAACTGGAGACCAGAATAAGAAATGCCTCACATTTTATAAACTTCAGCCATAGGATTAGAACATAAAATGACACAATCAGAATACCTTATTGGTAGCTACGCCAAAAGTTAAGCCTTTAGAAAAGCCACGCACAGCAGATGCACTTCAGCAATATAGCATATCAATATATCAATTCTCCAAACTGCTTTACTGTAGTGATCTTCCTTCATGCAGCATAGGAAGGAGTCAAACAACCCACACGTACCCATTATAGGTCATACATAAAAGGGCACAGACTGTCTAAAAACCTGAAACGATAGGTTGGCTTGTCAAGCCAGCGTTAGGAAGGGCCTGTGCCATCACTTGACAGTGTTTCCCAAATTTTCCCCAAGCTGTGAAAAGACTAGACTTTCCTACACTTCTTTTTGTTCATAATGCTGCTTAGATAATTCTTAACACCTCTAACTCTCATTCCCATCAGTCCCATTTAGGGGGAACCAGTACCTGTTTTAAGCAGTCTACATTGTAAAATCTCAAGTGACCTCATTTTATGGCATTTATGACTGGGTTAGTTTCCCCTCAGCTTTACTTTGGGCCATAAATTCTTGTTGCTGCTCATTAATCCACAAGGAAAAACTAGACAGTCCTATTGTGAATGTGTTAAAGCTCAATCAAAGAGTATATGAGATCACATGCTCGTCGAGGTCCAAGAAAATCCACCCCACCTCATTTCCTTCTATTTTTTCTCTTTCTCCTTACCCTCCCTCCTACCTCCCTTTCTTTTAGTATTCCATGCTGAGCTTGGAAAAGTTCCTTCATGTTATTCATTAGCGAAATCTTTACTCCCCACTCAATTTTAAATCATCCTTTAAAAACTACTCTTGCAGGTCGTCTTTCTTGTTGGTGGTCTTACTGCTGAACTCTTCATTTCCCTTTCCTACCTGAACAATTAACCCAGTTTTCCCTTTCTGTATAAATCCTAAACCTCCAGGGCAGGTTCTGCATCTTATTCTAGGACTCCTGAGCTTACTGCATGTTAGAAGAATGCAAAGCATTTCCTGCATAAGGCAAAACTTCCAATAAACTTTAGAAGAGGTCCAATAATATATTGTGTATGCTTATAACACTACATAAATGCATTGGATGTAGTATGACTTCCAATTTTTTCCCCTCTCTCCAGAAAAGAAAAACACAAACCCACAAGTGCTCTATTCTGTGTCTGTACCAAAGACTGACCTGAGATGAACTCCCAAGCCTCTGTGTTTTCCTGAGCACTCCAGACAGATCCATATCCCGTAGGTCACGCTCACCCATTGGGGGTTAAATGCACCACACTCAAAACAGACCTGAAAAAGGAAGCCGACTATACTTAATTCTGTCATTGTTCCCTTTGAATAAGCTTTCAGATTACAGCTAAAAAACCCACCCAGTTTACCCAGAGCAAAAAAAAAAAATCAGAGTTAAGAGCTCTCAGTGTTTCAAGACAACTGAATATATTTTAGCTCCCTTAAATATCCACATAGAAAACACCTACAGGGTTTGTATTTGACAGGAAGAACAATTTTTGTTAACTTCCCCAACTCAGACTAAAACAATGTAAAGCTAAACTGTGGTTTCATTTGCTATACTGTGAAAGACATCTTCATTATAAATGAAGGGCATGGGAAAAAAATTAATGAACAACACACACAAAAAGATGACCATGCAGGTTTAACTAAACTAAGTTTAGTTTTATTGCATCTCCATGATCTGTCTTAAGGGTTTGGAGCACTTCTGAAGTCTTGCAAGTTGACTGTCCGATAACCAACCACAAACATACTTGTAGCGAGTATAGTTTTATTGCCAATGTACATAGGAAGTTTTTCAGAGACACCCAGAGCAATGCCATAGTTTCATAGTTGTTAGGGGCTGGAAGGGACCTTACAGATCATCGGGTCCAGCCCCACTGCACTTGGGCAGGAAAGACAGCTGGGATCTGATGACCCCAGCAAGATGGGTGCCAAAATGCAAAAAGTTCCCTGGTTCTATCTTCAAAAAATAAATAAATAAATAAATAGAACCAAATTAATGATGCAAAGAAGTTTCCAATAAGACCAAAATGCTAAACAATGGCCCTTCTGGAAATCTCGCTCAATTCAAAGCCATACAGCAGAACTTCAGATTCTACAAACAAGAATTTTTGGACATAATTAAAAATCAGGTCACACTGGTGTGAATCATGAGAAAGTTTTGAATCATAGATTCCCTTTGCTGACCACAACCTCACAGACTGGGGACCCTACATACTGACAAGATAAGTCTTATTTAAAGCAAAACCCCAAATACTTTAAGCATGCCAAAAATACCACAAAAAATTCTCTGTGTGTGTTAGGCTAAGTAATCATCACTCATGTTTTACTGTATAACCAGAACCTCTCAAAGGACTTATGCCCAATGCACAATCATTTATCAATCTTGTATTATAATATGATTTAATGAAACACTTAAATAGATGCCCAAGTTTGTCGTTTAATCTTTGCAAGCTATACTAGCACCATGAACACAATAGCTCTACCAGCTGAAATCAGCTCGCCGGAGTACACCGAGACAGCAATTGCTGTATAATTAACTACTTCCAGCAAAATACAAAGAATGTCTTACATTATTTTCATCCTGTGCCCTGACTTCCTTCAAAACTTTCCTTGTTCTTGGACTTGCCATGATTCTACAAGAAGGGAGAAAGAACAGCGTTAATACGTTTTAAATCAAATTATTGTTCAAATGCTGATAGCATGCTCAGTGGTGCACAAGATACAGATTGTAACACTGCAATAAGGAACTTGAAGTCTGAAGCTCAAAAGTCAGAGTTAATTGTGGGGGGGAGATGGGAAGGGGCAAGTCACTCAACAATCTGAAGAACAGGCTATTGTTTTTCATTACAAAAAATACCCACGATTAACATTACATGAAATGGAAAAAAGAGAGTGTTTTCCTTACTTTGTGCATTTAATGTAGTCCCACTTCATACACTAGACATGCAGTCACTAAGCCACAGCTTGCAGGGGATCTACAGGCATGCTCTTCCAGAGTTTTGTATTAACAGGTATACTTACAATAAAACTACACACATCACCCAAGATGGGTCCAAAGCACTGTTGATGGTGATAGATGTACCCTCAAACCAATCTACACCCATCACTGGGAAGGGCCTTAATCAACATCCAGGGTACAGCAAAATTGAATGCAACTGCCCAAATGGTACCAAGGAAAGAAGCCAAGAAGCAGAACCACTGATAAAAGTTCAATTAAGAAGTACTGGGAGGACAATTTCAAGGGTCTCTTATATGGAACTTGATTTTTTTTAAACATAAATGCTGCCTTTTAAAACCTCAGTTTCCCTTTAAAATTAAATTTGAAGAAAAGTGCAATGGTCAGAATATATAATGTGAAACATACTTCAATCTCAGCATTAGGCAGGACTGGACTGTTCAGCTGGCAATTTGCAAGAGTCAGGAAAAATTGCTCCATGCACTTTCTGCTAACTTACATTTTTATATCAAGATATACATCTGGAAAGAAATTCTGTATGCAGTCCATACAGTTTTAATCACGTCTCAGCCGCTTGCTCACTGTGTACCTTTGACACAGTGCAGACAGCTGTTATACCTATGCATTGAGAAAGCAGCCACTCTTAACTCTTCCCAACTCCCTTGCGAGTCGAGGTTTGTACAGCACTTTTAAGATGCAAGTGATTATAGAAGTGCTAAGCACCATGCCCTCTACCCTCCTTTGAAAAGCACGCACGCAGACATTCTCACTTGGAGAAAGTCCAACCAATTTCTAGCCTGTAAACTGTTTTTCCTTAATAAAAATTCCTTTAAGGTTTTAATTTATATCATCACTACCACACATATTTATTGGAGCACCTTCCCTATGAATTACAAACAATGACATGCAGCACTACAGCAAAACAGTGCAAGGCCAAAGGCTGATGTCTGGCCATCAGCTATGTCAACATAATTCAGGAAGAAGTACAAAACTGCTGCTACACATTATTACTGTTGAAAGCAGAAGTTATTTATTTCCCTGCAGAACTGCCTGCTTTTCATCCTCAATCAGAACTACCCACTATTTTTAATTCACCATTTGCAAAATGCTGTTTGTCCTCCAAACTGTACTGAATGAATCTCCTGTTTTTAAAAAACTTTCACTTGTCATCTACCATGTGTTAATATTATGATTGATATATCGAAATATCTATGAAATAAAAAAGTAAAATCGGCTGTTCTGCTCTGGGCTAAAGGGCAGCCCCCTAAGGACAGACTTTCTCATATAAAACTGTAGGCCCTACTAGATTACCTTGTAATTAATGCTCGATGAAGCAAAAGATTTCAGGCGTCCTGTCTCAAATTTAAAATGTATTGGATTTTTGAGCTATTAATCAGGTTAAAAGCAGGTTTTAAATCTTTTAAGAAATGAAAAGTTATAACTAATCCACTGTCTGATTAACTTCTAACTTCGCTGTTTCTCCAACGAGGGCCTTGTTTCTCTTACATAACTTGCTGTATCCATGTGGGCAGATGTAGATTTTATATGTAATCTGCTACACACAAAATCTACATCGATGACTAGATCATGCTCAAAGACAAAAAGCTTGCATGAATCAAAAGGCAAAAGTGGGCAAGGGCAAAGTTCAACCCCCAAGCTAGGTGACTAGCTTTAACCATGGCAGACTGGCAGGCCAGTTTCTATAGTCAACAGCACCAGAAAGTGATAGGATTTTGCCCTCCCAGCATTAATGCCCATGCCCAGAAAACACACAAGAGTCAAGGGTACTTTGTAATGCCTTTTACTGGGCCAACAGTATATTTGGGGGTGATACTGAACAAGCTTTTGGGCATAACATAACCTTCATTAGGTAGCTTTATGCCCAAAAGTTTGCCCAATCTCTCACCTAGCTATACCATTGGTGCAATAAAAGATATCACAAAGACCCCCTGCATCTCAAAAATTATGGAAGCCAGTAGTTTTGAGGCTGCTACTTGAAGCCTTAAAAAATAAGAGAAGACAGCAGCCCCAAAACTGACTAGCTCCAACCATTTTCAAGGTTTTTAAGTGCAGCCCCTTCTCAGCTTCTTCAGCTATAGGAAGTACAAATAGTTATAGTTAACATGCAGGTACCCTCAGTGCAAAGAAATTACAAAGTAAGCGGTGGATGCAACAAGGCAATGCATTTAACCAATGTTCGTTATAACGCAAGCAAAAGGAAACAAACTGGGATGGTCTCTGTGCAAATTATGTGGGATGTATGCAAGTGGAATATGCCATAACTGCTAGTGCAGGCTTTCATCCAAAAGATGGACAGAAAAGTGGACTCCACTCTTAAGGGCTGCTTGGCAAGAGATCACAGCTTCCCAGGTACCCAGTGGAATGCAATGGGGATGTCTCAATATTTTCTCAGAGGCCAGTGAAGAATAACTAGGAGCCCGGGGGTTAGCTTGCTCATATGTGATGCTGGAAACCCAGTGCAGAATAACTAGGAGCCCGGGGGTTAAGCTTGCTCATATGTGATGCTGGAAACCTGCGTTCAAGTGAGGGAGAACAGAGAATTGAGCCTGCTTTTCCCACAGCAGAAACATGTCCTAATTACTGGGTTATTCTGGGTGGGTCTCCCCAGCCAATCCCCGCAAAATCCATTCTAGACTTGAGAAACTGTCCCCCAAAATGGTTTGACATGCAATCAAGTTGCAGTTTCAACAACCAAAACTTTCATAACAGTTTCGGACCATCTCTAATCAGAACCAACGTCCTACTACGGAAGGGTCTTGTCCTCTGACCAGGTTGAACTGGGAATGAGGAGCCAACTTCAGATCCGTGCCAGCAGCCCGAAATAAATCCCCTTAGCACACCCCTGCACTGGTTAAGGCAAGAGAAAGTCCATTCCCCTGCTCTACACACTTCACGTCATTGGTCTTCTCCCACTCAGCGCTAGGACTCGGCAGCTGTGCTTCCAGGGACGCTTGAAGCAGGAGGGAAATGAGAAAAGAAAGTTGGGCTCTGAAGCTGCCCTCTGTTCCCCACGGCACTGTATTTAGCTGGTGATACAGAGGAGTCTTACACAGAAAAACCTTCTAAGTCCTATTCAGACAATGCGGACGAAGGATGTCACCAAGAAACGCACTGGGGCACTTATGACTCTGATGAAAACAGCAAATATAAGGTGCTGTAAAAGTCACAAGCTGCACTGCAGGTAGGCAAGTATATATGGTTTACAGGGAACTACCTAGGGCTGAAGTCAGGCAGAACGAGGTTTACAACTCAGAAAACCCTGGCCCTTGGCTCACACCGTCATGACCAAGTCATTTTTTCCAACTCTGTCTGTTCTCCACACAATTACTATTCAGTCACTGCAATAAAACTAGTCGGCTCCACTACACGTTTCCTTCACAAGCTATTTCCTTTTTGAACAGTCAGAAATAGGATGAGAAGTGGAGGCCAGCCCTTTTCATCGGTGTACCACAAATTGGGCCCCACGCCGATCCTTTCCTTCTGCCCAATCTGCTGCCGTTCCCCACGCCGTCCCCAATCTGCCACGTTACTCGTGCCGTGGGTTGGCCACGCCCTGCTCTAAGATACAGGTGGAGAAAAGGCAAAACTTCTAATAAAAGATATCAAATTCACCCAAGGAACCTTGTCTGCCTATATCCTTAGACCAACACGGCTACAACCTACACCCCTGCAAACTTCTACCACGGTCACATGAACAGTTTCCAATGTTATACCGAGATCCGTCACCTTCAGGAAAGCAGATGTGCAACTGGCAAAAAGAGTCTAGTTGTGGTGAGAGTTGGCTCCTTGCACTTTCATCAGAGCGGCTACAGGATTACGGGTAAACCTCCAAAACCGCTCGGTCAAAACACTCCAGCTGCTGTTCGGCAGCAAAACCGACGTTCAGCCGATCAATTCCTTGAGTATCACGAAGGTTTTTTGAACCCGAAAGCTTGCTTAATAACTATTCTCCAGCCATTTGGGTTGGTCTGATAAAAGATATCAAATTCACCCAAGGAACCTTGTCTGCCTTGAGTATCGCACGCACTTTTCTGCGCCAAACAGGCACGGCCAAACCAGGGAGTCAACGCGTTTCCTGAGACGGTATCGTTCCACCAACCGCAAGGCCAGCAGCCTTGAAGACCGCGTGTCTATTGCTTTACTCACGTACCTTTGTCCAAAAGCAAAAAAAAAACACTGCAAAAGAGGTACAATTATCTTTTAAGGAGGGTGACAGTAGGACGATGAACCTGCGATGTGGCAGCAAGCTCCTGGTCCTGTATCTGCCACCACTGACAGCACCCAGAGCAAGACCAGGACTAGCACCAGGTCAACCACCAGGCCCAGGCCCGGGCCCACCACCAGGACCAGGACCAGGTCAACCACCAGGCCCGGGCCCAGCCCCACCATCAAGACCAGGACCAAGGCCAAGATCGGGCCCAGCCCCTCACCTGTACCTGTACCTGTGCGGGGCGGAGGGGCGGCCCGACCCGACCCGCGAAGCACCTCGTCCGGCCGCCCGGCTCCGGCCCGGCCGCCGGCTGCTGCGCGCGCATGCGCCGCCGCCACGTCCCGCCGACGTTGCACTTCCGGCCGCGTCACGCCGCGGCGTTAACCCTTGCGGGCCCGCCGCCGCAGCAGCTCAGCACCGCTCTCCCCTCTTTGGTGGGGAAAAGCCAGCGGAACACCTTCATTTCTTTTTGGGGGGGGGGGGGGGGGACACCTTTTATCCAAGGGGCAAAAACACCTTTTTGTGGAGGGGAAATAAAACACCCTTTTGGAGGAGGGTGAAATAGTTTGTTTTTTCCCTGGGGGAAAAAATGCTCTTTATTTAATCTCCTGGGGAGACACCTTTTTTTCAAGAGGGGGAAAACCACCTTTTTGGGGGGGAGGGGGACACTTTAACACCTTTATTTTGATGGAAAAAAAACTTTTTTTTTCTGGGGGGGAAAAACACCTTTTTTCTTAGGGACGGGGGGGAAAAAAACACTTTTTTCATGGGGGAAAAAAATACTCTTTTTTTAATCTCCTGGGGAGACACCTTTTTTTCAAGAGGGGGAAAACCACCTTTTTTGGGGGGGACACTTTAACACCTTTATTTTTATGGAAAAAAAACACCTTTTTCTGGGGGAAAAAACACCTTTTTTCTTAGGGATGGGGGGAAAAAAACAAATTTTTCGTGGGGAAAAAATACTCTTTTTTTCCCTTGAGGAACACCTTTTTTCAGGAGTGGGGAAACCACCTTAACACCTTTATTTCTAGGGGAAAAATCCTTTGTTTCTGTGGGGGAAGCACCTTTTTGTTAGGGAGGGAACCCCACTTTTTTCGAGGAGAAAAATAACCTTTTTTCCCCCTGGGGGACACCTTTTTTCGGGAGTGGGGGAAACCACCTTTTTCTGGGGGGAAAAACACCTTAACATCTTTATTTCTAGGGAAAAAAAGCCTTTTTTTTGTTGGGGGGGGAGGGAGACACCTTTTTCTGGAAAATACAAGGTTTTCTCTTTTTTCCGTTGGGAACAGAAATGCGGGGTCGGATCCAGGCCGAGCCGCAGCGCCGGGGGGCTGGCAAAGGGGCCGTGGCCGCAGGGCGCGAGTCCCGGTCCATCCCATACCAGGCAAGAACGAGGGGTTGTCGCCGCAGGAAACCGGCCCTGCCGCACGTTACATATATTACACAAGTCACAGGCGAATCGCGCAATAAACAGACCGACGGCACCCGATCAATCCCACAGCAAGCTGCTGAATCATGCCATAAATTTCAGCCGTCCGCACATGCAAAATAACGAGAATGGCTGTCCAGCTACAAAAAGATCCCACCAGCTATAAAGTTAGTGCTTGAAAATGGGTAACAACTTTCGAGCTGGTTTCTATCCAGCTTTCATCCGCAGTCTCTCGCCACACAAGAACGAGGGGTCACAACATGCCACGAGCCCCGGCTGCCTCGTACGTGGATTATGCAATTCACTTGGAAATCGTGCAATGAGTTTAGACCGAAGTATCGATCGCGCAGTTAACTGGTGAATCGCGCCTGTGGATTCCTATGTGAAATCTCTGGGCTTATCTGAGACTCGTGTCTGGAGACCTAACAGGGCTAGCATCGTGTGGCACCCCGCGGCACCCTTGAAAGGATCTCCCGGCACCCCAGGGGGCTGTAGCACCTTGGTTGAGACTCGCTGCTCCAAGGCGCCATCCTGACCCGCCTTCTGCCTGCCGTCTTCAGCTAATCCAGCTCTGAGCTAAAATGAAACGTGTCTCTTAGACGTCTCTGGTCCTGGACATCTCCTGGCCAGAGATCACCGATAATGCTGAACTGTGCCAAATTACAGGCCCAAACCAGGGATTCTCACTCACTGCACTCGGAGGGACAATGATGTGCAGTTCTCCAGGGTTGCAAGACGGTTTCCCTGGTAAATTCGATCTGTAGGGAATAGTCTGAAACCACAAACCTTATTCCATTTAAGATCAGAGGGTGATTTCTATGAATTGTTATTAAAAAAAAATACTCTCAAAGGGGTGGCCTATCTCATGATACAATATAAAGCCATGTGGTCTATTTTATGCGCATTGGAAGCAAATGCTGAGAGCACATTTATGCCATTACTGGGCTTTTTTAATTTAATCACTGGCTTTAGACACCTCAGAGCAGTCTTCTAACGTTTACATATGAAACCCAGAGACAATATGCTGCTCATTTTCCGTACGACTCCAGCACTGGCCTGGATGCTTAAAAAGCAGGCTATTAGCCTGCTACAAATGCACGGGAGATTAACAAGAGTAACTCTCATTACCATTAATGGTAGCTACATACATAACCTGCTTAGATCAGTGAGCAGATAATGGACCTCTAGATGCGTGTACATTGGGAGTGGGCAATGAAACAGAGCAGATTCCACCTATATAATTTGCTCTTCCAGCTAAAGGCAAAGTGGCCTGTTCGATAAGCACTGCTATTTTCTGGTAAGCGTGAACTGATGTGAAGTGAGATTCCCCATATAGAGGCCCCATATTACAGAATCTAATTAAGAGTATTTATCTTAGTGTTTCTGTAATTGCTCTAGGGCCCCGTGGCTGGTGTCGGTGTTTATTCTGCAGTGTGTCTGGTTGGGCTCCAGTTGCACATTCAATATTTGATGGTCCCAGCCTCGAGGGAGCACTGTTGTGCAACATTTTTCATCCGTCACAATGCAGAGCTGGGTTATTAATGCTGCCTCTGATCTTGGTGAATTGACCAAATGTGAACATTCACACACGCTCTGGGCGGCCAAGTCTTGCAATGGCAGCCTTGTCTGGATGTGGTCAAAATTGCCACGAATAAAACAGCAGTCTGCCTTGTTAGTCTCTCTCCTGTTCTTTCAAAGAAGCGATAAGTCCTGAATGGCTTGGGAAAATGATTCACTTCAATTGTTATGCTATAGCAGCAATGCTGCACTCCTTCCTTTCATGATAGTCATCTTTATTCACATGAAAAAATCAGCAGGGGTAGACACTTATACGAGAAGGAGTTGCAAAATCAACTTTGGTGAATGAAAGAAAGCCTCCACTATCTCCTGAGCACCCCAAAGCTTATGTCTCTGTGCCATGCTGCCTGCCTGCTGCCTTCTGCAGATAAATTCATGCCATTCCCTGGCATGTCTTATTTGCTGTGTGGCTGGAATCTGGGATGGGTACCCGCTGCAACTCCCTTCCCCGCCCTGAAATGTGTGACAATACAGTAAGGACACGTTATCTATTTGCATTTAAAGCTCAGGAACAATGTTCTGCACTTGTCTTCCATCCGATGCCATTTTCTAGACAGGTATCTAATAAGAAACCATAGTATACATATTGTTAATTCAGTCATATATAATGATAACCATTACACCCAGTTGTCATAAGATGTGAAATGTCAGGGCAAAGAACAGCCGGTAGGAGAGATGAATATAAAATAAGCAAAACACATGTCCTCTGTAACAATTTTTATATTCTCCTGTTCTTCTCTATCTTTAATTTTACTTGTCTGCAAACAGATACTGCTTATTTGCTGCTGGTTTGCAGGTAGGGAGGAGTACTCTGATTTCAAAATATGGGGGGCTGATTTTGGCTACGTGTCACATAAGCGAGCCTGTTGCAGTCAATGAAACGATTTGAGAGGGACAGCTTTTCAAGATCTGGCTTGTATATCAGAATTGTGTTGTGAAGTTGGGAATTAAAAATGATTTTTTGGAAGCTTCTTTTGAACCTAATCCTGTGAAGCAAGCATGCCAGAGAGTAGTAGTCTGACCATTTACCAGTCCCTTTCACTAACCCTTTCAAACCCCGTAAGAGTAGTTATGGATTTCAGCAGACCAATCCATCACTCTTGCCCAAGCAATCTCACAGGAGTGGCGCTACCATAAGTTTTATATTCCACGTGTCAACTTGACAATGTAGCTATGACTCAATTAGACCCACCTTTTCTTCTGGAGGGGATGGCAGTCAGGCCATGGGGAGGTTTTTTCAGCTAAATACTTGAAGATCTTTTTAAAGAGAAACAAAAGGGAGTGTTAAGGAGCTGGCCATTCATGCCAGTCCCTCCTGTGTCTGGGAAGAAGGCAAGTATAACTTTCTCTCCAAAAGCATCATACTGTGCTTTGTCCTAAAATTAATTAATGGCGGAGTTTCCATCTGTGTTTGGCACAGTGCTGAGTTCACCACTGGTACTTAAGGCTGTCACTAATAATAGTAAGTGCTTTTGGCTTTCAAGACAAATTAGGCCTTGATCCAGCAAAGACTTAATTGAATGCATAACTTTACCTGTTTTAGTGGTCTCGGTGATGTCAGTGGGGTTACTCACCTTTCTGAATCTTGGCAGGACTGGAACTTATTAACATTTCTTTTATATCCCATGAAAATAACAACTGAATGAAGAATATTAGTCCTTTTGGGCTTAACGTCTGGCCATGCGTTCTGTCCAGTTTAAGAAATGAGTCAACTGAGAAAGTTTGTGGGTTGAAACATAGCAAAGTCCTACTACTAATACTTTAAAAATGCAATTAATACATATAGCTGAAGCTTTGAGTTAATGTCTTTACTAGCCAGCAGGCAACAGGTGGTGATAGCAGTAGTTAAAGCTTCTATGAGCTGCTAAGTCTTGGGACTCTTGCACTTCTTGGAGGTGTATAGTCACTCAACTAAAACTCATCACAAATTGCAGAATGGCCAAGGTCTTTGGGGCTAATCCAGCTGATAGGTTAAGGGGAGAGAAACTTGGACTAAACTACCCACCCTGTATTTGCATACGCAGCTCTAGATGCCTTGCAGTATATATATCTTTCTGTTGATCTCTTCACCGCCACATGACACACCACTTGTTCAAATGGAACAGGAAAAGACCTAATACTTTGAGAGGGGGAGAAAATAAATAAAAAAAGGGAACACCCCGCACCAAAATATGACCCTAAAAGACAGCTCCCAGTCAGAGAGCTCTCTCATACTTCCAGCCTGAGAAGTTTTCATATCATCTGAGAAATGATATGAAGCTGTGAAGCTCAGGGAGCTTGGCAGCTGCATTGCATTACCACTTGGTCATGCTGTCTAGTGAAACTGCAGCTGGAAATGTGGCTGCAATCATGCCAGCTTCTCATATTGCATGAGCCGAGCTGTTCAGATGCCAGCTGCGGCAGCTTGCTTTCCTGCCTGAATTAACCCCTCCCTTGGCACTCCCTTAGACCCGCCCAGGGCCGTGCTTTGAAGGCACCTGCAATGTTTTAATGGCATGCTGGAATGCAAATCTGCAAGTCTCTAGAAACCTATTTTAAGATGCACTTCCCAAAGTATTTCACTGGGTCACTTCCAGTTCTCAGCCTCCAGGATACGAAGAACATAAACCAGGAATTTCAATAGTACACGTTCTGAATAATGGAGGATCTTAACCCTGCTCAGAGAGGGTTAGGACCGTGGTATCAAAGCCATCCATTAAACGAAAATGACTGTAACAAACTGACAAAACCCAGGAACTATTGAATTCAAGTTACCTTCTACCCTTCCCTTGTTCATTTACGCCTGAATATTTCTAGAGGTCAATACATCTCTGTGACATACTGGGGAGCCTATCCTGTCTGTACCTCTAATTACTCATCAATCAAATTCATTGCTCAACTCACTTGCCTTGAAGGGATTTTATGAGGAAGTAAAGAGCAAAAATAGTCCACAAGTCAAAGTACTGCGCTTGTGATCAGTAAAACTGGGGACATCCCCCAACTCTGCCCCAGCCTTTCTGTGTGGCCTTAGCATGTCATTTATAGCTAACTCCTATTTCACCTTTATGCGCCCAAATGAAATCTGAATGGCACTTAAGTAGCGCCTTGACTGCAATTTGGGCACTTACACGCGTTTCGATTCTACGCTCTGCACTGCCCAGAAGGCTGCACTCTGTCTACCTAAGAGCCTGGGTGAAAAAGCATTTTCCCAGGCACATGCTGGGTAAGTCCCAAAGTTTTAGCTGCAGAAATGTTTGCCACTGGAGCAGGAGTGCAAGCCAGCTTGTTGACATTGCACACCACCGTGGTGGATGGGTCGGTCTCGACCTGGAAGGGTGTGGGCAGTGGGGTCCCGCAGGGCTCGGTCCTTGGACCGATACTCTTTAATGTCTTCATCAGTGACTTGGACGAGGGAGTGAAATGTACTCTGTCCAAGTTTGCAGATGACACAAAGCTATGGGGAGAAGTGGACACGCCGAAGGGCAGGGAACAGCTGCAGGCAGACCTGGACAGGTTGGACAAGTGGGCAGAAAATAACAGGATGCAGTTCAACAAGGAGAAATGCAAAGTGCTGCACCTAGGGAGGAAAAATGTCCAGCACACCTACAGCCTAGGGAATGACCTGCTGGGTGGCACAGAGGTGGAAAGGGATCTTGGAGTCCTAGTGGACTCCAAGTTGAACATGAGCCGGCAGTGTGACGAAGCCATCAGAAAAGCCAATGGCACTTTATTGTGCATCAGCAGATGCATGACGAATAGGTCCAGGGAGGTGATACTTCCCCTCTATCGGGTGCTGGTCAGACCGCAGTTGGAGTACTGCGTGCAATTCTGGGCGCCGCAATTCAAGAGGGATGCGGATAACCTGGAGAGGGTCCAGAGAAGGGCAACTCATATGGTTAAGGGCCTGCAGACCAAGCCCTACGAGGAGAGACTAGAGAACCTGGACCTTTTCAGCCGCCGCAAGAGAAGGTTGAGAGACGACCTTGTGGCTGCCTTTAAGTTCATCACGGGGGCACAGAAGGGAATTGGTGAGGATTTATTCACCAAGGCGCCCCTGGGGGTTACAAGAAATAATGGCCACAAGCTAGCAGAGAGCAGATTTAGACTGGACATTAGGAAGAACTTCTTCACAGTTCGAGTGGCCAAGGTCTGGAACGGGCTCCCAAGGGAGGTGGTGCTCTCCCCTACCCTGGGGGTCTTCAAGAGGAGGTTAGATGAGTATCTAGCTGGGGTCATCTAGACCCAGCACTCTTTCCTGCTTATGCAGGGGGTCGGACTCGATGATCTATTGAGGTCCCTTCTGACCCTAACATCTATGAATCTATGAACCTCCTCTGCCTGGCCCTGCTCTTCCATGGTTTGCCAGCTCTGGGAAGTTAAGTTGTATTTTTAGGAATGCCAGTAAGGGTGTACATGCACTGAGTGTGTGATGTGTTCTGTGCATTTTGTTTTTAAGCCTTGGGGTTCTCACTGTTACGACCCAGACCAATCATGTCCGCAACAGACTGTTCCTTTCAGAACAATTCACAGCGATCGTGCCAGCGTGGGTTGATATAGCCTTTAATCTGCAGAACCATACCTGGGCCATCACCCCGACAGCTCAAATCCTTCATGGAATTGCCATGTGACCATACAAAAGTACTCCACTTTGGCTGCTTTTCTAAGACATAGATTAGCTATTGTGCATGCAAGCATATGCACACCAGCTTTCTGTCTCTCACTGTTAGACACATGCTCACAAACCTTGGGTGTTATATTTGATTATATGCAGAGAAAGGGGGGAACAGTATAGGCATAAACCTTGCTTCTTATTAGATTTTTATATCAGCACAAAACCCAAACCTTGCGTATTATATTTAATGATATGCAGAGAAAGAGGGGAATAATAGAGGCATAAACCTTGCTTCTCATTAGGTTTCTATGTGAGCACAAAAGCCCAGATTCTCTTCTGTGATACACCACATTGGCAGGGGACAGGGCAGGCAGCACAGATGTTGCTGGCCCTGGATCACGGCTGTGTTGCCTCTAATAGTAGGGGGCATGGCCCAGGAAAAAAGGAGAGAGATAGTTAGCAAGATCATGTGGGGTTTGGGGGGTAGGGTGAGCTCTATGAAAATGATTTCTTACTTTCCTGGGCAAGTGCTGTAGCCACTAAGCTTTGTCCTGTGAGGTTAGCAAGTGCTGTTGCTCCTCCTCCATCTAACCTCACAATTTTTCTGTGCCTAAAATGTTGTGACTTGCTGCACCACATCATTAACCAGCCAAAGCTCATCCCTCTGGAGCAGGCTCAGTGGGTGCACATTCCCTTTCAGGCATGGAGTTGACTTGTAAGCTAGCTGTGTGAAAGGGCCAAAAGCATCAGTGGCATATGTGCTGTTTATGTGCGTCAAGTGAAACAGGATTCAGCCCTCACTGCCTGTGATGAAGCCACCAAAAGTTCAGGCAGCCAAAAGACAAGCAGACTTTTGAAACCTGGGCCCTAGCTCTGCTTGAGCCACAGTTTGCCTTTTGCCAAATGGCAATAGTAGTATTCGACCACCTCTCCTGTGCAGTGTGAAATGCAGCCGATGACTACAAGAGAAACCTGGAAATGCAAAGTGGCTTTATTAGACAACCTCCCCGCCATGAACAAGGCTTTGCAGGAATCAAAGGGAAAATGACAGATTTCATGCACCAGTTATGGCAAATTTCACAGATTGCCCGGGGCTGCTAGGGGAGGATGTCACAGCACAAAAGTAATTTATATTGTTTTATATGGTTCCAGACACTGGATATGAAAAAAAAACAGCTCAAGCTGTTTAGCTCTGCTCTGCCTGTGGCTTCTTCCTTTCTGAGATGTGTTCATTTGGATGTGGAAGAGGACAGGTCTTGGGTCCAATGTTCGGTCTTCCAGAAGAGCCCATTGTGCAGGGGCCACAGAGGAGATGCAGTATGCCATTAACTGCCCAGTGTTGCCTACTTCTGTAGTTACACATGCTGCCTGTGGTTCCTCTGGCAATAGGAATGACCGCTGTAATCTCTCCAAACAGACTGACCATCACTAGTGATCCTGCCCCAGGGTCTATATTGTCTTCTGCTGGCCCTAAGTCCAGGAGTGACTGTACAATCTCTCCCCGCTCGCAACTCAGGAGTCAATCATCAATAAAAACAACCCCCCTGAGATATTAAAAGCTAAAGAATGCCTTACCCTTAAAGTAAAGGTGAGCCTTGGGTCCTGCAATGCCTATTGCTTTCCTTCATCTCATTCTGATGCCTTCATAGGCAAGTCATCTTTACTGATGCCTGTGTGAGTATGGCAAAATAGTGGAATTGGGCCCATCCATCTGACATTTATGATGTTTCAAGAGAATATGGGCATGGCATCATGCCAGTAAATCCTTGCAGATGAACCAAGCAGAGCTTTCTGAGATAAGCAATAAAGGGGAGCAAAAGAAAAAAAAAGAAAAGAAAGTCGGCAATATTTTTTATTTGACTACTGAAAATCAAAATGAAATGAGTGTGCTTTCTAGAATCGCACACTCCCCCATCAAGCCATGAAAAATGGAGCTATAGGAAAGCAATAAGAACAGCACTAAGATATGATGATAAATTAAAGGGAAGCACAGATAGGAAGCAAATATGAGGTGGACTGGAGACAGTCCTACTAGCTGTGCACAGATCACGACGGCTACAAGCTCTATTGATCAGGGCAGAAAGCAAGAGTAAGGTTAAAAGGAGAAGTGAATACACTTCAGGAGCAGGCTGTACCTTCCCTCTCTGTTATTTATGGCAAACGGGACAGGACTTCACTTGTGCACTGGACCCTGCCTAGGGAAACCAGGATGGCCTATTTCTAGCAAGCTATTCATTGCCTGTGTACACAGCAGGTCTGAACTGAACTTGTTGAAATCAGTGTGGGGTTGTCTGGGTGGGATTTAGTGGCCCGTACGATACAGCCGTCAGACTGGAAGATCTAATGGGAACATTTGGCATTACGCTTTCACTCAGTAACTCAAATCAGGGTCCCAATCCTAGATGCCCACCTTCACCCAGGCTGCAGTTTAAGTAGGCATTTTAGATGATGTCCAACTTTCAACATGCGAGTATTGCATGTCAATTGATGTCAATGAAGACTATTCACTGTCTTGAAGCTAGGTATGTGTGCATCCCACAAAACTGAAGCTCGGTGGGACTGATGCTGATAAGGATAGTGCAAGTTGTCAGGGTGACAATATTTGGATTTCGGGGAGCTGTAAGGGCCAGATTCTGAAGTGTCCCTTTGTCTTCTTGAGAAAAATCCACCCTGATCCTTGTGTTTTACCCTCCTTTAAAAGCTCTGGAGATCCTTGGTGGTTTTCATGTGCATAAAAAGGCCCTAAAAATTTTTCCAACTATTTAGTTGGTCTAATAAAAGATATCAGATTTCCCCAAAGGACCTTGTCTGACTATGTCTTTAGACTAATGTGGGTACAACCAACACCCCTAAAAAGTCCCAATAAACGCAGTTTCCTTCCTTTCCTGTTCCTGTTTATGAAGACAAACCCATAGCAAGAAAATCTTTCTCCATGGCTAGCTGGAGCTAGCTAGTATCTTCGCAATTTTTGGCAGCGCCGGTATCTTAGCAATTTCCTAGCGCTGTTTCCTTTGTGTTCTAATTGTGTTTGAAAATAGCTGTGTGCATGGATGTCTCCAAAAGCAAGAGCTGGCATGGAGAATGGAGGGCACTGAAATAAATTCAAACAGAGCCCAAAAATTTATAGACACAGTTGCAATCCAACCTCTCATATGCAGTTCCAAACCAACAGCAGCAGATTTAAATCAAATTAGCGCAGTGCCAGCCGACTCCAGTTATCTCCTGTAGGTTTTGAAGAAGTATTTTAAAATGCTGATTCCAGGATGTTTGACCCGGGAGGGCAGAGTGAGCTTTTGCTGTTCAGATTGTGGATTTTTTTTTTTCCTCCACGTCCACAAAACAAAATGAACTAAGCACAAGGGAACAGCAGATAGGAGAAAAAAGCCTTCAAGCACTTCCAGCTCACACAACTGCAGCCAAATCTTCTTCAATCCACAGCTTTCTGTTTGAGGAAACTTGATTTCTTTTGTGGGTAGGTTCCTCTCACCTGGATTAAAATGTGTTTCATTGTATTTGGCTGCATTAATTGGTGCATGTCAAGTTATGTTTAGTGAGCAGGCCAGATAATCAATATGCTTCAGCATTTCAAACCAAGGGGATTTGTGTTCATTGAGTGGCCTGGCTCCTTGTTTTAGGCATTCAAGGTTTGTTTGTTTGCCCTTTCTTTCCTGGCTGCTGATTTGAATGACAATTGTACAGATAATAGCAAGTCATTCCTTTAGGAGTCATGCCACTTTGGGACAAATCCTACTTCTTAGGGGTATGTTTAAGCAGTGCTTTAATGGGCCATTTGTCTCCTTAGCCTTATAAAGTCCCCCCCCCCACACACACCATAGTCTGACACCACTGTAACAAGTTCTGCTTTGTGTTTATTTAAAGGAAAAGGGACAATTGATTATTTACAGTGACAAATCCACTCCTGCTTTGAAGCTGATAGCAAAGCTCTGATTGACTTCAAAGGGAGCAGAAGCAGACCCAGAGGGACACAGCTAACTTTGCAATGTATCCATTATCTTGGCAGAAACCGGGGAGCCATCACATTAGGATTGAATGAATCATTTCCCCCTCATTCTGTGATCTTATCATCCCATTGTGTTGGTGCTTTGCAACAAGAAGCCTCTACAGGACAGATATGATATACTCCTTGGTCCCGTGGATGGGGGATGTGGTCCCTCCACAACTTGACTCCTCCCTCCCGTCTGTGGTTTGCCTCCAGGGGGGTAAGGAAAGAGGAGAATTTATGCTCCCCTAAGAACAGGACTGGAGTTGGCTTTCAGGCCAGGGGACACGATCCAATATCAGCTATTGCACGTGGGACCGCTCTGCCATGTATTATCCATGGACTTCGATATGCTTAGAGAGGTGCAGATCATCTCAAATGGTGCGGGAGCATGTGCTCTAGTGGAAGAAGTTGGCGGAAGGAAACAGATGGTCCAACCTGTCTAATTGCTCTTAATTATTGATTCCTGTGTGATTTATGCATGAAGCTGAGTGAAGACTCAAGCCCCCTGTCGTTCCTATTATTATGCACATTTCAGAATGGAGCTGTGATCCCCTGGTTGTGTTCACTTTTCACAAGGCTTCTGGCTAACAGGAAGACACAGCAAATGGTAGGCTAGTATTGCAAAGTCTGGACAAGAAGGGAGCCTGGGGTGTGCCACTTATTTGCCCAAGGAGCCTGACTCTCTTCAGGTCCGGACGCCTGGCATTTCACACGCACAGGACTCCCAGCCATTGCTGGAAACCTTCCTGAAAACCCAGAACTGACATCAATTAAAAGACTCTTTAAGGAACTGTGATTCCTCTAACACCTGCTCCCAGAGCCTTTGCAAAGAGCAAAGGAGGTGAAATGGCCTGTGCGGTTGGGACTCATTGCTGCGCGTGATCTGCCCACCCCAGGCTGGTGCGAGTGCGTGACATGGGCACTTGTGGCCTTGCCACCCAGGTTTACCTGGCCAGGCTCACGGTCCCCCATGGGTGGCTGAAGTATGGAGCTGTTTCCAGCTGCTGTGGGTAGTGGCAGAGTCCACAAGTCGCCAAACCAGCGCCCGACACAGGCATGGGCAAAACCAGGTGGACAGAAAGGGGCCACGCAAATAGTGAAATCAATGATTATCTTTATCTCTGGTGATACTAAAAGTTTCCCTGGGGCCACCAGGAGATGCGGTGCTGTGCCAAACCCGGGGACCGATTGGAAAGAGTCCAGCAAAGGGCAATGAAAAGGGGACTGGGGCACACGACTTGTGAGGAGAGGTGGAGGGACCTGGGCTTATTCAGTCTGCAGAAGAGAAGACTGCAGGGGAGAGGAGGGGGATTTACTAGCAGCCTCCAACTCCCTGAAAGTAGGTTCAAAAGAGGATGGAGCTGCGCTGCTGTTGGCAGATGACCCAAGGAGCACGCAATGGGCTCCAAGGCAAGCTGAGGTTGGATATTACGACTAACTTTCTCACCAGGAGGGCAGTCAAAAACACACTGGAGCGGCTTCCCAGAGAGGTGGTGCCGTCTCCATCCTTGGAGGTGGGCTGGTCCCGCTGGGAGGGAGCAGGGGGCTGGGCTAGATGCGACCCCCTGCATGCAGGCATTGCCCTTTTAAGATGTGGCCCCACTCCCCTCCCAGCCCTAGCCCCAGCCCGAGCCGGCGGCTCCCTGGAGGGGGCTCTCGCACTGGCACGGCGGCGAGCACGGGAGCGGGCGAGCGAGGAGCGGAGCGGAGCGGAGCCGGGCTGCCCGGCCCCTGCATGCGGGCTGCGGCGGGAGGCGCCCCGCGGGCTCGGCGACGATGGGATGCTGCACCGGGCGCTGCACCTTGATTTTCCTCTGCACTTTGCAGCTGGTGAGTGAGCTCCGCAGCTCCGCACCGGCAAACTTTCCGGCTCATCCCAGCGCGCGGCAATGTGGGTCCCTCCTGCTGCCCCTGCCCGGCATCCCCTGCCGAGATGGGGACACCACGAGCCCCGGACAGGCTGCGGAGAGGGGGGCTTTAAATCTCCTGGGCTCCAGCTTGGGAGAATTGCTGCTTTTCTTTCTCTTGTATATGAACTTTCAGCCTCGGGGTCCTCCTAGCCAGCCCTGCAAGCCCCCCTCCCCTGCCCCCTTCTTTTTCTTGCTGGGGTTTTTGCATGATTGTATTGAGCGACTTATACTGGGGGGTTTCCACGATTGGATTGACGACTTATAATGGAGGGCTTGCATGATTTTTTTTTTTTTTTTGAACGAGTTATAATTGGGGGGGGGGGGTTGAATGATCTTTTTGAACGAGTTATAATGGTGGGGAGGTTGCCTGATTTGTATTGAGCGACTTAAAGTGGGGGGTTTACATGGTTGTATTGAGCGACTTATAGTGGGGGGGTTTACATGGTTGTATTGAGCGACTTATAGTGGGGGGGTTTACACGGTTGTATTGAGCGACTTATAGTGGGGGGGTTTACACGGTTGTATTGAGCGACTTATAGTGGGGGGGTTTACACGGTTGTATTGAGCGACTTATAGTGGGGGGGTTTACATGGTTGTATTGAGCGACTTATAGTGGGGGGGTTTACATGGTTGTATTGAGCGACTTATAGTGGGGGGGTTTACATGGTTGTATTGAGCGACTTATAGTGGGGGGGTTTACATGATTTTTTGAATGAGTTATAATGGGGTGGGGGTTTTGCATGATTTTTTTGAATGAGTTATAATGGGGTGGGGGGGTTGCCTGATTGTATTGAGGGAGTTATAATGGGGGCTTTACACGATTGTATTGAGCGAGTTATACTGGAGGGCTTGCATGATCTTTTTGAACGAGTTATCATGGTGTGGGGGTTGCCTGATTTGTATTGAGGGACTTATAATGGGGGGTTTACATGGTTGTATTGAGGGACTTATAATAGGGGGTTTTGCATGATTTTTTTGAATGAGTTATAATGGGATGGGGGGGGGGGGTTGCCTGATTGTATTGAGCGAGCTATACTGGAGGGCTTGCATGATTTTTTGAACGAGTTATAATGGGGGGGGGGTGGGGGTTGCCTGTATTGAGTGAGTTATAATGGGGGGTTTACATGATTTTTTGAGTGAGTTATAATGAGGGGGACATTGCCTGATTGTATTGAGCGAGTTGTTATAATGGGGGGGTTTACATGATTGTATTGAGCGAGTTATAATGGGGGGGGGGTCTTTTAAAGGAAGTCTGGCATTGGTAGGGGGCACGGGAAGGGGACAAAAGGACCTGGTGTTGAGACACTGCAAGTTCTCCTAACCCGGTGCAAGTTCAGAGAGGAGGAAACAAAGCCAGGTTGGACAGTGGCAGCCCCTGAAGCTGCAGCCCAGGGTCCCTCTCACAAGGGTGTGTTCCCCTTGGATGGACTGTGTTGCCTGCCCTGGCAGAAACTGAAACCCGAGGGTTTCGCCCCTCCTGGTGAAGATGGGCAGGCACCAGGAGAGGCCAGACAGTCACAGAATCACAGATGACAGAGGACGAGGGTGGAAGGGAGCTCGGGAGGTCACATCTAGTCCAACCCTCTGCTCCAAGCAGGACCAACTAGATCATCCCAGCCCAGGCTTTGTCTAGCCGGGTCTTCAAAACCTGCAAGGATGGAGACCCCGCCACCTCTCTGGGTAGCTGGTTCAACGAGAGATCAGCTCTTCGATGCCCCCTCGCAGGTCACAGCTTTCCGTGCCATCTGCCCGCCTGTCAGCGTGGAGTGAGCTGTGATTAACAAAGCTCTGGTTGTTTTCCGATTGTCCCTTCGCCTGGCCTGTTTCTGGAGGTTCCCCTTCTTGTCCCTGGCTAATAGGCCCCAGGGTTTCCTTAGCCTTAAAAAGGAAATGCCCATTCTTCATTTAATTAAGCATTTTCCCTCCTCCTCCTCCGAATTTGCTGCAACTGGCAGCATTGTCTGCAGACCTCTGGGAGGAAAGGAACAGCTTTGGATTTAAGTTTTACAGCAAGTTAGTGCCAACTGGGCATTTTGATGATGTTTGCTGTGGCAGTGCTTTATTTTCCATGGAGGGACACATTTAGAACAAAATCTCTCGCTTAACGGGAGGGGAGAAAATAAAACCTGGGAAGCTGCTAGTTTTACAGTGTAACCCTTTGATCTAAAAATTTGAAGCCTGGAGCGGGGGGAGTCTCTATCATTTATTCTAGAGATAGAATAATTAAGAGATGTCGACGTAAGGTGCGCTGTGCAGATCACAAAGTAAGCGGCTGGCTTGTGCTCTTCATGCCCGAGGATGGAGGGGTGTATTTCATCTTGGTGCATGTTTAGTCTTATATTGGGTCTGGTGCGTCTTTAGTGGCCGGGCGATATCTCCCACGGGATAGCAGACAGAAACTGTCACCGTGCTTCCATCCGCCGTGGAGCACATCATTGTCTCTTAAATGCAGCAGCGCATCCTCCTGCTTTCAAAACATGCATTCCACATAGACTTTGCTTAAGCGTGACATGCTGGAGCTGCCCTGGGTTTTGACAAGCGTGGGAGTTTTCTGGTATCCAGGAGACGGGGACAAAGGACCCCAAGCTTTTTTTCTCTCTCTCTCTCTCTCTTTAGGACCCTCCTCCCCTGGAAGAAAAGAATCAGATCTTGTTCATTCTTAAGCTAGTCTGGATGCCTCTGCCTTGGAGGTTTCCCATGGCACTTGCCTGGGGAAACGGGGAGAGATGCAAAAATGTAAAGGATGGGGTGGGCATTCCTGAAACTCCGTTGCCGGGAGGGTAGGATGGTGAGCTGGAGGCTAACTTCCCCAAAAGTGAGCAGGTGAACCAGCGAGATCATTCCTGGTGCCTTTTTCGCTCTCCTTAGCTGCAGGTTGTCCCATCATTTACAGATCAATACAGCCAAGTGACCCACCATTGAGATGCTCTTTGTGACTGAATCAATTAATGCCAAACACAGAAGATATCAGACCCAGATCATCGAGAAATTATAGTGACATGAGCTTCCTTTGTTCTTCTCAGCTCTCTGCTCTGTTTCACTTGACACTTTGAACTCTCTGTATCCTGCCCTCTGTCTTTCCATGCACTGTGCTAGTTCCAATTAAAGCACTGGGGTGAAATCCTGGTTCTTCTCAATTCAGTGCAAGTTTTGCCTTTCAATATAGTGAGGTCAGAATGCCATCCACATTTCTTCAAACTTCTAATTACAGGGCATTATTGTTTGAAAATGATGAAGTCGAATGCATGCCTTTCTAGTGCAATCACTGACTATCAGGAGGAAGAGAGAGCGAGAGACATGTATACGTATCAATGTGTGCATATATACACGTATAAATGTGTGTATACACACACGTGTTTATAAGCTTTTGATGGCTTACAGACATCATAATAGTTCTTGTATGCAAGTAGCTGGACCACTACCAGGCATGTGCAGAAGTGTTCACAGATCCTGAGAGGTTCACAAATTGTAGCATAAATCCTATGCCGGTAAAAACATAATTCCTGAGTACATTAATCATTGCTCTGTGTTGTTCTCCTGATTAGAAAGTTTGTCATCCAACTGGGGAGCTGGAACAACAACATGGGAATTCAGTGACCAGCTACACAGCACGAATACCAAATAGCTCTCCAGCAACCCACAGGCTGCAAATCTTTTGCTAGGGCAAGCTTATGAGCATGTCTGGAGAAAATCAGGATCCAGTCACAGATGATTCGCTAATCAAAAGGGGGCTATGTTTTGTAACAAATAACTGACCAGCTCCACTTGTATCCGTCATCTGCCTAAGGTTTTCCAAATAAAGGGAATGACTTCTCTGCTTTTAGCAGTATACTTGGGGTATGGGGAGTTAACACTGCTCCTTTTCTCTTCCACACAAGTGTGTGTAACTGGGCAACATTTCTTTGTTGCTCCGAGTCCACCACTATCCCCAGTGGAATTTAAGTACATGCTTAAAGTGAAGCACATGCTTAGGTGGGTTACTCTTCATCCATACAGGAGTACTCGGTGTGGTAGGTTCAGCCCACAGCGCCTACTTCTAACTGAGGGAGGTACATTCAGCAGGTTATACATTGACGAATACATCTAGCAGCACGGTGTCCTGGACCTGCCAGGGCACACCAGACTCTCTCCAGTCCCCATCACTGTGTCAGCAAAGGGAAGGTTTGGTCCCAGAGTTGACAATGTTTCCTTTTGTTTCATACTGGGGTGTCTACACGTGCACAGTAACCGAAAATTACTGTGCAGTATGGGTGTGTGCCTACATGTGCGCACTCCTACTGTGCAGTAACTATGGCGACTTGCACTGACTTTGGTGTAAATTTGCTACCTGCATGACACAGATAGCAAATTTACGCCCGAGTAGTTACTGCGCAGTAAGGCACGTGTAAATGCCCTACTGTGCAGTAACCCTGTGTGTGTGGACTGAGTTGGGACTAACTTTAATCCCAAGTCAGTCCACACACAACATTACTGCGCTGTAATGCCTGCACATGTAGGCACCGGCATAAAAACCACTTACTGTGCAGTAAGTTACTGCGCAGTAAATGCACATGTAGACACACCCACTATGTTGAGAAGTGTAAGGGTCCAACGGTGTGAATTAAGGATGAAAAGTGAAGACTTCAGATTTCTTCTTTAGCACCACTTTAATCCAGCTCCCTAAATTGTACCCCCTCCTGCCATGTTCCTGCATGGGCATAGCACCATAAAGGAATTTTTAAGCAAAACCTAAGCAAGATGTTTCCACAGCAAGGAAGCGTTACCCAGAGTCTACTCCTTTGAAGAGTGCCAAAACACCATGTCCTATAGAGATTAAAGATGGACTCTCCAGCCATGGGCTGTAACTCAGTATTTTTATAGAGGGCACTCTCTAGCACTGCAAAGGATTGTGGGATTCGGTAAGTGAGTCCTGGCAAGAAGCCACAAAAATTTTCTGGGTCCCAGAGAGGAGGATTGTCAAGGAACATATCCCTCTCTTTGCACCCATCAGGGCATTTCCTGGAGCACTAAGCATTTGTGCATGGACGGTGCTGTCTGAATTTATTCCAGGCAGACCAGGCATGGAAAATTTCCCCCTCTCCCTGCACCCTGCTCCAGTAAATGAAGCAATTGTAGTTTCTTTATTTTATTTTGTTTTTAATCAGTGCCTGGGTTGGGAGCTTGGATGCCAAACTTGTGCCTGGAGACAATTTTACAGATAAGTTATAAATCCTTTAAAAATAGGGGGTTCTTATGGAAAAAATGACAAACACTTCAAGGACGTAGCGAGTGAGGAGCCCAGGGATGGGGCTATGGATGGAGACCAGCCAAGGATAACTATATACATTTATTTACTTATTTCCTCTCTCAGTATCTCCTTCCAACCCCTCCCTGTCAATGCCTTTTTAATCTCTTACAGAAGTGGGTAACCCATTCTGGAAACTATTTGAAACCAATCTAGAGCTCTCTCTCATGACTCACGTGGCTCCGACTGTTTCCTCTAGACAAAAGTTGATAAAATAACACATGGGGGTGGGGAACAGTCACCTGGCAGATGGGGTGGCGATGGGTGTAGGTGAGAGCAGAATCCGGCCACAAAAGGATGAATGAAAATGTTATATTTTATAAACGTATCTGCTATAGGAAGAGGAAGCAAGTGGCCTGAAGGCTGATTTTAGACTAAATCCCCTCCGTGCCAATATTAGCAAAACCCTGCCCCTCTTTTATATATGGAGCAGCCCCAAACTTTGAGGCAATTCCAATCAGCCTCTCTGCTGCAATCCATCCTCTCCTTGGGGCAGGGGCTGTATCGCTGACATCTTGCAGAGTCTCAAGCTTGCTAATAATCAAGAGCTAGTCTCTGCCTGGCCTTTGGGAGTGAACCGTCCCCTTCCCCTTTGCACAGCCTGGTTAAGAGCTAAGATGAATTATATATTCCCTGCACAGGGCACCCCAAAGTGAGGGAGGGGCAAAGCTAGTCTTACCCTGCACTTGACTGCAGCCCAGAAAGCAATGCTGGTGCTGGGAGAGAGGACTGACATACTACACATACTTGGGGAGCAGGGCGTGCTGCCAGCTCCCACATAATTGCATAATTTCACAAGTTGTGTGTGCTGACAGAGTTGCACCTACAGTAGTTAAAACATAAGCAGGTACAAAAGCAAGCAGTCGTGTTACTGTTACCTTGTGCTTCCCAATCTCTTTATCATCTTCACCTGTTGCCTTTCCCCTTAAACTTAACCTGTCATCTCTGCAGGACAGGGCCTGTCCTTTACTTACGTTGAGGCTTGGCAAAATTCAGTAAAAATTGGATTATATCGGCATTTATTTTTAAGCATTTATTTCGATTTTTCTCCATTGTAAGTTTTCAGGGTTGCACAAACTTAGGGGTATGGGGGGCAACCAATTTTTTTAATGAAAGATGTAACTACTGTAGGACTGCCATCAGCTAGGGTTGCCAACTCTGTTTGAATCAATCCCGGGGGGTTTCTGGAACGCCAGCACGCCCGCGACACAGGCCGTGCACGCGCCCACATTTTTGCATCTATCAGTTACGGATTATGGTGCGTATACATTTTAAAAACCTGTTGGATTACTGTATAAATCAGATACTTAATATTTATTTTAATGAATGCCCTCCCGTGTATCACCCAGGTGACTCTCGGCAGTCTCCTGGAGATTGATATCTAATTCCTGGAGACTTCAGGGCAATCCTGGAGGCTTGGCAACCCTACCATCCATGATTATTAGCGATGGAAATATCTTGCGGGTGTGATTTGGAATCGCTGTTTACTGAGGGTTACCAATAAAAATCGAATCCTGCCAAACCTACTTAAGTTTGTACACCCTCTGGCACAATGTGGGCTTATCCATATTGGGAGTCAGTAGGCAATGCAGCAGTACAATTAATAATGCAATTGATATAACGACTGGATTACACGCATTGTCTTCTGAACTGTGTAACGTTAAGGCTGTGTCAGTGCTATGTCTGGTCAAAACATTTCCGATGAACTGATTTCCACTGGCAACATGGGCATTGGACTGAAGGAATATTTTGCAAAAGGTCTGTGCCTTCCACAGAAAATGTTGAGTTTTACTCCTGTATTTTGACCAAAAAATAAAAACTATCCCGATCGAACATATCCAAATTCCAGGCCTACCCCCTCAAAAAAAAAAAAAAATTATAGCCAAATCTTTTGTGGATGGAAAAAAAACTCCATTATCTGAGCAGCTGTAGTTAGTAATGACTCAGCCGTAGCATTTCACTTCAAAAGCTGGAGAGCAGCAAAATTGAAAGATTCGTTCAAAGTCCGGCATCACCAGATCCACAATCCAGATCCGTACTTGCCATTGTGGTGACCGATTACAAGTGACTCCTAGGAATCTTATGGCTTTGTCTTCTCCTCGCAAATCCATTCAGAGGTTTCGGACCATGAATAAAATCTAGTAAGGTCCAACGCAGTCAAACAGTTCCCTCATTCCTCTTTCCTATGGTAGTTTAGCACAAGGTCAATCTGGTTGTTTTGTGATCTCGTAAATATTAAATAGGTTGGAAGCCTCAAAAATGGAAAGGGATGCGCTGGACTACAGAAAGCCTTCTTTGAAATAGCATTGTGATGTGGATTAATATGTGTTTGTATCATTAGTTTGCACAGTTGTTTTTCTTAATTGGATTTCATCCCAGATAATCCAAACAATAATGACTGTTATTTTACCAGATTGATAACTAAATCTAGAATTTCATTTGGGAATATTATGTATCCTGCAATTCAATCCACTCTTGGCACGTAGCATAGCATAGCTTTGTTGAAATAAATGAAAAGCAGAACTTTTTGTTCACAAAAAATAGCCTCTTCAGACTCTAGAGCACTTTTCTTGCTGTACTTGCAGTGGGTTCCCGGTTTGACTTTAATGGCAAAGAAACCTCCTCCTGTACATCTTCTATCGCCGCTGGGCTGTGATCTTTGGAGATAAAACTTTAGAAGTATCTGTATTACTTTACTGTATTCCCTACTGTCTCCAGCTGCCCATTACTTAGAAGTAAAAAAGTTAAAAAAAAATGCTTGCTTTCTCTCTCTGTCTCTCTCTGTGTGTGTGTGTGTGTGTGTGTGTGTGTGTGTGTGTGTGTGTGTATAGCTCTATCTATCTATCTAGATATATACATTCAAAATTCCTTATTTTGCAAATGGCTCTGTTGTTGAGTTTTTGGACACTCTATCAAAGCCACTAATTAGTCTGGGTATTGGAGGAAAGTTGCGGGTATGTTCTTGGGCTGGAAAGGGGAAGGGAGAAATACGTTTTTCTGTTACTTGATTTATCAGCTGGCTGGATTGATCTATTCTTTGTATAGTTATTTTTGGTATTATTTGCTGTTCGGAGCTAAAGAAAAAAATATAATAGATATATATCAGCGCATCAAAATAACAAAACGGATTGATATATCAATATATTTTCTCAGCATTCAAAATTCACTCATGGGGGGCATCAAAAAACCGTAAAATTAGCTTAAGAATCGTGAGATTTTTAAAAATATTAAATATTTAAATTCTGTGTGGTTTGACCTTTTGCATTTTGAGTCTGTAACGGTTCACGTTTTCAAGGTTTCCTCCACAACCATGAGAGCCAGACTCTTTAAACGTTGTTTACAGGGAAAGCTGAGATCTTTTCTAGCAACATAACCCCAGAGCTGGGACCTTCAGAAAAAAAGAGAATATCAGAAGACATAATCTATGCATGAATGCTGGTAGCACTGTTTCCCTGCATTTTCACTGGCGTGGCTGAGAGCAAAGCCTGGTTCGAAACCTCCATGAGAGCCAAAGGGGAATACAGGGATTTCTGGCAATTATGCTCCGAGTTTGGCAGTTTTAAATGTATATCTTTAAAGAACAAATAGCGCAGGGCCAAGCACTCGGCTGGTGAAAATCAATATCACTTCTTCACGGACTGCTTCAGAGCCAGATGTGAGGCTAGAGAAGCCAGTGACCGAGACGGTGGCCGTGCAGGGAGGACTCCATGCAGAAAGAAATGGAGAAGCTGCCTCTGCTCCCTCTTGCCCCCTTCTCCCAGATGCTGTTTCATGCCCCCAATTCCTGACACCTCTCTGCTGAAATGAGGAGGAGGAAGCTGTAGCCTCCGCCGCCATCTGCCACTGCTTAATGAAATATAATGTGGGAATCAAGGTGCCAGATGGGCTCTGTCACCTGCTTGCAGGCGGCCCGCCTTCCCCAGCTTCCCTGGCCCCTTGCACTGACCGGCCAGCTGAGCAGAAGAGGTCCCCAGCTGCTCTCCTACCTGTCTCGGAGTGGGACACTGCTGCTTTCTCCCTTGTTTTCTTTTTTCTCTCTCTCTCCCCAGGAATACTGCCCGGCCCCAAAGGCCGACTGCCCTGAGGGATCTGGACAGTGCCTCTGTGCTCTCCACCCACGCACCTCCCCTTCTCAGAAAAGTCGGGAGCATTGTGCTTCACTTCATTTCTCCTGGCAGTAATCCCCCTCCCCTGCGTGGACAACAGGATGCTAGGGAGACTGGGGCATACTAGCATAATTGTGCCCCCAGGGCCGGAGCCATAGCCGAGACCTACTGCCCTTTATGCTGAACAAAGGAGGCTCAGCATTGCCACAAAGGCTACTGTTGATTCCCCAGACCTGAGGGACATCTCAGAGGTCAGCTTTACACTGCCTGCCCTCCCCTGCCTCCCCAAGTAGGGTGCAGAGTCAAAGCAGGGGCTTGGACTTTGGCCCTCTTGGCCCTAACACCCGTTCCTTGATTAAGTTACAGCAGCCTTCAAGAGCTGCCTAGTCACCTAAATCCCCCAACCTGTTTGATCCAAGTGTCTTTTGCTCCTGAGAAGCTAAGGCAAAAACTCTTCAATGAGGCAGAAATTTCACATCACTTCTCTGTCTGGCTGTGCTGCTGTTTAGCCACGGGGATTGGTGATGGAGTGACCTGAATGCACCCGGTTTAAATCCTGGAAAACCCACCTCGCATCTATTTCTGGAACATGCCATCATCTCCACCTCGACACTTAAATCATGAAAAAGCAGCCAGGAGGAAGAGAAGGACCTGCCTAACCTTTTCTAGTAACAGTGTTTCAGGGACTTGAGCAGGGCAGAATAGGTGCCTATACCATTTAATAAGTGAAGCAAAATCAATCCCTAAGTGTTTAATAGGATCTGGCTGTGGGGGACAGTGCCACATCCCATGTGTTGTGGCTGATGCTTTGGCTAAAGTCTTGAAGCCAGTGAAATCTCCACCAGCTGGATTATCTTCTGGATGCGCAATCCATTTGCGGTGCTTCATCTTTAAGCACCATTTCAGCTGTACAGGGAAGGTGAGGTAGAGGACGCTAAAGAAAGGGACAGGGTATTTTATTACCCACAAGGAACTTATAAAATATTGAGCGTAACCTTGCGGAGACTGCTGTCTCTGGGGCATTCGTTCATCTGCCAGGCATAAACTGCTCCCAGCAATTAACACTTAGTCACTGTCTATCTGTTGCTCCAATTGGCCTTACCTACTGGACCATAATAGTCATGGTCTTATCACCAAGGAGATGGACAAATTTGGAACTCGTTGGGGACTCTAATTCCCCATCTATTTAGTTCTATCCTTATGTGTCATAATTTCTGTGATACCACAATAATGGTATTACCGTATTTAATAGGAATAGCTTTCTTCTCTGGCCAGGCCATTAATAGGGAACCTATTGAGTTCAGCTCTTGTCTATATACACAGGACTTTCTGCTGCTTGACGTTCGCCAAGTACCAGCCATCCCATGAAAACATGACTTCAGGTTTTTCCTGCTGGTTTTCCTTATCCCACTATTTTCCAAGACACAGCTTTTCAAAGGCATCTAGGTGCCAGACTTCCTGTGATGGAGTCTATGACTTTCCCTGAACTCTTCCTGGAGGGATCAACCCCGCATAAGGAAACAGAAAAACCCCACTCAGGCCTGGCTAGCAAGCAGATTTGGGGGTTGTTGGAAGGCACCCTGCCACCATGCAGCAGGGAATGACAATTCATGCAATTCTCTGTTTTGTAGTACATGGCATCCCTGTGGCCATCTACGTATCCCATTTCCTTGGGTATTCAGATAACCAGGAGTTTGGATAATCAGAGAGGTTACTTAAGAAGCACAGTTCAGATAGTGAAGCTCTGTATGGCTAGCGTTTTACTAATTATTTCAAACACACTTGTTTCCATTTGGATTTTTCTGCCTGTGGGTATAAGTGAAAAGCGGGGCATTGGAGAGGTTGGGGACATGATTGCAATGCTTACAGCAGACACGCGGTGTTGCTTAAGGGCAGTTTTTGTTACTCCTGTCACTTCTCCGGTTGCGAGGTTACCAGCCCCCTTTTTCTAGGGAGGAGCATTTGCCTCCCTGTGCAAGGCAGGAGGTACGAACCTGCCCAGAATATTTTCTCAGCCGCTCACTTCCGACTCCACACAGAGCTATTGAGTTGGCGCACTGACCTGATTTCTTCAATTCAGGCACATCACCTGAAATAGCCATTTATCTGAATTTTCCCTTCTTTTCCAACCAATCTGAATACCCAGTAGATGGGGGTTTATTCCCTTTAATGTCGATCTGTTGACCCTGCACTAGATCTGGCTGGTGGGGCAAAGGGGAGTGGGCAGAGTTGTCCTGGAACAATACATTGTGATTCACCGAATAGACCCAAGTCCTTCACAACAGTGTTTCTTGCCTCTGAAAGGGGAGAGTTGCAGCTACTCCGTGCCTCTTAAATGAGTTCCCATTCCTGCCTGAGTTGTTCCGTTTTCTCACTCGGGAAGAGTCCTACTGCAACCTCAGTATCTCGGCACCTTCAGCTCCAGAGGTCAGCAGCTATTAACTGGGCACGGCAGAGGACATTGTACACGGCCATGTCCATGTTTGGGGAATACACCCGCCCAACAGGGTCTTTAAACAAACCTCATGCATGGCAACATCCGATGCAATTCTTCCTGGAGTTGGTGGGAATTGCAATTGAATTTGGCCTCACCTCCGTATGGCTCTTATGTCATTAGTAATACTAATGTCATTTGTCCTGTACTTTAAGTCAGGGTTTTGCAAATTAGTGTCTGCATGCCCCTTGCGGTATGCAGGGAACATTGGGCAGTTGCATGAGAGGAAGCAATGGGAAAGTAGAAGGGAAAGCTGGAATATTTCTTTTCTCCCCTTTTGCAAATTCATAATAAAAAACAACTTGCCCGTCTCCAGTAGGTTAGCGGAGAGGTTGCAGTGTGGCCGCAGTAACCCAGCATTGCACTATCGGCAATGGAGAATCCCAGGTGTACAGGGCAGTATAACAGATGGGGGCACACGATCCCAAACCATTTGAGAACTGCTGCTTTAGGCAATGGCATTTCACGCCTACTACACATGATTTGCCATGCATAGCTTCTCTTCCTATTTTATTTTAATTAGCCTTCAGCATCGGGGTTGGGAGTGAATATTAAATACCATTAGTTCCAACATAGTGTTGTCTGCCTTGTATTTCTGCTTCCTGTGGTGGGTTTGATGGTGGGGAATAGTGGGTTATGCTCTGTGTAAATACTGAAACGCTAATCCCCTGGGGGCAGGGACCATGTTTTTTGTTGTGTGGTTATCCAGTGTCGCCTGCACTGCGGCTGAGCTCTAGATGCTATGGGAATACAAACTGCAAGCTCCTGGCTGGGTCAGAGGTTGAGTTTGCATTGGTTTTATGTGTGTATGTAGCTGTTGGGTGGGCTGAAACAGTGCGTGGGACCATGTTAGGGAAGACAGAAACAGCAGGGCTGTTCCCTGCAGAGATACCTCCTCCCTTCTCTCCCTGTTTGTCCCTTATCTGGGACTTAAATTTTGGGCAGGGTTTCCCCTACCCGACCTTTGCTTCAGCTGTGGAAAGATGGGAGTGTTTCTGCATTCACTCACTGATCTATGTTTTGGTCAGTAGTTACTGCTGCTCTTTCTTTATTAGCAAATACGTTCATACAGCCTATTTAGACTGCACTTGTGCAGAAAGAGACGGGTGTTTTAGCGGGCTCAGAGACCGAGGAAAGGTGATATGAGTCACTTGTGTTCACTTGCTGCTGGTAGCATTGTCTGACTTTTTTTTTTTTAATTTGCACCAAGAGGCCCCCAGTGCAACTAGCTAATACACTCCAGAAAGTGCTTGCTCTCTGTCCCAGAGCCCATGAATGGATTATGGATATGCCTGCACTGTGGCCGTGCCCCAACCACAAGCTGCCACCTGCATGCACCAGACCCAGAAGTGAGTGTGATGATGAAGATACTCCAGGACATCCCCAGTGGCTGCCCTCAAATATGCTGGACAGACAGGACTTGATTGTCCAGCAAGGGACAGCACTAGAATGGCTTCACCATCATGTTTCTGGGCCTGGGTCCCACGAGCAGGAGCGGGTGGGCACGGGCAGGACATGCTTGCATTGCTGCTGGCAGTGCAGTCCTAACCCGACTGAGTAGAGAATTGAGCCCAAGTCTTCCAGCTTCCAGGTCAATGTGTGATCCACAAGAACATCCTTTGGTTTTCTTGTACCTTTGAAAAGTCCTGTGTGATCTCTAACTCCTTTGGCCAGAACTTAAACTGTACTCTTGGCTCTTTTGGAAAGGTCAGGATTTTTTAATTCTCTCTTACTGCCAAAAAAATTAAAGAGACATTGCTCATATATTACACACCACAAACACCGGTTGCTTTTTCCTTCTTTTCTCCATACTTATACTGTTGGACGTGTAGGAACATCTCTTCGCGTGTCTCAGAAACATGCAAGACAGCTCATTGCTGAAAACATACAGCAGTGTGTCTGCCCATGGGCTTCAGATGAGGAGCAGGGGTCCTTGCCGTCGGTTGAAAACAGCACAAATGGGGAAGTTAGATATGAGGACTTACATGAACACGGAGATTGTCAGGGCTGCCCCAGAAATAGCTTAAAGCTGAGTTGTGCGGTGTCCTGCAATAACAGATAGTGTGCTACAAAGAGCCCTCTGCTACTCCTTCAGACAGTAAAGGTGATGTCCTCAGGTCTTTAATGGCTATGTGACCACTGCTGGAAACTCTTCCACTGCTAAATATACAGCCATGTAATAAAGGATCTGTAATCTGTGAACTGGGATTGAATGAATACTTGAGCGAATCCTTTAAAGTACAATGCATTTCTGAAGCAGCTACAGTGGCAGCACATGGGAGGGGAAGAAAATTGGTTTGCAGATTGCTTACCTAAAGAATACTTTCCTTGCATGAGAAGTAACCCAAATTTAATTTGTGCTAAATTCTCTCGTGGCAGAGATTCTTGTAGTAGACGTTATAATTGTCTCCCAATCTGCAGCTCAGAGCAATGCCCTACAGATGCAAAGAGATCCAGATGAATTTCATTTTTTGATGGTTAGATATCTAATAGATTTTCTATAAAAGCAAGGAAGGCCTGTTCTGGGGAATTCAGTAGCTCATGGGGTCAGTTAAGGGATAGAAGACTTGCTGTAGCCTGGCAAGGACCGCCGTTCCATTTTAGCCCACCCTGGGCATGTCTACACGTGCCCATTTACTGCGCAGTAACCAAAATTACTGCACAGTACAGGTGTGTGTCTACACATGAATATCCATACTGTGCAGTAAATATGGCGACTTACGTCGACTTGAGCATAAATTTGATGCCCTCATCATGCAGGTATCAAATTGACGCCCGATTAGTATCGCATGTGTAGACACCTTGCTGCACAGTAACACTGTGTGTGCGCACTGGCTTGGGACTAACTTGAGTCCCAAGTCAGTCCACACACAACATTTAATGCACTTTAATGCCTGAATGTGTAGATGCCAGCCTATTCCTGCTTACTGTGCGGTAGGTTACTGTGCAGCAAATTTAAACTGGTGTAAATGCATGTGTAGACACTCATGCCCACTGATACTTACCCAAAGTTACTGCCTGATGGGACTTTGGTGGGTAAGGCGAGAAGGAGGTGCTTTATAGCCCATCTACTATAAGGAAAATCAAACTAGCATGACTTTGCTGATGCCGTTACACTAGGACAACGGTTCTCAACCTTTTTAGTCTCAACGGACCCCTTGTAAAATGTCAGCTCTTAGTTTTCACACCTTTTTGGACTAAGGAAAAAATAATAGATGGATTCTGCTACAAAGAACTCCTAAAGATCACAACAGATCAGCATGTTTTTAACACTAAGGATTCCTATTTGCATTCTCTGGGTTGAATCTTGTGAATCACGTCTGCACACCTTACAGTGTTAACATTGCATGGGATCCTGCAGCACCCTTGAAAGGACCTCAAGGCACCTCAGGGTGGCATGGCACCTTGGTAAAAAATCTCTATACTAGGGCAAACCCTGCTTGAGGTTGGAGAATCATAGAAAATAAGGGTTGGGAGGGACCTTAGGAGGTCAGCTAATCCAACCCCCTGCTCAAAGCAGGACCGTTCCCAGCCACGGCTGTGCACTGTTCTGGCTCAAAGCAGGTCTCACGCAAGTGGAGCTCACTTCAGCACATTACCAGCTTGCGCTGCACCAGGACAATAAGCAAGCATAGTTGAAGTTGAATCTGTGAGCAGATCCCAGGATGTCAGAAAATCAGCATTGTTAGGGAAACCTGGTTAGCAAATTTGGAGTAGAGCGAGGCTGAGATCTGAACAGCCATTGCAATTGAATTATCTTCTCACCTCTAGAAGTGAGCTCTGGCACTGTAGGAAGCTTGTTTAATCCAGGCTAACGTGATGTCCCACTCCAGTGACTAAGTTTAGTTTAAGACTTGATGAGGTTGCTGCTGCCCCTGAGATAACCCAGGTTCTGGTGCCTGACCTATGCTTTTCACTCAAGGGTTGTGGATTCAGTCCCTGCAGATGACCTCTCCAAGGTCACTGTTACACTGGTGCTGCGGTTGCCCATGCCATAGCTGTTTGGTGGACAGAGGACTTAGTTCTCCAGAGCTGCCTAGATGGTGTCCTACCACAGACACTAAGTTTAAAAAAAGACTAAAGGAAAACTCAGTTTTACTCTTGAATAAAACATGAGCCGTTGAGGAGCTGCCAATTGGCGAGGGGCAGGGAGAAGCGGAGGAAGGACACCGACTCAGAAATGAAGTGAACGCAACCACGATGTGAACGAGGGAGCTCGGGAAGGGCTTGACAAGCGTGGGACATGCATGGAAACTTAATTGGAGAAGGAGTTGGTTGAAGGCCAAAAATGTATACAATAAAACATAGAAACTAGACTAGACTGTTGAAAGGCCCCTGGAAATCAAAACAAATTGGGTAGCTCTGCGAAAGAGATAAATTATGCTTATAAGACAAACAATAGCCGAGTGACACCGTATAAATAGTTACATATAATAACGCCACTGTGTGTCTCGGCTCCGCTAATTGGGAGGCTGGGCAGCATCAGATGGACGCTGCATTGCGCATTTTTCACTTATAATGAGGAAGAATTTTTCCCCTTTTAATCTCCTCTCCACCCATCAACCCTATTTAACGTTGAATTAAAAAAGCCCATCTCTGCTCCACTTTCCCACAACAAATTCATCACGGCAGGAACTGCGTTAAAAGAGAGAGGTTGAAACATAGAGAATGTCTTGTTGCGTGCTTTTAATTTGCAGAAACGTTATCAAGAAAAATAATGCCAACAGAAGTATTACCTGAATAAGATGTGTCCATATGGACACTTGTTCAGGTACAACATTGACCCTTTCCAAATCTGGCAAAGAAATGTGTTCTTTTTTTAAAAAACATGATGAATTAAAAAATGTAAATTGAACTGCTATTTGCAATGCTGCAAAGTACTGAACAAACATACAAAAAGCCAGAAAGTAAAAACATAGGTTTCATTTTGGTTTGAAATGCAAAAAAACGAATAGCATCCATTGCCAAAAGTCAACTAATTGTGATTAATAACAATTAAAATAAGAAACGATGCCAACACTGTCCTCCAGAGTGCTTGCAACCTTTCCAAGCTGCAAATATCACCTGCAAATGTAGCAAGTGTATTCCATTATCTGAATCATGAACATACATGTGGAATAATACTGGCCCCCAAATAGACCGCTCTGCAGCCCAGCCTTCATGTGTCCTTCATGTTTGACAGTAAACCATTGCTACATACTCTTCGAGGGTACTTTTTCCAATCAGTTGTATGCATCTTACAGGAATTTCCTTTAAATCAGGCTTCCCCTACTTGCTTATGAGCTTGTCACGAGGCCTTACTAAACACACGACGCATCACATCGAGAGCTGCTCTTCTGTTCAAACACCCGTTATCCTGTCATCGTTGCAAATTAGGTTGATGTGACATATATTTTCTTTATAAATCCAAGTTGGCATCTTCTAGGTGCTTACAAATAGACTATTTGATTATTTGTTCCAGTCATCTTCCAAGACCTGAAGTTAGGTTGACTGGTCTATAATTCCCTGGGTCCTCTTTTTCCCTTTTTTTTTCTTTTTTTTAAAGCAGGTGCTATATTTGCCCTTTTCCAGTCCTTTTGCACACCGATCCTCCAGGAGTTCTTCAAGATAATTGCAAAACAGGACTGAGACTGTTTCAGCGAGTTTGGGAAGAGCTCTACAATGAATTTCATTAAGCCCAACCAATTTAAAAACATCTAATTTATCTAAGTAGTTTGTTCTTCCCCTATTCTCTCACCTTAGTTCTTTAATATGTTGCTGTTGATGCTAATTGTGTTAGCCACCCAACACCACGCTCTTTTAGGAAATGCCGAAGTAGAAAAAAAAATTAAAGTCTTTGGCCCTCTCAGTATCCTCTGGTATTGGCTTACCCTCCCCATCAGGTAGTGGGCTGCTTCTTTCTTTGGGGTGGCTCTTCCTATAGACTGATTTCATGTTTCCCCTTGCTAGTTGTGTCTCATTTGAGGCTTTGGCCTTTCTGATTTTGTCCCTGCATGGTCATGCTGTTCTTTTATACTTGTGCTTAGTCATTTAATGTAGTTTCCACTCTTTTGCATGATTTCTTCAGATCATCCAGCAACTCACAATTTAGTCTTTCCCTGCACTTCCTATCTTGATTAGTGCTGGTGTCCTTAAAATCCTTTCTTTTTTTCTTTCCTGTTTCTCATAAGATCTTACCTGCCAAGTCTGAGTTCACTGAAGGATGCTTTCTTGAAGTCCATTATCATCATTTTTATATATTATACAAAATGCATCCACATTTTCTTGCTTATAGTGACCTACAAAAGAGAAAGAGGCCGATTTATGCCTTGTTCCAGTGGGGTGCTTCTTCAGAAGATGAAACCAATGAGCTGGGCAGGATCCAAACCCCTTGCAGGAGCTTCCTGGGAAAATAGTCTTCATTAGGGGCTTGAAACCCCCAGATAGGGAATATCTGATGGGAACTTGGGTGTAATCCCTGAGAATCAGTGTTACAGCTTTGTTCTCTCTCTCCAGATCCTCTGGGATACAAAACTGGCGTTGCTTTCCGAATTGATCGGAAAACCGAAAAATCCTCAGTTTACATTGCCAGTGGGAGGGGAAGGAGGCTAGGTTTGTTACCTGTAATTACTGAGCAATTAATCAATTATTCAACTGCAATTGATCTTTTTTTTCTCATAGAGCAATCAGAAGAGGAAAATCATTGGGGACTGTTTTATTTTGTAGCCACTTGATAGCAGGGGAGGCTTTTTTACGGGTCCACACAGAGCGGACTATGACTGTTGGGAGCTCCCTGGACTGCTGCCTCTGTAAACAAGCTGACAGTCCCTATTTTTAACAAAATATGTGTTTTTCTTCTTAGTCACCCTTAAACTCCTCCTTGTCAAACTCATCACGCTGGAACTAAAAACTGAATTGTCAAGCACCTCTTATTGCTAATGCTGTATTTTCTCTGCCAATGCCTATTATTTATCATGCAATTCTAGCCTAATTGAAAGCTAGGAGGATTACTAGGAGATAGAGCTGGTCATTTTATTTTCCATCAGAGTTCATTGTTGTCATGTTAAATAAAAAAATGTTTTTTAATATATGATTCTTGGGGGGGAAAAAAAATATTTGACTCTATTTTTTTTTTTCCTCAATGTTTTCATGTTAGTGGGTTTTTTCCCACCCTTTTCCACTGGAAATTAAAATAGGGAGCCCCAAGCCTTCCAAAAGTCTCTCTCAAATGAAATTTTTTTTAAATTTCAGCAATAAAGAAACACACGAATGACTACATAAAACCTGTCAAAGTGTTGTGCCGATTTCAAAAATCCCTTGCAAAATCTGACTTTCTCATACCAATTTTGGTAGTTAGCATCACTTGGGATTTTTTTCAGTGAGATGTTTTATTCAATAGGAAATATTGATTCCCTGAAACTAAAAGTTGTCGCAGAAATATTCCTGTTGACAAAGTGTTGGCAAGGAAGGTTTCTTAGCACCAGCTTTTGAATGTCGGATCAAGACGCGTGCACAGGGAAGGCCCTGCCTTGAAATGTCGTAGACCCAGGTTCAAGTCCCTGTGCCAAGTGGACATTTATGCCATTTGGAACAGCTCCAGCAGGAGCGACTGAGCGACATCTATGCCAAGAGGCTCACAATTGCAGCACTCACCTGAGATGTCGCAGATAGAGAGTGAAGGGGCCTGAATCAGGATGCCTGCATGCTGGTCATGAGTTATGGAGGGGTATGTGTGCATGAGCGTCAAAAGGCTAAAGGCTTCAAAAGGCACAGCAGCTATACCTATATTTAGCCCTGATACTGAAATAGGAAAAAATCTGATATTTCACAAATTTTCACAGGATACATGCATATTGTATGTATGTATGTATATATATTTGTAAGCAGTTTCCTGCCCATCTGTCTCGACACTTTATAGTAAAGCGTCTCCACCTTAGAGACTTATTCATATATAAATGCAAAAAAACCCAGGTGTCCTGTTTGTATCTGTATTTTTAGATCAACTCAAGCTCCTGTCTAACCTGCAAATGTTCTGTATGCTGCTAAAGGGAAAGATCCCCTGGGTTAAATTTGATATATCAACCTGAAGGCTCCTGCAGTACTCGCTCATCTGTTCTGCAGTGAGCTTCCAGCTGTTTATTAAGCTTCCAGTTGCAACCCGCTGGCACGAAGGGAAATACAAGATTAATAGCTGAAGTGTGCAGCAGTGGGGTGGCTGGCAGGTGAACTGAGTCTGCGTTCCTTACCAGGTGTTACTGGGATTTGGGGTAAATCATCTCTCCTGGACAGCTAAAGATCACAGTCCAAAGCCAAAGATGGGGGAGGCAGAAGCACAGGTCTTGGCTGAGTTTGCTTTCCCAGTTTAGGACTGTGATAGAGAAGTTGGGGATGAAGGAACTCAAATAGTAGGGTCGTAGCAGAAGGTTGGCAGCCAGAGACGCCAGCTCTTTGAGCCCAAATCATTCACAGGCAGTTTACTGTCTCCTAAATGCTGATTTAAAAAAAACAAGGAAACTATGTAAAAATACATTAAATTCGTTCTTTTGATGAGACATTAAAGAATATTTTATGGCAGTAACCTCAGCCTGCCATTATAACCTATTCAAAGTAGCTTGATTGTTATCCCCTCTCTTAAAAGAGGGAAACAGGTCATAACTTACCCAGTGTTATGCAGCAAGTGAGAGGAACAGGTTGGAAGAGAACCCAGGAGTCTTGATAATACTTAATATAATGCATAATACTCCCTCCCCAAGCCATGCTGTCAGCCCCCGGAGTCCCACGCTGACGGTGAAGCAGAGCTCAGCTGTGCCATTGAACATGAAGTGAGTGGTTTGTGTCCTCTGTCCCTCTCCCCTTGTTGGCACTGTATATTCACAGCTTTTTCACATCATCCATAAAGGCAAGGGAAAGGTTTCAAAGGGACGGGAAGAATCTGGCAGCTTCGGAGCCCGTTTCCTATAAAATGACAATAAAAGTTTAGGAATGAGAGGAGTCTGAAAGGGAAAGACCTGCGCCTTGAGCTGAGACATCAGAACGAATATACACAGTTCAAACCACTGCCTTACATGGCAAAAGATGAGAGAGCTGCTTTCGCCAGCACCGTTTTTCTCCTCCCAGCTCATTTGCCAGGATGTCTTCTGGCCACACCAATCCTCCCACCCTTTTGTAGAGCCTAAGACTTCTCTTCTCTTGTTTTATAGGGTCTGTGTTATAAGGTCTGCATTTCCAAACCAGTGAGCAAAGAAAGGTGTATAATGGTTTTACTAACCAGGATGGGGCTTGTTTAGGCTACTTTTGCCAGAAGTAGGTACTTTGGGGAAATGTCGTGCTGGCAGCCTTAGGCCTTGATGCTGTTCCCAGAAAATGAGATGATAAGTGCTATGGAGAAGTCCCAGACGGATCTTCCTGCCTGGCACGTTCAGATACCGGCACTGACAATAGCAAATAATACCCTGGTTCAAATACTAGCACTCCCCGCAAATGATGACAGGGTAAAAGGACCAGCAAGAGGTATAAAGCAACTTCATTTTTCTCTGACTTCTCACCTAAAAATGATACCCTGAGCTGAGCTATCCGATTCTTAGGTGTAAAATAAAAAAGACTGCACTGGCAAGAGATCAACAAATTGATAGACTCGCCTTCAGTTTGTATTGCACATAGCACCTCTCCTGTTGCTTTGCAATACAATGTCTGCAGCCTGGACGACTGTTACAAAAGTATGGCTCATGCATTCTAAATAATGACCTTGAATTAAAACAGCACAAGTTTTTTGGGGGGGGGTTTAAAGATCACTGATACATTTTGGGTTCTTCTTGTTTATCTTCGGGTTCCCAAGCCTTTATGATGCACGTGTCACATTTTCAAGCTTTTCTCCACAATTGTGAAATCTAGAAACTTTTTTTTTTAATTAAAACTGAGATGCTCATATAATCCCATGTCTCTGGGAGTTAGAGCATCATTGAAAGCAACCAACACCTATTGTAATGCACTCTGTGTGTGTACACAAGTGTGTGTGCATACATGTGTAAATTGGTGGCATGGCATAAGATTACTGGATAGGTCTTCACTTGGCAGTTAATCTGGGCTTTTACTCGGGTGTTTCCTATTGTACAGCTCGGGTGGAGGTAGGTCAGCTCCTCATTTCGGCTTCAACCTGTACTGGTTTCCCACCCTTTCTCCAGTACCATCACACTTGCCTTTGCATGCCTAGGACAGACAAGCTCCCCCACCATCCGCTGCAGCTCAGGGTCCTGTGAGATGTGACCCCAGATGTCCCAGCAACAGGTGAGTGCAGCTGCATTAAGGACACAGCACCTATATCTATAATGTCTCTATATCACACTTGGCAGCACTGCTGAGAAGTGCATGCAGCCCACCCATCCCCACTCAGCCTCCTCCCAAGCTCCAACATTAAGCATTGCGGCTGGCACAGTGGAGCCCTGTGTGCGCGCTTTCTTTTCCTCTGGCACACTATTTGCACACTCAGAGCCATTCTTCGCCAGCTGCGCTGCCTAATTTTGGAGGTGTGAAATGAGCTAGGTTGCAGGGAGTGGTGCTATCACCTGGGTTAAGTCTGCAGTGAAGACATGCCCAGAAAAAGGCAGCTTTCATAGTACTTCAAGCAGGCATGTCTCCAACAAGTCCCACAGCACTTCGGTGGGACTTACACTTGTGCTCACAGTTAAATATGTGCTGAAGTGCCACTGCTATTGGTAAGGAGACGCTGTGCAACGATGATCAAAAGCCGTGCTTCGAATTGGCACAGCAGCGGGGCAAAAACACTGCTTAGTTGCTGCTGGTGGAAGAGGAGGCAGCGAGGGAAAAATCTGTAAAATCCTGGTAAATTAGTCTGGTTGGGCTTGCACTTTATTTGAGAGAAGGAAACTCTTTCTCTGCCTCCCTGCACCACCATCCAGCCCTGCCAGGCTAAATCTGGGGAAGCAGAAGTGCTAAGAGCACTTTTCGTATCCTAATGGGGAGATAAATTCTTCTCGGCCTTTTTTTTTTGCTTTTCTGGAAACAGATGCTGTATGGGAAAGGGTCCATTTGTACAGTAATTACCAATGGAAAATTCCAAACTGCTGATTTCTCTCTCTTCTTCTCTCCTTTCTCCTCCCCCCACCTGGATTATAACAAATGGGCTTCTATTCTATGAGCAAAGCTGAACCTCCACAAAGGCAGATCCTGATTCCTAGTATTATTATTATTATTATTATTTTTATTTTTATTATTAATAATAATAATATCATGTACCTTTATCCACCATTTCTCACCCACTCTTAGTTTCCTTTTAATGGATTCCCTTCTGTTGCTCTAGACTCTGCAGTGACACGGGGCTGATTTGTAATGTAAATTGGCAGCCCAGTGTAAAGGCGACCTGCTAGAGCACTGCAGGGCTCTAATTATAATTTTCATTAAACTCCTTCTGTTTACGAAAATCCAAGCAATCTGGAGCTGCAGCAGGAGCAAAAGGAAATTAAAACAACACTACCGCGTAGCTGCAATGTCACTGAGGGTAACCCTGCCAGCTGTTTAGGAGGGATTGAAAGAGGACCCTGCCTGGTCCTGGTGGACAAAGTTTAGAAGTATTGCTCTGCCTGATACAATATGGGCATGCACAGTCTAATCCCCCCTCCCACCAAGTAACCCTATATCCCAGCTTTGCAGAGGTTGTTTTCTTTTGAGACCTTGGCCTGTGTAAGTGTTTTATGAGTGATCCATTCGTGACCTAATTATAGGGATCAGCTGCTAGGGCTGTGTCGAAAACTTAGAGGAATGATCCTATTTCTGCTGGAGTCAGAGGTAGGAGCTGACATTCACTTCCAGAGTAGGATGGGGCCATCAACTCTGCAAGTCAGATGGTGGAGCTTGAGTAAAGAGGAGAGGGTATGCTACACAGTGCAATCAAAAACCTAGGGCCTGCATAAATGACTGGTCACATCCCAACCTTGTATCCGAGCATAGTGAAGCCCATCACAAGCAGTAGTGCATGTGGTTATCTGCTGAAGGATAACCTTGCCCTCAGTCCTAGGCAAAATGAACAGAGACATAGTCTCTCAGGAAACTGCAAGTCACTTTACAGTCCAGCAATGCAACTGTTGAGCTAGACTCATTTTGGCAGCTTTCAGTCGCCCAGCATTTCCCAGGGCCACCATAGCAATAAGATGGATCAATACAGTCCTGGCTACCACAGGCAAAGGTGTTCCCTATTCGAGGAAAAAGGCTCCAGTAAAAGGAAGTCGTGGCAGGACAAGATATTTCCAGCCTCAGTCACATGCAGACAGCAATAGTGCGTGCTTTGAGGCATGGATGTGTCTGTGGTAGTCACTGCTGCAGCCATCCAAGGTGTTGCAACTGCAGGCTTTGATGAAGAGTTTCCTGGAAAGCACTGGGCAGAAGATCAAGCTGCTGCCCTCACCCTGATGGGTTTTCCCCTGGAGGGCACAACTGGTGACCTTTTCTCTTGGGGGCCAATCCCACCCCAGGGGCTGCCTTCATTGGCAAGCTGCGCAAGCCTGGGTGAATTTGATCCATTTTAAGTGCAGTGAGATCCCTCGATGAAGGATGCCACTTTGAGTTCAGAGTAGTTACTGCACTGATGAGGGAGAGGATCATTAGGGTGGTAGAAGGAGAGTCTCCCCAAGATCGGTGTATTGTCGTGTTACTCCAAAGTTTGGAAAAATATGCTTGTAATGATTTTTCCATGTAGTAGGCCCTCCTGAGTCTGAACACGGATGTTTTGAACCTAGGAAGTATAAGGTGGATATAGAAAAGGGGGTGTGTTAGCATGACTAGGCATGAGGTTAGCATGACAGGTGTAGGCAGGGGCTGCTTGCTCAGGTTCATGCAGACCATCCTGTGAAATGCACAGGGGACTGCATTAGCCTGCATGCCAAAATCCCAGGGGAATGCATGATTAATGAGTGTTACAAGGGATTATCACCCCTGTCATCTGCTCGGGAAGAATATTTAAGCAACGTGATATTGCTAACCAAGCAAAGTAGCCTGTGCATCCTGTCTGGGTGGAAATGACGGACGCGTGAGGCCCCTGATGGGCAGGATGCACATGCTGCAGTTTCTCACTGCAAGCGCCGTGGGGGCATTTAGATGGCAGAACATGAGGAGGGGGTGAGCTGCATGTCTAGACCAGTGATTCTCACCCTTTTTGGACACGAGGCACCCTTCATTAGACTCAATAACTTGTGTGAATTGAGCAGCATCCCATTAAAAAAATTAACTTATTTTATTGCAGTGCTTACCTCTTTGCAAAGGGGCAGGGGGTCAGGGGAACAGCCAGGAAGAGACGAGCCTGAGCCTGTGCTCATCTGATTTTTTTTCCTCACGCCTTGGGACACCCTTCAAAGGATGTTGCAGCACCCTGGTTGAGAACCGCTGGTTTAGACAAAATCGAGTAAATCCATTTCCAGCTTGAAAAGCTGTTTCCTCCTTTCTGCCTTCAAAATGAATGTTGAAAGTTATGATGCGAGAAGCCTTTGAGTTCCCAACCAGTGCTAAATAGCTCTATTATGCAGACCTCCCTCACAAGGTTGAAACCTTATTAGTGAATATTAAAGGTCCATTCTGGACCATTTGTTCCTGTTATCAAAAGCATTGTTGCGTTCATTGAGAACATGTCCCTGATCTCTGTTTTACTCCAGGCAGACAGTCATCATACTTTATGAATCATGTGCTAATACAGATCAGCTATGCTTCCTGTTTAGTTGCACAGGTAGCCTGAAAGCTATAAGCCCAATTAAAATAATTGGCACAATAGCTGCGCTTGAAAGGGTATGACAAAAAAAGGCATTTAATTGCTGGTTTGTTTTAATGAAGCTTTCCAATTTGGTTTAGACTGAATCCTGTGATGGTGACAGAGCAATATTCTGACTGGCTGTATATTTAACAAGAGCTTAGTATATCTCTGGGGGGATTCTTTATTATTTTGGGACTTACAAATCCAGGCTGATCTAAGGTAGCATTCAGTGGGGTTTTTTTGTCTTTCATTTCTTGGGAAAGTAACCTCAAATGTACTGGACTACGGGGGACATGACAATGTCTAAGCTGACAATGTGGAGCTTTTCAAAGACTCCCCTGCAAAGCTTGCAAAAGTACTGCCAACATGAATCTGAATTGCCCTTTGTCAAATTTGCCAAATCTGTCCTGTTTTAATTTGTGAATCTTTCAAAAACCGCTGTGAGCTTGTAATTCTCGCTTTATGGAAGTGCTGGAGGGGCTCCCCGTGCCTTGGCATTTGGTTGAGTGCATTTAGTTTCAGTTCCTGGCACCCTAAGAGCGTGGAGAAGCAGCTTGTGCACATCAAGCAAGTCCACTGGTATTGGATTAAAGTGAAAACTTTGCTCAACTTTGTATTCAAGGACTCTAGATGAGGGGAGTACAGCATGTCTGCTCAGTCCTGGTCTTAACAAAGACCAAGACACCCGCTTGCTTCAACTGTATGTGAATCGTATCATGATCGAGACCCCCAAGAATTACAGTCGGATCCAAACTGTTCAAGTGGCACACTTGTCTATTCACTCAGCGTAATAGGAGATTCACCAAGAGACTTCTCGGGTCTAGTTTGCAGGGTGAGATTTGCACCGGAGGACAGTTTCTCACTCTGTTCTCCATGATAGAGAAGTGCTGGGACGAGTGCTGGGTATCAACAGTGCAACTTTCCCAAATTAAGTAGTTTTTTTTCTCTCCCTAACTCATCTGTGTTAGAAAGCTGCCCCATTGAACCACGACAAAGACCTGACCTGAGCACGATAAAAAAAGATCTTCTCTTTGCTGGGAGTTTTTAGTTAAAGTGTTCTTGTTTGTCACAGCTTTCTTTTTTTAATTGAAGTTTGATTTTGTAGCCGCTGTTCTTTAAATGATAATAGTTAGTACCTATAAAAATGGTAATGGTAGCAACAGTTAGCTCAAAAAATGCTTAAATAGGAAGTTAGAGGTATGTTTGCATGCTATAACCACAAGTCTGCTGCAGCCCCAAGTTGGTTATTTCAGCTCAAACATATATAGTTCCTGGTTTCCATAGGTCCTAGGTTTAATCTCCAAAACCATATCCCATTCAGGGCACTGTGTATATATAAGCATAATACAAATAGTCCCTGAGACAGATTAGTCTTGCGTAGATAATTTCATAACGACTAGCCCAAGACCACTGTCAAAGCTTGCTTTAGAACTGTTGCATATTCTTTCAACCCCCTTCTCTTGCAAAGCAATAAAGAAAAACCCTTTTGTAGTCTTTCCGGATGAGTGAGGATAAGGCTGTAATGCTCTCTTCGTAGGAAATTATTTTTTCCAATTAGAAAATTAAATTCCTGCAAGATATTGTTGCACGGCTCTGCCTCGTGTTCAGATGGCCTCAAACAAGAGCAATTCTCCCTGAGGAAATGTCTGCAAAGTCCATGGCATATCATTAATATACTTGATTCAACAATCAGACCTGTGCCACTGTTGGTCCTTTATATTAAGGAACATACTCCTAATGCATACAGCTATCTGTTAAGGCCAGGGATTGCATCTCTTGCAACTTGTGTAGCTCTCACAAACCAAAGAAACCTATTTTGCTTTTTGCACTGGTACAAGAACAGTTGCATCTTTTTCACCTTAGTGGCTATTCTGTCTGTCACAAGGGTGTTGATCAGACTTTGACCTTCAGGGCAGGGAAGATATTCGGGAGCTAGTTGGCACAATAGGTTAAATACGTTAAATTCCAGAAAGCTGGGCTCACATATGGACTTGTGTCACTAATAAATTGGGCAGCCTCACCAGTGGATTTTTTTGTCTGCCTTGCAAAACCATTAGTGAATTAATTTGGGATAACACCAGTCTCTGAATGTGTCTACAAGCTTGTTAGGGTTTAGCTTTTGGCTGGTCTTAGACTCAAACCAGGCAGCCATCTACACTGCAAATCCCTTAGCTTGACCCCAAAGGGAAGTGCAACCCAAGGCTGGAAGATCTATTGAGCTTCAAGGCATGAGGTCAAAGCTGCCCCTACTTGCCTCCTGGCTCAACCCTTCCTGCAGGGTGTTTGCAATTCACTGGTTGCTAGAGGCCACCAGGAAATCCTCCAGAAGCAATCCCAAAATTCCTATACGTTATTTCCAGCCCCTCTGCACTCCAGTTTCTATCTCTACTGCCCCGGATAAGAGCCAAGAAGAGAAGAGAAGAAGGCAAACTGATTCCTAGATGGGCTTCTCTCTCAAGGAATAGGAAGTACAGCATGCAGCAACTGCAAAGTAAACTATAGTCAGGAAGAGGTGATTTGTGGCTCAGTTACTTAAGGGCAACCATCAGGGTTGGTCCTAAATATTAATGGAGATATACCCTCCGTTTTATTGAAACATGGCACCGTCATAGCTATATGAGCGTTTGCGAACCAAAGCTAAGCTACATACATTCCTCCTAAACAGGAGCAGCTTATACAGTGTCTGCCTTTCTCTAGGTTGCCCTTTCAGGCCTGTATGTTCACAGACCCAATATTCACCCTAAAATTGGTAACAGCAACCAAGCCCCTTCCCAGTTGATATGCTCTGTGTGTACTGGTGTTTGTGTAACAGCTATATCCTCAGTTAAAACGTGGTAGATTCAGTGTCATGACACACAAAATCAGTCTTTCTGAAGCAAGAGGTTGAATGAGTTACGATCGAAGCACAGAAAATTGGGATTCCACCGAACTTGAGTTCCAGCTTTGTCTCGTATGTCTACCAAGGGCTGAGCGCAGCACACCGGCGACAGCACAGACGTGTGGGGCTGAATACTGTACTGCATGCAAACACATCCTTACTTTCCGGATTGTTTTCTGGACGGGGCCAGCGGCACACTGCACAGGGATGAGGCCTTAGGATGATTGTGGGGCTGTCAACTGGAAGCACCATCCCGTGGGTGGAAGACCCTTAGCAGAGCTGAATCAGAGCAAAAGGAATGAATAGGGTGTGGAAAATGCATACACAATTGTTTAATAGATGGTTGCTTAGTTGCAGCTACTTGCCCTTTCGAGCCCCTAGCGTGACCCAAACTTAGTTTGGCAGCATTCATAATTAGAAGACTTAAGATATGACATTTGAGCCGAACCCCTCCAGGCTCCTTTAATACTTGTACGAGCCAGGATGTAATGATCCCGAGGTGGATAAACAGCTCCATGGGAGCGAACAGACCAAACTTAATAAAGAATGGTGTTTATTTTATTAAATGGCTATGCTGACCAAACACATCTTGGAGACAAAGTGACAAACAGAAAGCTCCCGTTCAATTAGTCTCTTGACCTCCGTGGCTCCGGGAGGGATGCCGGGAAAGGAGCTCTGGATCACAAGGCCCCAAGGAAGGTTTCCTTGACAACACTTAGTTGAAGAAAAATGGGATTTCATGAATGTAGTTGCATATTAGCCTGCAAGATGCTGACTTGGGAAGCTTAGCACCTGACAGGATTGAGCCCTCACCATGTAAAGTGGCCAGTGGAAAAAAAAAACTATTCTTTTTCTAATAAAATTAATTAATGAGTTGGGTTTTTTTTAATGTGTGAAGACAAATGTACTGAGGAAGAGAGCAGATGTATAGTTTAAACGAATAACCCCATTATCCGCAGAATCCACCTTGTCCCCACTGCAAGCCACCTCTAGACAAATGGAGCGCAATTTTCTGCTCACTAATAATGGATTTTTTTCCCCACCCTGCTTAGGCTTGGCATGAATTATTTAGGTTTAGAGTTGTTTTCAACAGTTTCAAAGAGAAGGAGGTAAAAAAACGCCAAGATACACAGCTATCGTTCTAGCTGCGAAACAGATGGCCAGTATTGCCAAAGCTGAATGGTAAGCCAGGCTCTAAAAATCAGTGTTTTAACCATCAAAATACTTTTGAAAATAATATTTGGGTTGGGTTTTTTTTTTTATTTCTGACATTTGAACTATTAGTCTTATGTTTTTAGCCTCTTTTTTTTTTTTTTTTTTTTCAACTTCTAGGGCTCAGAGCCCCATTTTTTTAAATATAAACTGGAATTTTCTCATAATCACAAGACTCCAGGAGCTGGAACTTTAAGGAAAGGCACAATATCATCGGAGCTGCCCGAACATTGCACAGAGATTGGCCTTGCAACCTTTTCTAGGCCAAAAACATCGACTCCTCCTCTCTCCCCTCCCCGCCACAAGGTTCATGAACATTTTGCCTAAGAACTGCAATCTCGGGGTCCTACCGAGGGCCTCCTTCTACGGGCGTTCTTGCAGCTCGCAAGTTGGTTGAGGCTTGCAACGATGGTCAAAGCAATGAACAGTCTTGTAAAAACTGAAGCCGGTTGGCATAAAACCAAAAGCCATATGAGTGAATCAGGAATCGGCCAGATGGCCCTGGAAATAAGTAATAGAAATGAGGGGGTGATTGAATAAGTGGCTCTGACTGGATCTCTCCCAAGTTAGACCAAAGAGAGAGTATTTCTCAAGTCAAAAACACGGTCTATTTTAAACTGTAGGCACACAGTTCCTTGGGGATCCTGGGCAGGTTTTAGCTGGCTGAAAGGGGCCAGACTGCTCCTTCCCATCTGCTCCTCTTCCTCAGTTGTTGCAACTCTTATTTCAGTACCAAAAATTAAAAAACAAAACCAAACATAGACATATTTACTTGTTAAAGCTGAGCTTAAAACATGTGAGATCAGCTTTCCTGATCTGCGGGTGCAGGGGGGGGGTACACGTGTCAAACTATACCTGCATAAAATGCCATATACCCAAATCCTGGGTCCTTCTGTCCTCCCCTGGCACAATCAGTTCAGCATCTTCCAGATGCCGATCATTTCTTCTTTTTAATTTTTTTCCGAGTGACTTCTGAAATGCAGCGAAAGACAGAGACCTGAAGCAAATAAGATTAGGGGGGTTTAAAAGCTAAATAAATTAGCATGAATCAATCTAATTGCTAACATGGCCTTCATAGCAGGATACAAGTGATGTAGAGTTAAAGGATTGCAGGCAACCTCTGACCTATCCATTAGGCTCCTTCCTTAGCAACACCCTTGCTTTTGGGGCTGGGTGAGATGGGGCTCCTCAGGGTAGGACTCCCACGAGGTCGAAGCATGGGCGAGGGGAGTTGGGAGCTAGGACTGGGGGTAGTTTGCGGTGGCTTCGGAGCCGAGAGAAACCCGATTGAGCAGGAGCCTCCCTGTCTGTTCAAAAGCCAAGAAAAGCAGAGTCCGAAGGGGAAAATCACACAAAGAGGAGCATATAGATGGGGGGAAAACCTTCAAGTCTAAACACCTGGACCCTAGAAGTATGTGAGCACGGTGCAGTTGTTCTGTGCCCTCGCTCATACACTTTTGTTCAATGCTCTCATTTTTTTCCAAATCCTTAAGGATCTGGGTCAGATGGTCCCATGGCTGTTCAGGCATTTCTCCATTATACAAATGTGTGTCAATCTTTGGGGTGGGCTCCCCCCCTCCCCCCATACAATCAGCTGTGACACTAATGAGACTGGCACACAGACGGGCCTCTTCTTGGAAAGGGCAACACGTAGAGCTCATCAACATTTTTTCTCTAAAACTTTTTTTGACAAAAATATCCCCTTGTCTGAGCAAATCACTTTCATAAAAAGCTGCTTTTTTGGGTGGGGCAGGGGTTGCCCCAGATTTTCTGCTTTTTTAAGTACAACCCTGGAAATGGCAAAATGCTGGGGGTTTTGTTGTTTAAATTTTTGCCTCTCTCTGCCACCACTTTTCTTTATTTTTTGCCCTAAAATGTAACATAATGAAGGATACCCTGATTTCAGGGGTTTCAGGATTTCCCACCCCCCAGCCACCACCGTACATTGCTTCTGTTGTCTATTCTGTAACTCTTTCAAACTTCCTTGGCTTTCCATCAGATAGAAATAGCAACAGAAAAACTAAAAAGAAATAAAACTGAGAACCTTAAAAGAAATCCTCAAACAACGAATATTGCCTGATTTATTTCAGTAAGTAGAAAAAGCGGAAATGAAAAGATGACCTCGCTTCCAGGAAAAGAATTGCTACCAAAATTTTCCAAGAATTAAAAATTATTGTGTTTTTAACCTTCGGCAATGAGAAGTTCAACACTTTGAGACACTTTTGCAAAAATTATTTTTGTCTATTTTTCATCCAGCTTTATTGATGAGGGTCATCCTTCACCTTAGCTACAACACCCTTCTCTAGTAACACTTCAGTACCACTGGATAATGGGCATCTCCATATTGTGGAGGCTCCTGCTCACAACTTGGGAAGAGGAAGCTTGCTACATGCAAGTTGTATGATTGACCTTAATTCGTACAAATTAGACATTTTATACTGCCTTCCCTATCGCTACCAGCTGTATAAATGAAGTATGGCCCAAAAGAGAGTTTTGTGGCTGGTTTCATTTGCCTAACAAATACTTCACATGATTATTGCTCCTCCAGTTTCACTCACGTCAGCAGAACAGTGGCTTATTTCATAAGAGGAAGGTCAATAACAACTGTTCAGATTTTAGCACTGTAACAAATCAGTTGAAGGAAACAGCTTTTTCTTTTTCATTTAATATTCAAAAAATGAAAGGAAGAATGGTTTATGGGCTAGAGAACTGAGAAGGGGGAAAGCAGGCCTTTTCATAACGGAAATACTCTTGGAAAGTAAGATTCTTCCCTCTGTGATGGAAAGGTCCTATCAAATTTGAAAGGAATGGAAAACATGCAGCTCTGTATAGTTTCCATTTAAAATTGTTCCTCAGAATATAATGAAACAAATGTCTCTAAAGGAATCTTATTAGCTATTTTATAGGACGCTAGGATTAAATCGTCTCTAGCCCAGGGGTGGGCAAAATGTGGCCCGTGGGCCGGATGCAGCCTGCCAGGCCATTCTATCTGGCTCACGGGGCCCCTAAAAATTTTAGAAAATTAATATTTATCTGCCCCTGGCTGCCTGTCATGCGGCCCTCAATGGTTTGCCAAAACTCAGTAAGCGGCCCGCCACCCAAAATAATTGCCCACCCCTGCTCTAGCCCAATCAGCTGGGTTAATGTTGAATAGAAAGACTATGTTTCCCTTATTCCAGAGGAGCTTTCCACAAGGGCTAGTACTCTTAGGCACAAATTTGGAATAGGTTCTATGCAAAGGCTGGGTGTGGGGTGGGGAAGGAGGTGTCCACATGTGCACACGCGAAGCTCCATACCTCTTACCCCCTGCTGCTAGTTGCTGGCCGAGCTCATGGACTCATCACAGGATGCTAATGGATGTAGTTCCATTTTCCTGTTTTCATGCCTTGTTGCCCAACCACATATTGAGTCCAGATTTACACAAGCTTAGCTCAGTTTATCTACTAACCTTGGCAGAGTTTAATGGTTGTACCCTTCACACAGAGTTGTAGTCCAGTGAATTACATGGTTGCTTATCTATTCTGTTCTAAGCAAATATTTTGTTACTTGTCCAAAATCCTTGGGTAGGATTAAGAGACATCCCTGATGTTGCTTGGGGATTCATTTCATTCAGCTGTATTGCAGCATAAATACTTACTGATTGAACAATATTAACAATAACAGTAAAACTTTGCATTGACAGCACATGGAGTCTTTCATCTGAAGTGCCCATACAGAATATTTATTTTATAGTGAAGGAAAGAGCCACAGGAATGAAGTAATTTGCCTAATCCTCACTGTTATTATTGTCACGAGAGAGCAAAACTCATTCACCTGTCCCCTGCTCATATTGTAGTCTGCTTTGCCCATTCCTAGGACCATGAAATGCTTCTTAAATAGGCAGAAAAGGCCAAAAGAAATTGGCTAAAGAAACTATCATCCATCATGGGGATCAAGAGAGGAGAATTAAAAAACAGAAAAGAAAAAAACCAAATTAAATGGGCTGAAAGTTCTCAAAGTTTATTATTAAAGTGCAGATCCCAAAGGAAGAGCCAGGGAGGAAGGTAACTGAGTGGGGAAAGGAGAGAGCAGTCTGGGAAAGGGGTGTATGAAACAGGATATAACTCCTAAGATCACAGGGAGAAAGCCTGCCTGGATAGGGACCTCAACATTCAATGAGTGCAGACTACCTGAATTGACCTATAGGACCTATGTACACGCCACGATTTTCCCCCTTTTATGCACTGCAACTGCATGTCTGTTTGCATGAGCAGGATTTCCCATAGATACTACTGGCAAATACCTGAACTGATGCCAACAGCAGCCCAGGGACAGAGAAAAGGTATCTCTGCTATTTCAAGTGTGCTGGGGCTGCATCAGTCCTGATGGGACATTACAGCACATAACACCCTAGACACTCTGCCCCTTCCCCCTTGCCTACCATGCTGTGTCTTTTCTGCAGCAGACAATTTTGATGCTACAGCTCATGCAGACAGTGTCTTGGACACAGCTCTGTTCTTCCACTCAACTGTAAATCTAACCTAAACCAGTGAGATAATTTGTTTGATAGAGGCAACAGAGAGTTCATTGTTCCTGGCCCCTGTGAATCAAAGTACCCAACAGAAGTCATTGCTAGGAGATGTTGAAGTCCTGTTAGTGTCACATGAGCCCGTCAGCAGAGGTTCTTTTACGAACAAGCAGCACTTCTTTGAACTGGCAACATATGATTTTAACAATACAGAGCCATCATTAATGGCAATAAAGCCCTGCTGGCTAAGATAGAGATCTACCCATTCCTTTCTGGGGCTGGAGGCAAGAGGCATCACTGAACGTTTCATCTTCATACAGCTGCAGTGGGGCGTTATCTCTTCACACCATACAACCCATTGTGTCTCCTTGGATAACGGGCTTAATGCTTTACTGTGGGGCTGTCTCTCTGTGGTCCTATTTGGGTGCAAATGTAACACAGCAAGCCAATTAAATGCCTGATTGGATGAAGCAGTCACAGTCAAGTGACCTGTGGCCAGCCAATCAGGATTCAGGATTGCTACATGTTTTTATGGTATGTGCGTTAATCCCCTATGAAAAGATTAAGCATTTAACCTATTACTGCTGGTTCTGTTGAGATACAGAAAATCTTTTGCGCTCTGGGGAGGATTCCAAATTGAACTGTGAAATGGGTAATATTCTCCCCGTTCCCATTTCAAAGGCCCAGCCTGCTGGCAGAGATGCTGCTTGTACCCTGTAACACGTTCTGCAGCAGCTTCCCCTCTGTTCATATAGATCAAATATGAGAGTGTGTTACTTCAAATGGAGGATTAACTTGTTTTGGAGAATACAGCTCGATTTGGAGGCTGCCTTCCCCTCCCCCTATCCCTACACCTCCTCTCCGGTGCAGATAGCAGTCACTAAGGACAAACAGCTTAGCAGCAACTCTTTTTTGATCCCCTTTAACCAGAAACCTGTTTACCTCTTTAAAGTATAGATTTGGCTGAAGTCCTTTCAGTTTTCCAAGCCAGTGGTTTCTGCAAAGAGAACGAAGTCCACTGGCAATGTATCTGCACACTCTTCCTTTTGGATATACTTCCATTTCTGACATAGTCCCAGCCAAAGGGAAGCATGAAGGTGATTTCCCCACTCTGTCACCCGGGGAAGAGGAGGAGGAATAGCAGCCATCTGATAGCAGAGGCATTCCTCCTCATGCTGCTTCCCCGGGGCATGGGACTAGCTCAGAAGGATACAGGGAGCATCTTTGAATGCTTTAAGCCACTGCAAAAACTCTTCTGCTAACCATACAGGGCAGACCTAGAGAAAGATGCCTCATTTGAGATGTAACAGCTCTAAGTAGACTAAGATCATCCACCGGAAGTAGTTAGGGTATGTACTATATATCCTAATAGAAAACCAAAGGTCCTTTGGATGTTCAGATCTATCCTCTGCACTTGTACGATGCCCCTGGGTAAAAGTAGCTATTATGCTAAAGTTAATATTGGCTATTGCTGGTAAGTTTTTATTGCATTTTTTAAGGCAAAAATAAATGAGTTGTGCTAATGCAATCAATTACTATGCTAATTAGTATGTTTTGAATTTTCATGCTGTAAGGGAAATGTGGTTAACTCTGCCTTATCTCCCTGCTCACTGAAAGATTTGATGCTCATGGCAGGTTTGGCACATATATTTGAGATGGAAAAATGCTTCTTATGAAAAAGTTGGTTCCAGGAGGATGGGTGAGGCACTGTCCTACCCCCCATCCTGTTGTTTGGCCCATGAATATTTTATTTTAAGGCCTAGTGGGATGTTGAAGGTTGGTGTGAAACTTCACATCTAACTTGCAAACACAGTTGTGTGTACCATTGCAGCAATTCAGTGCTTAAATGGCCATTTACAAGTCTAGGTGCAATCATTTATTCCATCCGGCACAAATGTGCGTGTATTTTTGAATGCGGCCTCCTGAAAAAAAGTATGGACGTAAAGCTCTAACATTAATATATTTTATCAGCATCAAAAAGATCTCATTTTGATTAACACTGCTGCATCATGCTTCTCCCGGAAAACTGACGTGTTTGCAGGATCTTTCTGTTGGAGGTAGTGTTTTCTGAGGGGGCGGGATGGCTTGGGGGCCGATGCAATGCAAATGGATGTGCCTAAATTTGATTTACACTCCTAGTGATGAACTGATACTAGCAACAGCAGAGACATTTGAGCTGATGAAGTGACTCTGAGCTTAAACATTGTGAGCCTTGTAATAAGTCTTAAAATTATAATTCCTCTCTTCCAGCTTGCTGCATTAGAGAGACAAGTATTTGATTTCCTGGGATATCAATGGGCTCCTATTCTAGCCAATTTTCTCCACATCATCATTGTTATCCTTGGCCTCTTCGGTACTATCCAGTACAGGCCACGCTACATAGTGGTGGTAAGTATTATTCAAGTTTTTTCTTCTATAGTTACCCAGGATGGGGTTCATAGAGTGGAATAAGCCAATATTATTTACTTGTAGCTGGCTGGGCTATTTTTAAAGATTTATTTTACTTTTTCATAACATTTACTCAGTAGTTTCAGAGGAAATGAGATTATAGTTATTATTTGTACTACAGTATTATCTAGTGGCCAGAACTGAGACTGGAGTCCCACCATACAAATATATAATGAGCAACAATTCCTTCTTCAAAGAGTTAACCATATCAACACACAAAGGGGTTGGAGAAAGGAAATTCTATTATCTCCATTTTACAGAGGAGGAAATTACAGCATGGAATAATTAAGTAACTAATGTCACATAGCAATGGGGAGTGAGAGCGCTGACATCTGAACCCAGTCTCCTGCATCCCAATGCAGTATCTTAACCATAATATCTTTTCTCTCTAAGGAAATGTTCAAGTTTCAAGGACATGAAACTTAACCTCCAGCTTTTAGTTCTGGTGAAAGATGCCAGAATGACAGCCTCAGTGTTTGAAGTCTGCTATTTATCTCCACACTTGGTAGAGTTTTGGCAGCAGTAGTGCAAACCTCAACATCTGGAGGGGAGAGACGGGGCTGTTCCCCATAGCCTCCCTGCTGAGCCTGCTAACAGCTAGCTGGAATCAAGTGCATGAGCTAGGAATCCACTCCCAATTGCACAGGACCCATCCATCAATTCACAAAGGCTCTCAGATGATGACAGTCTGTCAGCTGTATTGAACCAGGTTGGATTTGACCAGTACAGACCTCATTTTATCCAATTTTCTATTATTACTCCCCTGAGCTGTCTTTTTCTCCATTTTCATTTTTTTTTCAATCTCCCTCTGCTGTAAGGAAGTCTGAATGCTCTGGGTTGGCTGTGATTGTAGATCCACACGTCACGCTCAGCCTGGACTATAAAAGCGCTTGCACTATTTTTTTTGTGCGTTCATCTTTTGCATAAATCTTGATCAAACGCAGCATGCTACGATGAGACAGCAACAGTAAAAGACCTCTTTAGGTCGACCCATTATGATTGTTGATAAAGTTATCAATGCTAACAGCCATTCCCTGTAGTACGTCTCAGCTCTAGGCACGTAGTGTATCCACACTGTACAGAGGAGGAAAACTGGTATCGAGCAGTTAAGGGACTCCTCCCAGATTTATATAGCAAAGGGGTGGCAGAGTTGGAGGTAGATCTTCCATATCCCATGCTGCATTAACTATGCTAGTAAATCAGATGCCATGGCCTTTGGCTAGATACCTTTGGCTCTTTCCCTAAGCCTGAAACATCCATGATTCAGTTTTCCATTACATTTTCTCTCTCTGTTCACTGTTAATTATAATTCATTTGCAACTGAAATTCACTTTTTAAATTTATTTTTACAAGCAGATGTTCAGAAGTGTTTTCAAATACTTAAAATCTGGTCCTGCCAGCCAACATCCCTGACTGCAAGCTCTAGTGCCTTAAAATTGACCTCAGCTCTATCTGATTCACATTTCCCTTCAGCTCAGGCTTTTTGCTGCCAATTATTAAGCAGATAAAATTCTCGGTGACAGGGACTATTGCTTAAATAATAAACTTCTGCCAACTGTCAGGTTTTTTGGCAGGAGAGGGCTTCCCACCACCTTAATCTATGGCAGCTGGTGGTGTGGAAATCAGGGTGTAACTCCGGCTCTGTCTGACAACTTACTGGCATTATACTCAAGCCCTCCAGCACTAATGCATGCCAGAAATACTACATGTTGGTGTGGGTGGAAGACAATTAAGCACCGGAATAGAAACGCCCACAGGTTGTGATATTCAGAGTGTCACAGGCAATATTTTGGGGGGATTCAAAACTTGTCTATGGCAGTGCTACTTATTCCATTTTTCAGGATTTTTACAGCATTCAGCCTTCATGCAAACAAAACCAAATCAAATAACAAACTTCTCGGGACACGGGAAAAAGAAGTGTCATGGCCCAGCTATGTATTTCAGAAATGTTAGCTGAAGGCCTTCCCCTGAGTCAGAGCAGGGAGGAAGCCTATACAGCAGGGCTTTTCCAGCAGAAGTCATTAGGACAGGTACCGGGGGTTCAGTAACCAACATTTCTGTTTCACACACCTGAGACTAGCTCTTCCCATCCCTCTGGAGTGGTTGGTTCTGCTGCTCTAATTCCTCCGAGCATCCAGCCCCATATTGCTAAATGCTGCTCTCCAGGGAAATGGCCTCCATTTGATTATTTAACGTGTATGCTATGAAACGTGTGTGTGTATATACACACATTCACATGCACACACACGCCATTCACCTCTCCATAGTGCTCTACCAAGGAGCAGGTTACAGGCTTTGGAAATAAAGCTCCAACCCCCTTTTTTTCCAGAATTTAGGAATCATAGGGAAGTAGAGCTGGAAGGGACCTCTCGAGGTTGTCTAGTCCAGCTCTGCTCAAGGCAGCAGCATCCCTAACTAAACCATCCCAAGCAAGTGTCTGTCCAACCTGCTTTTGAATTTCAGAGCTCATTTGTCTCCTGATGGTGTTTTGAAAGGGGCTATCCAGAGGTCAAAGGGAGCCGCAAGGAGCCGTTTTTCCTCCTTGCTCTGTCCTCAAGGACCTTGCGTCTCAAGCGTTCAGCTCCTAAACAGAAGCCCCTGTCTTTCAAGCTGGGAATGAACAGATGTGCCTCCCATCAGTGTGTTATCTCTAATCATTAGAGCTGCTCAAGACTGGGATACAACCCAGCCGTGGCCTCCCTATCTGAACACCAAGCCCCCCGCTCCTGCAAACACTGCTGGCGTGGGAGGATGCCCTGCTGTCCTTGGACTGAATCAGTCAGCTGTTGCACAAGCAGTTGCAAAAGTGTGCAGGGGTTTCTGGTGGTGTTGAGTGACCCTCTGCTGATGGACACAGGCCTGGTCCTCACCCTTCAGCGAACCACCCCGCAGAGCAGAGCCGACAGCACCCACAAGCCCTGCTTTGGGAAGCTGGATCGGAGCGCCACAATCACGAGAGAACTGTAGGTGCATTAAAATCCAGACAAATGCCTAAGGATCAGAAAGGGAGCATGGTGATGGTGTGAAGCATTTAACTCTCTCCTGCTGTACTTGCATCTCTGAAGTGATGTTTCAGGCAGCTCCCTAACCGTAGTCCAATCTCTCTCCCTTGACATCCCCCTTCTTAGTACGCCATCTGGACTGCCGTTTGGGTCACCTGGAATATCTTCATCATCTGCTTCTACTTGGAAGTGGGAGGACTTTCCAAGGTAAGTAGGGCTGTGATCAGACAGCAATGTTTCCATCAACGGAGATGGAAGGAGGAGGGCAGGGGAAGGGGAAGAGGGACTGCAAAGAAGAAATACTGCCTGATGTCTTTGAGATTAAAGAGGAAAGCAAGCTACTTTCTACATCAGCTGAACGCTGATGTTTGGTGGCTACCGTGGGGGCTATATGGAGGCATGTTGCAAGCTTTCGGAAGAACAGGCAGCCCTTAGCATAGGTGTTAGTGGCAGGATGATTTTCAGGGGCCCCTCTCTGTGGAAGCAGAAGGTGTTTTAAGAAGAAAAACAGAAAATGACCTCTGTGTGATATATAAGGAACATACCTCACCAGTGATATCCCTAATGGGAAGTTGCCTCTGGGCATTTGAGATCAATTCTTAATGAAGGTCCAGGGGTGATTAAGGGAGTCTGTGAGCTAATGAGGTTGCCCCTTGCCCTACTTAAAAACACCTTAAAAGGACGTATATGTGCTCAGGGAGGCAATGCATGAGGGACTTCCGCTGATCGTTGGCCAAAATGAAGTCTGAGATGGGGATATCACTACCTATGTCCTGAATTACTTGTTGGTAGGAATCGTGGCCAGATGGTGGGTTAAAGCACTTGCGGCAGCTTCCTCGGTGATCTCTCTTTTGTTGTCCCACGCTTAGTCCAGCTGAGCTCAGTTTAGAGGCAGGAATAGGTCTAGGCCTGTAGACACCTTGGACAAAACATCCTCCCCGTCCTACCCCTTTCGATAAACGGCTATCCGTGTCCTCAGGGAAGACGCCTGAAGATCCAGCATGTTCTTACATGTGACAACATGCCTGACACTGCTTCTTCGAGGCAGGGCACTTCCCACCTCCGCTCCCCCGTCTCTACATATACCCTTTTTATTTTGCAAAACAGCAAAGCTGCTCATGCAGACAGGCCTCTGGCTCACAAGTAGGCAGCCATATCTTTTTGCATCTTTATAGCCCTGATCTAAAGACTCTGGATAGACTCCTGTTGACGACAGCAAGATTTGGATCAGGAAGAGCTGTTTTCAGGATTGCTCTCAAGCCTGGGACAGCCCTTGATGAACTGCCTCCCGAACACGGCAAGGGCACTGCAGTGTCCGTCCCTGCCTGAGGTTTTGCAGGGCATACAGCCATGTCCTAGTCTCCCTGTTTGGAGGGAGGGAAGAGATCCTTACCTTTGTATGGCATCCAACATCCACCCTTTTTTATGAGCACCTGAAAGAGAAAGGGAGGGAGGCCATGTAGCATTTCTGACCACCTGAGCGCTTCTTGCTTTTATTTCTGACAGGGCAGCCTTGCGGAGATATCTGTGTCAGCAGCCAGCTAATTTATAATGACAAAACGCAGAAAGGGCAGTGAGCTAGAAGGAATGGAGTTTGTTAACTTGGCAGCTAGTAATGACAGCCCTATAGAGTTCAGACAGGTGATAACTCAGCTGGGGAGGGAAAGGAGAAAAGCACCCTGAGTGCTTCTGCTTTAACAACTTTAATAAATGCCTCGAGGAATGAAAATATGAGCAATGAGGAACCTGTTAAATACCTTAATGGCAGAGAGTGCTTTATACAGTTTGGTGCACAGACCCCGTTTTGTGAGGAGCTGCAGGATGAGAGAGGAGAACAGGAAAACAGAGAGGAACAATTATATATTTATACTGCAGTCGCCCCTGGGAGGGCAAGTCGTGAACCGGAGCCCCACTGTGCTAGACACAGTACAGCGCTGGTTTTCCTTCCAGTTAAACTTTGCACCCCACCTTGTGACCAAGCACCAAACAGTTTTATTGCCCAATAAAATGACTAGCACTTCCATTTGTGGTTTTATCTTTTTAGGATGAGGGTAATTATATCAAGTATGTCACCTTGCAAATGGATAGCCTGAGGAGTCAGGAAAGATCATTTCTCCAGTATTCAGCAGTTCTCCAATTTCGGCAGACCCCGTAGGGTCAAGGTGCACGGCTGCATCAGTGCATTATGGAGAAGGAGGGGGCTGCCTTCCTTGCTGTCTTTAATAGGGGTGTTGGACTCCGACATAGGGGTCCTGGCCTGCACACCCATAATCAGAGTGAGACTCCATTTCTTTCTTCCTTGCTAGGTATTCTAGAGTACCGTAAGAATGGTGAAAATACGAAATTTTACTCAGTTTTGCACAGCAGCCAAAAAGTTGCTTAAAAGTCCAGTATTGGTCCAGATGTCACCTCCAAATTCGTTGAAGATTTCTGCTAGCATGCCTGAGCATTTCAGTCACAGGTTTCCTAGACTGCAGGCATAATTGCACATGTATACACAATTCATGCATACTTTTGCCCAGCATGTGTGTATGTGTAATCACAATTGTGTGTGTATGTACTCAGAATAGAGATACGTGCAAAGACAAGCTATCAAGTCCTTTTGATACATAATTAGGGAATAGTGATATCATTGCAATGACTATCTGTGCAAAGGCACAGACACCTTTAAAAATATGGACCTTAATGTCTTCCACGACAATCACGTGTTGCTTGGAGTTAAACCAAACTCTCTTCATTTTCCATTAGCCCTAGACTCTTCTGAAGTGCATCAAATTCAGTTCTTTTTGTCCAAAGGGAAAATTGTCTCTGTCCTTCTCTGTATTTTATGTCAGTTCCTTGAAAGAACTGGACTGACGGTTGTGGTGGGTTTTGGTTTTTTTATTCACCCTGTCATTTTTCATACTGATACCTTTCCTCAATAGAATAAAGAGAATGAAATACTGTCTCCTGTAACTTCATTAGGTGGACAGCAGACAAATGGGTTGTCAGAGAACTGCCTAATAAAGCATGTCCTTGCTTCTTTGAAGTCAGCACCTGAAAGGTCTCTGTACAGAACAGGTCCTGCGGTACCAGCTCTCCCGTGACTATGCTTTGCTAGCAAGCAGACCAAGCCTGTGCAAGTTTTGAGCTGAAATATTGCTTTTTCAGCTTCAGCAGCAAGATGCAGATGCTTTTCACAGTTCTGAGCACACTTTCAGCCTCCTGGTGAAAGGCTGTTTTGCTGAGCATCCTCCGCAGCTGCTCTGGATCAGTGTAATCGGTGGGACGCATGAGATTCCACTTTCCAAACCATCACTTTGCTTCCTCCTGGCTTTTCAAGCATTGCCTAGCCGTCCTCTAGCTATTGATATAACCTATCCCTCACTATCTGGGTGGTATTTCAGGTTCAGCTGCAAAGATCCCAGCGCACTTCTCATTTACACAAATGCGCTTGAGCTAGTGGGAAATGTCAACCTCAATTAAGAATTAAAATCAGGCTGATAAAAACATATGTGCTCCCCCACCCCCCTATGCTGCCACATAGACCCTTTACCATGTACTCGGGACACAGATACTCTTGGATGGCACCTTTAAACCTGGCTCTGTTGATGCTTTTCACCCGGAGCTGCCCATCTTTGGATAGCGATCCTTATTTATATTCTCTCATCCAGATCTGACACTGGTTTAATCTCAGGACAGTGTCTGTCTAACCTTCTCGTGGTAGAAGAGCATAAGTCCTATTAGCCATAATCAGATTTATCCGCATTTGAAAGAACATATTAGCTCCTCTCTGGTAGCTTTGTACCTGAGCAAGCGATAGGTGGAGGTGGGAAGAAATACATTATTGATACCTACCCCCACCTCCTCCTGAATTCAGAAGTTCGAAAGCTATTATTAAGTCGTTAAGCAGTGCAGTCGACAGACCCTTTCGGCAGTCTAATTAATGATAAAAGCAAGCATCCTGCTACCTCAGTGAACTGCAGCTATTCAAGACACATGGGTAGAAAATAAAACCTGGTGATCATTTCCTGTCTAATTTAAAAGATGCAAAATGATCCCACCATCAAGCTCTCAGGGTTCGCTTAGGTGGGCTGACTTTGCTTGCACAGCCATTAATGCTGCTTTGCCTCATAATTAATGAAGGGGGCTGTTGAGAAGGCAGCTAGTGAGAGAGGAAACAGCTGTCTGATGGCACTAACTGGACAAAGAGCCAGTCTTTCTCAAGCTGATTTTGTGGGCACTAGAGTTGGACTGGGGCTTGCTCCAAGTGCAAACATAGAGCGCGTGCAGAAGAAGAGGCAACGGGGAAAACTCTTGCGCTGCATTAAGTTGTAGAGCCATTTGTCCCCCTGCAGCACCACCTCCGAGCGAGCGAACGGCAAACCGATTAGCAGCAAGGTTCAGCCACAGTTTAGATTGAAATGTGATCTTGGCTAGCCCTCAGCCTGCACTTGAGAAGGAGCTTTTATCACTGATTTTGCTCATATTTCTTTCCAGATTGAAGGCTAATGAGGTAGCCGTAGCCCATCAAATAGCTGCCTGTCGAGAAATGGGGGAGTGTGGGCATAAACAGGGCTCTCTGTTCCTTGCTGTAATAAAGCTAGTTAACTCCTGCCAGCATCTCAGTATTTCCCAATCCATTTCCAAATACGTCACAAGTTTTTTAAAGTTTTTCTAAACTTGATACCTGGGGGAGGGAGGGGGGAGTTAACTAGTTTTTACTCTGATTTTTTGCAATTATTTCTAATAACGGTCCCTTGCCTTCTTAGTTTTCACAATAAGGGACAAAAAATGCTGATGGATTTGAGGCGTTGAAGTAGGGAAGCTAGGAAAAGGATACTTTAATGCCTGCTGAAATCTGGTAGTGTTTTTTTCCTTATTGTGAAAGCAAGAAGTCAAGGGACCATTTATTAGAAATAATTGAAAAACTCAGAGTAAAAACAACTGGTTTCCTGCTTAGCAAATAGAAGTCAATAACATGGTTTTCGTGGATGCTTTTTGATTTCACTCGATCCGCACAGGTGTCCTCCATAGAGCCCCGCCGGTAACAAGAAGTGGCAGATTTCAGCGTAGTACGAAGCCTTCGTTCCTACCCCCTTTTACTCATCCGCTTGTCAAACCTGCAGCTGCAAAACAGCTCCAGATATCTCCTTGCAGGCAGAACACGAGGGCACTCATAATCACCGCTGGTGATTGGTATTCACGACGTCTCCGCAGCCGGCGAGGCTGATCGTTTTGTGTGTTTGCCTGCCCGCACAACTCAAAAATGTGCATATATTTTTGCAAACAGCCCTTCAAAACTGGAGTCTTTATATCGCGAGGAATCGCTCAACCTTAGCACGGTTGTTTCCGTTCGGTGACAGCGTAACTTCTGCCCGGGTTCCCAGCTGGGGATATGTGTTCGCACTAGCACTGAGTGTGTGTACGTGTGCAAGTTTATTGCTCCTCCACCTGCCTAATTCCTCCTTGATAGCTAGCAGGTTCTTCAGGTTATCCAGGCTCGGTTCAAAATGAGGTTCATGGATTGCAAATGAGTAGAGAGACATCGCCTGTATTAAAGGGAAGCAAAGGCCAGCCCTATAAGGATTTCCAATACGGAGACTTGGGGAGATTTGCTATCCCATTGTTTTCCTTGCTCTTCAGCTATAAGTAGAAGCAGCTTATATTCTGCAAAGTTTTTCCTTGGAGGTTTTTAAGCCCCGGCTAGACAAAGCCTTGGCTGGGATGATGGAGTTGGGGCTGGTCCTGCTTTGAGCAGAGGGTTGCACCAGATGTGACCTCCTGAGCTCCCTTCCAGCCCTAACTTTCTATGAGAGACCCTGGGGCAGGGAAGGAGTGCTAGAAAGGGCTTTCTGCATCATTTGGGAAGAAGGCTTATGTGGGAGACAACTGGCAGAGCTTCGTGCCTGCAGAGGAGGGCTGTGAGAGCGAACCTCTCCGGACAAGGACCCTGTAGGGTCGCAATTACTTTGGCTCTTTGTTAATAAAGGAAAGCCCTGAGCCAAAGAGCTGGAGCTGTTCTTGCTTGGACCATGATTTTGCCTTCCCTGCCTGGTGGGCTCGTCCAGTCCCTCTCAAGGGGGGAGCAGCGATTTGGGTGGGTTGCAGTCAGTCTTGCCGAAAGAGGAGCTTAGCCACGGGAGTGCGCGTCCCGCTGAGACATGGTGACGCTGAAGGCGCTACGGGGGTGCCGCAACGACCTGATCCGAATGGACAGGAGATAATCTATGTCTAGTCCATAGGGGAGCAGCCCAAAAAAGAAGTGCCTGTTGGAAAAAGCTGGTTAGTGTTTTTTTCCCACTAAACTGCTGCTCCTCTCAGAGGCTGGGAGAGAGGGGAGCTGGCGGCCACCAAACGTCCCTTAGTGCCCGCACCAGGCACCTTTCCATAAGTTCATTCTCCGATAGCCGCCAATCTAATTATTCCTCGCACCCTGCAAAACGCAGATGGTCTTGTATAAGTTTCAGGCTGTTAACAGAGTTTTCCCAATTGTCTTCCCTTTGATATTGGGGTCGCTTCAGCATTGTTGCCACACAACAGCTCTGCGCTCTCCTTCCTCTGCTGCAAAACACATCCCATCTGTTGCTAGGATTATGTCAGGAGCTTGGCAGCTGTCTTCTTACTTAAGTGTTCACACCTCCCAAGATGTGTTTCCCAGTACACACTTGGAGGAGAGAGCCCCACAAAGTACTAGTAAGTGCTAGTGATGAGCTGGATGCTAGCTTGGGGAGGGTATAGAGTAGGGTAGTTTGTTCCTGGAGACTTTGGGACTAGGAATTAATGGCATACCTAAGCTTCAATTCAGGAAAATGAAAGTCTATAACATATAGCCCATCCAAAGTCCATTTGAGGTACGGTTGATTCTGTCTCGGGATGGGGGAACGGACTAGGTGACCTCTCAGAGTCTCTTCCAGCCCTATCACATTTCTGTTAAAATCTGTCCTTATTCAGATGATATCTGAATGAGGGTCAAACGCAATCCTCTATCAAGTCCCGTTTGCTGTTTGGGGGGGTTCATGATGACAGATGAAGTATGACTAAGTTGGGCATAAAGCTGAGTCTTCCCACAGGGATCAAGCTCAGATCAGCGGTCTGTTCAGGGCAGCATCTCAGCTCTCTAGCGGATAAGTCCAGATGCTTTACAAAATGTTCGGAGTTTATGCCTAGGCTGCGGCAGCATTTGGATTCTGGACCAGGCACTTTCCATGAGTCTACGCTACAAAATAAATCCTTCTGCCCCCTGTTCCCGTGTGCTACAAGAGCCAAAAGGTTTCACTGATTCTACATCAAAGTGACATGTGAGGTCTGCTGGGGTCCCAGTGGCACCAGACACTTAGCACTTCCCTACTAAGTAGGGATAGCTGCTGCTGTCCTTGCTTCCCCTGCTCTCCAGAGGATGCCAAGTTTGTCTTTCATCACTTGAAGGGAAAGGTAACAATACCCTTTAAGCTAGAAGCCCCACAGCAGTGACCACGGTGTTGCAGCTGGTGTTCCTAATTAGCCTGGTATCACTTTCTCGAGTGAAAGGGAAGCGCAGCTATTATTAGAAATGCACCATCTTGATTCCTTGCAAATTCCTCTACCATTCATGCTGCGTTTCACCATGTGGCATCCAAAATTGCTTAGTTTAGCTCTCATTGAAGCTGCAATGCTGAAAGAAGCCAAGTGAAAAGTAGCTCCGGTGGCAGAGATGATGTGGAATTCATGGGGGAACGTTTCTCCAGCAGCTATTGATCACCGCGGAGGTCGGCTCATCACAGTAACTTGACCCAAGAGGCTGGTATCGACTGAGGTCAATGGAAATCCACACGTGCAATAAATCTGAATAATGAGGGAAATGTGAGCGTTGGAGATGGGGAGGGAAATTATTAGACGCATTAATAGTTTGTGGCAGAGAGGAAATTGTTCCTTTATGAAGTTCGAAAATGTTTTTCATCTCCACTCCTGTTGTAATTCCTGGATCCAAATCTTGGCAAGCAGACGTGTTCAGACACGTGATTCAGTGACTGGACTCTTGTTCCTACATAGTTATTCTTCTCCTACGGTTTCAGTCAGTTTGCCCAGTGCGCAAGCCGACATTTCTGTCTATGCTAAGCAATTGAACTTTGGGGGCAATTATAGTCAGTAATTTAGCTCCGTGAGCCAGACTTGGAAGCAGCTTCGCTGCTGACAGAGAAGTTGTATCTTGTTCATCATAAAGGACCAGCATTTGCCACCTTTCAATTTGAGGGGAAAGCAACAAGAAAAGAACGAGCCAAAATGATGTCTCTGTGACAGAGTATAAGAGGGGTTTCTCCTCCTCGATTAACGGCTGTAGCCATTCTGGAAACAAAACGGCCACAGCCTCTGAATGGAGACAGAGCCTTTCAGCAGCGTTAAGGTGGTGGAAACAGAAAAGTTTCATAATGTGATGGCAATATAAATCTTCATTAGAGCGAGTTAGAAATTTTCCATTAAAAAACCCCTTTTATTGCAAAATTGAAACATTCCATTTATAAAAGATACAATTTGACATCAGACAAATTGAAGGGGAGGTAAAGAGACCATGAAAGTGGCAGTAGCCTTCTGGATGGACAGCTGGGAAGCAGAAAAATACTGTTTGGGCACTCTTGAAATGACTACATCCATACATAGATTCATAGACGTTAGGGTCAGAAGGGACCTCAGTAGGTCGTCGAGTCGGACCCCCTGCCCTGGGCAGGAAAGAGCGCTGGGGTCAGATGACCCCAGCCAGGTGCACGCCCAGCCTCCTCTTAAAGACCCCCAAGGTAGGGGAGAGCACCACCTCTCTTGCAAGCCCATTCCAGATTTCAGCAACCCATCCCATAAAGAAGTTCTTCCCGATGTCCAACCTAAATCTGCTCTCCGTCAGTTTGTGGCCATTGTTCCTAGTTACTCCAAGGGTGCCCTGGTAAACAGAGCATCTCCTATACCTTGCTGTCACCCCGATGAATTTGTAGGTGCCTACAAGATCACCCCTCAGCCTTCTCTTGCAAAGGCTGAAGAGATCCAGGGCTCTCAATCTTTCCTCATAGGGCTTTGCCTGCAGGCCCCTGACCATACGAGTGGTCTCCTCTGGACCCTCTCGAGGATGTCCACATCCCTCTTGAAGTACGGTGCCCAAAATTGGATGCAGTACTGCAACTGCGGCCTGACCAGTGCTGCATCGAGGGGAAGCATCACCTCCTTGGACCTGTTTGTCATGCACCTGCTAATGCACGATAAAGTGCTTTATTGATCGCTTTGTCACATTGACAACTCATGTTCATCTTGGAGTCAACACTGACTCCAAGATCCTTTTCGGCTGCATGGTGCTAAGAAGGTCCTCCCCTCACCTGTAAGTGTGTTGGTGATTCCTTCTCCCCAGGTGCAGCACCTTGCACTTGTCCTTCTTGAACAGCATCCTATTCTCTTCCACCCACTTTTCCAACATGTCTAGATCTGCTTGGATTCGTTCCCTGCCCTACATCCATCCATCCATCCATCCATCCATCCATCCATCCATCCATCCAGTTTCATTCCAATTCAATGCAAAAAAAAAAAATCAAATATGCAAAGTTTTTTGTAAGAATGATTCCACTTCCATCCAATTCTAACCACAGTAGTAAAGATCATGAATTTACAGTACTTTTCCCAGAAAATATTCCTGAGACTTGTGGCTGATCATAATTTCTAGGTCAAGTTCTTAATGTCAGGAAGGTTTTAAAAGACTTCAGTCAAGTATGTATGTATGAGTTCTCTGTTAAGAGAGTGTGCTGGAACCCTTTTATTCCTCCTAAGGCATGGCTGCAGTAATCATTTGTGCAATCGATAATAAATATTTCTTCATTCATAGGATAAATGGAATAGAGTCGCAAAAAAATCCCTGAGTTGTCTTGCTCTGAAGTTTATGCTTAGTCCAAGACCATAACACGTTTGGATATACTGTATTAGCGTGGATGTATGGCACCTGTCAAGTTAGAGTTCTCTGTCTCCATCATGGTATTTACAAGGTCATCCCACGTTTTTTCTGTGCTCTCTCCTTGCTGCAGGCACTTTGAGACAGATGTTCTTGCATCCCAAGCCTAGTCTGGAGCCTATAAATTGTCTGTCTCTTGTGACAACTGCTTGCAACTGCTCCCAAACGTCACCACGTTACGCTGGGACAGGCTGCCAGCATGCTGAAGTGCTGCGTCAGAAGAGCTGGTCCCATTAGACAGGCCTTACTGAAGCTCATGCTGATTTATATCCTAATTATAAAGTGCTTTTTAACATTTTGATCCCTGTTCCTTACTGAGGGTGGTACGTTTGGAGGCTCTTATCACGGGTTGCCTTAGAAGTCAGAGTTTAAGTTTCACATTGAAAGCACAGGATGGATATGGGGGGTGCTCCCTGCAGAAGGGTGTTTGTACCCGAAAGCTTGCAAAGAGCGATTGTTCCAACTGGTCTAATAAAAGAGAGCACATTTACCCAAAGAACCTTGTCTGGCAGTATAGAGATGCACCTTTATAGACTAACTAACTCGGATACATATAGAGAGCACAAGCTTTTGTGCACCAAAGTTCACGTCATCAGATTACACTGCCTGATGGGAGCTGAGCGTCCCTAAATAGCATGTCATTTCCTTGCTAATGATGACTTTTTCAATCATTCCTGCCCCTCAGGACAGCGAGCTTTTGACCTTTAATATCTCCCGGCACCAATCCTGGTGGAGTGAAAATGGCCCTGGCTGTGTAAGGAAGGAGGCTCCCATGCCTGGCATAAAGGGGCTGGACAGTCATTCCTACATCTCCGTCATCGGCTGTGCTCTGGAGTACCGCTACATTGAGGTTGTGCACAGCTCCTTCCAGATCCTGGTCGCGGTGAGTACTTCTGGTCGCCGCAGGTCGTATGGGGATGTTCTCCGGTTTGGTCACAAAAGCCGAGCTTCAGGGTCTGCTCTGCTGATTGTCATTCATGATATCCTCTCTCTCCTTCGAAATTATCTACAAAGAAAATTATTAAAAATGGACTTTGATACTTGGAACCTAACACTTTTAAAATGACCCCCCACATGCAACCCTACCATAGCAAATTAGGGTTCAGTTAGGGAGAAGAAGAAAGTGATTTTTATTTTCATTTGATTGTTGTTGCATGATATTATGTGCCTGCGTGTTGGTATCAAGGGTTGGAGGGGGGCAGATCTTTGTTTCCAAAGGAAGATAATATCCAGAGACCATCAGCGTTTCGATGTAGGAAACATCATGTTTTATTCCTGTAGACATCAATGTTTTGTGCTAAAAGTGTCTCTCAAATATGGTTCCTATAGGCTTTTTCAAACACACTGCAGTAATTTAATGTCTTTAATTCTCTCTGTTAATTAACTGGTTCTCATTTGCCTGTGAAATTAACTGAAACAAAAGGTCCGTTGTCATCTTTCCTTCTACTGATGCCCGTGCAGTTTGTAGCTACGTTACAGCTAGCGGCCCACATCTTTTTAATCTGCTTGGCTTTGTTAATTCATGGTTAGTGGCTTTAAATATAGAGCGGTTACACTGCAGCTAGGAACTTTGCATTGACCCATGCGGGTGCTTCAGATAGCTGGCTTGATTTTGCCTGACATCGTCCTATATGTAGGAGACAGGAGAGGGGAGATTTGGAAACGGTGGTGTGCTGGAGCAGCATAGATGAGCCAACAGTTCTGCCTAAAGGTCTGTTTTGGTAACTTGTGGATTGTGCGCTGGCTGGTTTTCTGGCTTTTGAGCTGATGGACTCTGACTTTTGGGAACTCTTCTCGGATTTGGGAACTCGGTGCCTGACTCCAGAGCCTGCTCTCAGCTTTGTGACTTGGACTCCACCTCTGAAATTCCTCTTTGGATTTGGTAACTAGGACTCTAGCTCCTGCCCCACTGTGTGGTTGGGTCCCCCAATTCCCCTAGCCCTGCCCTGGTAGCCTACTCGCTAGGCCAGACGACCCACAGCCCAGTCCTTACACTGGCCCTGTTATGTTGAGGATAAAGTTTGTGTCTTATGGGATTCCTCCAATGTAGAGGTGCAATGCCAAGACAGATAGCTACACCAAATTATAGCAGTCGGGGTTCCCAGCACCTTTCCCATTAGTTGGGTATTCAGGCACATACTAACTGGTGGATGCACATGCTGCTTTGCAGATATGTAAGGGAGGCAGTGCTGGGAAGGGGTATTCTCAGTTGGCCAGATACAGAAAAAGGAAGGGGATTGTGGCTGGGGGAATGGATGAGGTTTTGGCGTTGATAAGTGGCTTCCCCATCCACTCCTTCAGAGGCAGACCAGAGGGGATTCCTGTCTCATGGGGACCCTCAAGCACCCATATAATCCTTGCGGTGCAATGTGAATGAAGCTACTTTCTCTCGGCAGTATGGCAGAAAGCAAGTTTTTCCATGACTTGACTCAAGCTCTGGCCAAGAATAAGTAGCTACCCCTCTCCCTATTTTAGTCTCTGGGGATTGAAGTCTTTGATCCATGCCACTACTTTTCTTTATTCTCTTTATTTCAATTTTAAGACTGATTTTATTACAGGCTGCTGTCCCCACCCCGAATGCTTTGCAGGTCCTCTGTGCTGTAGACCGGCAGTAATTTTTTTTGTATTATTGATCCTGTCGCCCTCAGAGCTGAAGACTGGGGAGATAGAGCAAGGATCTGACCTAGTTCCCTTCGTGTCTGTCAAGCATCTGAGACTCAGATGCTCAGGAAGAAGGGCAGAGGGGGATATAAAATGCCTCCTCTCCTGCTTGTGTAGGCTTTGTTTTCAAAAGTATCTGTTTCCGATCCAGCGAGATGAAATTCATATTCACCAACGGTGGAGACATGACTGAACGTTGGGTCCCCAGGAGATAATTATCCCTCAAAAGCACCGAGGCACAGCGGCAGGCCATGTGCTCCCCCGGGGAAGGTTGAGTCATCCTTGACCACATCCCCCTCCCCAAAGTTGACCTTATTTATGCAGGGGGAGGGCGGCACGTGTTTCAGTGAGTTGTCACAACAGCTGTGGAGCTACCCTGATCCCTGTCCACAGTTTAAAAGTGTACATTTTGCTGCATTTGCCCTCAGCATAAAAACCATCGCTGGCTTAGGGTCCACCCAGGATGAGTACACACCAGGGGCATGTTCCTATATGGCTCTGCTAGTGTACCCCAACCCTGACTCCTGCTGATGACAAAACCCTTGCTCTTCTAGGGTCTCTGTTTGAAAACGATACCCAAAGGTGTGCTTCTGCGTCATTCTGCACCCTCCTAATTACATGACTTTCATGGAACTGCTCCCAATGTAATCTGGAGTGAGCTGAACATCAAGTCCCCAAATGACCGATGATGATGCATCCCATGACTTCTTTCTTCATCTGTAGATCAGGTTCTTTGGGTGAATCTGATCTCTTTTATTAGACTAACTTCAATAGTTGGAAAACAATTTTTAAGCAAGCTTTTGGGATTTTCCAACTATTAAAGTTGGTCTAATAAAAGAGATCAGATTCACCCAAAGAAACTTGTCTGCCTATGTCCATAGACCGATGCAGCTACAACCTGCACCCTTCTTCATCTCTATTCATATCAGTGAGAGCTTCATTTAAAAATCCCTCAAACACCTTTTCTAATTTAATTCAGCAGGATTTGAACACAGGTTTCTTAAAGGTGAAATATATATATGTCAACAGGATGGGTGCTAGACTATGGGACAGAAAAACAGCAGAAACATCTCTCCCACTCCACTGGACTACCTTAGATCAAAGGACTCGGGGCGTAAGGCTTGCTGGAATCAGACCTCGTCAACAGAAACTGGATACGGACATATGTAAACTAGTTCTTCTACTGCCACTGCGTCACCTGTCCTTGCCAAGCCCGTTAGGAAATCCAGCAGAAAGACTTGCTTTGTTTTTCACTTTAGCAAAGATCTGTCTCACAACTCCCCCGCTTGCCTGGCAGTGTTTTAAGGTTCATTTTTTTCTGTTTTTGTTCCAAATACCTGACCTTCTTTTGGTCTGCCCATATGGTAGCTCCGGGTGCATAGAGGCATGTGCTTTTTCCAAGAGTCTGCAAAGTGGTGCAGGGGTTGGAAATGGCTCCCCAACAGGGAGGGAGCCTTCAAGCTGCCTGTCTGCTCTTTTTGCTTGACGTGACAGCTGGGAAGTTCCCAGGAAGATGACAATGCAAACTTTGACAGCAGATGTTACAGTGAAAAGTGAGGCAAGAGACGCTTTGCTGTCCGCATGAGATGCATTTTCATTGATCGTAATTGTGTCCTGAGAGCAAGATGGTCAAGAAATCAAAGGTTATGATATCTGAGTGTGGTCCCTATCTTACAAGGTAGCCAAAGCTTTCCGGTACTTCAGGAATGGCAAGGAGGTTCATTCATTAAGAAGGGGGCAAGCATGTCTCGTTGACTCTCATGTTAGAAATGAAACCTCCTACCTCGTGGGGCAAAAAGACAAGACGCCGTGACTTCTGTGAGCAGTTGCTTTTGTCTCAAGCCAGCACAAGAGGAGTTTCAATGAAGTTATGAGTTGTTTGTGTCCACGGGGCAGATTGTAAAGATGGATATAGAAAAAGGCTGACTTTTTAAAAAGTGATTATAATGATTTTGGGGTATCAATATAAGGGCATGGACCCACAGCAAAGTGCCCATGCATTAAGCAAGAGTGAGGATTTACAGCATAGTAACTGCTCGTGTGCATGCGGCCACCCCAGTGTAAATGTAAGCTAACCCATGGTAGCTTTTTCAGAAAGTACTCGTGGGAACAGCGGAGCATGAAGCCAACTTCAGGTCACTTTTGAATTACAACTGCTAGTAAAAAGTACATCCAGCAGTAAGAAGGGTTGATCCTTAAATAATATCCGTTTATTTATACGGTTCCCTCTACGCTAGTGTGACAGCATACCTGCATTTTTTTTATTGTAAGGTATTATGCAGTCCCTTCCAAGAGGATAGATCTGGTACCAGGAGGAGGCTGCAGACTCCATCAATTATAAAGTGACAGATTTATAAAAGCCCAAAATGCATTTGGTTCATATTCGGTGGTGTGAAACGTGTATTTAAATCACTCGTCGTAGTGCACCATTCGATTCATTCTGCACAATAACTGTCTGCGAAGATCGCTCTTGTCCTTTCGATAGATTTCCCATGGGTTCGGTTGAAAAATTAAACCTTGTTGCAGCTGATTGGCTTTGGCTTTGGCTTGTTACGCTGATACGTATTGAACTAGGTCTGTAGCTGCTGATGGTTTATAGGAAAGCTGTTATCTATAGCCCTAAGACATCAAATTGCCCAAGCAGAAGGGCTTTAGTGACAACGGAATAGGGTCACGCTGCCAGGGGACGAAAGTCCTATTTTGTTTGGGTTTTTTATTTTTCCAGTTAAGAGTCGTTATTGAATGTGAGAGTTAATAGGATGAGTTTTCTGTCACTGCGGTCTCTAGGATTTTTTTTTTATTTTTTGAGTGGGGGTTGCCTAGATTTTTCCACCTCGATGGGCGGGTTTCTACTGTCGCTTCCCTCTTCTCTTCCAGCCATTTGCTTGTGATGATGGACTTCTGCAATGATTGAGGCCGGTGCTTGGGACAACCCGGGTTGAGTATTTCTTCTGTTCTTCAGCCTGTTGTTTCCCAGGCTGTTTGACTGGCTGATTGCATGCACCTGGCCATGACCTGTGCTCCAAAGAAAGTACTTAATCAGATACATGTGCTGCCTGGAAGAGGTTGGCACTGTAGCTGGGGACACAGCAGCAGAGGCAAAAGCCCAAGAACATTCTTGGAGGAATTAGTGTTGTTTTACATCACTCACTTAATTTTTCCTCCTCTGGCTAACTTGCAAAGGTCTAAAAACAATCAGTATCTCACTGAGCCAGGAGGGCTGAAAAACCCTTTCCTGCATAAACTGGGAAAGACGAGGGCTGGTGGGAGGGGGCTGGCGCATGAGGTTAACATTATTAGGCTTTTACCTCCTAAGGCTTTGAGTTGAAATTTCAAGTTAGATCCCTGCTGCTCTGAGTTTTGTCATTTCTCTTTAGTGACACTCACAAAGTGGACATCACACAGAGTCCTAAAATCAAGCCTGTGGTGGGGGGCTGGAAGCGATTTGTGGCATAGCCGGGGGCTGTGAAAATGGAAGGATGTGTCCGCAGAGGCCCAAGTGAAGCAAAAAAGCAAAAATGTTTAAAATAAGTGCAAAAAACCCCCAAAAGTTTAATGCAAGTGCAGCCATCAAGGGCTCTGAGCAGGTTCTTTTCCATTTTGCAAGCTCCCTGGTCTGCGGACGGCAGCTCCTGGCTTCTCACGAGACAAGAAGTTAGGGTTGACATTTGGGGATTGAAATGAAACCCGTTGACACCCCCAGATTGAAACATTTATTGAAGTGACTCGAACTATTTTGTTTCAGATTGGTTTGATATTAAACTGCCCTTCCTTGCCTGGACTATCATTCCCTTGCACTCACAGCCATGAGACTGGAGGGAAACCTGCTTTGCATCGTGCAGCTACAGGGAGCTGGGCCCAAGGGAGAGAATAGATTCACTTCTACTGATGTAAACTGGGGGTTTTTCGAGTTAAGTTACAGCTGTGTAAAATTGGTAAGAGGGGAACATTTGCAGTCCGTAACTGCATCCTCTCCAGAACGAACACACAATGTCCCGAAACTCAATTGCATTATTTGTTTAGCAACAGATGTGGCACTAAATTGTAGCATGAATAATAAACTCCACAGTTAAACTCACGTGGAGTCCAATCTAAACCTGTTCAAGTCCAGAGTCTCCCAGACATAATTTAAATCACCATTGATTTTTTTTATTAGTTTTCATATTTCTTCCTCCTAGCGCCCTGATTCTGATCTTCATGTTTCTCCGTACACATCAACCTTGAAATATTTTCTCATGGAGGCAAAAGCGGTGATAGATCGTGCTACAAAAAGGGCTCATAGATCAAAAGCCTGCAAATTTTCTTTCTGCCTCTCCTCCTACCCTGGTGAGGCAAAAATTAAATTTCAACAAATCAGGCTTGTAGCCAGAGGTCATTTGCTTTAGCACTTTTAGGTGTTTAACGGTGAGTGAATGGTTTTTCATTCAGCATTAGGGAAACTTGCCAACCCTGCCCCTCATCCTTTTGTCCCGGTGCCTGTTCACTGCCGGTTCTTCATTCTCCTTGAATTTCTCTAGCTTCAAATATGTGGACAGTCTTCAAGACCAGTGCTGCCCTATACAATATGTTCTCAAAAAAGTGCACACATGCACTATTGTTCCTATCAAGTGGTCCTGCTTTCTTTTCTTCCTTCATCCCTATGCTCTAGTGATTTCTAATCTACTACTTCACTTGGTTTTTATACAGAAGAGTGTATTCTGAGAGGCAAGGAGCAGCATCTGATGGAAGAAGATAATTTTGCTATCAAATGCTCGTGGCTGTCTGCTACCCAAAGTATTGTGATGCTCGGTTGCGAATCTCTTCCCCACCAAATGCTGTTGTGGTTGTAGGATTTACGATCGAATAGGCTGAAGTGGGATCTAAATGGTGGGTTAGCCTGAAGCTAGCTTGCAGCACAGGGGAGAAATTCAGTCATAATATTTGATATATTTTATTAGACCAACAGAGTCATTGCAAAAAAGTTGTTGTGCAAGCTAAACAAGGAGACGTCCTTGGAGTCGCAGAACAGCAGAGACTCCCTATTCCTGAAGAAGGGTGATTGCACCCAAAACTTGCAAAGAACTTTTTTTTCCAACTATTTAGTTGGTCTAATAAAAGATATCACATCTACCCAAAGAACCTGGTCTGCCTATGTCCTTAGACCAACATGGCCACAACCAAAAACCCAGCATTCATCATATTTGACCTTTTTGCTGGGTCTTTCATGGTGTGAGCGAGTCTCTTCTAGCAGTGGCTAGTTTTCTGAGACAGAGACCTACCTCCCATCAGATTTGTTTCACATACAACTGTAATCACTCATCCAGTGGAACCGTGCATCTTTGAGACTTTATTCAGATTTCTTCATCTTTGAAGTCTGGAGCCCCAGAGTCCCATTGCCATTTCTAGGTATTTTAAGAGAACAGGAATCCCAGGCCTTCTAGATAACAGCAATATTGTTCAAAGCAGGATTGCCAGTTCTTTCAACAGATTCGTAATCCTTTTGCTTAATGTGGAAGGGGGAAAATAATTCTGAAATGCTCTGGGAGAAAACACCCCCATCAGGCATGAATCCATTTAAGAAGCTTTGTACCTTAAGAGTTAACTGAGCCATGCTCAATTAGTCTCTTCCAGTGAAGCAGATTTGGCAATGGGAGTTTTAGTGCATCTCTGCTGGCTTTGTTTCATTCATAATTCATACATGAGGCAAGATGTAGTGAAGATCCCAGCAGTTCACTTCATCCCTTAGGTGAAAGGTTTAATTATAGCTTCGTTCAGGAGCACAGAAATGCAGTTCACATTTATATGGTGTCCCTTTTCCTGTCATTTCTGAAGTCTCTCTCTTCCAGCTGAGCTGGGAGGCTAATGTAACCTCTTTTGAATAAAACAGAAACATGCCACTGAATAAACAGTAATTTATTATTGATGAAACCCATGTCACAAAGAAATGGGTTATAAGGTCAAACAGAGTAAATTTTAAATGCTAAGCAGGTTGTGTTGGGATAAGCCAAGGGGAAACCAGAAACAGAAAGACAACAAACCTCCATTGAGTTGGGGCTAGGAGGTCGGAGAGAGCGAATTTTCTCCACCGGCTGGTTTGCCTTATGAAAGGTCACTTTTAGCCATAAAAGGCATCTAAAATAAATATATGGAGGTAAGGGTATTTATGATTTTGGAGGAGGCATTAATTTATTTTTGCAAAAGAAACTCCATAGGCAGCCGTCGCGCTGGCTTGATACTGCTTAATTGCACATTTGGAGGAGGCTTAAGGGGTTGACCCTCATGTCACTGCTGACAATAAGCATTTATTTGTATTCTAGCCTAATGGAGGCAAAATGATTCATTGTCTTTGTGAAGACTGGCCAGGACCTCTCTGACACAGGTGACAGAGTTGTCAAGCTTAAGTGACGCTTGCTTCTGTATGACACGAAGGACACACGTCTTTCAAATCAAGCCTTAGGGCTGCCACTCGGTATGACTTTTTAATTCCACGCTCCCAATTGAATGTGACCATGATTGTAATGTGTGAGGGCCCAAGAAGTGCTGCCTGGCTTTCCTTGGAGTGGGAACATTCATTACCTACTCTTGGACATTTTAGTGGAAGCCAAATGAATTGATCTTGTGTCCTTGATTACGTTAAAGCATTAAGGGGTGGACTTTCAAAGCCCCGAAAGGTCACATTACTTAAAGTGTGCGTGTGTAATTGTATTCCTAATTCGCACATGATGTTACGGTGAATACGCGCACAGCACTTTTGTGCCTGAAAGCAGGCAGATATCTCGCTTGTTTTATTTGCAAAGGTCATTTTTGCACCCACAGTGATGGGAAAGGCCCATACGGCTTAGATCTGCAGTCCTGGACTCTTGGCAAAATACAAAGCAGGTCCTAAATAATAATCCCCCACATCTCTCTCTTATCTGAAGATCTCAAAGTCAGGCAACACAGCACTCTGGTGACGAGTGACGTGTTTATTATGTGCATTTTACATATTTATAAACTGACACATGAGTGACTTCTCCAAGGTTACACATATTGAGTCATGATGTAGCTAGAAACAGAAGCCAAGTGCCCTGGCTTTCAGCTATAACCAAGGGTCTAAGCACATCTCTAATGCACTGAAAAATACACGTTTCTGATTTCTTAGGCACAGGAAATTATAAATGTTTGCAATGCAGATGCTTATCTCTGTCACCCTGAAATTTAAATATCTGCCCAAAGTCTTGTAGTATTCAGGTTTGTTAAGTGGCACAGATCAGGGAAACAATGGGCTTTGGTGCAAGTCAGAAAATGGTGGGATGCTTTTTCATCCTGACACCTGGGACTGATGTCTTGAGATCAGAAATGCTGGATTGAAGAGAGGGAGGGCATGTGAAAGGAGTAGACATAGCGAAAGATGAAAACACGATGTTTTCTGCAATTCCAAGGATTACAGCCATTGCCTTGGTAGTTCTTGGTGTAAGTACATTTACGCACAGCGTTTATATTTGATTTAATGAAGGTAATTTTGATTTCATTACCAAAGTTTGCTAGGCTTTAGAAGTCTAGGTCATCTCTGGATGATTTGCTGATGTTCGGCCTGAGCAGAGGAAAATGGTCCTTTTGCACCTTGAGCAGAGCAGCAAAGAAGGACTTTTATCTCAGCACACCTGAGCGCATAGTTGAAGGGGTAGACCAGCGGTTTCTGGCGCTCTGAATGCAGTTGGCCCAAAGCATGGCACAAAATATTGAAGAGTCTCCAATCCAGCGGGAGAGTCCTGTATGGAGAAAATACCATTTAGAGTGAAGCATCTCTAATAGCTATCAGGTTTGCCTTATCTAATAGCAATGTGCATAGCCTAACTTGATAAAAGGTGAGGATTTGCTGCCTTTGCTCAGCACCATGGGCAGTTCTAGCTTAATTTCCAACCTCCCCCAGTCCCCCACCCTGCATCATCAACAGCGCGCGCTATAACGACCACCCATATTCACAGAAACTGAGGGGTGAGGGTTACTGTGTTAACATTGCACAAATAAAGCAAAGCAATAAGGAGGGTAAAGCCTTTCATTCTTCTTCTCTCATTTACCTTTAAAGATCCGCTGTACTTGAATAGGTAACTAAAAGTTCATTAGACCATTAGTTTTTCAGGTCGTATTTTTGTGCGCCTGCTTGTCTTATTGCCTCAATTCAAGTGTTGTGGGGTTGAGGGAGGTTTGGGAGGTAGCCTTGTCTTGGAAACTATGCAGCCAGAATTGAGTGAGTGGAGAGGTGTCTCCCCATCATTGCAGCATTGTAAAGCCAAGGAGTCAGAAAGAAAACGGGGGGTCCTGTTGCTGTTGCTCTCAGTTTTTAATAGGAAATTGAAAGGAAGTGTGAGGTTTAGCAGTGTTATAGAGATATTCAGTTTCCTCCAACGGAGGTGTTTCTTGTCTTGGAAAATCTCAGTGCACAAGAGTGTTTTATAATTTCTCAATAGAAATCTCATTACCCTCCCTTTTGTTTTCTGGTGTGATGTATTTTTCTGTCATATTAAAAATGAATGGACTCGGCTCTCTGCGCCTTTTCATGCATCATTCTGCCTTGGTTTGAAATGAGTCATTGTCTGTTACATGCTAACTCTTGTTAAAGAGGATTGAGTTCGCTGTGGAAAACCATTAAGGCTCACAATAACTTTAATGAGACAGTTAGTGTCAGCTGAGATCTTGCTAAGAGGAGCATGCTGGAAAGATGTAATACTAGGGGTGGAAGAGAGATTTGATTACGAGAAAGAGAGCAAAGTCAAATAAAAGCCTGCCGGACAAAACACCCATCTCTTTTGGTGCCACATCCTTCCTTCCTTCCTTCCTTCCTTCCTTCCTTCCTTCCTTCCTTCCTTCCTTCCTTCCTTCCTCATGCTGAGCAGTACCACGCTAAGTCTCAGCAAGGACACAAAGATCTGGCTCGAAGATATCACAGTTGCTGTATACTGTCCCCAAACTGTAGAGCCAGTATGACATTTTAAATTGTTCCTAAATCCCTACTGCTAGATTCCTGCTGCAGGCACAGCCCGGGCAGTGGGTCACGTGTAGGGATCTACTTAATTCGCGGTTTTGCAGATTTCACGGAGACTGCAAAATCCGGCGTTGTCTGCAAAACCGACCAAATGAAACGTAATAAGAAGTTAAGAGGGAGCCAGCGGTCCTCGCTGCTGGGAGGGGAAGGCGCTGGCTGGCGGGTGGCACAAAAGGCCACCCTGATCAAGGGAGCAGCTGCCCCCTTGTCCCTCCTCCGCCACCAATCAGCACCGAGGGGAGGGACGGCCACAAAATGCCCACGAAATTGGTTCAGTGCGGCATGAGCAAGCCATGAAAAACCCTTTGTCTCGCCGTGCTTTACGTAGGTCCCTAGTCATATGTAAACTGCAGCAAGTGGATCCCTACTACAGGGCCTTCATCGAGTCCTTGTGCACAACCTAAGTTATTAAAGTTTAAAAATGCACAAGGACTCGATGAAGACCCTGTATAGGGACGCCCCAGTGAGGCCTCGTGTTCCTGCTTGTTCCCGGGAGAGAGCAAATTGACGGCTGACTTATGTTTCCCTGTAAGATATGCCCTGCTACTGCTACCATGCAGGCTGAACTATGCAGGCCGATGATGAGCAGAGGGGATGGAGGCCTACCTTTTCCTATTGCCCACCCAACCTGTACAGGGAAGCAATATGCAAACAGCCCATGTTACTCCCAGACCCAAAGTCTGGGTTATCCATGCAGGGCTTTAAGGCAGGGCTCTTATTCCCTTGCATAGACTTGGAATAGGAGCCTGCACCTAGTCCTGCATACTCTGTAGCATTTCTTTCCAATCACTTCTCCATTTCTAAGCCTCACATATCAGAGATTTCAGCGTCGCTAAAGTCTTCTCCCATCCATTTGACTGCCCTTGCAGACGGGGTTGCATGGCAGTGGTACCGAGTAGGATGCTGCACCAGCGCGCCTCTGGCATTCCAGTCCTGTCCCTCTGAAAGAAATGTTTCCAGGACTTATGAGAAAGAAAACCTTCCACTTGTGACCTCAATAAGTGCTGCCTGCCTGCAGACAAATATCTTGAAACAACAGCTTTAGGAGGGGTGTGAACATAAGGACCCTGCTACTCGGATTATTGCAGGGGGGAGGCATTTGTGGGTTGGAACAAGCATTTAGAGAAGGTCCCCAACCGTGCTGATTATTGTGTAGCAAATCTTACCTTGTTTCCCAATTCCACCATTTCCACTGAGTTTGAAGTCAACGTGCAGCTGTTAACTCGTATGAAGCAGGTTTTGTCCTGCTTACAACAACGATGCTGAATGATTTCTTCTCTCTGTTTTCCAGCTGGTGGGCTTTGTCTATGCCTGTTATGTTGTCAGCGTTTTCACAGAAGAAGAGGACAGCTGTAAGTATTTGTCATCAAATTCTTTGGCAGTGGTTTTATAAAATATTTCCTTTCTCTCGGATTTGGCTGCATGAGGTTTGGGCTTTCAGCGTCAGCCTTCAGCTAGTAAATGAGAGAGAGAGGAAGTCCGGAAAAAGGGACGGAGCAGTTTCTTATCAACCTTTGTTCCTTCTTGCCTCGCAAGTGGCATCATTGCCACAACTGCCCAGCGAAGACCTCAAGATCCTTTCCTCTTTCTAAATGTCCCATAGCGGTCAGGTGCTTTCAGCCCAACAACTTGATTTTGTCTCCTGGGTATGCCTGTCTTAGAAAGAGAAACAAAGCGTTTGCTTATGGCCTCACATGTGTGTTGAACAGGAGAAACCAGTGAAGTTTCACCAGTATAAATTGGAGGAAGTAAGTGGAGAATCGGGTCTCGTGTGTTCAAATGAGCAGCAAGGCCATGGCCTGAATTCCTTTTGCTAGGTGTGAGCAGACGGCGGTACTGAGAGCAAGACTATTTGCAGATAACTGAACTGACCATCAACGTGTAAGACCGAGGTGGTGCGATTACAAACTCTGTGTGCTTGATGTGGAGTTTTCTTAGGTGCCTTGGGTTTGTTATGGAGCTAAAGAAAAAGAGAGCCAGAGAAAAGCTAATTGGATGATAAGGGTCCTGGATTTAACTGGAGAGATATAAGCTAAACTTGCATTTATTTCTGCTTGGTATCAAGTGCACCAAGACGGTGTCTGCTAATTATGAATGGCCTTGTAGCATATCCTCGTTGAAGCGGGTTGCAGTGGGTTGCATCCGAGTTAGGTCCTCGGCGGGCTTTAGTGAGCATAGGTTTATTCAGGTCCATGAGTTTGAGCCAGCTGACTGCAGTTAAGGATCTGGCCACATACCACTTCCTTAAGGCACCTCATCCATCACATCAGTGGGAGTAGGTTTGTCCTTGGAAAAAAAATGGATGGCAAAGATGTTTGCTGAAAAATATTGAGCTTCACTTGAACATATGAAGTGAGGAAAGTTTGATTTCAAATAGGTTAGAAAAGACATTATTGGTCTGACTTAATCTGCCTATTTCTCTGTTGCTTCTTGTGTCTCTGTATTGACCAAAGTTGGCTTTATTGATCACTTTTCTCAGACCGTAGCTACTGCACAAGCTGCAAAGCCCTATAGTAGAAGTAATCAAAAAATGTTTTGCTCCATCACCTTTATCCCTCTCTCACCAGCATCATCATTATGAGTTACCTAAAAGGCTTTAAAGGTCTGTTCCTTTAAATATTGTAAACAAAAAATAAGTCATCAGAGTCTGTTCACACCCAATGCTCTTTTTTTCAGGAGAAGCCCTTACAAGTGGAATGAATTATCTAAAAATACACAGCTCTATCTCAGAGTTTCTTTTACTACTGCCAGTGTCTTACCCCTCCCAGCTTCCCAGACTCGGAGCTGAAATGCCAGCTTGAATAATTAACAGTGACAAACCATCAATATTTCACATTCACGGTGGTAGATCCTTCCAGTGACCTGAACAAATTTGAACCGAGTTTTAATTTTCTCTTCCATTTGTGGTTTCTTTTAAATGTTCCTTTGATATGTGGCATGAAGTAATTACAAGTGCTGGAGCACGTTAATCAGGAAGCTTCTGCTAACGTGATTTTCATGAGAAAAAACATAACAGGATCTACTAATGCTGAACTGTGGGCAAGAATATTTTAGATGTGCTAATGCATCATAATATATGGATGAGCTATAGCTAAGATTTTCCTATGTGACTGGGCTACTGGATGCTCAAACTGAGATAGCCCTGATTGTTCGGGGGCCAGAACTAATCATTTTTTGAAAACCATGCCCTTTTCTGGCCATTGAGTCAGCCAAAAAACTGAGGCCAACAACAGTCACTAATCAATTTTGAAAATTTTAGCCATTTTTTTTTCTTTTTGGAGTTATTAGGCAAAAAAAAAGCACCTAGGTCCTACTTTCAAAAGTGATTTGACCAAGTAGACGGCCAAGTCTCGTTGAAACTCAATGGAGTTCAAGCTCCTAAATCACCTAGATACTGTTGTGAATGCTATCCCTGATCTACAGTTATTCTGCAATTGCTTCATCAATAGCACATTGGGTGCATCTACACATCGCCGTACGGTGATGTTGCTACTGCTCCGTGTTTGAGTACTCCCAAAAAGCGCAAAGTCCTTTTGAAAGTACTCAAACACCGCCTGTACTGCGCTGTACAGGTGGCGCACACGAAGCAGCGAAAAGCATGCCACTATGGCAATATAGCTAGCAATCACGTGTAGACTTACATGATTGCTACATCACCGTAGCGCGCCGTACAAAGATGTAGAGCATCGCTATGTCGCCGTAGGGCAATGTGTAGATGCGCCCACTGTTTATCAAACTAGTGCTGGGCAGGGGCGGGGGTGTGCTGAGGTCTTGGAGTCTAAAGCTTATATATATGTATATATAGATAGATCTATATCTATCTATCTATCCATCTATATATATAGAGAGAGAGAGATAGAAAATATGTAATAATATATATATATATATATATATATATATATATATACACACACACATATGTATGTATGTATGTATCTAGCTAACTAGCTATATACAGAGAGAGAGAGATAGAAAATGTGTAATAATACATATATATACACACATATGTATGTATGTATGTAATATTTCTGTTTTATTAATATATGATTTGTAAAATATAGAACTAAATAACAGCCCCACCTTCTGGAAAGAAAAAGAGTGGACATCTGTATAGGCAGTGGGGACTCAGCTGTTAAATACAGCATATGGAAGGGACATAAGTATATATAATACAGACTGGGGTTCAGAAATCTTCCCCGGTGGGCAAAATATTCTGTAATTTCCTCCAGTGTCTAGTTCTGGCCAGACACTGGAGGAAATTACAGAATATTTCCTAGGTGTAGGAAACACAGTATAGGGGGTAGGATGCTGGACTGGGTGGACCACACATCTCAGCCAGTATGGCAGTCTTAATGAGAATCTTCCTGAATCTGAATTACAATATATACTCCAAGCTGAAGTTTTGAAAGGAGCCTAAACACATTAAATGCTCACATCTCATTGAGAAGCTCCTGTTGGAGCCCTAGGAAATCACAGCCTTTGTCTTTAACTTTACTATTGAAGCCACATACAAAACAGTACGAATCAGACCGGATCTGCTCTAGGTGTGGTAGACCATCATGCCATATCAGCAAAGCACTTGCAAGGTGAATGCTGTTTATATGAGCAACTCCACAGTTTGGCCAGGACTCCCTAGTCCCCGCCATGCGCAATAAGCTGCCTAATGCCAGGAGCTTTCTGCCAGCTTTGCTAGGTTGCTCGCAGCTCACATCATGGCACGCCCTGGGCTGAGCTACCTATTTTGACCGTGTTTGTAGTGTAGATTGGCCTCATTTTAGGAGAAATCTGATTGTCAGAAGGTTTTGTGCTGGATGATGGCCTTGTTCAGAAACGTGTTCACCAGATGCAAAACAACTACAACAGCACAGCTGTTTCTGGTTGGGCCACACTATTTATAAAGTGTGAGCAGAACAGCCTGACAATCAGCAGCACAAAAACTCCCTTGTCCTAGTCTGGGCATTGGAGAAAGCAATCTTAATATTTTTACAGGTTTATTCAACTCAAATTAAAGAGATCTGAAAAATGATCAGGGTCAGGGGAAAGAGCAGGTTTCTAATATACCAAGAGCAGGTATCACTGTCTCCCCTAAAAGACCCTCCACTTACCGGCATAACCTGTGCAACCCACAGTTTCCTGCTAGCCCTGCACATTTTGGAGAGGCAGAGGTATTCTTCACCCGCTCACACCAGCTGCAATGTGACACAGACCCCTGGTGACATGAAAATGGAGCGGGGTTGGCCTCTTGTTTCGCTTGACCTTTGTGTTTTTTTAACTCCAGTCTTGAAAATTCACACACCAAAGAGTTTCCATTCCCAGGAGGTCTCGGTAGATAGGTCTGGACAGGCAAAGACCTCTCATTTGTCTTGAGTCATGAATAAAGGCAAAGCAGAGGGTTGCTAGCAGTCACCTTTCTATCTCCACACCATTTTCTGTTACATTATGCCACCTACCCGTTTTCCTTTCCTCATCCCTGCCATGTATTTGGGTTTTTTTTTGTTTTGGTTTTGTTTTTTAATTCATTTATTATTTGGGTTTTGATTTTTCTTTCAGTTGATTTCATTGGTGGATTTGATCCATTTCCTCTCTACCATGTCAATGAAAAACCCACCAACCTTTTGTTCAAGCAGACCTACCTGTAAGTATTGGCTCACGAGACAGCACGTGCTGCTTGGCTTCAGGGCTCAAGGGTGCTACTGTTTCTCTCTAACAGGTTGGTTTTCGGTGCGCACACCTGTCAGGGTATGTATGGATGGGGGCAATTCATAGGTTGTGAGGCTGGAAGGGACCTCGGAAGATCGTCGGGTCCAGCCCCACATCGCCAGGAGGGATGAAGATGCTGAGGTTGCTGATGGGGGCCAGGCTGTGCTGCCATCCTGCTTCACAATTCAGATTAAATGCTACCGTGTCTGATTAGAGCTTTGGCCCTTCAGTGAAGACCCAAGGCAGGGCAGCTATATGCATATTGTGGGAAGGAGGGGAGAATCTGCCTGTCCCTCAGCACAGAGGCAGGAGCCCCTTGCTTTGCTATCAAAGCTACATCTCAGCTTTTTGCCTGAGTTACAACACAACCGAGTTTTAGCCCCTCTCAACCCATCCTCTGGCTGCTCCTCTGCTCACCAGCCCTCCCTGATGGCACAAAACCAGCCCAAACCCTTGCTCCATGAACTGCTGAGGCTGCTGGGTCTTCCTCTATCTTTCCTGGTTTGCACCCGCACGGCGCAAAGTTGGCATTTCCACCCTGTTCGATGGGTAATACAGGCTGCTGCATTTGGCCTTCTGAATTTATTTTGCTGGAATTGCATTTCCTGTCGTTCAGACAGACCATCTCGCAGGATCCCAAGCTGTTTTTTTCCCTGCACCCATTTAATAGAAATCCATCCTTGAATTCCAACTCCTGTCCTCTGATAATCCCCATTTGGCTATTCAGTGCACAAAGGCTTTTGTGCGGTCCGCTTAAGAACTGCTTCTTAATGAGATGCTCGGACCTAAAGGCTGGTATTACCTATGTTAAGCAGCAATAGGCATTGAATTTCTGTTACTCCCTATGTGGAATCTGAGAGAAAATTGCATGCTGGGGTGCTGTTAAGGGAGGCTGATTTTAGGTCTAATGCTTGGAGAGATTTTTTTTTTCCCCTTAAAGCAAATAGGCTGAAGGGGAGGGAGGTGAAACAAAAACCAGGGAACTCACCCTAAAATACAGTTGAATAGCTACCCCAATATACATCTGCACCCCCACACTCTCTGTGCCATCACAGCACAAGCCCAGGAGAACAAGTGACTTTTTGCAAAGGAGTTAAATTGTTCATAACTAAGGGGTGCAGCAGCTTTATTAGGACGGATGCAACCGAAGATTAAATATTGATTTCCCTCTTATTTTGTCACTGTGGGATGGGATTTTCTGGAGCTGGTAGAAGCTGTGGGGCTCCTAGGCAGCTGCTTGATTTACTAAGCTGTCTCAGTGGTGCAGCTCAGAAAAATTGCACTTATGTAAAAAGACTTTTGGCTGTTTTTCTCCTGAAATGAGTTTGCAGAAGCAGCCATTGCTGGTAGCAGAGGCTTCTTTCTCTCCCACTGGTACAGCACAGGGCAAGGGCAGTGCAAGCTGCCTTGCAAGACTCCACCAAAGCAGACAGATGCCATTGATCCCTCGGAGACACCAAGAGTAATTTAGTAAGAGTAATCCAATCCTGAGTGTTGGTGGGGTGGGTTTGGTGAGGCTGCATACCAATGGTTCTCAGATTGCTAGACTCGGAGCACCCCTTGGAAAATGCCGGTTCAGCCCTCCCTCATTTTATTTTCCATAGTCAGCAAATACAGCCGTTCTTCCATTGCAGACAACTCAGAAAGGTCAGGACAGGTCAAAATATTTTTGCCACTATGGATTCCTATTTGATATCTCTTTTTTTTATCTTATGAATTGTACGTAGGTATTTGCACACCTAATGGTGCTAATATTGTGTGGCACCCAGCAGCACCCTTAAAAGGATCTCACAACACCCCAGGGTGCCACGGCAGCCTGGTTTAGCACCTCTGCTGCACACAGTCATGCTTTAATTGCACAGGTGAAGTTGGGGTGGAGACAGTTCACTTCTGAGAAGTGGATAAGATGAAACCCATAGACTTCACTGTAACCTGTGGATGGCAATACCTTTTATTTACGGCTGGTCTGGTCTTACCTCTCAGCCAGAGCGGGAGCCAGGGCAGAAGGAAGGAACGATTTCCAGAGCATCTCGTAGCCTGTCGGCACCGTGAGCCCAGTTCTTATTGCTGGGTTCGTTTTCTGGGAGAGCCAGAATACCAAGTCTTTGTAATCATTTTATAATAAAGTCATGGCATCTCAGCCACAGTTCATGTGTTTCATACCTGGCTCCAGGTTGCACAAAAACCCCCCACAAAACACTTCTGTCTCCCCTCCAAATTAATCTCTGCCCAGGAGCTTTGAGCTTGTTCATCCTTTCTCAATGCTCCACTGGGGAAACCAAATTCCTTTATAACAGTAGTAAGTCAAGTCAGATTCCCACACTGGATTAGTGCTGGTCCTGAGGATGCCACACCCCATCCTGTCCCCAGTCCGCCACTCCTGTGATATGTTCACTGTTTTACCACAGTCCTGTTTTCTAACGGGATCATGCTGGTCTCTACTGAATGAGATGGTTCACCCTCACCCAGGCCTTAGCTACCCGTCTGATGCACGTCTTCCCCTCCTGGCCATGCTCCTTCTCTCTCATCCCATCTTTACCCTGACTCTCTTCCCCACCTCTCTGAAACCTTTCTGAAGCTTTATAGATGTTAAAGGCTCCCAGGACCATTGTGATCCTCTATTCTGATCTGCATAGTACAGGCCGGAGGACCTCACCTGGTAACACCTGCCTGAATCCCAGAGAGAAGCTATTTGTGTTCATGGCCTCACATAGAAACTGGACCGATAGTGTATGGAAGTTTGCTTGAGTTGTCTGTGAAAGTCACCTGCTCTGAATCAATCAAACTGCTGCTCGCTGAGCAAAAGGTGACACCAATCATTCACTTTAAAATTAATCTTCTAATGAATGTGACTAGAAGGCGTGTTAGGGGATAGTGTATGAGCACCTGGGTTGAAATATTAGAGCGTGGGATGACAAAGGAGTTATTGAAAACTAAAGATAAATGTCTCATCCAGCCAAAAAAGAAAGTGTGTTCCCTGCCTAATGAGTTTTCATCAGTGAGGGTAGGAAGCTGAGGAGCTCACCAGGTCTGTCCCTCATTAAGCAGTGCTGAAATTCATGCCATGTCTCTTTGCAATATTGTCTTCCCCTACAGAGAGTCTGCTCTACTTTGGCTACTAGTTTGGGGTTATTTAATATTTTAAAGCAAAGCTTCCCACTGTGCGCACCCACTCAGTAGCTTATTGAACCAAAGCAGTTCTTGCAATGAAATTTAACCTTGTGAACGGCTTGAGATCTCTGAACAAAGCTGCTGCTCTTAAGGTCATCAAGAACTCAAGTACCTACGCTGCCTTCCCAGTTGCCAGGAGATTTTGATGTACAATGACACGGTATCAGACTCAGCACTACGTTTGCTTTAGAGAGGTTATTTAAGCAGATAATGCCTCTATCTATCTCAGAAGGGAATGGTTGTTTAGTACCAATCCTTTTTTAGACTAAAATTGCCCCAGGCATGATTTTCATGCTAAGCCATAGGATGGTTCATACAAGGGGTGGAACTGGGAACTCAGAAAGTTTGCAGGTATTCGGGAGCCTTGCTGACATCTTGCATTTGTACGGGAACTGAGTAAATTCTGCTAGTTGGGGGTTTCCATTGGAAGCATTCATCCCATTTTCTGACAGTCTAAGAACAGTTAAAGTGGCTTTTCATTTTTCCATCTGATTTTTGCTACTGCTTGGTCTCGAGGGTCGTTCCCTTCCTCACGTTTAAGCAGCTGAGCAGTGCACAAGGAACTGGGTCTGTTGGGAAGCATCTGTTGATGTTGTCTTGTGACATTAGTAACATAAGCAGACAAGGTTTTGGGGTAAATCCTGTTGTTTTTTATTAGACCGACTGAAATAGTTGGGAAAATGTTAGAATTGTAGAAAAGTTTAGAAAATCTGCAGCCTTAGCATGCCATAAATGCAGGTTGCTACACTGAGCGGCTGAGCATAGGGTAGTGTTGTCCTTTTTAAAAGATGGCTTGTAAGAGAATAAGTCTGGAAAAAATAGCCTGGGGAGCTCCCACTACTCTTATACCCTTGCCAGCAAAACCTGCCTATTTCTAAGGGCCAAATTTTTAAAGGTATCCTGGTCCCCAAAGATGCAGAGAGGCTCCTAGTGAGCGTGCTATATGTCTAGACACCTAACTATTGATTTAAACAATAGGGCTAAGTACAGACAGTCAAAAAGGCCAAGGCTAAATCGATTTAATCTTCTCAGGTTAGTCTAAGCTGTGTAGATTGAACCAATAAGAATCACTTTTGATTCTGGAAATGCAGCCGCACGCCGGCAGTGGTCCAGGCCAGAAGCTGGAAGGCGCTGGAGCACGCCTCTCTGCTCAGCTGGAGCAGACAACTTGGGCCAAGGCTACCCCGCAAAGGGGGAAAAAGGGGTTGTGGAGGAGATGCAAAGCATCCTGGGATGCTGGGGGACTATTCATCTGAATCTGGAGGGGATCTGGGACAGAAGGCGAATAAACCGATTTCACTTAAATCAGTTAAGTCTGATACTGCATTTTGAAACGTAGTCTGAGCCATTTTGAAAGGGGTTTATGTGCATTGAACTTCTGTTGCGTTACAGATTTGAACTGGTTTCCAGTCACTTACACTGGTTTATCTGTTAATTTCTGTCCCCAGACTTTGGAAAATCCTGCCTAAATACCTTTAAACCTTGCCCCTTTGTCTGGAGGTTGTGGGATTGCAGAGCTGATGAGTTTTATAGGTGAACCACGCAGCGTGCATGCTGCAGAGCACACGTGTACATAGGATATGCCATTTATTTTGCTCCTACAGACTCCATATGGTTTCAGATCATCTGAAACAGCTTATATTTTACCCTTGGCTCCTACACTGATGGATTTCTTGCCTCTCTACAGGCCTGCGTAAGTGAAGAGGATTCCAAGGCTGGATAAACCTTGCACCCAAGAAACAAAGGTGCTGCAAGACGCAACCCCCACCCCGGCCTGGAGCTGCAGCAGAGGAAACACCAGGATGGTGAAATCCATTCCACTTTTTATTTTGTTATATTTTTTTAGCACAACGAATGTACACGCAAGAACCACCACTTGGTTTGTTTTTATTCTGTGAGCATCCTGATGAACCATTAGTACCATTGGCCTGGCCCTACGTGGCCCACAGGTAGGGCAAGATTACAGGGCTGGCTGCAAACAACCTCAATGGAAACCCTTCGCTCCAGCTTGAGAATCAAGAGTTGAACTGTGAGCTACTTTCTTCCACCTCGGATCCGTAACAAAGACGGCGCTGCGTACCACACTGGTTCAGGCTGCCATGGTTTTGTAGTTTACCTTGTTTTTTTAACGGACAAAAAGCCCTAGACACCGTCTGATCTCCTCCTCGCCTTTGAGAGATGGTGAAGGGGATATTTACTTTGGAGAAATGTTGGGGCATTTGTTTTAGCAGTTAAAGAAGGGTTTGCGTGCTTCCCCTGCCTCCCCGTTCATGCCTGCCTCCTGCCATCGCCCCTTACAATCTATGGCCTTGCTCACATGATGCATTTCCTCCCATTTCAGCTACCCGTGCAGATGGGCTGCTAGGAGCTCTTTGCCCAAGCATGCAAAGCCCCTGGTTGCTCTTGGTGCAATTTAGCCCAGTCTGAACCGTGAGCAAGCCCACCAGGGCAAGCAGCAGCTGATAACACCATCCCCAGGAAGCCAACCCTGGTGCAGCTACAGTCACAGCTGGCGGACTGCAGCCGGCACTGGGGAAGGCTCAGGCCACGTGCTACAGATGTGTAGGGCCAGCTTCATCCACACGACAGCCACGTTTACTCCAAGAATGTCCTGACCCAAGGGGTCCCGCTGGACATTGGTGGAGGAAGGAATAAGAGGGGAAGAAAAGAAAGAGGGAGCATATGAGTGTAATGAAATGGCATTGTGGGCCACAGCAATTCATTTGAAAACAATAAATAAAATAACTTGAGAAAGGAGTGATGTACTTGTTGCTAGCTGCCTTACTTAAACCCACAAATGTCAAGCTCTGGAAAAATACCTACAACCCTGCCTTTCTCTGCAGCTTCTCTCCCCGTTACGTTGCAGGTGCAATGGTATGTGTCATGATCTTGCTCAATTCAGCCAAAATAATCACTTTTATTTATTTTATTTTTTTAAGAAAGAGGGGAAAAAAGTTGGAAGGAGCCAAGGTGATGCTTTGAGGGGGGGTGGAAGAATTATTCGACTGAGCTAAAAACAAAATAGTAGGGGTACAGGTCCACCGGTAAGGAGCTATAGGGAAGCTTTAAGCAATAGGTAGTCACCTAGGAGTCCCCCGAGGAGGAAAGAACAAGTCTTGTTCAAAGGCTGATTATTACTGGAAGTGTATGAAGTGTTTCTACCCAACACCCACTTCCAGGTACCTGTTGCAATTTAGAGCCACAAAGACCAGCCCCATGCTTCCTCTCTCGTGTCCATAGAAAGTACATCCCTGCGTAAGAGATGTCATTTCTTCTCTCGCCCCATCCTTCAAGAGCAGGTGCTACAAAAAAAAAGGGGGAATCTGTGTCAAACTGAACAACAGCTCAACCAGAACCACCACTTTACTTGCAGTTATGCCATTTGTCTCTTTTTGCCACCTTTGTCTGAAATCAGACTTGCTTTGAAAGGCATTCCAGCCACCACACGGGTCTGTTTTATCGCTCCCATTCACAGCAAAATGAAAGCCCTTGTGTGGTGCAGTTACAGTGCAGCAATTTGGGTGTGTAGGCTGAAGCTATCAATCTTTCAGTGCTTTCTCCACCTTCTCTTCCTTTGTTCGCTTTTCTGAATCATGCTAATTCCCAGAATTGCTTGAGCAGTAAAAGGCTCCTTGAAAGTACTCCCCCCCCCCAAATCCAACTGAAATTCAATTTGTAGCATGAAAGGCTTTTTCTTTTATGTATAATTAGCCTTATCCTCTCACTTGAGCAGAAAATACTGTCTTATTGAAAGACGAAAGAATAACACTAGAATTTCTTTTAGGCTTACAGCCTTCTTTCTTGAGTGCGGCCAATGGAAGTGGAAACCATTTTGTTACCTCTTGTTCATCAGAGAAGAGCTAAAAACAGATCATCTGCTATGGGAATGGGAGGGGTGTCAATGTTAGTTTTAAACAGCAAGCGTGTTGCATCTGTCCTGAGCGGCATCTCGGGGGGTGGAGGGAAAAAAAAAAAATCAGGGTCTCACAGTGCTTTACAATCACACAAACTTATCAAGACCTAAATATAGGATGCAATGCGACAGCCAAAAGATATGCAAGTTTAAGTGAGTTAACCCACTCTTTTTGCTCCAGCTTTGCCTTCTCCGCTCTTAATAGTTGAAACCCGATTAAATTGATCTGGGCTGCGGGGGCCTGGAGTAGCCTCGGAAAAGAATCAAATAAACATCCCTTGAAGTGAAGCATACTTCACAATCTTGACTGTGATTGGGATTGTTTACTGCAGGGGAAAAAAAAACAACCAGGCCTGAATCAAACAATAGAGGATTAAGTTTTGCCAATTTATGCCTGTGTCCTCATAGGAACTGGTCTTATTAGAAGAGATCAATCGATAGGAAAAGTTTGGGACAACATTGCTCATCTTAAAGTGACCTCCACTTACTTTCTCATTCACAGGGGTATGAATACTCCAGCTCATTTTAGTGCTTCTTTTGATATAGCTATTCCACATTTAATAATTCATTCAAACAGACATTTTTCCTATCCTAAGAATCCATATACATTCATATTTCTATCATGCTGTAGGGAAGAAAAAGCAATTGCAGGCTTATTTGCACAGATCCTATCATAGTCAAGTTAATACTGCCATCCACTGGTTAAAAATATATAGTTCTAATTCATACAAGTTTGTATACAAAGTCTATATTTTTATTAATGATATAGCAAATATAGACTGAAATTCACACTAATGGTTGCATGGAACCATGAAGGGATGCATGCATAGGATGGAAACAGCAACACACAAAACAGGAACTTCTGACACTAGGAAGAAGTGATTTCTAATGGATTTATTCTACAAGAAAGATTTCTTTCAAAATCTCAGCCCACCTCCTGGGTGGCTGATGGTCAGGACCCTACAGTCCTGCTGCTGCCGAAGCTGTGTGCTACTAAAGCAATGCTCAGAAATAAGAGCCAGCTTCAATTCAAGAGTAGCCTCAAGTCTTTTCAGACTACTATACTACACTACACACCTTGAAACAGAGAAACTCAGGCAGCCTCCAGGATTATTAATGGTGCTTCATAGAGCCACTTTGCATTTATAAGCCAGATCAAATAGACCAGCTATTATGGAAGTGTGCTGCATAAAATTAACTTTTCCTTTTGCAGGAAAAGAGAGAGGGGAGGACCAAGGCTACACCCCTTAGTTAGAATCATCCACCAAGGGTTGTAAATCTTGACCCAGCGAGTCGGCGAGCCAGCACAGAACCAGGTTTAAGTGACTGGGGATCAAATATAGCCAATGTGCACCTCCACAGATCTGCTCAGGAGAAACAAGACTCAGTGCTGGACTCCAGCTGATGAGATTGCAAAGAAGAAAGTAGGATTATGCTAAGGGAAGCTGCTTGGTTAGTTCATGCCCAAGCAAGAAAAAAGAAATACAAAATAACAGCTGAGTGGCAATAGAAAGAAGCTGCTGTTCAACTCATAATAGTTTATGCAAATCATGCGAGTGGCTAGCTCACAAACCAGAAGTTATTTTAGAGCCTTTTAGTGACCAGACTCAAACAGATCAGCCTGAAAGAGAAAATAGCTTTATTTTTCCAACATTAAAGTACAAATCTACAGAGAGTTTGCTTTTCTTTTTCCAATCCCATGAACAAATCCTGTTGGTCAAGGCCTCTCTTAGCTTCTTGCTAGAAAGCACTTGCAGTCTGGGTCACCAAACAACCCCCTGAAGTGTCCTGTACAGCCTTTTCCATGCTTGCTGGCTTCCATTCTTTCTGCTAAAAAAGGAGTATACTGCCAAGTGTTCTGGTCACAGCATCATGGAGATCCTCATTTGAGATACCAAGTTGTGATTTTGTCCTTTTTAAAAACAAACAATTATATTTTGGAGCAGATGATGTCTCGCACATCTTCTATCAGTGGAGGAAAGAGGCAGCTAGAGTCTGCAAGACAAGCCAAGCAGGGTTGTTTTATTTAGGCATTCGAATGTTTGAAGTGGAAAGGGGCATGGGGGAGGGAAATAGGACATGAGACTGCAGCCATCCCTTTTACTTACACACACGTTGCCATCATTAATAAATAACAATTCTACTTCCAACAGAAACAAAAAGCATCTTTGCCAATTGACACACCTGCCCCTAAGAGGAAGGAGCATCATAAAAACCATGCATCTGAGCAGCAATTCAATTTTTGCCAATATTGACAGTTTTCTTGCAAAAGGGGAATCTCTCCCTTAAACTCTTAAGAGTTTTGTTTCTGTTTGTTTTTTTTTTAAACTCTTTAAAAAAAGACCCTCAAATCTAGAGTGGAGAAGGTAGTTGCTTCAAGTAATGACTCTTCCCTGCCCCTTTTGGAGAGTGCTTATTTAAATTCAGGTGCTCCTGAACCACACCCCAGAAGTAACTCTTCATGGCCATGGGGTTGGTAGCAGGGATACATCTAAAAGTTTAGACCATCTGCCTTGCTGGAGGAACAGAAAGACAATGTCTATTTACCACTCTTCCCTTTTAAAACCAGTATAAGCTTAACATCCGCAACTTGTTACAAACGGAGCTATGCACAAGGTAGGCGAGCCAGATGATTTCTGCAACTCACCCAGGATCCCATGAAGGCCCTTACGCACGCATTGTGGGTCAAGACAGGAACGTCCTCACACTCCCCCGGATGGATGCTCTGCAGATAGGGCATCGTCGCAGGTTAGGGGCGCACTCTGCACACGCCACCAGGTGTCCACAGGGGACGAAGACGACGGACACATCCTTGTCCATGCAGACTTTGCACATCCGCTCTTCCTGCAGGCGCCGCAGCTGCTCCTCTGTGCTCAGCATAGGACCTGCTGCAAAATAAAATCCAGAGCTCTTTCAGCACCTTCCCATCCGACTCAAGTTTCCCATTCTGTAGTTCAAATGGGACTTTAGGAGCCGTGGCCCGTTATTTTGTTCAGAGTTTCATGCTGCCAAACCTCTTATTTTGGTCACCAAGCCCCAAGAAATCATGCAGATGTGCTAAAAGGGTTTAGCATTTCAAAAATGCATGTTCGGGGCAGGGGGAGAAATATGCTTATGCCCTGCTTTACTACTTATCCATGCCAAGCTCTTTTTTTTTGGCATTTGTACAGCTTCTTATGCAGTGGGCCCTTAATCCAAGTGTGGCCTCTAAGCTCAACTACAGTGTAGTACAATACATTCCCCTTCATAGTGCCTCTGTTAAAGCCAGAGGTGAGGAGCCCTGGGTAGAGAGACCCCCTGCTATTGTCTGGGCAGGGCCAGGAAGCTCTATACATTTTCCTCTTCATCTCACCTGGTTCTTCGGAGCACTCAGCTTGGGCTTCCTCCTTCAGTCCCGATGTACCGCTGTCCCTCGGAGCAGGGTCTGCATAAACTAGAAGCAACAAACAGGGCAATGTTCCCATGGTGAGAAATACTTGGCTTAAAAAGGAAGTGGTCCCTTGGTGTTCGAGTGCCCTCCAGGTCAAATGTACACAGCTGGTAGATGAAAGCCAGTGACCTTGCACCCTCCACCAAGCCAGGGGTGCTCAGACAGGTGTCACCACATGTTGGTTAGCCACAAGTTAAAACCTAGCTCACCGTGTTTAGCAAACATAAGCTTTAGGAGAGTAGTAACAGAACATGCACGTGTTGTATTCTCCAAACACAAATGTCCCCTTTGGACCATTGATAAGATGGCACATTAAAGGATAGAAATGTAAAAAAACAAAACAAAAAACAAACAAACCAACCAACCCACCATATACACAGTGTAGTTGCACTCTTTTTTCCTATATAGAAATCACCTCATTCTCACATCAGGGGTACCCATCCCAGGAGTCTGCTCTTTAACAATTGCCTGTATCCTCATGGTTTTAGAGCCCATGAGAAGTTAGTAGCACACTTTCTACCATCATCTCCATTTTATATCCAGCAGCCACACAGGGCTTGTACGACCTTCCTGGATCGTCCGGCCCGAGGAAGCCATTTCTGAATATTTTGTACCCTTAGCATCAGTCTGTGGGAGACTAAACCACCCTTGTACCCTTACCATCAGTTTGTTGGGGGCTAAATCCACAGCCGTCAGACCAAGAAAAGCAGCTCTATTTTGGGAAACGGCCAACTTCAGATATTCCAGTAACTGGAGACTGTTGGGCAACAACAAACTCATTCCTCGACATCACCGGGATATGGTGGAGGCGCATTCCCTAAATTTCATTCTAGGAAAAGACCCAAGAGAAAGCTCCCCAAGTGCTCCAGTGAGTTTGAGAGCAGGTGCACAGTGTTACTTGTCAGCAATCAAAGATACCTGCCGACCAAGGGACAGGTGGGTCACTCCTACCTCTGCTTCCTTCTGCACTGCTGCTCTCCTCCCCATTTGTTTGAAGCAGATCCGAAACCAGCTCAGACTCAGATAAGTAGCAAGTTCCAGTCAGCAGGTATTTACTCTGGGCCAAGCTAATCACCAAGCTGGGGTCAAAGCCCATCTGCAGGACATTCTGCACTATGGAAGACTGATCCAGAGGAGATAGCAATTCCCGATTCCCCATAGGATCTGCAAAGCACAGCGAGGAGATACTTCACCAGGAAGTGGGTCAGCTCCCACCACTGAAGGACATGGCAAGGATATGTCCGAGTGCATTAACCTGCCTAAAGACTATTCCAAAGTGTTATATAATAAATTGAACATTTGGCTAACATTTTCCATCTCTCAAGTGGCCCAACTTCATGCAGTGTGTCAGCTAATACTTTCGATCCCAAGAACGTGGTATCAAACGAGTCCTACCAGATATCACAACAATAGACAAGTCATTTTAATAGCTATGGGCAGAGGTTTTTGATCTCTATATTCAGTGGTTCATTTCTCCTCCCAGCTAGCAGTGCAGGAACAAGCTGTCTGGAGTCAGAGGACAACCTGGACCCTGCTGATTTCAAGAGTTTTGCAGTGGCTTTGGTGGAGTTGAGGTAATGAAGACCTGGTACCCCCCTCCCCAAGAGGCATGGCTTTCATCAAGAGTCCCACTAGACAGAGTGTTAACCTTTGTGATTCAGAGTGAGAACCAACTAGTCTGATAGGGTTAGACTGCAAGGGCAGTTCATACCAAGTCATTCCTCACCTGGCCAGGGTCAGAGATGATGCTAGAAACATGATCCAACAGCAATTCTGATGCTTCAGAGACCTACTGTTGGTGTTCAGACCAACGTGCAGGCATTTTGGCTTCACTGGTGGCAAGGTTAGCCCCTCTGCCCTCACCTCCAAGCACAAGTAAATCTAGTTGCAAGCACACACAATACCCCCATCACAAAGAGGGTCAACATGCACAGTAAGCAGTGTCCCAAGTAATCTACCCTAGAAGCTGAGGCTGAGCTTACGTCTCTCTTCATAACCCTGGGTCCACAGCCCAGGGCATTCACTTAAGTCATAGAAAGTAGAGTTGAAGGAAGCACAGGAGGTCACATCTAGTCCAACACCCTGCTCAAAGCAGGACCAGCCCCAACTACATCATCCCAATCAAGACTTTGTCTACCCGGGTCTTAAAAATCTCTATGCTGGTCATGATCTACTCCTCACCCAACCAAATCCTTAAAAAGCCACCAGCCATGAATACAGATAAATAAGTGTCCAGCACTGATGGCAGCTTAATGTACTTCAAGAATTTCTTCCTTCAGCATCTCAGGCATTTGTAAAAGCAAGCTAGACTGACTACCAGCCATCGTTGAATCTCAAATACTATAGAGTACCACCAAATAGGTTTAAAGCCATAGTTTCTTCCTCAACCTGCTCCAGAGTCACCAAGTTGGAAAGTCTTTATTCTGCAAAGATTAACAGTTCATTAGCAAATTGGCCCACAACTCCTTGTTTACCAAGGATGGGCTTTCAACATGCATATAGACAGCTTCATCCTCAGTTTTCCTCTCTGCTGTGATCAAGCATGGTGCAAAGATGGACCTGTTTTGAAGTCCAGTTCTCTTGGTGCAAATGCACAGAATTAGCAAATACCACTGAAGCAGAGAGCAGTTTCTAACAAGAGGTAAGTCCGTTCTAGTCCAAACTCTGTTCAGATTGCCATAAAAAGCCAGTGCAACCTGGAAGTGCAGCATCTTTCCTCTTACTTACGTTCAGGATCCAATCTCTGTGGGACTAGTTCCTAAAAAAATAAAAAATTGTGACATTTCCAGGATCATCTGAATTCGAAATTTCTATTCTACATTCTCAGATTGGCTGTAGCTCCAGATGCCTCCAGAGATCTTTTGAAAGTTAGATCTACCAATGACACAGGCAACATCACTAACCATTGAGGAACCTCAAGAAATGCAATTGGGCACCCAGGATCCTGGATGTCTACCTGAGCTAGCCAAGACTTTGATCTGCAAGATTGGGGTATGCAGTCTCAGTAGAAATCACCTTTGCTTCTGGAAGTTGCTTCTCGCATCAAAATGCAAGCCTCTCTGAAAGGGATTCAGCATGCCATCGGCAGAGCACTACACAGAAGCCAGAGCAGTCAGACAAAAGAGCCAGGACTTGCATACAACCCACCTTGGATAGCAGAGGGTTCTTGTTCATCCCGAGACCACGAGTCTCCCTGAAAACATTACAAGATAGAGTCAGAAAAAACAAAGTCTCTTCTGCATTCATCCCATTCATTGCATTTAAAAAGAAAAATGTTACACTCACCAGAGGTTCTTGTGGGTTGAAATAAGTCTCTTGAACCCTGGTAACAAATGCTCTCCCCTTTGACTGCAGCAGAAACTCGCACCTAAGGAGAAGGCAGCAAATAAATTCAACCTGGCACTCCCACCCCCACGCCCAACTGGCAGCAGAACTTGTCTGGGATCCAGCTAGGCTTCTGGATGCAGTGATCCATGCACATTGATGGGGGATGTTTTTGCATACACAGCTAAGAGGAACGTTTCACAGGAGTGGGAGGTTCCTCCATCTGCTTTACAAAGCCTTCCAGTTCTAGCAGGAAGAACAGCGGTGGTCTAAGATGCCCAATCCTCCCACAACAGCAAGCGTCATCTCACATTTCCCTAACAGCCTCAGTTGGAGAGCCTTTTGGCCCAAGATTGGCTCAGTGAAAGACAAATAAGCACAGTCCCATGGCTCCTGTAACACAAAACCGCTACACTATATCTTTCTGTTTACACAAGACCAAAAGAATCCAAGGGCTGCTCCACTTCCAGGGACGACTCAAGGGCAGTGTTAAGGTTAAAACTAAAACTAATAGTTTTATTTCTCAGAGAGGAAGCCAGACTTTGCCATCTGTCCACTCAACAGGGGTTCAGGTCTATTCGCTGCTCAGGCTCAACTAGTTTAAGTCAACAGACATGACATTTGAGAGCCGTGTCACTCGACGGGATCTACATCCACTAGGACTTTGCTCTAGAAGATCCCCGTGTCCCAGGTGAAGCACCAAGTGGAGATTCTGCATGCTATTGCCAGTTAAATATAGGATCCGGTTTCAATCCAGCCAGAAGCAATGGTGAACAGAAAGCGGTCTTTAGGATATAAGGCTATATAAAGGGAGTCTGGTGGTTTCAGTCTTAATATCCATGAACCGTCATTGAAATCTGCAGCTACCTTGGCATTGTGTAAGTGCCCAAGGGAGAAGGAGCTCTTCTGAAGACAACGGCACAAGTAGCAGTTCAAAATGTTTCAATGGCTGGAGGATTTCAGCTTGTAGGCAGATCATTTGATTGGGATAATCCTTTACAAGCACAACAGTACACATAAGAAAGATGACTGTTGGACTGGAGGAATAAACCCCCACTCCAAGGAACTGAACACATGCAAAAGGGTGCGGGCGCACACAGACCACAGTCTGCACGCCGACTTTCCTTTTGTGCTTTCAGGAGATGGAGGCCAAGCTGCTTGTGCTCAAAGCAAGAATCTGCATGCTTTTAAGAGCTGCCATCCCAACGTAACAGGTTGCACCGACACCGATGCAGGCCTTGTTATCCCTTTATGCAGAATTCAATGTAGGTCCTCCCACAAGGCCATAGTCAGTTAAGGCTTCATTATACTAGTCCTGCTACAAACAACTATTAGGATACCCTGAATTACCTTGGAAACCATTTAGCATGTTCCTTCCAGGGGTCATCTCCAAGCATCCAGTCCCTCATGGTACCATCACAGTAAAAACATTTTACAGTGTCACCGTGACCTGAAAAAAAAGTGAGGAGACCAGATGTTAAGCAGTAAATACACACGCAATTACTCACAAACCCAGGGGCAAGGATGTGGCTACTGGCAGAAGTGGGGGACGCACAATACATCACTCTCTCACCATAACTAGCCAACAGGACAAGTGGCAAAGCACCTGCACTGGAACAGTTCAACAGTTCTGGGTCATGAGGATTAGGACTTCTCGTCCAAAAGCAGGATGTCAAGTTAAGAGTTAGTGTTCATAAACATTGGGTCTGACTAGGTTGATCAACTGCAGCTGTTCCAGTAATGAGCCACCTGGATGGGAGTTTCCCCAAAGTCTTGACTGCGTGTTGGGTTGGGGGAAGCACATGTGTTCACACTCGCTCTTTCCACAGTTCTACATTCAAATTCTACCTGTGCATGACTTCTTATGAAGTTGTACTACACAAAGCACACACCTCTCTGCTTGTGGAAACAGTCAGATGCTCAACTTTTGAGCACAACTAAATCCCAGTGCATGATACTGTATCCTGTTCTGGCTTCCTTAGCAAGGAGGGTTGTCACCCCGAAGCATTCGGAGACAGAATAGCCCATGATCAATATATGCCCAATACAGTAGACACTTCTAGATAAAGGTCCACCCTCCTTTTCAGCAGAGCTGTCCATTCTAGACAAATTCCTGGGACTCTGTAGGATTTTTCACCCCCAAGTTTGGCCCTTTAAAGGAAACTAAAGCAATCTCCACTGAGCAGTCGCATCCAGAATCACTGAGCATTCAGATGCCGCCGAGTAAGGGAAATGTTTGGACCAGCTAGGCTGGGCTATTCTGGAGCATGACTGGTCAAATGACCTGTGGGTTTGCCACATTGTTGGATTGCTTCCTGACTGGTACCCTGCTGAAAGACCGGCACTTGGACTTTTCAACAGGGGCTCAGCAGGTGGATAATAAATCCCAAAGGGAAAGAAAAAAATACACAAAAGCTTTCAAACTACAGTCACTGCCTTCTAGTCTGTTCTGTTTTCTGGACCTGGCTGATTTAAAGAGAGACCAACAAAAGGAGACAAAAGCAGAGAAGAGCTTTGCACATCATGATTGAACTGGGACCTGTTTGTATGCATACATACCCAGACTTGTATACATGTGTGCAATTTGCATTATTTGTTGGATTTACAGCAAGATCCATTTCTCATTTGGCCAAGACCCCAGATGACTTCCTGTCCCTGGGGCAGGGGGCTGGACTTGATGATCTTCGAGATCCCTTCCAGCCCTAATGTCTATGAGATCTATGAAGACCTTGCACAGGTGAGAATAGAAGAGCAAGTGTGCAGAGGACCCAACTAGCCCTTTTAAAACTAACACATCTCATGAATGCAAGGCCAGCTATATAGACAGCCCCACAAATGCACAGGCCTCAGGGGTGAGCAGCAATACAGCTAAACCAGCACCAGCTTTGTAGGACAAGGATGCCTTTTCCACTTAGTTTCCTCTGCACACCATACTTAACAGAGCACAGGACACTGGTAGTCTGTTGTCAAATAATTTAGTGCAAGAGCACCAGGACTTCAGTGCTATTCTTATCTCTATTGCTAACTGGCTTTGGGCCTCAGTTATTGTGCAGACTGGCATTTGCCATTCAAGTGTGCTCCACTATCTAGGATTACAGAAGAGCTCGGTGGTTTTACAGCCAAGGAACACACTGCAGGGATGGTTTCATTTCAGACTTCTCAGCCGTAATAACGATCCTCTGCAACATATGCAACAAAGCCTTTCCAAAGAAAACAATAGATTAGAGTACATTCATGCTCACGTGCATGCCGTACATAAAGAACATCCCATGTTTGTTTGCACAAGGCTAACGTGCCTCTAGTTTCATATTAACAATCCAAATGCCTTTAGGGATACAAGCAGTAACAAACCAGCACCACTCAGTGCTCAAATTTGGGGTTTAACACACAGATTTAACTAGATCAATGGTTCTCGGCCTTTTTGGAGGCACCTCTCCATAAGTTGCGAGTTGAGTGGCACCCAATTTCAAGACCCTCCTTACACGGGGGCTGGGCAATAGGGATGGGGGATCATCCAGAAAGGGATAAGCCTGGTTTACCTGCTGATCTTCTCATTTCTTGCAGCATCCTTCAAACTTTCTGGTGCCCTGGCACCTTGGTTGAGAATCACTGAAGTGGATTTGGGGCAGGGGCAAGAGGATGTATAAAACTGTGCATAGAGCTTAAGTAAGGAAGTCTTAGAGCTAAGAGATCCTTTCAAGTGTGCCACTCATGTTAGTGTTAGGTGTGCAACACTTGCATACAATTCACAAGATAAATCCAGTGATTTCAAAAAGGAATCCACGGTGTCAAAAAAATCTTCTGGCCTGTTGTGGTCCAAGTTCCTTAGAGCACAAATAATTGCTGGACTGTTTTTCCATAGTCCAAAGACTGAAAGCCAAGAACTGGTATTTTCTAATGAGTACCTTGAATCCAAGAAGGCCAAGGACCCCTCTTGGACAAGTCCTTGTTTCTGGTCTGCCCTATAACTCCTTTAAGCACCCATAGCTTTTAGTTTAATGGAGTGATGAATAGAGATTCAGTGCATGTGCAAAGCATGGAGAAAAGCTCAGCCTGACCAGGAGACCCCACTAGCACCATGCAGCTGTGCAGTGTGCACTGGTTAGGAAAAATCAAGAATTAAAAAAGGATAGGTAGCAATCAATGACCTGAACAGAAGTCCCCTCCTCACCCTCCCTCCTGCTCCAAGGGCAATGTTTGCCCTTCAAGAGTACCTTTCTGTAGCCCCCTGGAAAGAAAGAAACCCACCATGCACTCAAAGCATCTAGGAGCATTCAAACACAGACAGGAATACTGAAGTGCAGAGCTGCTTTCAAAGTCTAGCTTGTGCCATTCGAGGAATAGTCTTGGAAACTCCTAAATTTTAACTTTAGTTGTTGAACCTCGGGAGGTTCCTTTGAATCACTGAGTCGGAGGCTGTTCCAGGGCACTTGCCTTCTCTATCCATGATTACAAAGCTAGCTCAGCTTCTGAAGAGACAATGGCCTTGGACGGTCAGCTCTCCTCAAAAGACATTCCCCACCTCATTTCTGCACATGCATTGGTTGGGGGCTGGGACATTGAACCACGGCCTCAGAGTACTGAAAACTCAGTACCATCCAACACATGCACATCGTCTACATAATGCCTCCCTCACCTTTACCCTTACCTGCACCTTGTTACACCCAATTGAAGTATGAACTGCAAACACTTCAGGACAGGGACTTTCCACCACAGCTTGGTACAGATTTGGTTGCAAACCATATTTGTGCAGCTGGGGCTCCCAGATACGAAAGCAATATAAACAAATCCATTGACTTATTTCAGGCTTTTGCAACTATGCTACACTTACAGGCACTAAATGCAAAGGGGGAAAACCTCAAAAGCCAAATTCAGGTGCTAATGGTTAACAGCTCCAGTTTCTCCGAGAGCCCGACATACCGTTCAGGAAGGTGCTCTGAACAGGTCGTGCTGGCATCTCATGTCCAGCAGGCGATAGTCACCTTCTGCCTCTGGTGGAGAGTTTTAATCTCCTAATCCTGCATTTAGCATCTGGATCAGGTGCAGTATAAAGACCTAGATAGCCCCACATAAAAGGAGGTCTTCCTTCCTCGACATACCTGTGTAAAAAAACCCTGCACGGGCCAGCTGCTCCGGGTACATCTCATTATAGGGTGGCCAGTTATGGAAAGTGGCCAGTCGCATCTCCTCCATCCTCATCTCTGGGTATTCTGGATGGCTGGGTAGGGCAGTCTCCTCTGTGTCCAGCCTCTGCAAGAGGCTGAAGATCTGCCCATCCACACAGTCCAAGATGTCCCGAATAGGGAGCATCTCCTGCTCCTGCAGAGATAACGCCTGCTCGTTCCCAACCTCTTTGCCACAGGCAAATCTGCAGGAAGGGAAGAACTTCAGGTGTTCGAGCATGGGGACGTCCCCAGCTTCCCAGCTTCTTAGGATCCCTCCACAGCAGAAGCACTGCACTCTGTCCCCAGGGCCCAGGAAGAAGAACCCAGCCTTGGCTAGGTCAGGGGCAGAGACAGGATTGCTGTCAGGCCAGTGCTGGAAAGTCCTCAATCTCCTCTCCTCACACCACATGCTGGATTTGAAGAGTGGCAAACTCCTTGGCTCAGCTTCAGTGTCCTCTGCTGGAAAGATGTCCTCCATGCTCCAGCACTGAAAGAGAAAAGGAGCCCCGAGGGGAGTGAGCCGAGCGCTGGATGTCAGGCAGCCCCCGATCGAACTGCCAGCCTGCATTTCTGCATCCCTGCCGCCAGTTCTGGAAAGCTCCTGGCCTCAACAAAGCCAAGTATGTTCCTGAATGGCAGCCAAACCAGAGATCCAGCTTTTCTAAGCCCTGCTGCTTTCCCCTGCCCTTTTGCAGAGTCCCCGCTGGTGTCCGCGGGGAAGAAAACAGCAGTTTCTCCCTCCTCCTGTCAAGTTACAGGAAACCCTAAGCGCTTTGCAAGGACAGAGGAAACAAGGCAAAGCCTGTTCAATGTGTTTGGCTAAGTCACCCCAGCTTCAGGCTCTCATCTAATTCTTAGTCATGTCCCTGGCCTTTAAACAAAAAGTTAAAAGATTCAGTCTTTCGGCATTTTTCTAAATTAAAAGGCAGCTATTTCAACATGCCAGAAGGCTGCAAAATAGAGAAGACCCAAGCACCCCTGTTTCTTCTTGATGTCCACTTAAAACAAAGAAAGCTTCCAGTTAGAAACTATTCACTCCTCTTCCAATTATACCTATACAATTTGGTACTTAATTAGCATTGTAGCCTGGGCCATCTGAAGAGGCAGCTTGCATCTTCTCTTCCCAATATCACAGCAGCAGTATTGCAAGAAACTGTCTAAAGTTTCACACACACTTCCCTGCGATGATTTTCTTGTGTCGTTGGCAATGAGACTAAAAATGTTCTGTTTTTCTGGTCCTAGAGGAGAGGAAGATTGAAGTGAAAGAAGGTGGAAGGGGGAGGGAGAGGAAAAGGCAATCACCCCAAATACCCCAGCTTTACCACCTTGCTGTAGAACGCGTTTCTTTCTTTAACCCTTGTGGACTGTATGGCACCATTATACCCATATAGCACCTTGTGTGCCACCCATTACAATTGGCATCACTGCTACAGAGATGCCAAAGAGAAAGAGTATTTGGAGACCTAGCTAGTCTAGTAAATCTTGCAGAGTAAGGGGTGCAAAAAAATATTGTTCCCACATAGACAAGTTGACCATGGCATTGCTAAGGAGTGAATGGGCTCAGTCTCCATTGTGAATCCAGGGTTTTGTGGATGCTAAGTACCCACTGATATTTAAAATGAAGGACAGTCTTGATCAGTGAGAGCCTGCTCAGCTCCCAGAGAAGGGAGACCAGGTACACCCAGTATTAGCAGGACAACTAGCATTTCCTTCCATAGCTATAGAGAGAGATGGAGAGCAAGAGAGATCCCCCATCTCTGTATTAAATAGGGTGTTTGTGCTTAACGTTTTATTTTTTTCAGACTGCTAAAGAACATATATTCAATCTGCCAAGCAAGATACCAAAGCAACTATTCAAGAACATCACCACAATTCGTGTAACCTATGCAGAACAGCTGGAGTCAGCAATAGGTAGAGGGGTTTAGAGAACAAGTGCTGCTTAGTGAAGTTAAGTGCCTGGGGCTGCTCTAACCTACTTCCTGGGCTTCTCTTGGGAGAGCTGCAGTGACTTGCTTGTATGGGGCAGTTCTGCAGCACTAGGGTTATTTTAGTCCTGGCAGAGCAAGACAATCATCCATGTCAAACTAACAAGTATTGTTATGCAGGAGAAACTCAATAAGACTCACCAGGTGCTTACCTAATGCACAGCAGAACAAGTTTGTCAGTAGAAGAGAGAGGAAAATGGTGCAAGATTACAGTCTTGTTATATTCTTATTTGTTGGGGGAAAAGGAGTTATTCACCTAGCAGGGGATGCATCGTATGCTTTTCATTGTTTGTTTAAGTCTAGGACAACAGGAACCACCCAGATCATGATTTCATGCTCACCTTGTCTCAGAATCACCACCTTTGTATTAGATAACTATTAGCTGCTAGCCTTCATAGGATCCAAATTCCCAAAACCAGATTGATATTTCAAGTGATCACATAGGGATTAGAAGCCAGGCCTCCTTCCCACCACCACCCAGCACACTTTACTGTGCTTTCTTGAAAGCAATTACCCAAGCCCAACTCACTGAAAGCTGAGGTTAAGCATCCTGTTTAGCAGGGTCCTTATTTTAAAGAGAGGCTCCAGTTACACTCAAAACTTCATCCTGCTCCACATACAATTCATTCAAGAAGGGGGAAAGCCACTTACCAGCCGTCAGACCCTACACTATGGGAGCATTTCAAAATGGATCCAAACCAGGACCTCCAAGACAAAACAACTTGCCTTTCCAACCCTTTTTAAGACTACAAGACTCAACTGCTTTGCCCTGTGGCTGAAGCAGGATAACCTCAGCCCTCTTTTTTTAAAGACAATACTGATGCCTTTCTGGAGAAGGTGGTCTTTCTAATAGCACTAGAGTGATTTCACCTGCTAGGAAGGTCCCTTCCTATTACTGCTTTTCCCCAGTGCTGAAGTCTTTATTAGTCATGCTGGCCTGTATCTGAGACTGCCCACCAGAGAAGGGAGCAGTATGTCTGTCCAGCTGTGTCTCCTAATATCCCATCAGTAAATACATGTTCAGGCAGCCAGCCTTGTGCTGTGGTATTTAATTCATCCCATCTGGACTCCCTTCAGGTAGGTGCTCATTAAGAGCCCCACTACTTTATCTAGTGGCTGGATCAAGGTTACTTGAAGGATGCTTTAACATTATTTTCTGGAGGATTTCTGCTGAAGAATGGTTATTAACCCCTGCTAGGAGGTCTCTTATTGGTTAGCAGGTATAACGAAGACGTGGATCATCTGACCTTATATTTATCTGCATGGAAAAATGCACTTGACAGAAAATATTAGAGAAGTGCAAGTAATTACCCAGAAAACCAAACTGATTCCTTAGTTCAGCTGAATATTTATGTGCAAGTAGTGCACTCCTCATACTAGGAGCTGGATTCATTTTATTTTATTTTTTCATGGAAATAAGGTCCAGATCCCACAGACACGACTGCTCCCAAAAACATTCCTTGGGTACATAAAGTTAAGCATAAGTGTTCATAGGTTCCCACCTATGAAAAATCCCTTTACATTGGTTGCCCAATCTAAAATGGTAAAATTAAACAGTTTTTGATTCATAGGCATGTTAGGAGAGTACGTTCTTTAGGGCCTAATTCTCCACTGTACAAAAGTCCCTGTAGATTGCTCTGGCAAGGTAAAGGGACTCAAAATTGAATGAAATAGCACGTTAATCCAATTTAAAACCACCTGGCACTGGTGTGAAGTGAACCTTGATGGAAATTGGAGTCAGGCCCATGTATCTGTGTTTCACTTGGATGCTTTGGTGAGGGGGGTGGCATGTACAGGTCAAAAGCATTTCTCCATAAGATACTGCACTGTTCCCTTTGGGTCAGCGTGAGAAATTTTGGCAGGCAGCATGATGCTGAAACTGTAACTATCTTTATTACATTGAACAAATGCAGGTTTCTCTGTAGGACCATTGTTTCTCTGGGTGGTTACGTTTCTGAAATTAGTACTTTCTTTCTTTTAATTTCTGCTGGTATGACCTCCTATTGCATACTTCTATTCTATGTCTTCTTGTTTCCTATTAAATGTATGGTAAAATAAACCTGTGATGAGAGAGGCAGAAACACAGGCTGACATGGTGAGGGCTTATTCAAAGAGATTTGAATGGTTTGCTTCAGCTATCTTTTAACAGAACGGAGCGACTCTAGCACCTCTGCGGTTTTTCACCTTTCTCTTCATTTTCCTCTGGTCACGAATCAAAAAGAATGATTTTAAGCTGGGTTTTCAATGGAGCAAGTCTATGAACACCTGTCTCTTCCCTGCTACATTTTTCTATATTGGAAAACAGAGCATGCTGCCACTCATCTTACAGCAAAAAAAGCTGTCGAAACATGCCTAGCCCCTCATTAACCCAACAATATGGCAAGTATTTAATGTCTTGTAAAAATAGTGTCTCGTTAGACTGCTTCTTTCCATAAGAGGGGGGAGAGGGAAAGAAAACTTGGCTTTCCTCTTTCCAAAGAAGTCCTATAAAACCAGTTGTATGTTTTTTAAAACCCAGAATATCTGTATAAACATTGGAGGTTATAATCTGTCATTGTGTGCTTTATTTTTTAAATATGCTTTAATTAAAACCTTGACATGAAAGCATAATGACACGCTATGAACGGTAGGGGACACTGTTTTATTTCCAATGCTGTCCACAGCATACTGATGAAAAATACCTCCTTTAAAAAAAAAAGAAATCCCAGGTTGATGCATATAACCTCTTCTGCTCCACCAGACCTCTTCTCTACAGGTTTGTGTGTTTTACAGAATGTAACTTAAAAATACAAGCAAAGCTACTCTGAACAATTCCCATTAAAGGGGTATTTGGGGGAGCTACTGGTGCCCAATAGCAAGGCACCTTCTATTAAATAACAGATTAGCAACAAAACTTCATTCACATGAAGCATCTTACAGCCAACCCTCTGGCTCAGCAACAGCTGGATTTAGTATATCTATTTCACAGAAGGGGAAACTGAGGCACAGGAAGATTAAGTGATGTGTCCAGGCTCATACAGCAACTTGGGCCAGAGCCAAGAACAGGCCCAGGTCTCATGATTTCTAGGTGCCCAATTTAACGAACAGATTTGTGAGAGAGGAGGAAAATATCCTCGAATGAGCTGGGAATCAGAGTTTAAGGGCCACAAAGCGAGGCTGTTTTTTATGTGAATAGTTGCTATATTCACATCTTCCTAATGGTACCTTATCTGTGTAACCCCCCTGCCACTGATTTCCCAACCTACCACCTCGCAGCCTCGTCCATCATCTCAGTAAATATCGAAGAGCAGAGAAGTCTCTAATTACCGAGGCTTTATTACTATTACAAAATGTGTTGTAATACATGTGTGCTAAAAAATGAAATCTATGAGAAGTGTTCACATGAATCATAAAACTGCTACCAGTGCTGTAAGCCACAACCATCCCAATATGGGAACAAAGTACATGCACTACCTTCCATTTTTGTCCAGTCTGCTGGTTGTAGCTATGGCTTCATTTCTCACTTTGTGTCATCTCTTCACTCTGGTGGTCCATGTTACTGGCTGCATTCACATTAATAATCAGGACTCACAGTAGAGGTGATACCTTTTAATAGACCAGCTAGATTTTTGCAAAAAAAAAAAATCACATTAATAATGTCCTTTAGCTGCCTCCAGTTCTGAGGCCAGGTGCTGCCCCTTGTACAGAGCACTTGTACTGTTCCTAGGGGTGCTACTGCAACCATCTCTCTTACAATCTTTGGAGGATGTCTGCCTCTTACAGTGCCAACAAAGCCTGTCAGCCAGGAGAGAGGGCCTAATGCACTTGGTTCTCTGATGGAAAACTCCAAGACATCCATGTAAGGTCTCTGCAGTGGAAAGTTACAGTCTTCACCAGAGTAGAGCTTTCTATTTACACTGCCCAAAGGATCTCTTCTTTTTTTAAAATGTCATTATAATGCATGTTGCCACACAGGTAAAGAGCTTTCCCCTTTGGCTATTAATGCTTCCCCTGGAACGCTTTCTCCCAGAAAGCTATTTTTTTTTAATTCCTCATTGAATTTGTCAATTATAATGAAATTGCAAAGCTAGCATATTACTAATGATTCACAAAAGAAAATCAATTGTCCAGCTCAGAATTTCACAGTCCTTTACAAATAATAATTAAACCTAAAATCTCCTCTCTGAAGCCGGAATATATTATGATAACCAATTTACAGGTAGGTAAACTGAGGCACAGATTTGTGATTTACAAAGGATTTGCGATTCTCAGCCTCTCGCGCTCACACTGCTTCTCAGACTTTCTTTTCTTTTGAGAGATTTATGGCTTGAATTAATGTAGCATCTGAATGGCCTGTAATTTTGAATGTAGTTAATGCATTTTTAATACCATATTTTCCTGTATACAATACACACCTGCCCCAAAACTAGCCCCCCAAATTGGAGTGCCTGTATTAAGCAGGGACGCTGATTTTCTGAATGGGATAGAAGCATCCTGCTCTGATTCCTGCTCCACAATGCATCACCTGCTGCATGACTATTCAGGTAGCTCACTGTTCTTCACTCCAGAGGTACTGAAGATTGTCTCTTCTTTTTAATGGTCTCAATGTCCCATTAATCAAGCTAACCTTTGCTAGGGTGATTTTGCTGCCTGCTAGCTCCTCCTGGTATCTCTCCACCTATTTCACAGCCTTGGAGACAATTTAGCTCTTTTCAAAATCATAGCTCCACCCATGGGGCGCATCTAGATGAGTGTGCATGTGCCTCTTGCCCCGCCTCAAACCCCTTTGAGGCGGGGAAAGAGGCACATGCAGGAACAAAAAAATGTTCCCCACACTGCAAACTTGCAGCGTGGGGAGAAAATTAGACCCCTGGTGTCTAAAATCCCACTTCGCAATAGAGCACAGCAAGGCATGGTTTGAGACCATGTCCGGAGCCAGCAAGGAGTCGGTCCTCCAAAAGAGACACTCTGGTTTTGGGTGTGCGTGGGTGAGGGGTGGCAGGGGGGTATGGGGGGGGTTGGGGAGTGGCAGGGGGGGTGTTCCCGGGGCTGTGGGGGGTGAGGACCTGGCCCAGATCCCTGCGGCTTGCTAGTCTGGCTTTGCACCGGAGCAGGTTGCACATCTCCGGGAGGCGCACGCAGGAGCCGTGCCACCCAGAGCCGTGTGACCTGCTTCGGTGCAAAGCCGGACTAGAGAGCCACGTGGTCCAGAGTGGGGCAGAGGCAGGAGCCAGCAGGAGCTGAGTGGCACGAGCAGCCCCAGGGCCAGCAGGACCCGACTGGGCTTGGTGCACGGTCCCCCCGCTGCTGCTGTGAAAGGTAGGTTACGGGCCCTGGGCGGGGGGGCTGGGGCCCTCCAGCGTGGAGCTGGGACCCTGGGCAGGGGGGCTGGGGCCCTCCAGGTGGGAGCTGGGACCCTGGGTGGGCAGGGGGGCATTCTATGTGCTGGGAGGGGGCTGTACCCTGTGGGGGCCAAGGGACCCACCCCTCCTGAGCAGCGCCTCCCCACACACCCACAGTCCCTCCAGCAATTGCCCCACACCTACCCACAGACCAACCCACATCCCTTCACACACACACACACCACCACCCACCTTCCCCCACACCCCTTCTAACCTTCTTCCTGCAAACACCACATCCCCCCATTACACACTCATCATGTGCAAAGAAAACCAAAAGCACACATCAACACAGGTAGGCATTTAGAACGTATTGTACCACGATGATAGAGACACTGGTAGGCTTCCACATTGCTTTAACATTGTAAATATACCAATAAAGCATTGCCCAACTGATCGCTGTCTCTCTCTCTCTCGGGGTGTGTGTGTGTGTGTGTGTGTGTGTGTAGAGTGGTTTTTTGTTTTAACTGTGGAAGAACATGGATTTTTGGGTATTTTTAAAAATGGATTTGGGATGCAGTAGTCCAGCTGGCACAAGGAGTAGTGTCCCAGGTTCCAAGTGGCTGGGCCCCAGAAGCTCCTGAGAGCAAGTAGCCCTGAGCTACTTGCCAGGGCAGCTTTTTGTACGGATAAGGCCAGGACAGGGCAGCTTTTTATACTGCTGGGGACAGCACAGGTGCTGCCCCGGGCTCTACCTTGGCTGCAGATCCGGGAGGAGCCAGGCAGGGTTATTTTGCCCTAAGTAGCACAATTTGCTCCACAACAAAGTACATGTCCTAGTACATGCGCTGAGGCAAAAAGCCCCTGCTCAGATTTGCACTGCTTCTAGTTGAGCTGCTGCAAGCACATGTGCTTGCATCTGTGGACACACCCATGGAGACCAGTCTTCAACAGCAGCTAGGGTTTAAGCTCTAGTTAATCGGGAAAGGGAGAGCGAGTTAGTTGAAGGTTAGGCTCAGTCACAGTGGTAACTCTAGAAAAAATCTCTTTTTCTTCATTCTGCCTTTCAAAAACAAGGTGCATATTAGCTTCCAGGATGAGCTGCATGCGACAAAATACAGTTTTTGCCATGGCAAAGATGTAGCAGATGGTGTTAACACTCAGGATCTGGTATTATTAGCTGCTACCTTATACACATGGAACACAGTATTTAACCGAGTGTGAAAACTGCACTACTATCAGAACCACTGATACAGGATCTGACTGTGACTTTGGAGAACAGGAAACAGGCATGCTCAATTCCAAAGACTAGGATAAGTCCAATAATAATAATCCCAAATCTTAACATTACCATACAGAAATAGAAGAGGAAGCGTGCCTAGATGTCTATCGCGTTGAAATCACAAGCATTTGTTGAATTGCAAGGACCTTTATTAAGAGTCTAGACCCTCCATTTTATCATGAGAAGAAAGCTGGTCAAATCCCTCATAAGTAGCAAAAGGAAATTTAGGGCATGAAAGTTCCCTGGACATTGCCTGGGAACAAATCCTCCCGGTTAATCGGCTTCAGGTTCAGATGCTATGAGAACAAGCCAGGGATTGTGCCCAGTCTGAACTTTGCACTTCTGTTCAAACACAGAGCCTCCTCCGATGGTAGAGCATGAGCTTTCGGTTGTTTCCTAGTGAGGTTCCTCATTCCCACTTCTATTTGTCCGGTACCCATATCTAAAAATGTTTATCAAGTTAAAGTAAATCGAGAAAAGAAAACTTTATCCTATGTGATCAGAAACTATGTCTTTCTTGAGGTTGAGCCAAAAGCTGATCTCCTTATCAATCTGAGTAGCTTTGTTTTTACTCAGAAGGATAGTTAATATTCAAATACAATTAATGAAATGGTTTAAAAAAATCAGAGGAAGAGCCCAAAGTCCCAGTATCCACCATGTACAAACACGTTTAATGGCTCAGAGCTTGGCACAGGGACCTTCTCTTCCTCAGAAGGTAGATCTCCTTTTATGAATGAAATTGTGATAGGATCAGAAGTATCATGGGAAAAAATGCACCTTCCTCTTCTTCACACTTACCTCCCTTTTAAAGAACATTTTTGTCACGTGGAAAACTTTAGAAAGACACAATGGGGTGTTAATCCTGGCCAGTTTCCATTTTGAGTAACTGCAATCTGTCTACCCTTTAATTCTTGGTATCTCTCAGCAACATATGGTACTTTTATCATTTCCTGTCCCTAAAGTATTGGGCTATGCTGATATGTAGAGATGAATGGCTACCATTTTTTATCCACCCTGGCCTATTGTCTACAATTTCTGCAAACAAGACCAAAATGGAAATATAAACATTGAGTTAGCTTCCAAACCTGGCAAAGTTGGGAGTTTCCTTTTATTGAATTTGGGGTTTTTTTGCATGCATCTTTCCTTGTTTGTTCTCCCTTCTTTTTACCCTGCAGCCCAGTTTTGCCATACAATATGAGGAAAGGAAAAAGAGAGAGAAAAATGGAGGGATTAGGGGAGGACCAAATTCCACAACTTAGTTTTTACCCCCCCTCAAATCTGCAATTTGTTTTCATGCAAAAAAATTCAGCCTCCTCAAGCTTTCAAAATGTTCCATGCAAGATGCTTAATGTTTTACAGGCAATTCAAAAAAGAAAAAAGAGAAAAACAGTACACAGAAAAAAACTGAAGAAACCCTGAGGTCTTCAAAGTTTTTCTTGAGACACCTTGACACTTGCAATGACAGCCTCCCCTCCCTGCTGCAATTCGGATGGCGAGAAGTGACAGCATGCCCGAGTCATTTAGCTTTAGGAGGTTTCATGTCAGCTAGGACTCGGTCAGTTTGGAAAAAGGGTTGAGAATAAGGATTGGGAATGACAGGTGGAGTGAGACGCTGGGGCCGGGCAGCTAAGAATGACTCTTGGAGCTAGCAACAAGGAGTGGTGGTTGAGAGAGACTTTCATCCTTTTTCCCCTCTCTGAGCAGGATTTGGTTGATGTCTTCATGGAGGAAGTTAACAAGACATCATAATCTCTCCCTAATCATCTCCTACTCCTGTCTCTGACATTGGGCTCTCTCACAGCTCCTCTGCTTCCGTCCCTCTATGTCCCCGTGTGCCTGATAGAGGGAAAATAGGGGGGAAATGAATTTTAGAAAATACACATGCTAGAATGGCATGCTCATAAGTATATATTACAGGGCAGAGTTAAGGCTGTGTTTGGGGCCCTTGCCTGTACAGTTAGCATGTTTAAGTGGCTTTAACTTGGAGTTCTCTGGGCTTGTAATATTTGAGTTTTTGAATGATTACAACATCCTTGAAATGGTTTTTGCCTGTAAGTTACTGAGACAAACTGTCATTCCATCTTAATGGAGGTTTGGGTTGGTTTTTTTTACTAGGATTAGCTAGAATAGGGCATTTGTGGAAAGGGGTAGCTGGGGAATTCTGGAACTGATGTGCACATGGTATTTTGAAGTGGACACGTGGTGGAGGGAGGAAGAAAGTCGCAGAGTGGATGGAGTAAGAGCAGCACAAACCTCTCAAGGCAGTGGCAGGCTAGGACTAGTCAGAGCTGAGAAGTTAATAGGGATAGCAGAGCAGGCCCCAGGATAAAGGCAGTCTTAGGGAAGCAAAAGAAACAAGAAGCAAAGAAAAGAGATGAAGCCAGAAAAAGGATCTGCTGCAGCAGGTTGGAGTGAGAGCAGAGGAAGAATATCAGAGACCACCATATCCCCCAGAACATAGCTCCTGGATCCCTCTCTCTCTGAGAGTATGCTTAGTATGAAAGGAGTAAGACGATGCATTTTGATTTTAGTATCAGAAAATAGGAATCGCTCATCTACATGAGTGCACAAAGCAAGAGAAAACGTAAGGGATGAATTCCTAGCTCCATGGAAGTCAGTGGGAATTGACTTTTCTGAAGTCAAAATTTCACCCAATCAATTTTCTTCATTCTTTGCTGAAGGGTTATCCATAAAGTCAGGGGTATGCCGATTTGGGATAGCAACCTTGATTTGCTAGAAAAGGGAATGCCATGCCGTCCACTGTTACTCCAATCAGTGCCTTTTTAAACAGATTTCTATAAAATGTATCCAGCCAAGAGAAAAATGCATATTTTGCTTTCTGATTTTTCTCTCTTCTGCCACACCTTAAACACATAGTGCATCTACTCTAGTCTAAATAGCATTTATTTAAACAAAAAATACCTAATGACATTCAACAGAACTGCCATTGTCTCATGGCTCACGTGAGCTCTATTACTCTGCCATTAATTTCTGTTAAAAAAGGATTTGTCAGGCATTGTGATAAATCTAATGGGGCTCATCCTGCTTTCTAATCGGTGGAAAATCGGTCATCAAGAAACATGGAACGTCCAATTTTCCAATTAAACCTTGCTGTAGCTTGGAGCTTGTTTATTTTTCGTGGAGATGTGTCCAGCTGCCTGAATGGCATTTGCATGAATGGCAAGGAGGCATATGCTTGGGCTGTTTAGATTAGCAGGTGTCTATTTTTTCTCCCAAATGAATTCAGAGCAAGTTTCATATGATAGAATAGATATTGGACAAGAGAGATGAGGATGAAAGAGAAAGTAATATAGAAGACCACCCTGAAGGACACGTGGAAAAATATATGGAAACAGATGGAAAATGACCGGCTCTGCCCTAAGACGTGAACAGAGATGAACGGTCCTCCCAATTTAATGGAAACAAGCAGATGATGGCAACAAAAACCACCAATAACAAACACGGAGAAACGGGGTGGTAATTTGTAGCGGTCATCCACCATCCAGCTGAGCATCTTCTGTTACGGCATCACGATGAGGCTGTCTTACCATGAGCAGCATGCGGGTGCTGGGGTGATTATATTTAACAGGTCACGCTTTTCATACGAGGTTTCAGTCCTTCCATGTGAATTCGCAGGACAGCATGACAATGCCATGTAGACAGGGGAGGGGAAAAGAAGAAAGGAAACCATGTAGCCATGTTCCCATGGAATTCACTTCTATTTCTTTTTGACATCAAGTTATGGATACCCAAGTCAGGCTCATTTCTTTGTCACATCCCATCAAAAAAAATGCAGAACAAAGTCTTCCGTGCAGTGCTGTTTGATTTCTGGGAATTTACACACAGACTCTCTGAGATAGAAGAGAGTTTTAATAGAGAAGGGGAAAATATCCTTAATCCTTGCTTAGGACATGTGTACTCCCTTGTTTCTCTATGCTGTTTTCTCAGAGAAACTGTGTTACTTCCCACCGTGCTGAAGCAGCTGAAGTGAAGACATATATCACTACTCTCCGTTCTGCATCTTGCTGGTATTTCCTTATCTGACAATGATCATGGTGCATGAATCATATTATTTTTAAAATTTATTTCCATCTTAGGCTGAACTTCCACCCTAGCTTTCCACAGTTTGATGGTTCCTTTGCACAAGGGCCTGTTTTTCTGCTGTGCTGCATAACCATCAGCCACACAGAGTATACTGAGAGAAAGGAGTGAAAGGGAGGATCCAATCCTGTTTGTCTACGTTGGTTGCAATAGTCTCCTGCTTATTCAAATCTGGATTTCTCCCCTAATAAAAAAAAAAAATCCTAAATTTACAGTACAGGTTTCCCTCATTTTATGCTGTACATGCACTCCTGGAAAATGGTGTATAATTCATATTTGCATAAAGGAAACCCACTTGACAATGTAACAAATAGGGATACGTTGCAAGACCTCGACTGTACTGACCCCCAGATCCATTTCTACCACTTTTACAACAGCAGACAGTGCACACAAGCACAAGGCGCTATCATAATGGGCATGGCAACTGCAGAAACACGTGTTACCGATCATGAGCGAGGAGCACAGATCTGTGCAGGAGACTATGTTGGTGCGTGTCACTCCCACCATGCACCGCACAAAGCAGCGGACTGCGGGCTTCCACCACATCGATCATATAAGAGTGAATTTACCTCTCATATGGCAAATTTTTTGGTATAAAAAGGGTCATCACATAAGAGCGAATTCTTACATAGAAAACCCGCATAAAGCAAGGGAAACTTGTAATCACCAATAACAGTGAAAAGTGGTATCTTTCATTACTGTATCTTGTAATCATTTTTTATGATTCATCCCCAAATTCATTTTTCAATTGCTCTTTTAGCCACAGTTTATTGAAGGAAGTGACATTCATGAACCCTAGAATAGGTTAAGGAAAAGGAAAGGGGCATTTTTCTTTCCTTTTGGGAAATTTTTGGGCCTATTGCTTTCTTTATTTTCCGCAATTAGATTTTTTTCTCCCAACTACTAGCTTTAATCTCACAATTCTGTCCTTTTTGCCTTGTACTTTTGGGTCGTATTCCTTCTGTTTAATTCCAGAGATTATCCAGGGCATAGACTGACAACTAATAATAATAGGCATCTGTCTGTCTCATGAGACAATAGATTTGTGCCAAGTGAGGCATCAGCTCGTTGAACGTCTGTAAGCATGGCTCTAAAGCCCAATCCTTGAATGGCAGTCCTTTCTGCACTTATCATATGTGAAGTTTGTATCTAAAGGTAGTGAAGGTAGTCCTGAATGAGATGCGGGGTTCTTTCAGAGGCTTTTCTATAGACTTAGTGCCAACTATGTTGTATGTTAAGGACAAAGACAAAGGGAATTGGGATGGACCAATTCTTACTTGCAAACCAATTGTTACTTGGAAACTAAGACAGAATTAGAGCTCAGACATCCACAAGTGACAAGCTGTTGCACTGATCCCCTACCTTTCTCATCTCTCCTTTGATTACTGGTGGAAAAGAGGACATGAAAAGACTGGATCATTCAACTTGGAGGAACAGAGGATTCATTTTGATCTCTAGCAGCAGACAAATCCAACTACCTGATCATAACCAAAACCTAGCCCTAAGTGGGTTGCAACTTTTAAGGATAGGGAAACTGTCACTATTGCTGTCTGCATCATAATTGTAGCTGATCTAAGGACAAGGTTATTAATATTTAGCCCGTCACTCTTCCTAAGCATTGATATATACTACTTCTAAAAAATCTAACAATAGAGTGCATGCATATAAGATTTACAGTAACTATCTGCCGATACACAGAAAGCTTGACCGGTGTTACCAGAACGCTGAACATCCGTGTTACATAACGGTGAGACTGATTACTGACACCACACGGTTTGGTTCTTGGCAGAGCTTGTGCACATCTCAGGTGACAGAAGTCCTCTGCCACCCCGTTGCTCTGAGCAGCAAAATATCCTGTTGCAAAATATTAGAAATCAGTTCCATGAGCGAATTCTTCCCTAAAGCAGGACTGTGATATAACTTGGAGATCCCCAACCAGCAGCCCCAGCTTTCTTTTGGAGAAATATGCAGCACTGTGGCAATCATTTCTTTTGTTGTTTTCAAATAAAACAATGGGCTAATATAAAACGTAGTGCGGTATTCTGTAGCAGATTATAAGCCATGTGTTAGCTCCAGCAGTTGCACATTATGTTAAATAGGCCTCAACAGTCTGTTCTTTTTATTTTCTTTAGTGCTTTGTTGTATCACTCATATCCTATAACAGCAGATGCTGTATGTGTGTGTCAGGGAACCAATCAAAAAGAGTCAGGTTCAAGCTAAAAAAGAGACTATGGTCATAGAAAAACCCTGAGTGCTGTATGATACCTCTGAAGGGAAGTCAGGTTTCTGGGCATGCATAGCCATGCATTATACAGATGCTCTTTTCAAATATAAGCCTCCTTTATTCCCATTCTCCAGGCAGATGACGGGCACTTGTATTAGGTGATAAGCTACGTGGACCACTGAGCTACCAGAGCATTTGTGGTGCATATTCGACAGCTATGCAATATGCCTGCTTTAGACAGGAGTGGGAGAGAAGAGTCTACGAGCTTTGTACGGTCAACCTCACCGTTTGTTTGCGTGCACAGGGACCAGCAGGTTTTGTCATGGTGTTACAGGCTCCCAGGGCAGTAGAGTATTTGGGTTCTATATTTGGATAGACTTTCTGACCTGCAAGCACATTGCCACTGTTGGAAGCGCCGCATGACTTTAGATTGGCAGTTTCTGCCCAGAAAAGCTTGCATTCACTGGTTGCACAGTGGGGCCTCTGACCCAGCGGAGGTCTTTGAGCACTAACACCAAATAAATGTTAATATAACAATGGCACATGCAGATTCTTCACCGTCATATCAACAAAGAGCATGGTTTGGCTCTGAAATTTTAAAATAAAAACATTAGGATATATCCTATTAGGACAGAAAACATATTAACTTAGACCTTTTGCATTATAATAATAAGCAATTAAAAGTCTGTAAGCTGTCTGGGACAGGGATTGTTTTTGTTCTTTGTGCAGCACCTATCACAGCGTAGCCCTAATCCATGATCGGGGCTCTGCTCTGGGGCATTGCTGCAATACAAATAACAATGAATCTGGTTGCTAAACACTCTACCCATTCCTAAAGCACCGTTATCTACAGGGAGAAGCAGAGCTACAGCGGCTAACAAGTTGGGATTCAGCTGCTAGGACTAAAAGGGCACTGCTTTCAATAATTTTGATCTCATTAGAGAAATGCCAGGCCTTTCTCTAAAGCTACAGGGCTTCAACTCTGACATGGTTTCAGCAGGAACAGACACCTTGCTCCAGCAATATCGGTTTGATTTCTCCACGTACCAGTACTACACACAGGTGAATGACGACGCTCCCTGAAATGTATAGGTTGAAAACCTGGTCCTACTGAAATCAATGGTAGCTTTGCTAATGGGGCTAGTTTTTCCAAGCTAGGAATTTGCATATTATTGTGCCGGAAAACAAAATACATGAGTCAGATCAAAAATTGTCACCATGGTGCTAATGACTGGTCATAAAGGGGTCTCTACAAAGCAAAGGGAAAGGGCGAGATCTGCTAGGCCACAATATCACCTGACATTTATATTCTGTTAAACAGTAAGGTCAGGATTTTTTTGGGTGCTCTCTTTTACTGGACCAGTAACGTCGTTGGGTTAGAGTTAGACAAGCTTTCGACTGCAAGACGTTCTTCGTAGGGTCAAATGACGGCGAGCGGAGCGAGAGAGAAAAGAAAGGAAGCTACTGCTTATGGATCAATAAAGTTCCTGATGCGAGGTTTGCCTAAGGCAGGTAAAATACATCACCGAAGAGATGCATGACAAGCAATCTGATCCCAAAGTGGGTGGCGCTCGCTGAGAACTGCAGCGGCTGCATTTCACTGCAAGGGTAGAGGCTGCATGGACAGCATCCAATCCCAGGGGTGGGGGAACCAGTTTGACCCTTGCAAAAACCTCCCCCCAAAAAAAGGATTGCAAAATTTTAGGGCCCCCAAAAGCTACTCTTCAGCCCAGTTAAAAAAGGATTAAATCAGCCCTAAAAAAAAAAGGATTGCAAAAGTTTAGGGCCCCCAAAAGCTGCTCTTCAGCCCAGTTGAAAAAGGATTAAATCAGCCCTTAAAAAAAAAAAAAAAGGATTGCAAAAGTTTAGGGCCCCCAAAAGCTGCTCTTCAGCCCAGTTGAAAAAGGATTAAATCAGCCCTTAAAAAAAAAAAAAAAGGATTGCAAAAGTTTAGGGCCCCCAAAAGCTGCTCTTCAGCCCAGTTAAAAAAGGATTAAATCAGCCCTAAAAAAAAAAGGATTGCAAAAGTTTAGGGCCCCCAAAAGCTACTCTTCAGCCCAGTTAAAAAAAGGATTAAATCAGCCCTAAAAAAAAAAGGATTGCAAAAGTTTAGGGCCCCCAAAAGCTGCTCTTCAGCCCAGTTGAAAAAGGATTAAATCAGCCCTTAAAAAAAAAAAAAATTGCAAAATGTTAAGGCCCCCAAAAGCATCAGGCATTTGCCCTCCCAAGAGCCACTACTGCTATCCTGGGCTGTGTCATCCCCATGCATGGGGGGCACTGGGACGCATGCGCAGAGCCCAACCCCGTGCGCCCCCTGTCGGGCCGCGAGCGCCTGCAGCCTCCTCCCCCCGCCTGCCCACTAGAGAGTCGCGCATGCGCGCCAGGTTCTGCACTCCCCCACCTCCCAGCCCGGCCCGGCCATATTTTCCCGGCCTGCCCCGCGCGCGCTCCGGCGTTGACGTCACCGCAGCCCGGTCCCCGCCGCCATTGGACTTGGAGGCTCGCGCTGCATCGCGGCCGCGGGCCCCGCACCTCCCCGCGCCCCCCCCCGCACCCCCCCGCCCGGCCTCAGGGGGCGCCTCTCCCCCCCGCACGGGCCCCGCGCCCGCCGCCCGCCCCCCCCGGGCCCTACATGAAGTATGTCTGCCACCAGCGTCGACCCTCAGGTGAGCCCCCCTCCCCCACCCTCCTCCCGTCTGTGTCCGTCCATCCCTCCCTCTCCTTCCCTGTATTCCCACCCCAACACCAGCTCCAGGTAAGGCCAAATCAGCCCCCCCCCCCCCCCACACACACACACACGTGTCTGTGCGTGGTATGAAATCTCAAACCTAATAGGGTGGGGGGAGGAGGGGGGGGGGTCATTCTCCACCTCAAACTTTTGGGTTGTGCAAAAACATTTCACAAAATTGATTAGTTTTCTTCTCTTTCTCCCCCCCTCCCCCGCCACCTCCTCTTCTCCGGGCATCGCAGAGACCGAAAGGACAGGAAAATAAAGGTATGAAGGGGGGGGGGGGGGAATTTTAAGGGGGGGGTATGCATCTTTCTATTTGCATCTTATTTAAATGTCGGAGCAAGCAGGTCGGTGATACGGTGGTTTCTCATCATCGGGAGCTGAGCTTGGTGTCTTGCACGCACGCTGTGTAAAGGATGGGATTCCTGGCACGCGGGTGTTTTGAGCGTTTTTGTTTCGATGTTTCATCCCTGTGAGGCTGCTTGATTACAAACACACACTCCTCTCTTGTAAAGATGCCTTCAATAAGGCTACAAATGCAGCGTGGAAGAGTCTTTAAAAGACCAATTAAAAACACAAACGCGCACCCAAGGTTGCTTCTGTTATATCATTATTTTTCTGTCGTTGGGCTGGATTTGGCCGGTGTGTTACAACTCTTTTCCTACAAGTCGTTTTAATCGAACGATACAAATACCCGTAATAAGCCGGTATGACAACGCGTATGACCTCCTTTATCAAATATTTAACTTTGCCAGCAAGTTGTCTCGTGAGTTAACTAGCCTAGTTGTAAGTCAGTTATGTTACTGTAATATTATTGGTGAATAATTACATACTCGTTAGCATGGAAGCAGGTCCCCTATTAGTTTACATAGGCGTAGGTCTGCCATACAAATGTCTTTCAGATTTCATTTTTCATGGTTTTTCAAACTGCTGTAGTCTTAACAAGTTTCAGATTATTTCCTCTGCTCTATAAATGCATTAATTTATGTTACAGGGGTGTCGGTTGTAGCCATGTTGGTCTAAGGACATAGGCAGACAAGGTTCCTTGCGTGAATTTGATATCTTTTATTAGACCAACCCAAATAGTTGGAGAATAGTTATTAAGAAAGCTTTTGGGTTCAAAAAACCTTTCGTCAGGCTAAGGAAGTTTTAGCAGTTGGTATGTGCTCTTCCTGGTATCTCTCCACTTGTGTATATATATAACATAACTTATGTTATGCATACTACATTTCCTGGAGATATATATATATATATATATATATATATATATATATATAACTTATGTTATGCATATATCTCCAGGAAATGCAGTATGCATAACATAAGTTATGTTTATATATATGTTATACATACTGTTCTATTTTCCTTGACAGCTTTTCCTGAACTTATTTTACTTTTGCATACCCATTTTAAGTCACTATTTTTGTCATCTTTGAAAAGAATTGTATTTGCATTTTTCTTTTCTCTGGCATTGTTTTTAGTTTAGCCTTTCTATGAAACTGCTGGATTACTTAGCAAAGACTTAATGCATGCTGCTTGCTTTATGCTTCACAATAACTGGCAGAAATAAAGTGTGATGCAATTTAAATAACCATTTTGCATTTTTTATATAGCACCTTCTCAATGTGCCTTTTAGAGAGCTTTGCTGATGTTTAGCCTGAAATGTCCCTTTGTTTTAGCTAGGTATTTCCATTTTACAGGTGAGGGAAGTGAAGCTTAAGATAGCATTTTGTTGGCTTTTCCAAGCAATACACACCCAACAGCCATTATTTTATCACTGCTGACACAACTTTTTAAAGAACTCAGTATGAACAGCAGATGTTTGCTATTTGTATTGTCATAGGCATGGAGTAGGGACACCTGTTATTGCTATGTCCTCTAGTCATATTCACACATTCTTCTCAAGAAATGCCTTTCTGTGATTCTAACATTTCCTGGAGATAACGTGCATGTTCACCCTTGTTAAAATTGCAGGTTCTTCATTTGACTATAACTTGCAAGCTGTAGGAAAAAATTGAGTATAAGATGTTCTGAAATTGTCATTCAAATTAGTTTTGGAAGCAGTAATGATTTTCAGAGTGCACTGGGAAACTTTCATTTTAGAGAAATTTGACCCCTTTCCTTGTCAAGGATTAATGACAATGTCACAAGAAGGATTTACTGTACTCTATTTTTTTCTACAGTTAATTTAGGATGAGGTTCTTCATTGAAATGTTATTAAACAATGTAATAACATGTTGCAATGTTTTGTTTTAGTACAAAATGGTTCATTACATCAGAAGGATACAGTTCATGATAACGACTTTGAACCTTACCTTTCTGGACAGTCAAATCAGGTTAGTGTATCTTTTGTTAATTTACCTTTGTTTCTAAGGTATAGATTGGGCATAGTAAGGTATATGGCAAACACTACTATGACTCTCCTATGCTCATAGCTCCCAAAGTCTGTGAGGCTTTAAAAGGGAAATAGCCAAAGAAACAGCTCCAGTGCATTAAGTATTACTGAGTACTGTTACTAGCACTTTAGCTCAGCTTTGTCACAAGTGAAAATGAAGATAATGGTCCAGGTCTAGCTTGTATACTTTCCACATCAAAGTATTATTGTAAAATCTCACATAGTTGCTTCTTGGTAAGGCCTTGGTTTTGCAGTTCTTCAGTAGTCAGAGCACCTGTTACAGTCACTGAGAGATTCTGCTTTTAGATGGACTTGGTAACGATTGTGATTTGAAGTTTGCACAGTAGCTCTATTTGCTTACTACCTTTCAGCAAATATCATTTCTTCACATACATAATCTGATTTTTTGTTAGAGTTCATGTTTTTATTTATTCAGTTAATGTGCCACTGTTCCCAACAAAGGCTCAGGATGGCTTACAAAAAGAAAACAGAAACAGCTTAGCATGGAAATATAATTTAAAATACTAAATTAAACATGTGCACCAGAGTAAGGCAATGTGATGTAAGACTCAAATATTACTGCTTCCTGCTAATATGTATTGATACAGTGCCTATGACTTGTAGAATACTTTCCAGGAGAATGTTCTTTTATTTTAAACAGAAGCAGTGCTGCTTAAGATGGTTTTAAATGAGAGCAGAGAAAATGAGATGCATCAGAACTAGAGGTGTGAAAATTATTGGATTAGATCCTTCCCTATATTCCTCAAATGCAGAGCAGTGTGCCTCTTGGTCCATAATTGTTCTGTTGCTCCTTTATGAGAAGGGCTGAACAGATATTTAAGGAGAGCATAATACAGTGGTCTCTGTAACTGATGTACAGTATACACTAGCTAAATATCTCCAACATCTTGGATTGGGTTCTCTTATTCTTGTTTAAAGAACCTTCTTTAAAACTATGCATAGCAACATACTAGTATTCTTACAAGTGAAAGTAGCTATTTAATCTTAATGTTTGGCTTGTTTTGAAGCTTGCAAAATGAATTTTGCATTTTTGTGTCTAAAAGTGTTGTTTTTCACTGGCCAATTAAACAGGCTGATCTTCAGTGAGATCAGGTAGGACAGATAAGGTCTGTAGCAGCAACCTGTTGCAGGGTTGTGCTGGCACTGCAGAATTCAGCATAGAGTAGAGGTACCTGAACTAGCTCAGGTACTGGAAGCAGTTTGGTTGCAGCAGCAAATTAATGAGTCCTTACTGTTCACTGAGTTGTTGTAGCTTACCTTGCTGTTGCAGATTATTCCATCATAGTATGTGATCTAGATAAAGAGTAGAATTTACTTAAAAATATGCCTGAATAACTAAAACATATTGTGAAATTAAAGTATATTAGACTATATGAACAATATTAAATAGTGAGTAAAACCTTGGTGACTTAGAAATGCAGTTTATCATTGTTTTGATACAAATTTACGGATTTAGAAAATGAAGTATAACTTCAGTATCTTTTCCTAACTTTTTTTGTATGTTGGAGAACCCCCAATCCCATATTATTAGATCTGTCCATTTTTCCTTTTTTTTAAAGGTAGGTTGGGAGCAGCAGGTTTAGAATAATAGTAGCTGTTCCAAATGGAAATTGAGCGTATGGTATCAGACTGTGCTGCTTATAGGGTTCCTAAGCACTAGGAACATTTCTTACAACACTTCAGACTGCTAGGAATTAATATTGAATGCGGTACAACATCCAAGGTAAAAAAAAAAAATAAAGTTGTAGCAAAAATCCTAGTTCAGATATACAACTAATCAGAACCAAAAGATCTTGCATAAATAGTACACTGTATGACAATGAAGCAAAGCACTCAGGCGGATAAAAGGATCCATTCCCAATTAACTCAAAGGGTTAGTAAACAGCGAACTAGAGAAGAGGCTCTGAAAGGTCAAGGATAAGTCTGTTGAGATAAATTACTGCTGTTGCACTAAAGAACTTCTGTCAGGGTTTCTCCTAAACTCTGTGGCACAAAGCCAAACAAAATAGATTGAATGTTTTGCAAATACATCTGGTGAAACTTTTTTATCCTGTTAGGGTGCTTGTGGAAACTTTCCAAGCTGGGTGGCTAGACAGTGACAGTTCAAGGAATCCTGGTAGGATGGCTCAGAGAACAGAAATATTTTTGGGGACAAAGCACCTGCTAATCTCAATCACTTGCAGTCTAGGTTTCTTTTAGCTGGGCCTATGTAAAATCTAACTGTCAAAAGCATACAAAGATAGATGAGCTAAGAACAAGAGTTAATTCTTCGTGGTAAGAAACCACTTCCACTTCTGTATTTTTCTTATGGGTGCTTACATTTTGAAGATAGCATTTGCTGATGCTGTTGTATTCCAATCGAGCTATTCTGCAGAGAATGTGGAAATTCCATAGACATGCCTTTCCTAAGGATTTCTCTTTTCTGTCCAATCGAGTCTGGCATTCTACACAATTTACGTGGCATTAATTGGCCTTCCTGGTGGTTAGAAGACTAGGCATTTAATATTCAGAATAAAATAGACCAGGTTAACTATGAAAGCTAGCTTTAAATAGGTAAGCATGATTTAACTCTGCAGAGTCCAGGATGTGGAATCTGCTTTCCTGTGGAATCAGTCAATTTATCTTTCTCTGCCCCTCCCCAACTGTAAAACAATGTGCATGAAACGTCTAAAATATGTTTCTCTTAACATATGTGTATGTTAAATGAACTCATTTGTATTGTGGGGGGGGGGAATATGGGCAGTGACATGCTTTGATTTTCAGTTGATAGTTGAAACAAATGAACTTGCTATGGCTCAAAAATTTCCAGAAAATATTTTGGCTACAAGTTTAAGAAAAACACACAAGCAAAGAAAAAAAATATGTCTGTAACCTGGACAAAATAGTATTTTAAGGAATCACTTGATGTTCAGGAGTGCCAAGGGGCCTCCCAACTTGACTGGAAATGCTAGAATTTTGCACTCTGTCACTACCCTTGTCCCCCCATGTAAAGGATCAGGTACAGAACATTTTTGTTTGCAATATCGGGGGTAGAGATGAAATAAGGAAACATTCTGTTGAGTTTTGACCAGTATCTTACTTTTTTCATGCTGTTCCTTTTGTCTTTCTCTGGCTTAACGTCTTGCCATCATTTTGCATGTCAGTGTTTGTTTTGTTGTTTTGGTTTTTTTTCGCTTGTCATATTGTAGGAGTGGCTTGTTTCTAATCAGAGGTGCCTCTGCTTTTGTTGCTCTTGATATTATTATTATTTTTTTTAATGGCTGCAGTTGAAGCCCTGACTTCTGACTGAAGCCACTGACTTTCAGACCAAAGTGACTAGTTCATGCAGTAGTTTACCATGCCTAGAATGTCTTTGGGAAAGGTAGGTTCACAACTAGTAAATACTGGACAAGATGCAAGATATTATTTAAACATATTACATAGTGTTAATCTTAAGATTTATTTTTCATGTAAACTTTACCAATAACCTCATCTTAAACGTGTCACATAATGTTTAGTATGCATTTGTACTTGGATACTATTGCGTATAAAGAAGGCAATGGAGAAAATGGACGTTAGTTGAATATTTGTACGAGTGTAGAGGAAAAAGTCTTGATAATCTGACCCTAAAAAGCAGTTGAAAAGGGAAGGAGGAGCCAGGAAGTGTTTAATGATGGAACTGTTTGGCTGTCTTTACATGGACCTCCATCCAGTCTTGAACCCAAGTTCTTTAAGGAGACCTATGGCATAGGTTCTCTATATGTATATAGTGCTGCTGTAGAAGGAGAAAGTTAAAGGTACATTACAGAACCCAAACTCTGAATTTTTAGATGCTTTTTCTTTTCAGAGTCTTATTTCATGTCTCTCAAGTTCTGTGTCTTATTAAAACATTCAGACTGTGTATGTGATATAATACAGCTACTCCCTGCTTAATGTCATAGTTATGTTCTTGAAAAATGCAACTTTAAGCAAAACCACGTTAAGCAAATCCAGTTACGTCACGGTATTTACCTACTAGCAGGCGGCGACCAAACAACGTTATAACCGAACATTGTGCGACTTTAAACAAGCATATTCTCTAATAGATCAGCAACATAATAATGAAACAACATTAACCGGGATGATGTTAAGTGAGGAGTACCTGTAGTCATCTGTATAATACTAACTCAATCTAAAGAATGGCTTCTGTCAGTGGAAAAAATGAGAGCAAGAAATTAGGTTTTATTTTACTTATATAGAGATGCTTTTTCAATGGAGGAAAATTATTTTTGATGTGGTGTTCTATTTTCTACTGCATCCCTAAATAAAATGATGATTTCTAACTTCCTTTCTGACATAAAAAGCATTCTGAGAAGACAGATGCCTCTTCTTTATACTGTGTGTGTGTGTGTGTGTGTGTGTGTGTGTGTGTGTGTGTGTATATATATATATACACACACACACAGACCAAGTTATGAATTCTCCAAAAACAAACTCTTTTGCTAGTCCGTTATGGATAACTGGTTGCCTGTATTGAATATATTAATATAATGCTTAGTAAAAACACATGACAAAAATAAATAATCTGTTTTACATCTCTTAGGGTTGTGAGCCTGCCCATTTTTTCATCTTTCATTTGATGGTTTGGGGGTTGCATTAATTTTGTTTTTTTGCATCTTGCTATGATATTTGTGTAGCTATAACATCAATTTCAATGCTGAGTCTGATGGAATTCTTTCTAGTCTTGTTCCTGGTGGATCTTAGTAGCATTTTTTTTTTGGCTTTGCATTTTTCAAAATTGTTTTAAATAGTCTTTGCATAACACATGGGTAAACAAAATATCATAACCTTTGAACAGCATACAAGTTCAAAGTATGTATATTGGAATCATACTTGTCAACTAAATATTTCTGAATTACAAAAATTGCACGGTCTCATGATTTTTAGGCTATAAAATTAAGATAATTTTTTTCTGCGGGGCAGTAAAAGGGATTTTGCAAGTCATGGCTGTACTAGCTTTCATCTGAGACTGGTGTTCAAAGCTCATTAGTAAGTGAAGAAAGAAAATGCCTCTCCACTTCAGAAACGTGAGAGAGACACTGCCATCAACTTAGACTGTTCATTGGAATAAGAAATTACAAAAATTTGAGGCTGAAACGAAGGAATTTGGAATAGTGTTATTGCTTACATTTTGAGCCCAGAAATGTCTGTTTTGCTTATATGCCGTGCTGTTTTTGTAAACAACTTCTTATATCTGAAATTCCCTCCCGTTTTTTTTTTTCTTCTTTAACAGAATAATAGCTATCCGTCAATGACTGATCCCTATTTGTCCAGTTATTATCCGCCATCTATTGGGTTTCCCTATTCTCTCAGTGAAGCACCATGGTCTACTGGAGGAGATCCTCCTATTCCATACCTCACCACCTATGGACAACTCAGTAATGGAGATCATCATTTTATGCACGATGCTGTATTTGGACAGCCTGGGGGCCTGGGAAACAACATCTACCAACACAGATTTAATTTTTTCCCGGAAAATCCTGCTTTCTCAGCTTGGGGAACAAGTGGATCGCAAGGACAGCAGACTCAAAGTTCAGCCTACGGGAGCAGTTATAGCTACCCACCCAGTTCACTGGGCGGCACTATTGTGGATGGACAGACAGGATTTCATAATGATACATTAAATAAAGCCCCTGGAATGAATAGTATTGAACAGGGAATGGTTGGACTTAAGATTGGTGGAGATGTTACAACTTCTGCTGTGAAAACAGTAGGTTCTGTTGTCAACAGTGCTGGAATGACAGGTGCTCTTTCTGGGAATGGTGGATCAAGTGTAAATTTGCCAGTGTCTAAACCAACCTCTTGGGCTGCTATTGCCAGCAAGCCCGCAAAACCACAACCTAAAATGAAAACAAAAACTGGACCAGTAATTGGAGGAGCTTTGCCTCCACCACCTATAAAACATAATATGGACATAGGTACTTGGGACAATAAGGGTCCTGTGGCAAAAGTCCCTGCCCCTCAGCAGATCCCATCTCCTCAATCTGTCCCACAGCCACAGCAGCAAATTATTCAGCCTGTTCCAGCTCAGCCTCCACCATTGACCCAACCACAGTATCAAAGCCCTCAGCAACCACCCCAAAATCGCTGGGTGGCTCCTCGCAACAGAAATGCAGCTTTTGGCCAAAGTGGAGGAACTAGTAATGATAGCAACTCAACTGGTAATACCCAGCCTAACTCTGTCCCAAGTGGTGAATCCCATCCTGTTCTTGAAAAACTGAAGGCTGCTCATAGCTATAACCCTAAAGATTTTGAATGGAACCTTAAAAATGGGCGTGTGTTCATAATAAAGAGCTATTCTGAGGATGATATTCATCGTTCCATTAAATATTCCATTTGGTGTAGCACAGAACATGGCAACAAACGCTTGGACAGTGCTTTCCGTTCCATGAATAGTAAGGGTCCAGTATACTTGCTGTTCAGTGTCAATGGCAGCGGACATTTCTGTGGAGTAGCAGAAATGAAATCACCTGTGGACTATGGCACCAGTGCAGGTGTCTGGTCTCAGGACAAATGGAAGGGGAAATTTGATGTCAAGTGGATCTTTGTGAAGGACGTGCCCAACAACCAGCTCAGACACATCAGGCTGGAGAACAATGACAACAAACCGGTTACAAACTCCCGTGACACACAGGAGGTGCCCTTAGAAAAAGCGAAACAAGTGCTTAAAATTATTGCTACGTACAAGCATACAACCTCCATCTTTGATGACTTTTCTCATTATGAAAAGCGCCAAGAGGAAGAAGAGGTAGTGCGGAAGGTAAGCTTGTTTTTCTTTCTTTCTTTTTTTCATACGTGCATACATTTTAAATATTGCTGTGGTGGAACATAAGTAGGGCTCGCATCTTTAGGGTGTGCGTAAATGGTCTTGCATATGTTTGACATTACAAAGAAGGGGATGGGGAAAACTTTCAGCCTCAGCTTTTTCTGGTTGTCAGGCAAAAAGTTAGCTTACTTTTAATGCTTACATCCTATTCCATTTGGAATTTGAAAACTAATTTTAGGAGGATAGTGGGATACAGAGATTGCTAGTTTCAAAGTTAGACCAAGTCAGTGTCACTTAGAGTATTTTCGCTTCTGTATATGAGGTATCACTCTAGTTACTGGTTGAATAATAATGCAGATCACAACTGATTTCCTTTGACATCCCCAGCAGTAAGTCCAAACTATTGTCCTTTCAGCTGGTATTTTGAGAACAGAGTCGAGGAAACCTGTGTAGTGAAGCTTGTATTGTTGCTGCTTGAGTTGCACCTGTTTAGATAAATGAAGAACTTGATCTTTAGGACTTGTGCCTTCTGCCAGGTCTGAAAAAACACAGGACTTTGAATTGGTTCAGGGTGGGGTAGTGGTAAGCAGGAAACCTCCAAAAGCAGGGGGATATATATAGGTGGCATGTGTATTTAATGTTTTTATACGAATGTGTCATAAAATATTAGTCACCTTCATAGCCCTTATATCAGCCAGGGCCAAGAATGGGGTCCAGGTGCTGTAACATCAGTCATTCCTATTCTGTAAAGCCATAGCATGTATAATATGGGTTTCAAGAGATGAGGTATATGGGCTGAATCCAGCTCACAAAATCCTACCATCTAATCCCTAGTGCTGTCTGTGGGTCTTGGACCAGCCCCGACCCTGTACACTGCATATGGTTCAGAGGGCAGGAGCTGGTATATAAGCTGCACACAGCTCATAGGGCTGGTTCAGGGCACACAGTATATGATGATCTCACTGAACCACCCCTACATGCTGGATCCGGGGCCAGTTTGGACTGGTCCCACAGACCAGCCCAAGGTGCTGGAGATAGTGTCCAGGGCTGATCTAGCATAGGTACCATATGCGTCACGCATCCTGGGCTGGCCCTGTGTGCTGCCTGCAGTGTGTAGGACTGGCATTCATGGTGCATGCAGCACCCACATTACACTGGCCCTGCACACTGGTTCCAGCATGTGGTACTGGACTGTGGACCTGATCCCATCCTGCATCCCTCACCTGATCCTTGGGTCCTTATGAGTTTGACACCCCTGATATATAGGGTTGTTAGGCTGAACTCTGACTGGTACTATGTACTACTTCCTGTACTTTGGTTAAAGGGAACTGTTTGTTTGCCAACTTTGTATTACTTAAATGCACTTCAAAATTTGTTTTGAAGCACAGTGCAAGTTCTGGAGGTAAAATGGAAGTTGCTGTACTAAAGGCTTTTATCTTATTGCCACTTAAACAAACAGACAACCCTCTCTCCCACCCTAAAATGCTTTAACTATCTGGGTATAGCTTCCCCCAGAAACACAAAAACACCCAGGGTTAAGAGAGCCATTCAGACTTCAGCTCTGCTCTTTCTGTCTAGCCACCTGCAGTTTTAGGTCTGTTGTTACCTAGTCATGGTGGGAAGAAGCCTCAGTTCCCTGAATTCACAGCTTTTAACATGCTGTTCATGGTGTCCATGAAACAAAAAATGCCCTATTAGCAAATCTTTTTTTACTGAGAATTACTTGTTAACATGATTGCCACCTTCAGAAGGGGCAGTTTGATCCAGTGGGGCGGAGCCCTGGACTAGAAATCAGGAAGCTTAACTTGTGTTTCTTTGCCAAATACTCGGTGCATAAACTTAAGGAAGTCACTTATCCTTTCTGTGAATCCATGCCAGGTTTAAATAAAAAAACCAAAACAAAATTTGAAATGCCTCTTGCGTCAGGCAGTGGAAGTGATTGGAGGCTGCCTGTTCGCAGGATTAAACACGTTTCTTCTTGAATGCTTAACCCTTGTTGGTCCTATGCTCCTCAGGCCATATGCTGAGATCTGAATTCGGTTCTCATTGGTAGTAGCTGATTATACTGGCACCAGACCCAATACTGAGCTGATCTCACCTCTGTATTACTTTCATGTGGACTTCTGTTTTCCACATCAGTTTAAATATGTAATAAATTGTGCCTGAACAGACCATTGCTTTCTAACAAGATTAGTTTCTCAACAATTATTGCATCTTATTTTCCACTTCACTTAATACTGAGGAAACTTTAGAACTCAGTTTAATGAATGATGCATTCAGGAAAAACCCCCACGAAGTCTAATTAAATATTTTTTAGGCAATTCTTAACAGCTTACAAAACAAAGCTATGTGTAGGCCATTGGGGTAGACTGAGAAAGATAACAGATGCTACAGCAATAAAATATACCAGTAATGAATGATGCAGTGAAAGATAAATGATACTCTGACTGTATTGCAGTCTGTGTAAAATTATATTCTGAGAAGAAGAAAACATCTATTTTGACCTTCTGCATGTGAACAAATTTCATCAGTCAGTAGCTTGCTGTAAAACTTTCCAATCAAAGTTTTCTTTTTGGAGAACACTTTCTGTTTAAATTCACATAGCTGAGATCTAGATTTTTTACCATTCTTTGGACCTTGGAGCAAATATGAAATAAAGGAATCTTAGTGCCAATTAATAGCTTTCATTATGGTCTAAAGGATTTGTTTTGTCTGTTTAATGTATATGTACCTATACAATTTTGCCATGTTTTCAAAATGTTGTATCCTTTTAGTCATCTTACTTGGTTTGAGTCAAATTGTTATTCAAATAGGTCTACAGTTCCTTTTTAAAACATAGTAAGTACATGAAGATAGGAATTTTAAAAGTCCTAAATTGGAAAAAATACTGAAATAGTTCATTTATTGCTGATGAAATCATTTTTTATTACAAGAAACAAAGAAGCTAAATTAATTTTTAGATAATTTTGCTGATGGGCAGTGTGGCTGTAACAGATTGATTATTAAGGTCATGCACAGACTATATTCTTTAGGAATAAAAAAGCCATTTACTGCTTATATTCCATCTGAAGTTAATCTAATTACTTTTCATGTTAACTTCAAAATGTCGAAGATTGACCTCAAGTGGGACCTGTACAGCTATAGTGGAATCTGCTTGGAAGAAATTTATTCAGAAGTGCAGAAGATTCACTTAGTGCCCTCTGCATTGCTTAAGATAAGCAATTGGTCTCTGTGGAATGGAGGAAAGGTGCAGTGTTTTATGCATTAATACATGTTAGGAGGACAAGCTAAGCGCAGGTCCAGTAGCCCAAAATCCTGCTAAGAAGAAATGGAGAGTTGATTTATTCCAGAATATATAAGTATCTGGAAAAGTTGGCCAGTTTTCTGTTCAGAGCCAATATACCATTGGTAATTGTGCCCAGTAAATGCGATGGTCGTGTCCTATATGATGATAAATTGTAATGCCAAAATATGGGATCAGGTTTCTTTAAATAAAAGATACAGTAAACTTTACTGAGTCATAATTAGCTCCTGAGTCATACCTAAGAAATAAGTTGGTATATAATTTACAAAACTTTTCTTCATTATCAAAATAGATCACGATAGGAAAAGAATCTTGTTGCCTGTTGCATTGGTTATGTATTTCTTTTTTCTTGGAACAAATTTGGGGCACAGATTTTATAACACGAAATCTTTATAGATCAGCCCATTAATGATTCTAGTTAGTCTGAATCTCTAGTAACACAGTATGCTGCTGTCGTGAGGATCGGAGATCAGTGGTTCAAACGCTCTAGAACAGTGGTTCTCAACCTTTTTTGTACCAGTACCCATTTTTAAACATGGACCCAGTGCCCCTCACTCCTGACCCACTGCCCCCAGATCCTGGCCTCCCAGTGGTGTGGGGCATGGGGGGGTCCCCAGGCAGCCCCTTGCAGGCTGGAGCTCTGCCAGCCTGCAAGAGAAAAGCTAGTTTCCCTCATTTTTTTCCTTTAAAGGAGAATCCATTTTTCAAGTTTGTTTGCAACCCTTTCATATATTCATATATTCTTGTGACCCACGGGTTGAGAAACACTAATCTAGGCTAGAGAGTGTGACTATTTCATCCAGGAAGGTTATAGGTCCAGTGTCTCCAGACTGCCCAGTTGTCTACTTGAGCATCATTGAGACTAGGATTTGAAAAACATTAGTTAGCCTCTACAGCAACTGAATGCAGGCTAGTCAGCATGTTCGAGACCTTCTGAAAGCACATCAGCTTGTCTGTATTAGGCCGTTTGTCCGCTGAGCTACTGCTTGATTTAGGAGCAGGTTGCATGCAATCTTCCTTTTTTGATGGGCTCACCGTTTTAGAGCTTTTTTAGAATCGAGCAGTTTTGCCCTTCTCACAAAAATGCAGCTTGGTGCAGTTGCATTTTATAAGACAGGTGCTTCTGATGGTGTGCGTTTCTTGATTAAAGATGCTGTGTAAAGGTTTCTGTAGTGGTGCTATAGCAGAGAAGAGTACACCTAGAGATTTAATAGACTTTTATCCCACTGACCTTGGCAAATAATGTTTAGCAAGAGGGTTTTATGATGCTTTCTGTGCGCAGTAAGGGCAGAACCACATCTGGTTCTTCTGTGGGGACGAAGGCTCCATCCTGCAACATAAGTCTTCCTTCTTTTCTGCAACATTTCACGAACTCTGGGCTAGAGATTAGTTGGTGTCTGTCCAAGTTGTCTAGCAGTGGGGAACGCATCTCCTCCATCCTTCCCAGCTTCCATTATTAACTCAGTGCCACATTTTGCCATTTGCCCTGGGCAAAGAGCACTAGGTGTGAGAAAAGGTGAGTTGGAATTTCTTAGGGCAACGTGGCTTACTGGCTTGAGGGATAACTTGAGCTCTGATGTATTGGTGGTACCTCAGGCTGCCTGGGGTCCAGGTCTCCTTCCTAGAAGAGACTTCAGGTTACTGTGTAGGTAATAGCAATAAATCCAAGTTCTGCAACACATCTGTCCTGTTTCTGTGTGTGCACTTTTTGGCTACTGGCAGAACCTCTTAAAACCATCTGCCTCCTATCTGCGTCCTTCAAATATAGGACTGAAAGCTTCTGGAACAGTCTCTTCTCAGCTCCTATAATACTTGAGAGTAAGAGTTTAGGAAGGCTAGCCTTTCCAAAGCACCACTGTATGCCATTGCTTTCTGAAATGTGTAGAAGCTGCTGGGTGAATAGAAACAAAATAAATGCAATACAGCAAAAAACATTAGAAAGGAGGTGGGTAAAGAACAGCCATAGTATTAACTGCTAGGGCAGTGCAATGGAGAAGGGCACCTGCCATCATAAGATGGAGACCCTAATATACAGGCTGAGAACCAGTGCCTAGACTTGTTGGATAGGGTTGGAAAATTGAGACAATGATGTATTATTCCAGGGTTGGCAAATAGCCATAACTTGTTTAAATCAAGTATATAAACACTGGTTATAGCTGCTGTCCTTAAGAAACAAACGTTGCTTCATTGACAGTTGATAAATAACCTAGTTAATTTAGAATCATAGAAAATGAGGCTTGGAAGGGATATCAGGAAGTTGTCTAAGTCCAACCGCCTGCTCAAAGCAGGACCAGGACCAGCCCCAGCTACATCGTCCCAACCAAGGCTTTGTCTAGCTGGGTCTTTAAAAACTTTAAAAGCTTCTACCACCTCTCTGGGTAACCTGTTTCCATGCTTTACTTACTTTCCTGGTGAGGAAGTTTCTTCTAATATCTAACCTAAACTTCCCTTGCTGCACCTTGAGCCCATTGCTCCTTGTCATCTGCCGCCACTGAGAACAGTCCAGCTCCATCCTCTGCAACCCCCCTGCAGGGAGGTGAAGGCTGCTATTAAATCCCCCCTCACTCTTCTCTTCCACAGACTAAATAAGCCCGGTTCCCTTATCCTCTCCTCACAAGTCATATGCCCTAGACCCCAAACCATTTTTGTTGCCCTCCACTGGACTCTCTCCAACTTGTCCACCTCGTTTCTGTAGTGGGCAGGGGGACCAAAACGACACAAGACTCCAGATGTGGCCTCACCAGTGCCAAAGAAGGGCATAATCACTTCCCTCCATCTGCTGGCAACGATTCTACCAGTGCAGCCCCAGGATGCCGGTAGCCTTCTTAGCAACAAGGGCACACTGCTGGCTCCTATTCAGCTTATTGTCCCCTGTAACCCCCAGTAGTGCTTTTCTGTAGTGCTCCTGTCCAGCCAGTCAGTCCCCACCTGTCTCAGTGCATGAGATTGTTCCCTCCTAAGTGCAGGACTTTGCCCTTGTCATTGTTGAACTTCATGAAATTTTTTTTTTTGGCCCAACCCTCCAATTTTCTAGGTCTCTGAATCCTAGCTCTACCCTCCAGTATATCTATGACTCCCCCCAGGTTGGTGAATTTGTGAAAGAAGGGTTGTTGTAGGTGTTAAAATGACTTGTTGATCCTACAAACCACCTGTGTTTTAACTTGCCTCTTGGTTCTGTCTGTTCGTTATATAAATATACAATAAAAATGAACCATTATAAATGGCCAGCTTGTTTAAAAATAGGTTGTTGCCTAAAGACTGAAACCTGCTTTTAAATGAGTTATAAATTCAGTTTGCTGGCCATGACAGTTGTTAAAATCGGAACAGATTTTAACTAAGACTGAAGGCTCTGAGTAGACAAGGTTTTTTTGTGTTAGGGTGCACCAATAAAAATTCTTTTTGGCCTATACCAATGGCCAATTATTAACCAGCCATATTAGCCAATACTGATGTGATTGCCGATATGCCCCCCAGCAGCTTGGAGAGCAGCTTCTAGCCAGTACATCTGTGCAGTAGAAGGGGGCACTGTAGACTGAGGCCCCCACAGTGAAGGCAGGAGTGGGGCTGGGGCTGCCCAACCGGATCAGCACACAGGACAGAGATGTCAGCAGCTTGTCTGGGGGAGTGAGGGGGTGGCTCCCATCGCTGCGTGTACCCCAGGGGAGTCATGGGCATGTGCCCACCAGATTAGTGCATGGGGTGAGGGCGGGCTGCCTGCTAGGGGGCTGGGCTGGGGCCCCCCACCCCAAAATTTGCTGCATCTCCCCCCTCCCCCAGCCCCACCGCCTGGAAGAGGCCAGTGCAGCCCCCAGCTCCGACCCTGCAGCGGCAGCCCGCCCTTGCCCTGTGCGCAGATCCAGGGCGCATGTGGTCCCATGCTTCCCCCAGGGGTACATGCAGCAGCGGGAGGCGCTGCCCACGGTTCTGTCCCACACCTGGCCTTGCCATGGCTAGGCAGCCCCTACACCAGCCCCACTCCCCCCTCACTGTAGGGGTCTCTGTCTGCCCCCCACCCCTTTCCTCCCCACAGACTTTCCAGCCAGACAGTGGTCTCCATGCTGTTGGCCTGCATTCCTGGCCACGTGCGTGCTGTGGCTGCGCGCATGCACGCAGCATTTATCAGTGACATTATCGGCCACATCAGCCAGAAAAAAGCCGATTGCCAATTATGTCATTTTTCTTGTCATCGGTGCCAATATGACATGGACCAATGTCTTGGTGCATGTCTGTTTGTGTGTGTTGGTAAGAAATAGCACTGCATGAATACAGGTAGATAGAAGGGGATGAGGTCATTAATATGTGTAACTTTTGCTTGGAATATTTGCAGGCCTATTGCACATATTTAAAAAGAGGTTTAACATGCATAAAAGTAGAAATCAGATTCTGGATGCCAGGTGGGAGCTCAGCCACTCATGTCATGCAATATAAATGCTCTTAAACCCAGTAGGCATTTTAGTACAAAGCCATTGGTTGGACGTGGCATTTATCTGCTTCTCCTCAGTGCCCACAGCAGTTTTCATAGTCATTCAAATATAATGCAAAGGCATGTAATCTGCCTTAGGAAGGTTAGTGGTGTGAAAAGGAAACAGTTATAAAGTAAGATATAGCAGTTCTGTCTTAGCAAGGAAGGAAGAGCAGATAGCAAACTGTTAGCATTTAGTTGTTAAAGACAGTCATGTTGACCCAGTAACAGGGTAATTGGGAACTTCACATTGTAAATATCTGAATTTACACCCCAAAAAAACCCATTTGCTAGGATGCCCTCCACTTTTTTTTCTGTTAAGGCAGGTAATACAAAGCCCCTCCTCGCTTTCCTTGCTGCTGCCTAATAGTAGTCCCTGGCCTACTCTTTCTACTGAAGAAAACGGGAGAATGCGGTTGCTTCTTTATCTGTGAAAGGGTCTCAGCTTCAAAGACTGTCTTCTGCTTTTGGGTAGGTGAGGATTGCCCATACTAGATCTGAGGGCTGTCTCGGTGTTTCCCTTGACTTGGTGAATAACCAAAGCTTGGAGTGGGACTTCAAAGAGCCACTGTCTTTCCCGTCTTCTGCTGTACAGTGCCAGTGCTAGACGTTCTTGTTGAGCGTATTAAGCCAGACCCGTTTCACAAGGGCAGAAAAACGCTGCTTGCGTGTGTGTTTCCAGCCTTTTTTTCCTGACTTTGAAGTCTCGAGATTCCTTTCCAAGCAGAGTAGTCAGAGGTAGAAATGGTTTGCAATAAAACTTTCAAGGAGCCAAAGTGCTCTTTTGCTTTCAGTGAAACTTAGGCTACTAAATCGCCTATGCACTGGAGGAAAATTTGAGCCTTTGATTGTAGAGTCTTTTAATCTACTGACTTTTATCCACCCCTTACCAACCCAGCTGCTGTTAGCAATAGCTAACATGATCCAGAAATCTCAAAATGTTGCAGATCTTTAGCTATTGATTGTAATATCCTGCACTTGGAGTCCTTCGTTGTGACCCTCGTCTGAAGCCCCTTTTGAGCCTCGGTGACTAATGTAGCAGCTATGCCTCGCTGCCTGTGTTTTGCTCGCATTCGGCCCCTCCGCTTGAAATGTTGATGTGTTCTTTTGATTTGTGTGTCATGTGACATAATTGGTGTTGTAATTTTATAAGCAGAATATAGATGTCATTTGGAGACAAAGGGATTGCATTTTTCCCAAACTCTTAGCTGCTGTGTCACTGAACTCCTTCATATGATTAAACTATCTTGTTTTTGTGCTTTTCTCTTCGCAGGAACGTCAGAATCGAAACAAACAATAAGAATAAACCCAGTTTGCTATATATACTAGAACTGATATTAAATTCGACTCTGAAAAATCAAAAAGTATTCTGGTGCTGTATCCTGGCATCAGGACAAACTAAAGCTTTCAGCTCCAATATATATTCTCGTGCAGGGGAAATGTTGTTGCATCTTTAAGTACATTGTAGTTTATTTTTGCCCATGTGGATCTGCATTCATTTGTATCTTTTCTATGTACAATGCTGTAGAAACCATTAATAAAGATGCATCTGGTTTTGTTTTTTTTAAGTTGGTAACCAATTATACTGACCTAATATGGAACTATAAATGAGCGTCCTAAAATGTTAATGTTTCCCAAAGACTTTTTGACACAAATTATGTTCCAAGTCAGATATTCATAATTTTTACATGTGACGCATCCTTTCTCTTCACCCCATGCCCTGTTTCTTCATGGCAAGTATAAGAAACCATGCGTTGTTTTCTTTTTCTTTGTTTTCTTTTGTGGTCACTTTAACAATTTTGTTTGAGATACTGCACTTCAGAATATTAAAATCAAAACGTTCCGATCACTTTGTGCAATTACTATACCTTTTTATTTTAAGTGTACAATTATACTTTTTAAATGAAAACATGTCATTTTGGTTTTTTTCTGTCTAGTAGGAAATCAAATTGTCGGTGAAATTTCTATCTCTGAAAATATTTCCCTTCCACATTCTGTTAACCAGTGCTTCAGTGTGCATTTGTTAAACCATATCCTGCAGAGAGTGAGATGCCTTCTCTCAGCCATAATTCTGCTTTATTGTTTCTGTAGCTTAATTATTAAATAATAACGTGATGCTATCAACATTGCAGGGTTTTTGGACAATGTGTTTAAACCTGTTTGGGCTTTCAGGTGTTATTAGTTAATTGCAGATCATTTTTAATCTTTCCCTTTCCTCTTCCCCAAAATCCTAATGCCATTTAAAGTTTTTTTTGTTTTGTTTTGTTTTGTTTTTTATACCAATAATGCTGAGCTTTAACGTAGGAACTAATAGTACGGACAATATGATGGATGATGCCTCAGATGTTTAAAATTGACAGTGTGTATGTCTAATTTTTTTCTGTTGGATGAGTAAAAAAACTGTTTTAAGAAACTGAATTTGCTGTCATGTTTTTGTGGAATGAGGGAACCGTCGAAGAACTCGTCACCAACTGGAGTTTCTATTAAGCATGAAAATGGTGCTCATGCCTGTTGCTCTAGCACACTGAATCTGCACGTGTTTATTGTAGAGGATCTTTTACTATATTAGAAAGCAGATATCTTCTTCTGAAAACTATTTACTCCGAAAGGACCTCCAATTTAAATAAAGTTTAAGCTGTATCATTTAGACTTGTATTTAGAACGTATAACTCTGTCTCTGGACTGTTACTGCCTGTACGGAGTAATGGACAGCATCAGATTAACTTTTTCCTCTAGGAGAATACAAGCCTTAATAAACAATACATATTTAGCAAGTTTGATGTCATTTTCATTTTTTCCCCCCTATATTCAAATGTCTGCCTGTATTATAACAGTATTCTACAAACTTATGAGCCAGAGGACCAATTAGAGTAGTTAATATATGGATCGAATGGGAACATCTAACACTCTGGCAGGGATCTTTTCTGGGAATCTCATTAAAACATCTAAGTTACTCTGAATATCTCTCTTGAGTACGTAGTGTGCATTTGCATTTCTGGCAAATTTTTCATTCTGCTTGTTTGCTAGAGAAACTCAAGGAATTGAAAACTGGTTTACAGGATTCACTGCTTATGGAAGGTAGTCAGCAGGTTTCTTAGCCTGCTGGCTTCTGCAGCTGGGCTTTGCTCCCTGAGGTGCTTCTCAGCCAGTCCTCAAGTAAAACACGAACAAAATCCACCCAAGCCAACTGGCCATAGAGTGGGGTGAAGACCAAGAGCAGGACTTCTACCCAAAGGCCTGTCTCGGTTTGAGTCCAGCATGGTACTTCTCATGTTCAAGTTCAGCCTCAAGGCAGTTCCTGATGAGACTGCCAACCTGGTGTCTACCACCCCACACCTGGAGTCCCACAGACAGTGTCTAGTGAAGCTGCTCCAAGGCTGTTGCCAACGGTTGGACTATGGTTTCAACCGTTGCATACAGAAGTCCTTAAGGTGCTTGGCACTGGCTCAGGGCTGGGAGTTTGAGTTAAATGGCTCTTCCCAGAACCAGTGCCAGTATGGCTCTTCCACAAGATCAGTGCAATCTAAAACAGCAGCCTTGAGGGTGCCATAATCCCATGTGGCCTTGGTCCCTAGGACTCGGTATGTAGTGTGATCTTCCCTTGTCAGGTAAGAGTCTATCTTAAAGGTTCACCGCTTCCAGTGCCGCTGGTATGTTCCAGCCACCTGCTCGAAGTTTTGTAGAAAGGCTTTAGGATCATTATTTGGCTCCATCTTTGTGAGGTCCCCCTACACTCCACCACCTTTTTGGTTGGGCTAGGGTCATAGCACCTACCAGTGCTTCTGGTCCAATAGCCAAAGCATAAGGCACTGCTGGTCCTTTTGCAACGTCTGTTGAGGCCAGAGCTGCTGTTGCTGCTGCCGTTGCAGTGGCTAGAGGGGCTACGCAAAGGCTTTGCTATCCATTTCAGTTGCTGCCTGAGGCTGTCCACGTTCTCCACACCCTATCAGCAGGTTCTCTAGCCCACTGGTTTGTGTAGGTGGGTTCTGCTCCCTGAGGAGCTCCTCAGCCAGTCTCCCAAATTAAACACACTTTTTTAAACTAGCAAAACAATTATCTGGTTCTATCCTGGAAACTGGGAAGTGAGCCCCTTTGCTCTGGCCCTTCCACGTAGCAAACTGTTCAGCTTGGCCTGCTTCCTTTCTCTGGGAAATTTGTTCCCTCACTGCTTATCTGCTGTCGTCTCTGGGGTTTTAAGCTCCCAGTAGTATGCTCCCTCATTATCCAAATGCCCCATAGCTGCTTCCTCAACAGGGCAGACTGTTGCCATTTAAAGGGACAAGTCATCCCACTACAGAAGGATATTACAAAACTGGATTGGTGTAAAGAGATGAACTTTCAAAATTAGAAATACATCCAAATAATACTCTGTGGCTGTGGTCTCCTTGTACTTGCTGTCTCTCAATTTCTAATCCTCTAGAATTTAACCTGGTCTTACTTAGAAGTCTGCTTTTTCTGAAAATGAAGGGTCCCTATAGGTTTTAGTGGCATCTTGCAGTGCAGCAACATTATCCTCACCCCATCAGATGGACTCCAACAACCAGTTGTTGCACAGGTGGAGTGCAGTTCTGTTTAGTTTTTAGCAATCAGACTTCATAGTATTACATATCTTTAATTTCCCATAAAAATTACACGTTATGACTTGGACTCTGTTGCTGATCTGTTATCTGCCAAAACCAATAACAGTAGCCTGGTTTGTGACACAAGTAGAAAAGCCTTTGCACTCTATCCCATTCATGGGCATCACAAAAGTTGCACTCTGCAATGTGGTATGACAGGTTTATCTCTCTGATATTGCAAAGGACTGCAATAAGGAGCATTGGGGACTGCATTGTACAGGACTAGCTAGCTAAGAATGGGAAGAGCAAACTTCAAAAGTGTAAAGTTCAAGGCATCACCTCAATGCCAACTTTACTGTGTGCAGCACTTAATTAGCTCTGATTCTAGAGAAGTGAATTTGTAAATGCTGATCAAGCTGTGTGCGTGCATCTTCTGGTTATAGATGTATTCTGTTAGGCATTTGTTTCAGTTTTGGTTTCCCCAGTTTCAGTAAGTGCAAGGGAAATACCAACCACTTGAATATCTACAGTAACCTACTGTCATGCTTTTCTGGTTAACTTGCATTAAAAGGAACCGTGCATACTTATTTTGAGATTTGCACTTTGAAGTGACTCCCCTTTGAAAGGATTAATTTTAACCAGGTCCTGTGGAATAAGCAGACACAGCATTTGCCTGCAGGGTGTTCGACTTCAAGCACAGCCAATGATTCAACTTTAACCTGGCTCATTGTTTTAAATAGTTCTGAAAGGTGTGGAAAGAATGAGGGAAAGTTTCCAGGTCTCTGCTGTAGCAAGGGGAAATCACGGCAGCATACCTTGCATGTTCACAGTCGATGTGTTTGTATGTAGACAGAAAAAGCTAGAAGAAAAGTAAACTTTCTTTGAATGTAACTGTACCAGATGGAGCATTACCATCCTTTCAGCTATTTTAGTAGTGGTGACGCTTGATTTTGATGGGGGATCGCTTGATGTGATAGGGACTTACACGACAAATAACAAACCCACGCTGTTCCCATTGTAACATAACCCAAACAGATGAGTGAAGTGGAGAGTGACAATTATGCCATTCGTCACACAATGTATGTACTTGTAAGCTATGTATGGTGACAGTTTTGTTGCCCCAAGCTTTTTCTTTTCAAGGATGGGTGGGAAGCTCCTGAATGTCCAAGGGCCCCCCTGTCCTCACGAGCTCCCCATTTAAAACTTGCGATTGTAGCTTTCCAGCAGCCTACATTTTAATTTCACCTAAAGGTTTTTTTTTTAAAGCAGCCATATTACTGAAGTTTATTCTGCTAAATATAACGCTTTCCTGTCAATATTGGCTGCTTCGATGTGTCCCACTGACTTCTTTCAGAGAGATGCAATGGGATGGGGCATTTTTGGATTAAGCTAAACACACTGCAGCAGGGAGGAGTTCCTTTACGTGAAGCACCATGCCTTTTCCCTGCCAATGTAATTGTACAGGAGTTATCTTCCAGATTAACTGCAGGAGAGAAAAGGAAAATTTCAGCTACTGCAGTCATTAAAGCAATCTTGTATGTCTGGGTTAGTGCATGAAATGCTAGAAAATGGTCAGTTCTCCTTGTTCTGCCAAAAAAGAAAAAATGCCTCTTGTCCAGTGATAGTGCCGGCTTCTAGTACAGAAGTTAAGGAAAAGAGCAGCAGGAAAGGGTACATTCAGGTACAAATAAAATTGCTGATGCGATTTTGAAGCCACACATGAAAAACAGAGCGATTGCAGCGAATCCCATTGAACTAGTTTCATATATATTTCCTATATCGTGCAATCTGTTTAGTTTAGAAAAATCTCTGGTTTCTAAGACTCCCCGCAGCAGCGTGCTGTTTGTGGCCTGGTTAGGGAAAAGGGTGTTGCCATTTTTGGAAAAGTGCAGGATTATAATTGGGGACACCAGGGCTTTCCAGCAATGCTCCACAGCTGCGTGGTTTGATATACCGATGACATCAACTTGCTCCTTGATGTTGGTGCTTTGTAATATGTTGCTCTTAACTAGCGCTTCTCGTATATACGTTCCTTTACGAAGAAGTTGCTTGTTATTATTTTCCTCTCTTTTGGGGGCAGGAGGAAAAGGGAAATTAAGGATGAGGGTTACAGAGGGGTGTAGTGACTTGACAAGAGGTGATTCAGCTCCCGTGGGCTATGGAACGGCGCTCTGCCCATTGAAATGTTTTGTAGTTATCCATTTCCAGAGATTCTTCCAGTTAGTCCATCTGTCTTCAGAAATCTCCCACTGAAACCCCCTCCAGCCAAAAATGTATTATGTGACCTTTGCATCTCCTCTGAGAACTTTGATTGCGCCCAAAAGCTTGCAAAGAACTTTTTTCCAACTAAGTTGGTTTAGTAAAAGATATCTCATCTACCCGAAGAGCCTTGTCTGCCTGTGTCATTAGACCAACACAGCTACAGCCAAAAACCCAGTAATTTATTTTTTAATTTTTTACTAGGATAGACTAGACATTGGAGTAGGATTTTTAAAATTCATAATGTGGATTTTGTCCCATAGGCTCACCTTTGGATGTTTTAAATAGTAATTCGAGTGCACCGTTGTGGACCTCTTTGAGGGACATTGGGGGAGACTCCCTTTAAAGTATGTTGCCGCCTCTTTGGGTTTTTTTCTTAATTTCCCAGCTTTTCCTCCTATCTGACTACTGCAGTGAATGTCTGACCATCTGTGGTAGACCCTGAGGTTTTAATAGGCGGTTTGTTCAGCAAATGGAAGTTTTCAGAGCTGGTATTTAAACAACCCTAGCCACATCTTGTTTAGTTTTTTAATCCATTTTATTGCTGTCTGTCATCTTGCGATGACTTGGCTCATAACTTACCAAAGGAATTCTTTTTTACCTGGAATGTTACCATGGCAATAGACTGTTGGTAATGCTTTCACTAAATACATTCTTAATTGCTGTGCAACTACAGCTAATGTTAGATGTTGGTTGCAGCAGGGAAGACAGCCCTGATGGCAGGCAAACGCTTGTCTTGACGATTGATTTTCCCCAGGCACCGTTAAAATATGAAGTACTGTTAAAAGACTAAATGCTGTTAAAAAAAACTCCAGCTATTACCAAGTGCAAGGTATGCTTTGCAAGCTTACAGGCAGCTTACCTTATTTTTGGTTTTCTTGTCATAGGGAGGGAGGAACAGGAGGAAGTTAAGCAGATCAGTGATAAAAATAATTTCTTTGTATATATGCTAGTAAGCTTTTCAAGGTCCTTTGCATATTTTGCTTAGTCCCCATTACTCTACCTGTAAGCATTACAAGGCGAATGGGCATATACAGCATACACCCTCAACATTATTGAGTTGGTGATGGGATTCAGTGTAGCAAGTATTTTTGTTGCTCTCAGGTTGGCAGTGTTGACATCTCTTCTGTCATCCGTCTTCAGGCATCATCACCGACTACAGCTAAAAGGAGCTGAAAGCACCCTGCAAATCTAGAATCATTGAACGTAATTATGGTGCTGTTGCAATAACCCTTCTTCAGAAGAAAAATTTATATTTGACCTGTTGTTGGTTATAAATGAATTTTTGACGAATGAAATGAGCAAGCAGATTACCACATGCACCCTAGCTAAAGGCATGTAATTATGTTGAAGGTAAGGACTAATCTTAGACAATGGATTTATATAGTTTCAGATGGGGGGGTTGGACTAGATGACCTATAGAGGTCCCTCCCAGCCCCACTTCTCTATGATTTGATGACTATGCATAGGTTGCAAAAGAGAACAGCCAGTGTACATTTAGTAATACAAATTTGCAAAGGTAGAACAAAGATTTACAAACTTAAGATTTTAAAATTAGATTCAGAAGTCCATATAAAGGTACCCTCCTGATCCCCTTGACACCATGGTTATTGTTGGACGCTCAGAAACAAACTACAAATGAAAAAAGCAACCGTCCGCTCCATAAACTTCCTACGGGCATGTGTCCCGCTCTCAAGTCCCGCATGTTCTGCAGAACCTTTCCTGAGCTGTGTAGAGCTGAGACCACTTTAATGTTCAATGTCCCTGTAAGCACATTTTGAGATGTGGCAGACTGGAAGGTGACTGCCAATTATTCTCAAGACGCACACGAAAAGTAGCGATGAAAATCCTGTGATCAGGTTTTTCAGCTTCTTGGTAGGGCTGGGCATCCTGTAAGCAAATGAACAGGGGTTGCAGCCTACACGAGCCATATTGTAGCTTACAGTTAATTAATTATTATCACAAAGAAGCCTGTGGTAACCTAATGGCTGCAACTCTCTTAAGTGAACAGAGCTGCATCTACAAATGAATCCTGCCAGCAGGATTTGAGGTTGCTTATATGTGTTATTGTTTCCACATGCAGCAAGGCATTCATGTGAAAGTCGGAGTTACCAGCGGGCCACAGACTCTAGAATCCAAGCAATTTCTGAGATACCGTGATACCTTTGCTAAGCCAGTGCTAAGTATCACTTAACCTTTTCCTCTGTACAAAATGAAAAGCTCTTTCTCAGTGACCAACCGGAGCTCACTTGGTCTCCGAATATTGGTAGCAAAATCTGTTGAAAGAAAGAAAGAAAGAAAGACTTAGCTGACAGACTCATTTTTTTTTATAGAGAGACAGAGTGGATTGGTTTGCACGAAAGAATTGGTTTTCTTGTGATTTGTTTGCAGTGGTGTTTAATATTTACACTGGTTTGTTTTACAAAGCTGTTGAAATAGAAAAGATATAGCAAGAAACCCCTATTTACTGTCTACCATCAGTAATCCTCACTGGTTTGTTTACCATTTATAAGGAAAACATCATTCAACGCAGCTTGTCACAGAGACTCATCTACAATAACTGGTCTTCGTGCCAGCCGAAAGAAAGAAAGAGTTGTGTATCTCCCTAAATGTTTGTTATTTAAAAAAAAAAGAGGATAAGATTCCTTGTCCTCTAGTTTCATGATTTGACCTCTGTAAAACATATGACTAAGACACCGCAGCAAAACCATTTCCTTGTTTGGTCTGGCAAGAGTCCCTGTGTCTAACCTTACTATCCAGTAAGCGTATAAGTTTCTGGCCCTTTGATGTACATTTGGTTCATATAAGTCACATACTCAAGAGATCTCCAAAGACTTTGTGCCCATAAACATTACTTTTCTAGACAACCTGCCTCAAAATTAATAGAGGGGAAAAGATATTAGGCAAAAGCAATTTTATCAGCTGGGATTGAAGCGAACCTCCAAAACATTTCATGTTGCTAAATAAGGAAGATTCTTAATGAGCTCCTACGGGAAATTAAACCTACCGGCAATGAGTGAAGAACTTGATGGGTGATGAACAGTGAATCCATGAATGAGTTATCAAAACATTTTCATTCATGAGCCAGACAGATTTTCAGATTTCTTCTTGGCGTACCGAGTCTGCTGGGGGTGACACCCTACATATTAGCAAATGCAAGGGTTTGAAAGCATGAGAGTACCGGAAGCAAGTCCTAGGAGAAGTGTGTGAATAAGGAGATAAGAAGACCCTTTAGACTAGGTTTTAATTAATCTTTGTGACTTAATTTTGAATAAATGTATCTGAGAGACTGAAGCTACAAGAGGTACAGTTACAAGTATGTTCCTTCCTTCTGTCAAATTTGGTGTATGGAAAAAAACCTGTGTTTGGAAACCTGTACAAAACATCTCCTGATCTGGAGGCAAATTACTTGGAGAGAAGATGCTGACCAGCCTGCCTTTATGTGCCTGCTAATGCTTGCTGAATAATAACTGAAAGCACAATTATGGTAGCTTAATCCAGTTTCATTAAGGTGTAAACCACGGAAAAAAAGAGTGGGCATACCAACAGTTATCATGGAGCAGCTGATGTATGGTAAGTCCCTTTCTCTTTTTAATTTGCTTTAATTTGTTCATTTGTCCAAAGGAATGGGGATGCCAAGGGGTATGTGTTCCTAAATATCTTACTTTAGGCATTCCTCAGGCAGCTGTGGTGTATAGCCTGATATAGGACACTTGCTGAAATGGATTTTTGGATCCTTTTATATATATTGTTATTAATACATGTGCCTGCATTGAAGTCATCATTAGCCAAAGTTGCAGAGAAGGAGGTGCCTTGCAAGTAGAGTACTTAGAAGGCAATTCCTGTCCCAGTGATGTTATGCTCGACGATAGCTACACAGACGGACAGAGGGAAAGGATATTACACACAAGTAGAGTGGACCAAGTCATGGAGGTCAATGGCGTACAAGTTTTGTGGGTTTTATTCCATTTGGTCTTGTTATAATGATTTGAGCTTGGTTATGTTAGTTGAAGATTAGCTAAATGGAAAGACAGAGGGAGGGAATTTCAGCAGAGGGTTAGATGCTGGGGGCGAGGGCAATGAAGTTGCATGTTCCAGCACGTTATCTATTTTTGTCTACCTGGAACAAAGTTATGCATAAGTTCATAATAGTTACAGGAAAAAGTCTTACTGGATCATCCTTCAAGTCTACCCTTTGCCAAGGGTAGGTTGTAATTACTGAGGAAACCTGAATTAAAAGAACGAGAAGAGAGTGATACCTTGCAATGGAATTTTTCTGCAGTAGTCCCCTGCAGGGATTCCACCTCCGTCCTGAAAGCCTCGATGTAAAAAGGACTGGATTAAAACTAGTCTGGCACTGACACTTCTCTGGGACTTCAAATCCATGTCTGTTTTGGACAGCTAATCATATTTTTGCCTCCAGATGTATCACGTTGGAGCCTGATCCAAGAAAACTCTTAATTGGGGATCAATGAGTCACACTTGGAAGGTTACAAATCACTGGAGTGAACTGACAGCAGTTGAGGCGCAAGGAATTGTCTTTGTCTGCGTAGTGCGGTGTTGTACAACTTGTAAAAGACTAATGTACCAGTAGTGCAAGCCTGGGCACACTATCCTCAATGGCCAGTGTTTATCAATGAAAAAGAAGGATTGCTGCGGTTGTCACTCCTGTAATGATAAAGAAATCATTAGAGTTATTGCAAGGTGACCAATTGTTCCATTAGTCACTCTGGCACAGTTTGTCCAGAGGCAGAAGCCGTCTCGAGACCTTGGATCAGTTTAAAAAATGACTTACAAGAGCCATCAAGTCACAAAGAAAGTGGGATTTATAGGCGGTACATCTCTGTCTGTGCTGTTCCTACAGCTCACAGAGACCTGTAGGAGCGATTTATTATACAAGCAAAGGCAGAAACCCACAGACTTGGCCAATTAAAATGGATGTTTTTGGTGATCTAATTGCAGCACTACTAACACAGTTAAATCTGCAACCTGCGTAGGTTTAATAACACCACAGAGCATCTATCCTCCTTAGTAAAACTGAAGTAAGCTGCTACTCCTTTCGAAGAGATCAGATCCTGGGAATAAACACCAGACAGTCTCCACGTGGATAATACTATATATGTGCGTGTGTGTCTCTCTTCAAAATGTGTATATGCTTTTACATTTTGAAGACACAGGAAAGGTAACAAATAGCACCAGCTTTGGCTGTGTACAAATGAAGACATGAGTAATGTTATCAATATGCACACTGTGAGTCATATCCTCAGCTGCTATAAATTGACTTAGCTTCAAGACTTACGTTGATTTACATCACCTAGAGATCTGGTCCTTAGTCTACAAGGGGCATACATTCCTACCTATGTCCCCTTCATTATCAACCATACGCCCAACTATTGTTAGGAGTTACATTAAAAGAACAAAAGAGCAACTAAAAGAACATGATGACAATAGTTTAAAAAAAACAACCATGCAATGTAGACAAAAAGCCAGGAGGAGGAAGTCTGAAAAGCTTATCATAAATAAAGTATCATTGGTGAAACAAAGCAAGGAAAGTTTTTCATGTTTTTAAAGTTTTCATTCGGGAGCTTATGGATTAGATGATGTGCAGTTGTCCACACTATAAAGTAAACCAAAAATGGTGAATTAGAAACCATCCATAGAAGAACAGTTGTGCAGTTATCTGTTGTCATACGCTGGGACTTGCAGAAGGTTTGAAGGAACAAGTTTCAAGGCTTCCCTAGTGTTTTGGTTGGTTAAAGCTATCGATAAAAGTGAGGGCACCCCACCAACCCTCCAGCCAGGCGTATAGAAATCAGATGCTTCTGATGAACTGGTCACCGTTAAAACAATTAACATTGACAGTGGAGTATGATCACTGGGGCCCGTGAGACCATCATTGTGTTGAGCCTGAGGGGAACTGGTCACACCTCTCCTGGCTGTTGTTTCAGTAGGTTTTCTCCAGGCAGTTTGCACGGATGCAAACCTTGTTGCACTGATGTAAGAAGATCTACGTCCATGTGATGCAGTTCCTCACGCTGATGTAACTGAGGAGTCATTTCACATTGGAGTAAGCCGCATCATAGTCAAGTTTGGAGCAGTTTGGCCGCCCTCCAGCTGCCTTCCCATATTGCTTTGTAGTCTGCCCGTGACCAGCTGATCTCCATCCACATGACCTCTGCTTCTCTGGGGTCGGTGACAGGATGTCCTCTCTTTATTTAAATACTGACATGCATTCATGTTCTGCCCCAGTGCTCATACATGCTCTAGGAGTCAAAATGCCCAACCCGCACACCCAGCATATGTTGTAGGTAGCCCTGAACCATCCCTGGTCTTTAAGTTTCCATCTGGGCCCATGCTGAAGTTGCTGTATGGGGAGGAGCAAAGATACAGGAAATCTGGCATCCCGACAGAGAAACTGATGTAGTTGAGAGATCTACCATGGTGGCAGTGGAGCACAGTCACAAATGGGATGTTGTTCAGTGCTCTTCCAAAGCCAAGGATATGAAGACGGCTTACAAAAGGATCAAGGACAGAAAACCTATCTGTTCAAAGAGCTGGGCAGGATTTTGGCATGCGTAGACTCGTGCTTCATCTCGAATGTGGCTAATAGAGATGAAAGTGTTGAGTGAAGGATGGGCAACTCCTTACACATCCATGTGCCTGACAGCCAGGAGTTCTTCCAAACACAGGTCCTTGGCCAAGACGCACCCGAATACTCTTTTCAATTACCAGGAAACCTTCTGGCTCTGACACCACCCAGTGCTATGAAGCACTGCAGAAGAGCTCGGTAAGTCTCAATACATGTGCCTTTTTGTGAGCGATTGAAACAGTGTGCTTTTACACAGTGTTAGAATGATGTTGTAGCCACAGTGGGGTAGAAATTATGAGAAAGGCAAGGATTTTTTTGGTTGACCTCTTTTATTGGACCAACTGCCCAGCTGGGGATGTACTTAGACAAACTTTTGAACTCATCTGAAGAATGCTTTGAATGAATAATTTTTAAAGTAGAAACTTATCAGGGCATTTATTTTTTCAATCTACATTTTAGAAAGGCTTTTTATAGTTCATTTTTAATCTACTAAAAACTACAGTATGCAAACCACATATAGGCAGTACATCATACGGTGCAATCTATGAGGCTCCAGCACAGTGGCAGGAATATAAGATGCCTTCTTTCCACTTAACATCATGGTGAACTAAGGGTTTGCACAACCATTCTGAAAATCAGGTCATTTTCCTTTAATCGAAAGAAAGCTGAGAGTCTGTAGCAGTGGGCTGAGACATCAGAGAAGAGCAAATGTAGGGAACCTCCATATCTTGACTCAATCCAGCCTCTGCCTACATCACTGCCAAACAACAGTCTTGTATGAAATCATCAGTTGATTTGCATGTTGATCCAAGTCTGAAACCGAAGACTTTGCTAAAAAAAAAAAAAAAGGTTAAAAAGTAGCATTAATGCATTTTGGCTTTGTATTTACTGAGGCTTTGTCTAGTCCCAGGAAGAAACTGTGATACCTCACAGCTTTATATTAAGATTGGTGTCAGAGGATGTAATTACATGTCATGGGGACAGAAGGAATGATCTCTCACTGCTGCTTACATGTAACCCTACTTTTTTCTTCTTTGCAACTTTCCAGCAGAGCTGCTAATAATATCATAATAGCAGATTTCAGTGGTATGTTGGATTTGATAAAAGGATTGTAGATTTAGATAGGCAATGTTGACTGTTAAAGACCTTCTGAACTACTTTGAGTCATGACCCGTGCGCTTTATCCCAGAACCAGACCCTTTATGGACACTTTTGTCTTCTATCAAAAGTTCTCCTTGCTCTAGTTTTGTTTCAGGTGGCAGGCCTCACACGTGCATTAAGACTTGCTGCTGCCTTTTGTGTAATAAAGACTGTGCTGCATCTTGGAGAATTCCCTAAGAAACTAATTATCTGGCATTTCTTTCCAGTTAGACATTTTGATGCAGATTTTCTTAAACCAAATCCAAATATCAAGTTCTATCCCCTTCTTAGGGCTCCCAACACATCCTTGAAAATATTTCCATGAGTAATCGCTGAGCAGAGGGGTTCTGCAGCTGTGCAACTTGAATGCAATTGAGGGAACAGAAGCAGAAATGACCCAGCTCACTTTCACAGCTGTGTCCTGTCCTTGCCACTCTCAGTCATAACCACTGGCAATATTCAACCTGTTTGCTAGCCTGCTGGACTTCATCCTTCTGCTTGTTCCTGGATGAGTTGTTTGACTTGGGTGATCTCACGTTTTTCTGTTCCAAATTGAGATTTCTTATAGGAGCCTGATTTTCTGAAAGTGCTTAGCCCCCACTCTCTGAGAATTAGCTTTCTTCAAGGTGTCTCCAATTGGGAGTGCAATGTCATTAATTGCATTTTAAGATTTCAGCCCATAAATATATGCAGAGCTAAAAAAAAGTCACTCATTCTGTGATTCAGTAGCTCTTGTTGAGCTAGGCTGTGAGTTCAACAAGAGAGAGGGAGTAGTTGTTGGTTTTAGGCAAATGGTGAGTAAGAAATCATGGAGAAAAGCTCAGATAACTCTTTTCATACCACAAAAGAAGGTTTAATGAATCAAAGGAATAAGAGAAAACAAAACCAAGAAGAATAATTTTGAAACTGTTTGGCCCCGTGGCTTTGGACCTAGTGTGTATCTGCAATCACAGTACGTGCACAAAATCAACTGCAAACGGCCAAGTGAAGGACTCCATTTTTGTGCTGATGCATCCAAACTAAACATGCATTTGCACACATGTTTTTCACACCGATGTGCTTACCTTGGGTTTATGAAAATCAGATCCTTGGTAATAAAATAATGTTTCAAACTTCCCCACCCAGTGTAACATTGACATGAAACTGTCCCACCATTAGAAACTGCTCTCAGTTGAGTCAGACCGAGATTCTCAAAGCTGCCTCAAGGATTTGGACTTCTGGGTGCTCTAACGCAGGCCATTTCCCTACGTGCTACATTGGGCAGTGTGGAGCTAGTCCTGTTGCATGGCTTGATAGAGCTGGCATGGAGCCCGCAGGTCCCAATCCTGGCATGCAGGTGTGGTGGGAGGTGTACTGAGGCCACTGCAAGGCCTGTTCTGCACCTGAGGGCCTGACCTTGGCACGTGGTGTCCAATCCAGTCCATGGACCAGCTCCATAGCATTCATCTGGCCTGTGAGACAGAATCACAGACAATGAGGGTTGGAAAGGACCTCAGGAGGTCACATCTAGTCCAACCGCCTGCTCAAAGCAGGACCAACTAGATCATCCCAGCCAAGGCTTTGTCTAGCTGGTTTTTGCAAACCTCCAAGGATGAGCACAAACTTCCATGGTTGAGATTAAAAGGTTGAACACCACTGGCCTAGTCAAGTCTGGAAAAATTCTCAGCTTCAGTGCCCAGTACAATGCACCCATTCTGCAGGACTGGCAAGCAAGGCAGGTCCACCCAGTCCTCCCAGCTGATAACTTTGGATCTGCTCCACTTAGCAGAATGCCCATTGAAGTTGGTTGGAACAGCATCAGGCCTCTCTCTTACCCTGACACAGTTCCCTGTGTTTATATTCCTGTTAGTTCTGAAAAGGAGTTTTAAAAACTCATTAAAAACAGAACAATGTGAGAAACAAGAGTGCAGATGTGTACCAGTCTGTGGATGGTCTTGTTTAGACAGGGCCATGATAATTGAGGCCTAAGTGATAACTCCTTACTGGAGAGAGCTCTGTCATAATCCCCCCTTGCAGTGCTGTAGATGAATCGTCTGGGTTGTTGCATCGCAGGGATCCCAGGAATAATCTCTCTCTGCCATACAAAGGCTCCATTAGTAGCTTCCCACTTGTTCCCTTTCCTTTGGCCAATTTCCAGTGCATTAAGCAACGGCACATTCACCTCCTCTTGGACTCCCCACCTTGGTCATTAACCTTCTCTATGAAGCTTTGTCTGGTGCTCTCTGCACCTCTAAATAGGCAGTGCCTGCTTTGCCCACTCTGACTGCTCTAGCAATCATAGCCTCAAAGACTTCCATCAAATTAGTCACGCAAGCTGCCTTTACCCAAACCACGTGGGTCCTCATTACTCAAGCTGTGTCTTTGCATTTGATCCCTGAAATGCTTTGTAACATTCCCCCCATAGCTGGTGTGAAACTAATTGGCCTGTAGTTTCTTACAGAATCTCCTGATCCCTTTCTATATGGACTGTGTCAGCAACTTGCTTGTCTTTGGGGACTTCACCTGAATTTAGCAGGAAGGTGATTGGATTCAATGAAGCACAGTTTGGCATCAGGACTCTAGGGCCACGTCCACACGAGTGTGAATGTTTGTTTCCCCGAGGACAAGAAACTTCACCTTCAGTTCCCAGTATGATGCACTCATTCCGCAGAACTGGCAAGCTAGGCAGGTCCACCCAGTCCTCCCAGTTGATAACCTTGAATCGTCTCCACTTAGCAGAATGCCCATAGAAATTGATTGGAATGGGATCAGCACCCCTCCTCCCACCCTATCGGAACAGGATCAGGCCTCCCTCAAACGTTTGTTTCCACGGGAATGCATGTGCTACGCACCCTCTGGCACATGGCAAGTTATCCTGGGTGGGGTAGGGAGGTTGGGACCAGCAACTGTGTTGGCCCCAGCAGCCTTACCTGGGGCCCTGGGGCTGTGGGGAGCTGTAGCCACAATGCTCCTGCCAGCCAGGCTCCCACCTGCAGCTGGAGAATGGCTCCGGCAAGCCAGGCTCCAGTTTTGAACAGCGCGCACTGCCGTCATGTGCACTGCCCTGCTTTTTTAAGTCAGAGGGGGAGGAAAAAAAACTATGCTGCAAGGTAGTAGCGTGGGGAACACCTGCATGTGCGATGTGCGATGCCACAGACAGGACCGCACATCCACGCTCGTCTGGACGTGGCCTCGCTGTGCAAACCTGTTGACTCGCTGGCTTGTATCTAGCCTTTAGGCCCTGCGTGAGCAGAAACAATCTTGAGCAAATGGCCTGGGAGCCAGCGAAAGCATCGCAGTTGTGAAAGCCTTGCAGAAATGCACGTCAGGTATGTAGCCCAGAGGTGCCTGGAATCTGCCAGTGTTCAGAGCATGCAGAAGAAGATTGTCAAGGGTGCAGTCGGACAGCCCCCGTGAGGAGACTGCCAGGTTGGCTGCCTTCGCCACGTGGACTCACTGCACCCACTTAGCTCAGGTGCACGGGGTGTATTATCACTCCTGATTTAAAGTTGCTACTGGGAAGAGATGGAACCGCTCCAGATTGGTAGGTAATAGGCTAGGAGGGCCCTACTAGGCAATGCTCGAAGCAGGCTTTACAGGGAGCAGAGTCTGTGCATGCTACCATGTTGAGGGGAAGACATCGCATGTGCCGCTCTATTTATATTTATCATTTGATTTGTACTTGGTTTTTAAAGTATTATGTTTGTTTTCAGCTCACTTGGGTTACTTTATTTATTCTTGTGTTTCCTTAAAAAACTCAAATCCGCAGTTCTTACCATTGCAACGTTTCCTATAAATCCAGGAAACCCTATTTGAAAAAAACTTCCACGCTTGTATTTGGGCAGCGAGCCCCAGTTTTCTTGTCCCCTGATGCTCTATTGTTACTGTCTGAGCCCATGTCTGAGAAAGTGTATGATTTAAGCTTGGGTCAAAGGCTGACAGAAAATTCTGCTCTAAGGATTGAAACCATGTGAAAATAATTCCTGTAACATAGGGCAAAAGCTTTTATGCAGGAAGCTGTGCTACCTGCTCCTTGCTTGTGTGCATGCAAAATACAGCTCATAGCTGATATTGGCTGATGGATAGAAAGAAATGCAGGGGATGGTTTTGAGACAAGCTTTGCTAAAGCCATTCAAACATACGTCAGCAATGATGGATTTTGATTTTTTTTTGTCTGCAAAACCATGGCAATGTTAGATGGATATTCAGTGTCATGGTGTGGTTGCAGATATTTCAAAGGAATGTTCTCTTCTTCGAGATTCATGCTCCAGTCGCCTTTTGTTTAATACTCTTCTGAGATGTGTATGTATTTAATGAAGGGGGTCGGATAAATTGTGAATGAACAAGCCAGTGAATGTAGCCTTGTTTTATTCAGGTCTAGAATCACTTGTGATTTTGCCAAATATCTCTGTTGTTGGTTAAAACTCTGGTGAATCCTTACAAATTCTTTTAATTCATGAACTGATCACTTTGCACAGCTGGTGTTTGTGGGGTGGGACTGCTGGTGGGGGCTAGAAATCTAGATACTGCAGCTTCTCCTTGATCCCAAACTTTCAAATAGCGGGACAAAAAACTAACAAAAAATAATTAGTGAACAATACATTGAAGTGCCATTTGGAACGTTAATAATTTCTAAAAACTTGCTTCATAAGTAATCAGCCAGTGGTCGTCTTCATTTATTAATAAGGTCCCAGCCTAGCAACGACCAACTCTCATTAAGTACTATGGAAACTTTTCCCATTGAGAACAATGCGGATGGCTAGATAGTAGGCAATTTCTAATAGGAGTGGCTTATTGAAGGCAAAAGGAGTGGTCCCTTCTGGCCCTGGTTAGTGTCTCAATCTCTGCTACCTCTATTGTCATTTGTCACCATCTGACCTTGTAATATCACAGGGCCATTGCGAGGTTCTGTTCATGTTTGTGCAAAACTTTGAATGTTAGAAGTCTTTCATAAACTGGAAGTTGTTATCCTGGTATATACCATGCCAGCCCACTCTGTTTGCCAGAGGGAGGTTTACTGCTCATTAAAAAGCCTTACAAACTGAAATCTCAGGCAATTAAACACCGTGGATGGGACATCAGTCTGTGCTGCACTGCTCCTGTGCGATCTCTCTGAGGCTCAGAGAAACTCTTGTTCCAGCTGTAAAATGGGGACAACAGCATGGCCCTACTTTGTAAGAGCACTGCAAGGATAAATATATACATATTACAGGGTACTCAGATGTTAGGGTAACAGGCGCCATTGGTAGGAGTTTGGGAATAAAATATTGTTTCCAAAACCTGCATGTAATAGCTGTGCTGTCCTTCCTCACTTCATTGGCCACAGTGGGTTCATTTTCTAAAGTGAATCTGGGCCAGACTGTCTGGAATCACTGGAATTATATTGATTTCCACCATCATAAAAGTGAGATCCTATTCACCCAAGCCAGTCTTCATAGATTCATAGATGTTGGATTGGAAGGGACCTAAGTAGATCATCAAATCTGACCCCCTGCCCTGGGCTCATATGACCCCATCTAGGTAGTTATCAAGCCTCCTCTTAAAGCCCCCCAAGGTAGGAGCGAGCACCACTTCCCTTGGAAGTTGGTTCCAGATCCTAGCCGCCCTGACTGTGAAGTAGCGCCTCCTGATATCCAGCCTGAACCTACTCTCAGTCAACTTATGGCTATTATTCCTTGTTACTCTGGGAGGTGCACGGGGGAACAGGGACTCTCCCATTGCCTGCTGGTCCCCCCCAGTAAGTTTATAGATGGCCACCAGATCTCCTCTCAGCCTTCTCTTGTGGAGGCTGAACAGGTTCAGGTCCCGTAGCCTCTCCTCATAGGGTCTGCCCTGCTGCCCCTGGACCATGCGAGTGGCCTCCTCTGGACCCTCTCCATGTTGTCCACATCCCTCCTGAAGTGCGGCGCCCAGACCTGGACGCAGTACTCCAGCTGCGGCCTGACCAGTGCCGCGTAGAGGGGGAGGATCACCTCCTTGGCCCTGCTCGTGATGCATCTGTGGATGCACGACAAGGTGCGGTTGAACTTCCTGACCACGTCCTCACATTGGCGGCTCATGCTCATCTTGGAATCGAAAATGACTCCAAGATCCTTTTCTGCCTGTGCTGAAGAGAAGGGAGTTCCCCAGCCTGTAGGTCTGCTGCTGGGTCTTCCTCCCCAGGTGCAGCACCTTGCACTTGTCCGTATTGAATCCCATCCTATTCTCATTTGCCCACCCTTGTAACCTGTCCAGGTGCAGCTGTATCCTGTCCCTCCCTTCTTGCTGACAACACCTCGCCCCAAATCTTGGTGTTGTCAGCAAATTTGAACAAGGTGCTTTTCACCCCCTCGTCCAAGTTGCTAATAAAGAGATTAAACAGTGCGGGCCCAAGGACCGAGCCCTGGGGGACCCCACTGCCCACCTCCCTCCAGGTCGAATATGACCCGTCCACCACCACCCTCTGGTTGCAGCCCCTCAGCCAATTTGTGACCCATCTGACTGTGTAGGCATCCATGCCACAGTTGCCTGGCTTTTTAGTGAGAATGGGGTGGGAGACAGTGTCGAAGGCCTTGCTGAAGTCCAGAAAGACTACGTCCACCACGACACCTGCGTCCAATGATTTTGTGACCTGATTGTAGAAGGCAATCAGGTTGATCTGACAGGACCTGCCTCTAATGAACCCATGCTGGTTGCCCCTGAGCATCATCCCTGCTGCTGGCCCATCACAGTTGTGCTCCTTGATAATCTTCTCAAAGAGTTTCCCCAGGACCGAAGTAAGACTAACAGGCCTATAGTTGCCCGGGTCCTCCCTCCTCCCTTTTTTGAAAATGGGGACCACTTTGGCCCTCTTCCAGTTGTCTGGCACTTCGCCAGAGCACCACGAGTGCTCGTAAAGCCATGCCAGGGTCCCTGCGGTGACCCCTGCCGGTTCCCTCAGCACCCTGGGGTGGAGATCATCTGAGCCCGCTGATTTGAACACATCCAGCCCCTCCAGAAGTTCCCTACCTCTGTCCTTCCTAAGTCTAAACGTACCCAGTCTACAGTCCTACAATGAGCCACCAACTGTGCGTCCTAAGTGCATCAACGTGAATCGGATCCAACGATTATATCTGCATCAGTCACCTGGCAGAATAAAAATGAAGTTAGTGTAGTTAGTGTGAGAGAATATTATCACTCAATCAGTCTTTTTTTTCCCCTCAGCAAGGGGCCTGTGGCAAAGTTTATTCCATTGGCAGTTCAAATTAAGAGATAAAATGTCACTGTGCTCTTTGAAGATTAGAATCACGTTTAAAATTATCGGTGGATTTAAAAGAAAATAGTGCAATTATTCTATCATCACCAAGTCTGCTGCCTGGTCGTTTCCCTTGACATCCATTGTGCTTTTGACTATAAATGATCTGTTGATAGATACTAATGAAGGGATTGTTCCTTAAGTAACCAACAGACTTTATCACCAACTGTATTTCGGCATATAATAAATCAGCAGTCCACGCTTTCATTGTAAAACTCTTCTCTTAGTGGGTTTTGCATAGCTCTCATTCCTCCTCATTGATAGGTATCTGAAGCCAAACTGTTTGCTTGTAGTCAAGCGGGCAGAAAAGCAAGAAATGGGGGTGGACAGAAGCAGAGTTGAGGCAACTCAGAGCAAAGCCACTTTATGGCTGGACACCCCCTTAAGAGTCAAAAGGGAGCCTTTAATACAAAATACTTCTTGTTTGGAGCTGGAAACGCATTGATTCCTTACCTTACCTTAAACTTCTGATTTAAAAAATTGCAAACCCAAGGACTAAACTTTAGGCATCTAAGTCCATATTTAGGCTTCTAAATAAATGGCTTCCATTCCCACTTGGTCAATAGACGACAGGAGAGTTTAGACTCAGGCTTTCAAAGGTAGTTAGGTACCTGGAGACCATAGTGTATTTAAAAACCAAGCAGCATGTGTTGGGGCTTATATATGGAGTCATTTTCACAGAAAAGTGCTGGTCTTTATTTTATCACATTGCAGATCCCAACCTGCAATGCACTGGGAAAGACACGTGGCCTGAGTTAAATCTCACTTTGCTCCTGTGATTTCCAGGCACATTTTCTGGATTATTATTCAGCGTCTCCATGTTGCTGTCTGAAAAATGTATGGCATTGGCATGGCAACCTACACTTACTGCTATGCTGATTTGTTCCTACCTTTGCCATGGATGTATACCTGCTAAAGGCTGTGACATGGACGTATGTAACTCAGCCCCAGCAAAGTAACCTATTATTTGTTTTGCATCTTGTTTGGGCCTTGCTACATGTTAATTTTGGGTGGCTCCTGGAGCTCTTAACACCTGGATTGCCTGCACATTAACACCTTTAAGTGGCTTAAGGCACTTGTGTGACTCAAAGTTACGCCACTCCAGGGCAGGATTGTCTCTTGATCTGCATAACCCATAAGGTATAATTCCCCACAGATGTGCTGCTCAAATTGAAGGTGTGCCTAAGCAGATCAACATTTGCTCTGCTCACCGGGTAACGGGTACCAAGGCCCTGAAGACGCAGATTGCTCCCTGATTTAAAAAATGGAGAATGAGCCCCACCTTGTGGATAGCCCAGGCATTTCTCTCCAGCTCTGTGCTGGTTTATTCAGGGCACATCTACACAAGACGCTAAAAGTGCAGCAGATTACTTCTACTGCACATTAACACGTCACGGCGAAAGCTGTGCTAATGCGCAGTAGAGTTAGTCTCATGCTAATGTGCATTAGAGTCATGTAAAAGATGTGCACTGGCACTACTGCACAGTAGCGCTGATTACAGTTCATTTAGGGCCTGTTATTACAGGTATTAAACTTAATGTGCCGTAATTACAGTGCATTAATGCACATATAGATGTGCCCTCAGGGACCTAATTCTTTGCTCTCTTGCAATTTAGGTAGCTATTTTCAACTGGGCATGGCAAATGCCAGACATTAGGAAACAGTGGAATATCTGGCTGATGCGGTGTTTGTTCAGCAAAGGAACAAAGGAGATCTTGGGGGGGGGGTCACATGATTTGTTTCTTATTTTCTCAGGTCTTGCAATTTAAGAAACACCTGATTAGTAGAGGAATACAGTGGTTTCCTGGCCTACCACAGGTTTCAAAAGCAAAATTATACTTTGGAAAATGGGAAGGGAAAATCATTGAATCCAATGCTGAGGAGGAAAGACTATCACATTGTGCACACTGGCTGCGTTTTATCCCATAAACAACACAGATAAAAAGCAAAGTTATTTACTCTGCTGACAGAGAGTGAAATTGGGCAGGAGAAAGGAAGCAAAATGAGTTCCAACCACATCCCCACTGCAGAGTAAAACCTAATGCAAGCCTTCACCTCAATGCTAAATTCATGCCTCAGCATCTGAATACGTGGAGGGTGGCTGAATCCTTCAGTGGTGGTGAAGTGACAGATACCACCTGGGAGGTTTGAACGCTGTTTCCTGGATTCTCTTTCAAGCTCCAGCAGGATTTTATCAACACACAAAGCACTGTCTGCAGCGGAGCCTCCTAATAGTTGTTTCCAGTTTCTGGCCTGGGTTATAGAATAAAACTCCAGATTTAGCAAATGCAGAATAACGCCCTCGTGTGGTTATGTGCATCTCCTGCAGGAAAAAGACAGGCCTTTTGCAAAAATGTATACATCTTTTGGGTTAAAAGAATTGGTTTTTATTTTTAAAAATAAAAATGAAAATCTTTGCTCTTTTTGATGGGAAAAAAGTACTTTCATAGCTTTACTGTTTTTCAAAAGGGTAAAAAATAAATACATCCCTTGGTGAGTAAAAAGTTGAAAAAGAACAAGTTTTCCCTCCTACCAATATTATACAGTTTTCAGTGGGGAAAAAAAAGAACCTGTAGAATAAATATCCATTGGAATGAGAAGTTTTCATTCTGTATATATTTTTCATGCAATAAACTTCCTTTTTTTAGCTATTTCTGCTGAGGTCCTCACATAACTGTAGTTATAATTGCACTATCCTTTGAGAAGTTTTTCCTTTCCTTTAGGTACACTGTTGTGTCTTGATTGAGGTGACTTTACTAGCTAAGGCAGTTATAGTTTTGTCACTCCTAGCTAACACTTAGTCTGTGATGAGGAGGAGGCTGACTTGTGCTACTTTTCATAGATTTCATAGACATTAGGGCTGGAAGGGACCTTGGAAGATCATCGAGTCCAGCCCCCTGCCCCAGGGGCACGAGCTCAGCTGGGGTCAAAGGATCCCTACTGATGACCAACAGTAAAGTTATTCTTCATTGGAATAAAGCTCACTACTGGTGTGCGACTTTCCAGCACTGCCCATATAGAAGCCACCAGGCAATCTGTTAGGATGTGTCTTGGAATAAGCTGACTTTTGGTGACTGAATTAATGGATGGGAATAAAGGGATTTGATAGAGAGAAGAGGCAGATACGGAAGGGAGGCAGGCTGTCGCTGTTACACATCAAGATGAACGTAGCAAGAACAGCCATCAAGAAGAAGACACAAAATGAAGAAGGGCTGCTTGAACCGATCTCTTACATACTCCTGGTGGCTGTTCTTCCTAATCCCATCCTTCCACCTCCTGGGAGCATAAATTAATTTGTACCACTGTTCATAGTCACATTATATTTAAAGTTACTGTATAGCATACATAATTGAACCCTTGTCTACACACCATTGTGCACCGCTTTAATTAAAACAGCTTAGCCCTTGTCTATATAAGGAAGCTGATAAACTTAAATCAGTTTTAAATTAAACTAGTTTCTGCCCCTCTGTGGACACTCATAATTCACTGTAAGGGTGGTTTACTTTTGGCTTCGCTTGGATCCACACCTGATTGTCCTAACCTTAGTCAAAGTAAATCTAGTGAAGCAAAACAGGGGGGGGTCCACTTTGCATGTAAGATCTGTTGAGCAGGCAGGGATCGAGTGCTTATGGCAATGAGCTCAACCAGGGTGCACCCTGGGGTGCCTCTGAGATCCTTTCAAGGGTGCCATGGGGTGCCACACAATGTTAGCACGGCTAGGTGGGAAACATGATTCACAAGATGAAACCAGAGATTGCAGATAGAAAATCTATAGTGTCAGACATCATTCTGAGCTTTGTGGCCTTGCAACAGAATTGCTGTTACTTTTTCTCGTATCAAAAAATGAGTGTAAACTAAGGGATTGCATTTTCCAAGGTGGGCCTCAAGTCTATTGAGGGGTGCCATGTGTCTATCGAGAGATGCTTCGAGTCTAAAACAGGGTGGGAAGCACTGGTTCAGGGCTGCTAGAAGAAGTGTGTTATTACCTATGGGCAGGAGTGCAGAGTCTGGGTGAAAGACACCTAGTAATTAAAATTCTTTGTAGTAAGGTCCTAAGCCAGGCTGGGGCCTTATTCGGGTAGGTATGACCTTTCCAGTGATCCTGCTTGTGGCCACAGCTATATCCTCACCTCCTTTTCCTATAAGCAGTTTCTTTCCCTGTGCAGTAATGGGCAATGACATGGTACTCCAATTCCCCCGGGGGCAGAGGGAGACATTTGGGGACTGCTGGCTTTTCCCCATCCAAAAGCAACCAAGTCCTCAAGGTCCTTCAGGAGAGACCCTGGAAAAGGTGTTTGCCTGGGATCCAGGTTGGAAGCAGAATCCACCAAGTTCATAACAGTTTGGAGGGACTTGCTTTCCCTGAGTTAGTAATAAGCCCTCAAGTAAATCAGCCTAACAAAGTGCTTTATTGTATGTTGTGTAGCAGCATAAACGTTTCTGTACAATGCCATGGTTGAAGAGAAGAGCTGGGATTTTTTTTTTAAAGCCTAAGGGATTTATGCACCTAAGTCGTTGCTCAAATGTCAATAGCCATCGTCCAACCCCAGAAGCTCACAAGAAAATGACAGCTAATCCGTCTATCCAATCTACCTTTAAATGGATGTTGGAAGATAGGAATTGTCATAGCGGGTCAGACCGATGGTCCAACTTATGTGATGGCCTCCTTTCTCTGGAAGTGTCGGGCACCAGAAGTGTGCTAGACATCCCGTAGTGGAAAGGGAAAGGGACGTTTCTGTCTTTCTCAGTTAAAAGAGCGTGTGCAGACTTCGTTTCATCAATAGACCGTCTCCTAACAAAGGAGAGCAGTTACTGAAATGGAGTAGCAGTCTATCTTGGTGTATGTCATAGCATGACGGTGAAATGCCTTAGGGACGTTACATCAGACATCACCGATGCGCTGAGTGATTTAGTCATTCTGCATCCCTAATTCCCCTCTCACATGCACCTGGTGCCTCTTTGGTGTAAACTCTGTTGCTATCAATGGAACAACTCCTGATTTACACCAGCGCAGGTTTGAAGCCATATATATAGACTGTCTCTTCCTCCCCCTATTGTGGACTAGGACATGGGAACAAACCTTTGCTACTGCTTGGTGAAGTCTTGCAAGTTCTTTGTTGTAAGGAGGTAGATGACCTGGTGGCAGGGGTGCTAGCTTGGATGCGTTGCTTGCCCCACGGACTGCCTGTCTGACCTTGGACGAGTCCCTGATGTATGAAGGGAGCCGGGTACGTCGAGGTGCCTGGCTCCCTGCATGGAAGCTACGGCCCTGTGTTAGACACAGAGTGATTTAGGTGTCTCCGAAAAGCCCAGAGATGAGATCATTCATGGAAGAGGGGAGATGTTGGAAGGGATGCTCCAAGGGTTGCTTATGCATGTTGCATTAAACAGCCATGGGATAAAATACATGTGCAGTCCTTGCAGAAAAAGAGTAAGAACATCGGCTCTCCTCTCCCGAGTGAGCGGTTTGGAAAAGTCACATTTTGCTTTCTTTCTCAGGCTCAAACTCTGTGTTGGTTTTCTGCTTTCTGCCAAGCAGCAACTACAACAGGAGTGTTAGAAAGTGCACCCATGAGCTAAGTGATTAGGGTATTGCCCGTGGTCATGGACCCCCTGCCCCCCCAAGACTGAGGAGAGCCCTTGAGGTCCTGGGTGAGTGCTCCCAACACAGCTCTTGTACGAGGGTTGGGGGATACAGCATTACCTCCTCTGACTGCGGTTTGCAATGAAAGTATCCGTGGCTGTCATGTTTTGTGCCCAGGTCACTCCTGTAGGTATACATTGCACATGCGCTGAGCCCACCTACCTGATCGTACCCTTCAGGCAAGGGAACAACGAGTGTGAAGACGCCGGTCACGCTTCAGCATGAGATAGGAACTGAGATGTTGTGGACATGCCCAGAAGCAAAACATTAGGTGCTTAGGAAACATGACAGGCAGCGGGTTCGGTGCCTGGAGACTTTGAGCACCTACCGGGTTCAGCGTAGGGTTTGAGGATCCCACTCTTGGAAGTAAGGGCCTAACTGATGTGTAAGTCCTTTGCTGGATCTGTGCCGTGGCCTCTCCCCATGTGTTAAACAGGAATAACCACACACTGGTCTGCTGGAAAGTGATGTACGTGAATGCATGATGACCACAGAGATCCTATTGTTTTCAGGCCAGAGAAGTGCCGTAGATAAGTGCCCTTGCTCTCCTCAGGTATCAAGACCCAGTTCCTCATTGCTAGTACTCAGGAGTCTAATTCCTATTGATTTCAGTAGGAATCCGGCACTTAAATACCAGACCCAAGTAAGTCTCTACAGGTTTGCCTGGGCTCGTTAAAGCTGAGATGAGGTTTATTTGCTGACTATATGTTAGAGTATCTCTATGTCTTCTAAAGCGTCTCCAGTGAAACCAGAGTCAAGGGCACTATGGGGAAAAAAATGACTAAATAAATGGCTGAATCAGCCCACATTTCAGCTCAAGTGACAAACACAGGTTTATTTTTCCCCTCCCGTGCCAATTCTGTTGATATCCCTTATGAATTGCTATTGGATCCCTGTACATTTTTCTTATTTGCTGGAGGAGGGCTCTGTGGTTTTAGGCAGACAACCCAAAAAGAGGATGATAGAGCGAATACTGGTTTAATCGTTCTCTCCCCAGAAAGGTCATTCAGACACATGTTCCCTGAGCAGAACAGTATCACTAAGTACTAACACGCGTGAAAGGGAAGGTAGTCTTGCGCTGAAAACAATGGACTGGAAATTGGAAGCTTTGGGTTCATTTTCCCACTTCTGCCACAGAAATCCTGCATGACATCAGGCAAGTTATGCCCAGATCAGTAAAGCTTTTTTAAGTGCCTCATTCAAAATCCATGGGAGGTAGGTGAATGCGATGAATAGCACCCTCCTTTCCAGAGGAGCTTCAGGGGGTGCCCATATAGCTCTGAGGATCTGGGCCTTTATTTCTTATCTCCCTGCCTTTAAAAATGTTGTCATTTTGGGGGGCAGAGACGCCCTTTTCCAACGCGTGCATAGGCTGCACAGCGTGATGGCTCCTGCTTTCTATGGGGGCTGTCAGTGCTGCCGTGACGCACATGAATAATACGAACACGGTAATGGCCGACTGATCCGCTCTCCCTCCCGCACCTTCCCCCCCCCCCACTCCCCCAGTGTCATTCGGAGGAGCCAAAGCACGGCTGGAAGTGCTGAGGAAAAGGATTCCCCATCAGAAATTCTCCTCGTCTTCCATATCATCTCTATTCCCTCCCAGCTAAATATTAGCACAGGTGTTTGCCGTGTGGATCAGAAAACCGCAAGGAAGGTGCAGTGCAAAAAAAGCTGGACCCTCGTTTCCAGGGCTCCCTTTCTGAGCCAGCGAAAATCCTTGACACGCGCTCCAGCCGCTTGACTTTGACCTACATCTGCCAGTTGCCACTGGGATGGCTTTGAGACACCTCTCGTTGCCCCCAGGGATGTAGCAGAAGCTTCCCGAGCCCTGCCGCTTCGCGGGACCGCCTGCACGGCCGTCCTTGGGTCTACCTGAGATGTTGATACAGGCCCACGGCTTTTCTATGCACAGCTTGAGGGGTTAGTCCATGACCACCGTTTCTCTCCAGGTTTGGACACCGGAGGGAAGTGTAGAGATACTGCAGGAACGGGGTAGTTACTGGAACTGCAAGGGAACAGCCTGTGAGCCACTGAGCGCCTTAGCTGTTTCGGGGGGAGGGCTGAAGATGGTTGAAAGCCCATGTCCCCTTTCTCAGGGCAACCAGGGACATAATACTCCATCAGCAGGTCTCTCTTGGCTTTACAGGAGGCCTCTGGGTGCAGTAGATGCGGACAGGGAGGAGGAAGCTTGTGTCCTCCATCAGCGTCCAGATGTTTCACCTTACCCTGAGGGTCCACAGTGGTTTGAAACGCAAGGGTCAATCAGAACGGACCGATTCCCTAAACAGCAGCCCTGGGAGCAGCTGCAGACTGGGGGGAAGGACAGGGTCCTGTTCCTGAGTGACCGCTGCCAAATAAAGCTGTGGAAGCAAGATGCAGCCGTGGCCTTTGCAGCGGGTTCAACGCGCAAGGCCCAGCCCTGGCTCGCTACTGGTTTCCTCCAGTCCCTTCCAGCAAGGCGGGCGTTCTAGTTGCGCCGCTGCTGCAGGCTGGGCTTTTTGGGCACCATCGGGACCTTGGCGCTGAGCAGCTGGCAATGCAGCAGTGCAACCAAACGCCCTGCGTTGCTCTGAATGCACCTGCAGCAGCGGGCGGGGAGCCCCCAGGCCCTCCCTGCTGTGACCGAGGGGAGACAGGAGGGCGGGAAGGGCTGTTCTGCGGGGGGCCGAGGCTGTGGGCTCCCTCCCGGGCCCTGCTGGCATCAGCTCCGCTGCGGGGCTAATTGCCCTCAGCTGCGGAGGCTTTTCAGGCCGCCCTGGAGGGCTGGGGGAAGCCGCCAGTAGCCCAGCGGGCCCAGGAGGAGCCGGAGCCGGAGCCCGGGAGGTTAGTGCGCGGGTGCGGAGCTGGATGCCCCGGGGAGCTCCAGGAAGGTCCCCGCGGAGCCAGGGCTGCAGTGCCCCGGGGGAGAAGCGCCCGCGCGGGCGAAGGACTCCTTGCGCACACACCTGCCGCGCGGTTTGCCCGCGCAGCGGGATTGCACCGGCAGGTGGCGCTGCGCGGAGCTGCTCCGCGGCTTGCCCCGCGATTGCTGAACACCAGCAGCTTTCGGGCTTCTTTTTATTGCGCTATACCCCCCCCCTCCATCCACCCCCCTTTCCCGGCGCTTGTTGTTGTTGTTGTTGTGGTTGCAGCCGGGCGCGCACGCGGGAAGAGCGCGTTTGTCCGCTGCACGCGCAGTGGCGACCTCCTCCCAACCCCCCGCACCCTCCGATGCGCGTTTCTAGCAGCAGGCAATGATGCATGCAGACTCGCACCCCCCCCTCCTTTTTTCCTCCCCCTAAAAGAGCAGGGGGACGTTTCCAGGCGCAGCCCCGGGATCAGGTTTTATTGCGGGGCAAGAGGTTTGCAGCCTCCCCCGGGCCCGTCCTGGCGCCCGTGGTTGCAGCGCTGCGGGCCGGGGATGCTCCGGAGGGCGCAGGAGGAGGCAGGGCTGCCGCCGCCCCTTCCCCTTCCCCTCCCCGCCACCCACCCCCATTTCCATGCAAATGAAGCTGTGAGGCTCCTCTCTTGGCATTCACCGCGTGCCTTAATTGTATGGACATTAAATCAAGGTCCGCTGTGAACACGCAGAGAGGGGCTCGCCTGGCCCCACGGGGGGAGGGACGCGCCGCCCGGGGGCTCCAGCCGCCCGCCCTGCCCAGAGCCGGGCAGGGCGGGAGATCCCTCCCCTCCTCCTCCTCCTCCTCCTCCTCCTCGCCTGGCAGCCGGGGAACCCAGGCAGGGGCTTTGCCCCCCTCCGGGCCGGCTCGCACAAAGCCCGGCTCTGCAGCCGCCTGCCCCGACGGCAGCCGAGCCCGCGGGCTCCAGACCTCTTGGTTTGGTTTGGTTTGGTTTGGTTTGGTTTGGGTTGTTTGGCTCAAAAAAAAGAAAGAAAGACAGAAAAAATCCCGGAGGGGAAAGTGGGAAATCCCGGAGGGAAGGGAGGGAGGAGAAGTCGGGGCTGCAAACACCCACCCGCGCCTCCCCGCAGCAAACCCGGCCGGGGGATTTGCAAAAATAAAGGAAATAAAAGGAGAGGGGGGAGGAAAGGAGGTTAATCCCCGGTGCTGTCCGAGCTGGCCGCGCACCCCGGGGTGACAGGACGCCGAGCCCCGCCGGATTTACCCGTTGCGCTGGCGGCTCCCTGCGCGGTGCGGTGCGGTGCGGTGCGGCGCGGCGCGGTGGGTGCCCTGCCCGCAGCGCCCGCGCCCTCCCGCCGACGGGCTCGGGATGCTGGGCCGGGGGCTGGAGGCGAGCTCTGCCCGTCGGGCTGCGGCTGCACAATGCAGGAGGAGCTCCGCGGAGCGCGGAAAAGCAGCCCCCGCTCGAGGTGGGGGGGTGTTTTGTTTGGTGGCTCAAAGCAAGGCGCAGCACCCATCTCGCTCTCCTCTTCTCCCGGGCTCTTTCAGGGGGCCGGGAGGCGTCTCTCTCCATTTATCCCTTTGCTCTTGATCTTCCTAGCAGAGGGGTTGGGGGGTCTAGTCCCGGCTGCTTCAGCTGATCTCATCCAGTCTAAGGGATTAGAGCTTCTTCTCTCCATCCAGGCTCTCGGCACATCTGCTGATTGGGTTCAGCACAAGAGGATTACATTGGGACCCAATGACGTCACCGCCAGGACATAAGTTCTCCTCCATTAACCAAATCCTCATCAGCAAGATGTCCTTGAAACTATGGGAGTAACATTCTCGGCTCCGTTCCCAGCCCGGCCCCACCTTCCTCCCGAGCCGGGCGCTGGGGCTTGCGGAGAGGAGTGGGGAAGCTTGGAGCACTTGCAGCTGCATCCATCGTGCAGGGCTGGAGCAGGGAGGCATTACAGCGCACACGTCCCCTGCAAGTAGTGTTCTGCACCGAAACTGTTAATCAGAAGCGCTTTATATATTCTGGAGCTTTTTTTTTTTTAACTGGGGGGAGGGTGGAGAGGCGGGGGGAGGGGATGGCTGTATCCTACCGTCTTCTTCCCAAGCTCCAAAAAAGAAATCAGCAATAATTTTCTTTAAAGCTGACATGGATGCAATTAAAAAAAAAACAACGCAGATTTTTTTTTTTCCCCCTGTAAGATTTGTAAAGGAATTCTTCCCCCCACCCCACCATCGCCTTCCTCCTCCAAGAAGAGAAAAGATGTCTAAACTTACACTCCTAAAGGATAGCAGGGGGCCCTTCTTAAAATATTTGTTCCTTGTGAGCAAGCTTCTTAACCGAGATGTCATCCCCGAGCCCTAGGAGGACTGGCTAGCGGGATTTATTTCTAACTAGGAAACTAGGGGAGTATTTGGGGAGTTTAAAACATATATATTTGAGGCGCTATCTATCTATCTATCTATCTATCTATCTATCTATCTATCTATCTATCTATCTATGGGTATATATAATATCTCTCTATAGATATCTAGATATAGATATCTAGATCACTCTATATCTAGTTTATATATCTATAGAGATATTATATATATAAATAACGCCCCAAATATACACATATAATATATATACACACACATAAAGCTCGCCCCAAATATGCATATGCATATATCATATATCGCCCCAATTAATATATTTTAAATGATATATATAATTATATATTTTGACCCGCCACATTGTGCAAAATAGCAAGGCATCCAGTGTTGCTGCCAGCGAACGGTCCTCATTTATTTTAACCAACATGGCTTATTGCCGCTTTCTCCTTCAAAGCCCCCCCACCCCCCGCCCAAGGTAGGTTTGGGTTTGTATAGATAGCTAGAGCCCAAATGTGATTTTGTTTCGGGGGCTGAAAGCGACCGCGGCTTGGCTGCTGGAAACGGCCCGGCTCGAGCAGTCCGCGCGCGTTTGCTTCCAAGCCCGGAGCATCATTCGCGGACACGGGCTCTTGCAGCGCAGGGAGCGGAGCATTTTATAGGAACAAATAACCTGGATCCAGATGAGTCTTTGTTGACACTGCTCTAACCTCACCCGCTTGATTAGTTCTTTTAGGCTTCATCTGCAGGCGCACCGCTCCTGCCCTCCTTTCTTTCTTTGCTTTTTTTTTTTTTTGGGGGGGGGGGTTGTTTTTAACCTCCCCAAATGTCAGGATTTCCAGGTGGAAAGTCCAGATTCGGGGGGGTTTCTACCGCCTCTCAGTCCCTACAAGGGAACGGCGCGTTGCCCGCTTGGTGCAATGCAATAGTGCATTATTGAGTTGAACTGCATTTTGATTTGATTTGTGTATCTGGGTGGCGAAGGCTGCTCCGCACCCGGCAGGCCTGCGGGCGGGGGGTTGTGCTCAGGGGTCAGGTATGGCCGGGGGAGGCATTTTGGGCTCGGGTTTGCCACCGCGGTGTGAGCAGCTCCCGGCTGAGCGGGTCGTAAATCCCCGGGCAGCGGAGGAGCCCGCTTTGCTCGGATGCAGCTGTGTGCAGGGTCCCCCAAAGAAAGGGAAGGAGCTCGGAGGCAGATTGCAAACCCCGTTTGGTGGCAGGGCGGGGATGCGCTACCAGGGAGGGCCACCTTGCAAAGGCGCACCTGGCTGCGGGTGGGTTTGTCCCCTCTGCCTCTCCCATCAGGCAGGGCCCGTGTCCTAAGCACGTTTGGTGGGACCTTTCCCTCTTCCTGCTGCATTTTCTTTCCCTCCCCCTGGAGCTCACCCCCCCTCCCCCATTGTTTCCTTGTAGTTGACTAGTGCTGGCCTTGCTGGTCCCCGTTAGAAACCCCAGCATCGAGAACCTCAGTCCTTAGCATTGGGTTTGATTTTTATTATTATTCTTTTTTTTTTCATTCGCAACCCATTGCAGGCACTAGATCCTGCGGGGCTTCTCACGGCCCCACTGCGGGGCAGGATGCCTGGGGGCCGGGCCACGAGAAGGGCCGGGCTCCTGCCGGGCCCCGCAGCCGGGTGCGGAGGTCCGGGCTGCGGCCGCTTTGTGCGTGCGGAGCAGCCCCGGGGAATGGCACAAGGGCAGGGTGGGGATCAGCTAGGAGACAGCCCTCCCCGCCCTCCACCTTCCTCGCCTGCCTCCCCCCGGGCCCTGCCCGGCTCCTTGGCCGGGGAAAGGTGCTGAAGGGACAGGTGGGCTCCGGGCCGGCGGCTTCGCTGTCCATGGTATCGACGGGAGCAGCCCTGGCTCCGCTCCACAGAATCGGTGCCGCCTCCCTCCCCCCTCCTCTCCTCCTCCTCCTCCTCCTCTTCTCTCCCTTCCTAAATGACAGGTTGACTTAAAGCTTTTAATTTCCCTCCGAGCTCGTGTGTGTGTCGGGGGCTGGGGGCTCATAAGCAGGGATATTGAAGCCGGGGTGTGTGGGCCCCCCCTCCAATGTGCAGGAGATGAGGCTGGTCCTTCATCCCCTGCAAAAGCACCCCTGGCACCCTGCTTCCCCAGGGCGGGTGGTCTGTGGGTCTGTCCGGCTGTCGGGGTACCCCCCCCCCTTGCCTCCCGGGGAAAGCTGCATTGTTTTGCATCGCGGTGGCCCCGGGGCAGGCTGCCGGGCTTCATTTCCCCGTGCCAGACCCGGCTCGGCCCCGGGACCTTTGCCATGAAATCGCCTGCTCGTGTGCGGCCGGGGGAGGGAGGGAGGGAGGTGGAGGAGCTGGCGAGGCTCTTTGCTGCGGCTTCACTAACCTTTCCAGCTCCACCTTTTTGGTTTGCAACCCTTCCCTCAAATCTCCAGTGCAGCATCTCTGCGTCCCGGAAGAAAACAGTCAGATGATTTGCAAAGGCCCCTTTTTGCTTTTCTCTTTCTTTCTTTCTTTTTTTTTTTTCCCCTTCTCTCTTTTCAAACCTACCACCTACTGTTCCCCGAACAAAGAGATCCCAGGCAAGGGAACACGCCGCCACTTCCCTTCCCAAACCTGAGCTCCGCCGCGCAGTGCCCACGCTCAGCCCAGCCGCAGCCGCGCAGGGACCCCGCGGGAGCATCGCTCACCCCTAAAAATGGGCAGCGACCCCCTCACACCCACACACATCCGTGATCCAAGCCAAGCGTTTCCTCCTATAACCTCCCCCTCCACCCTTTCATTTTTCTTTTTTGGTGCTTAATAAGTCCCCACCACCCCCTCTTTCTTCTGCCAGCAAACCTCAGCCAGGGGACCCCCTCTCCATCCCCCTGCACCCCAAACCCGCCTGCTCCCACAGCAGGAGGAAGAAAAAGAGCCAGGAGACCAGGGCTTTTCGCACTGCGGCCTAGAAGAAGCAGCGGAGGGGTGGGATCAGCCAGGCCTGGCCCGCTTTAGGCCCCGAAAAACCAAATGCATCCAGCTGCACAGGCAAGAACAGCCTTTGGCTTCATTGAAAAGAGCAAGGTAAAGCTTTCTTAGAAAGTCATGGCACTTACGGGAGGGTTGAGAGTCAGCTTTCTCCTACCCCGTGTGTCCTTTCTCTGTGTGCCTCCTCTCTCTGCTCGCCTGGGCTTCCTCTGTATTTTTTTCAGATCTGGAATAATAATAATAAAGAAAAAGCCCTTTCCCCCAACTTGCGATTTGCAAAGCTGCTCGCCCTGCCCCAGAAAGCCGCCCGCTCCCCCCACGGCTCGCCTTCCCGGCCTCCCAGCTCCTTGAGAAAGAAGGAGGGCCTTGTGCATCACAATCGCATTCAGCCTCATTCATCCTGCCTGTTTCTAACGGTCTTTGGCCAGCAAATCCACACCAACAGGGGGTCAGAGCCCCCTCCTCACACCCCCCCCCAGCCTTACACACACACAATAGCCGTCAGCGAACAGCACAACAGCAACTTGGAAACATTCAAGCCTGGGAAGGGAAGAAAGCCCCCAGCCCCCTTCCCTTCCAGCTCGCCCCTTGCTTTTTGCAAATTTAAAAGAGGAGACTCTCCCTGCAAACCCCGCGCTGATCCACACCCCCTTCGGCAGAGTTGTGCTGGCAGGATTCCTCCTCCAGGAAAAAGAAATGAGACCATCAAGTAGCTAATTACCTGCTTCCTTCTCCTTGCAACCCTGGGCTGCACAAAGTGGGGAAGGGATGGGGGAAGCCTACAGATAGTTATTTTGTGGGACCAACACGGGGAAAGGCTGCTAGCTTCATTTCTCAGCCCCTCGAGAAGGCACAGCCACCTCTCTAGCAACTGAACCGCGCATGAGCTTTCGGGGTGACTTTTTTTGGGTTTTATTTGATTTGATTTTTTTTTTTTTTTTTTTTTGCTCGATGTAGTTGGAAACGTTGCATTTGCGGCTCTTCCCCCTTTGACTTGCAAATCAGGTGGCACAGGATTTTTTTTTCCAGGCCCTGCTGGAAGCAAGTGAGAGGCCCGGGTTTGCAAAGGAGGTTGCTCTCCGCTGGAAGCGCCGTGGTGTGGATTTTGCGCGTGTGCAGGTGCCTGGGTGCCGGCTTTGCGGACGAGCTTCGCTTTCTTGTACACAAGGGCCCGCCTGGCTCTGGCCTCTGCAGCCTGGCACTGCTGCTGCAAGTCACTCAAAGCAATCAGGGTCCCCCCCACCCTGTCCTAGAAGCTGGATGGTCCCTACATTTCCACTGGAGTTACCTCGGGTCACTTATTTCGGCGTTTGAGGGCTTCTCTCATCGCTGCCCTCGTGGGCACATGTGTTCCCCAGTGGCTTTCCCCCGTGTCCCGCTGAAAATTTCACGCAGGGTTCATCGTGAGCTGTTGAAACAAGGGAGCCCTCGAAGCCACCCCTACCCCAGGCTTTGCGGGAAGGGAAGGCGATGCTGGGGCTTCACCTGTTTGCAAGAATAGCCTCCAGCATCTCCTGCCCCCTGGATTTGCCCCCCTGCCTAGTGCCCCTGGGGTGCCATTCCGCTCTCGGGGACAGTGGCGGATGCTATTTTCAGAAGCCCAGGGGTAAAGAGAGGGAGACTTTCTCCATCAGCCCTGCCTGTTGGGGTCCAGGGGCTTGGGCAGTGTCACCAGGGATAGTGGGGAAGGAAGACCCCAGGGAAACGTGAGAGGAGCACACTGTGAACAGGCTATAAGGGGGCAAATGACTCCTCCGTAGGGCACAAAACCCGCGAATGTGGGATGCTGAATGCGTGGGGACTGATGGTCCCAGGCGTGGGAGCTTCATGGCGGGCCGGGGGGCCTGGCCCACTGCTCTGGGACCTTGCGCGGCTGCCTGCATCTTTCCGAGGGGGGCTCCTTTGGGAGGTGGCTCCTTTGGTGCCTTGCTCTCAGGGGCACCTTCCCGGGAGCCTCCGGCACCATGGGACTGACCCCTGCTTGCAGAGGCAGCGCCCTGCAGCTGCGCCGTATTTTCAGACGCAAATTGAGAATCCCCAGCGCGCAGCTTCCCCCTTCCTCTGGGGCCGGCTGGAGGGGGCTCTGCTCAGCTGGGGAGGAGGGCGGAGGTCATTTCAGGGCCCAAACCAGCCCCTGAAGAAGTGACCCCCAGGACAGAAATGAGGAGAGGCTCCGAAATGCAGCCCCCTTGCTCCTCCCCGCGGCCAGACCCCTCCCAGAGCAGTTCCCCGTCTCCCCTTCCCCTTCCCCCCATTCAGCCTCTCCTATACATCGCCTCTTCATCTTGTCAGGGCCACTGGGTCGGGCCGGCTGGTTTCCCAGGCAAATCACACCGATTTGGGAGCTGCCGGTGAAGGGCCACATTGGCACAGCGGGAGACCGCAGGAGCACTCAGCCGTGGAGCGGGGTCAGGCCCTGCCCCGCTTCTGCACTGAATGGCTCTGTGTGTCCCCCCCACCCCCTTTATCCATCCACCTTCCCGCAAAGTCTCACTGCTCTTTGATCCCTGCCGAGAACAGCCCCGTGCCAAGCCGTCTGCCCCCTTTGCTATCCCGGGTTAAGCCATTCACCCCCGTTTGGCTCGTGTCCATGGCAGGCCCTGTCTCCTGCAAGCCTCCAGGGCCATGCGGAGCGCTGCCTCGCTGTGCTGGGAGCGCCCCACGCAGCAGTGCCCGGGAGCGCCCCGCGGCTGGACGGGGCCGGGCCAGGCCTCGGGGGCTTTGTCTTGCCCTGGCCACCACCGCTCGCCTGTTTAATTAAATTACCAGCTTCAATGCTGTTGTGCTAAGCGCCGCTCCCTGCGCCCTTGTGCAGGGCTGGCGGCCGGGGATCATTTTGCAAACAGGCGCTTCAAGAGCTGGGCCTGAAGGACCATCAGCCCCTGGCGGGTGAATAGGCAAAGAAACACCTCCACAAAAGCGGGGCTTGTCAATGGAGGCCGAGCCGGAGGGGGCCCGGCCAGGCCTGTCCTACACAATGAGGACGGAGGGCGATGATGTGAATGCGCGCAGGGGCCCTGCCTGCCCGCCTTTGGGAATGGTAATCAGGGGGGAGCCCTCCCTGGGCCCGGCCGGGGCTCTCCCACTCCCACCCCCCTCCTGCCCAACTTGAGGTGCTGGAGATCAGCTCTGGAGACAAAAAAAGCCAGCAGCCCCCCCGCCACAGGGGAAGTTTGGTGTGCTTGGCCAGGGCTGCCTGGAGGGAGATCTCTCCTCTCCTGCAGGCTGGGACTGGGACGTGGCTCTGGCAGCAGGTAAGGACCCCCAGCCTTCTCGTCCTGTGTCCCCCCCACAGCCCCCGGCTGGGCCAGCTGCAGCCCTGGCCACGGCTCCTTCCCCCAGCGCTGCTGCTTGTCCCCGGGCTACGGGGGGAGCTGGCTCTGCAGTGGCCAGGCTGGATCTTTGCACCCCGGGGGATGCTGTTCCCCCAGGGCTCGGGGATGCTTTCTTCCCCGGAGGCTCGGGGAGGAGAAGTGGCCCAGGCAGGGTGAGCTGGATGCCCCTGCTCAGTGCAGCCTTCACCCGCCGGGACTGTCTGGGCTGCTAGAGCCTCCCTCTCCCCCTTTCCCGGTGTATTTGGGGGTGGGTGCCTGGGGGGGGCATTGCCTCCTCCCCTCCTTAAGCAGCTCCTGTTATGTATTCGCCCCTTAACACCTTGGCTCCCAGGAGGACAAGGAGGCGGGTGGATGGAAGAAAGCATTCCCAAACAGTTGCAGCAGCCTGCAAATAACCCCCCTGCCTCAGCGCCTGCTGCAGTGACACCCCCACCCCCCCACCTCCACCCCGCAAGCCCTAGCTGCGTCCGCATCTGCGCAGAGCCGGGCACCAGGGCTTTTTACAGGGAGGTGGGGGTGGAAATCAAGTGTAAATACCTGAAAATACCACTGTAGCAGGCAGGCTCTGCTTTTGATTCTGCTGTGACAGGCATGACAATCTCCTGAAATGAATGTACCTCAGAGTTCATGATGAGAGGAAACTACTGTCTCTCTCTCTTTCTCTTTTTTCTCTCTCTCTCTTTAGCTGCTCAGATCCATATTTTCTGCGGAGTGGAGGGAAGGGAGGGCGGGGGAGCAACACTCAGTTTAGTCTGCATTCAGCTGCCTCTTCCCGGTGACCCTGGCCCAGGGCCTGCCAGAAGCAGCCCCTTGCTGGCGGATGCTCGCCGGAGGCTGCAGCCTCTGGTTTCTCTAAGGGAGGGTGCCTTGGCCAACACCTCCCATCCCCGGGGTGGCTCAGCACAGCCTTGTCTCAGGACAGTGTCTCCACACCTCGGCCAACTGCCCTAAGCACCGTGGTCTAACGTGGGGAGGGAAGAAGAACACCTCGCCAGCGATTGCTTTCCCAAGGGCAAATGGTTCACTAGCAGTTCAGGAGCTGTCCCGTCCCAAACTGGTACTAGTGGTACTTGAATGCATGCAGCTACCAGCACTTTCTCAGCTGTTTTACTGGGGGTTTAAAAAAGACAAGGGAAAGAGTCACTGGGAGAAGGAATGAGTGGAAAAGTGGCTGAGATCAAGGGAGACAGGGGACATCTGAACCCCGAGGCCTCCAGGCCTGGGGCTTGAACGTGGGATGCCTGCCTGGATTCGGGGAGTATCCAAAGCACCCCAGTGTGTGTGTGTGTGTGTGTGTGTGTGTGCCGGGGGGGGGGACTTGCTTTTATTGCTTTTCCTTCTCTTGGATTCCCCAGGTCTTGAGTCTCGGCCATCTCTTTCCAGGTGTTTTGACTCTGTCCTGGGTCACATTGAAAACCCAACAACCCACATCCCTGAGAGCAGCGGGGAAGTTCCTTGCAATTAGACCCCCTGAGGGGAGGTTTCCATAAATCTGGGGCTTGGGTCCCTTTGCAAACTAGATTGTTTCTTTCCCTTCCACCATTTCGTATCCTCCCTTAACCACCCCATTCTCCCTTAAAAGCCATCCATTTGCACATGACTGTGCTGCCTCATCTGCCTCCTTTCCGTTTGCTTCTGCCATCACAGCAGCTACCAAATATTCAAACCCCCTTTGCCATCAGGCAGCTTCTCTCACCTGGTCAAGCCAGGCTGTGGCCAAAGTATTTTGCATTTTGAGTATATATATTCAAAATATTTTGCATTTTGAATATATATATGTGTGTGTGTGTGTGTGTATAGATATAGATATATCTATATAGATATATCTATATCTATACACACACACACACACACATATATATATGCAAAAAAATCCAAGGCACAAGAGATTTGCTGGATGCATTATATATATATATATATCTCTATATATATCCCCCTTATATAAGGCATCCAGCAAATCTCTTGTGTCTTTGTTTTTTTTTGTTGTATTTCGTACTTAAAGAACCTCAGGATCTATATAATTAGCATATTCAAATCCATCCTTTCAGTAGCTGGCAGGCGTAGAGATCGACCTGTGTCTCAGCCATGCAAATCTCACATTGGGGGTGACCTTGGGCCACAGAGCAAACCTTACGATGGCGCTCAGGGCTGAAGCGACCCGTATTGGTATCAAACAAGTGAGGGTAGGACAGGTAGGAGCCCAGCCAGGGGAATGTTTCCTTAAGGCTCAGGAGGGAGGACTGGTGGGTTTTAACCGATGTCTGTCCAGCTCTGTCTGTTCACATCATTAGGTCGTGCTGTGGAGAGGAGGGGTGGGGGGTGGCTTTTGTCACTAGCTTCACCGTGGCTTCGATTATTCCCCTTGTCTGGAGCACCCTGCTTTTGTGCCTCTGCACTGTGTGGCCAACAGCAGACGGCCTGCTGATACAGGGGCGTAGCAACCTTTACGTAGCGTAGGGTTCCAGATGCAAAATCCCAAGCTCAGGGCAATCCTTTTGGGAAGCTCAGAGTACAAAAACCAGCAGACTGATCGCAGCTCAATCTGTAAGTGCCTGGATACTCACTAATCAATGCACCACTACCAAAAGAGAGATGCCAAACAAGAGAAGGTCTTAGTGCTTTTCATTCGCAGCGTTCAGGGCACTTCAAACAGCATGTTACCCATAGAGGCATACCAACATTTAGAGACTTCCCTCCCACCCTCGTGCAGGGCATTGAGTGGAAAAGACTAAAAATACATCCCACATCTTCTGACTCCAATATCACGTTCGGTCAAACCACTGCTGGCCTGCTTCATATTTATCAATTTATCACAACTGGGCCATAAGAGACTGGAGCAGAGCATATGTTGAATCATTTTTTTCTGGTTATATATGTTTTATTAGTGTTTTGTCTTTGCATTCATAACAGTTGTTGTCATGGTATAGTAATTAAATAATCAGGAAAACCATTCTAGTTGTCACAGTCAGGATGTGGTAGGCAGCAGGAATTGCACACAGTTAAGTATAGAGCCATGCATGAGCACAACAGTGGGTAAAACACTAAGCTTTGCTTTCCATAAATTAGATATTACCTGTTCTTTTCCCCAGGTCAGCTTCTGTACAGATCCATAAAATAATTTATGCCATGCTCTTGGTCTTAAGTTGCCCTGAGAGCCTGGGGAGGTCTGCTAGGAACTCCCTCCTGGAAGCTCTTGTAGCCATAAAACAGTTTCAGAGTTGATTCATATTTATATCTGACCCCAGCAGTCTTTCCTGCCCAAGTGCAGGGGGGCTGGACCCGATGATCTTGTAAGATCCCTTCCAGTCCTAGCAACTATAAATCTGTGACTCTATATCCAGCTCCTACTGGACTGCATCTGGCACAAGGTCTTATTGAAAAGGGGACACTGCAAGAAGGTTTTGGAAAAGGCTAGTCTCTACCTGATTGGATAATGGTTTATCAACTGCAAAACATCATCCATATGGTTGTCTCCTTAAGAGAGGGCTGCTGCAATTCTCTTCATCTGAGGCTGATGATCTGACTAACACAGATGCTCCAGATGGTACAGCACATGGATATTTACTTCCTGAGAAGAACAAGTCACTGACAAGACACCGTGCCCATGCTACTTTTCCCTTCGCCTGGCACTTTTTATTTTATTGTATTGTATTCTATTTTATGTATTTATTTCTTGGTCCAGATCAAGGTCTTGGTCATGATATTCAAAGCTCTGAAATGACCAGGTCTAAGCCATTCATCCTATGTTCCCAAACATAGCCGCACTATTTAGGGACTGTGGCGTTGTGGAAGACCGGGGGTTGGTGTTGCTTTGCGGTGTCCTGTGGAAAGACACGATTTGTGGAGCTGTTCTTTGGAGGAGAGCCAAATAAGTGCAAATCCATCCATGTTCAGATCCCAGCGCACACTTCAATTTTACATTATCCTGTTGCTGTGGGCATGGTGGAGAGAGGAGTGGAGAAAGGGGTTGAGTGAGCCTGTGTCTTATTTTGCCCTCCGATCCAACTCTGAGCGGCTGAAACCTGGGTTCGCCCCACTAAGGAGGCAACAATCTGGTGTTATGAATGGTGTGTGGCACCACTGTGGTTATGGATGCTCCCCCTAATATCGGGGAAAGACGGTTGTGATCGGTAACAAACCTAAGGGTTAAATTGTGCAATCCTTTCTCACCTTGGTAAGCATCCTAGAGCTGCGAAGAAAAGGCTATTGTCTCCGGATGGTTTTTCATGTCAGCATTCTTCTATTATTGAAGAAGGGTATTAGCATTTCACTGATTTCAAGGAGGAATTAGACCCCTAAATGCCTAGGTGGATTTGAGTCTGAATCTAAAATATTGATGCTATGCGAGGTCATAAAGGCTTGTGCGATACACTTGTAAGAGACCTTGTATCACTTGACAACCTTTGTCAATTCTGTCTTTAAAATGCTGGACATTTCCCTTTGACCCCAATGCAATGATAACAGGTTAGCAAACAAATTATTCGGCATCCTGGAAATTTTAAGACGTGAAAGTTTGTTTTTTGTTTTTGAAGTCTCTTTGGCTCTTGACAGCTGCAGTGCCTTTTTTAGTACAGAGCATCTAAGGCAACATAAACTTCATGTGAACAATTCTTGCTGCATTGCTTAGCACCTAGACTCTTTTGTGCAGATTCTATTGTTTTCAGCGATATTTTACTTGTAAATTAGCACGTCTCAGGAGATGTATTCCCTTGAAGTTGGACGTGATAGTTGCTTAGTAACTCTGGGTGCGTTTACACGAGATGCTTAATAATACCCATTGGACTAATTCTACTGCGCATTAGCGTGTCATGCAAAGAGCATGCTAATGCGCAGTAGATTATTAGTCCAATGGGCATTGTGTCACTTAAAAACTGTTCATCTGTGCTAATGCACGGTAGTGCTGATTACGACGCATTAAATTAGTATCTATTATTATAGGTACTAAGCTTAATGCACGGTAATTAAGAGACTGAGACTGAAGGGGCTTGTTCCAGGCCAGTTGAAATCAACTGTAATTTTTCCGCTGATTTCCATAAATATGGTTCTAAGTTATTAGTAGAAACTGAGGGTGGGATTCTGATATAAGTTGGTATAGCTCTGTTGAAGTCTATGGATCCGGGCCAATTTGTACCAGTTAAAAGATCTGGCTTGTAATATCCAAGCATATTGATATTGATCCAATCACATTGAAAGATTTGGTCCAAGGAGTGAATAATTCTAAGCAGGAACCAAATGGCAAAATGCCAGTTATGTTTTCAAGCCTCTCCTATCTTGATGATATCAAGCTGTAAAAGGTTAAGTAATAACTGACTGATGGAAGCTGAAATAAATAGCAAAGGTGGGGAGGGGAGGTTCACTGGTGAAAAAGTTTAAATTATTTTTGCTTCTTGGATTAAAAGGGCACTATCAGGTTAAATCTGGCCACAGGTGAAAGTTTTGTTAGGCCTTGGAACCAATTATAGAGCTTTTTGGAAATTAAAAAAAAAAAAAAAAGAAAAACGCTAATGGAGAAGCCAACTTTTTGACAGAACACTCCTTGCTTTATTGATCTATTTATCTCTTTATTTATTTATTTGGTAACTGCAAAACTGCAACATATTGTTAATGCCTAGCCCTGAAACAACCTTTCTTCCTTCTGCTTCAGCCTGCAGACCTTGACTTCAGTGAAGGTTGTGCAGAGGGGATCAAATCCGATTGGCAGGATCTGATGTATATTTATGCAAATAATGTTAACTTGGCAGCCTAGCTTTTAAATGCTAGTATTGAGTGATCAAGTTTGATTTTATTTTTCGAAATAATTTTTGCTGAACGTGCGTTTCCTTTCCGTGTGGCCCCCAAATTAAAAAAAAAAGAAGTAATCAAATATTCCAAGAAACAACAAAGCCTTGTAGCTAATGACAAGCCAATAAAGAACTGGAAAGAGGCGTTTTGATGAACACCCATGTTTCGAGCCATAGAATGAGTCATGTTTGCAGCCTGTGCCGACTTTAGGGTCTGCTCTTGCTGGACTACGGTAAATGCATGTTCCTAGCACGGCTTGTATTTCTGGATTTTATTCCAGGGCCAAATAACAGGACATCTCTGGTTAATTGTGAGCATCTGTGTCATTCTGTCTTGCAGACATTGACTTTCTGTGCATGCTTTTAAGTAAATGCGATGCGGGCTGTGCAAAGGAGATATGCAGGAAAGGGATTGGACTGCAGCATTTGCCCCAGAGATGAGAGCCTCCAAGCACCTGTGCATTTGCTGCTCCAGGGTTGGACTAGGCTCTGAATTGAAGGGGAGGGAAGAGGTGTTGGTGAAAGCCCACAGGATTTAAACAACTACAGACTCACTATAGCTATACCCCTTGTGCCTGCTGTAGTCCTGCACCAACGATCCCTTGCCCACCCATGTTGGCCTGCCTGCAGGAACCCAGATTCACCATTTGGAGAGTGCATTTCCTCCCTCCTTCCCTTCTTCTCCCCCACCTCCTCCCACAACAGTGTCCTGTCTGCTGCTCTGTGAAACGAAGACCAATCTAGTGGCTCCTTATTTTGAGAGGAGAATTTCACCCCGTGTGAATAGCAGGTAAAGAGTGGGTAGGTAGGTTGCATGCTAAATATTGAAGACGCTTGATTTCTTTCTGCCCTCTGGTTTCCGAAGAAGGCAAAACTAAGGAAGGATTTTGGCAGAAAACCAAAATTGATACTCCCCTGCTTTTTTCCAAGTAAGGCTCATGCATACGTGCAGAACTTGAGCACTGGTAGGCTTTTTTTTTTCCTAAGGGCTAATGCCGAGGGTGTGAAGAGAAACAAGAACCCATGTCTAAAAAAAATAGTTGTCCTTGAAAAATTCCCCAAAGATCTAGATTTAACCAGCGGAGAGAGAGAAAGGCTGGAAACCAGGAACCCCCCCTCTAAGCTCAGGTCTGCTCTTAGCTTGCTACGTCTTTTGGGGTCACACCTCCTTCCTGAGTCCCTTTCTCCATCTCCACGTGATCAGTGACATTCGGTATCAGTAAAAAAATAATAAAGCTGAGCCCAGGCTTTTGGGGACGTGATGGAAAGACTACTGGGCAGAACCCATCTTTTTAAAACGAAAAAGAAATGAGAGACCTTGGGAATGGCAGCAGCAGTTGAGTGTATAATGAAACGACGCAGGAAAACAAATGCGTTTCCAAACTGCATTGCCAATGTCTTCTTCCAGCTGAAGAACAAACCGTTACCTTCATTTTTCTGCCGGTGGGTGAGTGGGTGGATGCCCAGCCATGTCACTTTGTGAGCCTAATTTGAATGTAAAAGAGAAAGGAGCCAGTTGTGCAGAGTAGAGGCTACAACCTTCCTTTCTCGAGTAACTGCAAGCAGATGTTCTCTGCAAGGTCACCCACTGCGCGCTACCTGTTTCCTTACATTTTTCATTTGCGTTGATGGGTGCTCCGAGTGCGTAAAGAGGGCAGGGCCGGGCGTTTTTCATATCTGCCATCGGTAACCAGGTCCTTATCTTGAAAGGAAACCGTCCATGGGCTCCTGTGCAAAGAACTGCAGCACAGGGGATTTTCAGCAGCCGAGAGGTTTATCATTTTTGACAAGTGCCATTAAAAACAAAACCCCTAAGTGAATCTTGGAGATAAGAATAGTGAAACTACGGTACTTTGGGCTGTTTAGAAAATGCAGTAATTTCACCTCCTAATAATAGAAGGTAACAGTCTTACCCACTATTGATGGTACCACAGTATTTAAGAGGTGAACACATTTTTTTCCCCCTGTCCTTATTCTTTCCTTTCTTTCTTTTCTCTCTCTCTCTCTCTCTGTCTTTGAAGGCATCTATCACTGAGAGAATTCCTTTTGTTCACTTCGGTCTCTAGTGTCTTTTTTGGGGGGGAAGGAGGGGCTTTGCCATTTTCTTTCCCTTCAAAGCCTTTATTGGAAATGTCAGGACACTTCACATTGGTTTCCTAGCCCTTCATTAGCCTTTTTGATTTAGTTTTGTTTGAATGACAAATGAATTATTTTCTGGTCATTTCTAGCAGTACACTGAAGTCTCTCTCTCTTTCTATTTTCAATCCAACTCTTAATTGGATGAAGTGAAACATTTTAGTGCAGAAGTCAGCACTGTCTTTAAATAAATCCTTATATGTTTCTCCATATAGGGATTTTTAATTTCCCTGAACTTTCATGAAGTGTAAGGTTAAGCAAAATAAGAGAGCATTTTTGGGGGGAGGGTTAATTAAAAAAAACAACAACCAAACAAGCGAACCCCCCCTTTCTTTAGAAAAAAGTAGGAATAGATGTTTCATGGTTTGTACCAGGATCTCGGCTTTAACCTGTACCCTTAGGTGATTTCACATAAACAGGCAGGACAGAGTGGTGCCTCCATGGAAAAGTGAAATTTTGCAACAACTCTTCTGCTCTAAAATCACCTGGGCTGGATCCTAGCGTCAGAGAAACAGGGGGATGCTTTTTGTGTCAATGGAAGCAGGATCTACTACCTTTTTGTTTTTGGAAGCCCATGCCGGAGGATGAATGCCCAGAACCAAATTGCTAGAATAGGAAGCGGAGCCGTCCTATTAAAAAATTACAATGTTATTAGCCAGCTCAGTACATCTAATACATGTTCAGGCTCCTTGCTGAAATAAGGCAGTTGGATGGCACAGAAATGCCACCACATATAAATCAAGAGCGGGGTTACCAGGTGCATTTTGCTGTATTTATGTTTTCCGTACTCGGCGCTCCAAAATGTTTTGAAGTTTGCCTGTAAGTCACTTGAGCCGGTTCAAAGAGCTCCCAGGTTCCAAGAGAATGTGATAGTTTCCTTTAGGATGAAAAGGTAGCAAATGAAAGGCTTTGGCAAAGGAAGTTCTGTATCAATAAAACACACAGGATAAAGTACCAAGTTTAAAAGGGCTTTTCTCTCTCTCCCTTTTATTGGATTCATTTCTATTTTCTGCAGGATATTGGAAGAAAATGTCTGTCTATTTTTACCCCCATACAAATGCAGAGCAAACTAGAGCAAGGAAGTCAATATTCTGCACTTCTCCATTTGTCCCATCCCATATTTTTTTTATAACACTAGGAACCATTCCCCCCCACACCTAAAATAAGTCCTGAGAGAGAATTTCATTGACTGCAATGGGAACGGGGCACATGCTTAACCATTTGAATCCTTAGCTGTGGTATAAAGGGATAGAGGTCTGTCTTCTGATTGTATTTTAAGTCTGAAGCTTTAGCAAAATTAAATGATATGCCATCCATGTATTTTGTGCCTCTAACACTCCAGACGCATGCATTAATTAATTGTGTTTGTGTGAACGGTGATTGTATAATGTGCATTTCTTAAATCTACTTTGACTCAGCTACATTTTGTATTCTCTAAGGGGGGAAAAAAAAACCCCTTTCAGGCAGGAAAATAAATTCTTTAGAGATTAAAAGAAATTCTACCAAAAATATAGCTGAGCTCGTTAAAGAAAGAGGCAGCATTCTTCTTTTGGCTATTTTATGCCACACAGTGGGATAAATTGTAAAAAGCAAAAAGATCATTTAGCTAATAGAGAACCAAATCAGTGACCTAAATTTAAGGATGAGCTGCTACTTTCCTGCAAAAGCAGGTTTGTAATTCTAATTCTTGGGTGCCTCTGCCTCTAGTCTGCGTCTGCTGAAGGTGTGACTTCACCGGGAGAGGTAAGATTTGTATCTGGTTGCATTCAAAATACAAGCTGGACTATTTGGGGTGGGGGGTGGTGGTAAAGCAATGACACTTTATGGCACAGAAATACGCAAGCCAGATGCTGCAATGGAACAAAAGCAGATGAGATACAAATACAAACCCAATCCAAATGCAAAGGAAAGAGTCTTTCTAATGATCTCCGTCTCGTCCAGCAAGAGCGTGTCCCATGGTGCCCTGTAAACAGGCGCCCTGAAATGCTTTCCATCCCCCTCCACCCGACTTGTGCCAAGTCTGTAGTAAGCTGGGGGGCGAATGCCAGTGCCTCTGGAGCAGCAAGGCTGCTTTGACATCAGGCAGAGCTGCTGAGTCAGGTTCTGCTGCACTCTCCAACAGACAGCGCAGTGCATCTGCTGGAAAAAAGTGCATTTTAACTATTTAATGCATGAGGTCATACTGCAGCTCCCAGGCTGATCTGCAAAGCAGACCCACGGCCTCTCTCCATTAAAGCAATGCTCCTTTTTTTTTTTGTTTGCCTCCTTCTTCCCCTTTTACTTGCACCTGGGGAAGAAAGGGGACTGGTCCTTCAGCTATTTGGATCCTTTTGCCTACAGCAACCTGTTTAACCCCTTCAGCACTCTGGCAAGCAAGCCACAAACCACCTCAGGCTGGATCCAGCCCTCTTTTCTTTCCAACCCTGCACTAAGCACTCGAGGCACAGTGCTGCTGTCCCAGGTCCGTTGAAGGGCACTGGGAGGCCAGCCCCAGTTTGGGAGCTAGAGGTGCCAGGTGCTTTGCTAGCATTTTTTGTATCTCCATATGAAAGCATTTGGGCCAAAAGAAAAAAAGAGAAAGTCTCATTAAAACTGCATCGTGTCACCCGGCTGAACTTCCCATCCCTACTGCTCCCCCTTCAATCAGTGGCAAGGATAACAATTAGATGTGATAGCTATTCCTAATGGGACGCAGCCAGAGCTCTTTGCTCCAGCGAAGGCTCAGGCACAACAACCCTATTTCAGCCATTGCAGTTTATAATTGATGAGGCTCTACTGATCAAGTTGTGTCTCCCAAGCAGGGCATCTCCCTCCCCGTTGTCGAATTTCTCTTTGGCTTTCTACCGCTCCCACCCATCCAGCTGCAGCAATAGTCCATGACATAGGTGGTCCCTATCATACTCCACTTCCCAGGCCTGCATCCTTGGGTAGTTTAAATTCTTGTCCCCTAGGCCCCTGGACAGGGGACTTTTGGCTAGGGCTGCAATAATGCTTAGCTTCACCCAGCCAGAAAATGTGGTATTAGGACTAGGAGAAAAGGTCACCTTGGAGGATCGGAGATAGAAAGGTGGGGGAGGGAACCAGGATTTCCAAGCAGGCCTGACCCGGGAGGATAAAATACCCTGTTTTCATTGGTTCAAATGAACCATTAGGGAAAAAGTAATTTGTTGACCTTTTTGCTGCCTTATCATGAGACAGGCAGCCTTAGCATGGGCCTCACGTTTCCCTTAACCCTACTGTACATCAGAGGGAAATCAACTGTGTCCTAAAAAATAAAGGACTGGCAAACGGGATCGTATCTTTTAGAAGAGCTAATAAGTGAGTCCAGGCAGGTCTCGGCATGGGGGGAGCGCTCGGGCTGGCATCCACCCACCGTCTCTGTTGTTGCTTGGGTTGTTTCTTTAAGTGTGTTTGAAAGGGGAAATGGGGCTTTGTAAAGGTCCTGGGGAAATTTAGCTTCCTGAGGAAATGCGCAATGGAGATGAGTGTCCTGATTATCCTCCCAGTTGTACTGAGATATAAATCGGGGAAAACGCTATGGAGTCAATGGAGCTGATGGTTTTGTAAATCCAGACGCGGACCTTAAGTATTGCAGAAGCCACTATAGGGATTTAACTCAAGAAAGGACTTCAAAGATTAGTCTTGGTTTTATGAATAGATATCTCCATGCAAGATTTTAAAGACAGTTCTCAGAGTCTGGAAATTTTTCCTGAGATTTGACCAATATCTGCTTTCCTTGAGTTTAAACCTGTTGTCTTGGTTCTTGCCTGTTGGGTGAGAAGAATTTTTTTTTTTTATGGTAACCTTCAGATATTTGAAAACTATCACATCCCTCTTCTTCTTTTTCTCCAAACTAAACACACTTTTGATGTTCCCCCCATCTGGCTTCATTCCAGCCCCTTAATCGTTGTTTTTTGGTTGCTTGCCTTTGGATTCTCTGCCGCTTATTGCCATCTTTATTGACAAATAAAAATGTAAATGATAAATACATAAATATAAATACAAATTAGAAACTAAAACTGTCCCAAAGTAGGCATCGTTCTCCAGCTGAAGCCTAACCCATCCCAGCTAGAATGGGACTATTGCTTGTTGTGTGTTGCATGCAATGCGTCTATTAATGCAACCCAAAGCTGAATTTGCTTTTTTGGTCTGACAATGGCATCACATTGCTGATTCCTGTTGAGTTGTTCATCTGCCGTAACCCTCAGATCCTTCTCAGCAGTGCTACTGCCCAGCCAGTTATCCCCTAATCGGTATTTGTGCATTAGGGCTTTCTTTCCATTATGTGGTGCCTTACATCTGTCTCTGCTGAATTTCATTTTGTTATCTGTAGCCCAGTCCTACAGTTGATCAAGATCCCTTTGCATTTTAATTTTGTCTTTCAGCATGCTTGCAACTCCTCCCAGTTTTGTGTCATCTACAAGCTAATCACATTGGATCTGCCTGTAGTATTTCATCTGACTTTCCTAGCAACATCTTTTGCTTTCTGGTGTGCTAGACAGCCTGTCGTTCTTTCACTTTTGAGAAATTTGACCAAATCTAAATAGGAAATTGCTTTCACCTGTGGGATGTCCATGATTTTTCTCTTCGCTTCACAAGTGTACTTTGTGCTTCGATCGGGTCTCTCATTACATAAAATTTAGATTATGGAACAGGAGCATTTGGTCTTCAAAGTACTTGGAAATTGCCATGGGATGTTATGATAATGATACTTTTATGTGACTGATCTTTTCCATTTGTCCTTTGCTCTCTAAGTAAGAGCTTGAAAATGTCCCCTTTTGGTTGGTAAAGAGAATGCTATTCTGTGTCAGGTTCATAACAGGAACTTTTATTATTACACGGGATGCAGACCTTTAAAGAGCCAATGAATTCTGGTTAAATGAGCCCAAAACAGGAAGGTCAAATGTCCACCTGGAGAAATGGGCGATAAAGCTGACTTCTGTTCCTGTGCTTGAATATAGTACCTCCTGTGGCTGCTTAGAAAGGTATTTATAGACATTTCATAGACATTAGGGCTGGAAGGGACCTCACGAGATCATTGGGTCCAGCCCCAAATTATAACAGCAGGTTTGGTAATGGTACGTGTGTGAATGGATATGTGGAGGTCCATACTGATATTAAGGATTAACACTGGAGTCATTCTCAACCAGCCCGAGCCATGTGAACTGCCCTTTCCTCTGTCTACATCAGACCTTGGTGCCTATCTCAAAGCTGTCAATATTGGGCTGCTTGTTTCTCGAGTGCAGCGCGAGGACGTACCCGAGGTTTGTGTGAGCCTTTCTAGGAATTGATCTGCATTATTAGGAATTGGTCCGATTCATTTGTCTCTTCTTCTGGACGACAGAGAGACGAGGTAGGGAGCAGAAGGGCGAGGAGTCGGGGACACTGTATTGTGGGATTGCGGCGGGTGGAGTTCGTACGCCCAAGGTATATGCACCTTGGTGAGCTCCAGGACTGGGTCAAAAGGGGCGTGAGGGGGGAACAGGTTAGCAAAGTAGGTGCTGGATTGACCTCCTGCTCAGAAGCTCAACAGATTTCCCTGGGTAATTTGGACCCTTTCTGGAAATCAAGATCGAGGATTTGCAGCTTACATGGCCAGTTAGTATAGGCGTGAGGCCAGCCTAACTATCAGCATAGGCATAGGCTGTGTGGTGAGCCAAAAATCACCCTGGGAGGTGCATTTGTAGCATGCGACAAAGAATAAACTCTTCAGGAGAGATTTCAAACCTCTTCAGTTTGCAGACTTACATGAATTACACTTTTAATTATAATTTTCTAGAATGCGAAGGATGTAGCTTTCCCCCCTACCAGAAGTTTTCTCCCTTCAAATTACTTTTGAAAAGTCTTTAATGCATTTTTATGCAGTGCAAGAATTTAAAGAGGTTACTGTCAAGTTAGTTTAGGGCTGAAATTTAGAGTTGGTTTTAAAAAATGGGATTTTAAAAACCTAATATCAATTATAGGCAGACAAGGTTCTTTGGGTGAATATGATATCTTTTATTAGACCAAAGTCTTGAGAAGCTTGAGAGTCATTTATGGCATTTTAGTGACGTTAGAAAAGATTTTTCAAAAATGAAAATGTTGTGTTTTGTCTTTTAACCAGAGAAGTGTCTCTCTATAATAAACTTCAAAGTAGGAGTCTATGTAGGGATTCGCATGCGTAAGCTGTGCTTACCAAAGAAAGCACAGGTCACGTGCAGACTCGGTTTTACCTTCTTTTCCAGGAGCGTTCCTGGCAGTCCATTCAAGACTAAGTGATTTGACCAAGGTTGTGCAGTGCGTCGGTGTTTTACTAGGACGAGAACATAGGATCTTTCTACTCTTTCCCCCTTCCCCTCCATCCTATGCCAAATACTTTCTTCTAAATATCGTACCCTACATTTTTCACTGTGGGGCAATATTTAAAAAATGTATTCCTCTTGGGTATTTCACAGCAGTATGATCAGCGAGAAAGTGGCTGGAAGAAAGGGAAAGAGTTGCTGTTTTCATGACCTGTGTGATGTTCAGGATAAATGCCATCTGAAGGACTGATCGGGCTGCCACAGTATCTAGGCTCCTGACCCCTCTCGTGTAGGAGGGTGTGGGAGTGAGGGAGGATTGAGTATCTCAGTTTTGGCCGGTGGGGGACTGATGCCCAGTGAGCACTGGTGCCACACAGGAAGCCCATGATGGGCCAGGGAGTTGACCTCAGGTCTCCCAAATCCTTGGTTATTACTCAAAGCGCTCTACCCCTATAACCACACCAAACTCAACCCAGGGATCAAGGAATACCAGCCTGCTTTCACTAAGGACAAGATTTTGCAAAGACACAGGTGAAAGGCCTAACAAAAACTTCTGATTAAATGTGTCCAACCTAGCTGCAAAACAGCTCATAGCTGGTTGTTCCTTCCCTGCCACCCCCTTTTCTCTCCATGCCTCTTGCAAGAGCATTTCCCATTACCATGCCAGTGCATACAGAATAAGGCTTCCAGGCAATCCCAAAACACAACATGTAGACCTCTGTATTAACCCCCCTGAAAATTATACAATGAATAAGGAGTTTTGAATGGCAATAAATATCTGATTACCCTCTTGCTGATCACAGAGTTCAAGGTACTTCACAAAAAGAAGGTAAGTATCATTACTGCTAATTAACAGGCAGGGAAACTGAGGCTCACAGAGTGATGTGGGTGCTTGATGCAAATCCATAAAGCGGAGGAAGGGCTGAGATAGTGCTGATGGGAGATGCTCACCTGGTGCAAGCTGTTATAAGAGGGATTGGAGTCTCCTGACTCCAGTCCCATGACCTATCCACTCAAATTTGCCCTTGCAAACACCAGCCACCCCAAGGCCTGTGCTGCATTGGCTGTGGCTGGCAAAACGGTGTTCCCAAACAACGTACCGGTGTTTTCCAGCACCCAAAAAGAGGAGTTCATTTTCATTTCTATACCTGAGTGTTAGGTTGTAAGTACAGCCCTGGTTGTTCACACTTTTCTTAAGTCGTGAGGTTTCACATTGAGTCCGGGTTTGGTGCAAACCAGATAAAATTGGAAATTGGATGTTCCTCCCTCAGATCGACCTGACCAAAAATGCTCTGAAGTGAGCGGCAGAGGCTATATTTTGATACCAAGACTGGAGTGAACACGTGCACACAGCTGCTTGCAGTGACAGGGGTCTGGGTTGCTCCCCTGGAAGGTTAATGAGCGGTATGCAAATCCTCTTAAATGGCCATGTTACACCAGAGCTTCGTGGCTCTAGCCCTGTCTCCTACTTTTTAACCCCAGAAGTTTTCCTGCCCAAAGAATTCATTCCCTGTCTATCCTTACCGCTCGCAGGGTTTTGTTTGTGCCTGTTTTTCGGTTAACTGCCCCTGCAATTATAAGGGATCCAGTCACTAAAACAACCTGAATTTGCTTTATTTCAAAAAAAAAAAAAAAAAAAGTGTTGCTTAGGGACAGGAGGTTACCGTCGTGTAAAATGAATGATTAATAAGGAGAAGAAAAACCCAGCTCAACAGGGCAAATGCTCAATAACAGCTCGTTCAATCATTGGCAGATTAGCTGCACATGCAAAGTGCCGGCTGCAGGACCGCGGCCACTTAGATTAGCGTGTCAGATATTTCCTGTAATGACTGCATAGCCCTCTGTTGTGCCTTTACTCAACGTCCGGTGTTAAAGGTGTTTTGTTCTCAGTTAATTGGATGCCACCAAAAATGCACTCTGTGACACCCCAGCAAAAACGCCAGGGCTGGGTTTGCATTTTAGGAGAATCGGATTTCGCGAGGTGCTGTGGCGGCGTTGCCAGTCGCTGACTCCTCTCGGTCACGACTTCACTTTCTAGCCAGCATTACTGTTGCCCTTGTGCTATTGTCCTTACAAGGACCAGGAAGGCGACTATGTGTGCATTTATTCATCGCTGCGGGGAGAGCTCTCTCACTTTGTAGACTGACCATGAGGGAACATTTGCCTTGGCTCAGATTATTCCCGGTGAATAGGAGATTTGATTCAATCAAGCTCTTCTGTTTCAGGTCGCAAATTATCCATCAGCAAGTTGTGATTTCTTTTTTCTTTTTTTTTTTTTTAGTGAATTATTATTTGCATTGTGGTAATACTTGGGAGACTCAGTTAGGCATCGGGACCCTGTTGGGATAGGCGGGCTGTATTGACTTGGTAAGGTCCGGTTTTATGATTGCACAGCTCCTAGTGTGATGGGCAGCCTGACTTAGGCACTACTGCAATACACATAATTAATACCAGTAACAACGAAAAGACTGTTCTTGCCTCAAATCACATACGAGTGGATACAATAACCAGAGGGCAGGAAGGAGGGCAACACAGCAGTCCTGTGACCATGGATAGCATAATAAGCAGTAGCCTGAAAACACCCACTTCCCAGCCATTGTTTGCATCGCACTAGAGGTGTGTTTTAAAGAGGATAAGTGTAGTGGCGCTGCAGGTTTTCATCAGAAAACTTGCCCTGTGTATAGGGACAGCATGGGAGGAAGCAGAGGAATTTGGACTGAAGTGGGACCAATTGGTGAAAGAGACTGGCCCACTGGAGGTGTGGGATTGAGGACTGGATCCAGTACTGGCAGTGAGAGGCAGAGGACAGATGAGTCTAGAAGACATTTGTTTGCTATCCTCATGAGTCTGTGGGCGCGTCTACACATGCACATTTACCGTGCAGTAACTGAAATGACTGCAGCATAGGCACGCGTCCACACGGGCATGCCCGCACTGCGCAGTAAATATGGCAATTTACACCGACTGGAGCGTAAACTTGATACCCGATTAGTTACTGCGCAGTAACTCACATGTAGATGCCTTACTGCGCAGTAACACTGTGTGTGTGGACTGACTTGGGACCAACTTTAGGCCCAAGTCAGTCCATACACAGTGTTAATGCGCTTTAACACTTGCATGTGTAGATGCTGGCCTGTTCCCATTTACTGCACAGTGAATTTAAGCCGATATAAATGTATGTGTAGACACACGTTGTGTGAACAAAGTCCAGCACATGGTTTCCTTGCAAATCGGATAAAGCGTGTTCACTATTTATTGTTTGCCATTGTTGCAGTTTGACTGGTCACCTTGTATTGCATCCTCCCCGCCCTGTTCGATGACTTGAACCGGAGTCCATTTGTGCGTTTGTCCATTAACATTTAGCGAGCGCTCAACAAATCTGTAGTGCAAAGGATAAAAAGGACTTCTGGAAATGGCTGAGAGAGCAGTTGCTGGCACGAATGCTCTTGTGAATACTTAGTCACGGTGACATTTCAGGATGATGTTGCTTTTCCGTGAACAGTCATGCAAATAAAAAAAGGTGGCCATCCAAATGTTTGCAAATGCAAGGGCTCGCATTTACCCATGGGATGAATCAATGGGCTTTATTCACAAGTACATCAACAAGTATCTCCCACTCCCTTGCACCGCATTCAACCGGCTCTGCCAGCAAGACTCCTAGCCCGTCTATGTGAATTCTGCATGCCATGTGCCACGCTGCTGAAGAGAGACTCCCGCTTCCTTGTTTGTAGGAATGTTGATCTTTCTGATTTTAAGCTCATTTCAGTTAGATTTGTAAAGTGTAAGATAAGCCTCTTCTGCCTAGAGTTACCTTTACTGAGAGTCAGTGGGGGAAGTGAGAACCGTGAAGTCTCTCCGATTCAAAATCTGCCCAAGTAACTCTATGGAAATGGGACCGAGTGGCGCATGCATCACTGCAGTTAATAGGCATCTGGTGAAAGTATCTTCAGTGATGGCACAAGTAGCGTGCTGTCTGCATAGCCCAAGTCTTCAATCCTGCACTTATCTTAGAGATCAGGAATAAGACAACCAAGAATACAGGGATCATACCTCCCTAACGGTGTTGGGAAGGTGAAGAGGAGATGAGGGAAGCAAAGTGGATATAGGAGAGTCTGATGTGAAATAGGAAGCTTTTGTAGTCTTCATTTGCACGTGTCGTCGTATCTCAAAACACATTTGCAGATTTTCTACAGAGAATTATAAAGTGTCAGGTATCCAGGTTGTAGCCGTATTGGTCTAGAGGAAAAGGCAATCAGGACTCATAGTAGAGATGATATCTTTTCTTAGACCAACAAGATTTTTGCAAAAAATATTCTTTAATGGTTAGTGTGGGATTTTCAAAAGCGCCTCGTGTCTTGCAAGTCCCACTGAAAATCTCTCCCTTCATCTGGAGAACTAAAGTAGGAGTTTGGTGCTAGCCTGGGTCATGTTGAGTAGTGCCCAACTCCGTTATGTGGTTCAGCTGAAATCAGTGGGATTTCTTACTGTGTAAAGCACTATCCTGTGTGTGCAAAGGCATTCAATGCTTAGTAGGTCTGCTGTTTCACAATGGGTCGTTACAAGACCCAAGTAAAAGACTGACTTGCTTGAAGACCAGCCCAGGCTGCAGAGTTTCCCTTTTTTGACCAACTCTGAAATGGAAGATACTGGGTCCCTTAGCTAGACAAAGCTCTAGAAGGCAGGTAGGTATTTTGGAGAAAAAAATTGCAATTTGAAAAATGGGATGCCTCTCCCCTTGGTCAAAAAGTAAAAAGAGGAATGCTTTGATGGTGTTAGCCAAATCTTGTGAGAAGAAACACTCTAATGATATTGCACGGCAATTATTATGATGCCCTATGATGTTACCATTACCAGGATTTACAAGCTTTTTAGCATTAAGTTTTATTATCAAATTAGTTAAGACTGAGAGAGTAGTTCATTTTGTTCTCCGGGAGGTCTCTCTCAATTTACTACCTCCATAAGCTGTCCAAGGTTTGCTCGACTTCGTTGAGGTGGAGTATTCTTTAGACTTGTCCAGCTAAAGAAATATTGCTAAATTTCTCTCATCAATAGACATTAGGAGAACAACACTGACTCGCAATGAATTCTGTAGGCTTTCCCTTTGAGTTGAATCAGTAGTATTGAGTAAAGACTTGCTAAATCACCTAGTTTGCACTTATTAAGGAAACTACTGACCAGATGAACATGATAAACTTCCTTTCCTTTAATAAGTGCAATGAGCAGCACATGGGACGGTGAAGTCATAATACTGGTACTTTGTCTTGAGAAGCAAAATTTTACTCGGAGCTTGCTTTCCATCTGCCTTGGGAGGTTTGGAAATTTTTTTTTTAAAGCATTGCCCTATGCTGTCTGAATGTGAAGCCTGCCATTTCCTTCTTATTTCATCTTTAACCAATTGATAAATCTTCCCCTCGCTAGTAAAAGTATTGATAATGGCACCCTCTTGCCATAAACATTTTTGACTGTGTTGGATTTCAAAGTGACACCGACTCTCTAAACTTCCTAAGAAAATAAATTTAAGTTTAGCTTTGGTTTACCGCTGGGTGAGCTTATGAATGTGATTTATTGCTATTGACTAACAACATCCTGAGCATCACTTAAAGCTGCTCTTTTTATTTTTATCTGTCCCCTTTGATGGTGTGGGACTGGAATCTAGATTGCTTTCACTATTCAGCTTTTCAGCTATTTCCCAGTTCTTAAAAAAAAAAAAACCCAAAAAACCCCAAACAAACAGCCACCCCAAAAAACCTTAATCTTCCCAGAATTAGTACTGTAAGTAAAATATCCAATATTTAGCAAAAGATAGCTACTTATTTCTATTGCTAACTAAATCAAAAGGCAGAGAGCTCGAATCTAACTTTCAGCTTACCAGTGACTTAAAATTATCCTGAATCAGGTGATCACAAATTCTTTGCTCATTTTTGGGGTCTGACGGTTGATAGCGATGAAGTCCAACAGGGTAATTTCCCCACCAGGGAGTAGGTCTGTGTCTATGGGATTCTTTTGTGCTTCCCCATTTGTTGAGGCTCTTCCAGAGGTTACATTTAATGCAGTATTTGATGTTAAAAATATTAGTAATGTGCAATTCTAGCCGTGCTTTTCAGGGCTAAGCCGGACTAGAAAAAGAATCCATAGTCCTAATGAAAAAATAAGCAAGGAAAATATGCCGGCAAAGCCGGTCTTGTTCCCCTTTTGGTTTGCTTAGCTTTTGCTAACCTTGCTCTGGAAGCAGATCGCTGTTGGGTATAAAATGGTGTAGAAGCGTGCCTGCAACCATGTTTCAGACTAGGCATCATAGCAGGATGAGAGTGAAGAGGTGCGCAGAGCAGAAAGGGCAGAGAAAGGCTGCGCAGCAGTAAAGTATTGCTCTTGATCTATGTGGGCATGGTCAGCAGAAACAAGGCTCGCAGGACTCATCTGTCTCACGAGATACTTGAACAGCCTCCCCGCAGTGGTACCTGCATGCTCTCTTCTGGTTTCTTTGGTGCTGGAGAGAGCTCTGTCTATTCACTGCATGAGCTGGAGCTTTCCTGAGAGCAATGCATGCCCCACGTGGACCTGGAAACCATTGCGCCGACTAGCAAAGCAGTCCCAAGGCTGGGTAAGGAACACCTCTGCAGGGGCCAGGTGTTTGCTGTGGTTGCCCAGTGTGTTTCCACCGGGCCCTGTAGGATCCCTGCTCTCTTCAGAGCCTTCCTGGCCTCTACTTGATGGCTGGCACAAGCCACTTGTAGGGTTAGGCTGGCCCATTAACTCTTTTCCTCCCCCTACAAGAGAAGTTGTCACCACCCTTCCTGCCGCTGCATTGATTTGACCCGTCCACTGAATTATCTTTAAGCTTAGACTCAGTATTTTCACCAAATGGGTGGGTGAGTGTCAGGGGAAAACTAAAACTATTTGGTTAAACCCATAAAGCCAGTTTTCTTCACTCCATTTGCTTTTGCAGTGCAAACTCTGAGTGCAGGCCAGCACTCCTGTGAGAAACCTTCATCAACTCCATCACGGAGGCTGCCAAACACTGGGGTTAAATGACTTGCACAAGACCATGAAGCAAGTCGGTGCCAGAGAAAGCATTAGCTTCAGTCCTCACTCAGATTCCCAAACTGCATTTCTTCTTTTATCCTTGTATCCCAGTTCTTAATATTGCACTACTAGTGAAATTCTTCTTTAAAGGGGCAGGGGTATATGTCCCTTTATATATCACTGTTTCTACTTAAAACTAGTTTTGGGAGAGGTTTGTGTGGCAAGTGGTAGGGAGCAGGAGCAAAGCCCAAAGAGTGGAGAAGTCAGAATATGGAGTAAATATATTGGTTAATTCTTATGAGAGCAAATATAAATGTATTTTGATGAGCAGACCTCCACTACCACGCAGTTCCCATTCATGCCCGGTCTCTTTTCCTGTCAAAGGTTGTAAAGGAGGAACCTCATCTCTGTAAACTATCCAGTTTAAGCATTTGAACACTAAGTGGAAGTTTCTAGTGATCAAAGTAATTTTCTTAAATAATGTATTCATACATAAACCTGAAAGAAATGTCATAATTGCAATAAGGTGTCTCTGGGGAGTGCGGTTATCATGATATAATCACGTCCCTGGAGAATAGGAGGCACAAGGCATAGCCTTGTGCTTAATAACACCCTGAGGGTGTGATTATCTCGCAGCAATCACACCCTCATTGTGCCTTGTTGCCTAAATAACTGCGGCAGAAATTGAAATACACAAAATTTGAGAGGAGGAAACAAAAACATGGAAACCTTGGATATTTGGATAATAATGCTAATAATGTATGCACTGGAGATGGGCTGAAAGCTGGAGAGCAGCATGGTGAAACAGTGGAAAGTGAAGCCGTTTTCTCGCACAGCATGAGAAAATGGGATACTGTATCTGTCTTCTGCCATCTGGTGTGCCTCACCCGGCCTTTTTTTAACCACCAACTTGAATTAACGCGGATGGGATTGTTCAGACACGGGCAGGAGATCTGACAGGGTATTGGAACATGTCGGCTGTTGGCAAGGTGGCAACGTTTCCTGCCGTACCTGAGCGGGTAACATAGGCGGCACGTTGCCACCTGCTATGGAAGAGCTTGCAGGAAGGGTCTGGGAGGAGGACATGCTCTGCAGGGACCTCCCATGCCCTTCCCACCAGATTTTTCCAGGGCAGTGAGAGATGCGAGTGCACCTTAGCTGCCTCGCTATTGAGAGTGTTTGGTATTGGCATCGGTAACTTTAATAGTGCAACCCCTTTTTTGAGAGACCCGTGTTTCACATCCTCCGAGCACTCTTGCTCGACACAGCTCCACTGGCTCTCGGGGACAGAGATGCTGCATAGCGTGGAGGGTGCCACGCCAAAGCGAACAGGGCATACGGTTGCATTATCTCCTGAGCAGGTTCCCGTGTAGGTGGTACCACGGGAAGAAATGGTTTGATGAGGGACATCCTGTTGCTGTCGACTGGTTTGTTCTCTCAAGTGCAGATTGCATGTGCAGCAGAGGTGCCATTGCAGAAACAGCTGATATCCCACTTTCCCATTCAGCGCTGGGAGAACAGCCTGTGGATGCCAGGGGGATGATTTGGCTATTCTAGAGAAGTCAGGTTGGAAGGGACGTCGCAAGATCATCTAGTCCAAACAGGAATCAGACCTGCAACCTGGGTCTTATTAGCACGAGGCTCTAAACAGCTGGCCCATTTGGTTTGAGTACAGCAAAACTAGACATCCTCCAGCCATGTTCATAAACCAAGTTCGGTCATAAGTCTAAGAGGCTGGCTCTGGAAATCCTGATCGAGGCCTTACTCAGGCCGCTTGCTTGTTGTTTGGGTGGGGCGGTTTGCAAGGTAATTTTCTTTTTCTATTTTTTTGCATTGAAAATTGGCATAAAACCCAAGATGTTACGTTTCATCAGTTTACCTTGTAGGTCTTAAAGACTTGCATGAGGATGTTAACAGAAAATAATCCGCTGGTGCTACAGCGCGGCAGTATTTACCGACCAATTCTGATTTTGTCCTGAAGGGTTTTCATAACAAGGCCATCATTGTCTCCAGCACAATCACTGGCTGATTTTACTTGTGTGTCCCATTTTTGCTTTTCTCTCACTTTGATGGCTCTGACTGATAGACTGTGGCTCTTTCCTGACTAATGAAGTGCACTCAGGCCGTTCCTGGATGAGGAGTTTGTGTTTTCTAAAGCCCATTGAAGAAAAAAAAAAAAGTCCTTTTTTTTGTGCTTTAAGATCATTTAACATTTGTTTAGGAAGTCCTAGTCGTTTCTTTGGACATAATATCATTATCCAGTTTCCTGGTGTCCTGGAATGTATATGTCTTGATTGGCAAAGTGGAAAGGTGCTTTTTTATTTCTTTTTTTTTCCTAAGAATTTGGGTTTGTAAGGCGCGGTGAGTGCAAAAGACATCTCGAGGCACTTTATGCAGTAACGAGTGAGAAATCACGGCCTAAACTGCTGGCTGCAATGCATCGGCGTCGGGCTCTCGACTTGCAGGATGCCGTGTCATCAGGTGAGGATCCGGCCCTCCAGGACTTTGTCAGAAAATGGAGCTGCCATTCGGTGTCTCAGCGGCGTCTCTTCCCCACGCAAGCTCACACATGAGCTCCTGTTTTATTGAGAAGGGGAATAAATGGCCAGAACAGTATTTTTCCATGGTCTCATTGGAAAGCACGCTGCATTCACTTGCTTCTGTATGAAGCGTTACTGAAGAAGGGCACTGAAGTTTTTATTTCTCATCAGAAAGAGATTTAGACCAGACGCCCCAGCCCATCCAGGCAGGAAGGATGAGGCACGTGGATGTTACAGAAACGGGGGACCGTGCATGCATGGATCTCCTTGTCTACACTGGATATTGCTTAGTGCCTTCTAATGAACAGGTGGAAAACCTCGTTTGTATTGAGCTCCGTTTAGAGACGACTCATTACATTTCATTCTTTTTTCAAGAAAAAATTCTTGTTTTTAAAGGCATCTGAAGCAAAACAGTTTTAAAGATCAAAAGCCTCCAATCCATACCTGGTATGTCTCATATTTTAGTCAAAGCAATTTTTACAAATGTAGTAATAATACTTACATAATATAGTATACATAGTGTGTGCGCGCACACACGCACACATTTTATTCTTAGCAATAGTAGTAGTATTCATAGTATTCACATTTTTGGGAACATGTCAGGATCACGAAATGAATAAATTCTACGTTTTCTCTGCTGACATTTCTCCCCAATGGTAGATGCACTGATACACGCACTTTTGTTTATCATGAAATAATGTCGATAAAAATAAAAAGCACACAAAACATCCTAACGACTCGGTAAACAACAGGAGGAAAGGGGAAGGCTGGGGAAAAAATTAGGCCTGCCATTTTTGACAATGTCTTTTTAAGAAAGCTTTGTACTTTCTTGCAATGTTAAAGTTGCTAAGGTAACTATGCATTTTTTAGAGCACAGCAAAGCAAATAGGTACATGACCTGTATAAATTCTCAGTGCATAAATTACTGCAGCCCTGGGGCTAGAGTAACTTATGCACTTTCTTATTTCCAAATGACTTTAACTTCTCTGCTTATCAAATGCATAAAAATTTGTTCCACGCGGTTTTACCTCATGGTTTTATGCCCCCTATAGTGTAAAATATGCTCAGGAGAAAATAACGTGAGGTCTCGTGTTCCCCTATACTCCTTGGCGCAAAATGGGGAAAACGTGGCTTAATGCTTGGTAGTGGAGAGGAAAAGTAACTAAGCCATTTGCACTCCTCTAACCATATGGCTGCTGAAAGCCCTGCTATGCTAATCTCAGGCTCGCGGTGCGAATCCAGGAGCATGGACTGCTGCAGGGGAGGTGAGAAGGAAAGATGCTCTGTATGGGGTGCGATCATCAGCAAGTCTGGAGCTGGTTCAGCTTTTACCTTTCCTAATGGCAAGCTTCAACCGCAGCCATGGGCGGTCTCTGGAGTGTATTGTGCTCTCTCGGTCTGCAGCGCATGACTTTGAAGAAGCCAAAACTGGTCGCCTTGCAGTTCTCTGCTCCTGCAGCAGCTGGGCTGTGGGATCCCATGCAGCAGCCTGTAGTCTTGCCCTTTGTCCTGTTCTCTCTATTGACCATACTCCTCCCACAACACCTCTGAATGCACAGTTGCTGAAGGGGATAGTGCAGCTCAGTGATGCTTATTTGGATGTAACTGAGGCCAGGTACGGACATTGCACTTGACCAGTATAAGTGATTGGAAACCAGTCTGTGCCCTTAACAGAACAGAAGTTCGGCACACAAAACAGGTTTATACCCATAACAGAAGTTCGGCATGCATAGACTGGTTTAAAAATAGTCTAAGATTTGCCCCCTGTCCACCCAAGGGCAAATCAAATGTGTGTTGTGTTTGCTACTCATGTAAATGCCGCTTACAGAAAACCATGTAGCTTAGATCGATTCTGCCTGGGCCTTTTTGAGTGTCTGTATCTAGCTGTAGTCATGGCAAGTGTACACGCAAAAATGCAGGCTCAATTTTCTTTGTGTGTTCAGTGTTGAGTATGTGGGCCCCGCTGCCTTGTGATTATTAACGTTACTGTATGGTCAGTATAGCTTCATAGTGAGAAATACTTTGGTATTAAAAGCTGGGTGCGTCCATGTGCCTGGATGCAGGTTTTTGGCGGAGGCTGCAAACTTGTGAAAAGGAGAATGTCGTTGCCCGTTCTGCGGGCTCTTTCTTGGCCAGTCCATCTGTTGGGAGGTCTACTTCTTGGAAGGAAATAGGAAGACCATTACCTGTGAGTGATGCCAACACTTGGTCTTGCATATGGATTGGAGTGGGGAGCTCCAGGTTTGCACATAGCCTTCGGGGGGGGATGCATTTGTACATTACTTTTAGGGGTACCGGTGCCTAGTACTAGGGATGCACGGGGAAATAGATGAAGCCAAAGAGCTTGTGAGTGAAGGCAATGACCGAGAGCGCTATGTTGAAGAAGGAACTCTCTTTTCTTTGCCTCCCTTTGGGTGCCTGGGTTCGGTTTTATTTTTCCTTTAGGCTACAAAGACAACTGAATGCATCTTTGATCTCCTTGCCACCCAGAAAGGGGAGAGCAGAGCAATCCAGCATTTGTGGGCCTTATTCATTGCTGAACAGGGCAGATGTATTTGGAGCCCTTGCCCATGTGTTCATCAGCAGGCACCCTCACCTCCTAAACATGGGTTCCTCCCTCCTTCCCACCTCCAAAAGAAAAAAAAAATACCATTAGTCTATTAATGCTACATGAGAGCCTGGCATCCTGAGTCTGCCCTGAATGCCAGGAAAAGATCACTTCTTTGAGGGATCCACGCTAGGGTTAAGATACAGGTTGGGTGATTAGCGCTGTCCTTTTATTATAGTCCTGGGAATGAATTTGCTGCTTATGGAAGGGAAAGTCTAGGTCCAAGCACAGTTCAGAAAAGCCTGGTCATCTGTCCAAAGGTATAGACGGGCTGTTGCAGTAATGCTGTCCTGACATAGCCCCTGCTATTCCTGACCTGACTTCCCTTAGGCCTGTCATTACTCCCTATGTCTTGACCCCTTCCTCCCCTCCTCCCCTTGACTCCTATATTCAGCTCTGCCATTGCAGCGGAGCTGTACCCTTCATCATGCCCAGTCCGGATCCTCTCGCCACTTTACTAATGGACACCCATCTCCCATGCTTAACTAGAGACTGCTCGTTATTCCTTACTGGTGTGCGGTTTTTCTTAAAGCAGCCTGCATCGGGAAGTGGAAAAACCTCCGCTTTCATTCCAGCCCCCAAATTATATTGAAAATGTGGGGGACTCGAATGAAGAACTTGAAACCAAAACCAGTAAACAGACATTTCCTACTACCGAGGAGGCTCAGAGAAAGGGCTTCTAGAAAGGCATATGATTGATTAGACCAGCACTTAGCCTGAAATCACACTAACCTGGCATTCATCCTTATGGTTATGAATTGTTATACGATGGATCTGATGAGCTATTGTAGCAAAGTCCCACCGATTTAATTAATTCATTAATTTATTTATTTAAGCAGTGTGTGGGAAGCAATAGGAAATGCAACCAGACTTTACACCCTAAAAGCAGGGAGATTTTTTTTTAATTTTCTTTAAGCATCAAAAGTATTTTTGGCTTTCTCACCTCCTTGACTTTCCACAGCAGCCATGCTCCTAAATCTCCCCAGTGACATTAAAATATCCTTCATTCCCCTTGCAGGATGAGTTCTTTTTTCTACCTTTATGTACTTACTACCTAGCACTATCCTCCCTTGATAGTCTCTCTTGTCTGATTTTATCCCAGGCAGGAGACTACTGTGGTCGCAATATCCTTCAAATGTTGTTGGATGGCTGGCATCATCCGCTGAACTTTTCTGTCGGGGTGCAATGAATGGAGAGAGAACTATTCCTTTAGTCTTGATGGGGTTTTTTAATACTATGCTATTTACAGGAAGAGATGGACTGTCCTGGCTGGATGCCAGAGGCAATAGTCTCATTGCCAGAAAGCCAGATGCACGGTCACATTGCCTGGCTCTCTCTGGCAAGGCTGAGGAAGCTTCAGCAGGTGTGATTAAACAGCATGCAGGAGCCTCAGGTTCGCAGAGCTCGCTGCCTCTAAGGTACTACTACTAGATTTGTCGTTGTGCTGCAAAAGCCCCTCCAATGGCATACGCGCCTGCTGTGTCGCCGCATTGGCATAAAACCCGACCGGGGACCTGGCCCTCCCCAGCGAGCCCAATATATTTTACTTCCAGCTTGGTGCACTATGGCTTTAAGGGCAGGCTTTGGAGCAAGAAGCAGACAGCAAGATAATAAGATGCTTCTCCCTCCTCCCCCCCCAAAATCCTTCCACCTCCTCAGCAATGTTGTGCAAAGAGCAGAGACTCACAGTCAGCAGACTGCAGTGACAGATGGCGGGTCATAAGCCCTCTCACTAATCTAACACTGCAAAAGAAAATAGGGCTGGGGGTGATTCAGCTGCTAGGCCTCAAAGCAAGAGCATGACGGGATAGATTGCTACTGTGACATGTCCTTGAAGGATGCTGCATCCCAGAGGACCGTGGGGACGGAATTAATGTGATGATGAAGCAAAAATCTGTTTGCAGAATAAGGCAAACCCACTAGAAATGGGTAATGTGCTTGCAGTCTTTCTGAGTAATTGGGTTCCTATTAGCAAGATGTAAATATTGCTAATAGATCTCTTTGCGAAGAACCGTTTGGGCTCTGTCTCCAAATCTACCCAGGCATGTTCGGCTTCCCGTTCTCTTCATTGTCCACTGACCAGAGCTGTCTGCACCTGTAAATGTATTTATCTATCAAATTATCTCTTTGCATGCACGGATCTAAAGGAAGGCTTAACCTATTTAATTCAGCACAGCATTCTGGAAACAGTCACTGTAAGAAGAATTTCTTGGCATCTATAGGCAGCAACTTGCATTTAAAACTATTAGTTGTGGGCTTGTTTTTCGGGCGGTTTTTTTCCAAGCTGCCTGCTGCTGCTGACAAGCAAACACCTTACTGAAAGTAGCTTGTACCTCATCCGCTCATGTAATGGGTTTAAGATTAGATGAACAATGTTTAAAGCTGCATGTTAAAAACGTAGTTAGGATCGGGGTAGGGCAAGCCCTACAGACACCTCCGAGGGTGCCTGCTTCAGCAGAGAGTCCCATTTCTACCCAACAGTGCTTGTTAGGAGGATAATGAAGTTTACTTGCTACCTATATGGGGACTTTTTACCATCTTTAATTTTCCCCGAGCCTGATGAAGGGCGTGTGAGCCCGAAAGCTTGCAGAAAAAGATCATTTTTTGGGTGATTTCTTAGTTGGTCTAATGAAAGGTATCATCTCTGAACCAGGAGTTTTAGAGCTGTGCATTTCTGTTACGATGATCAACACTTTGCTCTGGACCGGCGTGTAGGATCCGGTCTGTGGACTGTGAGCATCTCGCAGCGGGGACCGTGGACCAGGTTCGTTGCGGGAGTAAATCGCTGTAGCTCTGCTGAAACCAAGAAAGCCGCAGGCATTATCGTGTCGTCTCCTCACGCTGAAATGTAGAGAGCCGGGATCCTCGTACAGCACTTGGCATGTGACGTGTAACAAATAGTCATCAGGAACGTGGGCATAATCCCTGCTGAAGTCATGGCCCTTAGCATGTTTAAACCCAAATCATCTGCGGCTGATCACTGAATCGCCAGGCCAAGACTGACTTCTCAGCTCTAACGTAGGGTCGCTGCTCTGATGCCACAGGGACAAAGACCGCCACAGCCACCAAATGCAGCCCGTTTTCCTTTAATTTTCCCCCCTTTGTTCCTCATGTTGTGTGTGGCTCTTTCATGCATTTTCCCATGCACAAATTTATTTGACCTTTTTTTTTCTGCCTGCTTTCAAATGCCGGTGATTGTATCTTACTCGCCGTATAGTGAAACAAAGAAAATATCGGCAATACGTAGTCAAAATCAAGAAGGTCGTGTGTTTTTCTTTTTAAAAAGGGGGAGAGGAGATGGCAGAGAGAACGGCACTGCTATAGCAAAGGCCATTACTACTTACTCCTGTAAACTGCTTAACATAATGTCATTTAGAAATGACAAAACCCAATCCTGCAAACACGCGTGTACATGCTTGAATATAAACTCCTGATTGATTGATGCCATTGATTTTGATGGAGCTGTTAAAGTGGAGTATGTATGCAGGCTTTTACAGGAGAGCAGCCCCCAAACAGCTACACAAAGTCCATCTGAGCCACTGTTCATGCAGGGCAGCCCTTCTAGCTGAATAATGATATTTGTCTCAGGGGCATCTCAAAGCCCTCGGCTTTCTTCCGCGCCCAGCACTATGGCTGGATGAGCACAGAAACCAACTGTTCACCGATATTCTTGAGAACAAGTCCTGCCAATTTGCTTAATGGAGAGTTGCTTTCCCCTTTTATCCATGAATATATAGGAGATCAAACTGCTTCTTCCATGTGGTTTGCTTTTGCATGGCAAGAGTGGGCTCAGCTCCTGGGGTCTGTGGGTAGCAGGTTTCTCTAGACTCAGTCACATGTTCCCATTTTAAAAGTAAAAATAAGACTGGGGGAAAATGTAAGCAAGTAAAACAATAATGACAGCAAAAAGACTTGATTTGTAAAATTTTGATTCTTTCACCTTTTAAAAAAACTGTGCCTTCACTTTGTTAAAAAGTCTGATCTCGGTGCGAGGCATTTTGAAGCTCCATCTCAGGGCTTCTCTCCGTGTAGAGTCAGATCATCTCAAATAAAGGATTTTATTTTTTTTTTAAATCGGTGTACTAAGCGGGGTGAATGCTGTTCTTGCAAATTAAGCTAAACCAAAACAGCGTGTTCACACACGGGGTTGCGCCTGGAGACCCTAAATAAGTGCAAGTATGTGCAGATAGCACAGCAGCTTACATGAAAAGACGTTTCGACTGAGGAAACGTTGGTGTATCTAGAGAGAGCAAAAACTAGTGGAAAGCATGCGTTCGTGAAGACCGTGATTCTCCCCTGCTTTGCACTCTGGGTAGCCTGCGCAACGGGAGAGTCAGATGCTAACATTATACTTTGATTTGCACTTTGCACTCGCTTTGGACAAGTGCAAGTAATTGCACAAGGTGCCGGAGAGTGGAGAAGCAGACCAATGGGTAGGGAAGGAATTGGCTCGCAGCCGTCGCAAAATACTCCTGCTAGTTACACAACCGTATTTCTCCACCAAGATCAATCCCGTCTGAGAATCCTTCACTATATAGTTAATGACCTTGACCATTGATCTGCAAGGAAAGGTCCATTTAGAGGTGCAAAACCCCCAACAGATGACTGACTAAACGTAATGATTCTCTTGACTGCTTCTCAGAGAAGATTTAGCCTTTCCAAAATCCAATATAGATCAACCTTTGCACTTGAGAGCTATAGAAATGCAACCCTTTACTAAAGGCACTGGCCTTCACGTTGTAGCTTGATCCTGGGAGATAGATTTTAGGAAAGGTTTTCACTTATTTCTGTCTAGATAGATGACTGCGAGGTGCGAGAGAGAGATTTTCTTTTGTTTGGGAAAGATATCCTTGGCCATAAGACATTACCTTGAAGAGTTGTGTGTTCACAAATGCAATCGGCAAACACAAATTCATTTAATACTGTAGACAAATAGGACCAGATTATCCTCTTCCTTTCGCTTTGTGTGTTCATTTACACCTGCTTAGAAAGGTGCCAACCGGATCTGGGAACATTTCAAACCTGCTTTTCACTTGTGATGCCCGTGCCAGGCATCCGCGAATCTGGCGCTCAGGTTGTAGTGGAGGCCTGGCAGTTCCCTTTAACATGTACCTGGTGTGCAAATGAGATGGGCAGTGCACCCTGTGGGCATAGGGCTGTAGAGCTGGATTTCCCTTTACTTCCACACCATTTTCCACCATTCTGGAGCTTCAAAGTAGCTTCTAATTATGTCAAATAATTTTGAAATTACAGCAGGGACAGTCTAAATTCAGGACTTGGACTCTTGCTGGGAAATCAGGCTGAGAGCCTTCTGCCTTTTAGGCATCACCCCCACGTGTGGAAACGTTTGAGGACTGGGACATCCACAACCATTGTGTTCGATGCACAAAGCAGAGCGAGACCTCCTCTTCCACTACAGTCCTGCCTCTGCCACCCCCTGGCCATGCAAACAGGCTTTTGCCAGCAAACTAAACAAATGACATTCAGAAGACGTCCAACAACCCAGATCCATGCAATAGCAAGGCACGTTTTTTAGAGTCCTTTTAATAACTAGTCATGTGTCAAGGCTCTGGAGGTGAAAGGGGTGGTGGATTGAGGTATGCCACACTAATAATGACTACCCCAAATCATGGCAAAAATAGAAGAAGCAACCCAGACTGTGGAACTATCCCCATGTAAGTCAGTCTGAGTAATTCCCTTAGCTCTCCTTATCTCGCTGTGCCTTTGGTTGGCATATCAGCCAGACAAAGGGCTTAACACAACTTGGCATGGTGACTGGGGGAATTGTTAAAATTTTCAGCAACTGGAACAATTAAGTAAGCTTTAGATGGAGCGAGAATAGACATCCCCTTAGGATTCCTATCGCCAAAGGATAACATTTCCCAGCTTTGTCCAGAGAGCGACTTTGCTTCGTTGAACAGAGGCATTTACAATGTCGAAGAATATCGGATATCGGCTCTATTGGAGAGGGTATCGGGGAATCATCTCTGCCAGACTAATTGTTTGTTTGCAGGGGGGGAGGAATTGTAATGTCCCTGGCCACGGCTGCAAAACTTTCAGGGAATTTGTGGAAAGCCTTGGGACCGCTATCTTTAAAAATGGCTTTGAAGGAGTTTGGGAAATGAATTCCCCTATTCGGGGAAGTACTGCAGTGTTTGTTCAGGGACTTAAGCATGTGTTTTAAATGCAGCGCTGGGTAGGGACGCTGTCTTGAATTGGGGGCTTATTCAGACAATTGTATCTCTTCTCTGTTGGGGCAAGGGGATCGACGAGGAACCAGCATCTTCTCCAGGGGATGACTTATCACAAGGGCTTGATTTACTAACAGCGATGTTCAACTTCAGCACACCCTTCAATGTTAGTTTTATGGCAAGGGGGAAAATAGCTGCCCTGTTTTGTGTCGCCGGTGATCTTACATTCGTTCCTGGGTGGTTCTTTTCTTTTCCATTTCTTCTCTTTTATTTGAAGCTCTGCTGAGGATATGTCGTGCCTTCACAACTCGCTTCCTGGGGGAAAAAGAAAAAGAAAAGGGGGAGGAAAGAGAGAAGTGACTCAGTGGCACTGTATAAATAGTTGCTTTATTATCATAAAAAAAAAAAATTGCACTCTAATGATTTTTAGGATCAAAACATACCAAAGAAAATGTAAAACAAAATTAAAATGAAGTCGGTATTCACATTGTCAGCAGTTATTTTGTCATTGCAAAGCATCTCCTCAAAGGAATATCGTGGAGCACAGCAGCAACTGAATGAAGCAAGCAGCTCCAGCATCTACTTTAAAGGGAGGTGCAGGGACATCTTCAAACTGCAGTAATGGATCCCTGGGGTTTCTCTAAAGTCTGCTAGTGGCACTGACATTTCCTGTGAAGTTGGAGGCTGGCAGGTTGTTAAAACTTCCCATTTTAACTGCATCGAGTGTCATTGGAGTTTGTTGAATGTATGAAACCTCTCCTCCACCTCCTCCTTTTTTAAAATTCCAGATATCAATAAAGACCTTGAAAGACGAAAACACTAATTATAGCCCAAGAGTTGGCACCATGCCTGCTACATAACCCCCCCTGTTACAGGACCATAGAACTCGGTATTAGAATAACTCTCTAGGTGGAAACTTGGCAAACACGAGCTCAGACTGCGAGCTAATCTTTTTTTTTTTTTCCCCCTCTACAATAACAAGAAAAAATTACAGATTTAGCCATTTCAAAATTGTACATCCTATTACTGAGATTGTGTGTGCACAAATGACCTGCGTTATGGGTCTCCGGGGCCATGTGAGTATACAAAAGAGATCAGGATGTTAGATTAAAGCCCCTGCACTGGAAAATTGGTGCCCTGCATTTTCATGTAAAATTAGCCTTGATCCTGAACCCCCACCAGGATGGGAGTCGGGCAGGACAAAAGCTGGGAATACTGGGGACTCGGGTTCTAGTCCTGGGTCATCCTCCCGATCTGCTGTGTGAGGCAGGGCTCTTTGATCCATAAAACAGAGAGGACAACATATACCCAAATTTGCAATGTGCTTTGACAGCCACATAGAAATGCAAGGTTTCATGATTAATTCTAAACGCTAAGGCCATTGGAGCCAACTTAACACCTTGCATCTGAACTCTTATTGAGTTGGAAATAGGGGTCAACACCAAACTATTTTAGCTTCATTATGTTGCTGCTTGTTGGTGCTGGGAGCTACGTGTACAGCAGGGACAGTGTTAGCGTTGCTTTGAAGCAGTCGCCCACTTTCAAAAAGCCCTTTGTCCCTGCACTGTGATTTGCAGGGATCCTGGTTTTCTCTGATGAAAAAAATCCCCAGTTTTCGAATGAAATAAAGCAACCCAAAATCCACATTTTTCCATGATATATATAATGGTGTTTCATTTTAATCATGCAAAAAAGTAACCCCAAATCCACATGTTTCCGTGATTAAATTGAAACACCACTTAGATACAGCTAGCTATCTATATATAGCTATATCTATCTATATCTATTTATCTATATCTATCTATACCTATAGTTATCAATCTATCCATCTATATCTCTATATCTATCTATAAACAGATATAAATAGATTGATAGATATGGTATATATCTGTATATACCTATATATACCATATCTATCTATCTAGAGAGAGATATATATCTCTCTATATATAGAGAGAGAGGTCTATCTAGATAGATAGATAGATATCAGATAGATAGATATCTAGATATATATATTTATATAGATACATATAGAGAGAGATATGTCTCTTTATATACAGATATCTATATAGATATTTAGAGATATAGCTATATATAGATATATAGTGGCATTTCATTTTAATCCTGGAAAAATGTGGATTTTGGATTACTTTTTTTAAATCCGAAAATTGGGGATTTTTTTAATCGGAGAAAACCAGGATCCCTGGTGATTTGTAAGGCGACTTTTTCAGTGGCATGAGCTGCACCTCCTGTGTTTTGAAAGCTTGTACCCATATCATTGCAGCCTACTGCAGACTTCAACCCAGCAGGTCTGTCCGTCTGAAGGACCTGGGCCTGTGTGTGAAGGAAAAGGGAAGATATTGTGTATAGGAGGGGGGGAAAAAATCAAGTCCTAGCTGATGGTTTGATTCTTCAGCAAGTGGAGTGAAGGTGTCTGTTTTATGCAAGTCTCTTCTACTGCTAATAAAATAATAGCTGTCTCTAGGAGGAAGGTTTATCTCGGTGGTTCCCCGTGCAGGGCCAGCGGGAATATGGCTTTGCACAATGGGCTGGTTCCAGTGTAGCACAGGAAGGTGCCGCAGCTCTGGAGAAGTAACTAAACCCCCCTGGAAACATGATGGGGATATAACCACCGACTGATGCCTGGGCTCCAGCTAGGATTGGGACACAGGAGTGTAACGGTGATCGGCCTTTCTACATGAGAGCCCGGCCGGGGGCTCTGTTGCCCTTCATGAATCACATGGGCTGTACCCCAAAGCAAACAGCTGATTTTTAGAAGCATCCCTCCATGCTTTTATTGTTGCTTTCCCATAGGGTTGGGTTTTTTTCCTTTGGATGAGCTGTGTTCATGCTATGAAATTCCTTGAGAGCAGATTTTGGGGAGGACAAGAGAAAGCATCAAGGAAGTAAAACCTTATTATTAACTCCCCCCACACATACACCCTTGCAAATCCAGCTGCTTAAGAGGGGAAGAATTGCAATCCCTGTGAAATGGATTTGCATCTCTCCTCTCTGCTACCCCACAGGGGAAAAAAAAAAAATCTAATATTTTATCTTATTCTGCAGGACCCTAGCAGATCTGTCCCCAGGGACCATAAATTGTTTCCTGACTGTCATTGCTGCACCCGAACTCTGGTACAGCACGCTGGGAGAGTGAGCTTTGTTCCTCCGTAACGCAGAGGACATGCCACAAATAATTTAAGAAGCCATTTTTCTCTTCGTATGACGTTAAATATTCTTTACTTTAAAAAAAAAAATGGTCCACACCACTTGGCATAAAGCAATATATCCAGAAGAAGGGCAGATGCTGTTTAATAAAAGACACGGTGCTTGCCTCTACTGTGAGTCTAACCTCCTGAATCTTCTCTTCTGCTGAGGCAACATGCCAGCCCACCTGCATCTTTGTCAGTATTGAACCGATAAGGCCAAATTCTCGCAAGGGAGGCCTCTTTTAAATGGACATAGTTAGTACCTGCAATTCAAGAACAGGTTAGACAGTGAAATCCTATTGAAGCCAGTGGGAATCTTACCATTGATTTTTAACAGACTCCAGATCTCACCCTGAGTGTTTATGCTTTTGTCTGCTGGGTCTAAATCAGGTTGTATTCAGATGCGAGTCTCAAATTCATACTGAAAATATGTGGATACATATGGGGTGTCTGAAGCTTGTAAAAATACATCCCCCCCACCACACCCCTCTTCCCTTGCATTTATTCCAGTCTGGACCTGAGAGCAGGAGTGAGTCTAGAGAGGATTTATGTGGTGTGAGCCTGACTCTCGGATCCCAGGTGGAGTTTTCCAGGCTGGAAATTAGGAGGAAAAATGTATTTTTTTCTTGTAAGCTATGCACCGATTTGGTCAGGGAAACAATGAGAGGCAGCTAATCAAACATTTCATATTTCACTGAATCCATTTTGAAAGTTGAGCTATGTGTTGGAGCACCTCTAAATCCTAACTATTAGAGCAGGTTAAGAGATGGAAATATAGTTATCTTTTTTTTTTTTTTTGACTGAAGCCTCTTCCCTGATTTATTTTTTATTCCACTTTTTGAAGGTATTTTGCTTTTCTGACCCTTTGTTTCCTCCCAATATACCTTTCTTGCCTTCATGAAAAGTGGCAAAAATTGTGAAAGGAAGGAGACAGGGAAAGGGGAAAGAGGAGAAGGTGGTGGGGAGCAAGGGCAGGGAACGGGAGAAACAAACCCCAGAAAATGAGAAAACATTTTTTGGGTTGTTGTTGGAAAGTTGGGAAGTTAAACAAGACATTTTTCAAGCAACGTTTTGCTCTTGGAAAAGGTTTTTCTTTCCCTGATAAAAACTAATTCTAGATAAAACATTCGAATCGGTTGTAATAACTATCCTGGAACTTGTCTAAAATAGATTTCTTTTCCAACTAAATCTTTGGTTAAAAATGTTAAAATCGATTTTTTTTTTCAAGCAGCTCTAAACCCTCTCTTCACCCCAAATACCCTAACAAAGTTTACCCTCCTCTGGAACAGGGGAGCCTTCCATCCTTGCCTGTCTGGCAACAAAGCTTGGGTTTTCTTTTTTTCTTCATTCACTATAGCTGCAGTCCAGCAAAGCACTTAAACACATGCTTAAACACTCAAGTAATCCCATTTAAATCAATGGGACTTTGCACATGCTTCAAGTTAAACACGTGTTTAAGTGCTTTGTCGGATCTAGACCTAAGATAACTAGTCCCCTCTCCAGATCAGAGACACTCTCCGTGTTGTTAATGTAGCACAAGTAATAAGTAATGAAGCAGGGGGTTGCTATTTTGGTTTGAGGAGGTTTATGTTATGAACTAGAGTTGGGTACGGACTCCTTTTTTAAAATATTGCAATTATTAAGGTAGCAGATCTTTCCATTGATGTTGTTGTGCAATATTAAATCTGCTCCAAAGTTAGCCAACAAATGCTGATCAAAGCAATGATGCTATTCGTTGTATTATTTGCAACTTTTTTTGCACTATCGTTAGCTCTATCAGATATAAGAGCAGCCTGGTAATTTTGCCCCCCAGGAGCGCTTTCAGCTTTTGATCTGTTCCCTCTGTGTAGCCTGTTTCATTTCTGCTTGGAGTATGGGGTCGGGGATAATGCTAGATCTCAAGTTTTTAAATCATCTGAATTGCTGAGTTTTACCTTGCTTTGCATTGGAGCTTTGTGAAGTTGTGCATTTTGTACACTATAGATGCAATCTCATCAACCAACCCACGGGCATGTGCCAGTCTGGGCTCAGATTTGTGAGCCCTTCGCAAATGTTTCCATAAACCTGGCTGAGTTTTGAGTTCATTATACAATCTGACAATTTTTTAATGCCTTTGGTATTGTTGGGAGCATTCTTTCAATTCCAGTCATACATCATAAAGTTTGAGGTTGGTTTTTGGTGTACACCAGAATCGAATTGTAACTTGTGTAATATAAAAAAAAATATATTTTATGATCATAAATATTACCCAAAACTGTTGATGACATTTAAAATTTGTTCTTTATTTCTGAACTGAACTCTACCTTTTGCTTCGCACCATTTCTTTTCCCTTTCTCCCTTATATATACCTGGTTTGAAATGTTGCCTTTGCACACGAGCAGAAAATGTCCCCCAAAATGCTTTCAGTTGACATTTTTGGCTTTTCTTCAAAAATATATATTTTTGGCTTGGGTTTAGTTGCTAAAAAGGCTTTCAATCAGGAAGTAAGGAATTCTTAGGATTACGATAAAAACAGAAAAAAAAGAGGAAACGTGGATAATTCTATGACAAAAATTAATTTTAGCAAAACCGATTTTTCCATCAAAAATGTCTGGAAAATTTTCCATCCGCTCAACCCCAGCCCTTACTCATACTGTTCAAGAAGCTTTCATTGATCTTTCAGTTTCTATTTTCGCGTTACAACATAGCCCTCTTACTATTTTAGGAGAAGTGGTGACCAGAATATGAGCTGTGGTCGAATGGATTTTGTGAGCTCGGAGTAGGACCGGAGGATACTTTCTAACAAATTTTTAATCTCTCTGTGTTGACAGATTTTCTCCAAATGCGATTGTCTTAAATGTTTGGGGTGAAACATTTTGCTAATTTTTGGTGAATCCTTTTTGATTTGTAATTTCTGAACACATTCTGTCATTGTAGCTATCTCCTAGTACAATTTCTTGTTGTTGTTATTTTTAATTAGCCACGTACGTCCAAGAAGGTTTCTGTTATTTGATGGGTGACCATCATTGTTAGACTTACCCCCACTTACCCCTGGTTCCCAAATTGTGTAGCTGCTTCCACAAACTAGTAAGCAATATTTATATCAAATGTTTCTGCCAGCAACCCCTTTGCTAGAACAGGCACAGAAAGGGGATGTGCAACCAGCACAAGCTCCATCAACATATGTCACATATATGCATATGTGTCTGAAGCATGTGCCTAACATTAATCATGTGAATGATTCGTGGGAATACATAGATTTAGGCTTTCACATGTTCAGGGTCTTTAACAATTTGGAAGAATGACTGCAGATTTCTGAACGCTGCCCCCCGAGCATTTCTCCATTCTTGTGGATGTGCAGAGTGGATTTTCGTGAATGATGGGCTTTGTTTGTTTAATTTTCAGACGTGTGTCATGGTGCATTTGATCCAGGTATTCTACGCGTCTGCCACGTGTATATCCCATATATACAGCATTAATTACATTGCCCCGGTGACATTATAAACACAGAGAGTGAATCACAAATGGATTATTTACGACGCCACCTGAACTCAAAGTAATTATAGCCTTGTAATTTAGCTTTCCCCTATTTCATTTCTTATATAATGTAATATTTCAAAAATATTTCAGCACACATCTATCTTCAGCTCTGCGTATGGCCTAATAAATTGTGATTCTCTTTCAGAGGTAATATATTAGCAATGCCCTTAAGGGAGGGCACACTAGTTTTCTCAGAGCGATCCATAAACTAATCCAAATATAAAGAGACACCGTAGTTACTATGTGGAATGTCCACCTTCATTCACAGAAAATAATGTTGCATTCACCTTAATACATCAATGTATTTTAACCTCTTCATTCCCTTGATAATGCAATGTCACAGGCATGCTACCTCTTTCAGCCTGGTGGCTTTTGCAAAAGACTTTTCCTGTAGGTAATGAGGTTTTGATGTTAAACTTCTGTGCCAAAATAGGTGACAGTCAGTAAATGTTCTGAAGTTAATTGAATAGACTATGCAGGGAAGTTAATAAAGTTTGGCAGATATTTTGAGCAGAAGTGTTTGTCTGATCGTTACAGGGGTGTAGGTTGGAGCCATGTTGGTCTAAGGACATAGGCAGATGAGATTCTTTGGGTGAACCTGACATCTTTTATTAGACCAACTCAAATAGTTGGAAAACATTTTCATAGCAAGCTTTCAGGTTTAAAAACCTTTCGTCAGGCTGAGGAAGCATCTGCAGTTGGTGTGTGCTCTTCCATCCAAGAAGAGCATCCAAGAGGAGCGTGCACACGCACCAACTGCATCCAAGGGGAGCGTGCACACGCACCAACTGCATCCAAGGGGAGCGTGCACACGCACCAACTGCATCCAAGGGGAGCGTGCACACGCACCAGCTGCATCCAAGGGGAGCGTGCACACGCACCAGCTGCATCCAAGAGGAGCGTGCACACGCACCAGCTGCATCCAAGGGGAGCGTGCACACGCACCAACTGCATCCAAGGGGAGCGTGCACACGCACCAGCTCCATCCAAGGGGAGCGTGCACATGCACCAGCTGCATCCAAGGGGAGCGTGCACACGCACCAGCTGCATCCAAGGGGAGCGTGCACACGCACCAGCTGCATCCAAGGGGAGCGTGCACACGCACCAGCTGCATCCAAGGGGAGCGTGCACACGCACCAGCTGCATCCAAGGGGAGCGTGCACATGCACCAGCTGCATCCAAGGGGAGCGTGCACACGCACCAGCTGCATCCAAGGGGAGCGTGTACACGCACCAACTGCATCCAAGAGGAGCGTGCACATGCACCAACTGCATCCAAGAGGAGCGTGCATACACATCAACTGCAGGTGCTTCTTCAGCCTGATGAAGGGTTTTTAAACCCAAAGGCTTGCTAAGGAAAAAATGTCCAACTATTTAAGTTGGCCTAATAAAAGATATCAGATTCACCCAAAGAACCTTGTCTGCCTGATTAGTTTGTACTTTGTTTCTGCGAGGATCTAACTTCAACGTCAAGAGGAAAACCGGCTGTATGGTACCGTACTAGAGCTGTAGGACTCTGGAAGAAGGATGCTAGCTTTGTTCAGAGAAGCAGTGTGGAAACTTTTTGAAGACAAGGCTGGAGTCAGAACTGTCCAGCTCTGGCCCCAACCCACTGTGTGACCCACTCTGCCTCAGCTTCCCCAGCTCTAAACCTTGTCTCATAACTCTTGCCTATCTACCTGAAGTGTCATGAGGTTTGGGTAGTTTAATATTCAAATCAAGATTGGAGAGTGCATGTGTGATACTCTAGCTCAAATCTAAGTTCTAGGTTTGAGTCAGGAATCAATGGATGAAAGTCCATGGCCTACTTTATGCTGGAGGTGAGATGAGAGGATCATACAGATCCCTTCCAGCCTTAAACTATATGAATATTTCAAAGTGCTTTGAGATCTGCAGATGAAAGGCAAGTGTAAATGCTGTGTATTGCATTGGATCCTCATAACACATTCCCTAATGATTTTTGCATCTTCTTTCCTAAAGCCTTGTAGGCTATTTCTCTTTCTTTCTTAACAAAGCACCTAAGCTAATCACAGTGGCCTTGAATGACTAACTAATACATCTATAGCCTCCACTCTGCAAAAGCCATCAAAGTGGGGCTTTGACAGCACAAAGAGACACATAATAGAAAAAGGTGCTTAGGAGAGCCGGTCTCTGTTTTGTTTTTGACTTACAAGCATCAGGACTCCAACTTTAGGGGTTAAAAAACAAAAAGTGAGAGAACTAAAATTCCCAGTTGGTGCCTGTGATGCTGCACCCAAGAGATGCAGGGTTTCCATGACATCATACAGTAACCTTGGAGCCTATCAGTTAATTAAATACTATATCCATGTATTCTAGTTAATTGATGCTTCCTTTACATGGTTTATTGTGCTGCAAACTGGTATTGCTTCTGTCTCACTGAGCAAACACAGAGAAAGAGAGAGAGGGATCGTGGGATGCTGCAGCTCCTGGCTAGGGGAAGTGAGCTGCTGGCACTCCTCGCTCGCTCACTTGCTCGCTTGCTCGCTCGCTTTCTGTGGTTTGCACAGGGAAATCCTGCTTCTGTGTGTCCCACAAGCATCAGGCATTTGCCACTGCTGGGCAGGTCAGGAGGGAAAACTTTTATGAATGAGCTGATCTGAACCTTGGGCATGAATCACAGATAGGACCAACCCATGCCTGTTAAGGGCTCGGCTTTATGACTGGCTGCAGTGAACCCTCTCTCCTAGGTAAGAGTGACTGGCATAGGGTAGGGAAGGCAGGGTTAACTAAAATGTGGTGTGCTGATATAACACAAGCTAACCCCGCTATTTGAACTTGGATCCCCCGGTAACACAGGCAAACACAGGATTTGAGCTTGGGACTAGCATAGACTTCTACTGCTTTTGCTGAAAGATGAAATCCCATAGCTGAGAGCAGCTGCAGGTAGCCTGTTCTCTGTGGATCAGCCATGGGGATGGAGAACATGTTACGTCCATAGGTTACACTAGTCAAAGCTAACGATCTTGCCTGTGGTACTGAGTGCTATGCCCAAAATAAGTACGTTTCCTTAGGCACTAGCAATGCAGTGACCTCACAAGCTGGTAATGTTCACACTTCCTATGCAAATTCTACCTTTCGAGCATCCCTTTTCCCCCCACCTCAATTAAAGCCACACTTTCTATCAGCTAGCAAGCTCACATTTGTAAGAAGCGGCTGTGATCCAATCAATCCATGACCTTGATGACCTCTGACTTTTGAAATATAGCCAGCAAAATGTTTCCCACTGGTACAACACAAAGGCCTCTCCTGTTCATCTAGTTAAGGACGTGCTTTTCTTTTGTCTCCCTGAAAATTAAGACTAAGTCAGAAATGGAAAGAGGGAAAGACTGTTGTGTTTGCATCCTTGCTGCAAAACCCTTGGCTTTGTGGGCTTACAGGAGGAATGGGTTTGCCTCTCGGTCCTGACGTAGCAGCAGACAGTGCAGCTCTGCCCCTCTTTTTTGTGAAGAGGCTTCCAGCTATACTGAATCGATGGTTGGGATGGCGTCTGGGTAAATGCTCCTTAGGGCCCCAGATGGGCCAGTTAGACGCACTGAGCTTCTTAAATACAACCTCCAGCTTGGAAAAGCTAGGACGTTGACTTGCTTGCAGCCCGGTTGTGCCTCAGTTTACTTCAGAGCTTCTTAAACAGTGACAGGGAGCTTTTGATTTATTTTTCTGCACTGTAAGCATATGCCTTTTTGTGCACGTTATCGTTTTCGAAGACTTGTCCCAGCAGGAGTTGAAACCTGGAAAGGAACCTCTGGATTCATAGATTCATAGATGTTAGGGTCGGAAGGGACCTCAATAGATCATCGAGTCCGACCCCCTGCATAAGCAGGAAAGAGTGCTGGGTCTAGATGACCCCAGCTAGATACTTGTCTAACCTCCTCTTGAAGACCCCCAGGGCAGGGGAGAGCACCACCTCCCTTGGGAGCCCGTTCCAGACCTTGGCCACTCGAACTGTGAAGAAGTTCTTCCTAATGTCCAATCTAAATCTGCTCTCTGCTAGCTTGTGGCCATTGTTTCTTGTAACCCCCGGGGGCGCCTTGGTGAATAAATACTCACCAATTCCCTTCTGTGCCCCCGTGATGAACTTATAGGCAGCCACAAGGTCGCCTCTCAGCCTTCTCTTGCGGTTGGATGGAGTTTCGTGCTTAGTTATCTGAAGCCCTGGCCAGAAACCTGACAGGCCTGTCCCCTTGCACATCTTAAATCATTTAAAAGAGACTTACCCATTCTGGGGAACTACCATGGGTTACCATCCGAGTGAGGTGTGGACTGGATAGTTCATTCATGTGGGCACATTTCTAGCAAGGCAGCTCCTCTCCCAGTTTTTGGGGATCAATACGGAGACGTGTTCCACTGGCAACGCAGGATGAGTTTGCACAGCGATTTAATAAGCATCTTTCGTTGCGGAGGGAGCTAGATGTTTGCTCCCTCTCTGCAATGAAAGATGCTTATTAAATTGCTGCTTGCCCCACATAAAATGCTTATTTTATTTGGTTTGCATCCACGCTTGTTCACAAGGATCCCGACGGGACCTCTGCGTTTTAAGATTTCATGTCCTGTGCAGAAGGTCTGTCAAAAGTCAATAAGCATCTTATTTACTCTCGAGGTTTCCAACCTTCTTTGATCTAATCACTCCACCGATTGCTATCAGCATATTTTAATGGAAAACTTCCTTTGCAGTTCAAATCCCCCACCCGCTGGTGGAAATCCATACCAGCTTGCTTCCCTCCCTCCCTCCAAGGCTCTCTTTGACCAAACACAGAGCTCTTGTGCGTTGAAGGAAAATGAGACACGGTGTTAGGAGACCCGCATGTTCTGAAAAGTCACCTTGAAGTTGCCCAGTAGCTTCTAGGTTAAGGTTTTGCCGGTTTTCATTCAAAATAGGATGAAGCAGATCCTAGGCTAGGTGTAAATCAGTGATGCTCCGATGACTTCAATGAGGACTTGCACCGGCGGAGGAGCAGGCTCGCTCTTGTAGGCTGCTAGAGCTGTAAATGCGATCTGGGGTCTGAAAATCAAACTGGGGTCCTTCTGCCTTTCTTCTTTAACAAAAGCAGTGAAATTCCCTCTGCCTTTTTAAGTCAGCCCCTTAGCTCTCTTCAGCAGCCCTTGCCTTTTCCTGTTGGGGTCTAACCAGACTCAAGCACCCGACCCACACGCCAGATGACATCCCGAGTGAGGCAGGAGGGTTGTTCCTGAGCTTGTGTTGGGGTAAGGCAAGTATGCTTAGAGAAGGAGAGGAGGAAATCTCTTATGGGTTTGAATCCAGGCCTCCCCACAAACCTACAGGGATGGGTTCAGCTCACGAACTGAAGCACACGCTGCAGGGGCTGTACCGTGTGCGCTGCTCGCCGCTCCATTTTATTTTCATTTAGGAAGAAGCAAACAAACAAATCAAGAGTTGACTTCTTCTCGTTTGCAATTTCCAGTTGACGATGCTGCCCGGCCTTGTTCTGAGATGCAAAGTGGCCCTGTCTATTGAAACCTCCACTGTACATAATGCAAGGTCCAGGAGGAGGGGACGGGGGGTACACAACAGATTTACATCCCATTTCAGTAATACCCCCCAAATTATTGGCGCTGTGATCCTGCCACCATGCTAAGTGCTGCAACGACAGTGCACTTTGGAAAATGGCGCTGCCTTCTATTAAAGGCAGGTATTTTTTTTTAATTTTTTATTTTTTTTTTTGGTAATTCTCTTTAGTGTTGCCTTTAGAGGCCCCTCTATGTGGCTCCTTTCACTTCTAATTACTGCACTAGGAGATTACAGTGTGGCGTTGGCGACAGGGGGAGAGAGGAAGGGGGAGGACCGGGATGGTGGAGAGGGAAAGATTTCTGCGGTAATTTGCATTTAAAGCTGGCACTCAGCATTATATCTCCCTGTTCACCCATTGTCTATAAACATTTTAGCTCTTCCTTCTGCCTCATCAGAATGAATTAAGCATTTTCATTGCACCACCAGCCTAATTAGAGTCATTTACTATGTTGACACAAAGGGTTTTTTTTTATGAGCATCTCAGCTTTAATACACTACGGCAACATTGGAAACCTCCGATCAAAAGGTAAATGTTTTGGGGTCAGGGATATTTTTCCAACAGTCTCAGTAGAGTACAAACAAGTTCCTCGAGAGGTGACACGTGTGCTCCTGGCCCTGCCAAGGGTAGGGGGAGGCTGCACCCTGAACGAGGTGCGCACACTTGTTCTTTCTGGTTTTCAATTGCACTTGTTGAAAAGGGTCTGACTCAGTACAAAGGTGGCTTTATGCCTCGCACACTCTAAGTGGGCACACAGCGCTCATTCGAGGAGCGAGAGGGTGAAATCCAAAGCAAAGGAGGGCTATTTAATGTGGCTAAATTGGTTTGGGGAGCTGGCATTGAGCGTGTTGTCTTAAGAGATGGGGCTGCTTGGTGCTGAATAATGCGAGGGCTTCTGAGCAAGTTGATACGTGTGCCAACGGCTGGCCAATCGGAGCAGGCTTTCCAAATTAGCAAACCTCTGACTGCATCCTCAGGGCCCGAATTTCTACATAAGCGACCTGCAAACTCCTACAGCACAGGCCGAGGCTTGCTGGCAGAGGTGCTATCGGGTGAGGCAAGAGGCAGTGCACCTCTGTCCCTCAGTCTATCTCTGTGTCTAGCTAAGATAACAGGAGAAGAGGCCTGTTTCTCCCCTGCGCTATGCTTGGCCAGACATCTCTTTCTAGCCACAAGCCTTTTTTTTTCTGTCTGTTCATACTCTGATTTTGAAAGGTCAAGATGCATATTAGCACCTGGATATAGCATCAGCCAACCCAAACCCAGGAGAGTGGAACTGGGTTTCAAGTTGCTTTGGCATAACTTATGTTTCTTTGTCCTTGCAAATGCATAACTCAACACCTTCACTGCTCACCCCATCTTCTTGTCTGGCTTCAAGGGGTTCGGCAGCTCCTAGACAGTATTGGAGATGACTCTTCTGCAGACAGGTCTGGGACAATCCTCCCCATACTATTTCTTAACCGGCATGGCTGTTGCTTTGCCCTGAATGGTTAAAAGTGTGTGCATATGCAAGCCGTACAGATTTTAAGTTAAAATTGACTTCTAGGTTTAGTATACCCGCCTGTTGTCGAACAGGGCTATCCATCGCAAGAAAAGAGATGTGCAAGAGCACAGTAGACCCAGGATTGTCACAAACATCCTGCAGTATTCACATTTTCACCACCTTATGCCTTGGCAGCAGTAAGCTCGAGTGCTTGGTGGGAGACCTTCGGAGTCAAAGCCAGCCTTGTCCATCTGCCCTTTTTGTGACATTTGAGTTCATTCCTTATGCTCTCGGGATGCTGGATCAGACAACTGTCGAAGCCATAACTGAGAGGCTTTTATACACGTGCTCTCAAGCAGTGGTGCTCAACCTGCAGCCTGTGTGACATCCTGCATTACTGTCAGATGACGGCTACAAAACAATTTTTAAATGTTGGAAGTAAGATGTGTGGGTGCGGCCCGCATAATACATTGAAAGCTGAAAGTGTGGCCCACTGTGGCAAATAGGTTGAGAACCGCTGCTCTAGAGTGCAGTCTCATGGGAGCTTTTGAACATTTATTTTAATTTACAGGTGACGAACCTGGCTCTCAGTTGCAGTGTAGGCAGTTTACGCTGCTAGAGAAGCGTACGAAGTCTGGAAGCACCTTGGGTGGTGGGATAGGAAGGAAGAGCATAAAATCATAGAGAAGTAGGGCTGGAAGGGACCTGCAGAGGTCATCTAGCCTGACCCCCCTGGTTCAAGCAAGATCATCCTTGTCCAAACCATCCTATCTAAACCATCATAATCTAAACTCTCTGTAAAACTATCATCAACCCTGATGCAACACAAGACATTGCACCCTGATCTGGCATCAAGTAAGGGTTCCCTGGTCCCTGTAAAGTAGGGGTGGGCAACATGCGGCCCGCGGGCCAGATGCAGCATGCCAGGCCGTTCTATCCAGCACACAAGGCCCCTAAAAAATTTAGAAAATTAATATTTATCTGCCCCCGGCTGCCTGTCATGCGGCCCTCGATGGCTTGCCAAAACTCAGTAAGCAGCCCTCCGCCCGAAATAATTGCCCGCCTCTGCTGTAAAGTCTCTGTAACAGATACGTCCCTACAAGTCTTGAGCAGTCATAATCCTTCACGTGATTTTGTCCTCCAGGTTTCCCAAATCACCAGATACTAGTGTTGTACGGGAAGTGGAATTCCCATTTTATGGGAATTTCTGCAATTTCAACCATTGTTTTTGTTCTGGTTTGGAATGAAAACAAGCACATTTTGATATTTTCCCGTTGAATTCAATGTTTGAAAAGCAAGTTTGTTTGGGGCCAATTGAAATGTTGTTTTGTTTTAATGTCTACTTTAAAAATCTTTGACTTTTTGATGTCAACTTTAAAAATCGTTCACGACATGAAACGTTTCTCACTGAAAATGAGTATGGAACAACAACAAACCCCAAAATGTTCCATTTCAACTGAATTTCACTGTGAAAACGTTGAAAGCAACCCATTCCTGAGAAAAGTTGATGAAACTGCATTGCCAAGGGGAAAGCGCTCTGTAGTGAAAACTTCACATCAGCTTTACTAATTATTGCAGAATTTGTCAGGCCTTTTCATATGCATGGTGTTGACAGTCATGAGTCCTGTGACATTTGCTGCTTTTCCTTAAAGGCCTCAGTTCCTTGGGTCATGGGAATATACTAATATCTCAGCTTTAATTTGAAATAAATGTCCACTGTTTGGGGGGAAAAGCTATAAAACCTGGATTCCAAAGGGCTAAAACCAGATAGCCACACAAAAGACATGCAAATATCGTTTGTACTTTAACAATTTCAAAATGTTGAAGTCAGTCATGGTGGGCTAACTCTGATTTTTGAACAGTGGGGGCTGGCAATGCCGTACTTTTCTACTCCTCCATGACTACATTATAAACTGCTTGCTTATTTTGAGAAGTTTGTTGAATTTCCATGGGTGCACAGTGAGGACTGGACCCGCGACTGGGTGCTGCTGGGGGTGGGCGAATATTAGGGGGCCAGATTTATGACACTTTTGTTTGTTCAGGCAGGTGAATGGTTACTGCTTTCCCCTCGTATTACTCCACCATAGATTTTTGCTCTGTGACAGATGAAATATGGCTCATCCCAGCCCAGCTCACAGATTACTAGGACAGTGCAGTAATAAATTAAAAATATATATGTATATGTGGGACAAACATCTCCCTTTCTCTCTCTCTCTCCCCCCCCCACCTACGCCACCATCACCTTCGAGCTCTTCATTGGCTAATGTCATGCTCGCCTTTCTACAAACTTTTTTTTTAGGGCTTGGAGGCTGTCTGCTTTGTCAATCATTTATAACAAGAAAATGTCTCTGGTTTTGTGGTTGGTGTAATGGATCTCAGGCAAAGAGGAGATTTTATTTTTAAACCTCTTTCTTTAAATACATTTCCTTACTCCAGCTGCAGGGTAAAATTAAATTGGTAGCGGGGGTTTGGCTGGGTTTTGTTTTGGGGATTTGGTCACTCGGGGCAAAGGGGTGCTCAAGGAGCAAACTCACAGGAACGGAGAGGCACCTGCTGAATTTGCACAACGTCGACAAACTTATGTATGTGCAGATGTAACCCGTCGAACAGTGTCTGCTTTGAACGCCCATCTCTTCTCAGTCCACAGAAGATATGCATAGACCCCAGCTCAAGAGAGCCAGGACCTTTGATGCAGTTGCAGAGTTTCATGCATCTAATTGCGGAAGTCCCTGGTTCTGCTCCTGGTATTGAGCAAGAGGGTGGCAAACACGCACCATGTCCCAAATTACTATCCAAGACTAATTGGCTCTTGGCATGCATAGTTATGGTCTGTGTGTGCCAACACATGCATTGTGCCAGTGCAGTAGAGACAGTCACTCTCTCTAAAAAAAAAAAAATGGTCCCCTGAGTTAGCCAGATCTCAACAGTCCTGAAGAGAGAGAGTTGTGACCCTGGCGTCTCTCTTTCTGTAAAACACAACAGCTTGCAAAGTTTGGATCCAGATGGATCAAAAGACCAGGTGGTTTGAAATGGGATTGTTGTCTGAGGGCCGGTCTCAGGCCCTTCATATAAACTTTTTTATTTGCAAACCTTTAAAAGTGTTTACACTTGTAAAAGACTGCGCAGTTCCCTTTGGTCAGGTTCGCGTGCAAGCCATCGTTGCTAAGTCCTGGAGTGTTTGTCTATCGAAAGGCTCCTAAGAAACATTCAAAGCAGGTAAATGTATTTAGTATCTCAAGCTCTTCAAGGTAAGCGCTGTGCTTGTTTTGAAGCACAAAGATAATCAAGTCTCTGAGAGATTTCTGAATACTGCTTTTCAAACAATGCCTGGCTATCCCATCAGGCAGGCGTGTGTTGCACTGAAGGCCCTGGCTCTTTCCTTGACTTCTAACACAGTGTACAGAAAATGCATTGCAACAGTACATGATATCATGTATCATCCCCTTTATAGTATCTAGGCATAATGAGAATGAGAGGTGAATTAAGATCAGGGCAGCAACTTTAACACTGTTTTGTGCCATTTAAAGGTTTTTAAAAAAAAGCCCGTCTTTAACTCGGCGTTGTGTTATTCCTGCGCTCGGAAATGTCATTGATTTCCCACCCTCGGTTGCTTTTTTGCATACAGCGGCATTCAGTTTTGCAGCCTTTGGTGCTTTTGTGCGGAGAGCCAGGGCAGCAAACATTGGTTGCTTCGTCTTTTTTCTCAGGCTAACGCCACCAGATCCTAAATTGGCCCTCCGGCTGCTGTTCTGCATAGGCTGACACCCGGAGCCTGCAGTCGCATGTGCCGCCCCCGTGCTTTTCACATCTGAAACATTATTTTCCCCTATCCCTGCAGGCAGCTGAGTGCGTTAGGAATAATCGTCGTTCTGAGGAGATCTAGGTTTCCACCTTTTCCCACTGAAATGGGGCTCGGCTCCTAATTCCTCATCTCTGTCCTATGCTATATCTTGGCTTAGTATAAGCCAGAGAAGCCCTCCCGCTTCCCTGCCAAACCTAATGACCACGGGCGCTTGTACACGTGCGTGGGGTTTTTGCAATCTATCTATTCTTCGTGTCTTTCTGTGTCCCTCAACGTGACACGATGTTTCCCGTAAGGATCCGTGCTTGCTTCTCTCTCCAATACAGCCGTTGTCTCATGCAGTCAAATCCCAGCTCCCTCCACCTTGCTTGCAGCCGTTGCGGTGCTGGCAATATCCAGCATCTGGGTTGGGGGTAGGTACGTGTGGTGCAAGCTCCTTCTCTTCCGAGAGACTGAAGACTTCGTGCCATAACACTCCCAGGTCTGGCTAGAGCTGGGGACCAACCTTTCCCCTTGACCTGCTTAGCAGGATGGTAACCCTTAGTGTGGCAGTGTCCGGTACCATAGTGACTTCCAAACCAGGGGATCATCGAGGGCTGTTTTACTCCTCACGGCTCCTGCAATGCAGAAAATAGAAAGAGCAGTCTAGAGAATAATGTATCATGGATAAATAGACCAGTTGGGTCCTCTGCATCTGGCATACCTCTGGCTACTAGAGACACGGTATACAGCAGCCGTCTTCATTAACTCCCCTATTGCTTATAAGGATCCACACATTTCCCAGCCTCCTTGTGCTTGTCTCTTAGCCAGAGATCAATGGAAAGAGCAGTGGACTGGGACTTGGGAAGGCTGGGATCTAAATCCAGCTCTGCCACAGGTGTATGGGATGACTTTGGTACGTCACTGCAGCCCTCTGTGCCTCAGCTTCCCCATCTGTGAAATGGAGATCATGGTCTGGATTTCCCTTGCAACGTGTTTTGCTGATTGATTGAGCGGGTTATGGTTGGACTGCTGCAGTAACGACACAAAACAACTGAGCGGGGAGAGCGCAGCCCCAAGTGATGAGCTGAACCTCACCAGGATATTTTGGTACCTTCTTCTTTTGCCTAATTAGAAACAGCTTTGATCAGCCTGATGCTTTCAAAGTGCGACTCTGGCTACAGAACCCGGATTGGTGTTTTACTAGGAAAAGACGGGGGGGAAAAAGGAGCAGAGATGAGGGCAGAAAAGGAAGGGAAAAAAACTTGATGAGGGGTGGAATTGGATGGGAAAATACAGCAGGGTGGGCAGGCTGGAAAAGGACAGATTGTGAAAGTAGGGAAGAGAAGAGGGTATAAGGAAATTGTATTACAAACCCCATACGAGTATGCATGCAGTCACAGAGAGACGGGGGGAGGAGAGACATGCACAGACTCACACACGTACAAGCATCGTATTATGCAAGCATCAGTGCATACTATATATTAGGTAACCCTTCTTGACAACCTAGATTTCCAGGGTGCGTATGCATGTGTGCACTGCACTTTGCTTTGTTTTCAAGCCCCAGACACGTTGGAAGGTCCCTTTACCTCGGCTGGATTTGATTTGTTTTATTTTTAAATGCAGGTACAACCGCGATTCAGAAATGCAAACTGATTTTTGCAGCGTGGACTCCAGAGCAGTTGGAGAAGTTGATAAAACCAGCCTGCTCGTGGAGGTTTGACCAGATGTAGCCTTTATCCTATCCATGCACCCCTGCCTGCTAAAGTGACGGTTGTCTTGACACAACCTATGTCTAGAGAGGGATGCAAATCTCTGCCCCAAAAATGACCAACCCTTTAAAAACGAAATACTGAAAAAGCCCAAACCCTGCCAGCTAAATTAGAGCACAATTAAAAGGCCTGATTTAATTGATCTAAAGCTAGGAAATTCAGAAATAAGGCTCCAAATGCTTTGCTGACACCATCAGCCTCAATTCACCCCCTTGTGCAGGAATAAAAATACATAGTGACATGGTGAAGCTGAGAGCATCAGACAGGATCTGGAGATTTTACTCTGAATGTCCTGATCTTGCTGTAAGTTTAAAGTCACAATCTTTTGGGTTTTTTCCCCCCGGACCTCAATTTTTGGACTTAGATTTTCATTATTTATTAATAGCTTGTATCAAAGTTGCCTTTTTATCTAAAAACAAAATAAGCTGCTTCCTGACACTGCGTTTATCTACTGGCCTCTGGGAATATTTTCACCATAGGATCATTGGCAGCATGAACGACAGTCCTTTTTAGTACAGGTTCAG